>NC_092518.1:121825471-123066721 GCF_047511675.1 Marmota flaviventris
GACAGGACTCTGTCTTTTTCATCTTTGCATCCTTAGTGCCTAACTCTGGCTGGCCCAGAGTAAGACCTTGCTAAAATTATACTGATTGTCAGTGTCAATCATTATCATAATCATTTTCTCTCCCTCCTGACATGTGTGGCATTTGCTGTTCAGACCATTATCACAAACTTTGCCACTAAGTCATGTTCCTCCTTGTGCTGATTGTTCTTAAATTATTTCATACACATAACACCGGGCTGCCCAAAATGACTTAAGTTCCATGAGAACAGGGTATTCTTGTATCTATTTTTATTCTGTGGGGTGCTTGGGCACATAATAAGTTGTTAACCACAACAGTTTGATGATGAAATAGCACTGTGCTATTGGGATGCCACTATTTCAATGGCATTGTATTGACATCATTTTGCCAGAAAAATAGGAA
Source organism: Marmota flaviventris (assembly GCF_047511675.1). Lineage (NCBI taxonomy): Eukaryota > Metazoa > Chordata > Mammalia > Rodentia > Sciuridae > Marmota > Marmota flaviventris. The sequence goes on from NC_092518.1 coordinate 121,825,893, forward strand.
ACTGAAATTTAGTGGAAATGATATCTCCTAGGCTAGGGGATTGGCTCTTACACTCAGCTGCTTGCAATGGATTCCTGAGCACCAGCAAAGTTGAACTTGCTGGATATTTGGACTTTTGCCCAATGTGGGCATGAACATTCTGATTATACAAGCAATTATTCTAAACATTTTGGAGATTGATATGGCCCAGAAGAGTGTGTTGTAAGCCATCAGGAGGCCAGTCCACACAGCTTTTGAGGGATTTGAACATCTAATGAATGAGTAGTTTTACAAATTATTGAATCAGAGTGTCCAAAGGCATTCAAGATCTTTATGCATTTACAAATATTTACGGGTCTTTTAAAGATCAAGTCTGTCATTATCAGTTTCTGTGCTGGATGTTGTCAGTATCCACTGTGACCCCAAAGGAGCCTGTGCTGGCAGGAGTAATGCTGTGGTATGTTCGGCTCTGCTGGATCTCCATAGAGGGGGGCTGGAATGCCTCGTGGAACAATGCCCTGGGCTCCCGAGAGCAAAAGAATGAAGGGCAGTCTAGTTTGATAACCACATTAAAGCACTACCAACATCTGTTCAAGCCAAAGACAACACTATCTCCAGGAATTAACCTTCTGAACCATTGAATCATTACCCTCAGCAGAGCGAAAGTGGGACAACAAGAGCCTATTTGTCAGTGGTTCCTCAGAGAGACGTGGTAAGCCATATTTTACTGCAAACAGCGTGAGAAGAACTGGCTCCGCTTTACACATTTTAAAGGCAGAATCTATTTGAGTGGGAAACAAGCAGACAGTGAATGTAAATAAACTTTTGATGATACCTTGCAACTTTCAGCATTTATTCCACTCTAGAACAAATGGACCATAGATCATTGCCTCACGGAATAGTGTTTCCTGAGTTTGTATTTCACCTTTGTTTTAATAAAACAGTAGGTGTCAATCAGGAGAGTAGGAACAGTAGGAAAGATTTCCCACTTCACATGTGTACTAATAGAAAAAAACTCAACACCTTAAAAAAAGAAACCCCAGGACCAAGTTGTGTTATGCATATATACAAATATAAAAATTTGTATATATTGGTATAATTATAATGCACCAATAAAATTGTACAGTACTATTATATACCAATAAAATTATACACTACTATGTATAATTATAATGCACCAATAAAAATTAATTTAAAAACTCTGTACATTTTACTGATCACCTCTCTGTCCATCCATCCCCTCCCCCAATCCATAGCTCTTGATAATCAGTAATCTACTTTCTGTGTCTAGTCAGGTGTGGTGGTGCATGTCTGTAATCCCAGTGGCTCTGGAGGCTGAAGCAAGAGGATTGCATGTTCAAAGCCAGCCTCAGCAACTTAGCAAGGCCCTAAGCAACTCAGTGAGATCCTGTCTCTAAATAAAATACAAGATAGAGCTGGATGTGACTCAGTGGCTGAGTGCCCCTGAGTTCAATAATCCCTCAAAAAAAAAAAAAAAAAAAAAAACTACTTTCTGTGTCTTGACCATGTTTTTATGGTGGAATTACATTCCATTATAGGGAGACTATGTGTGTTATTTATCCATTCAACCAGTGATGGATTATAGTTGTTCCTCAGGTTCTTCATCAAAGGATTTAACTAACCTCAAATGTACACTGTGTAGTTCAACCTGCAATGATCACACCATGCAGACCATCTACAGACTTTTTTCCTTGTCATTATTTCCTAAAGAACACAGTGTACCATCTATTTCCATAGCATTCGCTTTGTATTACTTATTGTAGGTGATCTGCAGATGACTTAAAAATATACAGGAGGATGTGCCAGAAACAAATAGTTTTGGAATGATCAATGCATAATGTTACAACATCATGTGTGAGTCAGAAAGCAATTCAAAACACAAGATAGATCAATGGATTTTCGTGTATGTAAAGTGCATTGATAGAGTTTTAAACACTATATTGCAGTTAACCTTAGAAAACTATCACTTGCAGAGTTAATGGTTCAACATCAAAGAAGACTGTCCACTATTATCTGAAAAGGCAATTAAAATAACATCTCCTTTTTCCAAACATACCTGCATGAGGCCAGAATTGTTTTCATATACATCAGTGATGACCATGTATTGTAACAGATTGCATTCAGAAGTAGAGATGAGAATCCAGCTGTTTCCATTAAGCCAGACATTAAAAAGATAACCAAAAATGTAAAAGAAGGTCATTCTTACATTATTGTTTTAAAAAATAGTGAATTTTCATAAAATATGTTAGCCTATAAAGGCTTATTGTTATTTTAAGCAAATTAATGAATACATTTTAAATTTCTCAGTTTTAATTTTGAATATTGTACATATCCACACAAACACAACCTCTTTAAATCATCTGCAATTGTTATGAGTGTGTAGGGTCCCTAGAGGCAACAAAGTTTGGTGACTGCTATTCTAGACCAGTGGTTCTCAAGGAGTGGTCCCTAGATCATCATCACCACCACCAGCACCATTGCCTGGAACTTTTTAGAAACACCAATTCTCTGGTCCCATTCCAAACCTATTGAATCAGAAACTGGGAGGAGGGGCAGCAGGAGTTAGCTGTTCTAATCAGCTCTCCAGGTGATGCACTCCCCTAAAGGGGCTGGGCTTGCACCAGTGTACAGATTTATTTTTAAGGACTGATGACTGGGGCCAGTGGGTGTTACAGTTTGGATATGCATGTCCCCCAGAAGGTCTTGTGTTAATGCAGGAATATTCACAGGTAAAATGGTTGAATTGTGAGAACTGTAACCTAATCAGTCCATCCTAGTGACTGTAGTCAGGTGGGGCTGGAGGAGGTGTGTCATTGGGGGCGTGTCCTAGAAGGGTGCATCTTCTCTGTGGCTCCTGCCCCCTAACCCCACCCCCCCATGAGCACAGAACTGTTTTCTGCTGTGCCCTTCCCCCACTATGTGCTGCCTCACTTGGCCCAGAGCAATGAAGTCAGCATATATGGACTGAACCTTTGAAACTGTGAGCTCCGAATTAACTTTTCCTCCTCTAAGTTGTTCTTTTCAGGTATTTTGGTCAGAGGGATGAAAAAGCCAACTAAAACAGTGGGGGTGTTATCTTCCCTAGCCAAGTGTTACAAACTGGCATTTGCTTTGGATTAAAAAAAAAATAGATTCCTGTTTGTTTCCCTTGTCCCCAGCACCACCGCTTGCACTGTAAATTATTTTGGTGAGTACCACAAGGGCAAGTGCCATATCATCTAAATGGTTCTTTGGCAAAGGAGAGAAGGTGAGCTTTAAGAAAGTACCATGCAATATTATGTTTATTTGTCAGAAATACACTTTCTCTCTGGCCCCTGCCCCATGTGTTTCTCCCACCTATCTAGAGCTCATTTTCAGAAGGCTAAGGCCAGTGTAAATTTTTGTTTGTTTGTTTTTTAAAATATTTTATTCATTGTTGATGGACCTTTATTTATTTTTATGTGGTGCTAAGGATTGAACCCAGTGTGTTACACATGCTAGGCAAGCACTCTACCACTGAGCCACAACCCCAGACCCCTTTTGTTTGTTTTGATCCTGGGAATTGCACCCAGGGGCATGCTACCACTGAGCTACATCCCCACTTCATTTTTATTTTTTATTTTGAGACAGGATCTGACTAAGTTGCTGAGGCTGGCCTCCAACTTGTGATCCTTCTGCTTCAGCCTCCAGTTCCTGGGATTACAGGCATGTGCCACTGCACCAGGCTCCCACATACATTTTCTGATAATCATTGACATCATTTCCCTGTATACCCTGCCTCTGTTCCTGAGCTGGAACAAAATCCTAAGGCCCAGGATCTGCCCCAGCACTCTATCTCTTCAGCTTTGGCATCCCTGTTACTATGTACAGCACAAATCCACTCCTTTACTACCACACTTCTGAAATTCTCAGTGCCTTGGATTGCAGGGTTTCATCTTGGCTTTTCCCTCATCAGGAAAATGTATTGACTTAGTCACTTGTTGTATACCCAGCTCTCTACTACAGAAACCTGAGTGTCATCCTTGACTCTTTCCTCTCATCCTCTTTGGGCAGTTGACAAAATCTGCATATTCTGCTTCCTATTAGGGAATCAGCAGAGCACAGCCATTAACTTTGTGGCTTTTGAGGTCAGATGCCTGAGTTCAGATCCCACCTACACTAATTTATTTTTCAAGTTTCTAAAAAAAAAATTTAATTGATACATAGAAATGGTACTTATTTATAGGGTACCATGTGATGTTTGGATGTTCTGTATACATTGTATAATATTTAAATTAGGTTCAACATCTATCTCCTCAAACATTTGTCCTTTCTTTATGGTGAAAACTTTGAAGATGATTTCTGCCAACTTTTTGAAATGTGTGGTATGTGATGTTACCCATGGTCACCCTGCTTGTAGTGGCATTACAGAACTTCTTGCTCCAATCTCACTATAACTCAGCATCCAGGGACCAGCCTCTCCCCACCTCTCCTCCCCTCCACTCTCCCCAGCCTCATGGAACCACTTCTATTCTCAACTTGTATGAACTTTTTTGGGGGGAGGGGTATCCAGGATTGAACTCAGGTGCCCTCGACCACCAAGCCACATCCCCAGCCCTGTTTTGTATTTTATTTAGAGACAGGGTCTCACTAAGTTACTTAGTGCCTCATCGTTGCTGAGGCTGACTTTGAACTCATGATCCTCCTGCTTCCTCCTCCTGAGCTGATGGGATCACAGGTGCGCCCCTGCTGGAGGGTCTATTTCATTGAGTAAGCTCTTCCAGGCTCCTCCACTGGTCCAGGGTGGATAGTGGCAAACCAGCAGTGCATTAGATCTGGCTCCAGTGATCTCTTATGTGATCTAGTACTATCTCTCTCTGTCTTCCTCTCTTTGTTCTGACTCCTTCTAGATCATTCTGCATTCACCCAATAGAGGAACTTTTTCTGAACATCAATCAGAACATATTGTTCTCTTGCCTAAAGCTCTTCAGATTGTGTATAGGATCAAGTTCAGCCTCTTTGTTGTGGCTTCTCATTGGGAGCAGCCTCTCCTGCCTCTTCCTCTATGATCTAGTATCTGCGTTAGCCACACTGACTTGTCCTTCTGGATTATCCACCCTGTCTTCCCATTGCACTCTTGCTTTCTCTGTTAAAGTGTAGTACATTCATTGCATCAATCTCTTTATAGCCTGTCTGTCCAAATGGACTGTGAGATTCTTAAGGACAGGGACTATATACTAGTCACATCTGTGTTTCCAGTATCCTCTACAGAAATCAGCAAAGAGAAGAGTTCACAATGTTTGTGGAATGCATGAATGAATAAACAAATGAGCAGCTCCATCAGGCCCCTTCTCATTTAAATTATACCCCAGAACTTACATGGTATTTTCTTGTGTGTGGATTCTCTTGGGGCCAGCCAGTCACTGAAGTCATCTGGTACAGGGCTTCTGACCTTGCCTCTGAAGTAGAAGCTTCTGGGGAGATTGTCACATTGCAAATCCATGGACTTACTCCTCTGGGAAATGTAATTCATAAGTCTTGAGGAAGGGCCCCAAATCTGTATTTTGACAAGTCCCCCCCACACACACACACATGTTAGTGATGATCAGACCTTCAGGGTCACACAGCTTGTCAGAGGAAGAGCTGGAATCTGCCATACATGTCCCCATCCTTACTTCACCTAGAGCAAGTCTTCTTTAACATGCTTTATATTTTGGAGTTCAGCAAAAGAGGGGGTGGTTTTGTTTTTCATTGTGACAAAGAGTACAGATTCGAAAACCCTTCCCACAGGCCTTTGGAAAGTCCTGGATTCTTCCTGCCTTTGTTACCAAGAGGCTGTGTGATTGGGCAAGTCATTTCCCTGCTTTGGTTCTGAATTTCTTCAGTTGCAGAAAGGACATAATGAGGCCTGCCCTGCTTAATGGGCAAGGTTCCTGTTTGGATAATGTATTTGTTTTCTCCCCGGAGCCAAGCACAGTGCCTTGCCTATAGCAGGAGCACCAATAAATGCTCAGAGAATGAACAAATGAAAGTGCTTTGGAAATGAGAATGTGTTCTGTGAATGTAAGCTGTGATTAATAATAAATTCAAAAGGTGGCTGCTCCAGTCACTTGGCCCTATTGGTAACTTGATGCAAAATGGCTCCTCACAGAATGAACCAAACCACCTTGACAGACCTTTGTTTTGGAATATAAGAAAAGGACAACTTGCACTGACCAGTCATGTCTACAAGATGTCAAAAGAGCCAGCTAATTTGGTCGATTCATTGAAAAAGCAAGGCCAACAGTATTGGGCTTTGTGCTTCAAAGGAAGCTAAGTGGCTCCGAGCCTTTTCCATTGCTGCTCGTTGGCTTGGCATTATGTACACACAGCTATCCTTTCAGTTTTCACAAAATGGCTTATTTTCGTTTTTGAAATGGCAGCCACGTGGGAGCCCCCGGTTGCTGTGGAGAAGACAGGGAGAGGCCCAGCTGGTTGACAGCCACTGGGCTCCTTGAGCCCTCCGCTTTGCCTTGGCTGCTGTTGGGAGGTGGGAGCCCAAGGTTTTTATAGTTCCTCTCTCGAATTAGTGCCCGCAGACTCTACAGCTATGAACATGCAATTAGTCTTTGTTTGGGCACAAAAGGGAGCTTGACCCTTGCCCGTCTTTGATTGGCATGTACAACTCTTGTAGCTACTTACCTAAGGCTCTCTCCAAGGAGCACAGCATCTTGTTCCTGCACCTGCCTTCTTTCACATAATATTCGGCCCAACTCGCAGCAAGATTGCAGGGAGGAAGGCATCATGCAGGCACAGTAAGATTTCCTGTTTTTCAGGGAGGTGGGGAGTGGGTGGGAGGGAGGTTTGAATCTATAATCTGAGTTTTGGGTAATTGCTGAGCCCCCAAACACTTAGCAGGAGCCCAAAGAATTGGTTTCTCTTAATAAATGAACACTTTGCTTGCTTTCAAAAGCAGACCTCCCCTGTCATGGAAAACAAGCTGCATGCACAAAGCTTTCCATTTCTTTCCCAGCTCACCTGCTTTCTTACCAACATAGAAAACTTGGTTGGTTTTTGAAAGACAATTGCTACGAAAGACATGCTATTATTGTGGCCAGAAAATTTCTCTCAAAACCACGCTTTCCGAGATACTAGGAGAGTGTTTATGAGCAGCCTGAATGAGTTAAATAGTGTGGCTGTGGATTGCATTTTCCAGGCATGTTTTTGAGGAGCTTGATTTGTTTTCAGAATACCCTCATTTCTTACTGCCCATGCCTAAATGAATCATGCTGTATTAGAAAAACTACTCAGCTATGGTACTTGGAGAGAAACTCCAAAGCTTGCCTGGTTTGAACTAAAAACCATCACAAACTCCCAAATCTGCAGAGAACATTTATAAAAGATTCAATAAGAGCTTCTTTTTTTGAAGTACCCATTGAGGTTCAGGCATGGTACTGGCCGCTTTTTCCATTTTTTTCTCCTATCCCCCAAATAGCCCTCTGTGTTGGTTTTATCTTCTCTATTTTGTAGATGAGAAAATTGATGTTTGGAGATACAAAGGTCTTGACCACATCTGTTCACTTACTGAGAGGCAGAACAGGTAAAACCAGGCCTCTCTGTTCCTCCATGGCATGCCACAGAGAGGTTATTTATTTATTTTTGAAAGATACATAATTAGATTTTACACAATTGAAAGTGTATTGTCCTTCAAAGTAATCACTTTGCCACTATTGAGGATTTTCAGAAGAAAGGGCTTCCAGTTCTAGAGATGATTATAAAATAACTCTTTCTCCCTTAAATGGCCTGAACTGTATGATAAACATAGGTGTGTATATTTTCCAAGTGACCATCTTGCTGGGACCAGCTGTCCTCTGAATGTCTGGGACATGGAATGGTAATAGGGGTTTGCCCTTTGGCATCACACTTCCTGTATTCGAATCCTGATTCTACCATTTTATTGGCTTTGTGCCTTTAGGAAAGTTATTTAACCTCTCTAATCTTAGTTTTCTTACTATAAAATGAGGATACTCCCTAAAAGGATTGCCATATGGATTAAATGATAATATATGTAATATTCTAGGTACATAGTAATAATTTTGTGGGCTGAGGATGTTATCTAGTGATAGGGCTCTTGCCTAGCATGTGTGAGATCTTGGGTTCAATCCCCATCACTGTAGAAAACAACAACAAAAAGTTCATTGCCTGTTCTTGCACCTTCTGCTAATATGTTTGGTAAAACAAAATGTTTCTTTTTATAGTCATGCTTCATCTCTTCAGTGATTCATAGGTTTGTCCTGGAAGGCCCTTTAAGATAATTTTATATCAAATTTCTTCTTTACAGCAAAACTTACAGTTCAAAGGAAAACAAGTGGAACTTCAATAACTATAATAGCCCAAGTAGAGCTGCTCTAGTTGAAGTGGGTGGGTCAGGGTGGGAGGGAACAAAGCTTGAGCATGTCAGGTTCCTATTGCCCCCCTCAGTTGAATTCTGTTGTGACCACTGAATCCTACCTCTACCTTTCCACATGGGATACAAGGGAAGTCTTAGCCCAACTTAAGGCTCCACTTAAATGCTAAAACCTCCATGATGTCTGCCAGAAAGAGATAGCCAGAAATCTTTTTTTTTTCCAAATCTCCATTGGCCATGCATGCCTTAGTATAACATTTAGCGAATTTTCCATCATATTAGAATTATTTTCATCTATACTTAATCTTTACATGAAGTCCTTTGGGGGCAGGGCCCATGGCTTAATTATCTCTGTCTCTCTCATAGTGCCTGACACTGTGATATGCAGTGGAAGCCCTCAATTACTGCTTATTGGATTGTTAAATAAATCCAAATCATATTAAAGTCTAGGAAAGTAAGAGAAAGATTTCTAATAAAATGTATTCTTCATTTTTTTTTCAAAGTTGTCCTCTTTAAAAAGTAACTTGAGACCCTTCACAAATCCAGACCTCCTTGACTGATGTCATCCTGGCATGATGTGCTTGCCTGATTTCTTAAGCAAATAGAGCTATCCTAATCCTCCTCTGGCCCTTTCTCCATCGTTTGAAGGAAAAGGAGGCAGGAAAAACCCATCTTCCACACAGTTAATACCTCAAAATATGCAAACAATTCGAAAACCTTTAGACTAGGTACTAATGACATGCCTACAGTGAAAAAGCTAATGAATGGGGGGATGTTGATGAACATGTTTTAGAAAATGAACATTAGGAATTTATATCAAGAATCACAGAAATGCTGTACTTTGTAAAGGGGAACAATTAAGGGGAAATAATTGAAAAAGTCTTTGAAAATATACAAGTGAGAGAAAACAACTGAGAATACCAGGAAAATGTAAGAAGTTCAGGCGAATCTTTCTTCTTCGTGGATATGCTTCAGTAGCCAGTAAAGTCTCAGCCTAGTAAGACACAGAGAGAAAGACTTATCAGATGTGATAGTACTTCCAGGGAGAATATTAAAGCATATAAAGTCTTATGCATTAAACTTGGTATATTATGCAAGGATATATAGGATGTACAGAAAACCTTATTGTGCATTTCCCAAATATAAATAAAGTAGGATATATAGTTTACTAATGTGTATATTACTCCTTTGCACGTGGTAGTGGTTAAAGACTGATCATGAGAGATGCTGGTAGGGCTTTCCTTGGATTTAAGATATGATGATGTCAGTATTTGGAGGAGTGAGTCCTGCTGTGTTTGCTTTTACAAGGATTAGTCCTGTTATTTCATGATCAGTCTATATTCAGTTCTTCACTGATGAGAAAAGGAGGGGGGAAAGCAGAGCTCTAATGATGATCAAAATCCCTCTTTCAAGGTCACATAGAAGACTTTTCATCTCGTGTATTTGGGATGAAACTTGGGCTGGTAAACTTTTCCCTTTGGCCAGCATCAAGCCAGACGTTTGAGGCTTTTCAGCCTTATGAAACAAGGAGCCTCAAAGAAATGCAGGATGACAAATTCCATGCAAATAGGGCTTGGTTTATGCTTTTTAAGGGAGGGGGTTGTGTATGTGTGCACAGGGTAGAGCTGCTGATGCTGATGAGACAACAGCTCAAAAAGGCAGGAACTTTGGTTGTTGTTGTTTGGTACCAGGGATTAAACCCAGGGATGCTCAACCACTGAGCCACACATATCCTCTTTTTATATTTCATTTAGATCTAGGGTCTTGCTAGGCTGCTTAGAGCCCTGCTAAGTTGCTGAGGCTGGCTTTGAACTTGCAATCCTCCTGCCTAAGCCTCCTGGGCCATTGGAATTACAGGTGTGCACCACCATTCCCAGCAAAAAGGCAAAAAGATTGAAGGCAGCAACAAAGACCACATGTTTGGTTAATGCTTGTTTCTGCTAGTGGAAAACTTGTAAAGTTTATGGGGGAAAGGCAGCAAAACAGTTGTCCTTGGATCAATTAATTTCTTTCTTTCTTTTCTTTTTTTTTTTTTGATATCGGGATATAAACCTAGGGGCTTTTGCCACTAAGCCACATCCATAGCCCCTTATACTTTTTATTTTGAGACAGAGCCTCACTAAGTTGCTGAGGCTGCCTTGAACTTGCAGTCCTCCTGCTCAGTCTCTGGGATTACAGGTGTACACATGGTACCTGGTGGATCAAACTCTTTTGTTTTTGTTAATATTTTTTGAGTTATAGATGGACTCAGTACCTTTATTTTATCTATCTATTTTTATGTGATGCTGAGGATCAAACCCAGTGCCTCACACATGCCAGGTGAGTGCTCTACCACTGAACTACAACCCCAGCCCTGTAACTTTTAAAATATTACCAACCAATCATCTTTCTTCAAAATCTTCTCAAAAATCCTTGGGTGAATTTCCCCACAGGAAATCATTTGAATCTATGACTTCAATAGTGTGTTCCTTCCCCTCAGAATTTATCGCAGCAAATACAAGGACAGATTATAAGGCTGGATGAGGGCAGGGGATCTGTGTATTGTATATACAATAGCAGATTAAATACAATTTTATTGGGTTGGGTTTTGTGTGTCCTGTTAAAGCAATGTTGCACATACACTTTTGAAAAATGTTTCCATGCAGCAGGATACCATTTGTCGTTTGTGGTTGTCTCCATAAGAAGTTTGCCATTCTGGTCTTTCTCCACAAATTTGAACTTCTGGGGCACCATTGGTCCTTATCTTCAGTGTGGCCAAACTTTGGTGTGTCACACTTGGGAGTTGGGTTGCAAGTAATTTGTTCCTACTGGTAAGTAAGGATCTGAAGTTTGCAAATGATTGCCTATTTTGGTAAATTAGACAAGTTCAAGTTTGTTCTTATGACAGTGTTGCTCTTACTTGTATTCTGAGACATCTTATCAGGAGAGAAAAAATGGGAACTTGCATAAAGCTGGCCCTATATGTGAGCTTCCTGTATCATATGTGTCCCTATGAATACAAGGCTGAAGACAGCCTTTTGATGGATAATCTCGTTGAACCAGATATGCTTCCCCTTAGATTACCTCCAGCATAGCTGTCCTATGAGAAACTCAGATATGAATTGGAACCACCTTCTAGGAACATAGTCTTACCCAGGCCTGCTTACTCAGCCACTGTACTACTTAAACAACTCCTAGAGAAATTGAGAGTTTACACTAAGTATAGCTAATTTTATTCTTTCAGATTTACTTGGAGGTCAGAATTACTGAAGCTATTCATTTGTTTACTCACTCTGCAAACACATACTGAGGAGAGAGACAATTTGCACCTGGTGACACTTACAAAGTTGGATCTTATTGGTTGAGCATGAGCAAAGACAGGTGGGGAAAATATCTTTTCATAGAAGAAAAACAATTCAGAGCATCTGAAGGCCAGGGAATTTGGAGAGATCTTGGGGCATATAGCTAGATATTTTGGAAGGATCCAGCAAGTGATACCTTAGCTCCCAGTACATTAGAACTCAGAAGTGCTTTCCTATGTTTCTATTCTCTGTGATGTGCATTGATCTGTCACAGTATGTATTCAATAAATTCCCGTGGAACACCTGAATGTGGGTCTCACATGGAAAAACCGGCAGCAGCCTTAGCACAGTTTTGCCCCACAGACCTTTGATTCCTGCATAGGGTGCCATTATTCCACACTTAAAAAGTTGAGATATTATTCATATCATACTATAAAAATCCCTCATTTAAAGTATGAACTTCAGTGTTTTTCATTTCACTCACAAAGTTGGGTAAGTTTCACAATCTGATTCTCAAATATTTTTATCCCTAAAGAAACTCTATACTCATTAGCAGTCATTGTTCATTTTCCCTCTCCCAATTCCCCAGGCAACCACTAATCTTTTAGTTTCTGTAGATTTACATATTCTGAATATTGCATGTAAACAGAATTGTATAATAGGAAGCCTCTGTGTATGATTTCTTCTGCTTAGCATGTTTTCAGGGTTCATCCATGTTGTTCACATGTACCAATATTCCATTACTTTTTGTTGCCAAATAATGTTCTATCATATGGATATATCACATGTGGTTTATCTATTAGTTCATGGACCCCCCTACACCAGGTTGTTTGCCCATTCTTGATATCATGAATAATGGTGTTAGAAACATTCATGTAAGAGTTTGCATGTGGACAGATGTTTTCATTTCCCTTGGGTATATATTGGGAGTGGAATCACTTGGTCCTGTGATAACTCTGTGCTTAACTTTCTGAGGGACTGCCAAACTGTAATCAAAAGTGGCAGTAGCATTTTACACTCCTATCAGAAATGTATAATGGTTTCTGTTTCTCTTCATTGTTACAAATATGTGTGACTGTTGTTTTTATTACGGCCTTCCTAATAGGCATGAAATGATATCTCATTGTGGGTTTTATTGATTTATTTATATTGTAGTGCTTGGGGTCATACCCAGGGCACATGCTCTACCTCTGAGCTACATCTTCAGCCCTCATTGTCATTTTGATTGGCATTTTCTGAATGACTAAAATTGTTGAACTTCATGTGATCATTGGCCATTTATATATCTTCTTTAAAAATCTAATCAGACTTTTTGCCCACTTTTTAATTGGGTTATTTGTATTTTTATTGCTGAGTTATAAAAGTTCCTTATGTATTCTGGATACTATATTCGTATTAGATACATGATTTGCAAATAGTTTGATTCTGTGTTGACTTTTCACTTTCTCCTCCCGCACCCCCGCTTTTTTTTTTTTTTTTAATTTCGTGGTGCTGGGGTTGGAACCCAGGGTCTCACAAATGCTAAGCAAGCATTCTAACACTGAGCTATATCCTAACCCTACTTTTCACTTTCTTGGTGGTGCCCTTTAAAGCCCAAAAGTGTTGCATTTTGACAAGGTTCAATGGGTATATTTGTTTTCCTTGGTTACTTATGGGGACAGTGCTGTTTTTAAATAGAAGAAGATTGCATGGAAGTAACCACTGGCCACTGGGGTATGCTAAGGGTTAACATGTGGCTGGAATTCTAAGGCTGGAAAGACAGAATTATCTTTAATCCTATTACTGGATTTAGATAATGTTTTAGAATTAGATAATCATTACCTACTGCCAACAATTCTGTTGTTAACATGGTATAGATAGGGGCCTGCACTAGAATGAAAAGAGTAACCTCTGGGGTCTCTATTTTCAATGCCCTTAGATTGCAGAAATAGAGTAGAGACCTGCTGGTTGGTCAAGAGCAAGGGCATTTTGCTGCTCTTAAAATCAGCTTTGAACTCAAGGGCTGAGTTCTAACTCACTTGTCTAAACCTTTGACCTTGATTTGAATCAAATTTCCATTTGAAAATAAAGTGGGCTTCCATCAGTAAGATTCTAAACAACATTTTCAATTTTGGAAATGAGTAAAAATAGAACAGTTTTTAAACCAAGAGAAAGCTGTTGGTAACACTTATCTTGGAGTCCTGCTATATATAAAATAATGAAGGAATTTTGAATTTTTTTAAATATATATTTTTAGTTGTTGATGGACCTTTATTTTTTTAAATTTATTTTTATGTGGTGCTGAGAATTGAATCCAGTGCCTCACGCATGCGAGGCAAGTGTTCTGCCACTGAGCCACAACCTCAGCTCCACAATTTTGAATTTTTTAAAAGCAAGCAAGTTCATGGTTGTGCTAAGTGGGTCTTTTCTCATTCCTCCAGTTTGCTTTTGATGCTCTCTGGGTGACAGAGCACTTCACTCACAGAACCTTCCACTCTCAGAAGGAATTTTACAAATCATCTAATCCAAAACCCCACCCTTTTTCAAATCTACTCTCTAACAATGAGTGGAATGTGGCAGGGAAAATGTCAGTAAGAACCATAAGAGGATGGACAGCTTAAAGATGTTCTGCCTGCTTTGGAAAGGACACATGCTGAAGGAAGGTAAAGAGGTGAAGTGGGGGAGGGGAGTTAAAAGCAAAATAAATAGAGTTTGCAAAGTGTAAAGAAGGCCAGCTTTTGAGATTTGTAAATGCCTGTGAAAAGACATTTATAGTGCCAAATCCCTCTCAGTTACATTTAATCATTCTCTTTTCTGCAGTCCTGTCTTGTTTTATGGCAAGTTCTATTCTGGTACTGATCACTGTCTGTCTCATGATGTGGTTATCTGAATATCCCTGTTTGTCCCTTTAGAATAGGAATTCCTTGAGAAAGGAAAAGTCTTGGCCTTACTCATTTGTGTAGCCCTTCCAGGGCCTGACACTCTGGGATGGCAATATTCTGGCATGACTACAAATATAGGCTTTGGGTCAGGAAGGCTGACTCTTGGCTTCAGTGATTGCACGACCTTGGATAAGTTACTTAGCCTGAGCCTCAGTGACCTCATATGTGAGATAGGTGGAAATAATAGCTCCTGCCTCACCTCTTTGCAAGAATGAAAGCTGATCAGAGTGCTCAGTGCTTGGCATAATAACTGCTGAGATTTGGATTAGCCTCAAGAAATGCTTGTTGGGATTCTTCACAAAGGGTGGGTAGATGAGTCCTGGAATACTGGTGGCAGTACATCTGCTGATAGTGCTTCAGTTCTTTCATTCTCCAGCCTCATAGGGATGACTTCCTAACTCTAGTAAACTGGTTAGGCAAGTTTAGCAAATTTAATAGTATGTAGTTCTGCTGCTATGCTTGATATGTTTGAATTCATTCATCTGTCCCTCAAAGCAAGTTAACAGGTCAGATTCCACCAGTGTAGCAACTTAGCTGCTGCCTGGGATTGGGGCAGGTGGGAATCATCCTGAGGAGTCCAGGAGCACAGTTTCCTTTCCAGAGTGCAAGTGGAGATAACTTCTACTTGGAAGGATCTCTATGGAGTTTGCCCCAGACAAAATGGTGGACTTGTTATTGGTAATCATAATCATGATTGCTATTATGAATCATTTCTTCTCCAAATGTATACTTGTCTACTGTCTGCTAGGTGTTAGGGGTAGAGGGTTGAAACAGACAGTCCCATCATGGAAAGATGCACAGTGCAGTACAGAAGGGCAGGGATTACAAGTTAGTGTGGTGAGTGTAGGGGAAACACATAGGGTGTCATGGCAGATGGAGGTGGGACAACATTCTCTTCCTTCCTTGGGAATTTTCAGAAAGCTTCCTGCAGACCATGCTCCCTGATTCGAGTCTTGAAAGAGAAGCCAAATAATCAGACAAAACCAAGAAAGGGTCTCTGGTTAGCCCAGAGACCCTAGCAGGTACAAAGGCAAAGATGTTGGTGGTGAGTTTATCTGTGGTGTACAGTGATCCAATAACAACAAAAATAGCTGGTAATAATAACAGCACTTACCATGTGCTGGGCTCTGTGTTCACTATTTAAAAGTTGCTAACTCATTTAAATGCTAAAACAAAGTTAATCATTGTAACAGCTAAAATGTAATTGAGCACACCTCGTGCAGAAGACACTGGACTGGGCAGTCTTCCTGGGATATGTAATTTGTGTGTGTGGTGCCTCATGTATGCTAGGCAAGCACTCTGTCACTGAGCTAGTTCCCCAGCCCTATCTAATTTAATCTTCACTGATATATCCTATTATCAGATCAGGCAACTGAGGTTCAGAGAGATTTAAGTCACTGGTCCCAGGGAACATAGACGGCAATTGGCTCAGCTGGAATTTGAACCTAGAGACTGACTGACTGATTCTCGGTCACCAGGTTAGAGAGGCAGCTGTTTCTTTTCAGTGCCTGCTGGGCACTGCATCATGGTGAGAAATGATCCCACATTAGACAAGAGTGCCTAGACAATAATTTGGCCCCCTGGAATTCTTTTTGAAATAAGATGGGTTATAATAAATGAATGCATATCCAAAAGGACCCTGAAGTCATCATAGAGGTGAAAACTGGTTACTCCCTGAGAATAATCTATCTATGTGAGAGTTGAGAGAGTTCAGGAAATTGTATCAGGCAAAAGTTCTCCATTCATGAAAAACTCCAGGGTCCTGCAATGTGTGGTTATTTTTTTTAGAAAAACATTACATTCCCATCTACCTAAAGTAAATAGAGCATCACCAATTGGGTTCCAGTGCCAGTGGTGAGCTCTTAGGACAAAAGAGCTCACTCTTCCTTCCAGGCCTTTGAAAGCCAATTTCCTCTCTGAAAAAGCTTGTGCTGCTTTACTAGGTAGCAACACCAGTACTCTCCTGGGACTTGTGGGACCACCTCTGTGACTCCAATTGTGGCTGGGGCATCAGCTCCATTTGCATGTGCACCTGGGCTCTGGCCCTGACACTGATTAGTCGTGTGAATGTGGGTGAGGCCCTTAACCTCTCTGAACTTACTTTCCTAATCTTTCATGTGGCGCTGTTACTCACCTTGCCTTCCTCACTGGGTCATGAGGGATAAAATGAGGCGATCTGAGGGCTGGGCTTTGAGCATGCAAAACCATGAAAGAAACATAAGCGGTGGTTATTTTTCTCTATCTTTTTGGCTTGTCTCATGCAATGATGTTTTTAAATTCATTAAGGAGAAGAACACAACCTTCGTCTTACCTTTGGGGAACTTGAGAATAGAAATCTTTTAGGCCTGATGAGCATTTGCCAAGGGGTCATCTTTGTGCTTCCAGCAGCTCCTTTATTAGGCTTTAGCAGCTGCTTACTTCTTTCATATTATTATAATTTCATTTTGTAGACTTTCTGGAGAGTGCTTCACCTCCCTCCTCCTTTTGAAAGCAGTGGCTCTTGGTTGTCTGCAGAGCTCTTAAGTAGTAGCAAAAGACCCAAGGAGGCTTGCGCAGACTCCTTTCACTCGTGTGTGTATGTGAACGCACTAATGGCAGTAATTAATGGGGGACGGGCTTTGTAAACTGAGGACAAGTGAGTGAGTCATGGCACACAGGCTGACCCCCTCACCTGAGCAGCTTCTGAGGACACCTGCCTAGGATCATTAAGGCCCCTTGCCCAATTGACATAGTCTGACTGCTGCCACTAGTGGGGTGAACAAAGCCGAGCATTTGCTGGTTGGAGTGCAGAGATGAATACCATTCAGCTCTTCCACCGGGCCCAGCCCGGACAGCTGCTCACGCAAAGGGGTTTCAAATGATCGTGTTTCTCTTTAGAACGTGTGTGTTTTGATTGAACTTGAAGAAAAGCATGAGGTGGTTCCCCCTTTGGAAAACAAACTAATTATGTGCTCCTGGATTGTCTGGTGGTTGGAAGCTGGACATGTCTACAACAGCAATTCATGGGAAGAATTTTCTTTCCTGTTGAACATGAGCTGCTTCTGTAGGACCACAGCTGGTGTTTTCTCAAAATCACATGGATGGTGGCCCAAGAGGACCCTTTAGGAAACTTTGAACAGTGTAAAAATTCTCTCTGTGATGGGCATTACCACCTCATCATTTTTTTGATTCTGTTTTTGTTTTTCCTCTTGATTTGAATCAGCATGTTTTGGGTTTTCCCTGGAGTTGGAATACAGAATCTAGTAAGGGTATTTGCTGTTCTGTGTACAGCCAGAAAGGTGCCAGGGAGGCAAGAGCTGGTGGACCAAGTGACAACCCCAAGCGATTATTGGACTGGACCATTTGCATTTCCATTCAGGTCAGGCTGTCTCAGCAGAGCTGTTGACTTAGCGCTGTTGTGACTTGGGTGGCTTTGACTCTTCCATTCAGACTTTAGAAACATCATTGAGTTAACAGGCCACACACCAATTCACCCTTCTCCCTCCCTACTCTTCAACCCTTTGTGTTAGATAAGGAGGCCTTTCCCTGCTACAAAAAGGTAGCAGGCCTAAGGTTCCATGAGCTCTGTGCCCCTTATACCACCCCCAATTTAGTCTTTGTGCAAGGCTGCTTTTGTTTCCCTCCAAGAATTAAAAGTTAATTGATACCTCAAATGGACGTTGGTCACAAAGCATTTCACCATCCAATGCAGTCCTGCATCCCATTAGATTAACCCTCTTCCATAGTTCATTGTAAATAAACATCCCACAACAAAAAAGCTTACCTACCTGAAGCATTGTATTCATTTGGGTTCTGCAGTGGGGCTAAAATTCTATGACAATGTCACAGGGTTAATTAATTTAGATGAATGACTCTTGGAGCTTCGTTTTCCTTTGCCTTTCCTATTTGTCACAGACTGCTGAACAAGTATTTCCAAATGTCTGAATTATCAGGCTATCCAGAATTCTCCCACAGATGGCTACTCATCTCAACCCTAGACCTTAATTGTAATACTGAAAATTTTCAGAAATGAATCAAATGTTAGACCCTAATGTGGTTATCTAGTATAGATGGACTGTATAGTCTTCTTCTTCTTATGATAAGAGTTTATTGTCAGAGAAGAGAAATACAAGCATTTTTTGTAAACATGGTAGAAAAAATTTCCACGGGCTCAACCATAAGCACAGTGGAATTCATTAAGTTGAGAAACAGAAAGATAAAGAACATACTCCAGTTAGACCATTGCTGTTATCCTGAGTGCAGAGGGAACTTTCCAATGATCTGACATGTACTATTAGAGTCAGGATTTCAATAAGATGTTCGGGAACTTTGAAGCTTAGAGACATGTAAGTTGTTCTTCATGCCAAAAAAGTCTTTCCCAGTTAGCTAGTTCCTGTTAACCTTCAGTTAAGGCCACAGAGATAGAATAATCTTTGTTGCCATTAGAAGAATGGTTCTCTTTTTCCTGTAGGTCAAGCTAATTAGGTCAGTAACATGGTGGGAGGGCTTGGAGGAGATTTATGATATCCTTTACCAGGGTTCCTATTTCCATTCCAGACAGTCCCACCTACCATATAATGCTTTCCACATCTCACTAAAGAAGATAAAGAAGATATTTCCTGGCCAATATGCACAGGAAAAATGCTCAATCTTATAAGAGAAATGCAAATCAACCACAGTGAGAGATTACTGTATACTTACTGGGATGGGCTATTA
Source organism: Marmota flaviventris (assembly GCF_047511675.1). Classification (NCBI taxonomy): domain Eukaryota; kingdom Metazoa; phylum Chordata; class Mammalia; order Rodentia; family Sciuridae; genus Marmota; species Marmota flaviventris. The sequence continues at coordinate 121,845,134 of NC_092518.1, forward strand.
TCAAAAAGTCAGATAATAGGAAATGTTGGCCAGGATATGGAGAAACTGTGTTCTCCTTACCTGGCTAAGGGGGATGTAAAATGGTACAGCCACGTCTGGCAATTCTTCAGAGTGTTAAGCATACTATTACCTTATTCCTGGGTGTATACTCAAGAGAACCGAAAACATATGGCTGAGTGTGATGGCATGTGCCTGTAATCCAAATGACTTGAGAGGCTTAGACAGGAGGACTACAAGTTTGGGGTCAGCCTCAGAAACTTAGTGAGACACTATTTCAAAATAAAAAATAAAAAGTCTGAGGATGTAGCTCAGTGGCAAAGCACTCCTGGGTTCAATTCTGTGTGTGTGGGTATATGTGTGTGTAACCACACAAAAGCTTATACAGCCATGTTTATGCAACATTATTCATGATGGCTTAAGGGGGGAAACTCAATTGAATGAAATACATGTTACAACATGAGTGAACCTTGAAAACATCATGCTAAGTCAAAGTGGCTAGACACCAAAGGTCATGTGCATACAAAATGCCCAGATAGGTGAATCCATAGAGACAGACAGTAAATAAGCATTTTCCAGGAGCTAGGGGGAAAGGAAGGTAATGGTGGTGGTAGTGGTGAGTAATAGCTAAGGGATGTGAAATTTCTTTCTCGTGGTACTGAAAATGTTCTAAAATTGATAGTGGTGATGGAGGCATGACTGTGAATACACTAAAAGCCACTGAATTGTGCACTTTAAATGGGCAAATTGTATGGTATGTGAATTATATACCTCAAAAAAGCTGTTAAAAAATCTAAACCATAACTTTGGAGGCCGAGAAGCAATATTTTAGTTACCACATTCAAAACCTTAAGAAAAACTAAAATAAGCTGAAAGAAAGACAACCATATATGATTTTCCTGGAAATAGGTACTCAAGGATTTAAGCATGTTTGAGTGGCTTAGTATCTTTAGTATTTTCATTTAGTCTGCATTCAGATGAAATTCAGATTAGTTTTGTATGTTATGCTTAAAATAAGATTTGTGATGCTGTTGAATTCTAGTTGTTTCTTGTATTTGTACACTTTTCTGGTTTATTGGATAAAGTATGGTGTAAGAACAAGTTGGTGGGTTGAACATCTCAGCCTTAATAACAAACATTTTCTTGGAATTGCCATCAAGTTTGTCAAAGCTCTAAGCTGAGAATGAGTCATGTTAAGACTTGCATCCAGAGATTTTTAACCATGGAACAAACAATATTTCCTTCCAAAAGGAGAATAATCACCTACACTTGTGTACCCACAGATTAAGCCATTGGAAACACCACACCCTTCCTTCTTACAGCACCAGTCTCTCCTTGCTCAGAAAAATGAGCAATCCTGTCATTCTGGCACAGAGCTGTTGATTACTTCCCAATAATAATAGTGACTGTTGTTTTTGTGGTCTAGCCTTATATAGTGTACTGTCCCAAATGACTTACAAAAATCATTGTTTAATCTTTGTAACCCTATGAGGTAGATTTGATTACCATCTCTGCTTTATAGATGGTAAAACTGAAGCACATGAGGCTACACATCCATCAAGTCTCACACCTCAGATTTGAATGCAAGTCTATGTGATGCATAGGCTTTCAGACTACTTAACCAACTTTTTAATTTATTTATTTTGGTACCAGGGATTGAACAGAGGGGTGCTTAACCACTGAGCCACATCCCCAGCCCTTGTTTATATTTTATTTAGAGACAAGGTCTCACTAAGTTGCTTTAGGCCCTTGCTAAGTTGCTGAGGCTGGCTTTGAACTTGTGATCCTCCTGCCTCAGTCTCCTGAGTCTCTGGGATTACATAGTGTGCATCACTATACCTGCCAGTAAATCCAGGGTCTCTTGCACACTAACACTAAGCTACACTCCCAGCCCCTATCCTTTCATGTTATTTTTTTATGGGAAGGTCCCTACTCTATTCTTATAGCAGTAGTTCTTGACTGGAAGGATGATTCCTCCTCCTCCCCATAAGATGTTTAGAACTGTCCAGACATATGTTTGGTGATCAGAACCTGGGTGGGGAATGCTCCTGGCACCTAACAAGTAGAGGTTAGGGATGCTGCTCACCAGGGCAATGAGAGGATCAGGAACAGTGCCTCTTGGGTCATTTTGAAGTCTGAGCCAAAAGGAAGACTCAGGAATACTGATCCTGAATTAATTTAATATTTAATATTTGATTTAATATTTGGTTCCTCATGGATTTTTGGCATTTATTTTGATTTTTTAAATAATACAAGATAATATTTATCTTGATTACTGAGCTTAAAATTTTGTGCCCAAGTCAGGTGCCTCACACACCTCACTTGCCTCATCCCAGTCCCAGCCCTGCTGCTAAACTCCATTGATGCCTAGGACAGTCCCTGAAAGCAGGAATTATCCAGCTCTAAATGCTGAGAAACCCTGAGGTGACATACTGGGGGTGGGGGGGGTAGTTTACCCATGGGAAGTAAAAGGGAGAATAAAAGGGAAGCACAATAATATGGCATAACAGTAGCCACTGTGTACTGAACTATTACTGTCCCATGTGTGTTATGTCACACAGGTGTTGATCTGTCTTTTGCTGAATCCACCCTGGGAGCCACAAGGCTGCTGGGTCCTCCATCATCAGAGCTGCACTAGCCGTTAATTAGGCCACTGAACTGCACTTGCATAGGGTCACAGGAAATGGTGCACCATATTGCTCCAACTATTAAGTGTTGAATGGGTTTTATTTCTTTTATTTCCCCCGACAATAAAAACGTGCTTCAGACACTTTCCTTGAAAAAAGCAGCCTAATAAACTTAGGAGCCATTTTGCTGAAGATCGTCACTGACGTAACTTTTGGGGGTGCTAGGAGACACAGTGAGTTGCTGCAACTGAGGTGCCTCAGAGCATCTTTTCTGATGTCATAATTTGATTAGGAGTATTAACTCATTTTTAAACCTCAGAGATGTTCTTAGCAAATACTTTTATAATTTCTTAATACACCTCTGAATAGAAAGCCATGTGGTATTGAGGGAATCTGGGAGGACTACAGGGACAGGCCAAAGTTCAAATTCCTTCTTTATTGTTTACCAGATGTATTACAAATTAGTAAACATCCCCAGGCCACAATTTTCAGGGCTAGTGATAATAATATTACTTAGCTGGGTGTAGCATTGGGGTGAGAAGGAAACATTATAGGTTATATAGCATACTGAGTAGTCCATGAATGTTATGTCTCTTCTCTCCTTGAAAAATGTAGCAGGACAAAGAAAAACTTCATTTTCAGAAAACCAAAACTTGCTTCTCTTTGGAGAAAACAAAACAGATTTCATCACCATTAGCTGAAAATAACAGTCATAGTAAATAGTAAAACATAGGCAACTTGTCAAGTTCTTTGATGTTTTCACTATGAAAATCTACTACAGCATCTTCCCTCCCATACCTCCCCATCACTTTAAGGCTAGCAAGCTGTAAATTCATTTCTCCGGTTTTCCCTGAAGTGGGGCTTCACCTTATTCCTAAAGCCATCTGTGCTGGTTTAGCTCAGTCAGAGCCCAGGGCTAATGAGGCCAAGGTCAGGGCTGCATCCCCATGGGGAACAGTTAGCTTTGCTCCCTTCTTTGGCCCTACCCTGCTTCCCTAACCCTACCAGCTGGCTTTCTACCATGTGTTTTTTCCAAGGGGGGTGAGAAGAAGGGAAGGTGGCCATGGACTCCTGCTACCGGCAACACAGCTGAAAGCCTGAGTCTGTATGAAAAAGACAGTGCAGGAAAACCAATCCCCAATTCCACTGGGCCTCAAAGACAGATGATCAGCACTGATGGTCATATAAGGGCAATGATCACAGTACAGATTATAATTATTTTCTTTTTATTTATCCCCTTTTCTTGAATGACTGGCCCCGTCAGAGAGTGGCAGCCACTTCCCAATGCTCTACCATGGTCCTTGATTATTTAAGACCACATAACTGATGGCTGCTGTTGTCTGCAATGCCATGGCAAGAACCTTCTATGAAGCTTGCAACCAAGGTTAAACGTTGGGAGGAGGCCCTTGTTAGGAGCATCCCATTACTGTTGCTATGATACATTTGGTGTATTGACTACAAAGCATGAACAAAAACCCCTCTGTGATCCAAGGTGAAGACAGTTTTTCATGCAGCTGTTGATTTAGCTGCAATTGCACGTGTCTTTTAAAAGGTATTTGCTGGGCTGGGGATGTGGCTCAAGTGGTAGCGCGCTGGCCTGGCATGCATGCAGCCCAGGTTTGATCCTCAGCACCACATACAAACAAAGATGTTGTGTCCGCCAAAAACTAAGAAATAAATATTAAAATTCTCTCTCTCTCTCTCTAAAAAAAAAAAGGTATTTGCTAACTCAGTACACCTCTATCATGAAGCAGTACACGTTTTACCATTTTGGTTGTAAGCAATATTATCAGCCAAGCTTCCCAGTAAAGAGAGAATTTCTCCCAGGACTTCTTACCTATTTCATTCATTAGTAGCAAAACAGGAATGACACCAATTTAATCTTTTCAAAAGTAGAATCGAAATTGTGTTCAACTGTCACCACCTGTATGGGCAGGATATTGGCCTACTGCTTCTTTTGGAAGGAGTTTATGAGTTCAAGCCATTGCCTGGAGCAACAGATGTAAGAAAAGAAAAATTATACTCTGTATGAATAAAGTTACAGCCCCAGCTAAAGAAGTGTCAGAAGGAAGGGCTCATGGGTCCTTGAGAACATTTCAGGGCATAGCTTTTTATTATGGACAGTTTCTGACACATAAAAAAAACTAGATCAATATAATGACCCCCAGGTAACCCATAATTCACCTTTTTTTTTTTTTTTGGCATTGCTAGGGATGGAACCCAGGGCCTTACACATGCTAGGCAAGCACTGTACCACTGAGTTACATCTTCAGCCCCATAATTCACTTTTCATAATGATCCATGTTTCACCTCTACCACAGGATTTCAAACCCAGGATGTCTCATTTTGGCCATGGATAATTTAATAGGGATCACTTCAACAAAGACGACCAGACCATTTGAAATAGATTTGCAGAATGACAGAAAATCCTGTGATGATGGGAGAAAACCTCATCCTGAGTAGCATCTGTTCTCTTGGTATCACACTTTTGGGTCACAGAAACTTTTAAAACCTGAACATGTGATGGGGAGGCCAGAAGGGCATGAATGTTTGAAAGTCCTTAGAGGACTATCACTAGATGATACAGAAGTACTGGTACCCAGGTGGTTATCTCAGAGGAAGTTTGCCACCAAGCTCCCTGCAGCCTATAGCTGGGAAGGAGTCAGAAAGAAGAGTTGGAGCAATAATAAAAGCAGCTCATCAGATGGAGTTTACTAAGTGAAATTTGACTGTGTTCTTATTTTTTTAAGTTGTCCCCAAATCATCTTAATGGTCATTAACATTTATTGAGTACTTTCTATATACCATGTGTGGCTCATGAATTATCTCCTGTAATCCTTAAAATAGTTTTGGTTTGTACTGTTATTACCCCCATTTTACACATGAGAAAACTGAGGCCTAGAGAGGGCTGAGGGTGGGGCCATGATTGGAATGCAGTCAGTTTGACTCCATTGCCATTGTTTCTAACCACTATGTAATCCTGCCTTTCAACCAGCTTCAAAATAATTGGGTTAATGGGAGAAAAGTTCCTAGAAAATGTATAGGTATAAGCTCATGGGAACTGAGTTTTTTCTGAATCTCAGCTAAAGGTCAAGCCAGGTTATATGGAACACATGCCTGTATTCATTCAAACAATCATTCAGTAAACCTATGAGCAACTACCACTAAAAGTATATGATACGTGCTCCCTTATGCTAGGATTCTTCCCACCTAGGTGGACCCTTAAGTGCAAACTCTTTTTTCTTCGGGGTGAGTGTATCTCTTTTAGAAGTAAAACATGTTCAACTTTGTATAGTCATATGGACTCTTTTGGTTGTAAACAGGCAAACGGGAATTTCCTCTAAAGACTTTGGGGTTCCCAAGGAGTCCAGGGGTAAGGATGCAGCCAGATTTCAGGAATGACCTGGGACCAGATTCTGGGTTAGTGGTCAGGACTTTTCTATCTTTTACTTCTTGTCTCTGCCCTTTCTACATGTCAGTTTGAGTCTTCTTTCTGTACTATGCAGGCTCATGACAACAGATGGATGTTCCTACTGCCTGCATTCAGAGTATATAGGCCCATCTACCCAAAGTGAGACCAAATTGCTCTTAGTCCCAATTCCAAATTCATGGGCAGCTGCCTACCCCTGGATCAGTTAACTGTGGTCAAGGAGAGGAGGGGGGTCAGGTTGTACAAACATGGCTGCCATTAGCCACACTCATAACCAGAAAGATAGAAGAGGGAGGAGCAATACCCAGGAAAGGAAGTAAAAGGGGAGGCTAGGAAGAGTCCAGAGGCATTAGTGAAGCAACTGGTAACTATACAAGTGCAATAAATTGCATGCCTTCAAGTTTCTTAGTCTTTTCTGAGACAAAAATTAAGAAGCCAAATCAAGTATTACTCCCAAACTGCCATTTGTCCACAGGCACAATTGTAGCAGTTGTTGTATAACATACATATCACAGTTTTAATTGCCTTGTTTTGAATCTAGATAGGAACACGTAAGATCAATGTCAATTGAATTACATAATCTAAAAAAAATCCCTGATTGCCTACTCCCATGGCCAGTTAGACCTTCTTTCTCTCTTATTTTAAGTGCCTCTAAGTATCTAAATAGGAGAAGCAACTTATAAACCTTACACTTACCAAAGTTCTTGAAACTATAAAAGGAATTTTCTCAGACCAGGAATGTAGTTTAGTGATAGAATATTTGCCTAGCTTGTGTAAGGCCCTGGGTTTTTTTGCAAGCACCATATTTTAAAAATTGGAATTAGTTCTTTGCTTTCTACATCTAGGAATATACAATGAATGACTGACATGTATAAGTCCCTTAGCACTGGTAATTCTACTTTAAAAATAACAAACTTCCACCTCTACATTTATATTCAGGTTTAATCTGACAACCACCTCCTAAGTGCTAAGTGTCTTTCATCTTTTAGCATTGGCTATTAAGTTATCATACTTCACAAGCAATACCACATACTGTATACTCTATTTTGCCTATAGCCATGATGTTTAAACTCATTTCCTAGGTGTGTGGTGGTAATTTTCAGCTATTTCAACCATTTTACATGGTTTATAACAACACTTATACTGAAATTGGCATGAGCCATCAATGGCCCAAATATTTGGCCAGTGGGATCTGGTGGCAGTTAAGAAGATGTAGGTACATGAAATTGAACAGGCTGCCTGTGTTTCCCAGTCCTCTCTTGGGAAAGATGCATCCTTTGTCAGAAGAGGGGGAGGTTCGACTCCTTAGGAAGGAGCTCTGTGCAAAAAGGAGCTGACTTTCTAGTTAGACTCATGAAAAGTCATTGAGAGGAAGCATGTAAATAAGGGTTGCGGGGTCAGTCCTTCAGTCTTAAAGCCAGAATGATGCTTAACATTCCAGACCATGGCCTTCTGCACACCACAGGAGCCTCTTCAAAGGCCACCTTTGCCCTATTCCCACCCTGTTAGCACAAGGTGGGAATTCCATTTTGAATCCTATAATAAGAACAATCAATAACATTTTTATAATGCTTTACCGTTTGCAAATCACTTCCACATTTCATTTTCTCATTGGATTTGAATAATCCATTTTACCAATAAGGCTATTGAGTCCAAGAGAGAAAGATAACCTGTATGTAGTTACAGAGCCAGTTTGTTACAAAGCCAAGACAAAAATCTAGGGGGTTTTTTTTGGCTTAAAATTTTATTCTTTCTCAAGCATACATGCATTGCTTCTCCTGTGGGTGCATGTTGTGGGAAAATATCCAGGCCAAAGGACACCATGGTTTCTGTCTCAATGTAACTGGAGAAAAGAGTTAAAGTTATGTACAGCAGGGATGAGAAAGGTGATATTTTACAGCCTAAATAATTTGGTAAATAGGTGACCACAGTTAAGGATACATTCAGATTACTCACAGCTATTTCAAAAAGCACACTTAGGGACTTCAAGGAGTGCTGCATAGGAGAAAAATAGAGCCTATTCAGATAAGATGTTTGGAAACCTTCATTAGTATTTACTTACCTAGCTCATCTTCCTGTCCTCCCTCCTTGACCAAAAACGTGTTAGGATGTTAGAAGGCTAAAATTGTTTTTCAATACAGAATTTTAGTCAGATGTATCCAGTCAACAGATCTCAGAATGTAGGTTTGAGTAACTCCACAGCAGTACCTTTAAAAAAATAGGCTCTGTTTCTTGATTTTAAAACGATGTGATTAACAAACACCTACCTGTTTTCTCTAGGAGCACAGTGATCATGGAAAGGGAGCTAGGCCCGTAGTTTGCCTTTACCTTTCTTATACTGCAGCAAAGCTGTTGCTTGTCTGATTTTAAATAAAGAACAGGGTACCTCAGAGGCTGATGCCCACTCGGATTCCTCCCTTGTAGATTCTCAACTGGAGAATTCATTAGGGACACAGCCAGGATGTGCTGTTGAGTCTCCATAGTTCTTGTCAACATAAAATATAAATGCCAACCTCACTGCACCCCCTCCCCCACTGGGAAAAAGTGATGGCGCTTGTACAGTCAGAATTTTCCACACATAAATCTGAATGAAAGAGGACCGGGGCTTTAATGGGTGATAATGGTAGCATTATGGCCACTTAGTGGCCTTTTGAGTGTGTAGCAGAGAGAACAGTTTGCCCGATACATTCCCACCTGAACCAAACACTGTTATCTTGTTACTTCTTATACCCTTCCTCACTCACCTGGAACTGAACACTTCCCTTTGTTGTATCTTATCTAGGAACAGGGAAATGCCACTAGCTACAGGTAAATATGACCTTTGTGAACTGGCAGAAGCCTTCCTCGATGGAATGGCTTGGAGCTCTGGTTTCCAACATGAGATTCATTTCCAAGTGGTCTGCTCAGAGTTTATACTTAACCACAGATTCCTTCTAATTTCTGGCGGTTTGTTGATGCAATTCTGCCTCCTTCTAGTGAAGCCATATTACATGGGCTTATAGAAACCTGGTTAAAATTTATTAAGGAGTCAAATCATCACATCTTTAAAAAAGTAATTAGTTGATATTTATGATTGAAAATAGTGCTAAATTGTTATACTTTATAAAATGTCATCACATTGATATATTTGGAATGTTGCAGGATGAATATAGTAGTTGTATGAAAAATACAGTTGCCAGATAAAATACAGGATGCTTATTTAAATTTGAATTTCAGATCAACTGCAAACAACTTTTTAGCATAAGTTTGTCCCATGCAGTATTTGGGACCCACTTACGCTAAAAAAAAAAAAAAAAAAAAAAAAGCATTTGCTGTTTGTGATTCAGATTTAACTGGCACCCTGTGCTTTAGTGTGCTAAATCTGGCAAGCCTAGTGAAAAACTCCTATTTCCCTGAGATGTGAAGCCATCAGATCAAATAGCAATCGTTTTTAACACACAGCTCAATTGAAATAAGCCTGTTAATAATGGGCAACTGACTGGAAAGGAGTGTGTTCCAGCAGAATCTCTATTAGTTAGTCTGTTTTCCAAATAATGTGAGAATGGTGCATAAAGAGGGTTATGCTTTTGTACATCCTCCGAGTTTGACGAGTCCATATTGTGATTAACCATACAGCAGCAGAGGGAATCTTGGAACAGTGTGTCCTCCAGCTGTGACAGAGAGCCAGGCAGCAATTAGGAAGAATCACAAGAGCTTACTAGGCATATGTTTGGATTCCTTTTACTGCTATTAGGAAAAAACTACAGATCTATGAAGGTGATTAGTCCAGAATACTCCACACTTCAGCCAGGAACAAAACGTTTGTAAGTGTTCCTTGAACTGCTTTTAATGTAAAGAGGATTTGGGGATTATTTTATGAAAGAAGTAATTAATAATGAGAGCAGCAGCAGCAGCAGCAGGTATTTGTTAAAGATCTACTATGGGCCAGGCACTGAGGTTGGCTCTTGATTCCCTATTGGACTCTGGCTAATTCTAGTCTGTAACTCAAGTTTAAGTTCTCAGCCAGTTCTGCTGACCTCCTTCCATAAATGATTAACTTCGCATAGAAATAGCTCAACTTAAATCGGTCATACTTTCACAGGTTAATTACAAGTATGTGGTATGTGTTAATTGGGGAAAGAGATACCTTAGGTTTCTAGAACTCACAGGGTAATAACTCTCTACAGTGTAGGAACCTTGCATTTTAGGAATCAAGAAAATAGGAAAGAACTTCATCTCATTAATTCCATTATTTTGTTCTCTTTTTCATTCCAGAAAGGACTGAAGGCAACATGTTAACTTTTGTGCTATTTTTATATTCTGCTCGTGTAAGGTTTTAAAGATTGCGCCAGAACTGTTGCACTCAGTCATTTATTTAGAAAGCATTTCTGTGTTCCTTAACAGGACTTGATCAGGGAGAGAGACAGGAATAACAGAAATCACCACAAAGTCTTTCCTTCAATGCTTGGAAATAATCCAGAGATTCAGTCTGTTCCAACACAACCTGAAACAAGAAGAAAAACAATACAAAGGATTCCATTTCCACCCGTATCTCTGCTGCAGGTTGGAAAAGACCAGAAGTTTGGTCTTTTGCAAAGTTGGGGGACAGTGATCTCTTCTCAGTTTTCTACTTTACCTCTGAGCTCAGTCTGTTAGCACCCTCTGGGCATCAGTGCAGTCAAGAAGCGACTGCACTTTCTCAGCTGCCTCTTTTGTCACCTGATCCAGGATAAAAAGGAATTGTGAACTTCTGATGACTGTTCTTGCAAGAGAGGGAATATGCTGGCCTGCCCTCAGGTGGGAGGATGAGCCTCTTGATGGATAATCTCGTTGAACCAGATGGTCTTCCCCTTAGATTACCTCCAGGATGTGCTGGCTTCTGCCTTTCCTTGTGATTTCAGTTTGAAAGCTGCCAGTTTTCTGGATGATGATATTGACTGAGGCTCAGAGAAAGAGTGAGACATAGCTGTTTAGTTGCAGAGGCAAGACTAGACCCTGGGCTTTCTGATTCCTAGGCTAGAGGTCTTGTTTCACACTGCGCAGGTTTGTTTGTTTGTTTGTTTTAGAGACAGGTTCTTGCTACATTGCCCAGGCTGGTCTTGATTTCCCTGGCTCAAGTGATTCTCCTTGCCTAGGCCTCCAGAGTAGCCGGAACTACAGGCATGTCACTGTGCTAGGCTGTAGTGTGCAGCTTGGCACTATCTTCTGACTTAGTTTGGATGCTCATGGTCCCCTTTTTGGTCTAGAAACAGAATCTGCAGAGTCTCTAATGGAGTGTTGCTGAGGTCCAGCCCCTCCTTCAGGACCACCCTGGACCCTCACTCCCCCCGCCAGTTCTCATTTACCATGAATAGCTTAGAGAATTTTTATATCCAATGGCACAATTTGAAGCATAAATTAGAATCACATTCCTTCCCCACCCAAGCAGAACAGTTAGTTGTTAGTTATTATTCCCAGGGAAACCTCCTAAAAATGTTTTTTGGAGTCTTTTGGAGGAAGAAACTAGAAAAGTGAGGATGGGTGGTGTAGTAATGACTAGGTACAAGCAATGGCATTGCAGAAGGGAGGTTACAACTAGGAAACCATACCCCAGCCACTTCTGTTGCTTGAGAAGGAGGAAGCTGCGTTCCTCTTTAAACACAATTGTATTATTTAGATGTGTGTTCTGGGTGATAAACATTGATCCCCGATTTTATCTGAACTTTCCTAGAATTAATCCTGAAACTATAATGGTTTGAAAACAGCCAGGCAGAGAAAAAGACAACCAGCCCAGTTATTTGGTAATGCATAGACTAGACTGAAAATGTGTGGTATTTTAGACCCTTTGGTCAGGCAAGCAAGGATCAATAATTAACATTTCCCAACTGCTTTAAAATTATTCATTGATCACAATAGCACATCTGTAAAGACATTTCCATATGAGAAGCATAAGGCTCAGATCTGTTTAGATCAGACCACCTGGTCCCCAATTGGCAGTCCCCAATTTACAAATGAATCATGCCATGTTGCAGACATTAGCATGTAAGTCAGTTGGATTCTGGGGCATGTTTTCCCATAGAAGCACTATTATTTATGATGGTTGATTTCTTAGGCTAACTGGTGAACACTATTGCCTTTCAATTATACCATGAATTGACTTACAAGTCTATTTAAATCAGGTTGTAATTGAAGGATAATAGTGTCTACTTGTTAGCTTAAGAAACTAAATAGAGGAGTGAGACCCATATTTCTCAGAAGACACTAGCAGGGAATTGATGTGGGTGTCATGATTTAGATTGTAGAACTCAGATCTATTTGGTAGCAAAACCTCCAAATTCAGTTTGCTTTTGTCGTCCCTCATTTGTGTAGCTGAGCTACAAGAATTGGTGAGGTGCTGTCAATGAGGCCTGAACAGCCAGACCAATTTTATGGCCAGGGCACTGTCATGCATATGGCTCAGGAATATTGGACAGGTGATCTCCATTTCTTGTGTGGCACTCAGGAAAGGTGGGTAAGATTCATGAAATGGGTGATTGTGCTACTGTTTTTTTTTTGGTCCTGGCCTAGCCCCACCTACCTGGAAAAGGGGGATAAAGGACTGGAAGAGGACTCATGAAATAACCTGGTGTTCAAGTTACTATTTTATAAAATTAAATGCACACACAAAAATTTGCTCCTCTGTAACTAGGGGTTTTGTTCTTTTTTGTTTGTTGATTGGTTTGGCAGTACTAGGAACTGATCCCAGGAGCGCTCTACCACTAAGCTATATCCCCAGGCATTGTCATCTTCTTTTTTTTTTTTTTTTGTTTTTTAATTGAGACAGGTTCTCGCTAACTTTCCAAGGCTGGCATCAAATTTGAGATCCTCCTGTCTCAGCCTCCCAAATTGCTGGGATTACAGGTCCTGTTCTTTATATAAGATGGTGTGGCATTTGCATGAAACCTATGCATATCTGCCCGTATGCTTTAGATCATCTCTTCAGTACTAATAATATATAATACAGTATAAATGTTGTATAAATAGTTGGTAGATTGTATTGTTTAAGGAATAGTGACAAGAAAAAAGTTTGTACACACCCAGTACAGATACATTTTTTTTTCTAAAACATTTTCAACCTGCTGTTGGTTGAATCCAAAGATGCAGAATCCATGGATACTGAGGGATGATACATATATGTATCATACATACATGTAGATACATATACATGAATATAGAAGCAATATGTGCCCATCATAAACAAATCATAACCTCGCAAAATTAAAAAAGGGAAAGTAGAATTTGCACATAATTCTACAACCCACAGATAACTATTATTAGTATTTTGGTATATATGATTGAATAATTTTTTCTGATTGTGACTATACACACACCTTTTAAAATATTACAATGGGACCATACCAACATCAATTGGTGACTTTACAGAAGTTTTGATAATAGTATATTTAAGGTTTTTCCATGTTAATAAATATACATCTACTTATTTCTAAAAAGAGTATTTATAGAAAAAGAAATATAGATCCACATCAGCAACTTTAACAACTGCTCAGTAGCCTGTTGTATGGATAAAGTGTCGCTTGGTTAACCACTCCCCCTTTTTTCTTTCCATTTCTGTAACATTTATTAAGGTGTATTTATTCCCTTTATTATTATTGAACCATCTTAAAATAAAATTACAGGTATAATAAATTAGCCACAGCACACATTGTATGATGTCAATGAAAGAACACTGGGCAGTGATATTGCTGGAGCTTGCTTGGCTTGTGCTGGCTCTTGACAATGATTGTTAGTACCTTTCCCACCTTCACATTCAGTGAGATCTCAGGAGTAGCTTGAAATTAGCTATAGTGGGTGTATTTCCACCATGGAAATTGGCAAATGTTACAATTAGATGCTTTTCCTTTTCTCCCAGAGAACTGGTGTACTAGCCTATCAGGCAGAGCCTTCAGCCTGTTCCCTGGCTTTACTTGGCCTACCTCAGCTGGTCTGAGGCTGGATGGATGGGAGAAAATGAACCCACAGCAAATAATAAGGAATGAGCAGTCCTCAAACCTTGATAACATAGATCCATTTGTGACTAATGCTCCCATCACACAGTGCAGCCATTGTATCTTAACAATGACATGTAAATAAATAATAATAAGGTTTTGGAAGCCAAGTGTTTGAGCAAATAAATTAAAGGTGTGTTATCTGTTGACCTAGTAACAAGCTTCAGATTGAATAGATTACAGATGGGTAGTGAAGCTAGCAATAAGCAGAGTTTAAAAGAACACAACTGGTGTTTTGGCTTTTTGGGATTTTCGTTGTTTCTGTCACAGAAAGAATGCTGGCCAGGAGAATGGTCCCTGTGATCTCTAAATGTTTGCTGTGTTTACTGTGGGACTTTAAACCTGTGGGGGAAGTACCAGGGATTAGGGACAGCACTTCTGTATTCTTTTCTTGTCGGAATTTCTCCTTTTCTTTTCAGGTTTCAGGTTTTGTAAAGATTAGAAAGAGGGTCAAGGAAATCTGGTACCTTTAGGGAAGCCAAAAACATGTCACTTTACTACAACATATTTTACTTTCTTGCCTTGACAAGGTAGCAAAGATCTGAGGTTAAAGGTCACCCTGTTAATCTAAGAGTCACCACCTGCATCAGTTTATATCCCTAACACAACTCAGCACCTTAAGCACCACAGAAACTCTGTTCCACAACATTCCTTTTATTTTTTCCACATTACTTTTAGCAGCATGCTGGTGAAGGGTGTAGGAGCTAGAGTCTGATAGATTTGGGTTCAAATCTCAGTTCTGTCATTTATAAATTTGTGACCCTGGGCATGTTACTTCCCCTTCACTCAGAGCCTTAGGTTCTTGACTTGAATGAGGATGATAATAATGTTTGTCTTATAGCTGTGTTGTGAAACTCAATTGAGATGATTCATATAAAAGGCTTGATAGCTGGGTATGATGGTGCACACCTATAATCCCAGCAGCTTGGGAGGCTGAGGCAGAAGGATCATGAGTTCAAAGCCAACCTGAGTAATTTAATGAGGCCTTAAGCAACTTAGCAAGACCCTGCCTCAATATAAAATCTAAAAAAAAAAAAAAAAAAAGGCTTGGTGTAGTGCCCCACCTTTAGTATAAGTTCAATACCATTATGATTTTCCTGTTATGGTTGAGTACTCTCTATGTATTTTACAGAAATGCTATGGGAAAAAACCCTTAACTGCTCTCTCATGTCCCTTCTAAATGATCTTTAAAATGATCAAACCCATGCTTCTATCAAACTCATCTCCTGGTGAGCATGATATACAATTTCTAGTCCATCTTAGTTCAGTTTTTCCTCACGAAACAAACAGTTCTTGATTTGTTCTCTAAACTCTTCCTCCTTCAAAACCTGCCTCCTCCAGGAAGCCTTCCCAGACTACCCTAGCCTATAAAACTTCATACACTCTTATAACTGAGAATCCCTCAGGAACTCCACATGTTCTTCTTCACCCCCAGGATTATTCACCTGAACAGTGCCCTACCTTGCAATGGGCCCAAAGTTACTTCAGTACACTTGTCATCTAACTGCTTTGCCAGTTGATTACTGCTCTAGATTTCCTGAGATGGAGCAGTAAGAGCTATGTCAATTCAGCAAGGGAAATAGGTTGTCCAGACTTAGCAAATAAAAATACAGGATGCCCAGTAAAATTGAAATTTCACATAAGCAATAAATATTTTTGAAAAGTTTTCAATTGTATTATTAACTGACAAATAACAATTGTGTACATGTGCTACAACATGATGTTTTGATATATGTATACATTGAGGAATGACTCAATTTAATTAACATCTCTATCTTCTCATATACTTATCATTTCTTTGCAATGGGAACATTTAAAATGTACTCTTTTAGCCATTTTGAGATCTATAATGAGTTTTTTTTTTTTTTGGGGGGGGGATGACTATATCCCAAATATTCTGTGGGGCATGTTCATAGTAAAAATTATTTGTTGTTTATTGAAATTCCAATTGAAATTGGTGTCATGTATTTTATATGGTGATCCTAAATGGACCATGAGCAGAAAGGCCCTAAGAAGGCAAAAGAGCTGTCACAAATCATGGGCGCTCTTAACAAGTACTTCTTAACCTATTTTGTTTTTGGTCTTCTTTGTCCCCTTGGGCCAATATGTATAGTAGGGCATAAGGTGCTTGCAGCATCCTTTCCAATCAGGAGCACTAGTCATAATTTGGACACGGAGATTTACTTTCTTATTTGTAACCAGTTTCTGGTGCCTGGCAGTAGTATCTTACTCTAACATGGGACTGACTTTTTATCACATTATAACAATTTTTTGAAA
The DNA here is from genome assembly GCF_047511675.1 of Marmota flaviventris. Classification (NCBI taxonomy): domain Eukaryota; kingdom Metazoa; phylum Chordata; class Mammalia; order Rodentia; family Sciuridae; genus Marmota; species Marmota flaviventris. The sequence continues at coordinate 121,861,468 of NC_092518.1, forward strand.
TAGTAACATTTAAAATGTACTATTTTATAGTTGTGTTGTGAAACTCAATTGAGATGATTCATATAAAAGGCTTGGTAGCTGGGTATAATGGAAATTAAGCATCTTGAGAAACGGGCACCATTTTCTAGTTCACCCCAATGTGTCATGGCTAGTGGTGACCCTATGGATTAGCCATCAAATGTGTTGCAGAGTTTTCCAAATCACAAGTTATAACCCACTGATGGGCTGAAAAATTGTCTTGTCATGACCAACATTAGTAATGATGATAATGATGATGGTGGTGGTGGTGATGCTCATGCAGTAGAAAACAATATCAGAGTGTGTTTTATGTAATCCACGTGTTGTTAGAAGTTTTGGTCACATTTTGTGTGTATGTGTCTACTGGGTGGTGATAAAATACATTTCTGATTCTAACCGCCAAAAAGGCTTAAAGGCACAGGGGTGGTGGCAAAAAAAGAATTTGAAATCTCAAGGCCAGCAGATCAAGATTCAAATCTTAGTTATGCTGCACACTTGCTGTGTAATATCAAGCAAATTACTTGACCCTTCTGGGCCTTGGTTACCTCATCTGCAATTGGGGGATAATAATTGTATCTGCCTCAAGGGTTGGTCTGAGGATTTAATTAATTAATCCATGCAAAGCACTTAGCACAGGGCCTGCCATGTTGCAAGGGATCAATGCAGGTTTTGCTGTTATTATCAATGATTAGCCAAGTGCTGAGAGAGTTGGAGGAGGCAGGCTCATTAACTGTGGGTGAGCTGTGACAGCTGACAGCCAGATGTGAAGAGAAAGAGAATTCAGAATAATGCAAAAGCAGACGAGGTACAATAAAGGATATTCATATTGATGACCCCGAGTCATCAGGAAAAGATTAAATTATGCCCAGAATGTTCCATTGACTAAGATGAATTTATAATATATTTGGAAGATTTTCCAGTGAGAATAACCCAAATAAACAGGGTTCAAACATTTAACAGAAAATACCATACGTGGACAATTAATTTATATGGAAGTTTTATTTCCACTGCAAGTCTAGTTAAATAAGGTAACCCAGTCCTAAAGTTTTTCTGCAAGCAGATTCTGACTCCCAGCTGGGTTGTGGACTGTCTGAGGTCACCAACTATATGTGGCATTCCTTCTTGATCCCCTGCACAGTCAGTTTTGGGCCAAGCGTATAGCTGTTAGTCCTAGGGTCCCTATTTCCCAGGCTAAAATATGGGGACAGCTCCTTCCCCCAGGTCTATAGTAGGACACTGCTGCCAACTGACCAGGCTAACACTGTGCACAACTGGGGAGCGAGTGTCCCTTCATCTTGCTCCTACCTGTCTTTGGGAGGTGAGAGATGAGCGCAGGGGCAGTGACTTTGCAGTCGTAACATGTTCCTATTATGTTGCTGCTTACTAGTACATGCCAGATGCTCATGTATGTTTTTTGTTGTTGTTGTTGTGTGTGTGTGTGTGTGGTGGGGAGAGAGCAGGGACAGGGAGGGGGAGGGAGGGAAAGAGAGAGGGAGAGAAAATGAGAATGCATTATGGCTCCAGAGATTTAATACACTAGTGGTTCAGAATTGTTTTGAATATGAAGACTCCTTTTAAAATAAAAATCATTTTTTACTGCACAAGTCAAACCTCTAATCTTGGGGGACCCTTGATAAAGAATAAGGTAAAAACCTACTGACAATCACTTTCAAATCCATTTCAGGTGGGTGACATAGCAATCCAACATTCACTTAGAAAGCCCAAATTTCTAAGTATGGACAAGTGTAGAAGATCCCCTTTTAACGTTCTGCAGTTTCCACAAGGCACTGTTTCCTGTCCCACCCTCACAACTGCCACATTGATCACAGTGGTGCTATTAGAAAATGGTGACTGGGAAAAACATTCATGGGCAAAAAGTAACCATGAATTCATCAGCACTGTAAGTTAATTGATCAAACCTGTGTCCATCTACCCTCAAAAACACAGCACACATATGAGCAAGACACGTTAGTTTAATATATTATTCTGATAGCTCTCTGCATCATGCCTTCTTTGCAGCTGAGCAACTTGTAATTATTTCATTTATTCATTTGTTAGCTAATTTAATGCCTGTCTCCCCCACTATATTGTGAGTACCACAAGATCATGGGGACCTCAATTTCTACTCACCTTATTTCTCCAAGACTCAGCACAATGCCTGGGACCTGATAGCTGTTTATTAAATATCTGCTAAATGAGGACATGAATGATACAGTAGCTTATGCATCTTCTGAGATTTCCTGTGGTTCTGGTGGAACTGATCAGAATTGAGCTAAGTCTTTTCAAACCCAGGCAGCAATAATGCCCCCCCCGCCCCCGCCCCCGGGAAACTGCGTGACACATGCTGTTGGAGTTGAGCGTCATCAGTATAATACTTTGTCTAACAAACACAGACACATTGGGGAGATAGACTAGGGGGCTTTTGTTAATGATGAGGGTGAGAATACAATGTTTGGGGCAGGATCAGAAGAATATGTAAGAGCTGATTATGTGAAGCGAGTTTTCTGGGCAAAGAGGTCTGCCTAAGCTCAGGACTTCCAATGGGAAAGAAAGGAATGTTCCAGAGAATGAGAGAAGGCTAGTGAAGCCTACTGAGGAAACATGGTAAATCATTGGCCTCTGAGAGGGTTTGTAGTTTGTGGGACACCATGCTTAAACTCAGTTATTTTTCTTTTTTTTTTCCAGTTTTATTTCTTAATCTAGGTTGGTTATGCATGTATATATATGGGACAAAATTCAAAGATCTCCAACCATGGCTCCCAATCCAGTTTCCTTCCCCAAGAGAATTGCCATTACCAATTCTTTAGGTAATATTTAAACTAAGCCTGCAGATTCCACATGTGTGACATAAGAAATAAATTAGAAAATGAGAAAGTAAATCAAGATTTTTCTCATTTTCACTCCCCTTGAGATATACATGAGTAACATCTTAGTGACTGTCCTTGCTCACATCTTCCTATAGATTGTGAATGCATTCTCACACACAGATTTGCCTTCATGGAACTAAAGAATGTAAGTTTTCACTGTGGACACCTTTCTTTTAACATTGTGCAGCAGCCTTTCCCCCCTTATGCCCTATCCCACTCCCGCAAAAGTACTTAACATGAATAACTTTGTATGTATCTTTTTTTCTTTTTTGATACTAAGGATTGAACCCACAGGTGCTTAACCACTAACCACATCCCCAGCCCTTTTTATGTTTTATTTTGAGACAGGGTCTTGCTAAGTTGCTTAGCGCCTTGCTGCGTTGCTGAGGCTGGCCTTGAACCTGCGATCCTCCTGCTTCAACCTCCTCAGTCGCTGGAATTACAGGCATTCACTACCACGTCCAGCTCATATGTATCTTTCCATGCCTCCCTCTACGCCCGTGTAATTGCTTAGAACATATGGATTACACAGACAAAAGGGATGTTTTGGTCATCTGATTTTACAACAAGGCATCTAAGTATATGTACTACTGCTTCTTGCTTTTCTCACTTAACAATACACCATGGAAACCACCTCATTGCTTTAAATAGTGACATGAAAGGCCCTGGTTTGGATGTGCGATCCACTCAGCTGTACTCATCCTCACAAACATACTTTCCATTTCCAGTGCTTTTAGTTCTGTGGAATAGATTCCCCAGAGCAGCACTGCAGGATTGAAGAAGTGTATCTATATATTTAATGTTAGTAGATAATGCCAGATTCCACTGCAGACTGGTTGTAACAAGTCAAGTTTCTACCAGCAATATATGAGAGTATGATTTCTCCAACATTGTAGCATTCACTTTTGTAAAAAACAAATCAAAGATAGCCCTTCAATTTGTTATCAAGGATTTGTTGACTCAAATTGTGAAATATTTTGAATGCTGAAAATATTTGAGTAGATTTACCTTTGAAGCTAGAACCCCAACAAGTAAGAAAATGCTTTAAATATATTAATTTGGTGTTTTTTTTTTTTTTTTTAATTTGGTACTGGGGGTTGAACCCAGGGGCATTCAACTACTGAGCCACATCCCCACCCTTTTAAAATATTTTATTTAGAGACAGCATCTCAGTGAGTTTCTTAGAGTCTCACTAATTTGGGGGAGGCTAGCTTTGAACTCAGGATCTTCCTGCCTCAGCTTCCCAAGCCTCTGGGATTACAGGCATGTGCCACCGTGCCTGGATAATCAATAATCAACATGATAGCTTCTAGTTACTGAGAGCTTCTGTTACATTCAACATTTGCTAAGCATTTTTTAATTTAAACTTAGTTAAGAGGAGCCTCACTTACTCCTTCCATTTTACAAATGAGGGTGTTTGAGTACAGAGAAGTTGGGAGACTTACCAAAGGTCACACAGCCAGGAAGTAGCAGAATGAGTCTGTGTTCACTGCAAACCTCTTAGCAACAATGCCACTAGACTTTGATTAGTGCATGTGCCTCTAGGCTACAGGAGATTGAGGCTAGGCCTGACCTTTGCTGAGATTCACCTTTGCCCTTTACAGAGACAGTGAAGAATGAACTGGAGATGCAGCCAACATCACAGGTACCTCCTGTTTGGACCTGGCTAACTGAATGTGGATGGTTCTGTCTTACATGAGCCTTTAAGCGGGTGGAGCCCCTCCTGAGGGGCCCTCATGGTCCCAGGAACAGAGGCTGGAGGCAGTGTGTACAGGGTGCATTGAAAAGCTGGATTTTTATCTCCTGTCCTCAGGCAGCATCTCTGTCATTCGGGAACTGGAAGGCTTTCCTTAAGTGTTCTTCCTCCAGGGCCACTTTGCTGCCAGAAGCTTTCTGCCTATCAGCAAAATAAGGCAGGCAAAGAGCTTGTAGGGAAAAGGTCTCAGGAACTCGTCAGACCTGCAGTCTCTTTCCACCCCTGCAGCTCTGTTTCCATGCACACAGGACCAGATCAGGATGCATTCTTTAATGTCACTGTGATAGCACAAGTACTTATGCAAATGAATTCGCAGAGGCCATTAATTTCCTCAGCACAGAATTCCAGCCAAATCTTCTTCGTGAGAGAAAGTGAAGGACACATTACAATTCTTCCCCAAGAGATACTTATAAAGAGTTAATCAGATGCAGATTGGTTCATCAAATAAAAGGAATCACTGATATTAATGCTTTGGCTGGAAATTGTTTCACCTTGAGAGGGTAATCAAAATAACTATCATTTATTGAGCACCCAGCAAATGACAGGCGATTTGCATACATTATCTCATTTGAACTGCACCATAACCCTAATGAGGTAGGTACCATTACTGTGCCCATTTTGCAGATGAGCCAATTGAGGCTTGAGGAGGTTAGATGGCTTTCTGTCAGAAATCATGCAGTGAAACAGTGGTGGGAAATGAGATTGGAAGTCAGGAGTGTCTCAGCCTTCCTCAGCACCCCTGTCCTCTCCCTCTCAACCCCAGCCTGCCTAGGCAATTGCATGTAAGCATCACCAAACGTTCAGAATAATGACAGTTTCCATTTTCCAAAGACCTACTGTGTACTCAGCACTTCACATCTTGCCTATCTAGCCTACATGGCCAGAACCTGAGCTTTCTGTTTTTTATTCTCCACCATTCCACCTTTAGCAGGAAAACTTCCCTCTGCAGAACTTGCCTCTGCTTCATATTATTTGCAAAGATAACAGTTTTCATGTAGCCTGTCACAGACAAGCCTTGTATCTGAGTCTTGATAAGGACAAAACAAAATTAGCTATTTGTTCTTGTTGTTTTCAGGCCCTAAAGAACTGTGTAGAAATTAGACTGACCTACCTGTTGACCAAAGTCCTCAAGGGAGATTCTTCCTGTGCTGAAAAGCAGTGACAATAGTAAAACAATTTAGGGTGGCAAGGTAAAAGGTTGGGAAAAAAACCCTGATTTTCAGCACAAAATCCCTATGCTCCCATTTGTCAGTGGGAGGGGGGGCCATTGCATTAAAAAAAGGTGAAAAATCTCTATGAGCCTGAGCAAATGTAAGAAGGGATTGGAATGGGAATGCACATGATCTCAACTAGCCTTTTTATTGCACAGCCAAGGGCTGCAGGCCCCAGAAACTTTGTCTTAAACTGACCCTCTTATGTCTACTAGACTCTAACTCTCCCTGCCAATTGTCCACCATGGTACTCAGTCCTGACTGAACATTAGAATCATGAAGGACGTTATAGGAAGAAACTCTTGGTCATTGAGCTCCCAGTAAGTAACAGGTCATTTATACACACCATCTCATTTGATCTTATCACAACTCTTATGAGTTGAAACCATCACTGTGTCCATTCTGCTGATTAGACAAATGAGGCTTGGCCTCTCTCCCTCACCCCAGAATTTGATTTAATTGATCTGGGATGGATCCTGGGCCTCAGACTTTTCCTAGGTGATTTTAATGGCATCCAGAGGTGAGAGACACTAAGAGTTACTTCCTTAGCTTAGACTACTGAGTACCATTGGCTGTGCATCAGAATCATGTGGGACACTTCTGTAAAATACACATTCCTAGGCCATATCCTAGGTGTGGTGGGAACCATAGTGTTGGATAACAGAAGAAACAATGTCTCTGTAACACCCCTGATAAGCTCTGACTCAGAGGAAAGGGGAAGAGACTTGCCTTATTTCCAGGTCTCAAATTCATATCCATATTTACCCCTGTCTTTCCCTGATCTCCTGATCTTGATTCTTGCTGTCTAGTAAGTTCTTTACCATGAGTATTGAGAGCCACAGCTGAAAGGGCCCCAGCAAACTTCCAGCTGCCAGCAAACTTCCAGCTGCCAGCTGATGATTGGCTCACAGCAGCCCCAGCAAACTTCTAGCTGCCAACTGATTGGCTCCTCTGCGGTGATGCTCATTGGGCTGTTTCCTCGCCCTTTCAGACCACGGAGCTGCTCATTGGGGGACTTTTTTTGGCTCCACCCACACGACCCAGCCAATCGGCCTCAAGAGCAGGAGGAGTGGGGGAGGTTGAGAGGCTTGTGGGAAGCCGGTGGTGGCAGTTGAGCTCTGAGGGTTTTTCCTGAGGAGCTGTGTGGTGTGGTGTGTGTGTTCTAAAAATAAAGTTCGTTTCTTTTGACAAGTGGCTCCTGAATTGTGCCCAGCCAGACTGTGGCATTTGGTGGCCCGTATGGGGAGCGAACCCGTGACCTTGGCGTTATCAGCAAGGGTGGTGTTTCTGAAACAGACATTGTTACTCTTCTGAAAACCACCAAGGGAGATTTCTGCTTCCAGAAAGATGGAATAGGTGACTTTTCTCTAATATTCCTGCTGAGCTAAAATCCCTGGAAATAGGTTATAAAACAAGCATAAGGCAACACCAAAAACTATAGAGAAGAATGAAGACTGGCCAAGGTCCTCGTGATCTGATGTGAGCAACAACATTGTGGTTAGATCTCTGGGTTTTAGTTTTCTTTTTTATAACTTTATTTATTTATTTCTATGTGGTGCTGAGGATTGAACCCAGTGCCTCACACATGCCAGGCAAGTGCTCTACCACTGAGCCACAACCCCAGCCTTATACATGTATTTTAACATGTAAAACGATGTCAAATTCGTTTACAATAAGAAAAATACCACTTGAAACTACATCAAGATAACTCTTCCTTACCTGTAGATATGCAAAAATTCAGAAGCTGGACCATAGCAATTCTGTTGGTAAGGCTGCCAGGAATGACCTTTCTCATACTGGTGGAGTGAACAATGGTCCAACTTCTATGGAGGATGATTTGGTAATTTTTATCAAGATTACAAATGCGTTTGTTCTTTAACCCAGCAATTCCACTTCTGGACATGTATCCTATAGGCATACCTGTGCATGTCTGAAATGTTGTATGTACTAAAGATTATTATTGTTGTTGTTTTTGTGGTGCTGGAGATTGAACCTAGGGCCTTGTGTGTGCTAGGCAAGTGCTCTGTCAAGGAATTACATCCCAGATTATTGACTGCACTATAGTTTGTAATAAGATATGAAACAATTATTCTATAGGAGCCTGGTTAAATAAATAATGATATGTCTGCTAAATGAGATCCTTTGCAACTTTATGAAATAAGATGTCCTAATATGTTAGTTTCTACAAAATTTACTTAAGTGAAAAAAAAAGAGTAAGAAGTAAAACACTATGTTTAGTGTACTACCTTTTGTGTAAGGAGAGAATATAAGAATTTTTCTACTTTGTTTATATTTGTATAAAGAAACCTTAGATACATAAGGAACTAAGAAAAATAACTTATTGGGGGAAATAGTATCAATGTGCATGTGGGTAGAAGCAAGACTTTTTAATGTATATTCTTTATATAGTTTTGTTTTTGAACTGTTACTACATGAAAATCAAAATACAATACAATATTGCTGGGCATGGAGGTGCTGTAATCCCAGCAGTTTGGGAGGCTGAGGCAGGAGGACTGCAAGTTCAAAGCCAGCCTCAGCAAAAGTAAGGTGTGAAGCAACTCAGTGAGACCCTGTCTCTAAATAAAATACAAAATAGGGCCGGGGATGGAGCTCAGTGATTGAGTGCCCCTGAGTTCAATCCCAGGTACAAAACAAATACAATACAATACAATATAATAATATTAATAAGTTCTGCATCGATATCATGTATTCATCAGTGACAGAGTCAGGCATGGATGGGAAGCTCAGCATACAAAGTTTCTTCATGGGAGTCCAGAAACCTAAAGATGTTTCAGAATTAATAGCAAATGTTGTCCCCAGTTGTTTGTTTATATATTGAGAAGCAGTAGTGAAGAATTCCATTCTGTTTTATGTGCATCTCTCCTGTCCTGATAGCCTTTTCTGGTTATTTTGGTTTTTGTTTTATTTAGGGACAATTGATACTATGCATAGACATGCTTATATGCCTCTGAAACCATCACCACAATCAAAATAATGAACACATCCAAAATTCACAAAAGTTTCCTTGTACCCTTCTGTATACCCTGTACCCTTTTTCCCGCCACTCCACTCTCTCACCTCAAAGCAACAACTGATTTTCTTATTGTCAGTAGATACCATATATACATATATATTTTTTATACTGGGGGTTGAACCCAGGGACACTCAACCACTGAGCCACATTCCCAGCCATTTTTTTTTTTTTGTATTTTATTTTGAGACAGGGTCTCCCTGAGTTGCTGAGGCTGGCTTTGAACTTGTGATCCTCCTGCCTCCTGCCTCATAAACTACTGGGATTACAGGTATGTGCACCATGCCCAGTAGTAGATATATTTTGTGTGGGGAGGTGGGATTAAAAGTCATTTTAATAATAACTTTAATTTATATGGTATTTTTGACATTTACCAAAACACTTTTAAATAAATTATTAATTTGATCCTCTCCAAAACCTGGTGAGATAAAACCCAGAATAACCCAAAGTTTCATCAAGATTTTTCTTTCTCTTTCATTATGAAGATGCTTACAGTATCAGATTACTAATGTTAGGAAAGATTCAGACTAAAGACTTAAATTTATAATATAAACATAGAGATGTCATATTGACTGCTTTCTAATTAACTGTTTTCTAATGTAGGTATGATGGCCACCAGTGTTGAATTAGTAGAAGAGTTCCACAGTACATACTATTTTTAATTTTTAAAGAATGTTATATTAAACAGAATCATACCATATATACTTTTGGCTACTTTCATTCAGCATAAGTACATGGAGATTAATCCATTTTGTAGTATGTATCAATAGTTCATTCCTTTTTATTGCTGAGTAATATCATATTCTCTGGGTATATGGTACTATAATTTGTTTATCCACTCACTTATTGATGAACATTCAAGATGGTGTCAGTTTGGGTTTTTTTTGTTTGTTTGTTTGTTTTTTGTGGTGCTGGGGATTGAACCCAGAGCCTTGTGCATGCAAGGCAAGCACTCTACCAACTGAGCTATATCCCCAGCCCACTGGTGTCAGGTTTTGGCTATTACAAATAAAGCTGTTATGAACAAAAATGAATGAATAGATAAATAAATAAGATCTGAAATCTCCATAATATAATCCCCCCAAAATATGGTTTCAGTAGAAAATTAGTCATTATACCTAGACCCAGAAAAATTTCAACTTGAATGAGAAAAGACAATCAATAGATACCAAAATTAATATACACAAATGTTTGGGTTATTTTAAAGTAATCATCATAAGAATGCTTCAATGAACAACTATGAACACTTGAAACAAAAGGAAAACAATATTCAGTAAGAGCTAGAAAATCTCAGCAAAGAAAGAGAAATCTAAAGGACATAAATGAAAATTTTACAACTGAAAACATAGTAATAAAATACAATACTTGGTGTGGATGGTCTCAACAGCAAAATGGAGAGGACAGAAAAATGAATCCGAATAATAGAATCACAGAATAATAGAAGTTTTGTAGTCTGGGGGAAAAAAGAAAAAAAAAAAAACAGAAAATAGACCAATATCTCTACAGACCTATATCCCTGTTGAATATAGATGCAAAAATCCTTAACAAAACATTGGCAAATAGAATTCAGCAGTATGCAAAAAGAATTACACACAATGATGAAATTGGGTTCAGGGATGAAAGGCTAATTCAACATTCAAAAATCAGTTAATATAATCTATCACATCAACAGGCTAAAGAAGAAAAACTGCATGATCATATCAGTTGATGCAGAAAAGCATTTCACAGAATTCAACCCATTCATGATAAAAACTTAACAGCAAACAAGGAATAGGGACCAACTTCCTCAACTTGATAAAGAACATATGTAAAAAAGTTACAGCTGGCTGGGCGTGGTAGCACATGCCTATAATCCCGGCAGCTTGGGAGGCTGAGGCAGGAGGATGGAGAGTTGAAAGCCAGCCTTAGCAAAAAGCAAAACCCTAAGCAGATCACTGAGACCCTATCTCTAAATAAAGTACAAAATAGGGTTGGGGGGCTGGGGTTGTAGCTCAGTGGTAGAGCGCTTGCCTAGCATGCATGAGGCACTGGGTTCAATCCTCATTACCACATTAAAAAAAAAAAAAAAAAAAAACTAAACAAAATAAAGGTATTGTGTCCATCTACACTAAAAAATATTAAAAAACACAAAAAATAGGGCTGGGGATATGGCTTAGTGGTTGAGTGCCCCTGACTTTCAATCCCCAGTACCCCCCCCCCAAAAATGTTACAGCTGACATCATACTTAATAGTGAAAGACAAAGTGTTTTCTCCCAGATTGGGAATAAGGCAAAGATGTCTGGTCTCACAACCTTTATTCAACATAATACTGGGCCAATAATGCCAGAAAAGAAAATATAACCATGCAAATTGAAAAAGAAGAGTAAATTATTTCCACTTGTACTTAAAATGATGATCTGTTGTAGAAAATCCCGAGGGACCTACACAACAATCCCTAGAACTAATCAGTAAGTTAAGAAAGTCACAGAATACAAGAAAAACTTACAAAAATCACTTTTATTTCTATATACTACCATTAAGATGTAGAAATTAAATTTTAACAATATATGACCTGAGGCTAGAGCTCAATGGTAGAGCATGTGGCTAGCATGTGCAAGGCCCTGGGTTTGACCCTGCACTGCAAAAACAAAACAACAAAATAAGACCATTTGCAGCCACTTAAAAATGAAGTACTTATGTGTAAATCTGAACATGTACAGAACTTGGATGTTTAAGAGTATAAAATAGTAATGAAAAAAGTCTTAGAAGACCTAAATTAATAGGCATAATATGTTCTCTCCAAAATGATGTGCAATTTTTTCTCAATTTCTGTTAAAATTGTTTCATATATAAATAGAAATGATTATTCTAAAATTTTATGAAAAGACAAAAAACAAGAATAGCTAAAACAATTTTTAAAAAGAATAAAGAGAGAGGAGTCACTCCTATTTCACAACTTATAAAGGTACAGTGATCAAGACTGCTGTGTCAACAGATAAATAGACTCATAGATTAATAGAAGAGAGTAGGGAACCTATATATAATACCATACAGTTTTAGTCAATTGATTTCTATTTAGAAAAAAATTAAAGATAATATGAATATTAGTAATCAATTAATAATAATAAAATTAAATAACCTAACACATTTTTAGATTTACCAAAAATTGAGGAAGACCTCGGTGTGCTATTTTATCACATCAATCAAGGATACAAGCTATCAGTTGGACATCACTGTTAATGTTGATCTTGAACCTGGCTAAGGGAGTATTTGTCAGGTTTCTCCACTATAAAGTTACTCTTCTTTTCCCTTCCTATTGCACACTCAGAAGCAAGTCACTCTATGTAGCCCACACGTAAAGAGTGGGGAATCAGGCTCTACAGCATGAGGGTGGAATATCTGCATAAATTATTTGGAATGTTCCACCTGGAATGCTTGTTTCTTCTCTGTATATTCATTAATTCATTGATAAAGAGCAATATGGACTGATGGATAATGTTTATACTTTGGGATATAATCTGATACTACCTTATTTTGTTGCTCTGGCTATTCTAACTTTGGCCATTGGAGCTCTTTCACTTATCTCCTCTATCCCTTTAATACATCCCCATTACTGTGCCCCAGTCCTTCCTTCCTTCCTTCCTTCCTTCCTTCCTTCCTTCCTTCCTTCCTTCCTTCCTTCCTTCCTTCCTTCCTTCCTTCCTTCCTTCCCTCCTTCCCTCCTTCCTAGTAATTTCTTACTTTCTGGCTCTGTGTTCATCTGGATATTTCCTTTCCTAATCCTAGAATCAGCTATTGCTTCAAGAAACCCTGCTTTCTTTATTGGAGAATGGCATTAAAATCCAGGCCTGCATGCAGGGTATGTACTTTGTTGTTATTATCTAGGTCCTAATAAAGCAAGAAAATTTATGTTTATATACTAACATTTATATATACACATATTCATAAATATTTCTTTTTAAATATATTTTTAGTTATTTATGGACTTTATTTTGTTTATTTAATTTTATGTGGTGCTGAGGATTGAACCCAGTATCTCACACATGCTAGGCAAGTGTTCCACCACTGAGCCACAACCCCAGCCCAATATTTCTATATGCAACTTGCTGCCTCCTGCTTGAATTTTGCAGTCTAGCAACATCAAATTGCCCTAATCTCACCCTAATATTAGCCTGCTGATTGTCATCTGGGGACTTTATTTATGCAGCTACTCTGCATTGCCTCCTCCAGGAAGCTTTCTCTGTCATCTCCATTTTATGTAACCTTCATATGTGCTTCCATGGCATGCATGCATTCCTTTATTATGACACTGTTGTGTAAAATTTGAATGACACTTTGCCTCTGTCCTCAATAGAGTGAGTTATTTGTGGGAAGGCACTGGGTCTTATCTTGGGGTGTGCACGGTTACCATCTTTCATAAAGGAAGGTGAGCATACACTGGACAAGTGTAACTAGAATTTTGTTAATTTCTTGAAACAAGGAATTATATTTAACTGAATATAATAGTTACTAGATTTATTAATTGATTGAATTTTTTAGTACTGGGGATTGAACTCAGGGGCACTCAACCACTGAGCCACCTCCCCAGCCTTTTTCTGTATTTTATTGACAGACAGGATCTCACTGAGTTGCTTAGCGCCTCAATAAATTGCTGAGGCTGGCTTTGAACTCATGATCTTCCTGCCTCAGCCTCCCCAGCTACTGGGATTATAGGTGTGCACCACCACACCTGGCTTTTTTGGGGGTGGGGGCCAGTACTGGGGCTTGAACCCAGGACTTCACACGTGCTAGGCAAGTAGTCTACCACTGGGCTACAACTCTACCCCTTAGTTACTAGATTTAAATAACTGAGCTAAAGTGTTGTTTTTGTCATTGCTTAACTAGAATTTAATTGGAATCCTGACTTTCAATATAAGTAGAGGAAATGTGATATTAAATTAGTCTAAAAGAGGGTTGGGGTTGTGGCTCAGTAGTAGAGAGCTCGTCTCACATGCACGGGGCCCTAGGTTCAATCCTCAGCACCACATAAAAAATAAATGAGTGAAATAAAGGTATTGTGTCCAACTATAAAAAAAATTAGTTTGTGTTACATGAGACATAATCTCATGTAGCGCAAATTTTAAAAAAATTAGTCTAAAGGAAAGGAAACCTGTTGAATGGTGCTCCAGTTTCCCTGCACAGCATATCCTGCTATACACCTAGCTAACAAACAGAAACACCCTGACCTCAGTAGTAAACCCAAACATTACCCTTCCCTATGCCAGGTCTTTGAAAGGCCTTTGCTTGAATGTTATGAAAAAGATCCTACTCCCTTCCCACAGACTCTGTGTCTGACCTTGCAGACAGGGATCCACTTTGCCTTTTTTTGCCATCTTCATGGAAACAGATCTTGGCATCTTTCTCTTTAATTTTCAATCAGTCCTATAAAAATTCATTCCAATTAATGCAGCAATATTCTCTTCTCTGTCATTCTGAATGCTGACTAAACAAAACGGAATGCTTTCACCAGTCATTTTTGATAGGAAGGATTCTGTTCTGGGCCCCCATCATCAAGGTGAACCTGGCCATGAAATTACCTGCTTTGATGACAAGCCTGGGGCTGAGCTGGGTCAGGGATTTGAGTACCCGCCTGCTGTCTCACAACATTAGGCAGTAATCCTTTTTAGACTTGCTGGCATGGATTTCCCTCCAAGTCGACTTGGCATAATTATATTTGTTTCAAACCATAATGTATTGGAGCTATTTAAACTCTGGTGCTTATATAAACTGGATGAAATAAAATACTAATAATGTTGAGAAGAATATTTGAAAAACCCATTTTTAGGAGAGTTTTATCTCTTGTTTTATTCTTTGCAATTAATTTATAATACAAAAGACCTCCACCATTTGAACAATACTAATGGATTTTGCTCCAACAGTTTTCAACATAAACCTTCCTTTGTGAGAACTGGTAAACAGTACATCACATTATAGAAATCAGGAATATCAATGAACAAAAATTACTTTCTTCTTATTTTTAGTGGATTTTAATTTTAGTAAAAGAAAATTCTTCCAAAGAATTTGTAAGTTTATACCAAATCAGCAAAATTGGCCCTTAGTTGTCAATAATTGGTGCTCAGCAGCTCTGCCAAAGCAAGACCTAAAACAGGATAGGCATATCTAGAACAGGATTTTGCCTTCAAAAATTGGACTCTGCTGGGCATGGTGGCACACACATGTAATCGCAGTGGCTTGGGAGGGTGGGGCAGGAGGAGGATCGCAACAAGTTCAAGGCCAACCTCAGCATCTTAGAAGGCCCTCAGTAACTTAGTGAGACCATGTCTCAAAATAAAATTAAAAAGGGTGGGGGATTCAATCCCTGGAACAAATAAAACGGGGGGGGGGGGTACTAGGGATGTGGTTTAGTGGCAAAGCACCCTTGGGTGCAAACCCTAGTACTAAAAAAAATGCATTTTAACTCCTACTTGAATAACTCCACCTGAAGAACTTCTAACCTTGAAATATATAAACAGAAACTTATTGATATATAGGGAAAGTTCAATAAATCTATAGTTATAGTAGGAGATTTTAACACAATTTTCTTTAAAATGGAAAGATCAATTGATATAAACATTCAGGAGAGAATCCAAAATAGCTCAGCATATTAAGTACCCAGAAAATTTTCCTATACCCATGGAGAAATAATGAACAGATTCCAAATGCCAAGATGATGCAGTTGTTGAAATGTTAAAGATGTTAAAGTAGCTATAAAATGCTATAATAAGCCAGGCACAGTGGCAAATGCCTGTAATATCAGCAACTTGGGAGGCTGATAAAGGAGGATTGAAGTTTGAGACCAGTTTCAGCAATGTAGTGTGAGACCCCATCTCAAAATAATAATAAAAAAGCTGGGAATTTCACTCAGTGGCAGAGTGTCCCTGGGTTCAATCCCTAGTGTGCCCCCCCTCCCTTGAAATGCTAAAACAAATAAGGGCAAAATTTTTTTGAAGTAAATGGAAAGACAAACTCATCAAAGAAATAAAATATATAAAGAAGAAACAAATTTTAGATCTGAACAGTGTAACTAAAATAAAAACTCACTGCATGATTTCAAAAATAGAACAGAACTGACAGAGGAAAGAATCAGTGATCTTAAAAGTAGATAGGAATAATCCAATGTGAGCAAAAGAGAAAATATTTTTTTTTTTAAGTGAGCAGGGCCTAGGCTGAGGTTGTGGCTCAGTGGTAGAGCATTTGCTTAGCACGTGTCAGGCACTGGGTTCGATCCTCAGCACCACATAAAAATAAATAACAAAATAAAGGAATTTAAAAAATGAGCAGGTCTTTAGGAACAGGAGGAAGAATACAGGGTAGAAAATATTGAAGAAACAGTAACTGAAAACTTTTCCAATTTGGTAAAAGATATAAATTTAGATATTATAGAAGTTCAGAGAGCCTCTAGAACTACCCATAAAGTTTAAAAGTTTTAACTTAAAGTTAAAAGCATTGGTTACGAATAAGACATTGTTAAGAAAATAAAAGTTTGATGCAAATTTCACCCCTATATCTCAACTACTTGGGAGGTGATGGCAGAAAGATCACAAGTTTGAGGCCGGCTTCAGCAGCTTAGTGAGACCCTGTTTCAAAATAAAAAGAGGGCTTGGAATGTAGCTCAGTGGTAGAGTGCCCTAGGGGTCAATATCCAGTACCAAAAATAAGAAATAAAACTAAAAAGACAAGTTACAGCTTAGAAAATATTTGCATGTTTTGTATCCAATAAAGAAATTGTAGCTACAATATATAAAGAACTCTCAAAACTAAATAATAAAGAAACAAACCAATTTAATAAAAAGGACAAGGATTTGGACAGAAGCTTCACAAAAGAAGATATATGTATGTCAAAATAAGCACATGAAAATATGCTCATCATCATTAGCCATTACAGAAATGTTAATTCAACCCACAGTAGGATGCTGTGACACACAAATTAAAATACATGGTTTAAATTTTTAAAAAAGTTTGATCATACAAAGTATTGGTGAAAACGTAGAAGAACTAGGATTATCATATACAGTGGAACAAGTACTTTGGAAAAAAGTTTCACTGTTTTGAAAAGTTAAACATGCCTATGTTGTTTCAGCTATTCCACTCCTGGAAAAGAAAATATAAATCCATAAAAAAGAGTTGTACATGAATGTTTATGGCAGTTTTCTTTATAATAGCTATATCTATCAGCAGATGACTGAATGAACAAATAGTTATATATGGATAAAAAATTGTGGAATATTACTCAGCAACTAAAAGGAATGAGCCAAATGAACTGTTGATACACACAACAACATGGATGCTTCTCAAAATAATTATGCTCAGTGAAAGAAGATAGACATGAAAGAGTAATTTCTTACTCTGGAATTCCATTTATATAAAAATGTAAAAAATATAGTCCATACACAGAAAATATCATCTGTTTCTTAGAAATGGTGGTGCAGAGGGTAGGGGAAGGAGGGATTTCCTAGAGGAATGTGGAAATTTTAGAAGATTATGAATGAATATGTTCACTATTAATTGAGGTGATAATTTATCATATATATATATGTGTATATATATATATACATACATATATATACATATATATATATATATATATATATATATATATATATATATGTTGAATCTTACCAAATTGTACCCTTTAAAATGTGAGGTTTAGGACTGGAGATGTGGCTCAATGGTAGAGTGTTTGCTTACCATGTACAAGGCCCTGGGTTCAACCCCCAGTAACCCCCACAAAATGTATGGTTTATTGGAGGTCAATTATACTTAAAAAAGAAGGAAAATAGAAAACAAAACCCCCAATGACTAGGACCAAATCATGAAGGATTTTAGAGAATAACTTCTCTCCCTCTGTGGCACAATTAATGTAGTTGTCCCTTGGAGATCTGTGTATATATACAGTTCAACCATTGACTATATAATAAATTTTTTAATATGCATAATTCAATCACTTAGTCTATACATTGAGTTCTGAGGTATATTTTTAATATCCCCTTCTCAATAGGATACATTTTTAATAATACACATGAATTAAATAATCACATTCAGAGAAAAAAAGCAGGGTAAATTTTCTTTTATAGTACATTTTATATTTACTTTAACAAAAAAGTAAGACTTTTTTTTTTTTTTCATACCAGGGGATTGAACCCAGGGTGCTTAACCACTGAGCCACATCCTCAGCACCAGCCACTTCTTAAAAATATTTTTTTTAGTTGTAGATGGACATAATACCTTTATTTTATTTATTTTTATGTGGTGCTGAGGATCTAACCCAGGGCCTCAAACGTGTTAGGCGAGCGCTCTACTGCTGAGCCACAACCGCAGCCCCTCAGCCCTTCTTTATATTTTATTTTGAGACAGGGTCTTGCTAAGTTGCTTATGTCCTTACTTAGTTGCTGAGGCTAGCTTGGACTCATGATCCTCCTGCCTCAGCCTCCCTAGCTGTTGGGATTACAAGTATGTGCCACTGCACCTGGCAAAATAAGGAAAGTTTAAGAAAATACACTTGTAAAAGGTACAACTTAGGCAATTAGTAAATCATACAACTGATAAAATATTTTATTTTGATTTTTTAAAAAAACAGTTTTAGATGTTGATGGGCCTTTATTTTATTCATTTATTTTTATGTGGTATTGAGGATTGAACCTAGTGCCTTACACATGCTAGGCAAGTGCTCTACCACTGAGCCACAACCCCAGCCCTTTAGTTTGATTTTTAATGTAGTATTAAAATAAATAATAAATTTCATGTTTAAAGATATTGTTCAAATTCAGGAAGGTAATTTATTTTCCCATGTAGTGAAAATTTATTATTCCCCCAAAATATACTCCCTGAATTCAATACTTTGTTTCAGTGCTTTGGACCTCAGTCTAAAGCAAGTAATTATATAGAATCACAAAACAGAAATAGCTGCAGTTGTTCTTTGTCTTTGTAACCACTGTGCCATAATCTTTAATTCAGAGTCCATTTTTTATTTATTTTACTCATGTATTTATTCATTTGCAGTGTTGGGGAGCCAACACAGGACCTCATGCATGCTAGGCAAGTGCTTTAGAGCTGAACTACACCTCCAACCTATACAGTCAACTTTTTTAAAAAAACAAATTTATTTATTTATTTATTTATTTCTTATTTATGTGGTGCTGAGCATTGAACCCAGGACCTTACACATGCTAGGTGAGTGCTCTACTGCTGAGCCACAACCCCAGCCCCTAGAGTCAACTTTTTAAAAAAATATTTATTTTTTAGTTGTAGTTGGACACAATACCTTTATTTCACTTATTTATTTTTATGTGGTGCTGAGGATCGAACCTAGAGTCTCACACATGGGAGGTGAGTGCTCTACCACTAAGCCACAACCCCAGCCCTAGAGTCAACTTTTTAAAAATGTAGATGTGTATATATTAGGCATTACCATGGGGCCAAGTCTTTAAAAGAGATTTATTTAAATTAACTTTCTTGTAGAATAAAGTGATTATTAAAACACAAATACTTTAAAAATCAGCTAATTTGAACCTTGCATGTGTATTATTGAAACAATCTTAATCAGAGCAATTTTTCAATATTTAAGCCAAAAGACGATTTGGGGAGGACAGGGCATTTGGAACTGTTTGGTTATAGTGTTAATAAAAATAAGATTGAGTTTTATTGGGTTTTATTATTATTATTACATTTAAATTCTCTATGGACATTGCTTTCCTTTATTGGCTCAGATGGGCAAACCACACCCCCTGCCACTGCTCCACCCCAAGTTTTTTAACAAGGAAGTAGTCTAATCAGTATTTTGTTTATGGCCCCAAAACTCCATTATTTTATCCTTGAGGACTGCTGCCAATGATTCTTGATAGCATGGACTTTTTGGTCCTTTTGAGGCCCTTCAGTTGCTTACATCATGGAGTAGAAGTACAACATACCACTATGACATGGGTATCCCAGAGGTGATTTCGTTTGTCTTTTGGAGAGGAGTGTAATTGTCATATACTACATATGAAACCCTCTTCCTATATGGGCTCTGGAAAACTTGATTTCCACCCTATTATCAAAGCCTTTTTTCTTCTTGTCTCTGGGACAAAGTGTTGAGAAATTTGTCTTTCTCTCAATTCTCTCCCTGTCCTTATCCCCTATGGCAAGCTATAGACCAGTTGGTCTGGCCCCAAACCTTGAAGAACCCACCACTGCCCCCTGCCTTTCGCCCACAGACACACAAACACATCTCCTTTTTGCTTCTGATGGATTTTATTTCAGTTGTTAAACTCCATGATCCCATTGGCTTCACATTTGGTCTCCATATGACTGCCCATTTCTCCACAGTTACCTCTGAAGATGCTGCTGCTAATTCTAAGTCTCTGGCCCAGGCTCTGCATTTACTGGCTGCACAGGTTGTGACATGGAATGGCTGGATTCTCCAGTGTCTTTTGCTCCTGATCTTCTGGCTATTCTGCATCTTATTCATCTTGTGGAAACAGATGAATATTGTTGGTCTAACTATTCCCCTAGGCCTTCTTGAACAGGAAGGGGGTGATGGAGAAGATTTTTTCCTGGGATTCCTTTGAAGGGCTTTTTTCGCCTTGGCTGATTTCTCCTGCATCTGTAAGTACAACAAAATGAGTCCAATGGGTGCTGGTTTGGGGGACAAGAAAGGGATTGTGTAGGAAGAAGGGTGCTTCATGGCAGGGGGTACAGGCTAAGAGGGGTTTGTGCTGGGCAAGGACAGAACTGGGATCTTACAGGGATGTGTGGGGAAGAGGAGGAATGTGGGTAAGGCAACCTGACCTTGCCACTGTTTTTGGTCTTTTGTTGAGATCTTCTTTTCCTTCTTCCCTTTGGTTTTTAGGCGTGACTGTTCTGTGCTTACAGTTGACTGTTCCATATTAGGCTTCTCTGATATGCAGGTTTCCTTAGCAGTGTTTCAGCCTCCCAATGATCCACACCAGTCCCAGTCCTTGTTATATATGTCCTCCCCTTGGTAACGAGGGGCTCCACCTTTCAGCTTTGTTTGGTAAGCAAGGAATTTCCCTAGCCAATGGTAGGCCAGGAGTGACTTGGACATCACAAAGCACTGCTCCTGACACTTCTGTGGGGCTGGGGGGTGAGATGCTGGGGAGGCCAGGATGCTGTAGCTGGAAAAAGGGATGTTTACTCAATACTACTTAAAGACCCATTCCAAAATGACTTGCTACTCCCTGCTCATTTCCCCATGTTCAATTCTGGTGAGTCACATGGCAAAATGAAGGTGATTGCTCTAAGACATTCCACATGGCTACCCCCCATTCATTGGTTCATTCTGTTCTCCACACCCTTTAGCATGACCCACCATTTTATATGTCTTACCAAAAAATCCTTCCAGTGTGGCCTTATTTAATTCTTAATGGAGATGTGAATCATACCACTTATCTGCAACAAATTCCTATTTTGGCCCTGTTCGGTAGTTCGGTATGTTCTGTGAGCTAAGACAGTTTCACTTTTTTAAATGGTTGAGAAAAAAATGAAAGGAGAGTATTTCATGATGTGAAAATTATGTGATATTGAAATTTCAATGTCTATAAGTAAAGTTTTCTGAGAACAAGATAGACTCATTCATTTAATTTTTTTCTAACTGCTTTCACACTACAACAGAATTGAGTAGTTGTGACAAAAACAATATGATCTGAAACACATAAGATATTTACTATCTGTACTTTTACAGAACGTTTGCCAAATCCTGCCCTATTCTATCCCATTGACCTATTTGCCTATCCTTATGCCAATACCACACAGCTTGATTGTTTTAATCTTATAACATAAAATAAAGTAGTACCGACCATCCAACTTGGCTCTTCTTTTGCAAGAACACTTTAGCTTTCCAAACCCTTCACATATGCACATATAAATTTTAGAATCAGCTTTTCTATTAATGTTAAAGCCTGATATGATTTCATTGTGATGGTGTTGCATTTATAAGTCAATTTAGGGACCAGGGGAAGATGGCGGCGAGGGGAGTGCATTGCCCCCGTGTGCTGCTTCACTGTGTGGGAGTATGACAAGTCAGGACGGCTAAAGGCTATCTTGTTAGGAATTTCCAGCAATAGTGGGGTGCTCCGGAACCTGGAGGAAGGATTTCCATCGCACGAGGATCGGCTACGGGGACTCAAACGCGAGAGGTTTGTCGCACGGAGGGTAACACTGCTTATTCAGCAAATTGCCCCGCGGCTAGAGTCTGCAGTGCGCGCTGGGAAACGAGGAGATAGCGACGCAGGGATACAGCGCTGCAGTTTCTGCCAGCCGTGCAAGCACCATACTCAGGGCTGAATTCTGGGTTTGAGACGGGGGAAGGAAGCGGTCCATCTCGGTTCTCCACACCGGTCAGACCACAGAGGAGGCCAGCAGCCACCATGTTGGAAAGCTGACGTCACCATCCCTGTTTTCGACTGACCGCAGCTCATTCAGCCATAGAACAGGTAATTTCAGGCTGCCATTCGCCTGCGGCTTGCAGACAGATTGCTAGGGTTCAGTGCCTGGGGGCTTCTTAGAACCTGATCTTATCGGAGCGAACACCGAGCGCAGGGCGGCCGAGTTCCAGCTCCCGGAACCGCCCTGGCCCAGGGCTGGGGAGCCTGCGGAGGCTGCTTCTTGGACCCTGCTCCTATCAGAGCATACACCAAGCACTAAGCGGCCGAATTCCGGCTCCCGGAACTGAGCCCGCGGGGACTGCTTCTTGGAGCTTACTCTTATCGGAGCTTACACCGAGCACGGAGCGGCCGAGTTCCGGCTCCCGTAACTGCCCTGGCCCAGGGCTAGGAGCCCACGGAAACTGCTTCTCGGTCCGGGTCCTGCTGAGGGCCGGTCAGGACTCACCCGTTGCTTTGGTTGCCCGGCAAGGGGAACGAAATGCTGCCATTCGCATAGGATACCAACATGGCAGAGATCTGATGTCATCAGAAAGCGGCGGAGGAGAGAACTTCATCAATACCAGCGGCGACAGAAACAGTTGGTCTCTTGGTAGGGGGGGTGAGGCACAGACACCCGAGCCTCCTCAATTTGTCGTCGAGCCAGAGGGGAGGAGCCGGGCCGCCGCCAGCGCCTGGAGCAGGCCCAGCGGCTCACCAGCGTGGTGACCGCGTGACCCCAATTGGAGAGGGGGCGGAGCGGAGCAGCCACCCGCACCCGCAAGGTGGGCAGACCCGCGACCCAGTGGTACATGGGCGTGGTAGGAGGGGCAGGGCAGAGCCGCCGCCCGCGCTTGCAAGGTAAACAGACCTGTCACAGACTGGCGGGTCAGGCCCAGTGGCCTGCCAGTGTGGTACACACGTCACCCCAACTGGAGTAGGGGCAGAACAGATCCTTCTCCCACGCCCGGATCAGGCCCTGCCGGTGTGGTGGCCACGTGACCCCAATTGGAGTGGGGGCGGAGCGGAACCGCCACCCGTGCCCGCAGGGTGAGCAGACCTGTGACCAACCTGCAGATCAGGCCCAGGGGTCCGCAGGCGTGGTAGGAGGGGCAGGGCAGATCCGCCACCTGCGCCTCCAAGGTAGGCAGACCTGTGACAGACTGGCGGATCAGGCCCAGGAGCCTGCCGGCGTGGTACACACACCACCCTAATTGGAGTAGGGGCAGAGCAGAGTCGCCGCCCGTGCCAGGAACAGGCCCAGCAACCTGCAGGCGGGGTAGTCACGACACCCCAATTGGAGTAGGGGCAGAGCAGAGCCGCCACCCGTGCCCGAAAGGTGGGCAGATCTGCGACCGACCAGCGGGACAGGCCCAGTGGCCTGCCGGTACGACAGACACATCACCCCATTTGGAGTAGGGGCAGAGTAGAGCCGCCGCCCGCGCCTGCAGGGTAGGCAAACCTGCAACCGACCGGCGGATCAGGCCCGGTGGCCTGCCGGCGTGGTACACTCGTCACCCCAATTGGAGTAGGGGCAGAAGAGAGCCGCCGCCAGCGCCCAGAACAGGCCCAGTGACCTGCCGGCGTGGTAGCCACGACACCCCAATTGGAATAAGGAGAGAGCAGAGCCGCCGCCCGCGCCTGCAGGAAAGATACGCAAGCAGTATGAAAAGACAAGGAAAGAAAGGACCACAAGCAATGCAGGTCAACGCAACTTTAGAAGAGGTAACAGCTGCAGCAGATGGAATGTCAGATAAAGAATTCAGGATATACATGCTTCAGATGATCTGGAGTATCAAGGAAGACATTAGACAGCAAAATCAGACAATGAAAGATCACTTCAACAATGAATTACGCAAACAAATCCAGGAAGCAAAGGATCAACTATACAGGGAGATAGAGGTTATAAAAAACAAACAAACAGAAATCCTAGAAATGCAGGAAGCAATAAACCAACTTAAAAACTCAATGGAGAATACTACCAGCAGAGTAGAACACTTAGAAGATAGAACATCAGACAATGAAGACAAAGTATTTCAACTGGAAAAGAACATAGACAGCTCAGCAAGACTGTTAAGAAACCATGAGCAGAACATCCAAGAAATATGGGATAACATTAAGAGACCAAACTTAAGAGTCACTGGGATACAGGAAGGTACAGAGCTCCAAACCAAAGGAATGAGCAATCTATTCAATGAAATAATACGAGAAAACTTCCCAGACTTGAAGAATGAGACAGAATCCCAAATCCTAGAAGCCTACAGGACGCCGAATGTGCAAAATCATAAGAGATCCACACCGAGACACATTATATAATGAAGATGCCCAACATACAGAATAAGGAGAGAATTTTAAAAGCTACAAGAGAAAGGAAGCAGATTACATTTAGGGGTAAGCCAATCAGGATAACAGCTGATCTTTCAACACAGACTCTGAAAGCTAGAAGATCCTGGAATAACATATTTCAAACACTGAAAGAAAATGGGTTCCAACCAAGAATTGTGTATCCAGCGAAATTAAGCTTCAGGATGGAAGATGAAATTAAAACCTTCTACGATAAACAAAAGTTTAAAGAATTCGCAGCTAGAAAACCATCTCTTCAAAACATCCTTGGCAAAACATTACAGGAAGAGGAAATGGAAAATAACAATGAAAACCAACAGTGGGAGGTAGGACAGTAAAGGGGGGGAAATAATCAAAGAGGAAAACAAACCATGTTTAGTAACATAAATAAACAAATATGGCTGGAAGAACAACCCATATCTCAATAATAACCCTAAATGTTAATGGCTTAAACTCACCAATTAAGAGACACAGGCTAGTAGAATGGATCACAAAACAAGACCCAACGATATGCTGCCTACAGGAGACGCATTTGATAGGAAAAGACATACATAGGCTGAAGGTGAAAGGTTGGGAAAAATCATATCACTCATATGGACTTCGGAAACAAGCAGGAGTGTCCATACTCATATCAAATAAAATAGATTTCAAGCCAAAGTTAATCAAAAGGGATAAAGAGGGACACTACATACTGCTTAAGGGAACCATACACCAACAAGACATAACAATCATAAATATTTATGCCCCAAACAATGGTGCAGCTATGTTCGTCAAACAAACTCTTCTCAAGTTCAAGAGTCTAATAGACCACCATACCATAATCATGGGAGACTTCAACACACCTCTCTCGCCACTGGACAGATCTTCCAAACAAAAGTTGAATAAGGAAACTATAGAACTCAATAACACAATTAATAACCTAGACTTAATTGACATATATAGAGTATACCACCCAACATCAAGCAGTTATACTTTTTTCTCAGCAGCACATGGATTCTTCTCAAAAATAGATCATATATTATGTCACAGGGCAACTCTTAGACAATATAAAGGAGTAGAGATAATACCATGCATCTTATCTGATCATAATGGAATGAAACTGAAAATCAACGATAAAAGAAGGAAGGAAAAAGCATACATCACTTGGAGAATGAACAATAGGTTACTGAATGATCAATGGGTTATAGAAGACATCAAGGAGGAAATTAAAAAATTCTTAGAGATAAATGAAAACACAGACACAACATATTGGAATCTATGGGACACTTTGAAAGCAGTTCTAAGAGGAAAATTCATTGCTTGGAGTTCATTCCTTAAAAAAAGAAAAAACCAACAAATAAATGATCTCATACTTCATCTCAAAATCCTAGAAAAAGAAGAGCAAAACAACAGCAAAAGAAGTAGAAGGCAAGAAATAATTAAAATCAGAGCTGAAATTAATGAAATCGAAACAAAAGAAACAATTGAAAAAATTGACAAAACTAAAAGTTGGTTCTTTGAAAAAATAAACAAAATCGACAGACCCTTAGCGATGCTAGCGAAGAGAAGAAGAGAGAGAACTCAAATTACTACCATACGGGATGAAAAAGGCAATATCACAACAGACACTTCAGAAATACAGAAGATAATCAAAAACTATTTTGAATCCTTATACTCCAATAAATTAGAAGACAGTGAAGGCATAGATAAATTTCTTAAGTCATATGATCTGCCCAGATTGAGTCAGGAGGATATAGACAACCTAAACAGACCAATATCAATTGAGGAAATAGAAGAAACCATAAAAAGACTACCAACTAAGAAAAGCCCAGGACCGGATGGGTATACAGCAGAATTTTACAAAACCTTTAAAGAAGAACTAATACCAATACTTTTCAAGCTACTTCAGGAAATAGAAAAAGAGGGAGAACTTCCAAATTCATTCTATGAGGCCAACATCACCCTGATACCTAAACCAGACAAAGACACTTCAAAGAAAGAAAACTACAGACCAATATCTCTAATGAACCTAGATGCAAAAATCCTCAATAAAATTCTGGCGAATCGGATACAAAAACATATCAAAAAAATTGTGCACCATGATCAAGTAGGATTCATCCCTGGGATGCAAGGCTGGTTCAATATACGGAAATCAATAAATGTTATTCACCACATCAATAGACTTAAAAATAAGAACCATATGATCATCTCGATAGATGCGGAAAAAGCATTCGACAAAGTACAGCATCCCTTTATGTTCAAAACTCTAGAAAAACTAGGGATAACAGGAACATACCTCAATATTGTAAAAGCAATCTATGCTAAGCCTCAGGCTAGCATCATTCTGAATGGAGAAAAACTGAAGGCATTCCCTCTAAAATCTGGAACAAGACAGGGATGCCCTCTCTCTCCACTTCTGTTCAACATAGTTCTCGAAACACTGGCCAGAGCAATTAGACAGACGAAAGAAATTAAAGGCATAAAAATAGGAAAAGAAGAACTTAAATTATCACTATTTGCAGATGATATGATTCTATACCTAGCAGACCCAAAAGGCTCTACAAAGAAACTATTAGAGCTAATAAATGAATTCAGCAAAGTGGCAGGATATAAAATCAACACGCATAAATCAAAGGCATTCCTGTATATCAGCGACAAATCCTCTGAAATGGAAATGAGGACAACCACTCCATTCACAATATCTTTAAAAAAAATAAAATACTCGGGAATAAACCTAACAAAAGAGGTAAAAGAGTTATACAATGAAAACTACAGAACCCTAAAGAGAGAAATAGAAGAAGATCTTAGAAGATGGAAAAATATACCCTGTTCATGGATAGGCAGAACTAACATCATCAAAATGGCGATATTACCAAAAGTTCTCTATAGGTTTAATGCAATGCCAATCAAAATCCCAACGGCATTTCTTGTAGAAATAGAGAAAGCAATCATGAAATTCATATGGAAAAATAAAAGACCCAGAATAGCAAAAACAATGCTAAGTAGGAAATGTGAATCAGGCGGTATTGCGATAGCAGACTTCAAACTATACTACAGAGCAATAGTAACAAAAACAGCATGGTACTGGTACCAAAACAGGCGGGTGGACCAATGGTACAGAATAGAGGACACAGAAACCAATCCACAAAACTACAACTATCTTATATTTGATAAAGGGGCTAAAAGCATGCAATGGAGGAAGGATAGCATCTTCAACAAATGGTGCTGGGAAAACTGGAAATCCATATGCAACAAAATGAAACTGAATCCCTTTCTCTCGCCATGCACAAAAGTGAATTCAAAATGGATCAAGGAGCTTGATATCAAATCAGAGACACGCCGTCTGATAGAAGAAAAAGTTGGCTATGATCTACATTCGGTGGGGTCGGGCTCCAAATTCCTCAATAGGACACCCATAGCACAAAAGTTAATAACTAGAATCAACAAATGGGACTTACTCAAACTAAAAAGTTTTTTCTCAGCAAAAGAAACAATAGGAGAGGTAAATAGGGAGCCTACACCCTGGGAACAAATCTTTACTCCTCACACTTCAGATAGAGCCCTAATATCCAGAGTATACAAAGAAGTCAAAAAATTAGACAATAAGAGAACAAACAACCCAATCAACAAATGGGCCAAGGACCTGAACAGACACTTCTCAGAAGAGGACATACAGTCAATCAACAAGTACATGAAAAAATGCTCACCATCTCTAGCACTCAGAGAAATGCAAATCAAAACCACCCTAAGATACCATCTCACTCCAGTAAGATTGGCAGCCATTATGAAGTCAAACAACAACAAGTGCTGGCGAGGATGTGGGGAAAAGGGTACACTTGTACATTGCTGGTGGGACTGCAGATTGGTGCAGCCAATTTGGAAAGCAGTATGGAGATTTCTTGGAAAGCTGGGAATGGAGCCACCATTTGACCCAGCTATTCCCCTTCTTGGTCTATTCCCTAAAGACCTAAAAAGAGCATGCTACAGGGACACTGCTACATCGATGTTCATAGCAGCACAATTCACAATAGCAAGACTGTGGAACCAACCCAGATGCCCTTCAATAGATGAATGGATAAAAAAAATGTGGCATTTATACACAATGGAGTATTACTCTGCATTAAAAAATGACAAAATCATAGAATTTGCAGGGAAATGGATGGCATTAGAGCAGATTATGCTAAGTGAAGCTAGCCAATCCCTAAAAAACAAATGCCAAAAGTCTTTTTTGATATAAGGAGAGTAACTAAGATCAGAGTAGGGACGAAGAGCAGGAGAAGAAGATTAACATTTAACAGGGATGAGAGGTGGGAGGGAAAGGGAGAGAGAAGGGAAATTGCATGGAAATGGAAGGAGACCCTCAGGGTTATACAGTGGGGGTGGTAGAGAGAGAGGAGGGGAGGGGAGGGGAGAGGTGGGGAGGGGGGAGGGTGGAGGATGGGAAAGGCAGCGGAGCACAACAGATACTAGTATGGCAATATGTAAATCAATGGATGTGTAACTGATGTGATTCTGCAATCTGTGTATGGGGTGAAGGTGGGAGTTCATAACCCACTTGAATCAAAGTGTGGAATATGATATATCAAGAAATTTGTAATGTTTTGAACAACCAACAATAAAAATTATGAAAAAAATAAGTCAATTTAGGATGGATTGAAATCTTAATATCATGACTCAATCTATAAACATTTCTTCATTTACTTGGATCTAATTTATCTCTGCAGTGATTTTAACATTCAGTTTGTTTAAGGTTGGTATTATTTCTCCATTAAGTATTTGGTAGTTTTAACCAGTGAAGCCATCCACTCATGAAAATTTCCTTATGAGAAAGTTTTGCAATTTAAATTAATTTTGGTATTTCCATATTCAAAAATTCTGGTGTGATAGTTTTGGTAAATTTTTTTTGAAGACTTCTTCAATTTCATCTATATTGTCTAATTTGTTAGCATGAAATTGTACATAATATTCTATTCATATAATTTTAATGTCTGTAGCATATGTAAGTGATGCCACCTCTATAATTTCTGAAATTAGTACCTTGTGTTTTGAGTCTTTTTTTTCTTAATTACTTTTAGCTAGGCTTTTATGAATTTTATTAATCTTTTGAAAAAATGGGGCTTTCTTGATTTTTTTTCTGTATTGGTTTGTCTTTTTCTTTTCATTTCTTTATTATTTTATATTTTCCTACTTAATATGGAATTAACTTGCTCTTAATTGTATAATTCTTTAAAGTAGAATCTTATTCACTTTAATCCTTTATTGTTTTCTAATGTAAAAATAAAGCTATTAATTTCCCACTCAGGACTGCTTTACCTGCATCTCACAAATTTGATAATTTTTTAATATACTTTGACTTATTTTTTAATTTCACATGTGATTTCTTTTGTAACCATGAACTATTTAGAAGAATGTTTCTAACTTTATTGGGGGAAATATTGGAGGATCTTCTAGGTACACTTTTGTTTTTGATTTCTAATTTAATCCTTTGTGGTCAGATAATATATTTCATAATTTAAATATTTTAAAATATATTGAAACTTGTTTTATTGTCCAGAATTTGGTCTAGCTTAATCTAGGTCCAAATTGCTTCATGGTAATTTTCAAATATTATACATGCTTACTCATTTTTTATCTATTTGATTTATCAAATATTAGTAGACAATAATTGGAATCTCCAACTATGATTTATAGATTTGTCTATTTTTCTTTTTGTTTTATAAAATTTTGCTTAATGAATTTTGTTGTTCTGTTACTACTTGCATACTGATTCAGGATTGTTTTATATTTTTGTTGCATTAACTAACCTTTGATCATTATGTAATGATTCACTCCTTATATTGAAGTCTATTTTGTCTGACATTAGTGTAGCCACAACAGCTTTATTGCATATCTTATCCCACCCTTTCACTTTGAACCCAGCTGAGTTTTTGTATTTCAAGTACACTTCTTATTAAGAACATATAATTGGATATTGATTTTTTTTTATCACGTTCATCAACCTCTGTCTTTTGTTGGAGTGTTTAATGCATTTATATTTAATGAAATTATTGGTATGGCAGTTTGAGCCTACCTTGTTTCTATTTGTTCCCTCTGTTATTTGTTATATTATTCTTTTTTGGTCTTCTTCTGGGTTGAATGTTTTTTTGTATTTCATTCCGTTTTCTCTACTGGCATTTTAGTAACAGCTTTTTTATAGTAGTACCACTTTTCAGTTGTAGGGCTTACACTATACACCTTTAAATTATTACATTTTACACAGAAATAATAATATGCCATTCAATGTATAATAACATTACACCTATACCCCCTCTTGCCTTCAGCACCATCATTTTTACATAGTTTACTTTTACTGAAAATTTAACACCCAAAACACATTGTTGTCATTTTATGCTTTGAGCACACATTGCCTTTAGAAATTTTTAGTGAAAGAAAATTAGCATTTTATATTTACTACCTACTTAGCATTTCCAGTGCTGCTTGTTCCTTACCTCATGTCTGAACTTCCATTTTATTTCAGCCAGCTCCATCCTAGCATTTTCATGGTGGCATATGTTCTCGGTTTTTGTCTTTCTGAAAAAGTTTTTGTTTCATCTACTTTTGCAAGATGTAGCTATTAGACACGGAGTTCTATGCCAACCAATGTTTTTTTAAATTTCAGTACTTAACATGATATTCTGTGATTTTCAGGACTCTATGATGTCAGGAATTCTTATTGTTGTTTCTCTATAATGTGTCTTTTTTTTCTCTCTGTTTTTTAAGATTTTTTTCATCTTTGTTTGCAGCAGTTTGTCTACAGTGGGCTTAAGTGTGGTTTTCTTTTGAGATTTCACTAAGATTCCTAGATCTGTGAACTGCTGGTTTTGACCAAACTTTAGATATTTTTTTCTGACTTGTTCTCTTTGCTTCTCTTTCTATAATTATGATTATGTGTACCGTAGAGTGTTTAATTTTAGATTCTTTAATTTTGTGACAAAATAATCAAGTTTCTTAATTTTTTTTCAATATTTTTTTTCTCTCAGCTTCATTTAGAGGATTTTCACTGACCTATTTTCAAGTTCACTGGGTTTTATTTTTGTTCTATTCCAATATGCTATTTATATCTTCCAATAATTTTAAATCAAAAACTGCATTTCAGTTTTAGGACTTCTATTTGGTTACTTTTATAGCTTCTATAATCTCTCCCAAACTTCCCCACATTTCAATAATTATGTACATATTTTCCTGTATACATGTTTTTATTGAGGTAAAATTCACAGAATGTAGAATTACCTATTTTTTATATGTTGATGGATCTTTATTTTATTTATTTACTTATATGTGGTGCTGAGAATTGAACTCAGTGCCTCACACATGCTAGGCAAATGTTCTATCATTGAGCCACAACCCCAGCTCCAGAATTACCTATTTTAAAGTGTATAGTTCACTGGCATTTAGTACACTCACAATTGCTGCAGTCTGGCTGGGCACAATCAGGAGCCACTTGTCAAAAGAAACTAACTTTATTTTTAGAACCACACATGCCAAACAAAACAGCCTCTCAGGAAAAACCCTCAGAGCCTCAACTGCCACCACCGGCTTTCCACAAGCCTCTCTCTCCAACACAAGCTTCTCTCCACCTCCCACAATCCTCCTGCTCTTGAGGCCGATTGGCTGGGTCACGTGGGCGGAGCCAAAAAAGTCCCCCAATGAGCAGCTTCGTGGTCTGAAAGGGCAGGGAAACAGCCCAATGAGCATCACCGCAGAGGAGCCAATCAGCTAGATGTTGCTGGGGCCGCTGTGAGCCAATCATCAGCCGGCAGCTGGAAGTTTGCTGGCAGCTGGAAGTTTGCTGGGGCCCCTTCGGCTGTGGCTCTCAACATCTCCCCCTCTCTGTTTAAACAACAAGCATGTGGCTTAGGGACCGTGCCTGCCTTAGGTTGTCCAATAGTACATATGGTCCTTACCCATTAGGTTGGTACCATTGCAATTGGATCTTACCCGTCACTGACTACCGGTCCAGTATACAGCCACACCTGTGGAGAGGTCTTTGTACCAGCGGGGGGGGGGGGGGTGAGGATCTTTGCCTCACCTCTGTTGGCCCCCAAATTTTAGCTGAACAATCATGACAAGCAGAAGGGAGGAAGATACACCAAGCCAATTGACGGCTCCTTTTGGAAAAATCGTACCACCGATGACATCATCAGCAAAAATACCCCAACACTACCACAAGTCGCTGCACCAACAGATAGTTCACAATGCATACAGGTGAGTTCACAATGTGTCCAGGCAAGTTCTGCAAGCAGTTCAGTGATGGCTATTGCAGAAGCTGTAGATTGGTTTTATCTTTGACTTCACCAGCACTGGGATGAAGATAGGAATTCTGGCAATAATGGCTAAAGAAAAAATTATGTAACATTACAGAAGGCACTAAAAGAAAACAATTTTCTTAACAATTCACATTGTCTTTAAGAGAATTATTAAATATAATGAAAAGGAAAGGTGAAAGTAAACAAACAGATCTGTTAAACTTCTTTTTTGTTTACATATTAAAACAATCCTCAACAGTTGTTTACCCAATTTAAATTAAACCATATAAATCACGTGAAAAAAAATATTTGGATCCATTATATCATGAGCGCTCATCATATATGATATATGGACATACGTACATTCAAACATATAACACAAAACACAAGTGTGCACACATAATATAATACATACAACACATAACATTATAGTAAAGGCCTTATAACTTTTTACAGGTGAAATCTCCATTGCAATGTTTAAAAACTCTATAGTCAAAAAAAAAATAGAACTGATCAGCAAAACATTAACCTAGGTCTGTATGAGCTCAAAAAACAAAATAGAACTTCATGATATGGCAAAGGGCAATAATAAAATAGATATTGAAAAAAGCATCCTGGTTCTGTTGCAGATGTAAGAATAGCCAAACTGGAGTTTTGGATATCAGTTGTTATGGATTTGAGCCAAATCATCTTCTTTTTGGTCTGTAGAAATCGCTTTAGTTAATCTTTCTGGAATCCAAATCGGCTGCTGTTCTCCCTGTGGAAACACATAAACAGACCCCCGACTCCAGACAATCACTGGGTCAGGACCTTGGTTAATCTCTCTGGAATCCAAATCGACTGCTGTTCTCCCTGTGGAAACACACAAACAGACCCCCGACTCCAGACAATTACTGGGTCAGGACCTTTCCATTGTCCTGTTAGAATATCCTTCCAAAGTACCTTGGGCTTATGCACATCTTTTGGACACATATGCCTTTCTGCAGCACTAAGTCCTGATGAATCCAAATTTAAAAAGTTTAGAGTAAAAAGGGTTATTTTAAGTTTATCTTTGGGGAATATATACCCCTTCCCAATTCCTTCTTTTTGCTTTAATAAGTACATTTTAATAGTTTGATGAGCTCTTTCAACTATGCCTTGTCCCTGTGGATTGTATGGGATTCCTGTTATATGAGTAATGCCAAATGTTGAGCAAAATTGTTTAAAAGAGGTAGAAGTATAACCAGGGGCATTATCTGTTTTCAACTGTTTTGGAACACCCACAGTGGCAAAATTTTGTAAGCAATGAGCTATAACATCTTTAGTTTTTTCTCCGGCATGAAGGGAGCCCATCAAAAATCCAGAAGAAGTATCAACTGTAACATGCAAATATTTTAATTTTCCAAATTCTGGCAAGTGTGTGACGTCCATCTGCCAAATATGGTTAGGTATCAATCCTCTAGGATTGACTCCAAGATTAACTTGTGGTAAAAATGTCACACAATTTTGACATTGTTTTATTATTTGTCTAGCTTGTTCCTTAGTTATTTTAAAATGCTTTTGTAAAGTATTAGCATTGACATGGAACTTTTTATGAAAATTTATAGCTTCTTCTAGTGTAGAGAAAATATGTATGTCATGTGTAGTTTTATCTGCTAAATCATTGCCCAAACTAAGGGCTCCAGGCAATCCTGTATGTGCCCTGATATGTCCTATAAAGAATGGATCTTTTCTGTCCCAGATTAGACTTTGTGTAGTGGAAAGCAAAGAGAAAACAGTAGAGGAAGGGGAAATCCTGCCAGCATCTTCAAGGGATACTATAGCGTTAACTATATACTGACTATCGGAAAATAAATTAAATACAGAATCTTTAAACATCACAAAAGCTTGTAATACTGCATTAAGCTCTACCTTTTGAGCTGATTGTTTGGGTACTAAAAATGTAAAAGTTTGATCAGGTGTAACTGTTGCTGCTGTACCATTATTTGATCCATCAGTGAATATATTTGGAGCATTCATGATAGGTGTTTTTCTTGTCATTTTTGGAAAAATTACAGGATGCGATGACCAAAAAGACAATAAAGGATTAGATGGTAAGTGGTTATCAAATGAAACATTAGATTTGCACATGATTATTGCCCAAGTATTTAACTCATTAGCTAACTCATCAATTTGATTCATAGTATATGGAGTAATAATTTTATTGGGAGAAATTCCAAACACTCCGTTTGCTGCTTTTATTCCTTTGAGTATTAATTGTCCTACAGCCTCAGGATACCTAGTAAGAATAGTGTTAGGAGAATAAGATAAATGTATCCATAATAATGGACCTTCTTGCCAAAATACTCCTGTAGGAATATTTTTTGTTGGTAGTACAATAAATAATAAAGGCAAACTTATATCAATTCTATCCAAATGCATATTTTCCATATATGTTTCAATGATTTTTAATGCCTTTCTTGCTTCAGGCGTTAACATTCGGGGTGAATTTGGATCTGATGGACCTTTTAGGATATCAAATAAAGGTCCCAACTCTCCTGTTGGTATACCTAGATAAGGCCTTATCCAATTTATGTCTCCTAATAACTTTTGAAAGTCATTAAGTGATTTGAGTTGATCTACTCGTATTTGAATTTTTGGTGGATGGACCATGGTTGAGGATAATAGAACTCCTAAATAATTAATTGGAAAATTTAATTGTACTTTATCTATTCCTATCTCTAGATTATAATTTTTTAATAAGTTTGTAAGTGTGGCATAACATTCTAGCAATGTGTTTTTATCTTTGTGTGCTAATAATACATCATCCATATAGTGAAATATTTGTAGTTCAGGATTTTGATTTCTAAGTGGCTGGATTACTTTGTTAACATAACTTTGACACATAGTTGGGCTGTTAGCCATCCCTTGAGGGATTACTTTCCATTCATATCTCTGATCAGGACCTTCATGATTCACTGTAGGGATAGTAAATGCAAAACGTGGACTATCCTCAGGATGAATTGGAATTGAAAAAAAACAATCTTTAATATCTATAACTAAAACATACCAGGTTTTTGGCAAAGCAGACAATTGAGGAATCCCTGATTGAGCAGGTCCCATAATAACCATCTCATTATTAATGGCTCTTAAATCTTGCAATAATCTCCATTTACCAGATTTCTTTTTGATGACAAAAATGGGAGTATTATGGGGAGATACAGAAGGTTGTATATGTCCTTCCACTAATTGTTGTTTGACCAGGTCATGGGCTGCTTGTATCTTTTCTTTAGTCAGGGGCCACTGAGGAACCCATACTGGTCTTTCTGATTTCCAAGTAATTTTTATTGTCTCAGTGGCCCTTTCTGAAAATCCAACCCATGTCTGTCTGTTCCTTGATCTATTTGTATTGGTGCTGCTATACCTTGTTCTTGTTTTTCTAATCTTTTTCCTTTCCTAAAATCTTGTCTAGCCATAATAGTGGGTGCATTTGATTGATGTTATTTGTTAATGTCAAACCTAATTGATCTAGGACATCTCGTCCCCATAAATTTACGGGAAGATGATCCAATACATATGGATCATCCTCCAGGATCCTTCCAATCTAATACCATTGCACTTCTATGGGGATTGGTCGCCACTCCTAGGCCTCGAAGCGTTTGAGTGGCTTGTTGTAATGGCCAATGTTTTGGCCACTCTTGACCAGAGATGATGCTAAGGTCTGCGCCTGTATCCAGTAGCCCATTAAATTCATGTCCTTGAATATTTAGTTTTAGCATGGGGCGAGAATCTAAATTTAAAGAAAGCATAGCCCAATCTACACCTGTGGAGCCTAATCCCTTGGAACCTCTTTCTACAGCACGACTGGAAAATTTATCATGTAGGCTGGGTATTATTAGTAACTGTGCTATTCTATCTCCTGGTGAAATTACTGATATACCCTTTGGAGAACTGGCTATAATTTTTATTTCACCATCTCCTCTATTTAGTACCAAAATATTTTCATCATTAAATAGAAACCTATACACAGTCATTTCCCATTCCTTCCTCCCTGAGCACCAATAAATAAATTATTTCTGTCTCGATGGATTTGCTTATTCTAGATTTTTCATATAAATGGAATCATCTAATATATATGGTGTATAGCTTCTTTGACTTAATTTAATATTTTCAAGGTGCATATATTTTGTATCATGTGTCAGGATTGTCTTCCTTTTTATGTCCATGTAATATTCTATTATATTAATATACCACTTGTCATTTAACCATCCGTGAGTTGATGGAAATTTTAGTTCTTTCTAGCTTTTGATTATGCTATATATGGTGTTGCTATGAATATTTATATGCAAGTTTTTGAATATGTTTCAAATTATTTTTTTATATGCATAGGAGTGAAATTGTGGGGCCACTTGGTGACCCTATGTTTAACTTTATGAGGACCTACCATACTGTTTTCCAGAGAAAATGGTACCATTTTCTATGCCTAGCACACACAGTGAAGTCACTCTTTACATTTGACATTTGCACCAGCAATTTATGAGGTTTCCAATTTTTTCCCATCAATACTTGTTATAGTCTTTTTTATAAAAGGCATCTTAGTGGATATGAAAAGATATCTTATGATCCTGATTTTCATTTATCTAATGATAAATGACTAATGACTAATGATGTTGAATATCTCACATACTTGTTAGCTATTTGTATATCTTATTTGAAAAAATGAGTATTAAAGTCTTTTGCCTATTTTTTTACATTCACTCCGATTTTTAGTTTGCCTTTTCACTTGCTTAATAGTGACCTTGGACATATAAAATATTAATTTTGATAAAGTTCAACTTATCTGTTTTTCTTTTGTTGTTCATACTTTTAATATCATATGTAAAAATTCATTGCAAATTCAGTATCATGAATATTTACTTGTGTATTCTCCTTATAGATGTTTTGGTTTTATCCATATAGGATCATTGATCTACTTTGAGTTAGTTTTTAAGTATGATGTGAAGCAGGATTTTGGCTGTGTCATTAATTTACTTGCTCAAAATAAGTTGGCAGTTGCTTGTGGTTTCTTGGGAGGGAGGAAGGAAGGAAAGAAGGAACTCTTGGGAACTACCATAAGCTCTGTCTTCTACCTACTCATTACTTTCCTGGGTCCGTCCATCTGTCCTTCTTTCCTCCCTTCCTTCCCTCCTTCATGCTGGGGATCCAACTGAGGTCCTTACTCATGCTTGGCAAGCTTTCTATCACTAAGTTATACCCCTTAATCACTATTCCAAATGCTTTAGCTTTACATTTGACATCCTTAGCCACATGACATCAACCTACCTTTTCAAGTACACCTCCAGCCTTTTGTTTGATTAGATCCTTCCAGCCAAGCAGATTTGTTCACTGTCCATGCCAGCCTCAATCTTAGTACCCCATCAGCTCTTTGTTTTGTAAGTATGTTCTGTCTCATTTACCACTGTACCTCCAGCATCTAGCATGATGCCTAGCACACACAGTGAAGTCACTCTTTACACACGAGGACAGGTCCTAAAGTCAGGATGTAAGATGTAAATCATGTGGTCAAAATTATGTTGGAGAATGTCTGGGGAAGGAGCACATTGGAGAATGACATCCTTTGCTTGGGAAGTCCAGTTCTGCTAGCTTTTTCTGCAGTATGAGAGCAGATGACTGTGTTGTTATTTTTTTTTTAATTCCCCAGAATAAGTAGTTGACTTGCTCTTGTAATTGGCCATACTATATGAACTGTGTGTGTGTGTGTTTTGGTAAATCTTTAAATAAAATAATGCATTCTGCAAAGTGGTGTTTGTACTAGGAGACACAAGTACAGATTTACGCCTCTCATCTCACACTCAATCCAGGGTGCATATTAACTGAGTGTAATGATTGGAGGACTTGCCTGTGCTATTTAAAATAATTTTCTCCTAGTGTATATAGCTGAATTAATGTAAGGAAATATGCCTGTGAATGCCAATGTCATAGACGCTCAAAAAGTTTCTTTGCATGAGTGACTTAATTAATTAATGCTGTTCTCTCTACTTGAACATCTTCCTTTTGTCTCTGCCTATCAAAACCCTATACATTTTTCACAGCAGAGTTGATGACCCACTTATCCCCCCAGCAGGCTAATTATTTCATTTATTATGTGTGTACTCTGCAGCAGACAATGGAAAACACCTTATATGCATTTCCCTTCTTTAATCCTCACAGCAACCCTATGAGATACGAATAATAAATGTTTCTCCCATTTTAAGGATGAGAACACTGAGATTTAAAGGTTAATTATCTGGGCCTAAGTAGTT
Source organism: Marmota flaviventris (assembly GCF_047511675.1). Taxonomy (NCBI): domain Eukaryota; kingdom Metazoa; phylum Chordata; class Mammalia; order Rodentia; family Sciuridae; genus Marmota; species Marmota flaviventris. Next base: position 121,900,594 of record NC_092518.1, read on the forward strand.
GTCATCTACCTTGTTCACTACTGTCTCTCTAGTGCCAAGAGTGTGTATGACATATAATACATGCTCAACATATATCTGTTGACTGGCTAGAATGGCCATCAGATACCAAGCCCTTTGTGCTTAGTCCCTCTCCTAGGGCTTTTTGACCTATTTTAACTCATGGCCACAGAGATGCTTACTTGCTCCATCACCTACATTTTAGCTCCAGCCAATCGTATATTAATAGAGCTTTATTTGCTTTACATTTTTGTTATAAAACTACAGGTATCTCAAGTTTTTCTTTAAATTACACCTGTTCCTGGAGAGTCTGATATGCTTCTCCACTCCTCCCCTTCTCATTTCTTCTTCTCGTCTCCTCTAAGATGTAGGGTCTGAGTCATTCATGTGGTACTTTAGATGTTGCTTCTTGTTGCAGTACTTAGATACATATCTCCCATTTTCTCTTAGGTGCTGACTGACCAGTGTCAGTTTCTGAAGCATTCATTAATGGACCCTAGTCTTTGTTTAATGAATTTCACTTTTTTAAATAGTTGTCTTCTTTTTATATAGCTTTATTTTGTTTATTTATTTTTATATGGTGCCGAGGATTGAACCCAGGGCCTCATGCTTGCTAGGCAAGCACTCTACCACTGAGCCATATCCCAGCCCAACCCTAGTCTTTTTTAAAAAATTAATTAATTTTTTAATTAATTAATTTATTTATTGGTTTCCCTCACATTTGTGTCCTATTATTTATACTGACAGGAACTGGTGAAAGGGTGACCATGCCTAAGTCTGTCTACTTAGGTGATATAATGGTTTGGATATGAGGTGTCTCCTAAAAGCTCCTGTGTTAATGTAGAAACGTTTGGAGGTGAAACAATTGGACTGCAAGAGCTATAATCTAATCAATCCATCCTAGTTTGAATGGACTGACTGGGTGGTAACTGTCTGCAGGTGGGGTGTGGCTAGAGGAGTTGGGTCACTGGGAGTCTGCCCTGGAAGGGTGCATCTTCCCTGTGAACTCTTTTCCCCTTGCCTCTCTCTACTTTCTAGTTGTCATGATCTGAGCAGCTTCCTCTGCCACATATGTCCACCTCATCTTCAGCCCAGAGCAATGTACTGGTCGGTCTATGGACTAAGACCTCGAAAATGTGAGCCCCAGATAAACTTTCTCTCCTTTAAGTTGTTCTTGTTGGGTATTTTGGCTACAATGTCAAAAAGCTGACTAGCCCAGGTAGGGCCATTTACTTTGGCAATTGACAATTTCTGAAATATTGGAGATTTACAAAACATATTTTACTGCTGACTAAATATGCAAAACAGAAAATAGACAGGTAACTTCCTAAACATTGCTGTGATCTACTTAGATCTTCAGATTATTAACAATATAGGCATCTCTGCCCCATGGCTTCATGGAACCCTTAGATCATTCTGAACTTCTGGACTAGGAATGTGTTATTCTAACTATTGTTTACTGTGAACTATAAGAGCAAAAGAATAGGAAACCTGGCCTTGTATTCTATAAACAATTGTTATTATTTATTCAGTGCTAGGCATAAGAATCACCTGATGGAGCTTTTGAAACATGTATTTTTTCCCTCATCTCTGAAAATCTGATTCCGTAGGTCTTTTAAAGAAGTTTCCCAGGGGATTGGAATGTGCAGGTTCTGTGGAACATCCTTTGAAAACAACGGTCTATAGCATAAACCTGAGCATGGCAACTGAGCATGACCATAAGGTGAGTGATCCGATCCCTACTTATTAGAATGTTCCTATGACTGTTTCATTCCCCATTTTTAAATGAAAAAAAATTACTGATACATGATTGTACATATTTATGGAATACAATGTGTTACTTCAATATAGCTATGTATTATGCAATGATCAAATTGGTAATTAGCAAATGAGATTATTTTCTTAATATTCATATTGTTCATTGTAATATATGGAAATATTATGACTTTTCTATGTTGATGTTATAGCCTATAATTTACTGAACTTACTAATCATAATATTTTTAGTGAATTTCCTAATTTTTTATATATAACATCATGGCATTTTTTCAATAGACTTTTTCCTTCTTCCTTCCCCATCTGGATGATTTTTTATTTCTTTTTTTTACATAACTGCATTGACTAGATCCTCTCTTCATGATCAATGGAAGCAATGAGACAGACATGCTTGTCTTGTTTTTGATCTTAAGGGGAAAAACATCCAGTCTTTACCATTGATTTTGATATTAGTTATGCACTTTTTTGGTGTGTCTCTGTCAGATTGAGTAAATTTCCTTCTGTTCCTAGAATACTGAGTATTTTTATTATAAAGGGGTGTTGGATTTTGGCAAATGTTTTTATGTGTCTATTGAGATGATAATGTAGGTTTTTCCCTATATTCTATCAGTTTGATGCATTACATTGATTTTACATGTTAAACCACCTTTGTGTTCTTGGGATAAATCTCATAGTTATAGAGTACAATTCTTTTTATATGTGGCTGGAGTTAATTTGCTAGTATTTTGGGGGATATTGGCATGTATTTTCCTAAGGATTTTTGGTTTATAGTTTTCTTGTGATACCTTTGCTGAATTTGTAACTTAATGGTTCTCTATCTGGATAGTATTGGCCCCATAGACTAAGTTGTGAAATGTTCATTAGCTTGGTGGCCCTGTAGCCTTGTTGGTTGTCTCCTCCCATCATACAATCCACACAGTATCAGCTAATTGGAAAGAGGGTAGACCAGCACCCAGTATTCTTGTCCTGCTGTGTCTGGGTTAGAGCATCTGCCCTACAAGTGCAAGCTGGGTAGAGAAGGGACCCCAGAAACTCTCAGCTGTACTTGTCTAAAAGCTTCTGAAACACAGAGGTGGGGTCTGCTCCTCCCAAGAAGAAACCAAACCCTTGACTGGGAGCTGAGAGGTGAGGAGTCCCTGTCTTCCTGACTGTATCTGCCTTGAATAGAGCTCTCATTTAGTGTACTTTCTCCCTGGATGGAATTGTGGTTGGAGGGAAAAGGCAGAGCAGGTCATAGCTGAGAAGGACTTTCTTTAATGTATATTTCTCCACTTGTATGCCCTTAGGACAATTTTCAAAAACTTTAAATAATTCTTTTTATAGTTTCTCCAGATAAAGGGTTGTTTGTTAGGGAGTGAGTCAGCTGCCCTCTTCACTCAGCCATTCTAGAAATCTTACATAAGTTTTTAACCTCTGTCTCGCTAGCAGATTGCTGACTTTGATGAAACAGCAGCTATGTTATCAGTTGCCCTATGGAAGAGCCCAGTGGGTCAAGGAAATAAGGATAGCTCTTACAGAAACAGAGTGACAAGAACAAGTCTATCAGGCAGCAAGAACTGAATTCTGCCAGTACCTTTTGAGCTTAGAAATGAATCTTTCCCCAGTTGTGCCTCAAGATGAAACCACAACCCCAGCTGATACCTTGATGATAACCTTTGTGAGGTCCTGAAACAGAGGACCTATCAAGGCTGGGCATAATTTCCTGACCCACAGAACCTGTGAGATAGTAAATGTGTATGCTGTTTTACACCAGTAAGTTTATGGTAATTTGCTATGCAGTGATAAATAACTAATATGATTGCATAAAATAAAATACATAGAATTACAAATCATATTGAAATACACTCATCATAATATTTAAAAAACATTTTTTAAAGTTTGTGATATAATAAATATATATGCTTCTTAATTATTGCATTAAAAAACAGATCTAGCAATGAATCTACTATTTGCCATTATTTAAAAGTAGTGACAAAGCCAGGTGCAAAGACGCACAGCCTTATTCCCAGTGACTCAGGAGGTTGAGGCAGGAGAATCACAAGTTGGAAGCCAACTTCAGCAACTTTATGAGACCTTGTCTCAAAATAACAAATAAAAAGGGATGGGGGTGTAGCTCAGTGGTAGAGCACCCCTGGGTTCAATCCCCAGTACTGCAAAAATAAATAAATAAATGGAAAAAAATTAAAAACTAAAAGCAGTAGTGAGTATATATATATATATATATTTCAAGGTATCTGCAGCAACAGTAATGTGAAATGAAAATATCTGAAATTGCTTCTGGTGACAAGGTTGCAATTATTGTTAATACTACTATGGTTTGTTGCCTGTATTTATATGTGAAAAACGCTATTTTTTTAGAAGTTAGTAGAAATAAAGTTCCAGATTTTTTTTCTCCTCTCTTAAATTACACAGGTTCTTGCATTCTGTCCATAAAATCCCCAAGTTCTTGGGGCTGGGGGTGTGCTTAGTGCTAGAGCACATGCTTAGCATGCATGAGGCCCTGGGTTCCATGCCTATCAACACCCCCCCACACACACACACACATTTAAGGTTAAACACCCCTTTTACACCTTTTCCTAATATGAGAGAACTCTTACCTAAACTATTTTCTTGAGGGTAATATACCAATTAATTGAAATTAATTATAAAAATTAATCTCTCAAAATTTAAATGTACACATATATATTCCTTGATCTAAAAATTCTGTTTCTAGATATTCATCCTAAAGTTGCATAAAGATATATGTAGAAAGATATCCATTACTACCAACAGTTGGTAGTGCTAACAACTCAATATACATTAATAGAACTCTCATTGCATAAATTTCTGTATTCCATGTAACAGTAATAACAAAGAATTGTATATACTGCTAGGAAATTATTTCCAGAATATATTAAGCAGAAAAGTGAGGATAAAAATAGTATGTATGGGATGCTTCCATTTAATTACACATACACATTTTTCTGGACGTTGACGCAAGATTATGCTAATACTAGGTAACATGGGGAATGCAAATGAAGATCTCAGGGTCTGAAATTGGAAGGGCACATAATGTTCATTGGAGAACTGTAGTTCCCAAACTGTGTGTCAAGTTACTTTATGGTTCTGGGGAAATTCAAATTTTAAGGCAAGCTTTGTGATAGAAATCTGTTGGCCACCAGGAATTACTAGGTCGTGGTGATTCATAGTTTCACCATGACATCATCATGATACATTCCTTTCAGTGATGTAGTATCTTTGCAAAGATGGATGGCAGTTACTATGATAAACTAACAAATGATCTTGTTGGGTCATCTAAATGACACCCCATTATAAGTCAATTTGTCTTCACCCTGAGCTGACTGAAGAGATCCTGCCAGCTCAGGCAGGCAAAAGATCCAGGAGATATTTACATTACCAAACAGGGAAAAAATACCCAAAAGACCAAGATAACACTATTATAAAATTTATGTTTTAGAAAATCATGATTATAGTAGGCATTGTTCATAGCAGGTTTTAACTTTAAAAGATGCTCAGATTTGGTAACAGAATATGAAGGTTGAGGGATAATAGTCAACCCTGGCTTTCTGGTTCAGCCCCTTTGAAAGTGCCATTATTAGACTGGTCAGGTTTATTACTCTGTCCTTGGGCAGGGCACTTCCTCTAAGTATACTGAAGCTAACTATAGAAACCATGGCTTGTGAACTGGCTTCTTTCTTCCCTTGAGAATTAGGTGAGAGTCTTGGTTCTGGGAACTTGATGGAGGTTACGCATTAAGTTTGTGACATAACCAGAACTTCAAAGTAGATCCTCTGGTCTATGATCAGTTTCCTGTCTACTCCTCATCATGACCATAGTGTCAGTGACACACAAAGGACTGAAGGTCCATGCTTTGGCTAAATTTAGACTTAGGACGGTGAGCAGTCCTGGTCTTAAGGGTCTAATTGTGAGGCTAATCTGACCCTCAGTGTCCTCACTTGTCTGATGGGTATGGGAATGTTTACTCCCATCTACAGGAGATTGTAAAGATTGAGAAATGTGGGTAAAACGCAGCACCTGCTCAGTGTCAACTTTCGGAGCTTGATCTCTGGAGTGGGCAGAGCAAGGCTCTGAGTCTAGTCCCAGTGCTCCCTATGTGAGTGACTTTAAGCTAGTTAATTATGCCCTCTGAACCTCGGTTTCCTCATCTGCATCACAGAGACAGATTACAAAGAGATCAGACATGTAAAGCTTTGAGTATAGTGCTTCACTTGGAGCAAATAATCTCCTTTAGATAGTATGACATGATCCTTAATGTGGGGGTACTAAGAAATTTGATGTCAGTTCCCTGCCTGGAATGATCCTATTTGTAAAATGGCAAAAGTGTACCATCAGTGTACCATGTGTGTGCAGTGTCCTCTTCTTCCCTCTCCTGCCATTTTCCTGATCCTGTTCAGATACTTCCTTCACAGTCACCTAGGTGTAAGTGACCAACAGCATAAAATATTACTGCTTTCTCTGGGACTTATATTTTCCAAGGGACCCAAACCCAAAACTGGAAGAAAGAAATCCTAATGGTACAAATCCCAGCTCTGATTTAGGGCAAAGTCTCTCAGTTTCAGCACTCTTGACATTTTGGGGTTTGACACTTGTTGTAGGGGACATTTCCTTTGTATTGTAGGATGCTTATCAGCCTCTCTGACCTCAGCTCACTAGATGCAACTCACTAATAGTGCAACAACTCCCTCTCCAGTTAAGACAGTCAAAAATGTCTAAATGTCACCAAGTACCCCTTGGGGAGAAAAGTCACCCACAGATAAAACAGTTAAGAACCACAAGTTTAGAAGATTTTGTGGGGAAGTGAAGACTGCTAGGATATCGTTTCTTTTTTTTTTTTTTTTTTTAACTGGGGATGGAACCCAGGAGGTTCTACACCTGAGCTACACACCCAGCCCTTTTTAAAAAATTTTGAGACAGGATGTCACTAAGTTACTAAGGCCGGCCTCAAATTTGCAATCCTCCTGCCTCTTGTCTCTGGTATTATAGGTCTGTGCCACTGCAACTCACAGCTTTCTAGGATATCTTAAAGTCATAACAGGACTGTAAGTGGGAATGCCTTCAGGAACCAGGCAAAGGTAGAAGAGCAGGAGCCACAGAAGTGCAATACAATAAGGAGTGGTGAGGCTTCTGGCAAACTGAGAAAATAACAGCCTATGTAAAGCCATTCATACTCAACACTTAACAAAGGGTCTATGACTCAAACAACACATTTCTGATAACTGAAATGGGATGACACTTTGAAGCCCAGATGTCCCATAGAATGGTTCAACTGTGGTACCTGGTCCCCTCATTTGGGCCATTGGTTGCCATGCCCCAATTTCTGCTCTTTTCCACCCGTCCCTGTCCTATCTTCAAAATAAGTATGTCTACAAAGAATCAAAGTATACAATGTCATCCTAAAATATAAAATTAATTTTAAATTCCACAAACTTTTCAAATATATGTGCATTATTAAAATGAAAAAAAAAAAAAAACACTGTGCAGCAATTTAAAACTGTGTGGGGGACAATAACTTGTAAGAACAGTGAAAGCAGAGGGAAAAAAAAAAAGACCAGTAAAACAGATCAAAATGCTAATAGTGGCAGGCGCTGTGGCACATGCCTGTAATCCTAGAGGCTCCAGTGGCTGAGGCAGGAGGATTCAAAGTTCAAAGCCAGCCTGGGCAACTTAGCAAGGCGCTAAGCAACTTAGTGAAATCTTTTTCTAAATAAAATATTTTAAAAGGGATGGGGATGTGGCTCACTGGTTAAGTACCTCTGGGTTCAATTCCTGGTACCAAAAAAATAAAAATGCTAATATTGATTGTGTTGGGATATTTTTTCCTATTTTTGCTTTTCCCATATTATAAAAAAAAGTTTATGTAGCAGTGTAAAAGTCTACACTAGAAAGGGGAGCTCAATACCATCCTGTACTTGTCCAGCTGGGGAAGGTGTCATAAAATCAAATGATAAAAACGCTCAGGCTGAGCTAGCCCTCCCCATCCCTGCACTGTCGGAGGCTTCAAGTCTGATGAATAACAAGAGAACCTGGAGTTCCCCGCGTGTGGTTATTAACATTAATAATAATTGGAACACTAATCTCTGCCCACTGCGTTCTGTTCTCCGGTTGCTTTCTGCTGCTTTTTAATGACGCGCTTTTGCTTTTTCCCATGTACTCCACATTATACACATGCTGTACCGCTCTCCCTTCCCTCGATTTATGCATGTCTCTAGCAGATGGTTGGGCCAGTCCACCTCCGGTGCTTGTTTAGCATAACAGAGAGCTCAACAACTGGGGCCCGCTCACAAGGTTCAGCTTGCATTTCTGGATCCTGGTGGGGTAAACACCCGGGGTTAAGGCCAGAGCTTGCCATGTCTGACCTACCTTCCCAGCAGCTTGGGATGGTCTTTTCCTATTTGCTTTTCAGAGACTGTTTTCCTTTAATTCCACCCTTCCCCCATTCCTTTTCCTTGGTCTTCCTAGACTTCTCTAAAGCTTTCCATGGTGGTGGTGCGAACAAGGAATTCTCAAGAAAAAGAAGGCCAAAAAAAAAAAAGCCACAGTGAAAATCCAAAATTGAGAGTCTCTGCCTAACCTGTTTAGGGGGGCTGCACGTTGATGTGGGCTGGGGAAGAGTGGACGTCATTCACCCATCAGTTTTCCCTCTCTGGAGAGAGAGGGGCTGCACCAACCAGCCTGTCTCCTCAGGATGGTAGGGATTGTAAGCACTTGAAGATATGAGCAATTAAAGAAATCCGAATGGACCTCAGATAACATGCTTGCAACTCTCTTGAAGCCGGTGGAGTAGTTCAAGTCCCCTCCTGGGTGCCTGGCTTTCCTGCAGCTTCAATTCAGAGCTCCACAGTCTCCCCATGCTCTTAGCACGTTGATTTTCAACTCCCGCGGTTCTCAGGAGTACTTATGGATGCTTACTATGGCCAAACAAGCTGCATTTTTTCCCATCTGATCTGGGTCCTCAGATCTTCTAGGCTTTTAGGTATGAAGAAAAAAAAATCTCGTGATAAAGCCATCTAAGGAGTTGAAGGGTTGTTATTGTTCTAGGGTGCTCCAAGCTTTGCCTTAACGACTTAAGATGACACAGCTGGAGGTGAGAGAGCTCTAAGTGCCAGGCTGAAGTTTACTGTAATATGTTATTTCCATGTGTCTGTAAAAAATTGATTTCTAATTCATAAAATATATCCCCCAATGCCAGTCATTACGGACTTTCCTGTTGCAGCCTGAAAGTACTCAGCGACGTATTCACAGAAGGCAGAAAAGGGGGGTTGCTTTCTTCCCACTCCAGGTGAAGAAGGAAAAAATGGAACTTTGTGGAGAGGAAGCCAAGAAAACAGTTGGGGTGGTGTGATTGGTGGGGGAGGAGCCTAGATAAATGGTGGTCTCCATATATTTTCAGGACGGCTCTTTTCTCTCCAGCGCTGGAGGAAAATCAATATCTTGTTTTCAGATGGGTAAATGGAGTCGTCTCTTTAAAGTGCCCCGGTCAGTTCACCACACGTCGGGCAGCTGCTGCTTTCCAGGCTGCCCCGCGATTCCCAGGCTAGGAGGATTGACAAGGCGATGATAAACTAACGTGCCCCCTCAGCTCTGGGTGTGCGCCATTGTTCCCGCAGCTGAGACCCTCTGCTGCTATTTGCTTTCTCCCACATACATTATTCAACAGCCCAGGAAAAGGCCAAGAACCTCTTTCATTCAGGAATTCTGTATTAAAATAATCAATTTCAAACTGAAGCCGGGAAGGCCAGCTTGCTACAGGGAGAGCCTATTAATAAGCCACCAGTCTTTTCCATTTGCATTGAACTCATGCTGTATTGTGGTAATATGGGATTATTTTTTTTTTCAGTTTCCTCCAAGAAACTAAACATCACATCGGTTCTCCTGCCCTTTTATAAATAGCATGTAGAAGAGCTTCTTCGTTTGATCCCACCATTAATAGAACACTAGAGGCCATATTTGTGCCTGCTACTCTGCACTGACCAATTCGGATTTTGAAAGTACTTTAAAAAAGCCATTAACTCTCCATGAAATGTAGCAGGAAGAAAAGTTTTCAAGTGTTTTGTTTTCTATTCATTGGCATTACATTTCTTGTCTTGCCTCTCCTGCCCCCTGCCTCAACCATTCCCCCACGTGCACTCTCACACACACACATGCATGCACGCACGCACACAGAGATTGTGATGTTTTAATGTTCAACTAAAAAATTAGAAAGCTTCCACATATGAATAAGAATAAGTTTTAAGTGCCTCTCAGCAGCACTGTGGTATGCTCATTCACGTGAGTGTGGTTTTCCTACTTGGTTAGTGAAGGGTTAATCGGAAACACCCTTTTTGTGGCTGCCTTATTGTCAGAATTCTTTCTGAGCTCACATCAGTCCATTTTCATGCCTTTAGACAATCAATGACCAAAAAATAACTATTAATAGTCACTCTTCTCTAATCAATTCAGCAAACATTTATTGAACACCAACTGTGTACACAGGAAATCTCTAGGGCTTTAACTTGGGGTATCATAGGGAATCAGTAATCATTCCTCAAATGTCCTGGGAAACATAGATTTTTAATAGGGTTGCCAGATTTAGCAAATAAAATTATAAAGAGTTCACTTAAATTCCGATTTTTAGAGAAAAGAAACAATTGCTTAGTTTAAGTTATTCCCTGCAATATTTGGGACATACTTACAACATTATATTATTTATCTGAAATTCAAAGTTAACAGGGGGCCCTATAATATATCTAGAAAGCCTAGTTTTAAAAGGAGATTGGCCAAATTATATTGTTATATTGTGTGCATGTATGAATATGTAATAACAAATGCTATCATTATGTGCAACTAATGCACTAATAAAAATGTGGAAAAAAAAAAAAACAGGAAAAAAAGGAATTCTTGATGTGACCCTGAGCGTTCTGGTGGTGTTGACTATTATTCTCAAGTCCCTCTCTACCAAAGCATAGACCAGACAGAACTTGATTCATTGAAGTCTTAGTAGAGTTTAACTTAATAAAAATTTTGCTTTTCCATAGAGAATGAAGCTTTTCAACTAATTTATAGAGATGTCCTCTTCTTTTTTGCTCAGTAGATGGTGTTTAATATTTTTGAAAGGTTAGGGATCAAAAAAATATGAAAAGTACTAAACTATTTAAAAGCAATTCTAAAGTTATTCACAAATATAAATATTCCTAGCCCATTGTGGTAGATTGATTTACTTAAAATGAAGTAAAAGTACCCACAAGAATTCACCCTGTGTCCTATGTTGTGCCACAGATTGCTAGGCATCAGGGAGTCAGAGTTGAGGCAAATGTATCCATGACAGTGCCCAGCACAAGGCTGCTGCTGTGATCAGGGTCTGGAAGAGGAGAGACAGGCGGGGGCAGAACCTTGCAACTGGGGCTGGGGGAGAGGCATCCCCAAGCAGCCTAGATGCTGCCTAGCATGGAAAGTTAGACCGGACAAAGCAGTGCCTTCAAGGATCAGCTCTGGATAGTCCTTTATTGAGGCCACCTAGGGGCTAAGGACGCTAAGACACCGTGGCTGCCCTCTGGGAGCTCACAGTATGGTTACAAAAAGCTGGCATAGTGCTTATAAGACAGAAGGGGTGTCAAGAGAGCCCACATAATAGCAGCTCCCCATGTGCCACGCGGTGCTGAGTGCTCTATCTGCCTTGTTTCCTTTATTATCACAATGTCCCTTTGAAGATATCCCCTTTTCAGATGAAGAAACCTGATCTTAAGTGAGATAATTTGAGTTGCTAAGTCAAGTGGTGGACCTAGATTCAAACCCAGGTGTGAGACCTGGCCATTTAAACCACCACATTATTCTTTGGGGGCTCATAGGTCCAATTTTCAGAGTTTTTTCCTTTCCTATCAGCAAGTCCTATAAATGCAAATACAGCTAGTATGTGATTCTCTATTCCTCTTACTGATCTGTTATGTAGTTCAATGCTAACAGTATATTGACTTGATTAAGCTACATTGGCTTTATAATGTGTTCAGGTATCTGGTACTATAAAATGGTATTTTGATTTATTGGAGAAAAATAGGCAATGTAATAAATGATAACACATCCCACATCCTTTGAGAGGAAAATAACTCTGCATGAACACTGTCTTTCATCACATACTAAAATAAATTCAAGAAGAATATTTAATATACAGAAAATCAAATTCTTACAGGAAAATCCTGGGGTACATGTACGAGACAGGGAGCAAGACTGTCAGAAGTTATAACAGAGGGGCCTACTGACATTTTATGAATTTACAATTTTTTGCATGGCTAAAGAAACCCAAAACAAACTCCACAAATAATAGATTTAGAAAGTTATTTGCAATGTAAAGGACAGAGTGTATATGTATAATATACAAAGAGTTCTTGTAAATAAGTTGAAGGAAACAAACAGCCTACAAGGAAATTGAGAAAGAATGTGAAGAGACATGCACAGAAGAAGAATTCAACAGGCTAAGGAAACTTATGAAAAAATGCACAAATTTATTGATGGTCAAGGAAGTTCCAATTAAAGTAATAATGTGATATATTCTATCAAGCATTTTTTTTTTTTTTGGTGGTAATGAGTAATTGAACCCAGAGTAGGTGTTCTACTACCGATTGAGCATTCTGGACTAGTGCTCAACCCCTGAGTTACCCCCCATCCCAGGCAAAAAAATATTTTTAAATATACTTTCTGTTTCTGAAGAGATGTTGAGAAATACTGCAGTATGCTTTACCTCCTTAATCCCATTCCTGAGAATATGTCCCATGGAATTAAAAGCAGTAATACAACTCTCTATATAGGCATGTTGATTACATCATTGTCTATAGTCATGCATGCATGTACAAGCAAATGAAAACAGAGTGTTATTAATAAGGAGAATGCTTGAATAAATTGGTAATTCACTAATGGAGTAAAATCTTACAAACATCAAAAAGAATGAAATAAAAATCACCTCTCCCAGGTGATTTAAAAAAAAAATTTTTTTGTAGTACTGGAGCTAGAATCCAAGGTGCTCTGAGCCACATCCCCAGCCCTTTTTATGTTTTATTTTGAGACAGAGTCTCACTGAATTGCAATCCTCCTGCCTCAGCTCCACAGTAGCTGAGATTATAGGCCTGCACCACCATGCCCAAATCTACCAGGTGATTTTGAAGGATTTTACAGGAAAATCCTGGAGTACATGTATGAGACAGGGAAATAATTAAGTATGGAGAGGCAGAAGAATGTGTTAAATATCCCATTTTTGTAAAACACATCCTTTAAAATGTATGTGTAGTTTGTATGTAATTATTTGCCCTTGAAGACAAATATGAAAGGCATACTGAGTTATATAGGCTGGAAGGTAAGAGCCTATAAAAAGGGAAGAACACAAAGATTGCACTAAAGAAAAACCTGTGCATGTGTATATGTTTTGTTCTGTAACAAAAATCCAGGAATTTTTCCTGCAACTTCTTTTCTGTGTAGCCTAAAAGGAGGCAATCATTGTTAGGTCTATTGCTGTCAACTGCAGCTGTTAGTATCATTGCTAAGGAAGAAAATTTCATTTGCTGTGAAGTGGAACCTTCAGTAGAGCACAAAGACCATTGCTTTGCCCAAGACCAGGAAAATTAAGACAGTGCATCAATGTTAAATAATTGTCAATGCTTAACTCATAGTTAACAAGGATTAGTAGTCGAAATGTGGTACATGTTGCATTAGAATCTATTTTTGAATCACATCATGAATTATGGAATTGATGGAGGATTGTTCCTCTGTGCCTCTGACCCCAGCATTGTTTCTGCAAACCTCCTCTAACTTCTCAAATTATTGTGAATGTTTAGAAGTGGAATTTAGATGGTAAAATTTATAGAAATAAACAAGTCTGAAAGAAGAGCAGGTTTGGGGAGATGAGAGAGATTTGACTGCTGACAGGTGGTTTCATATGCATAGAAGGAGCCAGGATGGAAAGGGAATTGCGATCTGCAAGAGGTGAAGCCAAATGCTGCCAATGAGTAAAGGAAGGAGAGCTGGAGAAATGGTGTTGGAAGAGGTGAGAGCAGGGAAGCCAGAAGAAGAAAGGGGGAAGGATCTGTCAGCACAGCCCTGGTTTCATGAAAGAGCTTGAGCCCTGGGGAATGCTGCTAAAGGGGTGGAGATGTTAAGTACTGGAAGGGGGCACTTTGAGTTGAACTTAGAAGTGGTGATCTTTAGGCCAGCATGCTAGTAATCTTAATTTAGAAGTAGACAATGAAGTTTCAAGGAGTAGTCGGTAAAGGGGCAGGTGGAGCGAATATGGACTCCATTTAAAAGATATTCATGGTGAAAACTGGGGGTGGCTGAATGACATCAGAGTTTAGTGAGAATGATTAGGGCTGGAAGCACTGTGACCACCTGCAAGGGTAGAGAGAAAGGAAAGTGAGAGACAGGTTTTTTTTGTCTTTTGTTTTGATGTGGTACTGGGGATGGAACCCAGAGCCTTATACATGCTAATGAATTGATAACTACAGTATCCTCAGCTTCAAGAAGTGAGCCTAGACTGGGCAAGGAACTTTGAAACTTTCAAACTTGGTGAAAGGAGCAGAAAAGGGGATGGATGGATGCAGAGAAAAACATTTAAGTAATGTTTGTGATTCCTTTAAATTATGAACATAGTGCATGTCTATGGTAGAGAAATTGGAAAATGCAGATAGGTCTACAAGTGACTTTCATCTTTTTAGCTATCATCTAGATGTAATATTTGCCTATATTCCATCCAGGTTTTTCTATACTTTTATCCTAAAAACACTGGGATCATTGTGTATAATTTTGAATATTCCCTTTTTGATTTTGGCCCAATATATTTGAACATTTCCCTATTTGTATATTTATTCTTTAAATATCTCACTCTTAATAGGGATCTAATAGCAAGGCTGTGGCACATTTTATTGAACCATTTATGCTAGTGAGCATTACTCCTTGATCCTGTTTGTCCGTGTTGTAAGTAACACTAGCACTTTTAGGAAGGATTCCCAGAAGATTCATTACTAGGTAAAATTATGAATTAAAAAAACTTTGATAGATCATCTTCCAGAAAAGGTGTTTCAATGTAGGGTCCCAGTAGCAGAATTAAAGGTTCTGTTTCATCCTACTCTCACCAAATGGGATGTTATGATCAAACCAATACATCTTCTTAATTACTAGACCAAAAGTATATGTTTATTCATTTATTTTAATTTTATTTATTTAAATTTAGTTTTTTAGTTTTCGATATGTGAACATTTATGAGATATAATGTGATGTTTGATTTACAGTATATATGGAGTAATAATCCACTCAGGGTAATTAACATTGTCCAGAAGAAACACCTGGACCCTTGTGTTTATTGCAACACTATTTATACTAGCTAGGATACGAAATGAAGCTAAATTTCCAACAACAGACAAATGGATAAAGAAATGTGGTATACATACATGATGGAATACTGTATGGCCATAAAAGAACACGAAATACCGTTATTTTCAGCAAGACAACTGTTTTAGTCAGTTTTTGTGTCACTGTGACCAAAATACCAACAAAAACAAGTTAGGGGAGGCAAAGTTTATTTCGGACTCACAGTTTTAGAGGTTTTAGTGCATAGACTGCCCAGTACATTGCTCTGGGCCCAAGATGAGGAGAAACATCATTGTGGCAGGGTATGGCAGAGGAAGCTGCTCTGTGCACGAATGCCAGGAATCAGAGAAAGGGAAAAAGGAAGAGCCTGTAGAGAAGACACACTATTCCATGGCATGCCCCCAGTGACCCACCTCCTCCAGCCACATGCCACCTGCCTGCCATTACCACCCAGTCAGTGCATTCATACTATGATGAATTGATTAGGTTTTTGCTCTCACAATCCAACCATTTTACCTCCTGAATTAACACCAGAGGTTTTGGGAGAATACCTCATATCCAATCCAAAACAATAAACACAGAATGACAAGATATGTAATCTCCATCATATATGGTATCTAAAACAGTTGAAGAAGTTGAAAGTAGTATAATAGTTACCAGAAGCTGAGGAGAGTAGGGGACAGGGGAGACGGGGAAAGGTTAGGCAGCAGGTACAGTGTTACAGATAGGTAGGGGAAATGTGTGTTTTTTAAAATTTTTATTTTCATTATTACATATAGAGTTGAACATTTTAAATTTGGTAAAGAGATTTTCATGTTTCATTTCTGTAATATGTGTTTATGGCCTTCCCATTATTTTCTGGTTGGGCTATAGGTTTTTCCTACTGCTTTCTATGATCTCTTTACATAATACCTATAGCTCACTATATCATGTCTCCCCCTCCTTGTTTTATTCTATTGCTTTGTGTGTGTGCGTGTGCACCGGGTACTGGGGGGTTGAACCCAGAGGCGCTTTACCACTGAGCCACATCCACAGCCCTTTCTATTTTTTTATTTTGAGACAGGGTCTCACTAAGTTGTTCAGAGCCTCAGCAAGTTGCTGAGGCTGGCCTTGAACTTCCCATCCTTCTGCCTCAGTCTCCCAAGCCACTAGGATTACAGGCATGAGCCACTCCACACCTGGCAAGAATTTACTTTTATTCTGAAAAACATTTAAAGAGATGACAGTGTTTTTCTGGGCTCTCTGCTCTATTCCATTGACCTGTTTTTCCAGTCTAGTTTTAATATTGCACTCTTTTACTTGTTGTGCCTTTAAATTATGTTTTAATATCAGAAGATCATTCTGAATTTTTCTAGCTCATTGCTTACTGGGTGAATTTTTAAGTTCTACTTATAAAAATCCTTCTGGAACTTACAATATGGAAAATAAACCTCTTGGTACTCCAGTATATGAGGCAACACATATTAGTAAAGTCTTTGGCCTTGGGGGTCAAACTGCTTGGCTTCAAATTCTTGCTTTGTCACTTCCTAACTGTATGCCTTTTAGAACATTATTTAATATTTTTATGGTCTTGTTTTTCCATATATAAAATGGGGCTACTAATGGCACATATTTTATAAAGTTTGTATATAGATTAAGTAAATAAACATATAAAGAAGAACTTAGAATAGAATGTGACAGAGTAAGCACTCAGTAAATGTTTAGTATAGTATGTCTCTATTTGTCAAAGTATGTTAGGGTCCTGTTATGGTTTGGATCTAGAAATGATCCACGCACACACACAAAAAATCATGTGTCAGACAGGCAATGCAGCTACATTCAGAAGTGAAATGATTAGATTATGAGAGCTGTTAACTTCATTGGTGGATCAATTAATTGATGGATTAATAAATTTAAATGGACTACTTGGTCATAACTTTAGGCAGGTGGGATGTGGCTGGAGGAATTAGGTCTCTGGGGGCATGCTTTTGGGGACTGTGACTTATCTCTGGCTCCTCTATTTCTTTCTCTGCTTCCTGGCTACCATGATCTGAGCAGCTTTCCTCCACCAGGCCCTTCTGCCATGATGTTTCTGCCTTGGAGCCAGCCAAACATGGATTAAACCTCTCAAACCATGAGTCCAAAATAAACTTTTCTTCCTCTAAGTCGTTCTTGTCAAGTATTCTGACTAACATAAGCCCTTAGGCAAAATATAGGCAGTGCTGTCTGTACATGGTTCCAGTGTTCACAAATTTCAGTTATTTATTTTCTTTTTGTTGACATGGGGGGGGGGAGTCTCACTGAGTTGCTGAGGCTGGCCTCTGACTCATAAACCTCCTGCCTCAGCCTCCCTAGTAGCTGGCATTATAGGGATGTACCATTGTGTGCAGTTAAATGTCACATTTCTTAATCACATTAGTGTTTTAAATTTACTGTTGCTGTTAGGAATGGGATATCTAACAGGATGCCACTGATACTTAAGAAAGGTCTTGCTTTTTGTATGTTTACTTGGTGCCTGAATACTTCGTTAGGCCCTTATTGTTTCCAACAGGTCCTTGGTTGATTTGGTGCCTGTCCTCTGGGAATCATAGCTTTAGATTTTACATAGAACAGCTGTGTGAAGAAAAAAACATTGCTGCCTCAAAAAGAGGATCACTTGCTTTCTTCTGCTTTGGAGATGGACTCTTGTCTCTGACATTATAGCTCAGTGGGCTTGTTTCAAAAGTAATCTTGGTGGCATGACAGATTGTCCTGAGTTGAAATCTCCAATTAGTCACATGCTAGCTGTGTGATCTAAACCTGTGAACCAAACCTCACTGAGACTGTTTTCTCACTGGGGAATGGAAATAATAGTAGCTACTTCATGACATTATTAGAAGGATTAAGTGAGTTACTGCATGTAAAACATCTCCCTGAGAGCACAAAGAAAAAGCTCAGTAAATGTTAAGCTTTATTTTATTATTTTAAATATTATTATTACTTAGGAGCAACTTCTTTTTTCTTGGTCCAGCTGTACTGCTTTGGAACCCACCCATGCTTTGCTTAAGCACAGTACTGCCGGGGCCATGACAGATGGTTGGGGTATCTTGCTGGTTTTCAATTTCGCTGCATCTCTTTTTCTGTGTTTCCTTATGAATTTAAATGAGGAAGGTGGCTCCCATGTTAACCCAAAAGTTAATAAGATAAAAGTCTGAACTGGAAAGAAGGGACTGGCAAACATATAGCATAGTGACCCTTTTAGCCCCTCCCACCTTTATTTGATTGACAAGTCCTGTATGCACCGTTCCTCTTCCTTTTCTGTCCTCATTGCCTACATCTGGACCCTCTGTAACAGCTTCAAAACACATCTTTCTGCTTCGTTTTCTCACTGCCTTTACTCAGACCTTGTACCAGGGAGTTCCTCCTAGTCCACAGATTGGGGGGCAGGGGGATCACATCATTTCCTTCTTCAAAAAAAGCCCCTATTTGGGTCTTCATTGCATATGGGATCCTGACCGAACTCTGAAACCTGTACATCAAGGTGTTTGTCCTCTGATTCTGGAGGATCCCTCTGATCCATTTCTAGTGGTTAGCAACCCTGGATTCTGTCCAGTTCCCCAAGACCCACTTCTGCCACCACTATACCTACAGCAGCTTGGCCTCATTTCCCCGCACCCCATTCAGTGTTCAGAACTTACCTGCCTCCCCCGTGTCCTTGCCCCCTTTCCTCCAGCCTAACATCCTCTCCATGTCCCACTTCTATCCTCTAAATCCATGCCATGCCATGGATTTCATGAAGCCCTTTTGGATTTTCCCTCTGGCTCAGCAAACTGAATGGATCGTTTTCTTCCCCATGCTCCTGGAGCACCTGTTTGTACTTGGTTGCTTTCATTGAGTTCATCTTGTTTTTTCAAGTGAGATCTCTGTGCACTGCAGTTTTCTCAAGCAGAAGAACTATGTCTTAAGCATCTGGGGAGCCCTGCATCATGTATTTATGTCTTTTTCCTGACCTCCCCACTAGGCCCCCACATTTGAGAAGGGCAAGAACCACTCCTTGTTCACTTCTGTATCCCAAGTGCCTGGCACATAGTAGGCTCAATAAAAGCTTATGGAATCAATAATAGCCCTCCCATTTCCTCAACCTCCTTGACCCCTTGATTTGGGGTCAAAGCAGCCACTGTGATCACTTGCAATTGCCTACTTCAACTCTCCGGTCTTGAACTCCCATGCCTTCCAGTCACCAAAACTTTCTCCAGGCAGATTTGTTCAACTTCATTGCTGTGACTGATGGCCCTCTGACCTCTCCTATTCTTCGACTCAGTCACCCCCTGACTTCCCTCACCTCCTTTCTCAGCCCAACATTCTGCTCTGTTCTTGGCTAGGGTGGGGTCATTGGGGCACAGAAATTTAGAGGGCACCACATTTTTCTCCCACCACCTCTCTGGTCCCAGTTGGAAGTCTCACCCTGGCCCCAGGCCAGCCCCCTTGGCAGTCGCAGAGATGGATGGAGCAAGAGGCCCCAGGTCAAGGGCTGGGAGCGCACCAGCCAGGGGACCTTTTGTGCATATGGCCGCCCCTCCCCCTTCCAAGAGCAGCTTCCATTGAAGAGAAGTGAGTTTCATGCTGCTTGCCCCAGGCGCCAAAAATGTTAGCTAAGGCTCTGGTTCTGTCCCTGCTTCCCTCACCCTTTGACATCATGCCAATCTCCACACAGCTTTCCCTGCTTCAGAGTTACAGCATGCTCTGTTGCTGGGTTTCCTGGGATCACCACCAGTTCCTTTCCTTCATGGACACTTGATGGCTGCTCAGCCATCCTATGACTGAGGTTTTTATTTTCTGTTGGGAATATCCATGTTGCAGGCTGGGGAGGGGAGATGGAGACCTGCATAGGACAGAACAGGCAACAAGCCTCTTTACCTCTCTGAACTTCCTTTACTTTATCTATAAAATGGAAATGATAATAGTATCTACCTCCGAGCATTATTCAAAGGGTTATACTGCTTAGAGTGCCAGGCGTATACAATAAGCACTCAATAGATGTGAGTTCCCTGAATTGTTTTTTTTTTTTGGGGGGGGTGATACCTGGGATTGAGCTCAGGGGCACTCAACCACTGAGCCACATCCCAGCCCTATTTTGTACTTTATTTAGAGACAGGGTCTCACTAAGTTGTTTAGTACCTTGCTTTTTGCTGAGGCTGGCTTTGAATTTATAATCCTCCTGCCTCAGCCTCCCAAACTGCTGGGATTACACACATGTGCCACCACAACCATTCCCTGAATTTTTAATAATCCTCCTTTATTTTTTCAAGGCTGTGTTGGGGATTAGATAAGAAAACTAGTGAATATTCCTGTCATACTATGTTTTGTTTGCACAGGGAATTGAACACAGAGGTGTTCTACCTCTGAGCTACATCCTGGCCCTTTTTTATTATTTTTATTTTGAGACAGGGTTTCATTAAATTGCTGAGGCTGGCCTCAAAGACTTGCAGTCCTCCTGCCTCAACCTCCCAAGTCTCTGGGATTACAGGCATAAACCACTGAGTAGGTTTGATAAATGTTAGTTATGACCAACTCCAGAGCCCTCAAGCAGGAGCTCCTCTTCCTCTCCTCACCTCTGCACCCCAACTCCATCAGTGGGCTGAAAGGTTTCAAGAGAATTTTCCTTTCAGGATATAGAAACTCAAAACTTTTTGATCTGGTGCCAAGAATGCTCATCACAGTCGACTATCATAAAGGGGCCAGCCTTGGGTTTCAAATTCTACTACCAAGTCTTGGCCCCCTTCTTCAGAGTAGTGGGATTTTTAAGTACAGTTGAAATCAACTCCACTTCTCTCTTCATATCAGTGAGGTTTAAAGCCCAGAGACATTCTTATCCATGTTTTTTAAACTGCAACCAAATCCAAGGTAAGAATTGCAAAAAAAAGTGCTCTTGTAAAGTCCTTGACTTACTTTTGCCCAAATGTATTTCTTTTTCCAAAGCCCAGCATTCTGTATGTACATTCATTCCACGTTTCCAGCTGATTTACCCTTTAGAAAAGCTGTAGCCACAGGAAATGCATGCCCTGGAAGTGACTCAGGCATTACAATGGCACACATCCTGCACACTTAGCCAGTACCCCAGCCTCCAAGAAAAGTTGATCAGTGGACTCACCGTGCCACGTAAACAAAACCACACTCACACTCTATTTGCCACACTTGGAAACATCTGATCATGTCAGCATTTCATTCATTTTTATACAAGTGATATTTTAGAATAGCTCATCACAGTGTTCAGACAAAGCATCTGAATTGTTATGAGGTCCAATTTAATTGTTTTATTTGTTTTATGGTTTATGCTTCCAGTGTCAAGTGTGAAAACCTCTAGTTCTAAGGATTTTCTCATATAATTCTTTTCATATTTTTCTGAGAGTCTTGCATACTATATTTAAGTCTGTGATCCATTTAAATTTAAAATTAACTTTACTTTGATTAAAGGTGCAAGAGTAGGTCAAGGTTTACTCTTTGCCAATGTCTGCCAATTGCTCCAGCTTTGTTTGTTGAAAGAACTACTTCCTCCATTGTTTCATTGATCTGTTATTGACTTTGTCTGTTTCTCTGCAAATACTGTACAGTGTTGATTACTCTAGCCACATAGAAACCTTTAATATCAGAGTGATTCTTCT
This sequence comes from Marmota flaviventris, assembly GCF_047511675.1. NCBI lineage: Eukaryota > Metazoa > Chordata > Mammalia > Rodentia > Sciuridae > Marmota > Marmota flaviventris. The sequence goes on from NC_092518.1 coordinate 121,922,333, forward strand.
TTTTGAAGATTAATTCTTTTTTAATATTTTTTAGTTATCAATGGACCTTTATTTTGTTTATTCATATGTGGTGCTGAGAATCGAACCCAGTACCTCACACATGCCAGGCAAGTGCTTTACCACTGAGCCACAACCCCAGCCCCTGAAAATTAATTCTTAATTATTATTTTTCAAGATTGTTTTAGCTACTCTAGGGCCTGTATCTTTCCATATAATTTTTTAGCATCATTGGATATTAAATGAAGAAAAACATCTCACCTTTATGTATGATTTTAGCTATGGATTTTTACAGATGTTCTTTCTTTATGAAGTTGATATAATTCCATTTTATTTCTAATATGTTGAGAAGTTTTTTTTAAAATTATGAATGGCTGTTGAGTTTTGTCAGCTGCTTTTTCTGAATCAGTTTACATGGTGGTACAACTTGTTTACTTTGGACTATTGATATATGTCATATTATATTAACTGATACTTTTTTCATTCATTAATTTTTGAATAACAAACCAGATTGGTTAAGTAAATCTACTTTGGTAGTGATGCAGAATTCTTTTTCTACTGTAGGGGGGAAGAAGGCTTTCTTGAACCCTCTTAGGGTTTTTGGCTGAAGATAAAACCAACAAAGATATATTAAAAGGATAAAAGCATAGTAATATAAGTTTTATGAAATATGGGAGCCTTCAGAAATGAAGATCTAAAGAAACAGGGAAACCTGTGTGGTTTTTATGTGTAGGTTTGATGAAGAGTGGATGGTAATGAGGAATTATGATTGGACACAGGGATTTGATCTAAAGGTAATAAACTGGGTGGGGGGTAGCAAGGCCTATTTTATTCATATTTTTTTCCTATGTCCCTGTGAATTTGAAGATAAGAATGTTCCTTTCCTCCAGGTAAATAGCAGGTACCTTTCACATGAGAGTCTTATGACCTGTTTCAGAATCAGATCAGAAAATTCTAGGTTTTATGACCTACTTCAAGGAAGAAGGGCAAAAGAAGGTCACAGAGCCCTTCCTGCTTTGGAGGTTGTCTCAAATTCCTTCAGCTTGAAATAGTCAGTATGGTATGGTGTCTTATTTTGGTGTAACAAGATGTCTGCCCTGTGAATATATGCTATATTTGAGTTGCTAATTTTTTTTTTAATTTTCAAATAAAAGTACATAATACATATTGGTCTGCAGATCTTTTCTTTTCTTTTTTTGTACTATCTTTTTCTAGTTTTGGTATCAGGGTAATACTTGCCTCAGAAAATGAGTTAGGAAGTTTTCCAAAAGAATTTATGTAAGGTTTCTGTTATTTACATATTTTATAGAATTCTCCCATGAAAATGTATGGGCCTGGATATTTTATTTTGGGGGAAGTGTTTTTTGAGAGGTACCAGGATTGAACTCAGGGGTACTCAACCACTGAGCCACATCCCCAGCCCTATTTTGTATTTTATTTAGAGACAAGGTCTCACTGAGTTGCTTAGGGCCTCGCTTTTGCTGAGACTGGCTTTGAATTCGCAATCCTCCTGCCTCAGCCTCCCAAGCTGCTAGGATTACAGTCATGTGCCACCACAACTGGCGGAGGGAAGTTTTTAATGACAAATTCACTTTCTTTTATGGTCATAGAACCATTCAGGGTATTTGTTTCATCTTAGTTGAGTTTTGACAGTTTGTTGTGGGTTTTAAGAAATTGGTCTTTTCTTCTTAAGTTGTCAAATTAATGAGACTCATATTACTTGTAGTATTCTCTTATTTTCTTTTTAATGGATAAAGGTTCTATAGTAATATCCTCGGATTCATTTCTGATGTTGTTTGTGCTTTTTCTCTTGTTATCTTTGTCAGTGTTGCTAAAGGCTTGTAAGTTTTACTTTTTTCTCCCTAAGGAATCAGTTCTCTGTTCCATTGATTTTTCTCTTCTGTTTTCTATTTTAGGGATTTTGGCTTTTACCTTTGTAATTTTCTCTATTCTGCCTGTTTTGGTTTATTTGTCTCTTCTTTTTGTGGTTTCTTGAGGTAGAAACTTAAGATTATTGATTTGAAAGCTGTCTTCTTTTTATCACAGTTTATTTATCCATTTACTTACCAAAAGCCATCTTGTTTGCTTCCAAGTTTTGACAATTATTAATAAAGGAGCTATAAACATGTATTAGTCACATTTGTATTGCTACAGTGAAATATCTGAGGCAAATAACTTTATAAAGAGAAAAGGTTTATTTAGCTCACAATTTTGGAGAAACTTAAGTTGTCAAATTAATGGGAATAATATTAAATATAAATATAAGATCCAGCAGCCCCATGGATTTGGCCTCAGGTGAGGGCAGTGCATCATGGCAGGGGAGTACATATGAGCAAACAGTAACATCTTGAACTGGAACAGAGAAATGGAAAAAGATGGGGTCCTATAATCCCCTTCAAGGGTATACTCTCAATGACCCAAGGACCTCCCACTAGGCCCTACCACTTAAAAACCCACAGCATCTTCCAGTACCTTCAACCTGGGTCCCAAGCCTTTACATATGGACCTTTAAGATATATTCAAATTATACCCAAATCAAAGCAACAAATATATGCAGGTTTTTGCAAAGCTATAAGTTAATCACTTTGGGTAAATATCAGAAAGCACAATAGCTGGTAAGAGTATCTTTAGTTTTGTAAGGAGCTGCCAAATTGTCTTCCAAAGTGGCTGTACCATTTTGTATTCACACTGGTAATCAATATTAATTCCTCTTGTTCCAGATCCTTGCCAGCATTGCTGTTGTCATTATACTGGATTTGCGCCATTCTAATAGGTGTGTAGTGGTATCTTATTATCTTAATTTGCATTTCCCTAATGCCATGTGATATGGAGTATCATTTCATATGTATATTTGCCATCTATGTATCTTCTTAAGTGAGATGTCTGTTAAGGATTTGGGGCCACTTTTAAAATCACATTGTTTTCTTATGGTTCAGTTTTAAGAGTTCTTTATATATTTTGGTTAACCATCATTTATCAGATATGCTTTTGCCATTTTCTTTCAGTCTGTGGCTTGTTTTATCATTCTATTAACAGTATATTGAAGAAAGCAGAAATTTTAAAATTTTAATGAAGTCTAGCTTATCAATTCTTTTTTTCATAATTAGTGTCATATGTAAAATGTCATTACCATACATAAAATCATCTAGATTTTTCTCCTGTGTTATTGTCTAGGAGTTTTTTAGTATTGCAATTTACCTTTATTTCCATGGTGAAATTGGGGTTAATTTTTATGAAGGGTATATGGTCTCTGTCTACCTTTGTTATTGTTGTTATTATTTTGCATGAGGATGTTTATTGCTCTGGCACCATTTGTTTAAAAGACTATCTTTTTTCCATCATTTTACCTTAGTTCCTTGGTCAAAGATCAGTTGACTATATTGGTATGGGTCTATTTCTAGGCCATTTTGTTCCCTTGGTTTATATATGTCTATTTTTTGGTCAATACCATACTGTATTGATAACTGTGGCTTTATAATAACTCTTGAAGTCAGGTAGTGTCAGTTTTTCAATTTTGTTCTTCTTCATCAGTGTTGTATTGGCTTTTTAGTTTTTTTGCCCAGAGTGGGTAAAGCATTTGGGGTCCAAAATCTCTAACAGAAGGGAGCTATCACAGGAAAAATCATTGGTCTAATTCACTAGTACCCAAGTAGTCTGCATATTGGAGCCACCAGAAGATATTTTTAAGAATTCTAGTTCCTAGGCCACCAAAGACTAAATCAGAACCTTTGGGGTTAGAAAATGGGCATTGGCATTTTTTCAGCTCTAAGGCAAAATGATAGAGAAAAGATAGTCTTTTAAACAAATGGTGCTGGAGCAATAAACATCCTCATGCAAAATAATAACAACAATAACAAAGGTAGACAGAGATCATATACCCTTCATAAAAATTAGCCCTAAATTCACTATGGACATAAAAGTAAAATGCAAAATACTAAAAATCTAGATAATAACACAGGAGAAAAATCTAGATGACTTTATGCATGGTAATGACATTTTAGATATGACGCCAGGTGATACTTACATGCAGAAATTTGGGGACTACTGTTCTAGCACAAGTACTAGCAATTATAGTACCTACAAGGACAAATGAAAATTTTAATAGTTTATATAAGTAGTTTATATAAAGGTAGAACTTTATATAGGTAGAGCCAACCAGATGGGCCTAAAGAACCTTCTTTGGCTTAAAAGGAAGTATAATTATCTAACATTTGTCAGAGTAGCACATTCCAGGCCCTTTCTAGGATGTTCTGATAGGGATTTCTGGAAGCTGCAAAGCCTGACTTTGTATCAAATTTCTGGCTACTATGTCACACTACTTCTACTTGTCTTTGTCACCTACACCTTCTACCTAATGTTAAGCACAAATATTTGGAACTGTGGCAAACCATCTGTTACTATTACTTGGATATAAAAGTACTTTTTAAAAAAAATCAGCACTATGTAATACAAGGTAATTATTTTATTCACCTCAGTTTCTTAAACAATAAAAACAGAAAGAAAAAAAAAAACACATTTGCTTTCCACAGCTCTGACCATCACACCTGGCTGTACCCTGGATAAGTTGGAGAGCTATTAAAATATGTTCAGAGACTTTGATTTTTAACTGATTTTTTTTTTTTTTTTTTTTGGTACCTGGGATTGAATTCAGAGGCACTTGACCACTGAGCGACATCCCCAGCCCTATTTTGTATTTTACTTAGAGATAGGATCTCATTGAGTTGCTTAGTGTGTTGCTTAGTTGCTGAGGCTGGCTTTGAACTCACATTCCTCCTGCCTCAGTCTCCTGAGCCATTGGGATTACAGGTGTGCGCCACTACGCCTGGCTGATTTTTAACTGACTTAAGGTACAGAATGGGCTTCAGATTTTTAAAAAGATCACTAGGTGATTCTAATGTTCAGTAAAGTTTGAAAATAAATGGATAAAGCAATGGGGCTTAGTGGTCTTGTGTTCCCCAGACTGGCAACATTAGCATCACCTGAGAACTTTCTAGTAATGCAAAGTCTCAGGCTCCACCCCGGGTCTAATGCCTCAGGAATCTGGAAGAGGGAGGCAGTAGACTGCTTTCTAACAAGCCCACCAGGTCATTCTAATGCATGCTGATGTCTGAGACCACTGGTTTAGGATTGGGTGGATAAGTATGTGTCTGAAGGCAGGCTTCTTAACTTCCTCAGAATTTCAGTTTCCTGGAGATAGCAATTATATGAGGGTAGCTGGTGTTGATTACTGATTTATATGTATCATACTGCATGAAATAAATCTAGAGAATAAAACAGATTTATAAAATTCCTTCCCTGATTTTTTGCTACCATTCTTTCACTTTTATACATGCACAGAAATACCCTGCAGTAGAGAAGGGAGTAGCATTAAAAGAAAAAGGGGAAGGGTGAGTAGAACAGGAAAAGACAGATGAGAAACTGCAGTTTGAAATATAAGCTTGGAATAAATTAAATTGACTTGAGAAGTAATGCTGAGTGGAAGATGGGCAGAAGGTACTGTGAACAAATGCAGTGACTACATGATATGGGTGAGTCATCACATTTGTCCCCAGGACTGGCCAGTTCCTTCAGAGCAATGAATCTTTTATTTTTAATTTTTATTTGTTCTTTTTAGATATACATGGCAATAGGGTATATTTGACATACATACATGGAGTACGTCTTCTTCTAATTAGGATCCCATTTGGTTGTTCATGATGTGGAGTTTCACTGGTCATGTATTCAAATATGAACATAGGAAAGTTATCTCCAATTCATTCTACTGTCTTTCCTATTCCCATCCTCCCTCCCTTACCTTCATTCCCCTTTGTCTAATACAATGAACTTCTATTCCCTCCCCCATTGTGTGTTAGCATCTGCATATCAGAGAGAACATTCTGTCTTTGGATTTTAGTAATTGGCTTATTTCACTTAGCATGATATTCTCCAATTCCATCCATTTACCTGCAAATACCATAATTTCATTCTTTTTATGGCTGAGTAATACTCCATTGTGTATATATACCACAGTTTCTTTAACATTCATTTGTTAAAGGGCACCTAGTTTTGTTTCATAGCTTAGCTATTGTGAATTGAGCTACTATGATCATTGATGTGGCTATGTCACCATAGTATGCTGATTTTAAGTCCTTTGGTTATATACCAAGCAGTGGGATAACTGGGTCAAAATGATGGTTTTATTCCTAGATTTTTGAGAAATCTCCATATAAATAATGACTCCTAACCATTTAATCTATGTCACCTTTTGGGGCCAGGCCCTGACCTGACTGAAATTAAGGAATATGGAACTTATTTCCCAATCATCTGCTCCCTGACTTAATGTGATTTTTACGCAAATCTCTTAAAGTGCTTAACAGTTTCCTCAGATTTGCATAGGTGAAGTAAATGAGTCTTTTCCATTCCTATAGTCCACTCAGGGAGGTATCTCTCCTGGGTCTTCCAAGCATAGTGGAACAGGAAACAGACTGCTAAGTAAGAGAGCAGAGTTTGATTTTTAAAATATTTTTATTATTGCATTATAATTATATATAATAATGGGGTTCGTTATGACATATTCACACATGCACATAACATTATTTGTTTCATTTTATTCCCCAGTACTTCAACTCCAAGTGGTGCTTGGGCCACAGGGAATGTGGATTTGGGATAATGGAATCAGCTTCTTCAGGAGCCAGGAAAAAGTAAAAGGAAAGACATGAATGGAACCATCTTTATCTTTTAAATCTCCCCATGTTTCACCTCCCCCAATATAACATATGCTTTTTGTCCTTCAAACTTGGTAACTCTAAGCATTGAAACCTGTTTGGTGACATTTACATGAAACACTTTAGACTTTGATGTGATTCATAGGAGTCACAGGCAGAGAGCAAGTCCTCTGTAACTATTAACTTCTGGTTTCTCACTGGCCTCTCTGAAGGCAGTATGTACAAAGAAGGCAACGCAAGCAGTAGGAACTTCTAGGTAGAATAAAACTTAGAGGTCTCAACTTTATGGGCCAGGAATTTGAGGCTTAAGGTCACCTGTTGGTTGAAGGCAAATTCTTAATCATGCCCTGGCCCAGAAATATCTAAAGCAAATACTGACTGACACTTCTCCACAAGAGAATTTTCTTGAAATTTGTTTTTAACTTTTGAGCTGAGTATGTTTTTTTTTTTTTTAGAGAGAGAACTTTTTAATACTTATTTTTAGTTTTTGGTGGACACAACATCTTTATTTTATTTTTATGTGGTGCTGAGTATCGAACCCAGCGCCCCACGCATGCCAGGCGAGCGTGTTACCGCTTGAGCCACATCCCCAGCCCATTATTTTTTTTAATAATGTCCAAAACTAGGACAGTGGCTTTGTAATCCATGAAAGTGGTGGCCCACTTTCCCTTCCTGATGATGGAGGACAGGCCTGTCAGCTGATAGCAGTGATGAGCCTCTGAAGATAATTGCTGCAAGCCACTCTAGGATGGTGTGATGAAAAGTGTTTGTTACTGTAAACATACTATGTCAGCTGTTTGAGCTACAGATTCCAGGATAGTAGCCACATGATTGAACTTCCTATTTGAGTTGGGGAGACGTTCTCTGACTCTTGGCATGTAATCTTCAGGATCGTAATCTCAAAAATCCTTTCCTCCCATCCTAGAGGAATACTTTTTGGAACTCCTTTTATCATCAGTGGGAGGGGGTGAGTTGAAAGTTGCATCTGTACGTGTTTTCTGTGCTAATCTGAGAGCTGGACTCAACCCCAGGACTTGGGTCACTTACACACAGAGATCTCATTGTGAGGGGGGGAGGAAAATGGCAGCCCCTCAGCTGCACTTTGAAATTCTGCATTAAAAAAAAACACCAAGTATTCATAAGCCTCTTATTTAATGAATGAATCCCTTTGTATTTACATCCTTCACAATTCAGGGAACAAATAGGGTTTAGTTGCTAGAAAGTGAAAACTTCAAGCTCATCAGAATGGGGGAAATAGTAGGCAATTTAGATGAACAGTGGCAGTGGTTCCCTCCCAATTCCTTGGTACCTGCTCCTAAGTGCATGCCAATCAATGCTTTATTTTTCATTGTTTCCACCTCCAATTTAGGGCATTATCCAAAAAGGAGCAGCAAGATACTGACCAACATAAATCTGTATTTAGCAGGCATGCTTACCTGAACTCTAGAACTTTCTAACTACTTTCTGCCAAGTGCCTTCATTTTGCCCCCTCCCCTTTGATCTAAGACTGGCACTTCTCATGTGTGAACAAACCATCGAGGAAGCATTTCAACAATCCGACATTATCAGAAGAGAGCCCATCCAAAATTTTAAGTTGACATGATTTTGAAATGGAAATGGGATAAATTCACTCTTGGGTTCTCCCCACTCCTAAGAGTAGTTTCAAGCAACTCTTCAATATTAATTAGCAGCCTGTGAATTTGGTTCTGTGCAATTATGACGAGCCAGTTTGGGAAGTATGAAAGAGCTAACTTATCATATTTTTGAATTACCCATCTAGAAGCCTGCATATTTTTGTATTTCCATATTTCTTGAGTAGCACTTAATTTAATCTTAGCCCTATTTCTTTCAATAAACCATTGTTGCCTCTCAGAAGCAGCTCAGCTTCTTCCTCTAACTCATCTCCCCGTGAAATTGGTTTAATGAAGCAGAAAGGTATGAAGCATTAGCAACAGTGGAATCCATGTGGTAGCACTTCATTTTTCAGAGGCACTCACATTTCCACCCTAATTTATAAAATCAGCACACAAATGATTTTTATCACGGCCATTACATCAGTATAAATTACTGCCTTTTCTATAACACGGCAGTTAGTCAAACTGTTGAAATGATATCTATTAGTCAAGAGACGGAGGGGGAGTGAGGGAGAGGTGGAAAGAGTTAGTGAAAATGAGGGTTGATGGTTGTCTTACAGAAACACTAATATTAATTTACCATAATGAACACCGATGGGGTATTTTGCAAACGTGCAGATGAAAATTAAATGCACAAAGTGAAGCAAATAGGTCAATTTGTTCAGGACAAAGAAGGGGACCTTCAATAAACAAACGGTGCTACATAGAGACAGGCAGCGATGCAATTAGTCAGGCGCTCCTCCTGTCCAGTGGGCAGGCCGCAGCCGCCCTGGGCAGCGGCCATTGTTGCTGTCTCCCTCGTGGGTGTCTTCATTTGTCTCATTGTAGGAACTGTCATCCTAGTTTTGTGCCCCTCAGCCTCACCATGTCAAATCCATCCTGCCAGACCTTCATTGGCATCCTCTTTGCGCCATTGCCACCTAAGATGCTTACCAGAACCTAGTCACCCCCCTTTCAAGTTAGGTGAACCTCAGTCATCTGACCTCACCATTAAGGGTCCTGTGATCATTTGAGTGGGATCAGGTTGATGGGTCCCTTTACTGTCACTATGAACAACAGCTTGCTAAGCAATGGATTAATATGGCAGTCTCTTTTGGAGAGAGGGTATGGATGACGGGTACAGGAACAGTTTAACCTGAAGAGAATCAATTGTGCATATCCTTTGGAAATGACCTTTACACATAAACAATTTCTGTATAAATTGGAAGTCATTCTTGTCATTGAGCGACATGGTCATGCAATCCAATAGAAGCTGGTATTTTCAAAGAGGCAGCTCTTCAGCAGTCGTGGAATTGATTTGAATGAAATTTGGGATCGTGGCCAACATCACAGTTATTTGCTTGTATTAAATGAGGTCAGTTGTTCACAAACCCACTAATCCTAGTGTTAGACAAACCATAATTACTGATATCTAGTATCAAAAGTCCAATAATGGAATCTGAATTCTTTTGGTCTTCGTTGTATGCATGTGAGATTTTATACACACACACACACACACACACACACACACCTGATCTTTCTACCTATTCTTATCTAAGGAAGGGGAAGACTTCTGTTTTCCCCACCTCAGTACCAGGGATTTAACCCTAGGGGTGCTTTACCACTGAGCTACATCTGCAGTCCTTTTTAGTTTTTATTTTTACTTTTTATTATTGGGGATTGAACCCACAGGCACTGTGTCACTGAGCTACATCCCCAGCCCATTTTGAAATTCTTTTTCTTTTGAGACAGAGTCTTACTAAGTTGTTTAGGGCCTTGCTAAGTTATTGAGGCTGGCCTTGAACTTGGCAATCCTTCTGCCTCAGGCTCCCAAAGTCACTGGGATGACACGGTGCACCACCTTGCCTGGTGAGGAAGACTCTTTTCTTGAAATGATAGCCTTAGAAACATATCTCTGTCCCTAATTCCTTAAGCACCCTTTCTTAGTACTAAGCCATTCTGGCACATTCTGGCAGTGGTTTTAGACTGGGACTGGAAAACTTTCTCTGTACAAAACAGCCAGATAGTAAATATTTTTGGTTTTACACCACACAGTGTCTTATTCATCCCAGCTGTTGTTACACAAGAGCAGTCATAGACATACATAAATAAATGGCTGTGTTCTGATAAAACCATACTTTTAAAAAATAAGCGATGTTCCTGATTTAGCCCATGAACCATAGTTTGCCAACCGTGGTTTTAGTGCATAGTAAATTTCTATAGTATTAAGAATATAAACACAAATCAAGGACAGGTCAGCAAAACATGAATATGAAGTATTACCAAGGTCTACTTTACGAGGAAGTTCCATTTACCTTGTTACTACTCCCTCTTCCCAGTTCCTAATTCACATCCAAACTTGAACATTGTATAAGACCTTTGGACCTGCACTTTATGCACCTAGCTTTCTTCCCTTAGTCTTCATATTCTCTTATAATATCATCTTTCCCTAGTCTTAGGTTTTTAATTTTGATTCATAGTGTTCTATCATATTGTCTGTCACTTTGCGTCCTTATGGAGAATGTGCCATTAAAAAAATACCTTTATTTTAATTTTTTTATTTATATGTGGTGCTGAGGATTGAACCCAGTGCCTCACACATGCTAGGCAAGCGCTCTACCACTGAGCCACAACCTCAGCCCAAGAATGTGCCCTTTTTGACTGATTCTTCAGGTCTGACTCGGGTCCTAGCTGGAACTCACTTGTGGCAGTTCCCCATTGCTCATAGCTGAGATTTCCCTGGCCCTGTGGTGGGGTATTTGTTCTGCTTAGTTCTCTCCTAGGATTTGACCCTGTGTAACCCCTCAGATGTTCTTGGTGAGTCATGTATCACAAAATGTGCTGTACAGGACTCTATATTCCAGAGAGTCCTAGGTGGCAGTAAAAGAATATGTGGTACATGTGTGTTTGTGTCTTCTCTTTCTCTTGGTCTCTCCCCATATGGGCATGTGCACATGCACTCGCACGTGTGTGCGCACACACATACACACACCTATTAAAAATTACTATCTACTGGACATTCTGGTAAATGTTTATATATATATATATATATATATATTTCATTTAGTTCTTACAGGTATTCTGTTGAGATATGCATTCTATTATTAATATCATTTTATCATCATCATCACCATTTCCATTTTGTAGATGAGAAAATGGAGGTCCAAAGTCTTTTCCAAGAACATAGAGAAAGTAACATAGCCCAGATTGACATTCAGGTGAATCTGAACCACAGCCTGTGCTCTCATCATCACAATAGCAGAGAGGTTATATTATACCCTCTGCTGCTGTAGTTACCCCCCAAATTCTGAGTGACAGGTAATTCACTGCTCAAGGACTTTTTGGCCCTGCTCTTGTCTTTCTTGCTGTCTCTAGGTTGATATCATTCTGTTTCCTGACACAAGTTACAGATATTCACAGGCCTTAGAGAAGCCTCTTGTCACTCTCGATCCAGGCCTTTACAATAGCAGGAGAGTATCATGTAGACAGTGTGGACTAGAATCACACAAACTTGGGTCACTACCTGACTCTGGCCCCTGCTAACTGTAACTCTGGCCAAGTTATTTAACCTCTCTGAGCTCATTTTATTCATCTTTAAAAGAAGGGGCAGTAATAGAACTTAATCTTACAGGGTTATTATGAGGAAGGAAACAAATAATGGACATAAAGCCATTGAATTAGCGTCTGGCACAGAGTATTTGCTAGGTAATTCTTAGCTGCTATTAGTATTCCATTTCTCCATCTACCTCAGTGACCACTGACCCTCCTTATGAATTCTTCGTTTGCTTTGTCCATCAAATGTGAATTTACCATCTAATCTGGCCTCTGAGGGACATCCTGGACTTTATACTCTAGGCAACCTGTATACCCATTTAATTCAGCCATCATTCCTCGGTGTTATTATATTTTAATAACAAACTTTATTGAGATACAACCACATATGAATAATTCATCCATTTAAACTGTGCAATTCAATGGTTCTTACATTTACAAAGTACTGGTCTGGTTGGGCTGCTATCTTAAAATTTCATCAACTCAGCATCTTAAACAACGCAAATTTATTATCTCACAGTTTGTCGATGTAGAAGTCCAACATCGAGGTTCCAGCCAGTTTTGTTTCTGATAAGGGTTCTCTTCCTGGCTTACAGATATCTACCTCCTAAATTATATAAAATAGAGCAAGTGAACTCTCTTTTTTCTGGTGTCTCTTCTTATAAAGACATTAATCCTATCAGACCAGAACCCCTTCCTTATGACCTCATTTAACATTAATTAATTCCTTCCTTATATGCCCCATCTCCAAATGTAGTTAGAGTGGGGGTTAGGGTTTCCACATGTGAATCAGAGGGAGACACAATCAGTCCATTGTAATTGTGAAAACATTATTACAATCAACTTTAGAATATTTTTATCAACATCAAAATAAACCACATGCTCTTTACCAGTCAGTCCCTATTACCTCTAAGCCCTCAATCTCTAGGCAACCAGTCATGTACTTTCTGTCCCTAGATTTATCTATTCTGGACATTTCATAGAAGTAGCATCATATATAATATGTAGTCTTTTATAATTGGCTTCTTTTTACTTACCATTATATTTTTTATTAGTGCATTATAGTTATACATAATAGTGTGATTTGTTATGCTGTATTCATACATGCACATGGTACAATTCAATCTCATTCCCCAGTACCTTTCCCTCCTCCAATCTTAGCATTATGTTTTCAAGGTTCATCAGTGCTGTGCCATGTATCACTATTTTATTATGTTTTACTGCCATATAATATTACATTAATGGATATATTTTATTTATATACTCATGGATTGATAGACATTTAGGCTATTTATGCTCTTTTGCTATTATGATTAAGGCTGCTATGAACATTTGTGTACAAGATTTTGTATAAATGTATCCTTTTATTTCTCTGTATATACCCAGAAATGTAGTTGCTAGGTCATGTGGTATGTTAAATATATATAATATAATATAATATATATTCACATGCATAGTATATTGTATGTAATATATATATTTTTTGGCAGTACTGGGAATTGAACCCAGGAACACTTTACCACTGAGCCACATCCCCAGCCCTGTTTTATTTTTATTTTTACTTTGAGACAGGGTCTTGCTAAGTTGATAAGGGCCTCACTAAGTTGCTGAGGCTGGCCTTGAACTTGCGATCCTCCTGCCTCAGCCTCCCAAGCCACTAGGATTACAGGCATACACCATTACTCCTAGCTGTATATTTAATATTTTCAGGATAATAACCTCAGAGGTTATTATGTCTTATATTCTATCAGCAATATATGAGGTTTCCAAATTCTCCACATCCTTTCCAACATTTACTATTATCTCTTTTATTATAACCATAGTATTAAGTGTCAAGTGGTATCTCATTATGGTTTTGATTTGCATTGCGTTATGCTGAGAATCTTTTCATGTACATAGTGGCCATATTGTATTCTGTTTGGTGAAGTGTCTATTCAAAGACTTTACCAATTTTAATTGAGTTATTTGAATTTTATGGGTAAGTTGTACATTTTAAAATATATTTTGAATACTAGCTTTTTATTAGAGGTATGATTTGAAAATATTTTCTCCCATTTTCTAGGTTATCTTTTCATTCTACTAATAGGGTCCTCAAATGATAAAATTTAAAAATTTCTATCATCTATCCATTTTATACATTTGGCTATATATGCTTTTGGTATAATATTTAAGAGATATGCCTAATCTAAAGTCATAAAGATTTACTCCCATTTTCTTCTGAGAGTTTTATAGGTTTAGTTTTTACATTTATATTTATGATACATTTGGAGATAATTTTAGTATATGTTGTAAATAGGGACTAACTAGTCATGACAGTGTCATGATTGGCAGAACTATAGACATATAAATCAAAGGAAAAGAATAGAGAACCAATAAATAGAATTACACAAATATACCCAATTCACTAGAAGAAGGTTTGTCTTTTCAGTAAATGGTGCTGGAATAATTGGATACTCATAGGTAGAAAACTCAATTTTAATCTAAATTTTATACATTGTACAAAAATTACCTCAAAATGAATCTTAAATTTAAATATAAAATGTAAAACTGTGATGGTTTTTGAAAAAATGTAGGAGAAAATATTTGGAAATGGGATTTGGTGCAGAATTTATATTAGATGCCAAATTCATCAAAGGAAAAGCCAACAAACTGGGCTTCATCAAAAAATTTTAACTGAAACCGGTGGCGACAGGTGTGTAATCCCCTAGCCCTTCCTCTCCACACAGCGGGGAAACCTTAAGGGCCCCTCCCAGCTCTCCCGTAAGGGCCCCTCCCAGCTCTCCCGTGAGCGCTATAGTCAGACCAAGGGAATCAGGAGTGGCGCGGGACCCGTGGCGCGGAACCCCAGGCTACCGCTCACACCAGTGCTGACAACTGAGGTCTCTTGTACCAGCTACTGGGGGCGTGGCTACCGGAGGGCAAGCAAAATTTTGCTGAGGGTTCTCAGCCCCAAGCTCCACAAACTTAGGGTCTGAGGGAATGGCAAACAGGGAGAGTGTGCCCAGTCGTTCAAGAAAATAGGGCTCCTGGGAGCAGCAGACCTGGCGTGTAGCCAGTATTGTGGTGAGCGTCACCGGTGAGCGGGGCCTGGCTTGAGGAAAAGTGGAGAAGTGACTAGACCCAAGAGAAGGCCCTAGGCACTCAGGACTGGAGACCCGCCCAGTCTGGGAGGAGGAGCTGCTGCACAGTGATTGGTTCCTGCATATTGAGAGGAGAAGCTTGGCCTGGTGGGCACAGCTCCACCTACTGGAAGAGAAGTTAATCAAACTCTAAGACTACATTTATTAAATTTTTGGGTTTTTTTTTCATTTTTTAATTTATTTTTTAATTTTAATTTTTTTCATTTTTTTAAATTTTTTTTGTTTTTTTTATTTTCTATTTTTTTCTTTTGTCTTTTCATTTCTTTTCAATTTCCTTATTCCCCCTTCCTTGAATTCTACCTGCTTACTCTCATTCTCTTTAGTGACTTCTTCCCTTCCCTTCTAATACCTTTCCTCCCAAGCATTAAATAAATTTATAGGAGTAAACAGTAACTCAGCAGTCAAACAGAACAAGAAGTAACATGAGCATCATGAAAAAGCAAGGAAGAAAAGGAGTACAAACAATGCAGGACAGCCTAAATATTCAGGAGGACCTAGAGGCATCAGAAAAATGGCCAAATAAAGAACTCAAGGAATACCTTAGACAGATGGAATGGAATCTTAAAGAGGATATGAGACAGCAAATTCAAACGGTGAAAGAACACATTGAAAATGAATTACATAAACAGATAAAAGAAGCAAATAAGCATCTTTATCAGGAGATAGAGATTATAAAAAAAATCAAACAATAATTCTAGAAATGCAGGAAACTATAAACCAAATTAAAAACTCAAATGAGAGTATCACTAACAGAGTGGAGCAAGTAGAAGCCAGAACGTCAGATAATGAAGACAAAATATATCATCTTGAAAAGAGTCTAGCCAACTCAGAAAGGCTGGTAAAAAATCACGAGAAAAATATCCAAGAGATATGGGATAACATAAAAAAAAAAAAACTTAAGAGTCATCGGGATAGAGGAAGGTATAGAGGTTCAAACCAAGGGAATGAGAAACCTGCTGAATGAAATACTTATAGAAAACTTTCCATAAATAAAAAAGGAAATGGGTATACAAATTGTCGATGCATACAGGACACCAAGCATACAAAATCACAGTAGACCAATGCCAAGACACATTGTTATGAAGATATCCAATATACAGAACAAAGAGAAAATATTAAAAGCTACAAGAGAAAGGAGGCAGATTACATTCAGGGGTAAACCAATAAGGTTAACAACGGATTTTTCATCACAGACGCTGAAAGCGAGAAGATCCTGGAACAACATATTTCAAACACTGAAAGACAATGGATGCCAACCAAGAATTCTGTATCCAGCAAAATTAAGCTTCAGGTACGACAACGAAATAAAAATCTTTCACGATAAACAAAAGTTAAAAGAATTTGCAGCCAGAAAACCAGCACTGCAAAGCATCTTGAGCAAAACACTACGCGAGGAAGAAATGAAAAACAATAACCAAAACCAACAGTGGGAAGTACCTCAGTAAAGACAGAGGGCGGGGGGAAACAAACTAAATTAAAAAAAAAAAAAAGATAAATAATCAAACATGGTTGGAAGTACAAACCAAATATCAATAGTACCTCTAAACGTTAATGGCTTAAACTCTCCAATAAAGCGACATAGGCTGGTAACATGGATTAAAAAAACAAATCCAACAATATGCTGCCTCCAGGAGACACATCTGATTGGAAAAGACATACACAGGCTGAAGGTGAAAGGTTGGGAAAAAATATACCACGCACACGGTCCTCGTAAGCAAGCAGGGGTGGCCATCCTCATATCAAATAAAATCGACTTCAAGACTAAGTTAATCAAAAGGGACAAGGAAGGACACTATATACTGTTAAAAGGAACCATTCACCAACAAGACATAACAATTATCAATATTTATGCACCAAATAAGGGTGCTGCGACGTTCATAAAACAAACTCTCCTCAAGTTCCAGAATCAAATAGACCACAACACAATAATTATGGGTGATTTCAACACACCTCTCTCACCATTGGACAGATCCTCCAAACTAAAGTTGAATAAAGAAACTATAGAACTCAATATCACAATCAATAACCTAGATTTAACTGACATATATAGAATATATCAACCATCATCAAGTGGATATACTTTTTTCTCAGTAGCACAAGGATCCTTCTAAAAAATAGACCATATATTATGCCATAGGGCAACCCTCAGTAAATATAAAGGGGTGGAGATAATACCATGCATTTTATCTGATCATAATGGAATGAAACTGGAAATCAATGATAAAAGAAGGAAGGAAAAACCTTACATCACATGGAAAATGAACAATATGTTACTGAATGATCAATGGGTTACAGAAGACATAAAGGAGGAAATCAAAAAATTCTTAGAGATAAATGAAAATACAGACACAACATATCGGAATCTATGGGAAACAGTGAAAGCAGTTTTAAGAGGGAAATTCATCACCTGGAGGTCATTCCTCAAAAAAATAAAAAAAAAACAACAAATAAATGAGCTCACACTTCATCTCAAAGCCCTAGAAAAGGAAGAGCAAAACAACAGCAAATGTAGCAGAAGGCAAGAAATAATTAAAATCAGAGCGGAAATCAACGAAATTGAAACAAAAGAAACTATTGAAAAAATTGACAAAACTAAAAGTTGGTTCTTCGAAAAAGTAAATAAGATCGACAGACCCTTGGCCATGCTAACGAAGAGAAAAAGAAAGAGAACTCAAATTACTAACATATGGGATGAAAAAGGCAATATCACAACAGATGCTACAGAAATACAGAAGACAATTAGAAATTATTTTGAAAACCTATATTCCAATAAAATAGTTTAGTTCTTGAAATACTAGCCAGAGCAATTAGACAGACAAAAGAAATTAAAGGCATAAAAATAGGAAAAGAAGAACTTAAATTATCGCTATTTGCAGATGACATGATAATATATTTAACAGACCCAAAAGGGTCTACAAAGAAACTGCTAGAGTTAATAAATGAATTCAGCAAAGTGGCAGGATATAAAATCAACATGCATAAATCAAAGGCATTTCTGTATATCGGTGACAAAACTTCTGAAACGGAAATGAGGAAAAACACTCCATTCACAATATCCTCAAAAAAAAAAAAATACTTGGGAATCAACCTAACAAAAGAGGTGAAAGATTTATACAATGAAAACTACAGAACTCTAAAAAGAGAAGTAGAAGAAGATCTTAGAAGATGGAAAAATATACCCTGTTCATGGATAGGCAGAACTAACATCATCAAAATGGCGATATTACCAAAAGTTCTCTATAGGTTTAATGCAATGCCAATCAAAATCCCAACGGCATTTCTTGTAGAAATAGAGAAAGCAATCATGAAATTCATATGGAAAAATAAAAGACCCAGAATAGCAAAAGCAATTCTAAGCAGGAAGTGTGAATCAGGCGGTATAGCAATACCAGATTTCAAACTATACTACAGAGCAATAGTAACAAAAACAGCATGGTACTGGTACCAAAACAGGCAGGTGGACCAATGGAACAGAATAGAGGACACAGAAACCAATCCACAAAGTTACAACTATCTTATATTTGATAAAGGGGCTAAAAGCATGCAATGGGGGAAGGATAGCATCTTCAACAAATGGTGCTGGGAAAACTGGAAATCCATATGCAACAAAATGAAACTGAATCCCCTTCTCTCACCATGCACAAAAGTTAACTCAAAATGGATCAAGGAGCTTGATATCAAATCAGAGACTCTGCATCTGATAGAAGAAAAAGTTGGCTCCGATCTACATACTGTGGGGTCGGGCTCCAAATTCCTTAATAGGACACCCATAGCACAAGAGTTAATAACAAGAATCAACAAATGGGACTTACTTAAACTAATTTTTTTTCTCAGCAAAAGAAACAATAAGAAAGGTAAATAGGGAGCCTACATCCTGGGAACAAATCTTTACTCCTCACACTTCAGATAGAGCCCTAATATCCAGAATATACAAAGAACTCAAAAAATTAGACAATAAGATAACAAACAACCCAATCAACAAATGGGCCAAGGACCTGAACAGACACTTCTCAGAGGAGGACATACAATCAATCAACAAGTACATGAAAAAATGCTCACCATCTCTAGCAGTCAGAGAAATGCAAATCAAAACCACCCTAAGATACCATCTCACTCCAGTAAGATTGGCAGCCATTATGAAGTCAAACAACAACAAGTGCTGGCGAGGATGTGGGGAAAAGGGTACTCTTGTACATTGCTGGTGGGACTGCAAATTGGTGCGGCCAATTTGGAAAGCAGTATGGAGATTCCTGGGAAAGCTGGGAATGGAACCACCATTTGACCCAGCTATTGCCCTTCTCGGACTATTCCCTGAAGACCTTAAAAGAGCGTACTACAGGGATACTGCCACATCAATGTTCATAGCAGCACAATTCACAATAGCTAGACTGTGGAACCAATCCAGATGCCCTTCAATAGATGAATGGATTAAAAAAATGTGGCATTTATACACAATGGAGTATTACTCAGCACTAAAAAAATGACAAAATCATGGAATTTTCAGGGAAATGGATGGCATTAGAGCAGATTATGCTAAGTGAAGCTAGCCAATCCCTAAAAAACAAATGCCAAATGTCTTCTTTGATATAAGGAAAGTAACTAAGAACAGAGCAGGGAGGAAGAGCAGGAGGAAAAGATTAACATTAAACAAAGACATGAGGTGGGAGGGAAAGGGAGAGAAAAGGGAAATTGCATGGAAATGGAAGGAGACCCTCATTGTTACACAAAATTACATATAAGAGGTTGTGAGGGGAATGGGAAAAAACAAGGAGAGAAATGAATTACAGTAGATGGGGTAGAGAGAGAATAGGGGAGGGGAGGGGAGGGGGGATAGTAGAGGACAGGAAAGGTAGCAGAATACAACAGTTACTAATATGGCATTATGTAAAAATGTGGATGTGAAACCGACGTGATTCTGCAATCTGTATACGGGGTAAAAATGGGAGTTCATAACCCACTTGAATCTAATGTATGAAATATGATATGTCAAGAGCTTTGTAATGCTTTGAACAACCAATAAAAAATAAAAAAAAAAATTTAAATTCACTCTGTGAAAGAGCCCATTAAAAATATGAAAACCCAAGCTACAGAATTGGAGGAAACAACTATTGAATCCACATATCTGACAAAGGATTTGTATCAAATATATGTAAAGAACTTTGACAACTCAACACCAAAAATAAAACAACCCAGTTACACAATGGGAAATATTTCACTGAGGAGGATGTACAGATGTGAAGAAAGTACATGGAAAAAATGTTCAACATCAGTAGTAGGTATGAACTGAATGTGTGCCACCTCCTAGAAATTCATCTGTTGAAATTATATCCCTGAATGTGATGTGGGGCTTTTCAGAGGTAATTCAGTCATGAGGAGGAGCTCACATTAATGTAATTAGTGCCCTTATAATTGATACAGGGCCGGGGTTGTGGCTCAGTGATGGAGCACTTGCCTACCATATGTGGGGTTCAATCCTCGGCACCACTTAAAAACAGATCAATAAAATAAAGGTATGAAGAAAAGAAAAAAGAAGAGATACACAAGCACACTTCCTTGCTCTCTGCTTTCCACCATGAGATAATGGAAAAGATGGCCATCTGTAAAATTGGGCCCTCATGAGACACTGGATCTGCTGGTACCTTGATCTTGGAATTCCCAGCAGCCAAGACTGTGAGAAGTAAATATTTGTTGTTCATACCACTCAATCTATGGTGATTTGTTATAGCAGTCAGAATTTACTAAGATACTAATCATTAGGAAAATGCACATTTACATTACAATGTAATATCTCTGCACACCTGTCAGAATGATTGAAATGTAAAATAGTGACAGAGCTAAATGCTTCCAAGGAAGCAAACAGAGACATGTCTCCCTCACATATTGTTGGTGGAAATCTAAAATACTATAGACACTCTTTAAAGTTTCATAGCTTCTTACAAAACTAACCCATATGACCCACAATTTTATTCTTGAAGATTTATCCCAGAGCAGTGAAAACTTACATCAACAAAAATACTTGTACATCAAAGTTTACAGATGCTTTATTCATAATAGCAAAAAAGTTGGGAAGAGTCCAGGTATTCTTCCATAGGTGAATAGTTCCATTATCTCCATACCACAGAATACTACTCAGGCATTAAAAAAAATTAACTATTGATACGTGAAAAAACTTGGATGAATCTTCAGGGAGTTATAATTTTATAATTAAAAATAAAAAGCCTGGGGCTGGGGTTGTGGCTCAAGTGGTAGCATGTTCGCCTGCCATGCATGAGGCACTGAGTTCGATTCTCAGCACCACATACCAATAAATGAAAAATAAAGGTCCATGAACAACTAGAAAATATTTTTTAAAAAAGAAGTAAAAAGCCTTTTCCAAAGGGTTACATAATGAATGAGTCTATTCATGTAGCATTTTTTTTTTTTTTGCTGGGGGGTAGGGGTGGGATACTGGTGATCGAACTCAGAGGCATTCAACCACGGAGCCATATCCTCAGCCCTATTTTGTATTTTTTATTTAGAGACAGTGTCTCACTGAGTTGTTTAGCACCTTGCTTTGGGCTAAGGCTGGCTTTGGACTCATAATCATCCTGCCTCAGCCTCCCGAGCCACTGGGATTACATATGTGCACTACTGTGCCCGGAAAGCATTCTTTTTTTTTTTTTTTAAAGAGAGAGCGAGAGAGAGGGAGAGAGAATTTTTTAATATTTATTTTTTTAGTTTTAGGTGGACAAAATATCTTTATTTGTATGTGGTTCTGAGAATTGAACCCAGCGCCCCACGAATGCCGGGCAAGTACGTTACCGCTTGAGCCACATCCCCAGCCCCCGGAAGGCATTCTTGATATGATAACATTTTAGAAATGAACAGATTAGTGGTTACATGTGTAGGAAAAAATAAATTAACAGAAATTATCCTGGAAGAAACATAACTTTGTAGCCAAATACATTAAATCAACTGCCTTAAATATGCTCAAAGATTTAAAGGAAACTAGAAGAATGTCTCAGCAGAGAATATTGACAAAGGCATAGAAACTATAAAAAGAAATGAAATAGAAATTATGGAGCTTAAAAGTATAATAACTGAAGTGAAATGTTTAGTAGAGATATTCCACAGCAGATTTCATTAGGCAGAAAAAATAATCATCATCATACTTGAAAATATGTCAATTGAGATTATCCAGCCTAAGGAATAGAAAGAAACAATAATGAATAAAAAATGAACAGGCTAATTTGTTGGTATATGATTACTCATAGTATTCTCTTATATTTCTTTTGTTTCTATAACTGTAGTAATAATGCTACCTCTATTTATTCTTTTCCTAATTTGAGTCTTCTCTATTTCTTGGTAAGTCTAGCCAAGAAAATTTAAAGAAAACGTAATACCAATCCTTAAACTCTTCCAACATCTCATTTTCTGAGATCAGCATCACCCTGATAACAAAAACAGGCAAAGACACAACAATAAATAAAACTACATGCCAATATCCCTGATAAATATAGGTGCAAAAATCTTTAACAAAATGCCAGCAAACCTAATTAAGCTGTACTATGAAAGGCTCATAAACCAAGACCAAGTAGGATTTATCCCAGGGATGCAGGTATGGTTCAACTTACGTAAATCAATTGACATGATAAAACACATTAACAAAAAGAAAGAAGAAAACCACATGATCATATCTATTATTTTTTCTTTTTTTCACATAATTTCCTTTATATTGAAGCACATTGCTGATTTTTTCAAATAATTCCTTTTTATTTTGAAGCACATTGCTAATAAATCTCTATTATTTTTCTATTCTCTATTTTTATTATATTGATTCTAACTTTATTAATTTCCTTCCTTCTGGTAGCTTTTGACTTGACTTGCTCTTTTTTCTCCCTACTTCCTTAAGGTGTAATGTTAGGTTATTAATTTTGGATTTTTTTTTGGAGGGGGGTCACTGGGGATTGAGCCTAAGCCTCAACCACTGAGCCACATCCCAGCCCTTCCTTTTTTTTTTTTTTTTATTCTGAGACAGGGTCTTGATAAACTGCTGAGGCTAGCTTTGTACTTTCGATCCTTCTGCCTCAGCCTCCTGAGCCACTGGGTTTACAGGCGCATGCTACCGTGCCCACCTTCTTTTCTAATATAAGCATTTACAGCTCCAAATTTCCCTCTGAATTCCATATATATCAGTATTATGTGTTATGTTTTCATTAATCTGAAAGTATTTTCTAATTTCACTTCTAATTAATTTCTTCTTCAACCCAATTGTAGTTTCAAATTGTGTTAATTTCCATGTTTTTCAGTGCTTATGTTTTCTTTCTATTACTGATTTCTAGTTTCCATTGTGGTTAGAGAAGATTGATGGTATGGTTTAAATTTTTTTAATTTATTGAAACTTATTTCATAGCCTAACATGTGGTCTGTCCTGGAGAATGTACCATATGACCCAGCTATACCACTCCTTGGTATTTATTCCAAAAGAATTAAAGTCAGCATATTTGTATCCATGTTTATGGCAGCATAATTCATAATAGCCAAAATTATAGAATCAGCGTAGGTGTCCATCACCAGGTGAATGGATAAAGAAAATGTGGTATGTATACACAAGGGAGTTTTTTTTCGGCTATAAACAACAACAACGTTATAGCATTTGCAAGACAGTGGAAAGAACTAGAGAACATTATGCTAAGTGAGATTAGTCAAACTCTGATAGTCAAGGGTCATGTTTTCTTTGATATGTGGAAGCTAGAGAGAAAAAAGGAAAGAAAAGGCACTTCACAAAAATAGAAGAGAAACCAGTAATATGCTACTTAAAGAAAATGTAATACCAATTCCAGTAAGGGGGTCTGGGGAGGGAGAAGCACAGGAAAAGTGGGGATATGAGGCAATGAAACAGACCATATTGTGAGTTACGCATGTATGAATATATCACAGTGAATCCCGTTATTAAGTTAAACTATAATGTACCAATAAAAATAATTTTTTAAAACTTGTTTTGTGGCTTAATATGCAGTCTGTTCTGAGGAATGTTCTATGTGTTCTTGAGAAGAATGTATATTTTCCTGTTATCGAGTGGTGTGTTCTATATGTTGTGTATTTATCTAATTAGTTTATAGCATTGTTCAAGTCCCCTTTTTCCTTATTAGTTTTCATCAGTTCACCACTATGCAAACTTCTATTCCTTTACAACTCTCTCCACCCATTGTTATTGTCACAAATTATATCTTTATACATTTTGTATCAGATAAAGATTTAGAGTTATTGTTTTATGTATTTGCCTTTTCAGTCATATAAAGGAAAAATTCAGCAGTTAACTCTTTTCCATTTGTATATGTAGCTTCAGTTAATGTTTTTCTGTATTTGTTTGGCTTTGAATTATTATGATACTTCTCAATTTGAAAACTTACTACAAACTATAGTAATCAAAGCAATAGAATGCTGTCAAACTGATAGACCTATAGATTAATGAAAGAAAATTGAGAATGTAGAAATAAACCCATACCTATACTAACTGTTGATTTTCAACAAAAGTGCCAAGACCATTCAATTAGGAAAGAATAATCTTTTCAATAAATGGTACCTGGACAACTAGACATCGAACTGCAAAAGATTGATGTTGGATCCCTAATTCATGACATACACAAAAACTAACTCAAAGTGGGCTGAAGACCTAAATGTAAGAACTCATAGTAGAAAACTCTTAGAAGAAAACCTGGGGGGTAAATCTTCATAACCTTGAACTTGGCAATAGACTCATAGATTTGATGCAAAAACAAAAGCAATAAAAGAAAAAGAGCATAAGCTAGAATTCATCAAAATTTAAAACTTATACTTCGAATAACACTATCGAGATAGTGAAAAGACAACCTACAGAATGAGAGAAAATATCTGCCATCATCTATTAAGAGGTTAATAACCATAAAGAACTTGCAAATCAACAACGGAAAGTCAAATAACCTAATTAAAGAGTGGACAAGGAAACTCAAGCCAACAGAACTATGAGAAATGAATGAATATATATCCAACAAGCTGGCAGTACAAATGTAAAATGGTATAGCCCCTTTGAGAAAACAATTTGATGGTCCCCTCCAAAAGTTAAACATACAATTACTATATGGCCCAGCAATTCTAAGTTATATTTATGCTATGGTTTGCAGGTGTTTTTTCTACCTTCTTTTTACTTTTAATGGCATTTTTTGGTGTATTATAATTATACATAATTTGGGGATTTTTGTTACATATTCATACATGTGCACAATCTAACAATATAATTTGATCAATTTCATTCTCCAGTACTTTCTCTTTCCTTCCCCTCACCCCTTTGTATGGAATTTCCTTTTAAGGTGATGAAAATGTTTTAGAATTTAGATAGAGGTGATAGTTGCAAAACACTGGGGGTATACCAAATGCTTTTGAATTGTAGGTTAAAAATATGGAATTTGACTTTGTAAATTTTACTTGAATTAAACAGATCACTGTAATTGCCATGGAAAGAATGAATTTGAAAATAACATGAATAGAAATCAGATCCATTAGAAGGCTATTACACTAGTCTAGATGACAGATAATGGTGGTTGAATTAAGGTGATTCTCCATCTGTGGATGGAGAAAGGCAAATGAATGTGTTATTTTGGAATCAGTATGTATAGGATTTGGTGGCCAATGAGATCAGAAAACACAGACATTGATAGTGTCTGCTAAATTTTGAAGCTGGGCATCTGGGTAAACAGCCACAACATTAGGTTTAAAACCTATTTTACGTGTGCAAAGCTAGAGAGACCATTGACTCGTCCACCATCACCCAATGAGCCAGTAAGAGAAATATACCTACCACCTCTCTCCTGCTCTGCTGACTTCCGGTTCAGGAGGAGGAATTACATATAACAAATGTGAGTATTAACTTTCAGAAAATCATCTGAATATTTCCAAACAATTGGAAATTAGCATCTTATTTGCATTCATTTAAATACTTGTATTTGCAATTATAAAGTTTTAGCCATGATTCTTTTCTGATGGAACCACATCTCTCTGAGACTCCTGCCCTCCTAGTGTCTGCCACCTTCCTTTATAACACTTTCTGTCCTGTATTGAAAACGCTGAAAGAGCCTTGTCTCATTGATCCTCCTGGGACAACCTAGTGAATATGCTATAGTCACTCCTCCTCTCTCTGAAGCAATTCAGTCAAAAGGGACTGATTTTCTGCAGCCTGCAATCTTTTGGTACTGGAATAGGGAAGAGCTACTCAAGAGCACCCTTGAGTATAGGGATGAGTAGAAGAGGGGGCTGGGCAGGAGGAGGAAGACAAAGCATATGACCTATCATAGGGGACCTCAGTCCCAGGCAGCAGGAGGCAGTCGGGTGGGGGTATTGCAAAACCTCAGCTGTTGAAGAGGAAGAGCCAGGACCTTTTGCCTCATAATGTATGGAAGAGTGTGTGCATGTATGTGATGATGATGATTAAATGGTACATGGTATCAACAAAAAATTGTCAGTACTGATGCTGATTAGGTACGCTGAAGAACTAATAGTAAGAAAGGAAACTAGAAAAATTGGTCCGAATGTGGAAAAGTAATACTAATTACAATCATTTATGCGAACTGCTTACCATTTATGACTAATTACCACCCAACATAATAACCATTAGGTATATCATTAAATATGTGTCAGATTAACTTTGTTGTCAGTTTTATTTGTGATTAGAACAGTAAACTCTGCATGTATGCTTGGGCTTAATAGTTTGTTGCTCATGCAAGCACTGCTGTCAGCTCACAATTTGAAAAAAAACATTATGTTAGGGCTGGAGCGTGGCAGGCTTTGAATTCCAGCCTAAGCAGTTTATAGTCAATTTAGGAGGCAATGGGGAGCCCTTACAGAATAATCAACAGGGGAGTTACATGATCAGTGCTATACTTTAGGAATCACAGATTGGCAGAGCCAAAAGATTCTTTAGAGATTACTCACCCACTGGTCACCAGCCAGGAGACACTGGCTACCACACCAGGGGTTCAGGAGGGATTTTGGAGATTTCAGAAAGACCAAAGGGAACCATGCATTTCTCCATTGTAGGCTGATCACCTACAATGCCAATGTCATTTTCTTTGGGCCGGAATTAATCAAACTGATCAGAAGAATTGATTGGCAGTTGTAAAAGTCCAGTGAATTATTTTAATGGGAAAACATGTAAATCATTCCATAACAAATGAAAAGGTTAACATTAGAAAAATTTCTAATCAAGGGCCCTATAGGTTATAAACAAAACAAAAAGGAGCCTGGCATTTGCTGGTAAATGAATGGAACTAGAGACTATCATGCTAAGTGAAATAAGCCAATCCCCCAAAATCAAAGGCCAAATGTTCCCTCTGATATGTGGATGCTAATACACAATAAGGCAAGGGGAGGGAAGACTAGAAGTTCGCTGAATTAGACAAAGAGGAATGAAGGGAAGGGAAGGGAATGGGAAAGACAGTGGAATGAATTGGACAGAAGTTTCCTATGTTCATATATGAATACATGACCAGTGAAACTCCACATGTACAAACACAAGAATGGGAAGTTATATTCCATGTATGCATGATATGTCAAAATACACTCTACTGTCATATATAACTAAAAAGAACAAATTAAAATCTTTTTTAAAAGGGAGCCTGGGGGCTGGGGTTCAACTCAGTGGTAAAGCGCTCGTCTAGCACATTCGAGGCCCTGGATTTGATCCTCAGCACCACATAAAAATAAATAAATAAATATATAAAGGCATTAAAAAAGTAAGCATAATATATTATTAAAAAGGGGGGAAAGCCTGGGTGATGAAAAAGCTATCATTGTAAGCCAGTCAAGCCTTCATTCATAGTTAGAGAAACTGAAGCTAGAGGTACATGGAACTTGCCTTATAGGAAGATGGGTAAATGGATTGGACAGTACAAATGGAAGGTACAGTCCAGAAAACCATCCCAGTAGCAAATTAAGGTGCCTACAATAGTATGGTAGGAATTGATCAGCAATAGGAAAGGGAATATGGGAGAGAGTAAACAGGAAATTACCAGACAGGACCACTGGTTCGATGTGAACAGAGCAGAATAGTACATAGTAGTGAAGAATGACTCTCAAATCACCAGTATGGCTGACAAGACAGTGATGGTATCACTAGCAGAAATCTAAAAAGCTGGAGGAATAATTGATTTGTGGGGAAAGGGGAATCATGAATCTGATTTTAGATGTATTGACCTTAAGTAATAGTGTGCAATATTTAAAAAGTATGATAATAGGAATTAAAAATGCTTGGCTTTTTGAAAAGCTACTTTATTGAAGTATGATTGACATGCAAAAACACCCATGCACATTTAATATATACAACTTGAAGAGTTTGACCAGAAGTATATATTCACCAGATATGGTATTAAATGCCTGTAATCCCAGTGGCTCGGGAGGCTGAGGCAGGATGATCGTGAGTTCAAAACCAGCCTCAGCAACAGCAAGGCCCTAAGCAACTCAGTGAGACCCTGTCTCTAGATAAAATACAAAATAGGGCTGGGGATGTGGCTTAGTGGTTGAGTGCCCCTGAGTTCAATCCCCAGTGCAATCCCCCCTCAAAAAAAGTTTAAATGCATGAAACCACCACCACAGTCTGTGCCATAAACATATTCGTCACCTCCAAAAGTTTCCTCTTGCTCTCTTTATTATTAATATATATATATATTTTTTTTTTTTTAAATGATTGGCTTTAATCCCTGCCTTCTTTTCACTGTGTAGCTTTTGGTAAGGAAATTTTCCTTTGATTCTCAGTTTCCACATCTGTAGATATGAAACAATGATATGTGCCTCTTTTTGCCCTTATAGGGTTAGTGAGAAGATTGAATGGGAAGTTGTATATAAAGTGGCTAGCATAAGATCATTACTCTTCTCTGGAAGAGGATGGAGACAGAAATGTTTAAAACATAGAAACAAGGGAGAGTTCAGGAAAGAGGATACATCCAGAGCTGTATTTTTAAGCTCTAACTGTAAAACGCTGACAGTGCCTTCCCAGGGGTTCTGAAAAGATGAAGTCACAGGGACAGAATACAGGAGAAGCCATGCTAACTGAGAATTTGGGATGGAAGCTAGTAAACAAAACTGAAAGAACAGACAGAATGGTGTAGAGGATAGATTTTCAAAGAAGCCAAGGGGGCTGGGGATGTGGCTCAAGCGGTAGCGCGCTCGCCTGGCATGCGTACGGCCCGGGTTCGATCCTCAGCACCACATACAAACAAAGATGTTGTGTCCGCCAAAAACTGAAAAATAAATATTACAATTCTTTCTCTCTCAAAAAAAAAGAAGAAGCCAAGGGGGACAAGATAATTTGAAAGTTGGAATAGTGGTCCATAGGGTCAAATGAAGGAAAGAGATATATAAAATGAGAACAGAGATAAAGCCATTGGGAGTCACTTTAAGAGACATCAGAGAATTAGGAAGAATATTAAGTAAAAGGCTAAATGAGGGGGCCACAGCAGAGACAGTAAAGAAAATGCAACATTTTCAACATGGACCATGAAACAAAAGGGACAGAGATGACAGTCATTTTTAAAAGCAGCAGCTGTAAGGGAAGATTATATTAGTGTACTTAAAACCTGAGCATGCTGTATGTAAAGATAATAATATCCATGGAGAGAAAGAGGTTGATAAGACAGAACAAAGAGGACATATTTCTAAAGCAGATTGTCTTAAGCTATGCATAGGTAGTCCCTGGCTGTATTATTCTAAATATGTCCTTAATGGAGAATCTGACATCTAATCTAGGAGAAATGACTTGAGGTCAAATTAGACACAAACAATCTCATTGGAGCTATTTCATGACTAAGTGGAATTTATCTGAGGGATGCTTGATTATCTCAATATTCAAAAAGCAATCAACGTTATCTACCATATCAATGGCTAAAAAAGAAAAAAATATATATAAGTCAATGCTTGTATAATCTCATCATTTTTCAACATAATATGAGAAGATCTAGTCAGCACAATAAGGCAAGAAAATTAAATAAAAGGCAAACAAACTTGAAAAGAAATAATGAAACTGTCCTATTTATAAATGACATGATTGTATATGTAGAAAATCCCAAGAAAGGTATATAAAAACTCTCAGAACTAATAATTAAGTTCAGCAAGGTCACATGATATAAAATCACACAAAAGTCAATCATATTTCTAGAACACTAACAATGAACATGATATGGAAACCAAAATTAAAAACACAATATCATTTATGATTACTCCAAAGAAAATGAAATACTATATAAACTCTTAACAAAGCACATACAATAGTTGTTGAATATTACAAAATGCTAACAAAATACACAAAGAACCCACCTAAATAAATGGATCAATGTACTACTATATTTATGCATTGGAAGTCTCAACAGAGTTAGGGTATTAAATTCCCCCCAGATACATATAAAGATTTATGCAATTGCTATCAAAATCCCAGCAAGATTTCATTTTTGTTGTAGATTTGCCTATTTTAAAATTTATATGGAAAGTTGCAATTCTTGGAATAGCTATAATAGCTCTGTAAAAGAAGAAAAAAATGGAAGAAATCATTCTACCTGGTATTAAGTTTCATTATATAGCAAGAGGAATCATGAGAGTGTCATGATTGGAAGAATGATAGGCATATGAATTTAATGGAAGAAGTAAACTCAATTCAGTAGAGGATCATCTTTTCATTAAATGTTGTTAAAACAATAGGACATACATAAACCCCAAAAAAAGAAAAAAAAAAAAGAAATGAAAGAAAAGCCAGGCATGGTGGCGCATGCCTGTGATCCCAGCAACTTAGGAAGCTGAGGCAGGGGGATGGTGAGTTCAAAGCCAGCCTCAGCAATTTAGTGAGGCCATCAGCAACTTAAAGAGACCCTGTCTCAAAATAAAATTTAAAAAAATAGGCTGGGGATGTGGCACAGTGGTTAAGTGTCTCTAGGTTCAATCCCTGGTACCAAAAAAAAAAAAAAAAGAAAGAAAGAAAAAGGAACTTCATGCATAATACAAAACAACTCAAAATGGACCACAAATTTAAATATAAAATTATTACAAATTTAGAGAAAAACACAGGAGAAAAATCTTTGGGAATAAGAGTTGGTGAAGAATTCTTAGATTTGAAACTCAAAGTACAATTTGTAAAAGGAAAAAGGTGGTCAATTAGACTTCATTAAAATTGTAAAATTTTGTTCTGTGAAATGTCCTAAGAAAATAAAAAGATTGAAATCTAGGAGAAAAATATTTGCAAACCAAATATCTCATAAAGTACTAGTACGTACTCGAATATATAAAGAACTTTCAAAACTCAACTGTAAAAGTATGAATATTTTATTTAGGATAATAAGCAGGAGATATTTTGTTAAAGAGAATATACACATAATGAAAACAGCACATCAAAATATCTTTAACCATTAAGGAAATGCAGATTAAAACCATATTGCAATATCACTGTACACCATCAGAATGACTAAAAAATAAATAGTGACAAAATCAAATGCTTGGAAGGATGTGGAAAATCTAGCTCCCTGGTTCATTGCTGGCAGGTATCTAAAATGGTACAGCTTCCTTTTTGAGGAATTTGGCAGTTTTTTACAAAAATAAACCATATAACCCGCAATCACACTCTTGAGTATTTATCCCAGAGAAATGAAAACTTAATCCCCCCCAACACAAACTGTACACAAAAGCTTATAGAAGGGCTGGGGTTGTAGCTCAGTGGTAGAGCATGTGCCTAGGATGTGTGAGGCACTGCATTTGATCCTCAGCACTAAATAAATAAATAAATAAAAGTTTTGAGTCCATCTACAACTATAAATATAAAAATACTTTATTCAGAATAGCCCCAAGTTGGGAAGAATGCAAAAATCCTTCAAAGGATGATTGGTTAAGTAAACTGTGATACTTCCTACCATGGAATACCCAGCAATAAAAAGGAATGAATTATTGATGCAAATCACAACTTGGGCAAATATCCAGGGACTTAGACTAAGCATAAAAGGCTACTCCTGAGAAAAAAAGTGCATGTATGTAATGTTCTTGGAATGAAAAACGTTTTAGAAATGAAGAACAGATTAATGCTTAGGGATGGGTGGATGGGCAGAGAAGGAGGTAGCTGTGATTATAGTATGGCAGCATAAGGGATCTTTGTGTAACAGAATTGTCTCTTTTCTTGACTCTGGTGGTGAATACACTAACCTTTGTGTAATAAAATTGTATACAACTAAATATGCACACATACACAAATGAGTATAAATCCAACTAGAGAAATCTATGATTGATAGATTATACTAATTTCAACATCCTAGTTGGAGTGTCGTACTCATTTTTCAGATGTCACCATTGGAAAAATTGGATAATGGATACACTAGATTTCTCTGTAACAAATGCAGGTGAATCTATAATTATTTCAACAAAAATTTCTGTTTAAAAACAAGTGATTACTCTATTGCCATGAGGGAAATGAATTAGAAAAATGGCAGGAGTGGAAAGAAGGAGACTAGTTAGAAGGCTCTTGCAGTCCTCCAGAGGAGAGACGACAGTAACCTCAATTAAGGTGCTGACAGTGGGGATGGAGAAAAGCAGAATAATTCAAGTTACTTAGGTACCAGTGTACATAGGACTTGGTGGCCAATGCGATAAGGACTAGGTTAGTTAGCACTGATGTCCTTCCCAAGGCCTTGAAGCTTGACACCGTGGAGAACAGCAAGAATTAGGATTAGAGCCCATTTTATACAAGACCTACATGAAGAAAACTACAAAACTCTGAAGGAAGAAGTTACAGAAGATTCTAAATAAAGGCAGAGATATTCCGTGTACATGGATGGGAAGACAATGTCATCAAGATGTCAGTCCTTTGAATCAAATGTATGAAAGATGATATGTCATGAGCTTTGTAATGTTTTGAACAACCAATAAAAAAAAAGATGTCAGTCCTTCCCATCTTCATCTGTAGATTCAACACAATCACAATCAAAACCTCAGTGAGTGATTTTGTAGACATTTTTAGAGGGGCTGCAACTTCCCAACTTTAAGACTTACTGTAAAGCTACTATAATCGACAGTGAAAGAATTGACATATAAGTGGAACAAAATAGTCCAGAAATAAAAACAAATAGTTCAGAAATAGATCCATGGAAACACAGTCAACTAATCTTTGACTAAGAAGTAAAGGCAATTCAATGAAGAAAAAAAGATGGTAGTTTCAATAAATAGTGCTGGAACAGCTAAATAGCCTCATGCTAAAAATAATAATAATAACAGTTATAGTAGTAGTAATCTAGAAAGTGTACACCCTTAATAAAAATTAATTCAGGGGGCTGGGTTGTGGCTCAGAAGTAGAGCGCTCACCTAGCACATGCGAGGTGCTGGGTTCGATCCTCAGCACCACATAAAAATAAATAAGTAAAATAAAGGTATTGTGTCCAACTACAACTAAAAAAATATTTTAAAAAATTAATTCAGAATGCACCATAGTTATAAAGGTTAAACACAAAACTATAAAACTCCTATGAGAAAACATAGAAGAAAATCTAGGTGACCTTGGGTTTAGAGATAACTTTTATGGTGTGTGTGTGTGTGTGTGTGTGTGTGTGTGTGTGTGACTGCAGATTTAAATCAGGGCCTTGAACATGCTAGGCAAGCACTCTACCACTGAGCTGCATTCCCAACCCTTTGAAGATGACTTTTTAGATATACCACCATAAGCATGAGGCCAGAAAAAAGAAACCGATAAGCCAGACTTCATTAAAATTAAAAACTTTTGTTCTATGAAAAAGACACACTGTTAAGAGAATGAAAAGACAAGCCATATACTGGTAGAAAATATTTACAAAACACATCTTTGATTAGGAACTAGTATCCAAAATATGGAAAGTGCTCTTAAAATTGGATAATAAGAAAACAAACAACCTAGTTAAGAAATGAGCAAAGCATATGGAAAGATGCTTAGCATGATTTGTCATTAGAGAATTGCAAAT
The DNA here is from genome assembly GCF_047511675.1 of Marmota flaviventris. Classification (NCBI taxonomy): domain Eukaryota; kingdom Metazoa; phylum Chordata; class Mammalia; order Rodentia; family Sciuridae; genus Marmota; species Marmota flaviventris. The sequence goes on from NC_092518.1 coordinate 121,956,304, forward strand.
TAAAACAACAATGACACACATGATACACATATTAGAATGTCTCAAATCCAAAACGCTGACAACAACTAATGATGTTGTGAAACAGGAACTCATTCATTGTTGGTAGAAATGCAAAAAATAATCTGATTATAAATATTATCATGATCCTCAAAAGAAATCTTGTACTCATTAGCAGTAAATCCCCATCCTCTCTCTCACCCAGCCCTGGGCAACCACTGATCTACTTTCTGTCACTGTAGATGTGCCTGTCTGGAAATGTCATATAGGTAATAAGTTATAATATATAACTTTTGTGAGCGACATCTTTAACTTAGCATGTTTTCAAGGTTAATGTATGCAGCAGCATGTGTCAGTACTTTATTCCTTTTATATTTTGATAAAACTTGCATAACATAAAATTCATCATTTTAATCTTTTTGTTTGTTTGTTTTGTGTGAGTATGTGTATATGTGATGTTTTCACTATTCATTCATCCATTCACAGACACCTAGGTTGATACCATATCTTGCCTTTTGTAACAGTGTTGCACTAAATGTGGGCATGCAATTATCTTTTTGATATGCTGATTTCATTTCCCTTGGGATAAATTCCCAGAAGAGGGATACTGGATCATATTGTAAATCAATTTTTAGTTTTTTGAGAGACCTCCACGCTGTTTTCCATAGCAGCTGTACTAATTTACATTCCCATCAACAGTATATAAGAGTTCTTTTTACTCCACATCCTTGTAAGCATTTGTTATTTTTTAAATAGCTATTCTAACTGGAGTGAATGGGTATCTTACAGTAGTTTTGATTTGCATGTCCCTGATGGCTAATGATATTGAGCATTTTTTCATGTATTGATTGACCATTTGTATTCCTTTTATTATTATTATTTTAGATACTTCTACTCAGGTCATCTTATTTTGATTCATGTGACTTTGTCATAAGTTTCGAAATTAGGAAGTGTGAATACAACAAAATTGTTCCCTTTTTCAATATTGTTTTGTTTCCCGTGGGCCCCTTGTTTTATCAGGTGAGTTTTGGAGTTAAGTTTTTCTATATTTCTTAAGCCCACCTGAGATTTTCAAAGTGATTGTGTTTATTCTAACAATATTATATCTTTTCATCTGTGAAAATTAGCTTTCAATTTATTTAGATCTTCTTCAGTTTCCCTCAGCATGTTTTGTAGATCATAGTGTATAATTTCTATGCATCCAAAGTAGTTTATTTTTGATGCTTTAGAAATTCAGTTGGCTTTTTAGTTATTTTTTAAAAATCAAGTTATAGTTGCAAATTAAAATTGTATGTTTATGGTATACAGTGTGAGGTTTTTATATATGTATACATTATGAAATAGTTAAATCAAGCTAGGATACCTATCACTGCACATATTTTCTGTCATGAGAACATTTAAGATCTACTCTCTTAGCAACTTTCAAGTATACAATGCATGATTATTAACTATGACATTATGCTGTACAGTAAACTTCCATAACTTATTCATCCTAACTGAATCTTCATACCCTTGATAAATCCCAGCACCCTGCCCCAGCCCCGGGCAAGCACCATTTTACTCTCTGCTTCAGTGAATTCAACTTTCCATATCTAAGTGAGATCATGCAGTACTTATCTTTGTGTGCCTGGCTTATTTCATTTGGGATAATATCCTCCAGGTTCCTTCATGTTGTCACAAATGACAGGATATTCTTTTTAAAGCTGAAAAGTATTCCACTGTGTGTGTATACTACATTTTCTATATTCATTCATCAGTTGATGGACACTTGGTTTGATTGAATATCTGGGCTATTGTGGCAAATGCTGTATTAAATATGGGAGGACAGGATGTCTCTGACATCCTGATTTCATTTCTTTTGGATATATACCCAGTAGTGGAATTGCTGGATCATCTAATTCTATTTTTAATTTTTTGAGGAATCTCCATGCTGTTTTGCATAGTGTCTGTACTCGTTTACATTCCTACTAACAGTGTACAGGGTTCTCTTTTTTCCATATTTTCACTAACACTTATATTTCTTCTTTTTGATAAAAGCCAATCTAACATTATGATTTTGTAATTTTTTAAAAATTTCCTGTTTGGATTGTTCATTGTATTTATAGAAATACAATTTTTTTGGGGGGGGGCACTGATCTTTTATCCTAAAACTGCTGAATTTATTTATTAGCCCTACTAGGGTTTTTCATTTTTTTTTTTTTTGGTGGAAGGTTGTTCGTTGTTTTTGTAGATTCTTTACAATGTTCCATGTATAACATTGTGCACTTTGAGAAGAGATAGTTTTAATTAGTTCTTTCTATATGGATGTATTTTATTTTATTTTAGTGTGGTGCTAGTGATCAAACTCAGGGCCTTTTACATGCTAAATAGATGCTTTACCATTGCTTAAAAAAAGAGGGCCTGGGGCTGTAGCTCAGTGGTAGAGCTCTTGTCTAGCATGTGTGAGGCACTGGGTTCAATCCCCAGCACCACATAAAAATAAATAAATAAAATAAATGTATTGTGTCCATCTACAACTAAAAATATAAAAAATGAGGAAGAAGAAGAATCTGATTTAAGAACGGGCAAACTAGCCAGGTACAGTGGTACACGCCTGTAATCCTAACGACTTGGGAGGCTGAGGCAAGAGGATCACAAGTTCAAAGCCAGCTTCAGCAACTTAGTGAGACCCTAAGCAACTCAGTGAGACCCTGTCTCTAAATAAAAAAAATGGCAAACTAAAAAATAAAAATTAAAAATGGGCAAACTTCCTGAATAGACATTTCTCAAGAGAAGATATACAAATGACCAACAAGTATATTAAAAAGTCCTCAATATCATTAATCATCAGAGAAAGGCAAATCAAAACCACAATAAGATGTCAGCTGTCCTTAGTTAAAATGAATATTGTCAGAAACACACAAAAATTAGTTGTTGGTATGAAAGTGGAGAAGGGGGAATACTTATACATTGCTGGAGGAAATGGAAATTAATGCAGCCATTATAGAGTTACTATATGATCAGTCTATCCCACTGCTGGGTATATGTTAAAAAGTAATGAAGTCAATATCAAAGAAATAACTGCATGGCCATCTTTATTACAATACTTTCCACAATAGCCAAGATATGGAATCAACCCATATATCCATCAATGAATGAATGGATAAAGAAATTGTGAGATACACACACACATACACATACACACACACACTGGACTATTATTCTGCCATAAAACAAATGAAATCTTATTTGTTTTAATATAGATGGAACTGAAAGATAATTACATTAAATAAAATAAGCCATGTACTGAAATACAAATATTGAAAGTTCTCACTCATTTGTGGAAGCGAAGAATTCTGATCACATAGAAGTAGAGCATAAAATAGATATCACTAAAGGGTAGGAAGGGGTACTGATAGTAAGAGGGTGGGTGGACAGCGGGTACCAAACCACAGTTGGGAGAGTAATTTTAATGTTCTGTAGCACAGTAGCATAACTATAGCACAGTAGAGTAATTGCACACTTCAAAATAACTATAAAAGTGTTTGAGGGTTACCAGCACCTAGAATAATATGAGAAGATGGCAATGCTAATTACCCTGATTTGATCATTCACATTGTATTGAATTACCACACTGTACCCTGTGAGTACAAATACTATATGTCATTTTAAAAAAATAAAATAAAAACAAAAACAAACAAACAAACAAAAAAAGGATCTAGAGAGGCTGGGGGTTTAGGTCAGTGGTAGAGCATTTGCCTAGCATATGGACTCAATTCCCAGCAATGAAAAAAAAAAAAATCTAGAGGTCAGAGATAAAAGAACTCTCTCCTACTACCCTAAAGAAGCAAGCTTCCAGGAAATGAACCCCACCAACAAGTATATGTTCTTGGAAGAGATCCCCTAGCCTCCAGTGAGACCACAGTTGCAACTAGCACCTTGATCTCATCTTGTGAGACCCTGGCCCATGCGACTTAACCTAGAAACTGTGAGACCCTCAGAAACTGTGAGATAGTAAATGTGAGTTGTTTTAAGCCACTAAGTATGTGGTCAACTATTAGGCAGCAAGGGAAAGCTATCGGAGCTTCTTAGCTTCTTTGTGTCCTGGAGATCCTTTGGCAGCCTGTTGAAGCCTATGGACCCTCTCAAAACAAAAGTGTGTGCCTGAAATAAAGAGGACTAAGAAAGAGACTGTCATGGAAAAAGTAACCCAACTATTTGAAAATATGTGATATGTATATTACATATGTGTGTGTATGTGTGTGTGTGTGTGTGTGTGTACATGGTAAATAAAATCTAAATTGGCATTTATAAATGTCATGATATTTTGAGATATCTGTAACTGTGAAGCAGTATGAAAATATCTTATTTCCATTGGTGACCAAGTTATAGGTTCTCCTCATGCTATTTTGATGTGTCACTTACACCACAAAGAAAGGAACTGCAACATGTAAGTCAGAGGTTAATAGAAATAAAAATACCTTCTTTTTTCTATCCAAGATATTAGGCCCTCTGGATTCTACCTGTGGATTCTAGATTAAGATCCCTTTGATCTGGGGATGTGGCTCAGGGGTAGAGCACTTGCCTAGCATTGCAGAATGTGAGGTTCCATCCTTATTATTGTGAAATAAGCAAATAAATAAAAAGGAACCTTTGCTGTAGATAAACTTGAACATCTAAATGAATAGGAATACTGTAAAATTGGGGGTCTGAGGGTCTAATTCAGTGGTAGGCCATGTGCTTAGCATGCATAAGATCCTGTATTCAATCCCAAGCACCGCCTCAGAAAAAGAATACTGTAAAATTTGGGTCTGGGTATCCTTAAAAAAGTAAAATCTATCTGTAAAATGCAAATATTGAGTAATCAATAAAAAACTAAAAATAATAATAAATAAATAAAAGTAATGTTGAAATAATTACAGATGACTTTGACTTTACTGTTATCTACACTACTTTGAGATGATTAATTCAGTGTAGAAAATTATTTGATAGTCTTTTTCTATTTAAATGTGATAAACAAAGATAATTTTTTTTATATTTTTAATAACTGGACTAATGGGATTCAAATTTTATCTAAATACTCTAATTCACTCTAATTCCCACCAAAGGTTGAAAACATACATAATTTACTTTTTGATTGGATTTATTCAAACAGTTCTCAGAAGAGACTAGCTGCTTGAGGCCTCCAGCTGCTCTGGACATTCTCAGCCGATTACCATGTTCAGATGCAAAAGAAAAAAATAACAAATACTAGAAATAGGTCACAGGAGAGAATGTATAAGGGCAAGATACAAGGAGAGGGTTATATTTCTGAGCTCACTAGAAACAGAACCCTGTCTGTTATAATCTGTAGGTGTGTTTGCTATTACACTTTTGAATAGGTAGAACATTTACATGGTTTAAAAGTTCAAGCAGTACATAGCCATGTGCAGTGGTGCAGGCCTGTAATCTCAGTGGCTCAGGAGGCTGAGGCAGGAGAATCCCAAGTTCAAAGCTAGCCTCAGCAAAAGCAAGGTGCTAAGCCCAACCAACTTTTTTGATTGTAAATGGCAACCAAAAAACTGAGACCATGTCTCTAAATAAAATACAAAATAGAGCTGGAGATGTGGCTTGGTGGTCCAGTGCCCCTGAGTTCAATCCCAGGTATAAAAAAAAAAAAAGTCAAAGCAGCACAATTAGGAATTCACATAAAAGACTTTCTCACCTAGAATGCCATATAATATTATTCTGTACCCCCAATCAAGTATAAACCATGATTCTTTATGAAAAATGCAAGAAAACCTGAATGTAAATAGTTAATATTTGTGTAAGAAAGGGGTGAACATGTGTGAGTATGTATTACATAAACAGGGGACATACTGCATATACTATTTTGCACTATGTGTTTTTAATTAACAGCAATCTTGGAGATTTTTCTAGATCACTGTAGTGAGAATGTCTTTATCCACCCCCACCCCCAGTACCAAGGATTGAACCCTTGGGCACTTAACTACAGAGACATATCCGTAGCCCTTTTTATATTTTATTTTGAGAGAGGTTCTTGCTAATTACCTAAAGCCTCACTAGGTTGCAAAGGCTGGCTTTGAACTTGTGATCCTTCTGCCTTGGCCTGGGTTTTACAGGTGTCCACCACTGAGCCCAGCCTTATTTTCTTGTACGGCAAGTGAACATCCTTGTGTGGAATGCACAGGCTGTACTTTGTTTCACACATTCTTTTCTTATAAACTCTAAAATGTTTCCAATCTTTCCTATTTGTTTGGTCTATTTTTAAACTTGGGTATATTTTATTTAGAAATTACATTAGTCCAGACTTTTTGGTTGTAAATGGCAGAAATAATCAACTTGGATTATTTGGGGGGGGTGTTACTAGGGATTGAACTCAGGGGCACTCAACCACTGAGCCACATCCCAAGCCCTATTTTATATTTTATTTAGAGACAGGGTCTCACTGAGTTACTTAATGCCTCTCTAAGTTGCTGAGGCTGGCTTTGAATTTGCGATCCTCCTGCCTCAGCCTCCTGAGCCACTTAGATTACAGGCATGGGCCACTGTGTCTGGGTTGGATTAATTTTTGAAAATGGGTTGTTAGAAAGAGACTTGAGCTGGAGATGTAGCACAATGGCAGAGTTCTTGCCTGGAATGTGCAATGCCCTGGATTCCATTTCCAGAGCCACAACCAAGATAAAAGGGGTGGGAGGGGAAGAAGGAGACTTGAAGAAGGAACCATGATAGTTCTGTGAGCCTCAGGCCCTGGAACTAAGGCCTAGACATGTTAGAACATTCTTTTTCACTTTTCTATTTCAGATTTTTTCATGTGTTAACGAGTGTGACAGAGTTGGAGCCATCTTTGCAGTGACAGGCCAGAGAGGAAGGACATATCTTCCTCCACTGCTCTAAACAGAAAGACCTCAGGGAAGAGCTTAGGTTGGCTTGGTCCACGTGGACATCTCTTGATCAATCACCATGGCCAGGCAGATAGGTTACCTAATACGATTGATTCAGTATGTCACATGTACCACTGTTTGAATGAGATGTGGAATCTATTGCCTGAAGGAAGGGGAGAAGAATAAATAAGACCATGCTAGCCACCAGAGCCATGATTCTCAATTTTAAGTACCCCATTATCCTTTTTAAAGGGGAAAATATCTAAGGGACTACCCACCCCCTCTGATTTAAATTATTTTATTATAACATTATTTAAATTTGAAAAAATCTAAAATGTATAAGCACTTTTTGGTCTTTTTAAAAAAATAATTATTTATTTGTTTATTTTTATGTGGTGCTGAGGATCAAACCCAGTGCATCACATGTGCTAGGCGAGCACACTACCACTGAGCTACAACCCAAGTCCTACTTGTAAGTCTATTCAACTATAAAATGAATAGAAATGAAGCCATAAAATAAATAAAAGTCAAATGATCACAACCATGTGATGTGATGTGATAGACGATGTTGTTTTATAGAAACAAATATATAGCTTGCAACTATATGTGGCACAGATTTATTTTGAATTCTTTGATGTGCTTATAATACTGAGTTGTAACTCAGTAACTCAGTCTTCCTTCCTTTTTCCCATTTAAACTATTATAAAATCTTTGTGGCACAATATATGTCTGCTCTTTGCTCTTTTCTTTATTCATTACTCCTGTATAATACTAGTATTACTGCTTGCAACCTCCTTGATCTTAAATCCAAAGTAGACTCAAGCCCAGAAACCTTTTGTCAGTCTTCTGTTATAAGACAGACATCTAGATAATTCACAACATGCATACCATAAATATCTTTTTAAATTTATTTTTTAGTTTCAGGTGCACACAGTGTCTTTTTTTATATGTGTTGCTGAGGATCAAACCTGGTGCCTCACATGTGCTAGGCAAGTGCTCTACCACTGAGCCACAACCCCAGCCCAACCTAAATATCTTTTTTAAGATAAGCATAAAAATAAGAACACAAAGTGGGGCATGGTGGCACATGTCTGTAGTCTCAGTGGCTCAGAAGACTGAGGAAGGAGGATTCCAAGTCCAAAGCCCGCCTCAGCAACTTCGTGAGACCCTGACTCAAAATCAAAAATTAAAGGGCTGGGGATGTGGCTCGGTGGTTAAGCAACCCTGGGTTCAATCCATGGTGGAAGGAAGGAAGGAAGGAAGGGAGGGAGGGAGGGAGGGAAGAAGGAAGGGAGGGAGGGAGGGAAGAAGGAAGGGAGGGAGGGAGAAAGGAAGGAAGGGAGGGAGGGAGGGAGGAAGGAAGGAAGGGAGGAAAGAAAGAACAGAAAATTAAAATATTCTCTTGAGAATTCATATTCTCCCAGGATTATTTCTGAAAGCCCCAGTGGGGCCTCTGCTGGACTTTAGTGTGTTTCTAATAGTATTTTAGCTATAAAACTAGAAGTCTGATCACACAGAGAAGGAAAGAGCTCAATTCAAGATTTTAAAAAAAATAGGCATTCCTTAAAAATGAGAAGACTTGCTTGGGGTGTGAACAGAATCTAAAAAGTTCAGGTACTTTAGTGAGTTTGGAAATACTGTCACCCCCCAGAAATCTGTTTAGTGGGTGGAACAATCGGCCTGGCCTGCATCAAAAAGGTCATCGACCTAGTGTATCAAGAACTCTAAAAACAAACAAACTTTTGAAAAGGCTAGAAAATAAGCCTATATGAAAAAAAAAGTGAAACAGGTTGCTGTTATTCAGTTTGGGCATGAAAAGAATGAATTGGAATTGAATAGATGAATGAGGATGAAGATCAGTTAATCTCTGTGAGAGGAAGAGAAAATAAGTGACCTTCACTTGTAGATAGACTATGAATGAGGAAATACTGTCTGACAATTAGAACATTGAGCAATGGAAAAGGATTAAGAGTCCCTTTGCCGTCTGTGTTTATGTAATAAATCAAAGAATCTTGAAGCACAGTTTTTAAGTATAGTGGTAATATGTATGGCTCTCATCAAGGATTGAGATAAACTGGCTACCTTTGGAAATTTCAGTCAGTAAACAAAACTTAAAATTCACATCTCTTTCCTGAATTTACCTAAAATGGTCAAACATTTAAATTACAGATGTATTCACTTAAGAAAAGGCTAGAGCTCTCAGAAGAGAGAATGATGAGTTCTGCTGTCCTGTATGTGTGTGTGTGTGTGTGTGTGTGTGTGTGTGTGTGTGTGTGTGTGTTGGTACTGGGACTAGAACCCAGGGGCACTTTACCACTGAGCCATATCCCCAGCCCTTTTTATTTTTTATTTTGAGGCAGGGTCTTACTAAGTTGCTGAGGGTCTCAATAAATTGCTGAAGCTAGCCTAGAACTTGTGATTCTCCTGCCTCAGCCTCCTCAGTCACTGGGATTACAGGTGAACACCACCACACCAAGCTATTTTGTCTACTCTTTTTTATTATTATTATTTTTTGTAGTTGTAGATGGACTGCATGTCTGTATTTTATTTGTTTATTTTTATGTGGTGCTAAGGATTGAACCCAGTGCCACATACATGCTAGGCAAGCACTCTGCCACTGAGCTATAGCCCCAGCCCTGTTTTGTCTACTCCTAAAAGCAACTGTGGATAGTTTATGTTATTTTTTTTCCCAGAGGCATAAGTTTAATTACAAATGCTGAGCACTAAAGTTCATAACTGTGATATTTATGGTATCTATACAAGTATTTTTAGTAATTCCTTTTTAAAAAATTTTTTATTGTTGGTTGTTCAAAACATTACATAGTTCTTGATATTTCACACTTTGATTCAAGTGGGTTATGAACTCCCATTTTTACCCTGTATACAAATTGCAGAATCACATCAGTTACACATCCATTGATTTACATATTGCCATACTAGTGTCTGTTGTGTTCTGCTGCCTTTCCTATCCTCTACTATCCCCCCTCCCCTCCCCTCCCCTCCCCTCTTCTCTCTCTACCCCCTCTACTGTCATTCATTTCTCCCCCTTGTATTATTTTCCCCTTTCCTCTCACTTCCTCTTGTATGAAATTTTGTATAACCCTGAGGGTTTCCTTCCATTTCCATGCAATTTCCCTTCTCTCTCCCTTTCCCTCCCACCTCTCATCCCAGTTTAATGTTAATCTTCTTCTCATGCTCTTCGTCCCTACTTGCTGAGAGCCACGGCCAAGTCTGTATGGCCCCTGGCATTTTGCCAACAGTATTGATTGACAGGCGAGGCATTACTATCCGCCTCTGCCGCAACTTTTGAGTTCTCGCACTATTTTGGAGTTCTCGTGGGGATTTCCGGGGATTCCCCGAGAGTTCCCATTGGTTGGGGAAGTGCAGGAGGAGGGATTTCCGGGAGAGATATTTCCGGCTGGGGGTTCCTGGACGAGCGGCGTGGCGTTTGGGAGGATTCCCCGGGAGCTGTGTGAAGTGTTTTCCTGCAGTTCAAAAATAAAGTTTGTTCCTGCTTCAGTGGCTCGTGATTTGTGCCCAGCCAGACTGCGGCAATTAGTGGCCTGTATGGGGAACATCTGAAGCTTCGGGGTAAGTGAAATTGCTTGCCCCTAAGGGAAGGCGAGAGAATGGGTGACCATTTTAAAAAACAATGTGTTCTTGTTTTGATTTGTTTTGTGTTTGTTTCAAGCTGCCTATCCCTAGAATTTTCTCAGGCAGATTGGGAAAAATGGTTGGCTCAAGGTTTGAAGTTGTTCGCCCCTGAGGAAGAGATAGAAATAGACCACAAATGCACATGTCAAGAAAATAGGAAAATTGATACAACGATTTTTTGTTCCGTTTTTGTTTCATTCTGTTTCGGTTTTGTTTTGTGTTATCTTATTGGGTTGCGTTATCTTTATAACAGATTAGAAATTAGTAAAAAACAAACTGAAAGAGTGTTAAGTAAATTGTTAGAGGTTCAGACCATGGAGAAAGACATTTTAGATCAAGCAAAAGAGAAGGTCTCTCAAGCTAGTCAGGCAGAGGAAGAAAATTTAAAGGAAGAAAGCTTAGAGGAGAAATAGCTATTAGGGAAAAAGCTACAACAGGAGGCTGCTACTAACACCATTCTATCACCAGAGGGTGTAATTCAACCAACAGCTCCCCCTATGGAGATAGCTGAGTGGCCCTCAACCCCCATAGTTGATAGATGGGATCCTGAGACAGGACCTCAAAGATCAGCATGCCCTGTACTTGAGCAGGCAGGAGGGCAGCGAATTCACTGTGCTTTAGATTTCAAAACAGTGAAGCAGTTAAAGGAGGCTGTAACAACCTATGTTCCTCAAGCACCGTTCACTGTAAGCATGGTCGAATCCATTACCAACTTGGACATGACGCCAGCAGATTGGGCTAGTATGTGTAAATCTGTGCTAAATGGAGGACAATATTTGTTATGGAAGGTTGCCAATGAGGAATTTTGCAGGGAGACAGCTAGGCGAAATGCAGCAGCCGGTTACCCTCAAAGAAATCTAGATATGTTGTTAGGAAAAGGACCTTATGAGGGTCAACGGCAACAAATTGAATATGATCCTGGCGTATACGCACAAATTGCTGTAGATGCGGTTAGGGCATGGAAAACTTTACAAGGGCATGGAGATTTACAAGGTCAATTATCTAAGGTAATACAAGGAACTAACGAACCTTACGCTGAATTTGTAGATAGGCTTATTCAAGCAGCTTCCAGAATTTTGGGGGATACAGAACAGGCAATGCCATTTATAAAACAACTGGCTTATGACCAAGCAAATCGCTGCTGCAGAGAGGTCATTAGACCATGGAGACATGAAGATTTAAACACATATATTAAATTATGTAGACATTAATGAACAAGGGCATTATGAAGGTGAAATAAAAATTACAGCCAGTTCTCCAAGAGGTATATCAGTAATTTCACCAGGAGATAGAATAGCACAGTTACTAATAATACCCAGCCTACATGATAAATTTTCCAGTCATACTGTAGAAAGTGGTTCCAGGGGATTAGGCTCCACAGGTATGGATTGGGCTATGCTGTCTTTAAATTTAGATTCTCACCCAATGCTAAATAAAACTAAATATTCAAGGACATGAATTTAATAGGCTACTGCATACAGGTACAGACCTTAGCATTATCTCTCATCAAGATTGGCCAAAACATTGGCCGTTACAACAAGCCACTCAAACGCTTCGAGGCCTAGGAGTGGCAACTAATCCCCATAGAAGTGCGAGGGTATTAGATTGGAAGGATCCTGAAGGATGTGAAGGAACTATACAGCCATATGTATTGGATCATCTTCCTATAAATTTATGGGGACGAGATTTCCTAGATCAATTAGGTTTGACATTAACAAATAACATCAATCCAAATGCGCCCACTATTAGGGCTAGACAAGGTTTCAGGAAAGAAAAAAGATTAGGAGAACAAGGCATAGCAGCACCAATTCAAATAGATCAAGGAATAAATAGACATGGACTGGGTTTTCAGAAGGGGTCACTGAGGCAATAAAAATTACTTGGAAATCACATAGACCAGTATGGGTTCCTCAGTGGCCCCTGACTAAAGAAAAGATACAAGCAGCCCATGACCTGGTCAAACAACAATTAGCGGAGGGACATATACAACCTTCCGTATCTCCTTACAATACTCCCATTTTTGTCATTAAAAAGAAATCTGGTAAATGGAGATTATTGCAAGATTTAAGAGCCATTAATAATGAGATGGTTATTATGGGACCTGCTCAATCAGGGATTCCTCAATTGTCTGCTTTGCCAAAAACCTGGTACGTTTTAGCTATAGATATTAAAGATTGTTTTTTTTCAATTCCAATTCATCCTGAGGATAGTCCACATTTTGCATTTACTATCCCTGCACTGAATCATGAAGGTCCTGATCAGAGATATGAATGGAAAGTACTCCCTCAAGGGATGGATAACAGCCCAACTATGTGTCAAATTTATGTTAACAAAGCAATCCAGCCACATAGAAATCAAAATCCTAAACTACAAATATTTCACTATATGAATGATGAATTGTTAGCACACAAAGATAAAAACACATTGCTAGAATGTTATGCCACAATTACAAATTTATTAAAAAATTATAATCTAGAGATAGCAATAGATAAAGTACAATTAAATTTTCCAATTAATTATTTAGGAGTTCTATTATCCTCAACCATGGTCCGTCCACCAAAAATTCAAATACGAGTAGATCAACTCAAATCACTTAACGACTTTCCAAAGTTATTAGGAGACATAAATTGGATAAGGCCTTATCTAGGCATACCAACAGGAGAGTTGGGACCTTTATTTGATATCCTGAAAGGTCCATCAGATCCAAATTCACCCCGCATGTTGACGCCTGAAGCAAGAAAGGCATTAAAAATTATTGAAACATATATGGAAAATATTCATTTGGATAGAATTGATATAACTTTGCCTTTATTATTTATTGTAATACCAACAAAAAATATTCCTACAGGAGTATTTTGGCAAGAAGGTCCATTATTGTGGATACATTTATCTTATTCTCCTAACACTATTCTTACTAGGTATCCTGAGGCTGTAGGACAATTAATACTCAAAGGAATAAAAGCAGCAAAGGGAGTGTTTGGAATTTCTCCCAATAAAATTATTACTCCATATACTATGGATCAAATTGATGAGTTAGTTAATGAGCTAAATACTTGGGCAATAATCATGTGTGAATCTAATGTTTCATTTGATAATCACTTACCATCTAATCCTTTGTTGTCTTTTTGGTCTTCGCATCCTGTAGTTTTTCCAAAAATGACAAGAAAAACCCCTATCATGAATGCTCCAAATGTATTCACTGATGGGTCAAATAATGGTACAGCATTAGTAGTTACCCCTGATCAAACTTTTTACATTTTTAGTACCCAAACAATCAGCTCAAAAGGTAGAGCTTAATGCAGTTTTACAAGCTTTTGTGATGTTTAAAGATTCTGTATTTAATTTATTTTCTGATAGTCAGTATATAGTTAATGCTATAGTATCCCTTGAAAATGCTGGCAGGATTTCCCCTTCCTCTACTGTTTTCTGCTATACAAAGTCTAATCTGGGACAGAAAAGATCCATTCTTTATAGGACATATCAGAGCACATACAGAATTGCCTGGAGCCCTTAGTTTGGGCAACGATTTAGCAGATAAAACTACACATGACATACATATTTTCTCTACACTAGAAGAAGCTACACATTTTCATAAAAGGTTCCATATCAATGCTAATACTTTACAAAAGCGTTTTAAAATAACTAAGGAACAAGCTAGACAAATAATAAAACAATGTCAAAATTGTGTGACCTTTTTACCACAAGTTAATCTTGGAGTCAATCCTAGAGAACTGATACCTAACCATATTTGGCAGATGGACGTCACACACTTGCCAGAATTTGGAAAATTAAACTATTTGCATGTTACAGTTGATACTTCTTCCGGATTTTTGATGGGCTCCCTTCATTCCGGAGAAAAAACTAAAGATGTTATAGCTCATTGCTTACAAAATTTTGCCACTGTGGGTGTTCCAAAACAGTTAAAAACAGATAATGGTCCTGGTTATACTTCTACCTCTTTAAAACAATTTTGCTCATCATTTGGCATTACTCATATAACAGGAATCCCATACAATCCTCAAGGAAAAGGCATAGTTGAAAGAGTTCATCAAACTATTAAAATGTACTTATTAAAGCAAAAAGAGGGAATGGGAAAGGGGTATATATCACCCAAAGATAAACTTAAAATAACCTTTTTTACTCTAAACTTATTAAATTTGGATTCATCAGGGCTTAGTGCTGCGGAAAGGCATATGTGTCCAAAAAATGTACATAAGCCTAAGGTACTTTGGAAGGATATTCTAACAGGACAATGGAAAGGTCCTGACCCAGTGATTGTCTGGAGTCGGGGTTCTGTTTGTGTTTTTCCACAGGGAGAACAGCAGCGATTTGGATTCCAGAGAGATTAACTAAAACAATTTCTACAGACCAAAAGGAAGATGATTTGACTCAAATCCATAACAGCTGATATCCAGAACTCCAGTTTGGCTATTCTTATATCTGCGACAGTGATTAACCAGGATGCTTTTTTGAATATTTGTTTTATTATTTGCCTTTTCCCACATCATAAAGTTCTATTTTATTTTTGAGCTCATACAGACCTAGGTTAATGTTTTTCTGATCAGTTTTATTTTTTGACTGTGGAGTTTTTAAGCATTGCAATGGAGATTTCACCTAGGTAAAGCTACAAGGCCTTTACTATTGTCTTATGTGTTGTATGTTATGTGTGCACACTTCTGTTTTGTGTTGTATGTCTGTATGTGCGTATGTCCATATATCATATATGAGTTGCGCTCATGAATAAATGGATCCGAATTTTTTTATTCACGTGATTTTAATGGTTTAATTTAGATTGGGTAAATAGCTGTTGAAAATTGTTTTAATTTGTGAACAAATAAGGAGGTTAACAGATCTGTTTGTTTACTTTCACCTTTCCTTCTCATTATATTTAATAATTCTGTTCAGGATAATGTAAATTGTTCAAAAAATTGTTTTCTTAGTGCCTGCTGGAATGTTACATAATTTTTTTCTTAGCATCATTGCCAGAATTCCTATCTTCATCCCAGTGCCGGTGAAGACAAAGATAAAACCAAACCACAGCTTCTTCGATAGTTATCACAACAAACTGTATAAACTGATGCATCAATGAATAATAACTCAACAAGTAATGCTCAATCAAGGAGTCAATTTACTTTGGGAGGAAATGGACATATTGACAGATTCCTCTGCTTTGAACTGCTTGCAGAACTTGCCTGGACTATGTATCACTTGTATGCATTGTGAACTATCTGTTGGTGCAGCGAATTGTGGTAGTGCTGGAGTATTTTTGCTGATGGTGTCACCGGTGGTACAATTTTTCAAAGAAGCCCTCAATTGGCTTAGTGTCATGGCATTTTGCATCTTCCTCCCTTCTACTAGTGATGGTCTAAAATTTGGGGGACAACAGAGGTGAGGGAAAGAACCTCACCCCCCCACTGGTGCAAAGGTCTATCCACAAGTATGGCTGTATGCTGGACCGGTAGTCAGTGACGGGTATGATCCAATTGCAGTGGTACCAACCTAAGACAGGAGGCTGACGCCTAGAGTCAGTTCATCCGATGACGGGTAAGGAACATATGTTGAATTGGACTACCTAACAGGCACGGTCCCTAAGCCACATTGCTTGTTGTTTAATTAAACAAAAAGGGGGAGATGCTGAGAGCCACGGCCGAGTCATGGCCTGAGGCTTAGCATAGATTGCTTTTACAATATTGAGGTATGTTCCTGTTATCCCTAGTTTTTCTAGAGTTTTGAACATAAAGGGATGCTGTACTTTGTCGAATGCTTTTTCCGCATCTATCGAGATGATCATATGGTTCTTATTTTTAAGTCTATTGATGTGGTGAATAACATTTATTGATTTCCGTATATTGAACCAGCCTTGCATCCCAGGGATGAATCCTACTTGATCATGGTGCACAATTTTTTTGATATGTTTTTGTATCCGATTCGCCAGAATTTTATTGAGGATTTTTGCATCTAGGTTCATTAGAGATATTGGTCTGTAGTTTTCTTTCTTTGAAGTGTCTTTGTCTGGTTTAGGTATCAGGGTGATGTTGGCCTCATAGAATGAATTTGGAAGTTCTCCCTCTTTTTCTATTTCCTGAAGTAGCTTGAAAAGTATTGGTATTAGTTCTTCTTTAAAGGTTTTGTAAAACTCTGCTGTATACCCATCCGGTCCTGGGCTTTTCTTAGTTGGTAGTCTTTTGATGGTTTCTTCTATTTCCTCAATTGATATTGGTCTGTTTAGGTTGTCTATATCCTCCTGACTCAATCTGGGCAGATCATATGACTTAAGAAATTTATCGATGCCTTCACTATCTTCTAATTTATTGGAGTATAAGGATTCAAAATAATTTCTGATTATCTTCTGTATTTCTGAAGTGTCTGTTGTGATATTGCCTTTTTCATCCTGTATGCTAGTAATTTGAGTTCTCTCTCTTCTTCTCTTCGTTAACATGGCTAAGGGTCTGTCGATTTTATTTATTTTTTCAAAGAACCAACTTTTAGTTTTGTCAATTTTTTCAATTGTTTCTTTTGTTTCGATTTCATTAATTTCAGCTCTGATTTTAATTATTTCTTGCCTTCTACTTCTTTTGCTGTTGTTTTGCTCTTCTTTTTCTAGGATTTTGAGATGAAGTATGAGATCATTTATTTGTTGGTTTTTTCTTTTTTTAAGGAATGAACTCCAAGCAATGAATTTTACTCTTAGAACTGCTTTCAATGTGTCCCATAGATTCCGATATGTTGTGTCTGTGTTTTCATTTATCTCTAAGAATTTATTAATTTCCTCCTTGATGTCTTCTATAACCCATTGATCATTCAGTAACCTATTGTTCATTCTCCAAGTGATGCATCATTTTTCCTTCCTTCTTTTATCGTTGATTTTCAGTTTCATTCCATTATGATCAGATAAGATGCATGGTATTATCTCTACTCCTTTATATTGTCTAAGAGTTGCCCTGTGACATAATATATGATCTATTTTTGAGAAGAATCCATGTGCTGCTGAGAAAAAAGTGTAACTGCTTGATGTTGGGTGGTATATTCTATATATGTCAATTAAGTCTAGGTTATCAATTGTGTTATTGAGTTCTATAGTTTCCTTATTCAACTTTTGTTTGGAAGATCTGTCCAGTGGTGAGAGAGGTGTGTTGAAGTCTCCCATGATTATGGTATGGTGGTCTATTAGACTCTTGAACTTGAGAAGAGTTTGTTTGATGAACATAGCTGCACCATTGTTTGGGGCATATATATTTATGATCGTCAAGTCTTGTTGGTGTATGGTTCCCTTGAGCAGTATGTAGTGTCCCTCTTTATCCCTTTTGATTAACTTGGGCTTGAAATCTATCTTATTTGATATGAGTATGGACACTCCTGCTTGTTTCCGAAGTCCATATGAGTGATATGATTTTTCCCAACCTTTCACCTTCAGCCTATGTATGTCTTTTCCTATCAAATGCGTCTCCTGTAGGCAGCATATTGTTGGGTCTTGTTTTGTGATCCATTCTACTAGCCTGTGTCTCTTAATTGGTGAGTTTAAGCCATTAACATTTAGGGTTATTATTGAGATATGGGTTGTTCTTCCAGCCATATTTGTTTATTTATGTTACTAAACATGGTTTGTTTTCCTCTTTGATTATTTTTCCCCCCTTTACTGTCCTACCTCCCACTGTTGGTTTTCATTGTTATTTTCCATTTCCTCTTCCTGTAGTGTTTTGCCAAGGATGTTTTGAAGAGATGGTTTTCTAGCTGCAAATTCTTTTAACTTTTGTTTATCGTAGAAGATTTTAAATTCATCTTCCATCCTGAAGCTTAATTTCGCTGGATACACAATTCTTGGTTGGAACCCATTTTCTTTCAGTGTTTGAAATATGTTATGCCAGGATCTTCTAGCTTTCAGAGTCTGTGTTGAAAGATCAGCTGTTATCCTGATTGGCTTACCCCTAAATATAATCTGCTTCCTTTATCTTGTAGCTTTTAAAATTCTCTCCTTATTCTGTATGGTGGGCATCTTCATTATAATGTGTCTAGGTGTGGATCTCTTATGATTTTGCACACTTGGCGTCCTGTAGGCTTCTAGGATTTGGGATTCTGTCTCATTCTTCAAGTCTGGGAAGTTTTCTCATATTATTTCATTGAATAGATTGCTCATTCCTTTGGTTTGGAGCTCTATACCTTCCTGTATCCCAATGACTCTTAAGTTTGGTCTCTTTATGTTATCCCATATTTATTGGATGTTCTGCTCATGGTTTCTTAACAGTCTTGCTGAGCTGTCTATGTTCTTTTCCAGTTGAAATACTTTGTCTTCATTGTCTGATGTTCTATCTTCTAAGTGTTCTACTCTGCTGGTAGTATTCTCCATTGAGTTTTTAAGTTGGTTTATTGCTTCCTGCATTTCTAGGATTTCTGTTTGTTTTTTTATAACCTCTGTCTCCTTGTATAGTTGATCTTTTGCTTCTTGGATTTGTTTATGTAATTCATTGTCGAAGTGATCTTTCATTGTCTGAGTTTGCTGTCTAATGTCTTCCTTGATACTCCAGATCATCTGAAGCATGTATATCCTGAATTCTTTATCTGACATTCCATCTGCTGCATCTGTTACCTCTTCTAAAGTTGAGTTGACCTGCATTGCTTGTGGTCCTTTCTTTCCTTGTCTTTTCATACTGCTTGCGTTTCTTTCTGCTTGGTGAAACTGTTGTGTTTTTGAAAATTTTTTCCCCCTATATATTTATATTGCTCTTGTATAGTTGAAAAGTCTCTCTTGCAGGGTCGGGCAGTGGTCTGCCTACCTTGCAGGCGCGGGTGGCGGCTCTGCTCTGCCCCTCCTCCAATTGTTGTGACGTGTCTACCACGCCCGCGTTCCCCTGGGCCTGTTCTGCCGGTCGGTCGCAGGTCTGCCTACCTTGCAGGCACGGGTGGCGGCTTTGCTCTGCCCTTACTCGAATTGGGGTGACGTGTCTACCACGCCGGTGGGTCACTGGGCTTATTCCGGGCGCGGGCAGCGGCTCTGCTCTGCCCCTCTGGCTTGATGACAAAATGAGAGAGACTCGGGTGTTTGTGACTCACTTTCTTTACCAGGAGACCAACTGTTTCTGTCGCCACTGGTATCGATGAAGTTCTCTCCTCCCCCGCTTTCTGATGACATCAGATCTCTGCCATGTTGGTATCCCATGCGAATGGCAGCATTTCGTTCCCTTTGCCGGGTGACCAAAGCAACGGGTGAGTCCTGACCGGCCCTCACAAGCCCCGTCTCAGTCCTGTTGCCACTGCCCACAAAGGCTCGGTTGGTATTTACCTCCACAGTATTCAGCAGGACCCGGACCGAGAAGCAGTTTCCGTGGGTTCTTTAGCCCTGGGCCAGAGCAGTTCTGGGAGCCGGAATTCGGCCGCTCCGTGCTCAGTGTATGTTCTGATAGGAGCAGGCTCCAAGAAGCAGTTTCCGCGGGTTATTTATCACTGAGCCTGAGTAATTTGTCTGCGAGCCGCAGGCGAATGGCAGCCTGAAATTACCTGTTCTATGGCTGAATGAGCTGCGATCAGTCGAAAACAGGGATGGTGACGTCAGCTCTCCAAGATGGTGGCCGCTGGTCTCCTCTGTGGTCTGACCGGTGTGGAGAACCGAATTGGACCGCTTCCTTCCCCGTCTCAAACCCAGAATTCAGCACTGAGTACGGTGATTGCACAGCTGGCAGAAGCCCACAGAAACTGCAGCACTGTATCTTTGCGTTGCTATCTCCTCGTTTCCCAGCGCGCGCCGCAGACTCTAGCTGCGGGGCGATTTGCTGAATAAGCAGTGTGACCCTCCGTGTGGACAAATCTCTCGTGTTTGAGCC
This sequence comes from Marmota flaviventris, assembly GCF_047511675.1. Taxonomy (NCBI): domain Eukaryota; kingdom Metazoa; phylum Chordata; class Mammalia; order Rodentia; family Sciuridae; genus Marmota; species Marmota flaviventris. Next base: position 121,976,633 of record NC_092518.1, read on the forward strand.
CCCGTAGCTGATCCTCGTGCGATGGAAATCCTTCCTCTAGGTTTTGGAGCACCCCAATTTTGCTGGAAATTCCTAACAAGATAGCTTTTAGCCATTCTAACTCATCATTCTCCTGCACAGTGACGCGGTACATGGGGGTAATGCTCTCCCTTCGCCGCCATCTTCCAGTTTATGTTCTTAATTGGATGAATCACCTGGGATTAATCTTATCAAATTGTAGCTGCAAGACACACAGCCTTACATTTTCTGCATTTGCATTCCCCCCCCCCCGCCCAAATCAACCCTCGTGCCATGTACTTAGGATGACCTTGTTTTCTGAATCAGATTTTAAAGAACACAGTTGGGGATACTAGTATGGATATTTCTATTCATTCAACAAATATTCACTCACTTTGCACCAATTGTGTGCCAGGTACTAGTCTGGCAAGTTGGAAAATAGCAGTAAAGCAAACATCAGAGATCTCTGCCTTCATAGAAATTGCATTTATTTTGAGGGGAGAGAGATAAACATTGAATATTTCATTTTTATTAACATATATTAATTATACATATTAATAGGATCCAGTGGGATATTTCAACACATGCACACAATATGGGCTAATCAAGTTAGGGTACTTAGCATTTCCTCCCTCATAATTTATGTTTGTAGCCTTCAAACTCCTGTCTTCTACATCATCATAAAGTATATATTAAGTTATTGTGGCCGATCTTTGCCCAACTGTTCTACAGAAAACCAGAGTTCTTTCCTTATATGTAACTGTGGTTTTTATACCCATTATTCAACCTCTTTCTTCCATCCCCACCTACCCAGCCTCTAAAAATCACTCTTCTACAGTTTGAAGACATATGAGAGATACCATGTGATATTTGTTATTCTGTCTCTAACTTATTTCACTTAGCATAATGTGTTCCATTTGTATCCATTTTGACATAGATGGCAGGATTCCATTTATTTTTATAGAAGAATGATATTCCATTGCATATCATTGTATATCACATTTTCTTTGCCTATCAATGGGCATGTTGCAATGTTTATTTTATTTCAGTACTGGGGATTGAACCCAGGGCCCCTCTACCACTGAGTTTTATCCCCAGCCTTTTTTACTTTTTATTTTGAGACAAGTTCTTGTTAAGTTAGTGAGGCTGGCCTTGAATTTTCAATCCTCCCAAGTCAGCCTCTTGAGTTAGTGGGATTATAGGGTGGCACGACCATGTCTGGCTAGAATGTATTTTTTTAAAGTGAGTGATTTAAGTAGTATGTTAGAAGGTAATGAGTCCTACTAGAAAAAGAAACAGCAAACCAAACTATGAGAATGGGCTGTGCCAGAGTCAGAAAGAAGTTTGCAGGATTAAGAATAGTGTTTTGGGCTGGGGATGTGGCTCAAGCGGTATCACGCTCGCCTGATGTGCGTGCGGCCCGGGTTCGATCCTCAGCACCACATACAATCAGAGATGTTGTGTCTGCCGAGAACTGAAAAACAAATATTAAAAATCTCTCTCTCTCTCTCTCTCTCTCTCTCTCTCTCTCTCTCCCTCCCTCCCTCCCACTCTCTCTTTAAAAAAAAAAAAAGAATAGTGTTTAGTGTAGGCCTATATGAGAAAGTGAGTTTTGAATAAAGATGTAAAGGGAGTGAAGAAATTAGCCAGGTGTATGTAATAGGGGAGAGTGTCACAGACAAAGGGGACAGCCAACAGAAAGGCCTTCATACAGAAGAATGCATGGTGTGTTCAGAACAGGGAGCACACCAGAGTGTTTGGAGAAGAGGGAACAAGCTGAAGAGTAGTACAGTCAGGTGATGATAGTTCACAGCAACCTATTGTAGTGCCTTTCCTCTGAGGGGAAAGAGTGACACTGGTGTGTTCTGAGCAGAAGAACGTCAGATCTGATTTCTGTTGTAATAACATTATGCTGCTTCTGTGCTCAGAGGCAACTGAAAGCAGTGGCATACATGATTCTGATATCCATCAATTTAATTACCACAGCTTAGTTGAATAGCACTAGTTCCCCAATAACATGCTTCAGATCTCAGTTACCATCAAATATGAACTAATTACATCAAGTACAGATTGTGCTGATTGCTCTTTTCAGTCCACAAATCATGACATAAAGAACAGATGCACACCATTATCAGTGACCAATCACATTACATCTTTCAAAGTCTTTTCAAGTCTACTGGTGATTGGTCACTATTCATATTATTCAGTTCATGCACAGACATCAAATCATTTACTTGGGATTGCCACCATTTGAGAGTCTTTAGAAATACAGCCAGAGGAACTTAATGAAGGTGAAGTTAACTACATAAATTAGGAAATTTTTGACAAAAAAAGTAAAGATATTCCCAGAGAAACTGATGCCAGTAAAACGAAGTTCACATTGAAATTCTAAGACCTATTTTACAATTATTATATAGTTTAGATATTTGTGGAGGGGTAGATTTTTTTATGTACTGGAGACCCAGGGGTGCTTTACTATTGAGCTACATCCTCAGCCCTTTTTATTTTTTATTTTGAGACAAGGTCTTGCTAAGTTGCAAAGCCTGGCCTCAGACTTGCTATCCTCCTGCCTCTGCCTCTGCCTCCTAAGTAGCTAGGATATGGGCACCTGGCTATAGTTTGGATCATGAATGTTCCTCAAAGGTTCATGTGTTAAAGATTTGCTCACTAGGATCACCCCATTGGAAGGTATCGGAACCCTTAAGGGGTGGGGCCTTGTAGAAGGTCTTTAGGTTACTGATACTATACCCTTGAATGGGATTGTGGTACCCTAGTCCCTTCCTGTTCCTATTTTGCCTCCTGGTTGTGAGGTAAGACATTTTGTTCCACCTCACACTCCTGCCATGATGTGCTGCCTCATTACAGACCCAAAACAACTGAACCAATCAATTAGGGACTGAAAACTCCAAAATGGTGAGACAAAATAAACCTCTCTTTAAAAGTTGACTATCATGAGTATTTTATTATAGTGACAGGAACATGACTGACTCAGAAAAATCCTGAAAGCACAAAGGATAAAGTGTTGGAAGTTGATTCCAACTTCAAAAGGAGTATGACAATTCACCGAGACAGAGGAGATGCTCTGTGGGTACTGGAAGTTGATAAGATGAGAGTAAGAAGGCAAATTACCCTTCATAAGGGTAGTTTAGGAATAAACACTTTAATGTTCAATTTTCCTAATGTTTTAAGTAACAATGTATTACAGACAAACCTATTAGTCTAATAGCAGATTTCTCAGCAGAGACTAAAGGCCAAGAGGGTGTGGAATAATGTATTTCAAGTCCTGAAAGGGAAGTAAGAAAAAAAAAAGCCTGCCATAACCCAGCAAAGTGATTCTTCAGAATCTAAGAAGAAATAAAGAAATCTGAGATAAGCATACACTAAAGGAATTCCTGACCCCTAGGCCAGCATACAAATTATGCATAAGGGAATCTTGCACCCAGAAGAGGAAGAAATAAAAACACAATCATGACAGCACAGGAAAGAATAAATATCTGTAGAATAGTAGACACATAAATGACAAATAGATAAGAATCAAGCATTATCAGTATAGTAAACTATGAAACTTCCAAGATGAATAAAACAGGAAGAAGCAAACACAGACTGTTCAAAACAACCAGAAGAAAAACAGCACAATAATAGAAATAAATACGTAGCTTCCAATGATAACCCTGAATGTGAATGGTCTTAATTCTATAATTAAAAGATGCAGACTGGATAAATGGATTAAAAAAACAAGACCCAATTATATGCTGCCTATAAGAAATTCACCTCACTCGCAAAGACATACACAGACAGAAAGTGAAGGATAGGAAATTGTATCCCAAGCAAATAGAATCTGAAAGCAAGCAGGAGTACATGTACTTCATAGAAGACTCAGAGAAGGTCACTGTATTATTGATCATGGAGAAAAATCCTCAAGAAGCTATACAAATTATAAATATCTATGCACTAAACATGCAACCACCCAATTTTACAATTGTTAAATTAAACATAGCTTTATAAAAAAGTTTTGTAAAAAAAAACACTTCTAGGGGCCTGGGGTTGTGGATCAGTGATAGAATGCTTAGCTAGCACATGCAAGGCCCTGGATTCAATCCTCAGCACCACATTAAAATAAAGGTATTGTGCCCAACTACAACTAAAAACTAAATGTTAAAAAAAAAATACTACTAGACATAAAGGGAGGGATAGGCCCCAATGCAAAAGTAGTGGGCAAATTTAACAGCCCACATTCATCATTAGATAGATCATCTAGACAAAAAAAATCAACAAAGAAACATCAGATTTTAATTACTCTGAAGATCAAATGGAGTTAATAAATACCTTCAGAATATTCCATCCAAAAGTTGCAGAATACACATTCTTTTTATCATTACATGGGACCTTTCTCCAAAATAGACCAAATATTAGGCTATAAAGCAAGTCTCAACAAATTTTTAAAAATTAAAAGAATTTCTGGCATTTTTTTCTGATCAAAATGGCATGAAACTAGAGATCAATAGCAAGAGAGATTGCAGAAATGATACAAGCATGTGAAGACTGAACAATACACTGTTTAATGAACAGAGGGTCACTGAGGAAGTCAGAGGGGGAATTTTAAAATTCCTTGAATCAATTGAAAACGAAAATATAACTTAGCAGGAACATGTGAGATACAACAACAGCAATACTAAGAGGGAAGTTTATGGTAATGAGTTCCTACATTAAAAAAATAAAAGAGCTCTCAAATAGTCTAATGATGCATCTCAAGGTCTTGTTTTTAAACAACTAACCAAACCTAAAACTAGTAGAAGGAAATAATAAAGATCAGAGAAGAAATAAATAAAATAGAGACTAAAAGAACAATACAAGGAATCAATGACTCAAAGAGTAGGTTCTTTGAAAAGAGAAACAAAAATTGATAAAGCTTTAGCTAAACTAACCAAAAGAGAGAGAACTCCCAAATAAATACAATTAGAGGTGTAAAGGGGATATTATAACAGATACCATTGAAATTCAAAGGCTCTTTAGAAGATATTTTGAAAAACTATATAAATTGGAAAATATAGGAGAAATATCTGGACACATGTGACCTATTGAGACTGAACCAAGAGATATAAGAAACCCCTAAATAGACCAATTACAGGTAATGAGTTTGAAGCAGTAATAAAAGGCCTAGGACCACATGGATTCACTGCTGAATTTTATAAAACTTTTAAAGAAGAACTAACACCAATGCTACTTAAACTATTTCATCAAGTAGAAAGGAAACAAACCCTTTCAAACTCATTCTATGAAGAGAGTATTACCCTGCTACCTAAAACCCAATAAGGATGCAACCAAAGAGAGAGAGAGAGAGAGAGAGAGGAAGAAGTATAAACCAAAGCTCTGATGAACAAAAATGAAAAAAAGTCTTCAACAGAATCTTGCAAATCAAATTCACTATCACATTGAAAAGATAATACATCATGATCAAGTTGACTTCATTCCAGAAATGCAAAGATGATTCAATATATACAAATCAATAAATGCAATATAGCACACACATAGAATCAAGGATAGAAATCACAAAGTCATCTCAATAGATGCAGAAAAAACTTTTGATAAAATTCAAGCTCCTTTCATGATAAAAGCCCTGAATAAACTGAGTATAGAATGATCATATTTTAATATATATTAATATATTTTTAAATATAATATATAATATAATATAGGCTATATATGGCAAACTCATAGTCAACATTATAATAAATGGAGGGAAACTGAAAGCATTTCCTCTAAGATCAGGAACAAGATTGGGTGTCCACTCTTATGTTCATATTCAATGTAGTACTAGACATTTTAGCCAGAACAAATAAACAAGAGAAAGAAATAGAAGGAAGTCAAAATTATTCATGTTTGCTGGTGATATGATTCTGTACATAGAAAATCCCAAAGATCTAGCCAAAAGACTTTCAGAACTGATTAATTCAGTTAAATAACCATCCACAACATCAACATACAAAAATCAGTAGCTTTTCTTCACACCAATAATGAACTTACTGACAGTAATCAGCAGTATAGTCCCATTCACACTAGCCATACAAAAACTAAAATACCTAGGAATAAACCTTACTAATTATATGAAAAAATACCAAGATGAATAAGAGGAAAAACTGAATATAAACTATTCAAAACAATTTGAAGAAAAACAGCAACATGATAGGGAAAACTTCTACAGTGGAAATTACAAATCACTGAAGAAACAAATGAAAAAAGACACTAGAAGGTAGAAAGATCTCATACATTTGTGGATAGGTAGAACTAACATTGTAAAAATGTTCATACTACCCAAGCAATCTACAAAATATGAGTGACATTGTTCTAAGAACTAGGAAAACATCCTAAAATTCATATAGAAATACAAAAGATTCCAAATAGCCAAATCAATCCTGAGCACAAGGCACAATGCTGGAGATATCACAATACCTGATTTCAAAACATGCTACAGAGCCATTGTCACAAAAACAGCATGTTATTGGTATAAAAACAGATGCATAGATCAATGAAACAATATAGAGGACCCAGAAATAAATCCATACAACTTCAGCCACCTGATTTTCAACAAAGTTGCCAAAACTGTACATTGGAAAAAGCACAGTCTCTTCAACAAATGGTGCTGGGAAAAGTGTATATCCACAAGTAGAATATTGAAATTATATCCCTATCTCCCATTCTGTACAAAAGTAAACTCAAAATGGATTAAAGAGGACTGGGGATATTATAGCTCAGTGATAGAGCATTTGCTTAACATGCATGAGGCCCTGGGTTTGATCCCCAGTACTGCCAAAATAAAAAACAAAAATACCCCCCCAAAACTAAGGAACAAAATGAATCAAAGACCTGAAACTCTTTTTTTTAGAGAGAGAGAGAATTTTTTTTTCTAGATGGACACAACACAATGCCTTTATTTTTATGTGGTGCTGAGAATTGAACCCAGGTCACGCCTGTGCTGGGCGAGCGCTCTTCCGCTGAGCCACAATCCCAGCCCAAGACCTGAAACTTTGAAAATGCTTGAAGAAAACATATGGGGAGCCAGGCATTTGGTGCATGCCTGTAATCCCAGTGGCTCAGAAGGCTGAGGCAGGAAGATTGCAAGTTCAAAGCCAGCCTCAGCAAAAGTGAGGCCCTAAGCAACTCAGTGAGACTCTGTCTCTAAATAATATACCAAAAGGGCTGAGGGTGTGGCACAGTGGTTGAGTGCTCCTGAGTTCAATCCCCTGTAACCCCCCCCCCCCAAATAAAAACCATGTAACATTCTTGAATTGGCATGGGCAGTGATTTCTGATTAGGACTCTGATAGCTCAAAAACAAGAATGGACAAATGGGCTTCCAACAAATTTAAAAGCTTCTGAATAGCAAAGGAAACAATCAACAAGGTGAAGAAACAACCTATGGAATGAGAGAAAATATTTGCCAAGTATTCACCTGACATAGAAGTAAAATCTAGAGTATCTAAAAACTCCCCCCCCAAAAAAAAACCCCAAAATAAGACACCTAATTTTTCAAAAGACAAAGGATCTGAGTAGACACTTATAAAAAATATATATAAACTGTTGATAAATATATGGAAAATGTCCAATGTCTTTAGCCATCAGGGAACAAAAATTACGACTACATTGAGATTCCATCTCATCCCAGTTAGAATAACTATTATAAAATAAAAGTGATGAATACTGGCAAGAATGTGGAGAAAAGGAAACCCTGTTGTTTGTTTCCTTTGCTGTGCATAAGTGCTTTAATTTGTTTGAATCCCATATGTAATGGTGGGAATATAAGTTAGTATGGAAAGCAGTATCAAAGTTCTTCAAAGATCAAAGATGCCAATGTTCTTTAAAATACCACTATTAGAAATGTATCCCTTTAGGAGAGTTGTTTATAGCAGCTCAATTCACAATTGCTAAACTATGGGACCAATCTAGGAGCCCTTCAACAGATGAATGGATAAAGAAAATGTGGCATATATACACAATGGACTATTACTCAGCATTAAAAGAGAATAAAATCATGGCATTTGCAGGTAAATGGATGGAGTTGGAGAGTATCATGCTAAGTGAAGTAAGCCAACCCCAAAAACCAAAGGCCAAATGTACTTTCTGTTATGTAGATGCTAACACATGATAACAGGGGTGGGGGGATGAAAGAACAATAGAAGTTCATTGGATTAGACAAAGAGGAATGAAGAGAAGGGAGGGGGGATGGGAATAGGAAAGACAGTGGAACGAATCAGACATAACTTTCCTATGTTCATAATATGAATACACCACCAGTGTAACTCCACATCATGTACAACCACAAGAATGAGAAGCTATACTCCACATATATATAATACGTCAAGGTATGTTCTACTGTCATATATATATCTAAAAACAACAAATAAAAAAGAAAAAACATTTCTTCAGGTTAAGTGTTGACTCTCTTGAATCTTAAAATGTGTGTGTGTGTGTGTGTGTGTGTGTGTGTCTGTTTGTCTGTCTGTCTGTCTGTCTGGAATGACTGGTACAGCAAGTCATGATATTAGGAAACTGTAGGGAGAAAGGAGTGCTTAGATGGGTCTGTAGGAGGGTTCCAGAAAAGGCATCTTTTTAGACAGAGAAATAGGCAATATGTAGGAGAGTCTTTAAAATGTATCTTTCTATTGATCCAGTGACTCCATTTCTGAGATCATATCTGAAGGGATTAGACTAAGGATTATGCACAGAATTGTTTATCGTGATATCTTTTATAATAAACATTAGTGCTAACAGTGGGAAAATATTTCAGTAAATGCCCAATACATGCAAATGACACAACATTATTAATTCTTTAACATTATTTTGTAAAGATTGGAATTATCTTTCAGTTATCATGAAAATCATAGGAAGTATTTGTGAAGTAATATGAATTAATAAAATTAATGATACAATTTATCATTAATACATTAATTTTATTAATACATTAATAAAATTAATGATACACCAAATACGGTGACACATGCCTATAATTCCAGCTGCTTGGGAGTCTGACACAGGAGGACCATGGGTTCAAAGCCAACCTCAGCAATGGTGAGGCCCTAAGCAACTCAGTGAGACCCTCTCTATGAATAAAATCAAAATAGGGCTGGGGATGTGACTCAGTGGTCCAGTGTCCCTGGGTTCAATCCCTGGGACCAAAAATAAGTAAATAAATAGATAGGTGGGTAGATAGATAAATAATAATAAATGCAATAAAAATTCACAAGATTATGGTCTCTGAAACCAGACTGACAACTAGGTGCATTAAATTTGGGTGGGTTCTCTAGCCTGTCTGTGCCTCTCTTTCCTCTGTTATTTTGGCACAAAATATAACTAATGGTAGTATTGACCTTTAGTATTATTCTATAGATTAAATGAGTTCCTACTTATAAAACATAAGAGTTCTGATATATACTAAATGCTCAATAAATATTAGTTATTGTTATAATTATTAGTTCCCTGTATTCTGTTTTAAAATAAAAGTTTATTTCTTATTCATTCTCTATCTTATTCATCTTCAGGAATAATCACTTGTTAACAGTTTGATAAGTGCCCTTCTAGATCTTTTTAATGCAAATACACACATACATGCATGTGTACACACATGTATATGCATGTGTATGCATGTACATGGATTTATGTGTGTGTGTAAATATTTGAACAGAAATGGGTTATATAATAAATAGTATTGAGCAACTTGTTCTTTTCACTTAGCAATATATTGATGTATCACCGATGTCTTTGTATGTCAGTAATACAGGCCAGCTATTTCTTAATGGAGCATTAGTGTTCTAGAGTATTACTATATTTTATTTATATATCATTCTATTACCTCATTTCATTTTATTGATGAACTCTGAGATTATTCTAAGATTTCTCTCCATTATAAATAATGCTTTCATGCTTGTAATTTTATATATCTCTTTTACACACTTATACAAGTACTTTTATAGGAGAGATTTCTAGAAGTACAACTGTTGTCAAAGGACATAAGCATTTATAATATTGACAGATACTTTCAATTTCTCCTCCAAAGAAGTTGTATATCAATATCTAAGAGTTGTATTTTCCTTAATGCTCCATCCTCTCTGATATTATCAGTCTTTAAATGTTTTTGTATCTATGAGGCAATATGGTAACTAATTTGGTTCATAATTTGAGTTTCTCTGGTCACTATTGAAGCTGAGTGTCTTTTCATATGTATATCGGTCACTTGATTTCCTCTTCTGTGAATTACTGGCTCAAGTTCTTTCCTGTGAGTGTTTTTTTCTTTTTTATATACACTTCCCTGTATTTAAAGAGATACACATTTTGTATTTATAAGTAATCCATTCTTGATCAATACAACTAGCAGAGGAAAGCATTTACTCAATCTAAAAGAAGGGAAAATGTAAATATATATTTTGTTACAGATTTCTTTTGGGGCAGAGTGGAACAGAAACGAATTTTAATTGCTTACTTCTGCTTTTCTCAACCTAATATGAAAATAGTCCTTCTTTGGCAATTTCAAGTTCACCATCTAACACATTTCCCTAATTCACCCAAGTCTACACTTTAAAAGTTTAACTCAATATTGCACAGTTTTCTTTAAAATCCATCTTTGAGGCCGATCCAGAAGGAAGCAGAGAGATACACAGTTCTTTGGTATATTCAGGGCCATTCTGACAGCCCATGCTAACTGCTCAGACAGCAGCAGATGTATTTTTTTTTCTTTCAGAATTCTTTCACAGTGACCTCATAATTGGGCTGCCCCTGTAGGCTCTGCATGGAAGAATAATGAGTTTTTGAACCATGAGTAGGACATGTTTTGAAACAGAAGCAAATAGTGCAGATTATTTACAATGCTGCCTTCAAGGCCATTTGAGTTGGGATGGCTACAAATGCCCCTGTGCCAGGAGCTAGGAATGGCTATTGCAGTCAGAGTGGCCATGGCTAGCTTTTCCTGACTGTCCTTGTTTCCATTTTTCCTTTACACTAGTAACATACTAATTGTTGAGCAGTAGAGAAGCCAACTCAAGCTGATTAACAGTCTGGCTTAATCACATTGTAGTTCCCATTCTCCCAAGTGCTGGTTCAGCCGTTGGGGGAAAATAGTCCTGGTGTCAGGGGGACTATCTGATCCTAGTAACACAAGCTTAGGGACATTGCTGAGGAGAACACAGTATACTTATTAACCTTGGAAACCCAGTGCTTCACATATTGCATGATAAGCATTGCAGGTGTTTTGTGACATTGTGATGAATATCTTGACTATGAAATTCAGCTTGAGAGTTGTGTGTAATCTTGGATCCAATAAGCAGGTATTTGCCTTGATCACAGTCAAACAAGTGTTAATTCAGGACACAAGTTTAGATTATTAGAATATTAAGCCTTAAGGGCCACCTAATCTAATCCCCTCACGAACTCTGAATATCCTTCCACATTCCCCCATCCCTCAGCTCCCAATAAGTGGGGAGGTACCCTCAGCTTGACCCCAGTCTCTCCACAGACATGGAGATCATTGGTGAACAAGTCAGCCCAATTCATTTAAAAACAGATCTGACAGAAGGTTGTTCTTATTGAAATTTTTCTCCCTGTAGTCAACCCCCTGAACCAATGGGAGTCTGGTAGTACCTCACATATCAAGTCTAATCATGCTTAAACATCATAGACCTGGAAGCTGGGTGCAGTGGTCCATGCCTATAATCTCAGCTACTTGGGAGGCTGAGGAAGGAGGATGGCAAGCTTGAGGCCAGCCTTGGCAATTTAGCAAGACTGTCTTAAAGTAATTTTTTTAAAAAAAGGAATTGGGATGTAGCTCAGTGGTAGAGGATCCTTGGGTTTAACACCCAGTACTGGAAAAAAAAAAATCAAAGACCTGGAAATATTAAAAAGTAACTTCCTTCCTCTCTTTCTATAGCTTTACTTCTACCCCTCTACCCTTCCCACTCCCACTACTCACATTGAATACTACAAGCTTTTGTGACTTTTCTCGTAAGAAACCTCTGGCTTCTTCTCTAACCTAATCTCCTGTTTGTTTCTCATATACATGTTCCTCAAACATGAAGACCATATCCCTGCAAACTTTCTGCTCCCGTTGCCAGAAATGCTCTTCCCTCAGGTAGTAGCCAGCTTTCCTTCTTTCTTTTGCTTAAATATCAACTCCTCAGAGAGGCCTTTCCCGACCATTGTGTTTAAATGAACTTCCATCTCCATCACTACTTCTTTACCCTGGTATATTTTTTCATACTACATATTCACTTGCTGAAAGATGATTATGTATCTGTTTATATATTCATCTATCTCTCCAGATAAATTTGAGTGTCATGAAGGTAGGGACTGTGTCTTTTTTATCTAGCATGTAATGGATGTTCAGTAAATATTTGTTGAATAAATCAATAGGATTTGTTTTTTATTGCCTTCATCATCCTGATCACTCTCTTGACTTTGTCAATATCCCTCTCAAAGTGCAGTGGCCAAGAACTAACAATATAAATGTAGCTATAAGACAACCAAGCAGAATAGAAAAGAACAACCATATTACTCAGTCAACAAATATATAACACATAGCAGGCACCATGCTAGATCATGGATATAAGACAGTGAACAAGCTCCACGTGGTTCCTGTGTCCATAGAAGCCAGTGTCTAGTATCTTATAGGTATTATTCTACTAAGATGACGACTTAAGATCACATTCGCTTTTTTGGAGGGACTGTTATTATATATAACACTGAAGCACTTAGAGTAGATTAAACTCGAAGCTTCTTATCATGAAGGTTTTTTGGGCTCAATACAAAATCATGTATTCTATTAAATTTCAGTAGATTTAGTTTCACCCATCATTCTATTAATTTGAATTATTTTGAGATACAAATCCAGCCAACCAAAGTATTTACTAGTCTTGTTACATTTGTGTCATGTCCAAATCTAATCAGTGGGCCTTACATGTATGAAAGTCATCAATAAAAATTCACCAGGACAAAGCTAAGGACAGACACCCTGTGGTACACCACCAGAAGATTATTTTCAGCTTAACACATATACACCAGTAATTATAAATGCTTTGATGTCCAGATTTTCTGCCTACCATGTTTCCATATTTACAGTACTAGAAGCCCTGTCAAAGAAGGAGTTGGAAGTCAGTTAGTTGTGCTTTGTACATAGCGAACCCATGTTGGGTCCTGATTTCCCTGGAAATCACTACAAATTTGACACTCTTCTTTGATATCATGATCTCCAATTTGTAATGTCCTGAATCAAAATAGGTCTCCATTTTCTTGATTCTAGAGCTTCTCATGTTTGCTGTGATTCCTCAAACTGTCATGATAGCATTCTCCCGCCCCTGTTCCCGATTCTTTTTTTCTAAGCTCTCTCCACGGAGGTCACAGTTACTTGAGTAAGGAGTTTTAAATTCATTTATAGAGCACCTATATGTTCTTTAACACTCTCATCTGAGATTCTGCTGCTTCTCATTAGCATTCTTTCAACTTTTCAGTCTGAAGCTCATTATCTTTTGCAGAGAATACAGTCAGTCATTTTTCACTGAGTTTGCTTTTATACTGGTTGATTTTATGCCATGTGCGTGTATTCTTTTGGAAATACACATGTGCTTGGAAGTCTTTGAACCTGAGAGTGGATATTGATTGAGAACTCCAGAGTTCTGCCTTTCCTCAGTCCTCAATATTGTTCCTTCAGCCCCAGGCAGCACATCCCTCCCCTCACTTCATTCTCGCTCAGAACATAACAAATGAAGCCCTGGGCTTGCCTCCTAGACATTACCTCCCAGCCTTAGCTCATCATGGCATTCACCTTCCTGCCATGAGTCACATCAGCTGGTGATCCTTTTGGGGTTCATGTTTAATCTCATTTCCTATCATTCTCCCCACACTGTGGTTTAGCCACAAGCACCTCCTTGCTGTTCCTTAAAGGTGCTAAACATGTCTCCAAGTCAGGGTCTTTGCATTTGCTAAAACCTCAGCACAAAATGTTCTTCATCCAAATATTTCCATGGCTTGCTCCTCACTTCATTTAGGTCCCTTCCCAATTATGTTCTCTTCAGAGAAACCATCCCTGACATTGTAGTTGAAACAGTACACACATATGCCCACCTCCACTGGTCACTTTCTGCCCCTGACACTGCTTTGGTTCTCAGCAATTATCACTATCTGACATACTTATTTGGGTACTGTCTGTCTCCTTCTACTAGAAAATAAGTTACATAGGGACAAGGATCTTTTCCTCTTTTGTTAATTGCTAAGACAGTGCTGGTCAGATACTAGGTGCTCAATAAACATCTCAAAAATTAGTGATGCCTAGGTACTTCCTGTAGTCAGAACATTGTTCCATGAGACTTAGATATCATTTTTCCGCCTATAAGGTTATTTGAAAGCTCTGACAATAAGTAATACTGCTGTGAGAATACTAAATGGAAAGTGACTGGAAATATCTCCTACAGCCTGTAATTTCTATGCATGGACCCAAGTGACATGCAAAGCATATCTGAAGGTCTGCTGCACAGCAGTACAGGAGGGATTGTAGTTCGCATTGGAATCTATTGGAATGAACCTAAGACTGGAGGCAGAAGGGGCTGCCTATCTGCCAGAGCACGTCTGCTGGGAGAGGAGACGAAGTCATACTATGATATTAAATTGATTCACTTAAATCTCTGGGTGTTGATATGGAAGAAGTCCATGACAGTCTGTTTATTTAAAAATGCAGGAAACAGAACAATATGTACAGTATATTCCATTTATATAGCACTGAATACATACACAAAGACAGCATACAACTCTAGATATAGAGATATATTAAATTATTAATATGATTATCTCTGGATGGTATTATTTCATATTAGATTTTTTAAATTCTTGTTTCTCAGTGTTGGATTTTCTTTTAAAATATTGCTGTGTACCATTCTTCACCTCACAAAATGGTTACTTTTGAATGAGCTGGGAAAAGTATTTGTTGATTGGTTTTATTTGATGTGTATGGAAATCCTTGAATCTGAGAGTAGATTTGGTAGGTGTACATATATGATCACCTGACTACAGAGTAGCAGGTATTAAAAATTGTGATGACAGTCAGGTGTAACTAATTAGGACAAATTTTTAAAAATCAAAAAAATTGTGATGACAGTTCTCATACTTAGAGAAAACAACTAGGGGAACCATTTCTCGAGACCTAATTCTGAGTTATAGGGAGTTGTTCAGGAAGTGGAAGTGATAAGATGTAACAGGAGAATGATGAAGGACTACAAAGATTTTGACCTTGAGAAAGGGGATACTTGAGGAATGTCTGATGTCCAGGTCTATAGCACCAGACTCCACGAAGGAAAAAACTTCGAGAGGGTTTGGAAACATTCTGAACTGTCACTCCAACTGCAAGTACAAGTGATGTGTAGTGGAAGATATGGGAAGATGGTTAGAAAGTCAGAAAAATTGCCTAAGGAAGTCTTAGAGAAACACCAGGTTTTTTTGATGCTGAGGAATTGAACCCAGGGCACTCTACTAGTGAGCCACATCTCTAGCACCCTATTTCTTTATTTATTTACTTATTTATTTTGGTACAGGGATTGAACTCAGGGGCACTCTGTCACTGAGCCACATCCCCAACACATTTTTATATTTTATTTAGAGACAGGGTCTACTGAGTTGCTTAGTGCCTTGCTGTTGCTGAGGCTGGCTTTGAACTCATGATCCTCCTGCCTCAGCCTCCTGAGGCACTGGGATTACAGGCATGTGCCACTGCACCCAACCTCAGCCCTTATTATTTTTTATTTTGAGACATGGTCTTGCTAAGGTGCTGAGACCAGCTTTCCTCTTGCCTCAGCCTCCCAAATCTCTGGTATTATAGGCATGCACCACTATGTTTCTGCACCAGGCAGAAACACAGATTTTTTAAATTAATTTTCTTGTTTGTTTTAGTTGCTTATACATGACAGTAGAATGCATTCATGCACTTTGATATATCATACATAGATGGGATATAATTTCTTATTTTTCTGAGTGTACATGTTGCAGAATCATAATGGTCATGCAGTCACATATATACCTACAGTAATGTCTGTTTAATTCAACTATCTTTCCTATCCCCACATCCCCTCCCCTTCCCTCCCATCACTTCCCTCTACCTAATCTAAGGTAATACTATTCTTCCCTAGTGCCCCCACCGCCTTATTGTGAATTAGCATCCATATATTAGAGAAAACATTCGGCCTTTGGTTTTGTGGGGTTGGTTTATTTCACTTAGCATTATATTCTCCAACCCCATCCATTTACTGGCAAATGCCATAATTCCACTCTTCTTTAAAGCTGAGTAATATTCCATTGTGTATATACCACAGTTTCTTTATTCATTCATCTATTGAAGGGCATCTAGGTTGGTTCCACAGTTTAGCTATTGTGAATTGAGCTGCTAAAACATTGATGTGGCTGTGTCCCTGTAGCATGCTGTTTTTAAGTCCTTTGGGTAGAAACTGAGGAGTGGGATAGCTGGGTCAAAGGGTAGTTCCATTCCAAGTAGAAACACATATTTTTGAAAATTATTTTTTTCTAAATGAAAGAAAACATATTTTCTACTGATAGGGAACAGAGAGTAACCAAAGAAGTCTATCAGATGGTGATAACTGACAAAAAGAAACAAAAGCAATGTAAGGTTAGAAAGTGGCTAGTAGACCTCATGTGTGTGCTCTTTCTGATATGTAGCTAATAGCGGCATTATTTTTTGTAAGGTGCCTTTCTGTGGAGTGACCTGCAAAGTTTCCCCTAGAGGTCATGGGTTCTCAACTACAGTTCCCCACTTGCAGCTTACTTGGCATCTTTAACAGCAAAAAAAACTGGAGCTAGATCAGAGTACTAGGAGAGTGCTAAAAGGACTGAGAGTTCAAGGGCAGCAAGATCATATGGGACCTTGTAGGCTGTGGCCAGAACTTTGAATTTTTATTTTGACGTGAGTCACCATTGAGAGGTTTTTTGAGCAAAGCAATGACATGATTTTGACTTATGGATTATTGTCATGAGTGGTACTGTTAATAATTACTCTGAGGTGGATTGTCTTTAAATGCAAGCATATGTTTGATCATACCAGTCATCAAACACAATTAATGCAAAAAGTGTTGGGTGTGCAGGAGCACCCCCAACTAGCATTTAATGCACACTAATTAAACACTACAAACAAATCACACAATCCTAGGACAATCACGAGCCCCAAAATACCTCTGATGCCATGCGACTTCTCTTAGCCAAAGAGCAGACATTGTCATTGTCCAGTGGTTCTCTCCAGCCACTGGTTGGATGTTGGGGAATGGTGGAGTTGATCTGGGGACGGATAGCAGGATGGCCCATCTTACTGATGTCCTTGGAGCGGCCTTGTTAATGTGGCAGGACAAGTGATTTAAATATAGTTCCAAGTTGGTAGTGTATGTTTGTGATTGGTCACAACCAGTGAAAGTCAGTGTCCATTGGTTATGTCCAGTGAAGTGATATAATTGTAACAGGGCATGTTCTTTGCACATGTCCATGGAGCTGTGCCCCTATCAACTGTAACCAGTCATTGCTAAGCATGTGTATGGCTAATACTCCTCACAGCTCTTTATCAATTGCAAGCAGACATGACTAAGCAGTTCAATGGCTGCTGTTCCTTATGGCCAGCAACTTTGTGAGTCCCAGCATGTCTATGGCAGATGCTCCTTACAATTAACAAAATTTCTCATAAGGTAGATATGAAATCCTGGAAAAAAAGAGAAAACTCAAGGATACTTCTAAGATCTCTGGCTGGGGAGCTAGATGAATGGCAATTCCATTTATTGAGATGGGAGTGATGGAGAGAGGAGCACATCATGAGGTTTGGGGATCGAGAATGATTTTTGGACATGCTAAGTTGAAGATATCTCTTAGTGGGCTGGGGCTGTAGCTCAGTGATAGAGTCCTTGCCTAGAATATGTGAGGCACTGGGTTCAATGTTCAGCACCACATAAAAATAAATGAATAAAATAAAGGTATTGTGTCCATCTAGACTAAAAAAAGTTTTTTTATAAAGATATCTCTTGGGGCTGTGGTGGTGGCTTAATGGTAGAGCACTTGCCTGGCATGTGTGAGACCCTGGGTTCAATTCTCAGCACTGCATATAAATAAATAAATAAAATAAAGGTCTGCCAACAACTAAAAAAAAAAATTTAAAGATATCTCTTACTTATTCAAGTAGAGAGACTGAGTTAGGTATACATGCATCTGTGCAAAATGTACGTAAATGGTCTTGGCTAGGGATATAAATTTAGGATTTCTCACATCCGTATGGAATTTAAGTCCAAGGGACTGGTGGGCTTTCCATAAGATCACCATGTGGTCTTTCTTCTCTACCCCCTGCCTCCACTATTATAGATCATAGGTGTAACTTACGGTTTGGAAATATCTTTTCAATATTTCATGCTGGGAAAACCCAAGAAATAAAGCAGCTTTGCCCTTCATATGATTAAAAAATTAAATAAAACAAAGGGGATGTGTATGCAAGTAGAGCAGGTATTGAATACAGGTAAAACAAGCAGCCATTTTCATGGGGTTTTGAGAAAGTCTATTACCCCTATACCACAGTAGCACCCTCAGCTGCTGGCAGAATCCCCCAGTTACTCCTTTAGTTAAATTGGAAGTGGAGTGTTGTTGTCCTCATAGTTATAGAGAACTCATGACGTCTGGGAAAACTTTACAGGCCATTCCACAAAAAAAAGGCACCTGAGAGAAAATAAACAATTCAACTAATCTGCTCAGATGCTGGCAAGTTTTAGGGGGACAGAGGGAAAAGAAAGAACAGGGGCATCCCCTTGCACACAAAGAACAACAGATGGGGAGAGTTACACTGTGTTCCTATTTTGTGTCAAGCAGTGTGCTAAACCCTGTGTGTGCATCAGCTCAATAAACAATTCTAGGATTTATTTATCACTGGACCCAGTTCACAGATGGGGTAAGTGGGGCTCAGAGTTTAAATCACTTCCCAATTTCATGTATCTAGTAGACTCCAAACCCACAAGCTGCCTGAATCAGGTAGTTGCTCTAGATAGGGAGGTGCAGGAGGTAAGAGCCTTGCCCAGAGGCCATGTCTGGGGCTCTGGAGTCAAAGCCTTTACTACCTAGGGCTTCCCTGTTTGAAATGCTAATTAGCCATTGTTCCTAGCTAACTAGCCTTGTGCTTTAATCCTTCCATCTTTTAAAGTTTTTTTTTTTTTTACTAAATGAGGCAACCACCATTCCCATCAAGTTACAAACTCCAAACCGTTTTCTACCCTCAGGTTAAACAAGCAGAGTCATCTCAGGTTTAGGTGGGGCCCTGGAGGACCTCAAGTGGCCTACTATCCTCCTCAAAGTAAGGATTTAAAGTCCTGTTAAAAGGCAAGTGGCCCTCAGATGTCAGCAGTCCTGGGGTATGAGTGACAACCTTCCAAGGTCAGGTGAGGGTGGGCATGGAGTTGGATTTGTCCCTGGGACTGAAAGGACCTCTGGAAGTGGTCTGGCTCCTTCACTTGTGCACATCCCCCCACCAGATGGGTCTAAGGCCTTTTAAAAAGAAGGGGTGACTTCAATTTAGCAACAGGGGCACAGTGCCACACATCCTATTACTATTCAGACAGTGGTCAGGCATCAGGAAGTTGGAGCACGATCTTCATACTGATGGGTGAAGCAGAGCTGTTCCCCCCAGGCTTTGCTGGACTCCCAAGGAGTTTCCTTCTACATTCTTTGAACAGGACCAATTAATTGTATTGGCCTCCAAGACAATCCACCAGCCCCATCTAGATCTAGCTAGGCTAGTCACAAGTCTTGCTGGCCCTCTTTGCAAGTTGTCTGAATGAAACAGTGCATCACATTCACCCCGCCCTCGGATGTTCTCAGTTGAAATTAATTTGCCCCTCCCCCACTCCCCTGGCCCTTTGCTCGCAATTCTATTGCAGTGTTTCCCAGTGTCATCCTTATTAGTGTTATTTATGTGCACGTCTGTCTCCTCTTCCAGATCATGAGCTCCTGGAGGGCTGAAACTGTGGCTTATTCATCTCTATCCCCCACGGACTACGCGCAGGGCCCTGCACATCGTAAGCACTCAATAACCGCTTGTAGAATTGAATTATTACTCGCTGCCACCGTTGTGATTGGCATTTGTTCATTTAGTCCACTTGAGCCTTAAGAACCTCCTGCCAAGAATCAAAAGTAAAGATGCACAAGTACAAAAAGATAGGTTTTTTAACAGTGGATGGATTTTGGTTGTTTTATTCAAAACAGGCCTGATGAAAAGAAATGTTTTCTTAGGTCTTCCAGCTAGACAGAAAAGGTTATCAGCAGACTAAGAGGAGTGTTCTCGAACAGCATCAAGTGTCTCAACGTGCCCAATGGGCAGAGAGCTTAGCGTGACCGTGAAAACTGGCTCAAAGGCTACTTGGGTTCATTCTGACATATGTCATATTTTCAAGAGAGGTGTTGAAAGCAGAGTCAAACAAATGGCCAAAGTGCCACTCAGTGCACTGGAATTGGCAATACATGAAAGCGTTAGTGTGCACCTCAGGGACCAAGGTTGCCCCCAGGTCTTCCCCGGGAGCTACTTGAAAAGTTGAGAAGTGTATAGGGGTTCTCATCACATAGTCACATTCTCTCCATTCCAGCCGAGTAGCTGGCCTCACGGACACTTTGTAGCAACTACATTCTGGCTGTCAGGTGGTGTTATGTTTAACCCACTCATGCTATCCGTTGAAAACAGCATATCTTTATGGACTGACACATTTAGGAAACTCTGTGGCATATAATATGCAGATTCCCCCTGCTCTACAGAGAGAATTGAACATGGAAAGGGAAGACCTGGGATCTGCAGTGCCAAAGACAGGGGGTCAAGCAGGCAGGCAACGTGTATAGATTTTCTGTGTCCTCACAGTAAATGTGCCTGGTCCTGGGCTAGATGGTGACCAAAGCAGACACAATACCAACCCTTCTGAAACTTAGAGCTCTAAGGCATTAAGGTAGAAGTGGAGAAGTGGCAGAGCAAAGACCCACATTTGAAAAGTACCTGCATAAATGCCAGGCACAGTGGCTCACACCTGTAATCCTAGAGACTCAGGAGGCTGAAGCAGGAGGATCATAAGTTCGAGGCCAGCCTCAGCAACTTAGAGAGACCCTGTCTCTAAATAAAATATAAAAAGGGCTGAGGATGTAACTCAGGGGTTAAGTACTCCTGGGTTCAATCCCTGGTGCCAAAAAGAAATGAACTGATGTTGCATATAACAAGTGCTCTGACAGATGCTAATGAAGACTTTTCTGAGGGAATGCTTTTGGGGGTTTTTGGTTTTGCTTTCGGTGTTGGGGATGAAACCTAGGGCCTGGAGAATGTGAGACTCAAGCACTGTATCAATCACTGAACCACACCCCTCCACCAAGGCCTTTTAAACGACATCCAAACTTTGAGTAGGAATTATCTAGGTGCAATGTCTTGGAGGGAGCAGTGTTCAGGGAGATGGGGTAGATTTGCCACAGCAGTGTGGTAGGCAAGATGGTAACTCGTGAGAGGCTCTAAAAGAAGGCCAGTGTACTTGCAGCATGGGGCCTGGAGGGCTTGGAGTTGTGAGAGCTGAGTCTAGAGAATTGAGCAGTAGCTAGGTTTTGTAAAGCCTCCTAAAAAAGGACTTTTTTATTTAAGCAATTGGGGGAGGATAAACTAAGGAATCACTTTCAAATGCTATTCAACAAAAATGGAAAAGGAAAAGGAATGGAAGACTGATACATGCTCCAACATGGATAAACCTGAAAAAAAAAAAAAAACACACTAAGTGAAGGACCCAGTCAGAAAGACCATGTTATCTGATTCCATTAACAGGATATGTTCAGATGTGGCAAAGCAGATAAGTTATTACCTGGGAGTGTGTATTATTCAGCTTTTCTTTGCCATGACCAAGATACCTGACAAGAACAACTTAGAGGAGGAAAAGTTGATTTGGGGTTCATGGTTTCAGAGGTTCAATCCATGGCTGGCTAATGCCAATGTTCTGGACCTTAGATGAAGAAGAACATCATGGTAGTAGGGCATGGTAGATGAAAGCTGGTTGGCTCATGGCAGCTGAGAAGCAGAGAAAGAGATAGGGACAAGATGTAATCCCCAGGGGTACACCCCATCCTCAGTGTCCAACTTCCTCCACCTACACCGTACCTGCCTACAGTTATGACCCAATACTCCATTCAAATTGTTAATGCATCAAGTGGATTAACCCACTGATGAGGTTATAGCTCTCATAATTTAATCATTTCACCTCTAAACATTTTTGCATTTACTTCACATGAACTTTTCCTGGGACACCTCACATCTAAACCATACCAGAGTGGGAATGGGGAACAACAGGAAATGGGGAAATGGGCGTAAGACATACTTGGAGGCTGATGAATTCAATTCTACAGTTGAGTTATGGTGACAACTAATTGTACAACTCCATACATTTATTTTAAATCATTGACTTATATGCTTAAAATAAATTAATTCAAAGTTACAAAATAGAAAAAGAAATGGGCTGTCTGTTGTCCCATGGAAGGAACATGACACATGTCAAGTGGGGAGAAGAACTCTTCTCACAGCACAGCCCAGAGCACCCCAAGGGCTATGCAGTTCTCAGACACCATTCATAGTCTTTGTGGGCAAAGGAAGATGGGGGGAAATCTAGTGATTCCTTTGGTGTATTTTACTCCACATGGAGAGCCTGAAGAACTAGGAATTGAGCACACTATATGAGTGGTTCATTACCCCAAGGAGAACTGTCATCTCTGTAGATGAGAGAACAGAAGTGTCCATGACCAGCCATTGGAAGAGAGTTATTAGGGCCCAATGAACACCTCTGCTTTCCAGAAGGTACTCTCTCATGTTGGTTCTTGGCCAGAGAGCCAAAGGAAGCAGGGCTATGATAAGAATTAGGAACTAACTGCCCATCCACATGTTAGGAGGGCAGTGCCATCATTTATGAGCCTCCATGGTCCCCTGGCCTCTTCGAAGGGCAGCCTCCATCTGTTAAGTCTCAACGGCTTTCATGGTAATAGTCACCTAATTGGAGAATTGAGAGTGAAATCAGGGGGAAATCTGTGACTCATTCGCTAGAAACAGTGGCTTCTGTACTTCGAATGAGAGACAAAAAATCGTAACTGATTTCCTGTTCTTCTCAGGGGAACAGTTTGTAATATTCTAAAGCAATCAAGCAGGAAAATGAATTGGCTTTCCCACCCGACAGTCCACAGGGAAAGTACTATGAAATACCACTAAATTGTTATATCTGTATAATTAAATCTAACACTTTGATCAATTTGATAAGAACTGTGTTCTCTGTTGCCTTTAAGATCTGTCAACCAACTGCCTCTTCTCTGGCTGTACTGAGTGTAATCGATGCTCATAGACCAGAGGCTTGCCCAGATCTTGCTTTCATATCAACAGAACTGTCTCTGGAAATCAGAAAATGACAGAATGGCCGAGTACAGTGGTGCACACCTGTAATCCCAGTGGCTCCAGAGGCTGAAGCAGGAGGATGGCAAATTCAAAGCCAGCCTCAGAAACTTAGCAAGATCCTGTCTCAAAAAAATAAAAAGGGCTGGGGATGTAGCTCAGTGGTTGAATGCCCCTGGGTTTAATCCCTGATACCAAATAAATAAATAAATAAATAAATAAATAAATAGAAAAAGAAAGAAAGAAGAAAAAGACAGAATGGAACTAACAGAAGTGATAGGGAAAGCAGAGGGGAAGGGAATGACCTCAAGCAGGTTTCTGAATTGCTATAAGCAGTCTGCTCCTTGGGGAAGGACTTCCCATGTGCATTCTGGTGAAATCCATGTTGACTTGAAGAATAGTTCCTCTGCTCCTCTAAGTTCTCTTTGCTGTAAGTTAGCAGTGAAGGCCACAGAAAAGGTATAGTTGGACAAGACCATCATGCGTTGTGACGGAATGCTACACATTTTCTGTTGTGCCCCTGAGGCTCTCTCTGTGACTGACTTACTCTAGGTGCTGAATACCCTCTTCCCCTCCCCCATTCCGTTAAGAACAGAACTGGCACCTTTTATATCTACCAGTCCCTCCTCCTCCTTGTCTTCCTTCTGACCATCAGGAAGATGCCAAAAGACGAGAGCCTTCAAGTCACCTGCATAGTATACCAAAAAATTGAGAGAAACCATTTCCATTTTCATTTCATGGTAGAAGGAACTTGAGCAAGTTACTGGACCTCTGTATACTTCATTTCTTCACTTGTAAAATTTGGATAATAGAACCAATCTCACAAGATTGTTGTGAGACTACAAGAAGTCTGAAACCTGTAAAGGACTTAACACACTGTCCATGTCACAATAATTATTCATTGTCCATTCGAGCATTCACTAGACTGAGTACCTAGTATATGTAGACAATGGTGTGGGGCATATGGTATTTGGCATGAGGTTTATATGAGTGTATTAAAGGCAACGTGGTACAGTGTAAAGAATGTAGGTTCAAATTTCTACTCTTCCTCTTATTTGCTGTGTGGCCTCACACAGGTTACTTTAACACTCTGGTCCTGTTTCCTCATTTGCACTCCATAATGTAAGTTGTCAACCTATCACTTCTCTCAATTTCTGCTGGTATTTAAATGAGATAATCCACATAAAATGGCCACATCTACTGGGGAAGCCCTATAGCCTAATCAGTAAGGAATAAATAAATATAAGACCCATTTTTCCTTCCTCATTAGTTATAAGCAATGAACCTCAGTCAAGTTCCAGTCTAATTTGTGGAATAATTCTAATGCTATAGATTTGGAAGATTGCTGAACCAATATTCTGTTTTAAAAGCATTATTGAAATATTATATTTTATTTATTTATGGTACCAGGGATTGAACCCAGGGTACCAGGGATTGAACCACTGAGCCATATCCCCAGCCATTTTAATTTTGTGACAGGGTCTCTGCTAAGTTACTGAGGGCCTCACTAAATTTCTGAGGCTGGTTTTGAACTTGCAATCCTCCTGCCTCAGCCTCCCAAGCCACTGGGATTACCAACATATGCCACCACACCCACATGTATTTTAGAGATCTCAAAGTCTTACATTGAATTCCAAACAACAGATTCTGAATTTTGAAAAAGTACAACTAATCTGCGTGGCCTTGGGCAAGTTACTTCTCTGCCTCACTTTTCTCATCTGTAAGATCGAAATAATTCTACAATTTAACTCATGAGGTAGTTGAGAAAATGAAGTAGGGACTGTGTTTTATCCAATGTCTCCCTCTTAGTAAGTGTTCAATGAATGACAGCAGGTTTTGAAAGAAGACAAACAGAATAAAATGTTAAGTGTTCTTTTTAACATTTTGGATCCAATATCAGACCACTTTTGTGTTAGGGAGGAAAACTAGGCTATTTTGAACCATTGTACTAATCTTTGGGTCTTAACATCTGGAGAACAGCCACATTCTCCCACCAAATGCATGTCACAGCCAGGGAAAAGACAAATTGAAAGCTGCTTATGCTTACAGTTATGATGTCCCTTTATCTGACTTAAAATTTATGTCTCCTGCTCCCCAATTTATGGATGAAGACACTGAGACAGAGGAATTGCTACTGAAAAGAAATGACAGTCAAGGATTTGAGACTATCAACACCTGTCCCTTCTAATACTACCTTTTTGTTCTCTGTTAACTGGGATACAAAACTAAATTCTTACCACTGAATTCACTAGAACTTCGTGACAAGTGTTTTCTGTCCCCACAGCATATCCAAAGTAGGGAACTTTTAAATTTATTTATTGTCATTTTTATATCTATCTTCTTTTTGTTCATAGTTTATCAGAAGCTCTGGGGAGCGCCCTGGTTTCTCCATTTGATGAGGGGCTTGGATAATGAGGCTTTGGAAGGGGCCCGCCAGCTCTGACATTATGCATTTGCAGGGAGAGCTCAGGGATTTTCAAGAATGCATGTGATGGCGTTTCCCTAGTTAAGGTCCTTGTAAAAAAAAAAAAAAAGGTTATGTCCACCTTTCCTTGTGTAAACCCATGAGATACTTGGGCAAATCACTAGGCATAATTAAAGCATTCTGGATGACGCGTGCTCAGCTAATTGGACTGAAACACAGGGTTGGTTAGCAAGTTGGCTGAGTGCCAGGTAGCAGGTGTCTGCATAGAGTCAGCCCAGATTCCTTTTTCTCTGCCCCCCCTCAAGGCAGGAAGGTCTGCGGGTTTTGTTTTTGAAAAACTTTGCCTACATTTTGTCCCACTCCCACCCTCATTTGAAAAAATCTGAGGGCCCCAAATCAATCAATCAACCAATCAATCAATCAGTTTACAAAATGAAAATAATATCTTTTTTCTGTGATTTTGTTTCTTTTCATCATTTTCAGTCTGGGTTTTAAGGGATCATTGCTTGTTTCTCATCATCTTTGCCTTTTGTCTTGATCAGAGACATACAACCAGTATTATTTGATGTCTTCCTTTGAGGTTAGTTGGACTGGGGCTTTTTGCCAAGAGACCACATTTCTTAATGTGTTCCCAATTGTTTAATGTTTTGCATTTCCAAACCACAGTGTCATTTTTATCTTCGGTTTTTAACTTCAGTCTAACTCTTCAAACTCTATTATATTACTTTCCTCTATCCAAATATAAATTCTATATTTACCAGAAACCCCCCCAAGGGAAGGCTAAGGATGGTCAGTGATGGACACATGGGTAGGATTTCTGGATCTCAAGTGAGTGGGGAACGGCATTCCCAACATACCACTGATAAACAAGCATCTCTGAATATGCATGTGAATCCCTGCCCCTGGGTCATTTGGATAAACACCTGCTTGAGTCTCAGGGGGAAGGGTTTCCCTGGGCCTGAGCAAACTCTCGGCTGGAGAAACTTTCCTGAGTTTCCAGAATGTTGCTGCAAATAATAGAATCCCACTTGAGTGAGCATCATAAGGATTCTAGGAGTCTCTCAGAAACTAGAGAGTCACCAGGAAGCAAGATAAGCATTGTTTGTCTTTTTCTCTGTGGTCTCATCTGTATGTCTCCTAGCATCTCCTTCCATCTCTGCTTGGAACAAGCCTTTTTCAGCATTCTCCCTTGGTCTTTTGAAAATATCTACTGGTGTTTGGAGGTCCCTGGGCTATTTTGTAAAAAGCAGTGATATAATTTTAGGAAGCTAAGGGTGCCATAGATTGACTTTTTTATTATTAGTATTGGTACTGGGGGTTGAACTCAGGGTGCTCTCCCACTGAGTTACATCTCCAGCTCTTTTATTATATTTTAAAGAAAGTTTTAGTTGTAGAAGGACACAATATCTTTATTTTATTTATTTTTATGTGGTGCTGAGGATCGAACCCAGTGCCTCACATGTGCCAGGAAAGTACTCCACCACTGAGGCACAACCCCAGCCCCCTTTATTATTATTATTACTTTTTTTTTTTGAGATTGGGTCTCATCAAGTTACCCTGACTGGCCTTGAACCTGCAATCCTCCTGTCTCAGCCTCCCAAGTAGCTGGAATTATGGGATTACAGGTGTGCACCTGGCTAAACTGTCTTTTCAGCAAGAAAACAAAGAGTGGGGATCCGCTGATCCCTTCCTTCCCTTCCGACTCTGACTTCTTAAGTTCCTGCACAAATCTGAAATACTCTCAGAAAAGATTCTAGCTATTAAGTACCATTTTTCCTCAAGTATACAATTTTATCAATTTGTTTGATGTCTGGAATCATACTGGGCAGCAGTTATGAATAAACCTCTCCTCTGTTAGCAGGATGGAAAGTTTGTGTCTTATAGGAAGCACATAGTTATGTTTCCCCCAACACCCTGCCACATACCCCTGGCCACAGTTCTCTGCGGATACCCTCAGAGTTGGCCTCAAAGTTCTTCTCAGAACTAATGACTAGATAAACAAAATGTGGTCTGTCCATACAGTGGATATTCAGTCATAGAAAGGAATGAAGAAGTGTTACATGCTACAATGTGGATGAACCTTTAAAATATTATGATAAGGGAAAGAAGGTAGTCACAAAAGGTTGGATATTGTATGATTCCATGTAATATTCAAATAGGTCATCTGTTTGTTTGTTTTACAGTGCTAAGGATCAAACCCCATGGCGTTGTACATGTTAGGCAGGTGTTCTACACCAAGCTACACCCCAGCCCCAAGAATAGGTAAATTTATAGAGACACAAAGCATTCTAGAGGTCACCAGGGACTAGGGAGAGGGGATAATGGGAAGTGCTTCTCAATGGGTCAGGGATTTCTTTTGGGGGGTATGAAAATGTCCTGGAATTCGATTGTGGTAACACATGAATAACTCTGTGAATATAGTAAAGCTGTTCTTATGTATTTCAGAAGGGTGAATTTTATGGTATGCGAAATATATCTCAATAAAGTAGAGGAAGAAAAGAATCCTCCTTTGCATGGCACTCCAGGAGACTACCACACTGAAATCAGCAGGTGCCATAAAATCTGAAGGTTTGCTAGTTAACTTTTTAAGTCCACCTGTGAGTAAGCTGAGACACCCCCCTCACCCCTCCAGCTAGCTTCTTCTAGAATGTATCATCATTTCCTCATGTACTGATTGAAGTCCTATGCTCCCAGAACAAATTGAATATCGTCTCTGAACCTTTTCTTACTCTTTCCACCTCAGTCTTTACCCTGGAACCAACTAAATTCTCCCTTCACTATAAATCAGCTGCATTCTGCACATTCCTCTAGCTCAGGCCATATCACACTGTACCTTGGGGTCTACATACTATTCACAATCTCTCTCTTGACTGCTTCCTCACCTCTGTACCTACAGCTTCTCTGCAGAGTGCAGTCTAGAATGTTTTTCCTCAGAAAATTATAAAATACAGTCCCAGCCCTAAGGATTACTACAGATTATTCGACGTACAGATTATTATTCACTAAAGCATATGCCCCAAATTAGATCTAGATAATTGGGGCCCGAAGAAGAAAATGATGGAAGAAGCCTCACAGAGGAGGCGACATATGAGCCGAGCCTAAATATTTGGATACGATTTCTCAAGATGGAAAAGCTGTGTGTGCTATTGGCGAGTGAGGAGGTGACTTTGAGGAGGTGACTTCTGATGTCTCAGGTACAGAAAGTAGCTTGCACTAGCACAAGCCTGGCAGAGTGCATGGTATATCCGAGGACTCCAAAAATAGGCAGCCACAGAGAGAGGTCAGGGCCAGAACATGACAAGGTTTTTTACCATGTGAAAAAGTTTAGATGGCTTTCTGGGGGCAGTGAGAAGTCATGAGAGATTTTTTAAAAGAAGTGACGTAACCAGATGCCCATTTTTTTCTTGAACAAAGGAAACTAAGGGGCTTAGGGGAGACCAAATAGGTCACTATTTCAAAGGTGAAAGTGGAAAATGATCAAAAATTTTAGAAGTATAGACTGACTATTGTGCATGTTCTTTAGGAGCTGAGGGCCTCAGCCCCATGAGCGACATAATTCTGCCAACATCACAAAGATTTGAAGAAGACCCCAAGCTCCAGAGACAATGCAGGTGCCAACACTCAGATTACATCCTTAATGAGGCCCTGAGAAGAGAACCAGCTATTCCATGTCACATTTCTTTTATATTTTTCTTTTCTTTTGGTACTAAGAATTGAACTCAGGGGTGCTTAACCACTGAGCCACATCCCCAACCCTTTTTATATTTTATTTAGAGACAGGGTCTCACTAAGTTGCTTAGTGCCTCACTAAGTTGCTGAGGCTGGCTTTGAACTCACAATCCTCCTGCCTCAGCCTCCTAAACTGCTGGGATTACAGGCATGTGCCACCACTCCTGGCTTCCCATGGTATATTTCTAACCTACAATGAGCTAAATGTATGTTGTTTTAAGCCAGTCAGTTATGGTAATTTATTACATAATAATAGAAAAGTAATATAGAAGTATTCATCATTCATGATTAAATTTACTGTTTTATCATTCCTGGTAATGTATTTCAGCAAATTAGGAATAGAAGGAAACTTCTATACAAAAAATTACCATAAGTATTTAAAAAAATTTTTTTTTAGTTGTTGATGGACACAATACTATTATTTTAGTTATTCATTTTTACGTGGTGCTGAGAATCAAACCCAGTACCTCACACATGCCTACATATTCAGCAATTCTTGTCATACACCCTGATTTCACACTGTATTACAAAGTTATAATAATAAAAATGGCATGACACTGATAGAAAAAACATATATATAAGCCAGTGGAACATAGTAGAAGGCCCCAAAGTAAACCCACGTGTGTACATTCAACTAATTTTTGAGAAAGCCACCAGTAATGCACAACAGAGAAAGGATAGCCTCTTTAATAAGTAGTTCTGGGAAAACCAGATATCCACATGCAAAAGAATGGAATTGGATACCATACCCAAATATCAACTCCAAATGGATTAAAGATCTAAACTTAAAACCTAAAAGTATAAAACTCCTAGAAGGAAACATTGGTGGGGACAGATCCTTAACATTGGTCTCAGCAATGATTTTTTGGATTTGATAGACAGCAAAAGCAAAAGTAAACAGGTGGGGTACATCAAACTAAAAATGGTCTGGACAGCAAAGGGAAAAAAACCAACAAAATAAAAAGGCCTATGGAATGAGAGAAAATATTTCCAATCTGTACATCTGATAAGGAGTTAATATGCAAAATAAATAAAGAGCCAATTTAACTCAGTAGAAAAACAAAAAACACCTGATTTTAAAATGAGCAAAGGAGCTAGGCATAGTGGCACAACTCAGGAGGCTGAGCTAGAAGGATCACAAGTTCATAGGCAGCCTCAGCAAATTAGGGAAATCCTGTCTCAAAATACCCAGTACCAAAAAATAAAAATAGACAAAGGACCTAAATGATATTTTTCCAATGAAGACATAATAACTAGCCAACAGTGTGTGAAAAAGATGTTCAACATCACTAACCATTAGAGGAAGCCAATCAAAACCACAATGAGACACCACCTCACACCTCTTAGGATGGCTGTCATCAAAAGTCAAAATAAACCAAGTATTGATGAGGATATATAGGAAAGGGAACACTTATACACTGTTAGTGGAAATTTAAATTAGTTTAGCCAATATGAAAAATAGTATGGAGACTCCTCAAAAAATTAAAAGTAGAATTACCATATAATACAACAACCCCACTTTTAGGAATATACCCAAAGGAAATGAAATCAGTATATCAAAGATACATTTGTACTCCTGTGTTCATTTTAGTAATATTCACAGGAGTCTAAGTATCTATTGACAGATGATTGGATAAAGAAAATATCACACACACACACTGGAATTTTATTCAACCATAAAAAAGAAGGAAAATCTGCCATTGCAACAACATGAATGATCCTGAAGGACATTCAGCTAAGTGAAATAAGCGTAACACAGAACAAAAATACTTCATGCTCTCAGGTCCATGTTGAATCTGAGGGAAAAATCAAACTCATGGTAACATAGAATAGAATAGTGGTTACCAGGGCCGGGGGAGTGAGGAAAAGTTCATCAATTGGCATAGAATGAATAAATTCTGGAGAACTAATGTACATCCTGGTGATTACAGCCAATCATAATGTATACTTGAATTTTTCTAGGAGAATAGTTCTCAAGTGTTCTTACTACAAAAAAAAAAAAAAAGATAACCAGGTGAGGTGAAAGATGTATAAATTAGCTTGATCTTGGTCATCATTTCACAATGTATACATATATCAAAACATCACATTGTATACCTTAAATAGGTACCATTTTTTGGTCAGCCATACCTCAATAAAGCTTGAAAAATCTAAACAAATAGATCTATCATGTTCTAGAATTGGAACACTTAGCAGTGTTATCATCAATCCACAAATTGATCTATATATTCTAGTACAATCCCACTTAAAATCTCCAGTTATTTCTTTTTGTGACACAGTATTTGTACATTTTTATGGGGGTACATTACAATGATTAAATATATGTATACAGTATATAATAATCAAATCAGGGCATTTTCATCTCTTCACATATTTCATTGTAGAAATTGGCAAGCTGATTCTAGAATTTATTATAAATGTAAAAGAACCTAGAATAACCAAGAACAATTTTTAAAAATGAAGATTTCAGGATATTCGCACTACCTGATTTCAAGACATACTACAAAGGTAAAGTTATCAGGACAGTTGAGTGATTGATTCTTACTAAGGAAAGACTAACAAAAAGTTGGAGAATAAGTACAGAAAGCAGACCCCATACACATGGTCAGCTGAAGACTCCAGTATAGTTCAAGGAGAAAGAAAATTATTTTAAGTAAATGTTGCTGGAACATTTGGATAAGTGTAAGAAAAAAACAAAACTTTGGCATCTTGCATAAATCTTAATAAGATGGATGATAGGCTGAAAAGGATAAGCTAAAACTATAGAGATTCTAAAAAAAAATCACAGAATGGGGGATGGGGTTGTAGCTCAGTGGTAGAGTGCTTGCCTAGTATATGTGAGGCACTGGGTTTGATCCCAGCACCACATAAAAATAAAATAAAGACATTGTGTCCACCTACAACTACAAAATCAACCTTAAAAAATTCGTAGGATGGTATCTTCATAACCCTAGGATAGACAAGGATTTCTAGGAAAAAAAGCAGAAAAAGAACTAACCATAAAAGAAAAATTAATAAATTAGACTTCATTAGAAAATAGAACAAGCAAGCTTTTGTTCTTTTACAGGCATGGTTAAGGAAAAGAAAAGGCAAGCCATACACTGGGGAAAATATTTGCAATACGTGTGTCTCACAAAGGACTCTTACCAAGAATATATAAAACATTTCTAAAAATCACCTGTAAAGATAAAACAAGCCAGGCACAGAGGTACTTGCCTGTAGTCCCAGTTACTCTGGAAGCTGAGGCAGCAGGATTATTTGAGCCCAGGTTTTGTGGCCAGCCTGGTCAACTATAGTGAGATCCCATCTCAAAAAAACAAATAAAAAAGATAGAACAATCCAGTCAAAGGAAGATAAAGAAAAGTGCACACACACACACACACACAAACACATAAAAACACACAGTATTCACAATTATTGGTCATCAGGCAATCTGAGTGTTCTTAATGTGCGTCCAGCCATTTTTTCCCCCATAATGGTGGTATTCTATGCAGAGTATGGCAGGCAGCCAGTGTGGGCCTTGTGGTCAGCCTCAGATAATTAAGAAGTGACAGGGCCATTATAGCTTAAAGGCAGACTAGACTTTTGCCAGTCTGTCATGAGGTTTCATCCCGAACATTACAGACAGTTTCCATCCTCCATCATGTCTAAGCTGGATTACTACCATAGTTTCCTATCTGGTCTCCTTTCTGCCATTGCTTCTAAGTAATCTGTTTTGTGTGTGTGTGTGTTTGAAGACAGTCACTTTTTAATTTTTTTTGTAGTACTGTGGTTGCTGTTGGATTTTTTTAATTTACTCTAATTTGTTATACATGATGGCAGCATGCAATTTATTTCATATTACACATATAGAGCCCAGTTTTTGAAGACACTGATTGTACACAAACTATTTTCACACATTCGTGTCTTATATATGTACTTAGTGTAATGATGTCGAACTCATTCCACCATCATTTTTTAAAAATATCTTTATTTGGGCTGGGGTTGTGCCTTAGTGGTAGAGTGCCTCCCTCATATGTATGAGGTTCAATCCTCAGCACCAAATAAAAAAATAAATAAACAAGATAAAGTTATTGTATGCATCTATAATTAAAAAATATTTTTAAATCTTTATTTTATTTATTTATTTTTATGTGGTGCTGAGGATTGAATACAGTGCCTCACGTGTGCAACGCAAGCACTCCACCACTGAGCCACGACCCCAGCCTCATGTAATCTATTTTGAACACAGTTCAAAGGCTCTTTCTAAAATCTAAGTCAGATCATACACTCCCTCTGACCCAAACCCTATAATCACTCTTATCCCATTCAGAGCATAAAGCCTATAGATAAATGGCCTATGAGGTCCTGCATGATCTATACCTCTCCACCTCTCAGACTTCATGCCCTACTTCTCTTGCCCTCAAACACTTAAATCCTGGCCTCCATATTATTTCCCAAATATGTCAATTTCAGTGATGCCTCAGGACCTTTCAATCTGCTTTCCCTTTTCTCTGAACTGTTCCTGACCTAAATAACCCCATGACTTAATCCTTTTCTTAATTGTCTGTCAGCTCAGATGTTACCTTTCCAGGGAGTTATTGCCTGACACCTAAATTAAAGTTACAGCTCCTTCCCCTTTGTCAGAAAGCTGAATCCCTTCCTCCCATTTTAGTTTCTTTATAGCACTTATTACCTTATCATAGATTTATGTATTGTACCTCTATCCCCCAATTAATACTGAAGATTGGCAAGGTGGGCAGAGGCTATCTAGATTGGTCATGTTTGGATCACCGTACCTAATGCAGTACTGGTATATAGTAAGCACTCAGCAAATATATACTTAGTGCATGAATAAATATATGTATGAATGAATGCATTGAACAAACACTTTCTTTGTTTAAATATCTTTTTAGTTGTAGATGGACACAATATCTTTATTTTGTTTATTTACTTTTATGGGAGCTGAGGATCGAACCCAGTGCCTCACATGTGTAAGGCAAGCACTCTGCCACTGAGCCCCAGCCCCAGCCCAGAACAAACACTTTCTGTGTGCTTACTACTTACCTAGTGATGAGCTTGGCACTGTTTGCAAGAGCTGTAGGGCAAGTAGTCTACCCCCAAACAAAGCATGGTAAAACGAGAAGGGATGCTGCAGAAACCTAGAGTAAAAAGCAACCTGAGATGTTCTTTTCTCTGGGCGAGATTGGGCCAGACTAGGAGAACCTCTGTCTGTGGCATTGTCTTTAATTGTCTGATGATCCTCTCTGGATAGATATTCTTCATACATTTTCCTGGCAAAAGTATTGGGGAACGTCAGTCCACTGACATTTCCTCAGGATTGCTACTTTGAATGTTCCTGCATCAAGAACAGAAAAGTGAGAAATTGATTCCGTTTTAAAGAACAGGCAACATTTCTGACAGAAATAGAGTACTTATATAGCTTTAATTTTAACTACATTTTGCATGGAAATGGCTACAAAATGGCCAACAAAGCAAAGCAAAGTCAGCAAAATAGTAACTCGCTGCACACTGGATGCCTTCAGCTGCAGGTTGGCATAAACAATATAATAAAATCATAAACTGCATTAAGAACATTCATTCAATCTGAAATGATTTATTGAGAGCCCTTGTGTATCAGGCAGGGTTTTAGGCATTGGGGAGTATAGTCAAAAACAAAACATAAATATTCCTGCCTTCAAGGAGCTCCCATTGCAGTGGAAACAAACAAATAGACAATAAACAAATATAGGTTGAATATCCCTTACCCAAAATGCTTGGGACTGGAAGTGTTTTGAATTTTGGATCCCCTCCTCCTATTTTGGAATAGTTGCATATGTTTAATGTGATATCTTGGGGATGGGACCCAAATCTAACCACAAAATTTATTTATGCTCCTACACACAGACTGAAGGTAATCTTCAACATTATTTTCAATGCTCCTGCATTTTGACTTGTGGCCATTGAGTTGGTACTCAAGAAGTTTCAGATTTGGGATCATTTTGGATTTTTGGATGATTAGAAATGTTCAACATGTAATCAAATATATGGTACAGATGGCCCTCAACTTACCATGGTTTGACTTGAAAGTTTCTGACTTCACAGTGGTGTGAAAGAAGTATGCACTCAATCGAAACTATGTATCGAATTTTGAATTTTGATCTTTTCCGGGGCTGCTAATACACAGAACAATACTCTCTTGTGATAGTGGGCAACAGCAAGCCAGGTGGCAGCTCCTGGTCAGCCACATTGTGACAAGTGTAAAGCCACCCACACTCTATGTGTATTGTGTTACTAGCCACTTTGATATCTTGTGTTTTGTGTTTTCACATCCTATCACATCTACAGAATATCCATCTACATGTGCACCTGCAACATTCAACACTTTAGTATGAAAAATGCTTTGTGTTAGATTATTCTGCACAACTGTAGGCAAATGGAAGTGTTCTGAGCATATTTAGGTGGACTAAGTTAGGTGTAGTCAAAGCATTTTCAACTTACAATATTTTCAATTTATGATGGGTTTAGAGGGCCATGACCCATCATAAGGAATGTCTGCATATTAGATGGTGGTGCATGCTTTGGAGAAAAATCAAACAGGGAAGGAAGATAGGTAGGATAATAAGGTGAGCAAGAGGCATTTGAATGGAGACATGTAAAGAGGTCATGGAACAAGACACATTATATTTGAGAGAAAGGTATCCGGGTAAGAGAAGAAGGTGCCAAGGTCCCAAGGCAGGAGTATGTCTGGTGTTTTGAAAAACAGCAAGCAGGTGAATGTGGCTAGAGCACAGAGATTCAGTAGAGAGTGTATTGAGAGGTAGAAAGGTCACAAGAGGACAGCAACCTAGTGGGGCCCTGTAAGACTTGAGCTTTTTCTCTTCCTGAGAGGAGAAGTCACTGGAGAGTTTGAGTGGTGTAGTTAACAATCTGGCTTATATTTTCATAGGATCACTGTGGCTGCTGGATAGAGAATATATTGGGGTGGTGGCAACATTAAAAGTTGGGAGACCAGTTGCCAAACTATCCCCACAATCCAGATAATAGGTAATGGACATCATTCATCAAAAATATGGTGGCAGCAGAGGTTGAAGAGATTGGTGGCATTGGAGGGGTAGGAAGTAGCCATAATTCTAGGTATCCTTCGAACTCAGAACTAAGAGGATTCAATGAGCATGGAATGTGTTAGAAAGAAAGAGGTCAAAGGAGACACCAAGGATTTGTTGGGCTAAGCAACTGGGAGAATGGAGTAGTCATTGCTAGAATGGAGAAAACAGTAGAAAATTTGCTGGGGTGGTGGTAATCAGAGGCATAGATTGGGACCAATTAAGTCAATCAGGTAGTTCGGTATGGGAGTCTCATGGTCAGGGGAGACATTCAAGGGCCTAAACCATAGAGGTGGGAGCTGCCTGCTTTGATTTGAAATATATAGCCATCATATTGGAGTATCACATTGAGGGGTAAGAGATGGAGAAGTGAAGTACAAGGGCAAAGCTCTGGGTCATTCATATGTTAAATGAATTGAAGAGCACCTTGACATGTCGTTTGCAACACTTAGCAGGAAGATGAAATCATATGTTCAAATCCTAATCCCAACATGATGGCTTTTAAGAGGTGGGACCCTTAAGAGGTAATCAGGTCATGAGGGCAGAAGCCTCATAAAAGATTACTACCTTTATAAAAGAGACCAAAGGAGCTTGTTTGTTTCTATCCACTATGTGAGGACACAATGAAAAATCACTCTTCTATGAACTAGTAAAGCAGTCCTTACATGATACTGGATCTACCAGTGCCTTTATTTTGAACTTCTCAGCCTCCAGAACTATGAGAAATAAATGTCTGTTGTTTATAAGTCACCCAGTCTATGGTATTATTTATTTATTTTGCCAGGCTCAGCAGCGCATGCCTGTAAACCCAGTGACTTGGGAGGCTAAGGCAGGAGGATCACAAGTTCAAAGCCAGCGTCGGCTACTTCGCAAGACGCTAAACAACATATGGAGACCCTGTCTCTAAATAAAAAATAAAAAGGGGTGAAGATGTGGCTCAGTGGTTAAGTATTCCTGGGTTCAATCCCCAGTACCAAATTTTTTGGTACTGGGGATTGAACCCAGGGACTCTTTATCACTGAGCTATATTTCCAGCCTTTTTTTGTTTTATTTTGAAACAGGATCTCGCAAAGTTGCTGATAATCTTGCTAAATTGCTGAGGCTGGCCTTGAACTTGCAATCCTCCTGCCTCGGGCCCCTCAGGGTCACTGGGATTACAGGCATGTGTCATTGTGCCCATCACTATGGTATTTTTTAATAGAAGCCAAACAGGCTAAGGTAGTACCTATCCTAAAATACCAATCCTGAAGTAATTTTGGTAATTCATTAAAAACCTTTTAACAGGGCCTGGGGATGTAGCTCATTGATAGAGCACTTGCCTAGAGTTTGCAAAGACCTGGGTTTAATTCCCAGCACCACAAGAAGAAAAAAAAAATTAGGAGTGGGAGGATAACAGTTAATGTTTGTGGTCAATGTTTTTAACCTTTTCCCCATCCCATAAAAAAAGTAACAGGAAGGTTGTTATTTTTGTTTTGAAACTAGAATGATTTAGTATAGGATTGTTTTCAGAGAGCACTTTTTGGCTAAAGCAGAAGTGTCCCCATCCTTGAAAAGTGCCGCTGTACTTAAGGAATGATCATCAGTCCAAAAGGTTCTGTCAAATCTACTGGGATGATTAGGAACTTTCTGGAAATCAAAGGCTGGGAATTTGATTCCTAGAAAACATTAAGGGAAAAAAAACAACTTTATTAGATGGGATGTAAAACTGTTTATTGTAATGCTGTGTAAAGTCTTTGCACACTCATTTTTATTATTTAGTCCTAAGGGGTAAATTTTTGATGATCAAAATGCTCAAGATATCATTTGCTCTCAAAAAAGTCACGAAGGAAATTATATATGTTGTTTTCCAAGATCTATAAATCCCCAAAATGTGATAATTGAGGTAGGGTTGGTTCATGGTAAAAAAACAAAACAAACAAACAACAACAACAACAACAAAAAAACAATGCTAACATCTTTTTGATGCTGTGGAGGGGGAGTGGTCGAATTGGGCCTTTGCCTTTGCTTTCAGTTTAGTCCAGAGATCCCCTGTTGGCATAATTGCCCTTTCAAATGCCCTAAGCCATCCTGGAAGGGACCTGAGGCTGTCTGCATTGTGTGTGATGAGCTCCTTTTCAGAAGCTGTGTTCATCTCTGATGGAGCTGGGACTGCTCTCTGGACTCTCTCTTCATCCGCCCCTCTCCAGGGAGGGTCTACTGGACCCTGGGAATAACTAATTTACAAATTTTCTAGAGTAATTGCACAATTTATGAGTGCCCCCCATATACACAGAGCCCACTTTTCCATCATTTTAGGGAGAAATCTGATTACTACCTTTTTTAAGCATTCACAGAACAAGTTGGCCATCTCTGATTTTCATGTGGCTTGGACCAGTGTCTGGGACCCTAAATCAGTCCCTCTATGCCCTGATAACACTCCCTCTTGGTATCTAAAGAATTCAAAGTAGTGATCTTCAGAGTCACACATTCTAACCTCTAATCTAAGTTCAAGTGCACAATTGACAAATTGTGTGCTTTAAACTGTCCTGAAACTGAAATAAATTTTGATAAGTTGTCAAAAGCAAAACTTCAGTTATATTGTGCCATTTGGTTATGAGACTACAGCAGTCACCTGTCAGCTGTCTTCAGGATTCAGAAGTACAAGTTAGGTTAGTCCACTTTTTTTTTTTTAACGTTCTATTTTTTTAAATGCCTTTATATTTTTATGTGGTGCTGAAGATCGAACCCGGGCCCCGCCCATGCTAGGGAAGCTGTCTACCACTGAGCCACAATCCCAGCCTCAGGTTACTCCACTCTTTAGTGCCCCTGACCTCTTAATGCTTTCCTTACTGTGAATCTACTGAACGCTCATAGTGACTACAGAGTACTAGAGTGACAGAAGTCAGAATGGCTTCTGAGAGGCACTCAGGCTTGAGTGAAACAGGGAGAAGGTTAGGATTTAAATAGGAACAATTGTTGCAGAAAAATGAGCCAGAAGAATCTTGTATTCAATACATTTCTAAATTATTATTATTTACCCTATTTATGAAATTATGACACCAAAATATTTTTCTTTATATTTTATAAGATTATGCAGTAACTCATGTATCACTATTGCCTCTATTATGTCTTATAAGCAATAGAATATTTTTAAAGAGAAAAATAAATAAGGAAGATTGGAGAATGGGGAAGATTTTGAGCAGAGAGAAAAGTAAAAACAAGGGTTTGGAGTTTGGAGGTCGAGCCATATCTTCAAACACCAACAAGAAGAGGACCCTGGCCAAAATTTGGTTGCATAAAAGAATAGATGTGGGAAGTAAGTAATGGCTTATTGATTCAGTTTTGAGAAGCAAAGCCAGATGTTCAGTTTGGAGCAGATTGTAGAGGGAATATCACTTTTGTTCAAAGCTTGGTATCTCATTGCCTGTCCATTCCATACAACCTATTCCTTTTGGACAGATTCAGTCCACACACTCACAAAATTCTAGGGGGACCTTGTCAAGGGCCAGGGATGAATTGCCAATGTTTGTCTAGTGTTTTCTCAGTCTCTCATCTCCTCCTACTGATCTTTGATCCTGAAAGCCCTGTGGTGGCTCTCCAGCTCTAATATTCAGTACTGTCTGACCTTGACTTAAGTTTGGTTGGACCTGCTTGGTTGGTTTATATGCTCTAGTATTTCTTCCAATATGACTTGCTTTTCCCCCTCAGGTTCCCCATACACCTTCTGGCCAAGACCTACCTGTGGATAACCCTAAGTTGGGAAGTAGTCATTGGCAGTCTTACCCAACCAGCTGACCTTCTTTCCATCCTTTCAAGCTGCCATTCCTTCTTGAAATGCGCAGAATCTTGCTGCTTTTAAGGTCCTGTGCTAGCATCAGTGGGGGAAGCCAAGAAGAAGAAGTTTCCCTGTCTTAAAGGACTACAGGAAAGAAAAACAAGATAAACTCATGAATCCAATACATATTAGAACAGTATGTGATACAGTCAGTGCTTGCAAATTCTTTGATAAAATACCTCTTCCAGATGGCAGGAATCAGAAAAGGAAGTGTTCATTTTCCATTCATTCATTCATTCATTTGTTCAATAATCACTCATGAATTCATTTGTTTAGTGTCCAGAAAACTTGAAAGATGGAGTCCTGTTGACCATGCAGGGGGAGAATGTTTCAGATCCTGTGCTCAGTGGCTGGAGAGGAAGAGGTAGCCAAAATAGCTCTAAGGAGATTAGGGTGGGTAACACCAAGGCATTAAATAGGCCATTGGCAGGAGGATTCATGAGTTCAGGCCTGTTGCATTTGGGCATCTGATGGGAAGCTCAGCTGCCAACGTCCAGGAGGAATAGGGAATTATAGAAGTATAGCTATGAAGAGAAATCTGAGCCACAGATCAAAAGATGTAGGTGTCCTTAGCCTCAGAGGCCAATTGAAGTTGTGACATTTGAAATTGCTAAGGGAGAGGAGGGGGAAGGAGAGGAGAAACTCTTAAGCAAATACAAGGGTTATAATGATGGTCTCCACAACTGGACAGGGAGTTAAAAACATGTCAGTGTGATGTTCCTGGGGGAGGATGTGGGGCACATTCCAAATAAGTTGGTGAATAAACATGCATGTTCTGATCACCTGAGAAGTGTATGCCATGAGAAAGGTGAGGGCAGGATGGCTTCTTGAGGATTTCTAAGGCTCGTGCAGGAAAGGAAGTATCTGGTCTGGACCATGGCTGAGAGCATCCCTGCAACTAGGATTCCTGTGCAGCTTGAGTCAGTGTGGTCCCCATGCATTTTGAAGGTTTAAGAAAGAGGGAGCACAAAGCATGGTGGTACATGCCTGTAATTACAGTGACTTGGGAGGCTGAGGCAGGAGGATTGCAAATTTGAGGCTAGCCCCAGCAACTTAGTGAGGCCCTAAGCAACTCAGACCCTGTAGCACAATAAAAAAAATTTAAAAGGGCTGGGGATATGGCTCATTAGAAAAAGAACTTCTAGGTTCAATCCCAGTACCAAAAAAGAAAGGAAGGGAGGGAGGGAGGGAGGAAGGAAGGCAGGAAGGACGAAAGGGAGGAAGGAAGGAAGGAAGGAAGGAAGGGAGGGAGGGAGGGAGGGAGGGAGGGAGGAAGGAAGGGAGGGAGGGAGGGAGGAAAGGAAAAGGAAGAAGGAAAGAGAGAGTAGTGAAGACTTGAGAATATACACAGTGAGCCAGCCAATAACCAACCGTCTTCATCCATTCCCTACCAAAACCCCAGGCAGTTCATTAAAACCATGGAGACTTGTGTCAAGGATGACACACTCAATAAAAATCCTCTTCCCCCACTTGCTACCTCCACCTCTGGCACTCTACCAGTTGGTACTCAAGCCTGTCAGCAGTGTCACCTTCTTGTGACAAGGACAGACAGCATACTGTCAGCTCCCCTAACAATGTCTTTTAAAGTATTGTCATGTAGAAGATGCTAAGAGAATCATTCAAAACTTGAGATACTGTGAAAACTTAAACCTTCCTATTATTAGAAACCATTAATGGAGGTAGTGTAGTATAATAGCAGAAAAAGCAATGGACCAGGTGTTGTGATTTGAATCTTACATGTCCCCCAAAAGCTTGTATGTTAAAGGCTTGGTTCCCAATGCTGCAGTGTTCAGAGGCTTTGGGGAGGTGATTGGATTGCAAGGAATATGTGCTCATGAGTACATTAATCCATTCACAGATTTATAGCTTAATGGGCTATTGAGAGGTTCTGGAATCTTTAGGATGTGGGACTTATTTGGAATAAGTAGGACACTTGGAAAATACATGCCCTGGAAGGGTATTATTTTGTCCCTGGACCCTTTCGCTTTCTCTCTTTGCTTCATGACCACCATGAGGTGAGCTCTTTGCTCCACCATGTCCTCCCCCTGCCACCACCATAATGTTCTGCCTTACCACAGGCCCAGGCACAATGGAACCATATACTGAAACCTTTGAAACTGTGAGCCAAAATACACATTTCCTTTTTTTTTTTTTTTGTGGTACTGGGGATTGAACTCAAGACCACTCTACCAGTGAGCAACATCCCCATTTTTTATTTTGAGTCATAGTTTTGGTAAGTGGCTACCTGGCCTTAAACTGGCAATCTTTCTGCCTCAGCCCCCTGAGTCTCTGGAATTATAGGCATGCACCACGGTGCCCAGCTCATCTCCTCCTTTTAAATTGTTGATAAACAATTCTTTCTCAGGCATTTTGTCACAGTGGTGGAAAGCCACCTAACAGGTGAGGAATGCAAGAAGCTCATTCCTTAGACAAGTTACTAAACTTCTTTGAGGCCAGCTTTCCTTATTTTTCAAATGAGGAGTTTTAGTAAAGAAAAATTTTAGATGTTCCCACAAGGGTGTATTGCAAGGGAATATAGGGAATAACAATGATCATGGACTTTGTAGTCAAGACGTGAGTTTGAATCTCAGCTCTGCCTTTCAATAACTGTGCAACCATAAAAATGGTATTCAGCCTCTCTGAATTTTAGGTTTCTTCATCTGTAAAATGTAGAAAGTAATAATGCCTGTCATATGAGGGTAGTAGAATAATCAATCACATGAGCTATTGTTTCACATAAAGCTATTCGGCGTAGATATAACATAAGAGCAAAGTACAGAGTAGCAATCAGGCCTTAGGGAGAGCAGAGCCATAAAGAGAATGGAAGGAGGTAGTGATCCATGCACTTAAGCTTGAGAAGAGAAAGAAGCCACACTCATAGAGAGGCAATTTAGCATGGTGATTAAGGGCACAAGCTTTGGAGTCAGAGCTGGATTGGAAGACTTAACTCTTGGACTTCACTAGATGTGTGGACTTGGCTAGGTGACTTAGGGTCTCCATTTTATTATCCAAAATGAGGAAAATTACAGTACCTTTCAGAGTGGTTGTATGGATTAAATGAAGTCATGTATGGGAAAAGCCTCACATGGTACCTGGCAAATATAAACATACAACAAATTATTGTGATTCTGGATTTCTAAATCTGACATTTGGAAAGCAGCTCAATGCAGGCATAATCCTCACTATGGGGAAATGCTCATTTCTCTAGTAGGCATGGCCTAACTTTTAGACACTTAAAGGACCCTGGATTCGCAGTACGGGCCTCTGCTTTCCCCAAGTCTCAGGTATGCCCCAAACTCTGTGATGTCAGTTGCAATTCTTGAGAGTTAAGGCCTAGAGCCAATGCCTTTTCAAGTTGGAAGGGCCCTCACAGATCACCCGGGGATGATTGATGCCTTTGAAGTACAGATGTACCAGGTGTTAGTAGCATGAAAATGTATGTCATGATCATATATTTGAGAGAATGCTGACATTGAGGGGTTGGGCTACTGCAGGACTTCTAAGAGCCTTTATAATGTGCTGCTGTGGTTGGAATGTTTCTTCTAACATTCATGTGTTGGAAACTTGATCCTCAATGTGAGGTGTCAGAAGATGGGCCCTAATGGGAGAAGTGTGGATCATAAGGACT
This sequence comes from Marmota flaviventris, assembly GCF_047511675.1. Classification (NCBI taxonomy): domain Eukaryota; kingdom Metazoa; phylum Chordata; class Mammalia; order Rodentia; family Sciuridae; genus Marmota; species Marmota flaviventris. Next base: position 122,020,747 of record NC_092518.1, read on the forward strand.
CTGTTCTTATGAATGGATTAATACTGTCATCATGGGATCAGGTTCCTTATAAGAAAATAAGTATGGCCTCTCTCTGTGTCTCACTTGCTTGTGCACATGTACACACATGTGCCATGCTCTTACACTTTCTTGGTCTTCTGCCTTCTGCTATGGGGTGGTATATCAACAAGAGTCTTGCTGTATTGTGGTCCCTTAAGTCTCAGGCCTTTGGCTTCGGACTGAGAGTTATAAGAGTTATACCATTAGCTTCCTTGGTTGTGAGGCTTTTGAACTTGAACTAAGCCAGGCTGCCAGTATCCCTGGGTCTCCAGCTTACAAATGATCTATCATGGAACTTCCCAGCTACCAGAACTAGGAACCAATAAATTTCTGTTCATTGTAAAAAAAACAAAAACAAACAAACAAACAACAACAAAAAAACCCCCCTCAATTTGTAGTATTTTGTTATAGCAGCAAAAAACTAAGACACATGTCAAGGTATATTGTGACATTTTAAGAGGGACATATAGAATGGAGTGATTTCCAAACATATTCATTTTGCCATTGAACTATTTTGTTGAGTTATTTTCTCCTAAACTGGTCACCTCATTTAAAATGTACCTGGAATATTATACTTCCACTAAATTCTTTTTTTAAATTGCAGTACTGGGATTGAACCCAAGGGTGCCCTACCATTGAACTACATCCCCAGTCCCTTTAAAATTATTTATTTACATGTGGTACTGGAGATAGAACCCAGGGACACTTTATCCCTGAGTTATACCTCCAGCCCTTTTAAAATATTTTTTATTTTGAGACAGAGTCTTGCTGATTTGCCAAGGCTGGCCTTGAATTTGTGATTCACCTGCCCCTGAGCCTGGCCAGTAAGTTCATTTTAAAACTGTAACTCTAGGCCCCAGAAAAGGCAAGGAACTAGCCAAAGTCATTCCACTAGTCAGTGGTCAATGCAGAGTCTGAACTAAAACTTGATCTTCCTGCTTCTTAAAGTGATACTTTTCCACACATACCATGAGGACTGCCTCTGAGCTTGCTTCATTCTGAAGTGATTTGAATGCAAACCAACTAAACAACAGGGAGTATTCTTGATCAGAGAGTAGAAAAATGTCACAGGAAACTTTCCGAGATGTCATCATTCATAAACAAGGCTGTGGTTATTCACAGTATCGCTGGCTTATTATTGAAGCTCCACTATACTCATTAGCTTTGGAATTAGTAATGTGCCATGAGCCTCATGCTTGTCCATCAGCACAATCAAAGCAAATCCCATTTGGGTAAGGTTTTCCCCAAATAAATGTGAATTTTCAATTTCTGATTCAAAATAATTTGTTGTTATTATTGTTGTTGTTTTTGGATAAAAATGACAGTAGAATGTATTTTGGCATATCACACACTCATGGAGTATAACTTATCCTAATTAGGATGCCATTCTTGTGGTTGTACATGATGTGGAATATCACTGTGGTGTATTCATGTATATACATAGGAAAGTGATGTCTGATTCATTCCATTGTCTTTCCTATTCCCATCCCCTGCCCTTCATTTCATTCCCCTTGTCTAGTCCACTGAACTTCTGTTCTTCCCCTCCCCATTTGTTGTGAGTTAGCATCCACATATCAGAGAGAACATTCAGACTTAGTTTTGGGAGGATTGACTTATTTTACTTATCATGATAGTTTTCAGTTCCATCCATTTACTTGCAAATGCCATAATTTCACTCTTCTTTAAGGCTGAGTCATATTCCCTTGTGTATATATACCACATTTTCTTTATCCATTCACCTGTTGAAGAGTATATAGGTTGGTTCCATAGTTTAGCTATTTCTTCACCAAAATCTTGAACCCCTCAAAATTATCCCTGAAGGTTGGAATCAACTTTTTCAAACTTTGGTTAATGTTTATAGTTTCACCTCCTCCTAGGAGGCATGAATGTTCCTAACACCATCTAGAATGTTGGAACCTTTTCAGAAGGTTTTCAATTGACTTTGCCCAGATCCATCAGAAAATCACTATGTTAGGCCAGGAATGCTGTTGCAGGCCTGTAATTCCTGTGGCTCAGGAGGCTGAGGCAGGAGGATCACAAGTTCAAAGCCAGCCTCAGCAAAACCAAGGCATTAAGAAACTCAGTGAGACTATGTCTTGAAATAAAATAAAAAATAGGGCTGAGGATGTGGCTTAGTCATCGAATGCCCCTGAGTTCAATCCCCAGTCTCCCCCCACAAAAAAAATCATTATCTTAGGCCTTACAAAATGCATTTCTAAGGCTATGGCTTTATGGCTATATGACTACATTGCCTAGATGATAAAACTTGGAAGCTGAACTTAACTCCTTGATCCCTGGGCTGCAGAATGGATGTTGTGTTAACAGACATGCAAAGAACATAATCTCGTTGTGCATCTTCATGAGAACTCTTGGGTGACCAGGTACATTGAGCATTAACATTTTTAAAAGAATATGAATATATATATATATATTTTTTTTTCTGAGCAGTAGGTCTCAAGAGTGGGCTTGAAATATGCAGTAAACATGTTGTCAACAGAGGTGCTGTCACCAGGCTTTGTTGTCCTACTGAAACACAGGCAGAGCAGACACAGGACAATTCTGAAGGGCCTAGGGCTTCAACCCAATCAGCAGCTGCATTACATACCCCACCCACAACCCCCGCAGGCAGGAGAGTCAGCCTGTCCTTGGAGGCTTTGAAGTCAGGGTTGACTTCTCCTCTGCAGCGCTGAAAGTCCCATAGCTGCCTTCTTGCCACAGAAGGCTGAGTCGTGTCTGTTGAAGACGTGCGTCTCCACTTCTCCACCTTCATCCAGGACCCCAGCCGGGTCTCCTGGAGAACTTGCTGTGCTTCTCCATCCCCTCTTGCTGCCCCACCACCCGCTGGCTTTCCCGAGATGCCTCTTTCCTTAGGCCTCACCAACCAACCTCCCGCTAGCTTCCAACTTTGCTTCTGCGGCTTCCTCACCTCTCTCCGCCTTCAGAGAATGGAAGAGTTGGGACTTGCTCTGGATCAGGATTTAGATTAAGGGGATGTCGCGGCTGCTTGGTTCTTCTGTCCTGACCACTAAAACTTCCTCCAGATCAGCAATGCAGCTCTGGTACTTTCGGAACTATCCAGTGTTCACTGTACTCCAGGGCACTGTTGATTTCCTCTAAGAACTCTTTCTTTGCATTCACAACTTGGCTAACTGACACAAGAGGCCTAGTTTGTGCCTGTCTCAGCTTTTAACATACCTTCCTCTCTCACCATAATTACATCTCACTTCTAATTTTAAAAAAGAGAGATGTGTGAATCTTCCCTTCAGTTGAACCTTTAAGGCCATTGTAGGGTTATTCATTGGAGTAACTTAAATATTATTTGGTCTCACCGAATAGGGGGGACCAAGGAGAGGGAGAAAGAAGGGGGAGATGTTTGATGGAGCAGTCAGAACACATTTATTTACCAATTATTGCAAGAGTCACCAAAATGAGACCCACAGACACAAAGTGAGCACCAGCTGTTGGAAGGACTTGCTTGAGGTTTGCCCTTCTAGGAAATGTCATAGCTGCACAATGTAATGAAACACAAGAACAATGAGGTATGCTTATTTTTCCTAGTTCATCTGTAGTGGAAATCAAAGCCTTTGCCACAGTGTAGACTTCTGTGCATGATCTTCTTCTGATGTTCTCTTTCACCTCATCTTATGTTGCTGCTTCCCCTCATTTACCACATTCCCACAGCCTTGGCCTTTTTCTGTTCCTTGAACACACCAAGCTCTTTTAAGCCTCAGGGCATTTGCACACACTGTTTCCTTTCTCTGGAATGCTCCTGGCCCCACATTTCCTGTGGCTGTTCTGCCATCTTATCACTTAGACAGTCCTAATGTAGGTGCCCCATCATTCTCTGTCTCAGCCTCTTCCCCATTTTCTTTGTAGATCTCATCTCAACTTGCAATTATTTTTTTACTTTTTTATTGTCTGTTTATTTTATTTGAGGAGGGGGCGTCTCTCCTCCCAACTAGAATGCAAACTTCTGGGGGCAGGGGCACCCCACCACTACCAGTTGTACTTGGAAGTTAAAATACATGCAAATTAATTAGAAAAAGGATGTCATTTCCATTAGAATCTTCATATTTAGCTACAATTCTCAGGGTTTCTTTAAGTAACAATTTCTTCTTTAGCATATAAAATTATTTGATTTATAAATGCTTGAATCACTCCTAACTTTCCTGGAGTTGACCTATCTCAAAAGAAATAACTTATGGGCATGTCCACCTTAATTTATCTGGTGTGAAGATGAGACAGAAATTTTTTCAATGTGGGGAGGTTGAAAGGAATGTTTTTGATTTGGTTGTAGTGGTGTACACCTGTAATCCTAGCAGCTTGGGAAACTGAGGAAGGGGGATTGCAAGTTCAAGGCTAGTCTCAGCAACTTAGCAAGACTCTGTCTCAAAATAAAAGTAAAAGGGCTCAGTGGTAGAGTGGCCCTGGGTTTAGTCCCCATTGTGGAAGGAAGAAAGGGAGGAAGAAATCAATTTGAAAGATAGCAGTGTAGTAAAACAGAAAGAGTATTCACTCGTTGGCTTTGCAGACAAATAGAAGAATTGACTATCAATCTTAGCTGTTCCACTGATGTCCTGTGTGAACTTGCAAACATTACTTGACTTCTCTGAGCCAAATTTTCTATACAAGAATAATGATATCTACCTTAAGGCATTTATTTTTAAAGAAAAAATGAGATCAGGGTCATATGAAGGTACTTAGCATGTGGTGGATTGCCATAAAAGTTCATTTTTTCCCCTTGGTTGTCAGCCACTAAGAAAAGCATTACTTCTTCTTGACTCTATTTGTAAATGGTATTTCGTAGGCTACTTACTTAATATTTGTCTTAAGGTAATTATGACTTCTTTCCAATAATCAGATTTACCCTCCATGGATACACCAGTAAAGCTATTCTTGAAAATAAAGTGTAAACTCTGAATGCAGTCCCAAAAGGAGTCTAAAAATTGTTTTCAACAGGGATAGTATCACTGAGTTAAGTGACCAGCCCTCCATGAGCTGTCTAAGTTCACATACAGTTGATGTTACTACAACAGCAATATCCAGGCATATCTTATAAGACCATCATTGCAGAATGAATTGCATGCGATCAAGTGCTTAAAGTAACTTTGTGATGATGACTAATTTGTGGGGATTATTGGAAGAGCAAAGATTCTAACATGGCTAGCTCTTGGTAGGCCCTCTGGCCTGTTTGTAAGGAATAGTTCCCACATTGGGACCATCTTGAACTCAGTAGCGGCCTTGAGGTTAAAAGCCAAAAGCAGACTTGAAAGGAGTTAATGAATGAATTCATGCTGGAACTTGTTTCCCTAGAGCCAGAACTTCCATTGATTCCTTTCACATTCCCAGTCTTGATTCCCAGAGGCCTGCAGTCACATATGACAAATGGCTGATCATCCAAGCGAAGTGACCTGCCATTCAATAAACCATATCTCAGCCACTGTAGAAGGCAGCTCATTTTTCTCCTCAGAGGTCTATTCTCCCTTCGTCTGGATAAATATCCCAAATGGGTCCATTGAGGCCCTTACCCAACTGAGGGGAGACAAACTCTTCCACCCTGCCTAGTAGATCTTTCTTCCCAGTAGAAAGAAGATCTTGGAAGGGCTCTAAGCTTTTATTGCTTTGCATCAGTCTTGGCCAAATTACTCACAAGTGCTGAATCTTCCTGAGGGTGTCAGCGGAGAGAAGGAGACCTATTCAGATTGGGGCCTGCATTGAGGCTGCCAACAAAGACCAATTAGTTTTGATTGTGCCGGCTGCCTTTGGAAGGTGACTGTCCTCAGACCACCAACTCGTGCCACCAAAGTGCTTATCCCACCCAGGAGTGAGCTTCTCTCCCCCCAGTTCCCAGTATGTCTTCACATGACCTCTGGGTCAGATCTCTCTTCTTGTTTCCCTCCCTCTCCCTCACTTTTGCTCCCTCCAGGTTGTGGAGAGTGTGCTTCATCTGCATGCTTTTCCCACCATCTCTGAAAGCTGCTCACGTTTGAATGATTGTCCTGAGATGAAACAGTCTGACCTTCCTTTAAAAAAAAAAAATCCATGTGACTTCATTCTGGTGAGTTTTGCCTCTTGGTACTTTATTTGGAGGAGTCCAGGTCTAGCGTTTAGATCACAACCATTTATAAGGCTCTACACTTCTGAGACTTGGAAATGTATTTAAGCAATGTGGTATCTTTTATTCATTCCAAGACCTGTTTTGAGCACCTACAGGGTACAATGCACTGCAAAGGGTTGGTACAACCTCTGCCTCTCCCAGAGTTCATTGAGGTCAAAGCCAAGGACACAAATGATCATGGTAATGGTGGCTTAACTTTTATTCAACATATATTACATGCCAGGACCATGTTTTGTATCTATTTCTTTTAACCTTCAGGTCCACAATGCTTTATCCACAATTCTAAAATACGAAGCTTTAAAAACCCAAAGTTGATTCAGGTGATTTTTTTACAAAACTAATTTAGCAGCAAAACTGACATGAGACTATTTGTTATCTTATTGTATTCTGTATAGTTAATTATTCCCTTGTTTTATGGAGAACATACTAAGCCTTTCCTTTCAAGGCAGCACCCCAGACCCTTTGAGGGATGTTTTGTAGCACACAAAATGTGCACCCTGCCTTTTAAAATGCAAAATTTTCCAAATTCCAAAACTCATGACTTCAGGATTTGGGGATGAGGAAGCCCACTCTTACTGTGTATGTTTTATAAATAATGAGGGAGGGAGTCTGAGAAGTGATCCAACTTTCCTATAATCACACCACCAGGACCTGGAAGCCCCAGGATTAAAAACCAGTTTTGTCTGGCACACTTTTTGCTTACCCACTGCACTGTACCAGATTTTCATTGAGAAGTGGGGTACAGTGATCATCAGAGAGGCATTAGCTGAGGGCTCCAGCAAATGATCTGAGGAAGGAAAGGGACCTCTCCTTGGGGATTTGGTCAGTGTTCCAGGAAGGCAAGGCATGTGTGCGACTAGATCTTGGAGGAAAGAGTGGACTGCAAAAAGGGCAAAGTAAGCTAGTCAAGGCCCATTTGGGTTAACAGCAGCTAGCCTGGCCATGGAGGGAAAAGTTAGAAATCAAGATTGAGAAGCTAGATGGGGGACAGAGTGAGAAGGACCTGGATGGGTACAGTAAGGAATTTGGAACAAGAACCAGTTTTGTTTCATTTCTTTCATGAATCCAGAAGCACATACTGAACGTTGTATCCTCCTACCTCTACTCCTTGACACAGAGGAGGAAAACGTGGGTAGGAACAGCCCAACATTAGGGCCAAATTGATTTTGGTATTTTATTATTATTAAGCAGGTTAACTGGCTATGTTGAAAAGGCAGCCAAGAAAGTGAGGTAGTCAAGAGGAGCAATGGTCATAAACTTCTGTGGTAGAACTAGCTGTGCTGGGCTTTGTTGCTTCTTTGTAAGCAGAGAGTTAAAATTTAACCAGGGTTCTCACGCCTCACTGCAACGGGCAGAGCTTCAGTGGGAGCTGGCTGGGCTGCATGATAACTCAGTCCCCTGCTCCTGCCAGTAAACAACGGTTTCTTCCTCCTCCTCCTCCTGTTCGGAATCCTAGTGACGGTCTCAGGGGGATATGTCTATTATCAGGAACTTAAACCTAGAATATAAATATGTTCCCTTTTGTCATGAATAATCAAAGTTCTAAATTGATATTTTAGAAATCAAATCCAGTTCATGAGTAGTGAATTGACTGTGTCTAATTACATTTTATAGTCATTTAACAGCTGTTAATAATGTAATTTTGTGTTATGCCCAATTTGCACTGAATTACTTTAATGGCACACATTGTATTTATTTTCCTTTTGGTGAAACAGTAATCAAACACTAGGGAATCAACTTGGACACAAAAATAACTTATGATTTTTATAAGCTTGAAGAAAAGGGACTTTTAAAAAAGAAAATGAATCATATTATAAAACTAAAGGTAGTTTAACACACATGGATGCATTTGTTTCCTCCGACATATTTTTTGGTTAAAAAAAATTATTTAATGAGCCCAGAACATTTGTTTCCCATCCAAGCCTGTATTGTTTGAGGTGAATCAAGTGTTTGCAAATACACATTTGATTGACAAGCTAATGAGGTTTTCTCCCCCCTACTAAAATATATATATATATATATATATATATATATATATATATATATATATATATATATATATCCTTCTGGAATGAAAATAGCCAGATTTCTAAGTTTCTTGTTCTTGGGTCAAAGAGACGCAGTGTCCATTTAAATCAACTCCTCAAGGGAAACTTGCATTTCCAACTTGAGGCTGCAGGAGAAAGGCACTTTAAACACAGGAGGGAATACAGCTTTAAAAGAAGAAAAAGACAAAGGTAGGCAGGTTGTTTCTCCCACAGAAGAAACTTCTACATGGAATCTTTATTAGAGTGAAAGAAGAGTCAATTTTGGACCAAGAAAAAAATAAGGCAAGACAATTGGAAAGGTACTTTATAAAGGCATACTCTGTTTTCCCACTTACTTTAAGCACTTGAAGATTCAAGCTTCCAATATTGTGTCATATGTAAGTGCTTCCTGCAGCTCACATGGATCAATGCTTTTGGGGGAGAGGGGAGTACTAGGGATTGAACCCAGGGGTGCTTAACCACTGAGCCACATCCCCAGCCCTTTTATTTATTTGTTTGTTTGTTTATTTATTTAGAGACAGGGTCTCCCTAAGTTTCTTATGGCCTTACTAAATTGCTGAGGCTGGCTTTGAACTCACGATCTTCCTGAGCTACTAGGATTACAGGCATATGCCACCACCACACCAGGCTGGATCAATGTGGTTTGTACTTGAAGTAAGCTACAAGTAGGGCAGAAAGGAGTCCGCTCACTAGCTGCCATCACTCCAGCCAGGGCTCCACCTAGCACTCTCTGCCTCTGTCCACTTGCCTCCTAGGACCTACGTGGGTGGAACTACAAATGGATGGGCCTTCTCTCCAGGAGAGTCATAGTTATTTTGCAGTTTGTCAAGAGTAGGAGGCTAATTTCATCCTCATTATTTCTCAGGCCACAGTAACTGAGGCCATGGGATTGCGTGGGGGCGGGGGGGTGATGAGGATGGATGCTGGGCGAGGTCCACCCCAGGTGCAGGCAATAAGGAGGGTAGGGAGACTGTGCCTGTAGAGAATTCAAAAACAATAATAAAGCTGACTAGAAGTCAGTCTGCTTTTCATGCTTGTCATGTGCTGGTCCTTCTAAACAATGTCAGTGCTAAAATGCCCCTTCCCTCAGGGCTCCTGCTCCCATTTCTGCCTTCCCTGGTTGGGTCCTCCTTTGGGTTGGGATGGGTTTCTAATGGGAGAGTCTCAGGACCCAGGCTCTTCAGTCTGTACCCTTTTCTTGGAATGGTGGACATTATTATATTATTCTGCAGCTAGCACCAATGACACATTCTGTGAGCTTCTTGCCAGCCCTGATTAGCAGCTGCCACTTCTGTACCCCTGTTCTTCAGCTTTGTAGGGCTCTTCTCACCCCTGCTGTTGCTCTTGCCAGTGTGTGGGTGGGTTCCCTCCCTGCCAATGTTTGCAGCTCTTTATTAGCTTCCTAAAGGGTGTTGTGGCTCCTTTAGTTGACAGAGTCTTCTGTTGAGGAATTTGGGACAAGTTGCCAAGGAGGCTTGAGGGCATTTAAGTGACACCACCCGATGTCTTACTTCTGCCAACAATCAGCCACTGTCTGCAGCCAAAGCACACGGCCCTTGGATCTTTCCTGATGCAGGGTAAATTATCTCCTTACCCAGAACACTATCCTCAGAAATTTGTGGAGAAAGGGACAGAGATGAAGCTTAACCCTGGAGTCCTGGAGACTAACTCTAAATGCTGAATTCTCTTCACCTGACCAATCCTTCAAGCCTATTAGGATGGCATTCAAAATTTGACCCTGTGTGTATGTGCCTGTATGTAGGGAGAGATGAGGGACAGTACCTGTGTTTGAGTCGTGAAGCATCTAAACCTGGTCAAATGCCTTGATAGTCCATAGAAAAACAGAGGTGGTGTATCTCAAGATGGCCTTCTTCCCCTTTTCTTGGAATTCTCCCCCAAACAGTAATTATAATGGATGGTCAACTTTTACTTAATCTGTTTTTGGAAAATGGGTCTCTTGAGAACCTAATGTGAACTATGCTCTATCTCCTTAGAAAAATGCACATCTCTACATATTTTCCAGAATTATCCACACTACTGAATTGGATTCAGTGACTCAGGGAGTCAATGAACCTCAGATTAAGAACTAATCTAGGGGCTGGTGTTTGGCTCAGTGGTAGAATGCTTGCCTAGCTTGTGTGAGGCATTGGGTTCGATTCTCAGCACCATATACCAATAAATACATAAAATAAAGGTATTGTGTTCATCTGCAACTCCAAAATTTTTAAAAAAGAATCTAGTCAGTCAGTTCACTTTATCCTACTGCCTCACACTGTCAAAAAAAAGTCTACAGCCATCTTCTGTATCAGGCACAGGAGGCACAGGGCCTAGGGTCCACAGCAATTTTATGGGCCCATGAAAATGTCTCAATTTCTTCTAAAATCAGAAGAAAAAAAATTGAACCTTTACATCAACTATTTTAATATGTAACATGTTCATCTTTATACCAAGGTGGTAGTAAAACAAAAATTTTATATTATTTTATGGAGGAAGGGGCCCACAAACACAAAAGTGCCTAGGACCTATACAAATCATAATGTGGCTGAGGAAAGACCTGTTGTGGTATTGTGCAGACAGGATTTGGACAAAATTGTTATCCATGCAACAACAGCCCTCTGCTCAAGTAGATGAGGGGTCTATACTACCTCCTCACTGGAGTGATAGAAGACTCCATCATCAGGAACTGAGAGACCTGGGTCACAATTGTGGCTTAACCTTGAGAGAGTGAGCTTCTCTCTCCTTTTCTTCATCTGCTAGCTGGAGATGAACCTACAAACTCTGCCTTGAGACCACTTTGGGGTCCAATAGTCTGAGATATAATGCAAAGATATATGTTTAAAAGTGCTTTCAAGTATAAGAGGTTACAGTTTTAGTCAGTGGTAGCTACAGGACCTCTGTGGACATGAAAGCTCAAATCCCTTATATAAAGTTGTATAGTGTTCACACATAACCTATGCACATCCTCCTGTATGCTTCAAATAATCTGTACATAACTTATAATACCTAATATGATGTGAATCTATGTAATAGTTGTTGTATTTCATTGAGTGGGAAAGAAAATAAAGTCTGCACATGTTCAGCACCCATGCAATTTTTTTTCCCAAATATTTTCAATCTGTGGTTGGTTGAATCCATGGATGCAGAACTGCAGATATGGAGGACTGGCTGTATTAGTATAGTAATCCCACCTGGGCAGATTAATGATGAAAGACACTGTGAATTGGATAGCTTATGTGCTGTTGCTGTTGGTCTAGCTCACGGATCCCCAGGGTAATGGAGGAAGAGACACTCTGGAAGGAGTACCCACAGATACAAGCTCATAGGCCAATTCGGAGAGCTGTACTACAGAGTATTAAATATGAATAGAATGCAGAAAAGCTAATTTTATTTTTTGTTATTTATTTATTCATGTTTTTAGTACTGGGGATTGAACACAGGGATGCTTAGCCACTGAGTCACATCCGCAGCCCTTTTTATTTTTTATTTTGAGACCATGTCCCACTAAATTGCTGAGGCTGGCTTTGAACTTGCAATCCTCCTGCTTCAGCCTCCCAAGCTGCTGGATTACAGGAATGTGCCACTGTGTCCAGCTAAAGGCAACATTTCCTAAATCTTATCTAAATAAATGCTGTCCTTCTAAAGAGTCATTCTAAAATGGTTATACACTTTTCCCAAGGCTGTCTATTCTGATATCTCTTCTGGGAATTGCCACCAGGTCTAGATTATAAAATCCATGCAAAAATTATCATCACTTGCTGGATGTGGTGGCATGCCTATAATCCAGGGTACTCAGGAGGCTGAGGCAAGAGGATCACAGGTTTGACACCAGACTTGCAACTGAGAGAGACCCCACTTGAAAATAAAAATTAAAAATGGGGTGGGGGATGTAGTGCAGTGGCTTACCATTTACCTAGCATTCCTGAAGTCCTGGGTTCAATCCCCAATACTGCAAAAAAAAAATTTTTTAATTAAAAATAAATAAATAAAAAGGGCTGGAGGTGTAGCTCAGTGGTAAATCACTTGCCTAGCATGCTTAAGGACCTGAATGGAATCTTCAGTACCACAAAAACAACGAATAAAAATATCATCACTTGTGAAACTGGTTTTAGAACTGGGAGATCTGTTTCATGCTTCAGCTCTGCAACTTATCAGCTATATGACCTTGGGTAAGTCACTTTTCCCTCTGAGCTTTAAGCCCTTTAATAAAGTGAGAGAATGGATTAAAAAAAAAAACAAAAAAAAAACCAGTCACATAAGCCAGAAGCTGCCTACTGACAGAGTCAATTTTTTTCCAGCTTATGGGCCCCTGCCATCTCTTTGGTAATTGTGCAATCTCAAAGACTTACCAGTTTACTTAGAGGCCTGAAGACTGAGCAGGGGATAATCACTACTTCAAATACAGGGTTTACTTTTCCCACATGTGGTACAAGAGGACTTTATTTGGGGACTCCCTCCCAACCAATCACAAGTACATCTTCTATCCTGGGTTTGTTTGTTTTGTTTTTGTTTTTGTTTTGGGCACTAGGGATTGAACTCAGGGGCACTCGACCACTGAGCCACCTCCCGAAAATATTTTGTATTTTATTTAGAGATAGAGTCTCACTGAGTTGCTTAGGGCTTCACTAAGTTGCTGAGGCTGGCTTTGAACTCGATTCTCCTGCCTCAGCCTCCCGAGCCATTGGGATTACAGGCATGTGCTGCTAACCTGTTTTTAATAACTGAGCTCCAGTCGCACAGGCTGCAGGATTCAGCTACAGAACTCTAGTTGCACCATCCCCAGCCACAGAAAGAACAGGATTTGCCTTAGGCACCAGAATTCAACTTGGGCAATCCTCTATCTGCATAGCCCAGGTGTTTACAGGGGCTTTTGGGATGGCTATCAACAACCTTACTAATGACGCAGTGAAGCAGCGTCCCATCAAAACAGGTGACAGCATCCACTTTTGCTTTTGGCCCTGTTGTCACATCTGTTGCTCAGTCTGTGGCCATCACAGGTTCTGATTCACCAACTGAAGCATATTTCAGATTTCGAGCAGAGATTTCAGTATTGCACCAACAGGAAAACAGCACAACCAACAGTTTTGCAGGATTTCTCCTCACTCCTGCTATCCAGGTGTGTTCTCTCACCATAACAGAATTAAATTAGAAATTGACCACAGAAAGGTCCTATATAGGTCTCTATCTTATCTACCTATACCTTCCTATCTCCACAAATAGTTGAAAATTAGCACAAACTAAATAAATAAAAATTCAAAGACAAAAGCCACAAGGGAAATTGGAAAATGTTTTAAACTGTATAATAATGAGTCTTTCAAAATTTATGGAATGCAGCTAAGGATAGGGCTTAAAGGGAAATTGATATTATTTAAAAATTTTATTAGTGCATTATAATTATACATAGTAATGGGGTTCATTGTGACATACTCATATTTACACATACTTTTCTCCATTTCATTCCCCAGTATTTCTTCTTTCCCTCTCTCTCTCCCTCCCTTTCCCACCCTCTTCTCTATTGGCCTTCCTTCTATTTATTTGTAAACTGATGCATTATACTTATACATAAAAGTGGGATTCATTGTGATATATTTTTACAAGCACTTATCATAATTTGGTCATTCCACAGTTCCTCTTATTTTCCTCTGTTTTTCTCTCTCTTCCATTCCCTTCCTCTACTCTATTATTTTCCCTTCTAATTTTGTGCAATCCTATTTTTTTTAATTCCTTATTTCTCTGTAGCCCCTCCATATGTGAGATAACATTCCACCCTTGACTTTCTGAGTCTGGCTTATTTCACCTTATGATGCTCTCTAGTTCCATGCATTTGCCAGCAAATAACATAATTTTATTCACCTTTATAGCTGAGTAATATTCCATTGTGTATATATACCACATTTTCTTTATCCATTTCTTTATTGATGGGCACCTAGGCTGGTTCCGTAACTCGCTTATTGTGAATTACACTGCTATAAACACTGGAATGCAGGTATCACTATAGTATGCTGGGTCTTTTATTCTTTCATATGAATTGTATGACTTTTTTCTAATTCTGTGAAGAATGTCATTGGTATTTTGATAGGGATTGAATTGAATCTATAGGTTGCTTTTGGTAATATGGCCATTTTAACAAAATTAATTCTGCCTATCTAAGACCATGGAGGTCTTTTCATTTTACAGTGTCTTCTTCAATTTCTTCAGTGTTCTGTACTTTTCTCTGAGGTCTTTCACATCCTTGGTTAGATTTATTTCCAGGCATTTTATTGTGAATTAAAGTGTTTGCCTAATTTCTTTTTCACGGGGTTTGTTATTGGTGTATAGAAAAACTATTGATCTTTGTAGATTGATCTTGTATCTTGCTACTTTGCTGAATTTGTTTATCAGTTCTAGAAGTCTTCCGTGGAGTTTTTTTGGGTATTCTAAGTATAGGACCCTATCATGTGCAAACAGATAATTTCACTTCTTCTTTTCCTACTTGTATCTCTTTTATTTCCATTTCTTGCCTAATTGCTCTGGCTAAAGTTTCAAGAGCTATATTAAATAGGAGGGGTGAGAGTCTTGTTACTGATTTTAGAGGAAATGCTTTTGGCTTTTCCCCATTCAGTATGATGCTGGCTTTGGGTTTGTCATACACAGCATTTATGATGTTTATGTAGGTTCCCAGTATCCCTGTTTTCTTCAGTCTTTTTAATACAAATGGATGCTGGATTTTGTTGAAGCCTTTTTGGGATCTATTGAGGTGATTGTGAATTTTTGTCCTTAATTCTGTTTTTGTGATAAATTACATTTATTGATTTGTGTATGTTGAATCGACCTTTTATTCCTGGAATGAAACCAACTTAATCATGATGTATGATCTTCTTAATGTGTTTTTTAATGTGGATTGCTAATATTTTATTAGGGATTTTTGCATCTGTGTTTATCAGAGATATTAGTCTGTAGTTTTCTCTCCTTGATGCATACTTATCTGGTTTTGGTATCAGGGTAATACCAGCTTCATAAATTTTTTTAAGTTTTTAGCAATACCTTAATTTTGTTTATTTATTTTTATGTGGTGCTGACAATTGAACCCAGCACTTCACACGTGCTAGGCAAGCGCCTACCACTCAGCCACAACCCCAGGCTTTTCATCTCTAATTTTGTTGATTTGGGTCTCCCTCTTTCTTTTGGTTACTATGGCTGAGGGTTTACCGATCTCATTTATCTTTGTTGCATAGATCCTTTGTATTGTTTTTGTTGTTGTTGTTGTTCTTATTTCATTGATTTCAGCTCTGATCTTAATTATGTCCTGTCTTCTAATGGCTTGGGAATTAGTTTGTTCTTGCTTTTCTAAGGCCTTGAGTATAACATGAGATTATTTATCTGTAATTTTTTTTGGTTTTATTTCCCACCCCCATAGGCACTCAGTGCTCTAAACTTTCCACTTAGAACCACCTTCAGTAATTTTTAAATTACTCTCCTGATTTTTTCTATGATCCATTCCTTATTCAAAAGTATATTATTCATGGGTTGGTGTTGTGGCTCAGTGGTAGAGCACTTGCCTTGCATGCGTAAGGCCCTGGGTTCAATCCTCAGCACCACATAAAAATAAATAAACAAAATAAAGATACTGTGTCCATGTATGACTAAGAAAATACTTTTTTAAAAGTGTATTATTCAGCTGGGTGCAGTGGTGCATGCCTTGTAATACCAAGGCTGAGGCAGGAGGATCACAAGTTTGAGGCCAGCCTCAGAAACTTGGCAGAATACTCGGCAACTGAATGAGACCCTGGCTCAAAATAAAAATACAAAAGAACTGGGGAGTACAGCTCAGTGGTAAAGTGTCCCTGGGTTCAATTCTCAATAACCACCCCACCAAAAAAAAAAAAAAAAAAACAACTATATTACTCAATCTCTATGTGTTAAAATGATTTTTTTTCTTGCTATTCATTTCTAATTTCATTCCATTGTGATCTGATAATACAAGGAATTAGCCCACCATTTTTTCCCTAAGATTTGGTTTGTGTCCTAAAATATGGTCTATTTTAGAGAAATTTCCATGAGCAGCAGAGAAAAAAGTGAATTCTATTATTAGATGACATATTCTATAGATGTCTATCAGAGTCATTTAATTAATAGCATTTTCTTAGGTGTGAAGAGTCCTTATTTAGTTTATATCTGGATGGCCTGTCTATTGGTGAGAAAGGTGAGTTAAAATCACCTAGTATTATTGTATTAAGGTCTATCTGAGTCTCTATGTTGAGTAAAGTTCATGTATGTGTGTGTGTACATCTCTAATTTTTGTACACACATACACACACATTTGGGGAGGTACTTGAGGTTGAATCCAGGGTGCTTTACCACTGAACTACATCCCCAGTCCTTTCTATTTTGCATTGTGAGACAGGATCTCACTAAGTTCCTGAGGCTGGCTTCTAACTGGCAATCCTCTGGATTTAGTCTCCTGAGTCACTCAGATTACAATCATGCATCACTGCTCCCAGCTTAGAGTTTGTTTTACATAAGTAGGTGCACTAACATTTGCATCATAAATATTTACCATTGTTATATATTGTTGGATAGTTGTCTTAACAGTATGAAATAACTGTCTTTGTCTCTTCTGATCAATTTTGGCCCCAAAATTGTTTTGTTGAATATGAGAGTAGCTATTCCTGCTCACTTTCAGTCTTCATTTGCATGGTATATCCTTTTCTATCATTTCACACCATTTCTCATCTATCATGTTCATCCTGTGGATATCTTTGCCTATCAGGTGAGTCTCCTATAAGCAACATATAGTTGGATCTTGTTTTTTAATATACTTTGTCATTCTATGTCTTTTAATTGGAGAGTTGAGACCAATTATGTTCAGTATCATAGAGACAGACGATTTTGACTTATTTCTCATGTTTAAGTCAGTTCTGATTCTAATTTACTTGGCTAGTCTTCTAGTGGCTTGGTAGTCATGAATTCTTTTATTTTATGGAAGGTTTTTATTTCTTCGGAAATTTTTAAGGATAGCTTTGCTGGATAATAGTAATCCTGGTTGGCAATCATTTTCTTTAAGAGCTTGGTGTATATTATTCTAAGCCCTACCAGCTTTCAGAGTCTGTGCTGAGAAATCAGCAGTAATTCTGATGGCTTGATGAAATTCACAAAATTTCCTGATACTATTTTTCTAAAAAGTTTATAGATGCCCTTAGTTTGTATCTTGGTGCCTTCCTTAATGGCAGTGATCTTAAGATTTGATCTGTGAATGTTGTCCCAGGTTTCCTGAATATTCTGATCACAGTCTCTTATTGTCTTCATTGCTGAATGAATTTTCAATATCATATACCTTGTCTTTGAGGTGTGAAAATCTATATTCTACATGTTCTAATCTATTGGTGATACTTTCAACTGAATTTTGCCTTGATTTTTTAGTTCTTTCATTTTCAGGATATCTGTTTGGTTCTTTTTCAGAATCTCTTTATTGAAATACTCTTCACCTCCTATATTTTCTTAGTTCATTCCTTAGATCTTCTTTTAGTTCATCTATCATTTTAATCATCAACTTTTTAATTCTTTGGGATTTCATCACCTTTGATATTTGAGGACTCAGGTGTTAGGGAATTATAAACTTTGGGAGGCACTTTATTTCCTTGCTTTCTAATGTTTCTTGAATTTCTAAGTTGATATTTGCCCATTTTCTGGAATGCCTCTCTTGCCCATTCTTATCTGGAGGACTCTTCAGTAGGCTGCTTTCACTTTACTATGTGTCCCAAGCCAAGAGTACATCTCCATGTCAAAGGACCCAGTCAACATATTCTCAGTGCTTTGATCAATCTCTTAACCCCTTTTATGGGACATGATGATCACTGTCTCCAGCAGGGAGTGCAGATCATGCCAGTTTGTTGTTGCTGTATTTAAATCTACTTCCTGCTCAAACTGCCTATCTGCCCCATGATGGAATCTATAATTCCTGAAGTCTTTATGATTCCTTTTTCCCCCAGCACTCTGGAAGGGAGTTTCCCCTCCCCCACTGAGCAGCCATGCACAGTAATATAAAACATAAACTATATAAACTATTACTCTGCTTTTTATCTTCTTTTTCTAACTCTCTTATTATTAAAAAAATATTCCTGTGCCTCAGCTGATCACTGCTCTGCCCCTCTGTCTTATGCAGCTGCACAACAGTTTATCCAATTCAAACTTAGGGAGCAGCCAATATGTGCTGGCTGCTATTCATCCACCATCTTCCAACATGGAAATTGACAGCTTTCAATGCCTATGTTAGAAAAGAGCAAAGGTCTAAAATTAATTAGGTAATTTTTAATCTTTAAAAGCTAAAAAAGAAAAGTAATTCCAGAGCATGTAGAAGAACATTAATAAAGCTAAAAATGTAAATTAATAAAATAGAAAGCAAACAATATGGAAAATTAATAAAACCAACTATTTCGAAACAAGGAAGTGAAATTATCCACATAAGAAAATATGGTGTTCATAGAATATCCAAAGGAATGTAAAAAAGAAAACTATTAGAAATAGGTTAGCTGGGTGTAGTGGCACACACCTGTAATCCCAATAACTCAGGAGACTGAGGCAGGAGGATCATAAGTTCGAGGCCAGCCTCAGCAATTTAACAAGAACCTGTCTCAAAATAAAAAGGACTGAGGGTGTAGCCCAGTAGTAGAACACCCCCCCAAGTTCAATCCCCAGTAACCCCCCAAAAATACAAATAATAAATGAATTTATGGAGGACCCTGAATTCAAGGTGTATTGGTTTTCTATTACCACATAACAATATTACCACAAAAAATAACAGCTAAAATATAACACATCTTTTTTAATCTCACAGTTTCTGTGTCAAGTCTGGACACAGCATATCTGGGGCTTCTGCCTGTGGTCTTATAGACTGCAGTCGAGGAACTAGACAGATCTAGATTCCCATTTAGAGGTTTCAGCTGAGCAAGACCAGCTTCCCTCCACTCACTCATTAGTAGTATTCAGTTACTCTTTGCTGAAGGAATGAGAGCTTCTGTTTTTGTGCTGGCTATTATCAGAAGACCATCTTTGACTTTGAGAGATCACCCATAGTTTCTTGCCAGATGAGGTTCCCCAGCATGGCTGCTGACTTCCTCATAGCAGCAAAGTACAGAGACTACAGCAAGATGGGTGCTATATTCTGATGTAACATAATCATGGACACATAATCATGTACTTTCTGTTACCTTTCCCATATTCATTGGCTATAAGTAAGTAGCAGGTCACACCCATATTCAGAGGGTAGATGTTACACAAGGGCATGAATACTAGGAAGTTGGGACCTTGGGGGCCATCTTAAGGATCAGTCAACCACACAAGATCAATAAACAAAGTCACTTTTATTTTTGCACCCTAACTATAAAAATTGGAAAATGATTTTTAAAAAAAATGCCAATCAAAATAGCATCCAAAATATAAAATACTTAGGAATAAATTATTAAAAATTGTGTAAGCCTTGTACAGTAAAAACTATGAAACATTACTGAGAGAAATTTAAGAAGAACTAAATAAGTGGAAAGATATGTATTCATGACTTGGAAAAACTAATACTGTTAACATATTGGGTTCTCTCAAATTGATCTCTCAATTCCACATTATCCTACTCAAAATTAAACCCAGATTTGTCTTCTGACAAGCTGATTTAAAATATACACGGAAATGCAAAGGAGCTAGAATAGCCAAAACAAATTGGAAAAAGAATGGTATTTGCATTTCTGTATAAGTTTTAGAACAGCTAAAACAAACTTGAAGTAGAAGAAAAACTTTGGAAGATTCACGCTGTGTGATTTAAACAAATCAAAACTAAATATATGTATGGAAAAGTGCACCTTAATCTCTACTCACACTACACAAAAATTTATTTGAAATTGATTAAAGATTTAACTTGGAAACTTGTACCATAAAACTTTTAGAAGCTTTGTGATTTCTTTATTACCTTGGGATAGACAAAATTTCTTAGAGATGACACAGAAAGGATTAGTCATAAAGAAAGAAAGAATTAGCCATAACAATATTGATAAGCTAAACTATATCAAATTAAAAATGATTGTGTATCAAAAGCCATAGCTGAGACGATGAATAGGCATGGTATAGACAAGGAGAAATATTTGCAGAATATATAATTGTGTGTGTGTGTGCATGCACACATGCATAGATATATACAAACACTTCTAACCAAAATATATAAATAAGTCTCTAAAATCACTAATAAACAGATGAATGATACTTTACAATGGCCAAAAGATTGAACAGAAAATTATAAAAGAAGATAGAGGTACAGCCAATAAGTACATGAAAAGGTGCTAAGCTCAACATCCTTAACATTAAGGAAGTGCAAATTAAGCCATAATGAGATAATACTTCATACCCACTGGAATGGCTAAAATGAAAAAAGATTGACAATACTAAATGTTGAAGAAGATGTGGACCCCTCCTGCATTGCTGGTGGGGAAATAAGATGATATAACCATTTTGGAAACCTGCTTGGCATTTTCTTATAAACTTAAACATATCCCTCCCCTGCAACTCAGACATATTCCTAGATATTTACCCAAGAGAAAAGAAAATATATGCCCTCAAAAAGACTTGTATATGGCATGATGTGGTAGCCCACACCTGTAATCCCAGTAACTCAGGAGGCTGAAGCAGGAGTATTGCAAATTCAAAGCCAGTGAGACTCTGCCTCAAAATAAAAAAATAAAAGGGACTGCAGAGGTGGCTCAGTAGTTAAACACCCCTAAGTTCAATCCCCGGTACCAAAAGAGAGAGAGAGAGAGAGAGAGAGAGAGAGAGAGAGAGAGAGACTCGTATAATTTTTATAGCAGGCATACACATAATAGATTAAAAACAAAACAACCTAAATGCCCATTAAAGGAATATGGATAGACAAATTGTGGTACACACACACAACACACACACACACACAATGTGACACTAGACAGGAATAGAAAGAAATGTATTATTGATATATGGAATTAAAAAATAAATCTCAGAAACATGGTAAATGAAAGAAACCAGATACAAAAAAAGTATGGTTCCACTTATATGACCTTCAAAAATATAAAACTGTTTTGTGGTAAGAGAAATTGGAAAAATGGTTGCCTTTGAGGAAGGGCATTATGTACTGGAAAGGGCACGAGGGAACTTTTGGGAGTGGTGAAAATATTCTGTATCTTAACTGGGGTGATGGTGACAAGGTTGTATACATTAGTTAAATCTCATTAAACTATATATTATATATGTGTGAGTATAAAATAATGTAAATTATTTGCTCGATTAAAGTTATTTTTAGTGGTATTGCCTAGTATGACCACCTACCTTTTGATACATGTGATTCCAGATGACTCAGTTGATGACAAAAAAAAAAAAATCAGTCAATCAATTTGTAAATCAATCAATCAATCAGGCAGCACAGAGCTTCTTGTTCTTTGACCCTTACCAGTTTTCTCTAGGGCTTCAGGGCAGGCCGGAGACATGCCTCCGGATGAGCCCCAGCTGCTGCTCCTGCAGCCATCTGCCCCTCAGCTGGCCCAGGCCCACCCTAGCCTGCCTGCCTCACTGCTCCAAGCTTCTTCGTTTGCTTCTGCTGAGCTTCTCCTAGATGCAGCCCCTGCTCCCTGTTGCACAGAAAAACAGTGGGGAAGGATGTGGTCCAGGGCTGTGTACCACTCTGTCACTTGGCTCAGAAAAAAAAAAGGAAGGGAGGGAGGGAGGAAGGAAGGAAGGAAGGAAAGAAGGAAGGAAGGTCTTTTTTTTTTTTTAATTAGAAGGGCCGAAAAGCTCGCTGAGTTAGCATTGCCATTTGCTTAGCCTTTTCCTAGTTTCTGGAGCATACCAAACTGTTTTCTTTTTTTCGCCTTAATTTCCCCTGTATTTGTTATCTCCCTTGTCAGGAAAGTTCTATCTCCTGTACCTCAGGTCTTTGTGTGGCTGACTCCCTGTCCTCCTTAGGTCTTAGTAGAAATACTCAATTCTTCTGTAAGGCTTTCTCTTTGTAGCTTGCACCATGACTCTTGGTTTCATGAAAACTATCTGTTTTAGTCAGCTATTTTGCTGCTGTGACTAAAAGACCCAACCAGAACAACTATAGAGGAGGAAAAGTTTATTTGGGGGCTCATGGTTTCAGAGTTCTCAGTCCATAGACTGCAGGCTCCATTCCTCAGGTCTCCAGGTGGAGGAAGAGTGTGATAGAGGGGAGCACCTCACATGTTGATCAAGAGGCAGAGAGGGAGAGAGAGAGAGGTCTCCACCTGCCAGATATAAATATATACCCAAAGCCAAGCCCTAATTCCCACCTCCTCCAGCCACACACTACCACTTCAGTTACCACTCAGTTAATCCCTGTCAGAGGGTTATTTCACTGATTAGGTTTAGGCTATGACACAATCATTTCTCCTCCAAACCTTCTTGCATTGTCTCACATGTGATCTTTTGGGGGACACCTCACATTCAAACCATAACACTATCTTACACTAAGCACTATTTGTAACTCTATTTTTATTTTAGTGTTTGTTTAAAAAACTTTCTCTTCCACTAAATTATACAAATTCATGAGGGTAGGAATTTTGTTGTTCTTTAGTTGAGAAAATTTTCTCTCCTGTATCTCCCAAGCCTAACACAGTACCTCACAGTTATCTGCTGAATGAAGGAACTGCTATTCTGAACATAATATACATCTGACTTCTGAGTCACATTCTTCCCCTCCTTTCTTAGGGCCATTATCTTGCCAATTACATTTTTTACTTCATGACATTTTTGTTCTCTCTTGGGCCACAGGCTTCTCTCTTTCACCCTCAAAAACAATCTTGAACCTCTTATTTTAAAAAGTAGAGGACTTCTGTATGACTTTGTTTTCCCTCCTGACCTTGCTTTGTCCCTTCACTGCAAGCTCCAAACATGCTGTAGTTACCAGCCACCTCGTCTGTCTCACCATCCCTGTTAAGCTTCTACTACCTTCCCCACTTTATGGGACAGTATATGGAAACTTCAAGACTTAGCCAGGTCATGGCCTGTTCTTGGTCTTACCTTCCTCCATATACCTGTATCATTTGAAAAGGATTAGTGCCCACACCTTGAAATCTTCTCCTCTGCCTTCTATCTCTGTTTCTACCTTTCTTCCCTCTTTAATCATTCCTTTTTTTTTTTTTCATGGATTAAACTTCCTTTTCCTACACACTAATGTCCACTGGGAGACTTCTTTTTTTATTTTTTTATTTTATTATTTGTTTTAATTAGTTACACATGACAGTACAATGCATCACATTGGTAATGCAGTCACATATATACACACGGTAATAATAATGTCCGTTTCATTCCTTCCTATCTCCCCAACCCCTCCCCTCCCCTCCCATCACTTCTCTCTACATAAACTAAGGTAACGCTATTCTTTTTTTTTCTCACATCTTCATACATGTATTTTGTATAACAATGAGGGTCTCCTTAGGCCCTTTTTTTCTTTTGCACCATTCTTGTCTATTTTCTCTCTCTTCAAATTATTCAGATTATCCATCTCAAAGTTTTATGCCTCCATGAAGCACCCTCTAACTAGATATTCAGTAACCCAGGCAATCCCTCCATTCTTTGAGCTCTTCTGACATTTAGCATAGTCAGTACTTCCAATTTAGTGTCTGCAGTAGCAGCCATGTTTTCTCAACAAGATAGCAAGACTCCTTATCTCACAAAGACTGCTCCTTAGTTTATGGATTTGGTTGTGCAGAATGTTTGACAATAATATAAAATGAAATTTTATTTAGTTACAGATTTAGTGAATTGTAATCATTAAAATTATGACTTGCATACTATCAGGGGTGTTTTAGATATTATCATTTCAACGATTCATTATCTAGGAGATTGTGTGTATGCGTGTGTGGAGGTGGGGTGGGGGTTGTGCTGGGGATTGAACCCAGAGTCTCGTGCATGCCACATAAGTGTTCTCCCACTGAGCTACAGCCCTTAACAGTGTTCTTTCTTATTTTACAAGTTAAGTCATATATTCCTGACTATATGGTGATTTATTGATTCTGAAACATATAAAACTTAGAGGGAGTGCTCTATAGATATCTATTGGAGATATTTTTTCCTATTTATTTCATAGACTGTTTATACAAAATGGTAGCATCTAAATTATTTAAAAGATATCCAGATCAATATAATTTCAAAATATGAGATGACTTTAGTCTAGAACAATGTGTAATTTATAGTTCTGTAAGAAGTGTATAATGGTAAGATCATGAGCTTGGTCAAAGACTTGAGTTCAAAGCTCAGTTGTGCCATTTATTAGATATGTGACCTTGGGTAAGTTCTTTGACCTCTCTATGCACACATTTCCTCATCTGTGATGTTCCAGAGCACTTAATCAAGGTTACATATTATTATTAATCTAAGTGGTATATTTGAAAATTTGCCCAGGCAATCGTGTAATTGCTGATCAGCCATCTTCAGATTCTTTTTTTTTTTTTTTTTGCTTTCTCAAAGAGTTTCTTTGTTTCTTTTTTTTTTTTTTTTTTTTTTTTTAATTTTTATTGTGGGTTGTTCAAAACATTACAAATTTCTTGACATATCATATTCCACACTTTGATTCAAGTGGGTTATGAACTCCCACCTTCACCCCATACACAGATTGCAGAATCACATCAGTTACACATCCATTGATTTACAAATTGCCATACTAGTGTCTGTTGTGCTCCGCTGCCTTTCCCAACCTCCCCCCTCCCCCCTCCCCGCCTCTCCCCTCCCCTCCCCTCCTCTCTCTCTACCTCCTCCACTGTATAACCCTGAGGGTCTCCTTCCATTACCATGCAATTTCCCTTCTCTCTCCCTTTCCCTCCCACCTCTCATCCCTGTTAAATGTTAATCTTCTTCTCCTGTTCTTCGTCCCTACACTGTTCTTAGTTACTCTCCTTATATCAAAGAAGACATTTGGCATTTGTTTTTTAGGGATTGGCTAGCTTCACTTAGAATAATCTGCTCTAATGCCATCCATTTCCCTGCAAATTCTATGATTTTGTCATTTTTTAATGCAGAGTAATACTCCATTGTGTATAAATGCCACATTTTTTTTATCCATTCGTCTATTGAAGGGCATCTAGGTTGGTTCCACAGTCTTGCTATTGTGAACTGTGCTGCTATGAACATCGATGTAGCAGTGTCCCTGTAGCATGCTCTTTTTAGGTCTTTAGGGAATAGACCAAGAAGGGGAATAGCTGGGTCAAATGGTGGCTCCATTCCCAGCTTTCCAAGAAATCTCCATACTGCTTTCCAAATTGGCTGCACCAATCTGCAGTCCCACCAGCAATGTACAAGTGTACCCTTTTCCCCACATCCTCGCCAGCACTTGTTGTTGTTTGACTTCCTAATGGCTGCCAATCTTACTGGAGTGAGATGGTATCTTAGGGTGGTTTTGATTTGCATTTCTCTGACTGCTAGAGATGGTGAGCATTTTTTCATGTACTTGTTGATTGACTGTATGTCCTCCTCTGAGAAGTGTCTGTTCAGGTCCTTGGCCCATTTGTTGATTGGGTTGTTTGTTTTCTTATTGTCTAATTTTTTGAGTTCTTTGTATACTCTGGATATTAGGGCTCTATCTGAAGTGTGAGGAGTAAAGATTTGTTCCCAGGGTGTAGGCTCCCTATTTACCTCTCTTATTGTTTCTTTTGCTGAGAAAAAACTTTTTAGTTTGAGTAAGTCCCATTTGTTGATTCTAGTTATTAACTTTTGTGCTATGGGTGTCCTATTGAGGAATTTGGAGCCCGACCCCACAGTATGTAGATCGTAGCCAACTTTTTCTTCTATCAGACGGCGTGTCTCTGATTTGATATCAAGCTCCTTGATCCATTTTGAATTCACTTTTGTGCATGGCGAGAGAAAGGGATTCAGTTTCATTTTGTTGCATATGGATTTCCAGTTTTCCCAGCACCATTTGTTGAAGATGCTATCCTTCCTCCATTGCATGCTTTTAGCCCCTTTATCAAATATAAGATAGTTGTAGTTTTGTGGATTGGTTTCTGTGTCCTCTATTCTGTACCATTGGTCCACCCGCCTGTTTTGGTACCAGTACCATGCTGTTTTTGTTACTATTGCTCTGTAGTATAGTTTGAAGTCTGGTATCGCTATACCGCCTGATTCACACTTCCTGCTTAGCATTGTTTTTGCTATTCTGGGTCTTTTATTTTTCCATATGAATTTCATGATTGCTTTCTCTATTTCTACAAGAAATGCCGTTGGGATTTTGATTGGCATTGCATTAAACCTATAGAGAACTTTTGGTAATATCGCCATTTTGATGATGTTAGTTCTGCCTATCCATGAACAGGGTATATTTTTCCATCTTCTAAGATCTTCTTCTATTTCTCTCTTTAGGGTTCTGTAGTTTTCATTGTATAAGTCTTTCACCTCTTTTGTTAGGTTGATTCCCAAGTATTTTATTTTTTTTGAAGATATTTTGAATGGAGTGGTTGTCCTCATTTCCATTTCAGAGGATTTGTCGCTGATATACAGGAATGCCTTTGATTTATGCGTGTTGATTTTATATCCTGCCACTTTGCTGAATTCATTTATTAGCTCTAATAGTTTCTTTGTAGAGCCTTTTGGGTCTGCTAGGTATAGAATCATATCATCTGCAAATAGTGATAATTTAAGTTCTTCTTTTCCTATTTTGATGCCTTTAATTTCTTTCGTCTGTCTAATTGCTCTGGCCAGTGTTTCGAGAACTATGTTGAACAGAAGTGGAGAGAGAGGGCATCCCTGTCTAGTTCCAGATTTTAGAGGGAATGCCTTCAGTTTTTCTCCATTCAGAGTGATGCTAGCCTGAGGCTTAGCATAGATTGCTTTTACAATATTGAGGTATGTTCCTGTTATCCCTAGTTTTTCTAGAGTTTTGAACATAAAGGGATGCTGTACTTTGTCAAATGCTTTTTCCGCATCTATCGAGATGATCATATGGTTCTTATTTTTAAGTCTATTGATGTGGTGAATAACATTTATTGATTTCCGTATATTGAACCAGCCTTGCATCCCTGGGATGAATCCTACTTGATCATGGTGTACAATTTTTTTGATATGTTTTTGTATCCGATTCGCCAGAATTTTATTGAGGATTTTTGCATCTAGGTTCATTAGAGATATTGGTCTGTAGTTTTCTTTCTTTGAAGTGTCTTTGTCTGGTTTAGGTATCAGGGTGATGTTGGCCTCATAGAATGAATTTGGAAGTTCTCCCTCCTTTTCTATTTCCTGAAGTAGCTTGAAAAGTATTGGTATTAGTTCTTCTTTAAAGGTTTTGTAAAATTCTGCTGTATACCCATCTGGGCCTGGGCTTTTCTTAGTTGGAAGTCTTTTTATGGTTTCTTCTATTTCCTCAATTGATATTGGTCTGTTTAGGTTTTCTATATCCTCCTGACTCAATCTGGGCAGATCATATGACTTAAGAAATTTATCTATGCCTTCACTATCTTCTAATTTGTTGGAGTATAAGGATTCAAAATAGTTTTTGATTATCTTCTGTATTTCTGAAGTGTCTGTTGTGATATTGCCTTTTTCATCCCGTATGCTAGTAATTTGAGTTCTCTCTCTTCTTCTCTTCGCTAGCATCGCTAAGGGTCTGTCGATTTTGTTTATTTTTTCAAAGAACCAACTTTTAGTTTTGTCAATTTTTTCAATTGTTTCTTTTGTTTCGATTTCATTAATTTCAGCTCTGATTTTAATTATTTCTTGCCTTCTACTTCTTTTGCTGTTGTTTTGCTCTTCTTTTTCAAGGATTTTGAGATGAAGTATGAGATCATTTATTTGTTGGTTTTTTCTTTTTTTAAGGAATGAACTCCAAGCAATGAATTTTCCTCTTAGAACTGCTTTCAATGTGTCCCATAGATTCCGATATGTTGTGTCTGTGTTTTCATTTATCTCTAAGAATTTTTTAATTTCCTTCTTGATATCTTCTATAACCCATTGATCATTCAGTAACCTATTGTTCATTCTCCAAGTGATGTATGCTTTTTCCTTCCTTCTTTTATCGTTGATTTTCAGCTTCATTCCATTATGATCAGATAAGATGCATGGTATTATCTCTACTCCTTTATATTGTCTAAGAGTTGCCCTGTGACATAATATATGATCTATTTTTGAGAAGGATCCATGTGCTGCTGAGAAAAAAGTGTAACTGCTTGATGTTGGGTGGTATATTCTATATATGTCAATTAGGTCTAGGTTATTAATAGTGTTATTGAGTTCTATAGTTTCCTTATTCAACTTTTGTTTGGAAGATCTGTCCAGTGGCGAGAGAGGTGTGTTGAAGTCTCCCATGATTATGGTATGGTGATCTATTAGACTCTTGAACTTGAGAAGAGTTTGTTTGACGAACATAGCTGCACCATTGTTTGGGGCATAAATATTTATGATTGTTATGTCTTGTTGGTGTATGGTTCCCTTAAGCAGTATGTAGTGTCCCTCTTTATCCCTTTTGATTAACTTTGGCTTGAAATCTATTTTATTTGATATGAGTATGGACACTCCTGCTTGTTTCCGAAGTCCATATGAGTGATATGATTTTTCCCAACCTTTCACCTTCAGCCTATGTATGTCTTTTCCTATCAAATGCGTCTCCTGTAGGCAGCATATTGTTGGGTCTTGTTTTGTGATCCATTCTACTAGCCTGTGTCTCTTAATTGGTGAGTTTAAGCCATTAACATTTAGGGTTATTATTGAGATATGGGTTGTTCTTCCAGCCATATTTGTTTATTTCTGTTACTAAACATGGTTTGTTTTCCTCTTTAATTATTCCCCCCCCCTTTACTGTCCTACCTCCCACTGTTGGTTTTCATTGTTATTTTCCATTTCCTCTTCCTGTAATGCTTTGGCGAGGATGTTTTGAAGAGATGGTTTTCTAGCTGCGAATTCTTTAAACTTTTGTTTATCGTGGAAGGTTTTAATTTCATCCTCCATCCTGAAGCTTAATTTCGCTGGATACACAATTCTTGGTTGGAACCCATTTTCTTTCAGTGTTTTAAATATGTTATTCCAGGATCTTCTAGCTTTCAGAGTCTGTGTTGACAGATCAGCTGTTATCCTGATTGGCTTACCCCTAAATGTAATCTGCTTCCTTTCTCTTGTAGCTTTTAAAATTCTCTCCTTATTCTGTATGTTGGGCATCTTCATTATGATGTGTCTAGGTGTGGATCTCTTATGATTTTGCACATTCGGCGTCCTGTAGGCTTCTAGGATTTGGGGTTCTGTCTCATTCTTCAAGTCTGGGAAGTTTTCTTGTATTATTTCATTGAATAGACTTCTCATTCCTTTGGTTTGGAGCTCTGTACCTTCCTGTATCCCAATGACTCTTAAGTTTGGTCTCTTAATGTTATCCCATATTTCTTGGATGTTCTGCTCATGGTTTCTTAACAGTCTTGCTGAGCTGTCTATGTTCTTTTCCAGTTGAAATACTTTGTCTTCATTGTCTGATGTTCTATCTTCTAAGTGTTCTACTCTGCTGGTAGTATTCTCCATTGAGTTTTTAAGTTGGTTTATTGCTTCCTGCATTTCTAGGATTTCTGTTTGTTTGTTTTTTATAACCTCTATCTCCCTGTATAGTTGATCCTTTGCTTCCTGGATTTGTTTGCGTAATTCGTTGTCGAAGTGATCTTTCATTGTCTGATTTTGCTGTTTAATGTCTTCCTTGATACTCCAGATCATCTGAAGCATGTATATCCTGAATTCTTTATCTGACATTCCATCTGCTGCAGCTGTTACCTCTTCTAAAGTTGCGTTGACCTGCATTGCTTGTGGTCCTTTCTTTCCTTGTCTTTTCATACTGCTTGCGTATCTTTCCTGCAGGTGCGGGCGGCGGCTCTGCTCTCTCCTTATTCCAATTGGGGTGTCGTGGCTACCACGCCGGCAGGTCACTGGGCCTGTTCTGGGAGCTGGCGGCGGCTCTGTTCTGCCCCTACTCCAATTGGGGTGACGAGTGTACCACGCCGGCAGGCCACCGGGCCTGATCCGCCAGTCGGTTGCAGGTTTGCCTACCCTGCAGGCGCGGGCGGCGGCTCTACTCTGCCCCTACTGCAAATGGGGTGACGTGTCTGTCGTACCGGCAGGCCCCTGGGCCTGTCCCGCTGGTCGGTCGCAGATCTGCCCACCTTTCGGGCACAGGTGGAGGCTCTGCTCTGCCCCTACTCCAATTAGGGTGTCGTGGCTACCCCGCCTGCAGGACGCTGGGCCTGTTCCTGGCACGGGCGGCGACTCTGCTCTGCCACTACTCCAATTAGGGTGGTGTTTGTACCACGCCGGCAGGCTCCTGGGCCTGATTCGCCGGTCTGTTGTAGGTCTGCCTACCTTGGAGGCGCGGGCGGCGGATCTGCCCTGCCCCTCCTACCACGCCTGCGGACCCCTTGGCCTGATCTGCAGGTTGATCACTGGTCTGCTCACCCTGCGGGCACGGGTGGCGGTTCCGCTCCGCCCCCACTCCAATTGGGGTCACGTGACCACCACACCGGCAGGGCCTGATCCGGGCGTGGGAGAAGGATCTGCTCTGCCCCTACTCCAGTTGGGGTGACGTGTGTACCACACTGGCAGGCCACTGGGCCTGACCCGCCAGGCTGACACAGGTCTGTTTACCTTGCAAGCGCGAACCGCGGCTCTGCCCTGCCCCTCCTACCACGCCCATGTACCACTGGGTCGCGGGTCTGCCCACCTTGCGGTTGCGGGTGGCGGCTCCGCTCCGCCCCCTCTCCAATTGGGGTCACGCGGTCACCACGCTGGCGAGCCGCTGGGCCTGCTCCGGGCGCTGGCGGCGGCCCGGCTCCTTCCCTTTGGCTCGACGACAAATTGAGGAGACTCGGGTGACTGTGCCTCACCCCCCCTACCAGGAGACCAACTGCTTATGTCACCACTGGTATTGATGAAGTTCCCTCCTCCGCCGCTTTCTGCAGACGTCAGATCTCTGCCATGTTGGTATCCTATGCGAATGGCAGCATTTCGTTCCCCTTGCCGGGCAACCAAAGCACCGGGTGAGTCCTGACCGGCCCTCAGCAGGACCCGGAACGAGAAGCAGTTTCCGCGGGCTCCTAGCCCCGGGCCAGGGAAGTTCCGGGAGCCGGAACTCGGCCACTCCGTGCTCGGTGTAAGCTCCTATAAATGTAAGCTCCAAGAAGCAGTCCCCGCGGGCTCAGTTCCGGGAGCCGGAACTCGGCCGCCCCGCGCTCGGTATTCACTCCGATAAGATCAAGTTCTAATAAGCACCCAGGCGCTGAGCCCTAGCAATCTGTCTGCAAGCCGCAGGCGAATTGCAGCCTGAAATTACCTGTTCTATGGCTGAATGAGCTGCGGTCAGTCAAAAACAGGGGTGGTGACGTCAGTTTACCAACATGGTGGCTGCTGGCCTCCTCTGTGGTCTGACCGGTGTGGAGAACCGAGATGGACCGCTTCCTTCCCCCGTCTCGAACCCAGAATTCAGCCCTGAGTACGGTGCTTGCGCGGCTGGCAGAAACTGCAGCGCTGTAACCCTGCGTCTCTATCCCAGACTTTAGCCGCGGGGCGATTTGCTGAATAAGCAGTGTTACCCTCCGTGCGACAAACCTCTCGCGTTTGAGTCCCCGTAGCCGATCCTCGTGCGATGGAAATCCTTCCTCCAGGTTCCGGAGCACCCCACTATTGCTGGAAATTCCTAACAAAATATCCTTTAGCCGTCCTGACTTGTCATACTCCCACACAGTGAAGCAGCACACGGGGACAATGCACTCCCCTCGCCGCCATCTTCCTTCTCAATCTTCAGATTCTTGAATGAAAACACTAAATATTTCAAGTATGACCATCACATCACTTTATTTTATATAACAAATTTGTAAAAACTTTTTAAAGCAATTGGTCCATACATAGAAACCAACTGAGGGCCAATTCTCTCCTTGTCATCCAGTGACTTCTAAGTAATTAAGACTTATTTTTCTTTCCAAGAAACATCACATGGCTGCTGAAATCAGCATTTGTAAAAAGTGACTTGGGTAGGGGTATGTGTTATAGTTAGAATAATCTATATGACTATACAATCAAAGCCTATATGAAAAAATCTACAACTATATCAAATCAAATCAAATGTCTACGGATGAAGGGGAGGACTGTAATTGCCAAACTCTCTTTTTTAAAATATTTTCCTTTTTTTTTTTTTAGTTGTAGTTGGAAACAGTACCTTGATTTTATTTATTTATTTATTTACTTATTTATTT
This sequence comes from Marmota flaviventris, assembly GCF_047511675.1. NCBI lineage: Eukaryota > Metazoa > Chordata > Mammalia > Rodentia > Sciuridae > Marmota > Marmota flaviventris. Next base: position 122,053,149 of record NC_092518.1, read on the forward strand.
ATTTTTATGTGGTGCTGAGGATCAAACCCAGTGCCTCGCATGTGCTAGGTGAGTACTCTACCACTGAGCCACAACCCCAGCCCCGAGACTCTCTTATTAGAAACTAACCATTGTGTCAATATCAGTGGTTTTGATATTCCTAGATAATGGTATAACTCAAATATCTTATGATAATTCAATTAGAGTCAAACAGGTGAAGTTGGGAAGATCCATCTCTTTTTTCTTACTCTCACTAAAATCAAACATCCAGTCTTCAGATTTTCACCTAGTTACTAAATTATTTTCTTGAAAGAATATCTTACTTTCCAAGAGTAACATATCATTATGATAATTGCCTTCAGTAGCAATTAAGCAAAAATTGAACCTGAAGTTCCACTATTTTTATAGAAAAGTCTTAACCTAAAAGAGTGGACGCCATCACAAGAGTTAGTTTCTAAAGGAATATATTGGGAAATTGAAACAATAATATGTTGATTTTTAGGAACACTAAAGTCATTAGAAAAAACTAGAACAAACATATTAGAAGTTTGGAGGGAAGCTGAACCCTTTCAAAGTGGATGTGGGTAAAGTTGGTTGAGATTCGAACTGTAGGTAAAAGTTATCCTGAGCTTTCCCAGGTGGCCTCTGTGGTACATAGAGGATTCTTTTGGGCCCCAAAGCCACTATGGAACATCAGTCCTATATGCTGCCATCTTTAAAAGTTCACTAAAATAAATGAAAATAATGTCCCTATTTCAGAGGAGACATCAAGATTATCAGTACTTCACTCGTGACACAGACTAGAGGTTGGTGTTTGTCAAATTTTCAAACCCTGACTAACAAAGGAGCGGCTATAAACTACCTAGGAGAACCTCATTGCCTGCACTGATGGAAACTCTTCAGTCTGCACCTTTAAGCCAGCCCACCCCATCCTTGTCATTGCTGGACAACTGCACTTCAGATCTGTTTTCTACCATCATCGGATTCTCCTCACTCATTCCCCACTTACCCTCTATTCTGTTCAAGTCCTTCCTAGCTCCTGGTTTGTGATTCACTCATACCTTGCTTACACCACTGCTGCATCAGACTTGATATTTTTACTGGGTTTTCCAAGCTTTGAATCTTTATGCTCTCCAATGACTGAGATCTGCCATCATTTTCTGTCCCTGGATTTAATGAATATAGTTTTTTCCTCAGTTTGGGGGGGTGGAGTTTCAAAATTATAATAGTGGTTTCCAAACTATAGCACTAGTCTACCTGTTTTAGGTCTTGTGATATATTTATGTCCTTTTAATATACCAGAAAGCTCATGCTCCAGAAAAAAAGTTTCCATCTGGTGGTTTCTGCTGTAGGTGAGGATCTAAATGATTCAATCCAGATCAAGTGAATTAGAGGGGATTTGGGAAAATATTAAGATGAGATAGAAGGCACTGGAGCCTGATACTCTCCTCAAATGGCAGATAATAGGGATTTTTCACTTTTGCCTTCAAGCATCAGCCTTCATAGTGACATGGCACTAATAAAAAGATGGCAAAGATGGGTACCATTGTCTGAAATGCCTGTAGTTGACCAATGGCCACTGGTTGAGGGAGCCTGGATGGCCCAGGCTGCTGATTACTGTGATGGGAAAAAAAATATAGATTTTATCAAATTCTCATCCCAGTTAGAAAGCTCAGAACATTAGTCACATATCACTGCATTTCTCTGAGTAGCCTTAATTATGACATACAGGCTGGCTCCTTGCAAAGAAGGTCCCCAGCTCAAAGCTGACTGAATTGTCACATTAGAACTTCTGCCTTTGAGGACTTTTGCAAGTAGAAGGCTTCCAACCTGTTAGGGAGGAAGGAAGAAACTCCTACGCCATGAAATATCACAACCTTAGACAATGATAACTGTTGTCTCTAAAATGTGGTCACATGTCAGTTGTCCAGACCCAGAGTCAGCATTGCCGTGCTGAGTGAAACCAGACTTCCTGTTGAAGGGCAGGCCCTGAGAAGGATTCCAGCTGCAGTTTTCCTTGTAGAGGTCTCCAGCATGAAGGCTATCAGGTGTTGGCTTTACAATTGGACAATCACTCGTCTCAAAACTCCCCAACTTGCTGAGAGGTATTAGTGACCTTCTGGTGACCCCACACCTACCCTTCAAACTTGAGCTCAGTGCTTCTGACCTAGTGTGATAACTAGGGGTGATAAGAAAAAGAAATTGGATCTCCATAAAGGTAGTGTCAATAGAGAACAAATTGATTATCATAAAGGAGCTTGGCCCAAGAAGGAAAATCATCTGTTCTCTCAGGAGTAAAAACTGCAGTACACCTGGATTTCTCCTCCTTGCCAAACTTTGTGAGCAGCAATTCAGAATTACTAACCCCACCTTCTGCCTACTACTAGGTCAATGCCAGCTGGGATGTACATAAGTTTCTTATAGTATCACCAGTTTGTCATGCTTCTCAATAGGCCCAATGGATTGCTAAGGTCACTAAAAATATTTGAGGTAGTGAGTGCTGTCCTGATAAATACCTCATTTGCTCTGACTCTGAAGTGTAGAAAATAGTCACTAATTGTTTTTAAAAAAGAATGGAGGAAGAAAGAGGTTGTCATATACTCAAACACATAAAAAGCCCAAGTTGTAGAATAATTGAGTGGCATTGAAGAACGTGTGAGTTTGGATGAAAGAAAAGAGAAATGACATATTTAGATGACTGACAGCATGGGCTGTGGAACCTGAGATCCTGGGGTGTAATCTCAGCTGTTTCACTGACTAGCTATGTGACCTCGGACTAGTGCCTTGTAGTCTAATCATCAAACTCAGAGATGTAACTCCATGGTTGACACTCAGTTTTGCTATGAAACTATTTATTACTGGGGTTTGCCTGAAAACCAGAACCAATAGGATATAGCTATCTAGCTAGCTACCTAGATAAACAGACAGATTTACTATAAGGAATTGGCTCTTATGATTATGGAGAAAGAGAAGTCCCAATACCTGCAATCCAAGGGCCTGAGACCCAGGAAAGCAGTATCAATTCCTCTCCAAGTCCAAAGGTACCAGAAAACAGATGACTTCTCCAAGACAGCTAGAAGACTCTGACGTGGAAAGAGCAGATTCTCTCTTGCGCCACCTTTTTGGTGGCAAGAGAGATGTGGCCCAGTCACATTGGGGAGGCAATCTTCTTCGCTGTCTCCTCATTCAAATGTTAATCTCATCCACAAACCAGACATACTCACACAGCCAGAGAACTTTGAACCTTTTTTTTTTTGTATCAGGGATTGATCCCAAGGAGTGTTTAACCACTGAGCCACATCCCCAGGCTTTTTCAATATTTTATTTAGAGACAGGGTCTCACTGAGTTGCTTAGTGCCTCGCTAAGTTGCTGAGGCTGGCTTTGAACTTGCAATCCTCCTGCCTTGGCATCCCAAGCCACTGGGATTACAGACATGTGCCACCATGCCTAGTTGAATCACATTTTGACTGAGCAACCCAGTTAACATGACACATAAAATGAATCATCACAACTTAAAACTCCTCTAAAAAATGAATCCATTAAATAAAATAGGGATAACTATATGTACCTCCAAGAGTTGTTGTGGAAACTGTGTGTGCCAGTTGCTAGGTTGTCTCTCAGCTCAAAACCCAGCTTATACTCTATTTCATGATGCTGGGACAGGGATCCCAAAAACCACATTTCTTTTCTGCCAACTAGCTCCTTTATGGTCTCTACCATGGGTGTACCTGAGGAAAACTGCAAGACTAGAGGAGGAAGAAGTAACCTGTTCCTATGGTGCTTCCTGTTGTTTTATGTTCCTATAAATATCACCCTAATACTTTGTCACTCCAGAAATTGCTGCTTCTCCCAGAGGCAGCCCCTGATCTAGATTTTCACTTTTCCATAATTTATGGAACAAGCCTTATCCTATCTCTCAGAGAATAGCACTAGCCAGCAATGGCCCCTGCGCAGAGGTCTGGCTAGGCAGGGCCACTCCTCCCAAGCTCAGAATCAGCAGTACTACTGAGCCAGGCCCTCTCCTCAGAACTCAGTTTCAACTTGGTAAGATTCCTTTTCCAAGCTTCCAGCCTTTAGTAACTCTAACCCCAAATCCAGGTGTGGTAGCACACATTTGTAATCCCAGCGACTCAGGAGGCTGAATCAGGAGGATCACAAGTTCAAGGCCAGCCTTGGCAGCTTAGCAAGACCCTGTCTGCAAAAGCAGAACAATAAAAAGGGCTGGGGATGTAGCTCAGTGGTAAAGCATCATTGGGTTCAGTCCCCAGTACTTGGGGGGGGAGGGATTCTAACCTCTTTTCTTTGTTCCTTTAGTGATGACATCTACATCTCTGTATCCTGTAGTTGCTACTTCTGTAATTACCTTAGTTATCATCTTACCTTGTCAGTGATCTGCATAATGATTTTAGGCCTAATTAACAATTAAATCAAATCATTATACTAAACACTCTGTTAAAAAGAAAACTGGTCTGGTTTGTGACCCTGTCTAGTCTCTGATATACCTACTATGTGTTAGGACTGATTATAAACATTCAATATGTTTTAACTAACTGAATTCAATTTCAGCCTCTAGGCTAAGGTACCTGAAGTGAGTATCCTAATGCCTGGCCCATGGGTAGTAAGTGCTCTCCTAGTGTAAGCTGTTCTTTTAGTTTGGCTCCTCCAAATATAGACCCTGAAACAAAGACCACTAAGTTGGGCTGGGGTTGTGGCTCAGTGGAAGAGCACTTGCCTAGCATGTATGAGGCACTGGGTTCAATTCTCAGCACCACAAAAGAATAAATAAAGATCCACCAACAACTAAAAAAAAATATTTTGTGAAAAAAAAAACACACTAAATTGCAGGTAGTTTCAAGGGGGAGGCCAAGGGAAAAGTGATGAAAGGGAAAAGTGAGGCAGGCATAAAGGCATATAACCTCAAAATATGTTCATTAGTGAGCAGTTACTGCTATGGATACCTGGGACTCAATCCTATTGGGGAACCCATTTTGAAAAGCCTAGCATAACATGCCTCAGAAGTGTCCCCCACACTTCCAAGTGTTCCCCACACTTCCCATGTAGACATGGGGCAGGGCATCTGTTAAAGCTATTATTATCCCTGTGGGTATGGACTACAGACTGGGCCACAAGGACACCATGAAAATGGATTCCTAATACAGATCACAAAACTGACACAGAGCAGAGGTGAGAGAAAACCTATAAATAGTGCTGGGATACAATTGGTATTCAGGAAATATTCAACTGAACTATTGATGACAGGAATCTTCTAGGAGTATGATTTGGTAGCAACAAAACACCTACAAAAATTTTGTGTTGAGTAGAATACAGTCTTCCTTGAGGAGAAGGACTTCATTCTAACCAAGGAAATAGCAACTAGCAATGAGAATATGGCAGGAACATTGGAAGGCCACAACCATGTTTCCCTCAAACTCAGTACAGGTCCAGGATGATCTTTGTTACTTGGACGCCGCACACACACACACACACACACAGACACATACAAACATACAGACGTGCGTAGACATAGAGACATACAGACACACACACACATACATATATATATATATATATATATATATATATATATATATATACACATACATACATACTACCCAAGAAAAGTGGTACATACAGAAATTTTAAAAGCCCAAGGTTTGTGGAATTCACTAAAATTAAAGAAAAACCATTAAGAAAGAAAAGAGAGAAAGGTTGGTTTCCTAGAATGGGATATAATATTATTTTTAATATGGGAAAGACTTAAAATATTTAAATGTTATGCGGGGAAAGGTTGAAGATACAAGGAAAGGAACAAATACTATCATGGAACAGAGAAGGGATGCTAGGGACAAGGAAGAATTTAGCCATCAGGAGCAATGAGACAAGACTTCTTCCAGGAGTCAGGAAGGAATGGTACAGCTGGACAGTGTTCATGTAATAATAGTTTTAATCTATCGAGTGCTTTTTATTAATCTAATTTTTAAAACTTTTTTTTTAGTTGTTGATGGATGTTTATTTTATTTATTTATATGCGGTGCTGAGAATCGAACCCAGTGCATCACACATGCTAGGCAAGTGCTCCACTGCTGAGCCACAACTCCAGCCCCATTATGAATTTAATTTTAATTTTTGATTGACATATGTACATGTTGATGAGGTACAGTATGATGTTTTTGTTTTGTTTTCTTTGGTACCAGGGATTGAACCCAGAGACACTCAACCACTGAGCCACATCCCCAGCTCTTTTTTTGTATTTTATTTGGAGGCGGGATCTCTCTAAGTTGCTTAGGGTCTCACCAAGTTGCTGAGGCTGATTTTGAACTCACGATCCTCCTGCCTTAGCCTCCCAAACCACTGGGATTACAGGTGTGAGCCACTGTGCCCAGTCAGGGCAATGTTTTGATCCATGTGTACATTGGGTAATTGCCAGCTCACGGTAGTTTACATATCCATCGCCTTAAACTTTTATCATTTCTTTATGATGAGCGTATTAAAAATACTCTCTTCTAATGATTTTGGGATATACATATGTTATTGTTAACTATAGAAATCCTACTGTGCCATCGAACATGAAAACTTATTCTTCCCATCTGACTATAACACTGTCCCCATGGACTGTCCTCTCCCCTTACTTATTGAGTACTTTTTAATATGCCAACATTATGCTAAGTAATCATTTAGCCTCCTTTAAAAATATTTATTTTTTAGTTTTATGTAGACACAATATGTTTATTTTATTTTTATATGGTGCTGAGGATTGAACCCAGTGCATCACACATGCTAGGCAAGCACTCTACCACTGAGCCACAACCCCAGTCCCAACCTCCTTTTTAAAAAGGCTTTCCTCACAATCTTCTGAGGTGGGTGCCATTCTGCTCTCTGTATCACAGCTGAGGAGACTGAAGATTGAGGAGGTCGAGTGACCTGTTCCAGGTAGTGAAAATAGTAAGTGGTGCATCCAGGCTTCTGCCAGCCCCTGGAGACTGCTCCCCACACGCCACTCTGCTGCTTCCTATGAACTTCCCAAAATAAGCAGCTGAGAGAAAGAATGTTGATAGAGTGCCTAGGTGATCTCTAATCATCCATTAAGGTCGGTACATTAGTTTCTAGGACTGCCATAACCAAATCCCACAAACTGGGCAGCTTAAATAACACAAATGTGTTGTCTTATAGGAGGCTGGATGCCTGGAATCAAGGTGTCAGCAGGGTTGGTGCCTTCTGAAGGCTGTGAGGGAGAGTCTGCTCCACTACTTTCTTCCATCTTCTCATGGTTTGCTGCCATCTTTGTCATTCTTTAGCTTAGAGACACATCACAAGGCATTCTCCCAGCTTCCCCTTTTTATAACAACACCAATTGTAGTAGCCAGAGTTCTCCAGAGAAACAGATATAAATAGAGATATATGATAGGGGATTTACTGGGGAGATTGACTCACATGATTATGGAGGCCAAGAATCCTCACAACAGGCCATCTGCAAGCTGGAGCACCAGCATGGCCTAGTCCAAGTCCCAAGGCATGTGAACTGGGGAGCCTCCAGCGTCAGTCTCAGTCAGGGGCTGAAGACCTGAGAACCTGGGGGCTGCTGATATAAGTCCCAGAGTCAGAAGACCAGAGAACATAGAATTCTATTGCCCACAGGCAGAAGAAGAAGGCTGTCCCAGCTACAGAAGAAACAGTGAATTCCCATTTCTTCTGCCTTTTTGTTCTATTTGGGCCATTGGATGGTGCCTGCTCACATTGGATAAAGGTGGATCTATCTTATTCAGTCCACTGATTCAAATGTCAATCCCTTTTGAAAATGTTGTTACAGATACATCTAGAAGTAATGCTTTACCAGCTATCTGGTATCCCTTAATCTAAACACATTGATGTCTCAAATCATATCAGTCATAGCTTAGGGTCCACCCTAATGACCTCATTTTAACTTAGTCATCTGTAAAGATCCTTTCAAATAAGGTTTCATTCATGAGTTCTAGGGGTTAGTACTTTAATGTGAATTTTTTTGGTGTGTGGGGGGGACACATTGCAACCCATACAGTAGCCATCATTAGCCATTTTTCAGATGCCAAAAAAGTTAAAGGACTTGTCCAACTTCATATAGCTACGAAGTGCTAGAGCTAAAAATTCAAATCTAAGTCAACCTTCCTCCAAAACTTCTGAACCACCACCCACTATAATTGTGATCAGGTTGCTTCTCTACTTAATATCTTTAGTTCCCCTCCAAAGTCATCCCTGACTTCTAAGTAGCCTCAGTTAAGGGTTCTGTGTTACCTGTTTTCTTCTGGAAAATTCATTCCTACCCAGTCATGGTAATTGCTGCATTTCTAAATTCTCCCAAGAGCACTTCCATCCCTACATTAGACTCAAGTTTTAGCAATACTGTCAGTATTCTAAGTACTTCCACAGACAATGCCCATTTCATTTGTACAAGTCAACTGGTTGAGATCATATAGAAATGTCTCCATTTGCCAGACAAAGAAACTGAAATTCACAGTGGTGAAATAACTTGCCCAGTTATACATAGGTCTTAAAGAGCATTACTGTGATTTGAACTCAAAGCTGTCGTGTTCTAAGCAAAGCAAGTGCTCCCTCCACCACACTATCCTGGTCCCTGGAATTCCTGCCAAACTGACCTAGTGCTCCTGGCATTTGGGAGCTGGGGACATGTTTCCTAGAAATTGCCCTTGGGTTCCAGCCCAGAGCCTGGGGCCTAGTTGCTCACTGTCAGCCCACCCTGATGCCATACTGTCACCTAGAGTTGAACTTGTTCCCTTAGCACTTTCTCCCTCTGGAGAACAGGAATAGTTCCATACTCCAGTCCCTCCCAGGCAGTCTCATTCCACTGCTATGAACTGATCCCTGCTGGCCACATCCTAACATATGACACAGCCAAGTCACAGCCTTGTCTATGACCCTGTCAAGTGAATAGAGCTGTAGCTGCTGCCCTTGCTGTCACCCCTGGTCACTTCTGCCCATGCAGGAAGCTGGAGCTGTGTAAGTCTCACATGCTACCCATAAAGATCCACTTCTAGCTTCAGAACCTCCTGGTGCCAGATCCAAGCCAACAAGGGTGTCTTCTGAGATAGCATTCTGAAACAGAGTGCTGACAGAAAAGGGATAGTCTAGAGATCAAGTGTAGGAGGGCAGTGAGCCTTCAGAGTTGCTAAGCACTAGGCATCAATTAGGAGGAGACAGCAGAAAAGAGAGAATAAATGAGGGGCTCAACATAAAACTGGAAGAAATGAAGGGAAAGGAAGGAAAGGTTTGCAAGTTCTGCCTGAGGTCTTACTCTCAGAAACTCTGAGTTCTCCATGGGGTCTTTGTTTTTGATCTCACCAATGGAGCTGATCTGTCAGAGCAACAGGACCACCTGGGCCCCCCAAACTCCCCAAAGCTCTATGTGTGCTCTTAACCCCCAGATGGGTGATGGGCTCCCCAAACACAGTCTTCTCTAGCCTCAGCCTCCAGGTGCAGCTTCTAAAATCTGGCTTTAGTACGAGATATCAGGGCCCTTTCACAACAGGCACAGAATTTTTCCTGTGAAGACATTAATGGCCTGAAGAGCTTGGGATGCTGGGATCTGCCACTGGACATTCCCCTGGCATGGATTCTGGCAGGAAAGACTCAGACTGGGCAGTAGTCCAGGGCAGACAGTGCTGGCTGGAGTCCCAGTTCCCTGACCTGGCCCACTGCCCTCCTTGGCTATCAGACAACATTCGCAGAACATGCAGACATCTGTGTGCCCATAGGAACAGCTAGGGAGCTGCAGGATCTGGACACACAAAAGGGTCCCCTTTGTCTCCTTCTGTCCTCACTAATGGCCCCAGTCCCTTCCCAGGGCAGCAGCTGGGTGTTTGGCTGGGGAGTGGGGCAGGGATTGGCCTCTGACCAGAGGAATACAAGGCTGCCCTTAAAGAGGTGGCCCAGCTGTCGTGACCAAACACACAGGTGCATATGAGTGGCACGGATGCCCACCCACACCCCTGTTCCCCTGGCCGAGGTGAGGACTGTGGACCAAGACAAGGTAGCCCTGCATACATTTTTGGAGAGCATGCCAATTTGGCTGTCAAGCCTGTGTCACTGCTGCGATGTGAGCTCCAGCCTTCCCACCACTTCCACTGAACTTTTGGCATGATCCAGTGCAGCCTGCACAGGGTAGCCACCTGTTGGCATTGTCACATAACAGGCCCACCCACATGGGAAGTTTGACTCCAGTATCTCTAGACCTCTATGTGTATACCTGTTTCATCACTTGACCCCTGACTTTGGGCTGCTCTGTTAATCACATTACCTTACTCCTCAGTCTCCTTGCTCTTTCCTCTCCATTGTCTGCACCCAACTCTACCACCCTGTCCCCCAACACACACACAAGTGCATACACACACACACACACACTTTGTTATAAGACAATGCAGGTGGGTTTTGTGCCATCCATTCTTGGGGTTAGTTTTGCTTCTCAACACTGTGTCATTGAATGTGGCTATGTCCCTATAGTCCTGTATCCCCACTCCAATTTTTATGGCATTTTCAGGATAGGATATTCCCCTTCCCCAGCCAGTCATGGGTTCAGGTCTTTGGTAGAGAAGTCACGTTCAGAGGTACAGGATGCTTTGGCTGCCCAGGTGCCTCACAGCGACTCAATGTGGTTGACAAGGCAGCTTGGGTTGGTGTTGACAGAGAAAGAACCTGATATAAGAGAGGGGTTAAGTGATTTGCCCACACAATTAGTTACAAAAGGACAACAGGAGCGCTCAAGCTATGATCTGATCCTTTTTTTTTTCTTTTTTTCTTGTTTTGGTGCTGGGGGTTGAACCCAGAAATGCTCTACCATGAGCTACGTCCCCAGCCCTTTTTATTTTATTTTGAGACAAGATCTTACTCAATTGTATAAGCTGGCCTCAAACTTGCCATTCTCCTCCCTCAGCCTTCTGAGTAGCTGGAATTACAGGCATATGCCACTGCACCTAGCAATCTGGTCCTTTTTATCTACTTTTAAATCACATTGCTTCTCCAAAGACAAAGCCAACGAAAGTATAGCCTGATGGTTGGTGCTGCTCTGCACACTGTATATTACTGATCCACAACGAGACAAGTTCCATTCAACATGGAAATTGGTGCAATGTTAGCTTCATCAAAACAGCCTTGCTACAAATACACAATGTCAGCTGAGCTAAACAGTGAACTCAGTGATGTGGCTCATTTACCTTGGCACAAATTCTTTACCAAAATGCCATCCTGTGCCCAGCGGCTCTGGTAGACTGTCCAGGAACCCATTGCCAAACTGTACCTCACCTTCTATGTAAGGGAAACAGGTTGAGAGAGAGGCTTGAGTCCCAGGTCATTCCATGGTCATGGAATTCAACACAGCCATTTGGGAGAAAAAATGGCCCTAAACAGCCCAAACTGGTTCCTGAGCGCAACCCCATAGATCAGGGCTACTCAAAGAGCCAGGCTGTAAATGGCTGGTTGCCTTTTGTGTGCCAGTTTCTTTGCCTGAAATGTGGCTGGGCTAGTTGTGGGCCTGCTGACCCTCAAGTTCATTCCTAGCTGTCTGCCTGCTCTGCTCTGTATGGCAAACAGTCTGACCCCTGAAACCTGCTCCCCCATCCTGGCTGACTTCCCACTGGGTCCTGCTAGTGGGAGACCCTTGCTGGAGACAGGAGGGAAAAAGGAAGAGAAAAGTCAAGAATTTCTTCTCTCTGTTTCTCCATGTCCCAGGGGCATCAACTTGCCCCATGTTTTTCCAAGACCATTCTGGTTTCAGCACTGAAAGTCCCATGACCCAGGAAATCCCTCAGGTGTCTCTGCCCCAGGCAGAGACACATTTTGTGTGGCTCCTACTCCTGCCTCCCTGTCCCAGAGATTGCTGTCACAGTTCCAACTTGCACCGGGTGGCCCCAGCCCCTGGGATCTTTAATGCTTTGATCCTGAGGCTTCCTGCCATCACCATTGCCCAGGCTGCCTCTTTATCCCTCACCTGCGTCACTGATTCCACATGTTAAATTCTCGGGGTTATTTACTCTTGAAGAGGTTTCTGTTTTACTACTCAGACCCTGACTGATGGAGTAGGGACAATGGTACTTACTTTATAGTGTTATCATGAGGATTAAATTAGTTAAATAAACCACTCACAGCAGCGCTTGGCACATGGTAATTGCCTGTTAAATGTGAGCTGTTGTTATTGCTGTAGTGTGAAATGTGAAGTTGCGTGTGCCAGTCTAATCACTTCACACCCACGATCTATTTAAGCCTTTGTTATTCTTCTACCTGGGTGAACTGTGTCCTTGAGCTAATTGCTTGGGAAACTTGTTTGCATTTCACACCTAGAAATTCCTAGATTCTTCTGAACCATTCCCCTTGGTGAACCTAAGTAGTTTCATTTACTCATGGAGTGTTCTCTCCAGGTTTTGGACACCAGAGGAATGAGATGATAACCTGCACATGACAGAGGATACAGTATAGTGGGGGATACTGTCAGATCAGCTGGCCAATCTGTCCCCAGCACAAAGCAGACAGTGTCACCTCTGAGAATGCAGCAGTGTGGCAGAGCAGGGAAGACATGGACTCTGGGGCAGGACTGCTTGTGTTTGGATCTAGACTCTGCATCTACAACTTTCTACATTATGTTTATAGAAGATAAGTATGGAAAGTTGTCTTTAACCTCTTTGTGCCTCCGTTTCATCATGTGGCAAAAGGACTCTATGGTGCCAATTGCCTAGGGGTTGTTTTGAGGAGTAATGAATGAATATTTTTAAAGTGCTTAGAAGAGTGACTGGCAGGCACTAAATACTATGTGTTTGTCAAATCAAAACAAAGTAAATAAGTTGAACCAACTATAGAACCCAGAAGGTAGTGTCACTTGATTCTACCTACAAGTGTTAGGGAAGGCTTCATGAAAGAGGTGACATTGGAGTGGAATCTTGAAGAAACCATAAACATTTTCCAGATAAGGAAGAAAGCATCCCAAATCCTAGGACAGGCATATGCAAAGGCAGAGATGTGAACAGGCCTGGTATACCTGGGGAGCAATGATAAATAAACAACTGTAGTTTGGTGGCAGGAGATGAGGCTAAGATTTCATTTTGGACATGTCAGGGAAGGCATTAAATGTCATGCTAAGGAATTCAGTTTGAATTCTGAGGGAAGGAGAGCCAATAAAGGGCTTTGAGTTGGAGAGGGTAAAATGGTCAGCTTGTTTTGTGTTTTACTTTCACATCAACGTAAGCTTAAAGCTTAAACACCCTGCTCAGGTATAATAAAAAATGTCATAGAATCAATTAACTCCAAATTGGAAACAACCTAAATGTCTACCAGCAACAGAATAAATAAAGTGTGTGTTATATTCACACAGTTGCAGAACTGATCATGAATGAATGACTGCTTCATGTGAAGGACAAGGTTGTGAATTTCCCAAGCCCAGTATTGAACAAAAGGAACCACACACAGAAGCATGAATTCTCTATGGATAGCAGTTATATAAAATTCAAAAACCGGGCAACACTAATCCATGCCATTAGCAGTCAGGACAGAGAGGTGATCCTAGTAGTTTCTGGGCAATTGGTAATGGTCTGTATCTTGAACTTGACCTGGGTGCTGATTCACAGGTGTATGTACTTTATGGTCAAATTCAAAACACACAACACTTCTACTTTATTTTTATGTTGTGTGGTGCTGGGGAAAAAACCAGGACCTTGTGCCTAGAACACTTATACTTTAAACAAAAACAACCCCCCTTGTAGTGATGTATAACATACATTTGGATGGGGGGCATTTGATCCTGCAGAAATCCAAACCAATTTTTGACCATATGGGATTATGGGGAGCCATGAACACAGATGTTCATTACAAGGCACATGCTCCAATAGAGACAGTTCCTCTTTCATGTCATTCCAGGTGTTCCAAATATTCAGGTACAGAAGGCTAGTCCACATTATCACTTTGTATTTAAGTCCAAATTCAAACACTTTAAACATTTCCCTTAAAGGAAGACAGAAAGGACTAGGATTCAAGTTGGAAATCAAGGGAGATTGTTGAGAGCCACAGCCGAGTCAGAATGGCCCCTGGCATTTTGCCAGAAGGAGTGGTTGAGAGGTGACACCAGCGAGCCATTAAAATGATGATAATTAAGTTAAGCTGTGTATAATTGCTGTGACTGGATGATGCTGGATTGAAACAGGCTGTGTATTCAGTTGTATATTAGACCCCTGCTGTCCAGCAGTGGGGCGGCTCCTGCTACTTTTGAGTTCTCCTGGAGGAGGAGTTCCCGTTGAGTTCCAGTTGAGCTCTCGCGGGGATTCCTGGAGAGTTCCCATTGGTTGGTGAAGTTCTGGTGGAGGGAGTTCCGGTTGGTGTGTGGGGTTCCTGGAAGTGCGCGTGGAGTGCCAGTGGAGTTCAGGCAATAAAGGAGTTCCTGTTTGAACCTACAAGTGCCTCGTGGCGGCTCTGTTATTTTGTGCCCAGCCAGACTGCGGCAGGAGATTTGAGCCTTCTCTAAAATGGTCAAGCTTTTACAAGGAGAACATATTCAAGGTGTTTACAATATATTTAATACTTAACCAAAAAAAAAAGGCACAGCTCTGCCTAGTCATTACATGATAATGGAAAGCATAGATATTATTTAAGTAGCATTGAAAAAATTACTGGACCTGGATTATTGTTAATGGTTTGCATTTGTTTAGTTTTTCCTTTTTTTTTTCAGTACTAGGGATTGAACACAGGGTGCCTTACCACTAAGCTACATATCCCCAGCCCTTCTTCTTATTTTTTTTTTATCTTGAGACAGGGTCCTGCTAAGTCACCAAGGCTGGCCTCGCAAACTTGGGATCCTCGTGCCTCAGCTTCCAGAGTTATAGGCACGCACCACCACACCCAGCTTTTTGTATTTCTTTCTTCATTGACCCTCATGCAAGGTAGACTGATGGTTTTGGGGACAATTTGCAGATGAGGAAACTGGGGGTCTGAGAAGTTCTGTGGGTAGCCTTTGATCAAACAACCAGTTAGTAGATAACCACCATCATCTCCCTATTCTAAGTCAACATTGGACAATGCCATTATGGGTTGCTTGGACAGCTACAATCTTTACTATTGTTTCCCTGAATTTACTCTGTTTCCTAATATGTTTTCCACATTGCAGCTAGAATGATCTTTTAAGAATTCAGTGTTACCCTGTGATTTAATAAACCCTTCAGTGGTTTCCCAGTGACATTAGAGTAAGGTCTCAAATCATCAGCAGGGCTTATGAGGCCCTTTATAGCAAGCCCAACATGTGTATGTACCTCTCCAGCTCCATCTCACACCATGTTCCTTCCTGTTCTTTATGCTCTGGCCATATTGTTTTCAGTCCCTGAAATTTGCCATACCTCTCCAAACACAAGACCTTTTTAAAAATATTTTCTAGTTGTCAATGGACCTTTATTTTATTTATTTATATGCAGTGCTGAGAATCAAACCCAGTGCCTCACACATGGCTAGGCAAGTGCACTACTGCTGAGATACAACCCCAGGACCCCCACCACCACAGGATCTTGTCATGTGCTATTCCCTTTGATGGGGATGCTATTAACCTCCTCTCTTTGCCAAGTGATCTCCTATGCATCCTTGAGTTCCTAATCCAAGGTTGCTTTCTCTGAGAAGCCTGTGCTGACCTCTCTGAATGATTGAGATGACCCCAATAACCTTTTATAGATCCATGTCTCTTGCCTTCATAGGCCTCACCACAAATGTGATTTGCCATCAAATTTATTTATTTATTATCTGTCTCCTCCACTAGAATGGAAGTCCATGCAGGCAGGAATCTTATCTGTTGACTGCCCTTTCCTCTAGTTCAATGCCTGGCACATGAATATGCACTCATTTGATTTCTGGTGAATCCATACAGGGATTACTATATCATGGAGTCAGTACGACTGAGTTCCACTGAGGCTCTGCTACCATTTATTTAAGCTTTGACAAGTTCCACCTTCTTTGAGCCTTAGTTTCCCCATCTATACAGTGAAGGAGTTAGACCAGGTGATATCTGAAGTACCTTCCAGCTCTAGCTAGTTCTTGAACTCAGAAAAACTATTTTCTGTTTGAAGCTATGTGCTCTGGCTATAAAAAACAGAATTGAGGTTATAAACCAGATTCCTGTTGATGGGTGGACCTACCCAAGTAAGGAGTTCTGATAGCCTTCTTTTCCTTCAGTGTTTTTGCAGTTCAAAGCTGTCTTAGTCTTTTCAAGGAAAAACTCTCCCCAAAGGGACTTAGAATAATAAAGAAGTAACCATCAATTAAGTTCAATTGAAAGGCAATTTTTGGATAACAAAAAGACATCCTTTGAAAAACCATAGGAATTAAGACATAATTATTAATAATAGAAGACAATATCATGTAATGGTTTTGAGAGCAGGCATTGGCTTCACACAAGCCTTGGCTCTGTGGAGTCCTCACTGGTGTATGACCTTGAACAAGTGACTTCAGTTTGTTTAGTTTCCTCCACTGTAAAATGGAGACAACAGCAGGCCCCACTACAGGGGGTGGTTGTGAGGACCCAGTGAAAGGTACTTAGCTGAGTACGTAAGATCTTCAACAAAGTCAAGTTTCAATTAGTTGAAAATAGTTGCCTACAGTAAACACAATTATATGACAACACCTCAAAAGTTTCTTCAACTCAGTCTATGGAAGACAACTGGTGAAAGCAGACAGAGAATAACATGTTCAGGAACCACCAAAAAAGATAAAAGTCATTTCTTTCTTTCAAGGAGACAAAAGATATCCAGGGATTTCACCATTTAAGCAAAGAGCCCATTAAACTACGTAGTGGCTAGGAGCAAGTGCCTTAGTCCTTCAGATCCTTCATTTCCTTGTCAATAGAAGAGGCCCTAATCTCTGGGCCAGAGGCACACGCCTGGAATCCCAGCATCTCAGGAGGCTGAGGCAGGAATGAGGATAGCAAAGAACACAACTCCAGCAACTCAGGCAGACCCTGTCTTGAAATAAAAAGTGCTGGTGATGTAGCTCAGTGGTAGAGCACCCCTGAGCTCAATCCTCAATACGGAGGGAAGAAGAAAAATCCTCACATCACAAGGTTGTTGTGACTTAAGTTTAAATGTCACCATGCTTGTAAAGCACTTATCATGACGCCCGGCACATAGTAAGCAAGCTGAATGAAGGGTAGCTGCTGTTGCCACTGACGTTATGCTTTTATTAATCATTCTTGAGCCAGATCCTTTGCAGCCCTTGGTGGTCACTGGGTCAGAGCCCCGGGTGCATCATCCAAACCGTTCTCAGGCTTCTAAATTCTATGTCAAGTGAACTTCTGGGCCATTTAAAACACAAAGGCGAGGCGAGACCCCCACCACCACCACCAAGTGCCCCGGATTTTCAAAGGGAACGCCGACGCCTGGAAGACATTGTGATGCCCGGGGCATGCGGGGTGGCGCGGTGGGTTATGCCTAGCCAGCGGGCCCCAACCCAGGCCGGCCAGTTTTGCGGGGTGCCACTGGGCCCACCCGCGCTCCCGGCGGGGGCATGGGCCGCTGGGCGTGCACTCGGCCTGGCCCTGGAGGTGTTCCCAGGTACCCAAGCCTCTCGGCGTTTTCAAGCGCTGGCTGAGAAGCTTGAAAAGGGCCCGCCGCTGGGCCGGGCGTTTTGTGTTTGCCAAACAAAGCATGAAGGGAGAGTGAGCAAAGGGGGCGGGCCGGGCGCCGCACAAAGGCTGGGGGCGGGCCCGGGCCGGGGAAATACAGTTCAGTGGGCCTGAATTGATACGCTCAGCCCCTAAAGCCCCGGGCTGGGCGATCACAGGGCATGAAGGCCCAGCAAAGAGCACTCTGCTGCATTGATCCAATCCGCGCAGGCGAGCAAGAGAGCGAGAGGCTGTGGGAGGGGAGGGGACCAGGACCCGAGGGGGGCACGCGGGGGTCTGCAGGGGCCGCGGGCCGCAGATTAGGGCTTTTCTTAAAATTGAAGGAATCTCCGGCCTGAGCCAGGGCGCTCCAGATGGAGTGTGCCCTCGAACCCAAGGGGCCAGGGGAGGAATGCCCCCTACCCCCACCCCCCACCCCCAGTTTCTGTAGGAGCAAGCAAGTCGCAGGGTCAGCCACGACAAAGGTGCTCTCTCTTCGTCTTCTGGAAAAGATGCTTGGAAGCGGCTGCACTTCTCTGGGGCCCTCCGCCACCCCTTGCATTCCGTGGGTCTGGGGTCGCACAGATGACTCTGGTCCTGAACCGGGCTTCGCGCCTCACAGACCCAGTACCTCCACAGTGTCTGCTGCTGTTTATTGGTTGGTAGGAGAGACAAATTGGATGGGCAGTGAGGACACATGCATAGATGTGTGGTTCAACCAGATGGCTTTCAGTCCCCTTAATTCTAGACTAACAACTATTTTTGACTGTGTGGTATGGTCTCATTTGAACAAGATTGTGAGTGTTTTATTTTTTCTCTTTGTGCATTCTTCTGTTTTCCACATCATTGAACTTGGCCACAGACAAAACATCTACAAACATGGTTCAAAATGGAAATAAAACAGACTGAAGGGAGCGCTGTCAGAGATCATGGCCATGTAATAACCATGGTGATACCTTGCGCCTCACCAGCGATCAGCTATTCTCAGGGCTTGGGTCACAGTGCTTTGCTTATCACAATCATCCCACGCCTAATGTAGGACCTGGCACAGGGTACTGAATCAATAAATGGCTGGATTTGCTCCTGTCTGGTGACAGGCTGGTGGAATCCAGTGCCATGGCACAAACCAAGTTTCAGAATCTGAAACAAGGTTTCAGAGATGCTTCAGTATTGGGTAGCCAGTTCTGAAATCTACCAAATGCAAATCCAGGGCGCCTTCCCACACGCCCCATAGAATCCTGAAGGGCTTCTTCAAACACAGGCTATTTCATTTGTTCATTTCTGGACCATGAGGCCCCAGATTTCCTTTCTGAAGACAAGGTTTTTGTTTGTTTTTGCCGTAATGACACACTCGGCATCATTAAGTGTCCGTGAAGAGGAATCTTTTAGATGCATTAGAAACGTGGTTTGTGACCACCGAGAGCCTTGGGAAACGAAGCTCTCCTAGCAGGAAGACGCAGGCTGCTAATGAACCCGCTCTCTGGGGGCGGGGTTTCTGCATTCTCTTAGGGCCCACTCTGGCGTTATTGCCAAGGGGAAGCTTAGGCCACGTCTGAAGGACACTGTGATTTGTGAGTATAAGCAGTTCAGATCTGAGCAGAGCGGCTCTTACCCAGAAAGTTTCCCATCCCTAGCTGTTTTCCTTGACTTGTAAATAGTAACTGATACAAAATACTTTCAACTCTGCCTTGATTTGAAGTTTGCTGAGGGAATCAGGCCAAGTAATTGACCAAGACTGTACTTTTTGATGTTAAGTCAGTGTCGTTTAAACCATTTTATATGAAATCCTTGAAACGGGTTTGCCCCATAATTTATTGCAATTCTTTTTTTTTTTAAATCCTTATATTGATGTCAGTTTTCTTGCTTGAAAGTATTCTTTGCCAGTATTATATTTTCAATTGAAACATTCATCATAGTAATGAATATCAACCTATTTTATTTTTAAATTTGGCTCTTACATGTGGTTTTGTGAAATTCTTAAACCTCACATGAAATATTTTTCCCTAAAAATGCACCGTGCAAATCACACTGATTTAGCCCATCTGTTTTGATGAAAAATTTCTTGGCTCCAGTAGGAAAGAGGACATGAATATTTCCTTGCAATATTTTCCCCTCACTTGAAAACCCATGAATGAAATAAGACCTCAGGATTGCATGAGATAATTTACATACTAATTAGGCGGCATAGTATAGTTGAGAGAGAGAAAGAGAAAGGCTCTGGAAGCTAACATGGCTTCACAGCAGTGTGATCACGAGCCAGTTGCTTATCCTCTGTAGGTCTCCGGATACTCATCAGCAAAACACTGAGGGCTTTTAAGAAGATAAAATGAGATATATTTGAAAAGAGCTGGGCACAATAAGTGCTCAAAAATGTTCATTCCTTTTTTCCTATGTACAACCGTCTTCAACTTCTTCCTTTATAGAGAGGACTGGTTTCCTTGCCTATAAAATGGGGATAATGACACTTAGCATAAGAGTGAGAGAATATAGGATATTCACAAAGAAAGAGCATGAGCCATGGACTCAGACCACCTCAGTTCAACTCTCAGCCCCATTACTAGCTGTGTGACCATGGGCAGGTAAATCCATTTCCTTGCTCCCCATTATCCTCCTGTGCAAAGAGGGAGTTCAGGGATGGTTTTGAGTGCTCACCATAGAGTTTTCTAATCTTTCTATGCATGGCTTCCTTCTGTAGCCTGTTGAAACTCATCAACCCCTTCTCAGAATAACAATTTTAAGTACATAAATATAATACTTTGTGTTGCAAAGGGAAACTAGTAATAAAATTAAGCTATTGATATATTATTTTTAAACAAATATGTGGCATACATACTTCCTTAGTAGTGCACTATTAAATAACTAACAAGATTTAGCAGCCTAATATCTACCAATATTTCAAAGTAAGGATGAACAAAGTAATGATGAACATACCCTTAACCCACAATAAGGGTCATGTACTTTAAAAGTATCTATGGTATGTCTATTGGTGATGAAGTCACTGATATTACAAATATGTCTTTGGTTTGTTACCTACATTTATAATTGAAGGGAAGGCTTGTTTTCTTTCAGAAGTTAGTGCAAATTAAGTGCTAATTGCTAAGAGCCACAGCCAAGTAATTGATGCATGGCATTTTGGGTTGAAAGGTGAGGCCAGCAAGCCATTGATATGATTATGTTAAGATTTGCATTCATATGGATATTGGACTCCTGCTGTCCACCTCGGCCTGCTACGGGACTCCTGGAGAGTTCCCATTGGTTGGGGAAGTGCGGTAGCGGGGAATTCCAGAGGAGGGACTTCCTGTTGGGGTCCGGGAGAACACCGCGTGGGTTGGTGGGCAATCTTCCCAGGAGCATACGGGGCATTGGCGGCAGTTTCAAAAATAAAGTTTGTTCCTGCTTGAGTGGCTCGTGATTTTGTGCCCAGCCAGACTGCGGCAGCTAATTTTTCCCGCCCAAGTTTATGGACACCTGATTAAGAATAAGATTCTGCTTAGCACAATAAATACCAGTTATTATTACATCAGAGAAGTCACAAGGATTGTGTGGAATAATGAATGCATTGGCCATGGCAAATATCAGGCACTTGGTATGTGGGAGCTGTTTTGGTTGTTTTCACCCAGTCACAGCTGTTACTGTATGAAAGCAGTCATAGACAATGTGTAAAAAAGGGTGTGTGTGTGTGTCTGTATTACAATAAAACTTTATTTATAAAAACAAGCAGCTGATAGGACATAGTTTGCCAAAACATGCATTAAAACATCATTTCTTGAGGAATATCATATTCAACTTAAAACATTTCACTGTATCATGTTTTCACAAATATTTGGCATACAACCCCACTTGGAAGTGCTCTGAGCACCCTTTATAAAAACCAAAAAGCGATCTACAAATGATAGCTAATCAAATTTAATTGAGTTTCTTTGGCCTGTTTCCTGCTATAACGTCTAGAACTGTCCTGCCTATGGAGACACAGATAAATATGAAGCCAATAACAATGGTGATATACTGAATAACTAGAACCAGCAGCACTTTAACATGTGGGGAAACAAACAACATGGAAACCATTAATGACAATATTACCTTATATGTGAAGCTTTCTGCAAAGCTGTAACTACCCTGCAGCTGTCGTCTGTTTGGCACATAGTAGGTGTTCAATACATACTTGATTGATGTTCCTTGGTTGACTATTCCCCCATGCTCCTGGTGATTCCGAAAGAAGAGAAGCAAGCCCGTATTTATTTGGAAATCTTCATGTTTCCATTAGACAATTTCCTGGTGTTTCTGAGGTTGATGGAAGGAAAGGAAAACAAAGTGAGATGGTTTGGGGTTCATTAAAATGGAAACAGAAAGGTACTGGGGTGGTTGCTTTCCAGACAGAAACATCTCAGGGCAACAAACATAATTGAGCAACTACTAAGAACAGGGTGCTATGACAAGATGGTATAGAAGAAAAAAAGAGCCAGTGGGCTTTTGCTCTTCCTTCAAAAAAGTTAAGTCATGTATCTATGAAAGAGAAGGTGGCTGTGTTAGGAAAAGAAAGATGACAACTTAGAATTAGAGATGTTAAACATTCCAGCCAGCCAGCAGTGGAAATTGGGTATCTGCAGCTAATATCTTTGGTGTCCCTAGTTTCTGACCCCAAGGCCATCCATTTCCTTTTTTTCCCCCATCTTGATTAGTACATGCCTTTTACTGTGGTGGTGGCGGAGAGGGTGGGGTTCTTGTGCAGAAGTCATGAACACATTATATAGGAGAAGGCCCACATCACTGGTGTGTGTTCAGACCCCAGACTAGCTTCAATACAAACATAGCAGGCTCTAAACAGCCTCGACCCCAGGTATGATTTAAGTAGATCCATTCATGGAAAAAGAGTAACCCAAGACTTCAGTCCAGATCCCAACACTGCAAGCCACCTTTAGTCATAGATGTCACTACCAATAGTTCCTGCTTCCTGGAGTGTGAATATCCCACTGCATCTGCTACAGACAGTGGAGAAGAGCAGTACTCTTGGCAAGTTAAACTACAAGCCCTAGAGGATTTTTTCTTACAAATTCTGTTATCTGGAGTTTTATAGATGCTGTATCCTACCTTGTTTTGTTTTGTTTTTTGTTTTTGTTTTTTGGTACTGGGGATTGAACTCAGGGGCACTCGACCACTGAGCCACATCCCCAACCCTATTTTGTATTTTATTTAGAGAGGGTCTCACTGAGTTGCTCAGGGCCTCATTGTTGCTGAGGCTGGCTTTGAACTTCTGATCCTCCTGCCTCAGCCTCCTGAGCTGCTGGGATTACTACTGCACCCAGCCTGTTTTGATTTTTGAAGCTGTTCTTTCTCTCCCTACACTGCACAGCTGGGGAGCACATGAGGGCTGGGGAGTTATCAACCAGGCATCATTCAGATCTTTGGTCTGTATCACACTCTGTGCTAGTCCCCAGTTCTCCTGACTTCTGGTCTCCTTTTTCATTGTCAGTCTCACCTTTGTCCTGCATATGGCAGGCATGTTCAGCATCTTCTCCCTAGGTAAAACTATTGGTTCTCTTCTTAACTACCATGTAAACCTCCTTACCTTATGAAAATGGGGCCATTGGTGAATGTATCCTAGATATAGCTACAAAGGATGCCCAAGCTGAGGCAGTATGCAGAGAGAAGCCAGTGGGAACCTGAAGTCAATAAACCAGAGAAAGTTATGAAAATATGCCTTGAAACTGAGTGGGCAGTGAGGAGCAGTTATCAAAAGCCAGGCTCTGTCACCAGGGAGTGGAGGCACAGTGAAATGAGAGTAAACAGGAACATATTGAAAAAGTGAGTAGGAGGACGCGCCTAGCCAGATATCTGAAACAGGTGTATGATTCATGGCCAGTCTGACCCCTTCTCCAACTAGGGCATGGCACATGGGAGGAGCCGATGTATTTAGAAGGCCAAATGGCCGACAACCACTGTTTCAGTCAAGGTAGATTAGCTTATGCTATAGTAACTACACACCATTTTAGTGAGTTTATGCAACACACATTTCTGTTTTACACATACTACATACAGGTTTTACATCTAGAAAGAGGTCGCTTACCAGCCATTAACTGGTCTGACTCAAAATTCTCACATTCATTCTGCTCATGGTTCATTGGCCTGAACTAATCATAAGATCCCACCCATCAATACCATAAACACTAACTGATCCAAAGGCTGCATTCAGATGATGCCCAGGACTTGACATTTACAGAGCCCCTTCGTTCAAGGCACTTGAGGTTCGCTCTAGCTCTACACTTGACTCTTAGAGAGCAAAACGTTGAATGCAACAGACCACCTGCTGGCCACATATAACATGACTTTATGGGCCTACAAACTTGGTTTTAAACAGCCTTCGCACAAATAGACCTCAAAAGCTTGTCTTTTAAGTAAGTTGGGAATGGCCTTAGTGACCTTAAGCCTCAGATAGTCGTGTGGCAACATTGTGCAACAGCAAGGGAGCTGTGACAATTTATAATGATCTCCTCCTCCCATAGTCCCTAGCCCAGTGCACAAAACAGAAATCTTTCCTGTCCTGTCTCACCAATCTCTCCCTTCCTCCAATGGCCTTTCTTGAGTCACATACACTCCAAGCTTGTTCTGCTCTCTGGGATTTTGTGTTTATTGTTCTCTCTGCCTGGTACACATGTCCAGTCTTACCCATCTTTATTTAGCTGTCCTCTACCTTTAAGAACATAGATAAGTGTGCACAGCTGGTCCCCAAAGCCAGAGATCACCACCATTGGCTGGGGATGCAGGGCCTATCATCAGAACATAAGCTCTGCAAGAGCAGGGACCACTGTGAGTCCCTTAGAATATAGTAGGAGCTCAATAAATACATACTGACTGGACGAATGGCCACTGCAAGACACTAGTACAGGCAGTGTGGAGTACTTCTTTTCACTTCCATAGCCTTGGAGATCACGTGCAGCCTGTGTGTCACTTCTCTGTCAGGAGGGACACTGCGGAGGTGGGAGTCGTTTCATAGAGTTTCTTCCTGTGCTTTTACCTCCTCCTCTGGAGCAGACTTAGGAGCAGTTTCTGTGGTTATTTTTTTTTTCTGTGTCTAGTTGACCAATAACTGAAATCAGGCTCCAGTGTTCTGGAAATGACAGACCGAAATTTTTCTCTTATTGCTTCCAGGAAATTTCCCTTTGATATCATCATTCTGAAGGTCATGCACATTGTTCCAAGCACTCAGCCTTCCAGTAGGTTGAGTTTGTTGTCTCCTCCCTTCCTCTCATCCCTCACCCCATGCAGCCGACTATAAACTACACAAAGGCAGGGACTGTGCTGGGGATGGAACCCCAAGCCTCGCACATGACAGGCAAGCAATCTACCACTGAGCAACACTGCCTAGCCCAAGTGTGTCTGATTTTGCTCCTACTCTATTCCCAACATCTAACAGTGAACCTGAAGCAGGATCAGTGTGTATTGAACAAATGTTTGTTGAATTAATGAATGAGTCCAGAGGTGAGTGCCATCTGACTTCTGGTCTCTAAGCCTTGAAATATATAGAAGAGACGTCTTCTTTATTTGAACTGTGGGTCACTGGTAGCCTGCCTTATTATTCAGTTAAGGTTGATCAAGCTGTACTGAAAGAACTTCACCTGGCAAGACAGGCTGAGCTCTCTTTGGTGATCCTATACTGGCCACATAACATGGAACTGGATCTTAAAAAATAAGAAGCTTGCTGGGCACCATGCTGCACACCTGTAATCCCAGAGACTTGGGAAGTTGATGCCGGAGGATCACAAGTTCAAAGCAAGTCTCAGCAACTTAGGGAGGCCCTAAGCAACTTAGCAAGACCCTGTCTCAAAATGAAAAATAAAAATGGCTGGGGATATGCCTCAGTGGTTAAGTGCCCTAACGTTTAATCCCCAGTACAAAAGAAGAGGGGGCTGGGGTTGTGGCTCAGAGCTCTCGCCTAGCAAGGGTGAGAGCCCTGGGTTCGATCCCCAACACCACCTAAAAATAAATGAATAAAGATATTGTGTCCAACTACAACTAAAAAATAAATTTAAAAAAAAGAGGAGGAGGAGGAAGAGGAGGAGGAGGAGGAAGCTGCCGCCCATATAACTTTCAACATATTAAAAGTGATATGTTGAAAGTGCTGGCGAGGATGTGGGGAAAAGGGTACTCTTGTACATTGCTGGTGGGACTGCAAATTGGTGCGGCCAATTTGGAAAGCAGTATGGAGATTCCTGGGAAAGCTGGGAATGGAACCACCATTTGACCCACCTATTGCCCTTCTTGGACTATTCCCTGAAGACCTTAAAAGAGCGTACTATAGGGATACTGCTACATCGATGTTCATAGCAGCACAATTCACAATAGCTAGACTGTGGAACCAACCTAGATGCCCTTCAATAGATGAATAGATTAAAAAATGTGGCATTTATACACAATGGAGTATTACTCAGCACTAAAAAATGACAAAATCATGGCATTTGCAGGGAAATGGATGGCATTAGAGCAGATTATGCTAAGTGAAGCTAGCCAATCCCTAAAAAACAAATGCCAAATGTCTTCTTTGATATAAGGAGAGCAACTAAGAACAGAGCAGGGAGGAAGAGCATGAGAAAAAGATTAACATTAAACAGGGACGAGAGGTGGGAGGGAAAGGGAGAGAGAAGAGAAATTGCATGGAAATGGAAGGAGACCCTCATTGTTATACAAAATTACATATAAGAGGAAGTGAGGGGAAAGTGGAAAAAAGAACAAGGGAGAGAAATGAATTACAGTAGATGGGGTAGAGAGAGAAGATGGGAGGGGAGGGGAGGGGAGGGGGGATAGTAGAGGATAGGAAAGATAGCGGAATACAACAGTCACTGGTATGGCAATATGTAAAAACGTGGATGTGTAACCGATGTGATTCTGCAATCTGTATACGGGGTGAAAATGGGAGTTCATAACCCACTTGAATCAAATGTATGAAATATGATATGTCAAGAGCTTTGTAATGTTTTGAACAACCAATAAAAAAATGCAGCAGTGCCAGGCACAGAGGCACATGCCTGTAATCCCAGCAGCTCCAGAGGCTGAGGCAGGAGGATTGCAAGTTCAAACCAAGCCTCAGCAAAAGCAAGATACTAAACAACTCAGTGAGACCCTATCTCTAAATAAAATACAAAATAAGGATGGGGATGTGTCTCAGTGGTCGAGTATTCCTGAGTTCAATCCCCAGTACCCCCATGTCAAAAAAAATGAAAAATAAAAAAATAAAATTTGTTTTTTAAAAAATGCAATTGAAGATGAGATTTATAAACTTCAACTTGAGACATATAATTAAAAATCTGGGTCAGGAGATATGGCTCAGTGGCAGAGAGCTTGCCTAACACACACAAGGTCCTGGGTTCAATCCCCTGTACATCTGAGAAAGAGAAAGAGGAAATAATTCATTATTCTTCTATACTCAATTTATATTCAAAATTAAAATACAAATATAATTTTCTTTGTGTAAAATTTCCTCTGTTTTGTCAGGGTCTAAGAAAGTCATTTAATAAAAAGAAACCTTTCAACATATAAACCATAAAAAAAGTGATATGTTGAAAGTCTTCTTAGGATAATGATAGTGATGATAATGGTAAAAAATATAATAATATTAGCTATGATTTAATGTGTGCATCAAGAATATATTGCATGGAGCTGGGGTTGTGGTTCAGTTGGTAGAGCATTTGCCTAGCATGTGTGAGGCACTGGGTTTGATCCTCAGCACCACATAATAAATAAATAAATAAATAAATAAAATAAAGTATTGAAAAAAGGATATATTGCATGCAAGCACCTTGCTAAGAGCTTTATGTGCATCACCCCATTTGATCTTAACAATATCTTGAGCTCCTCCCTCTCTAGGGCCTCAGTTTTTCCTGCAAGTAAGTGGGACACAATACAGTAAAAGGGTGCAGGGAGCTGAGGAGGCAGTAGCCAAATGCTATAGCAAGAAGATTCCTTGCTCCCCAGGAACTACTGACTGATTCCTTTGCCTTCCAACACTGAAGGTGGGGCAGTAAAAGTACACCTTTAGTCTCTTTGGTGCTGCCAAAAGAAAATACATCCATATTGGAGTTGCTTCAAATATAATTCCTGTGAGAAATATATCCCAACAGGAAAGTATTAAAGGAATATATTCAGAAACTGCCAGTCAAGTTGTTTTTGTTTCCCTGGGAGGCGACATTTGTGTAGTGAA
This sequence comes from Marmota flaviventris, assembly GCF_047511675.1. Taxonomy (NCBI): domain Eukaryota; kingdom Metazoa; phylum Chordata; class Mammalia; order Rodentia; family Sciuridae; genus Marmota; species Marmota flaviventris. Next base: position 122,080,923 of record NC_092518.1, read on the forward strand.
AGGTAGATGATTTCTCCAGGCCCACAGGCCTCAAGGGCAGATGGTAAGTCAATGGTCACCCTGCCTTTCCTTCCCTCTTTGGCTCTTTCTTGGGAGGAAGATGTGATAGATTTGTCATGGAAACTTACTTCCCTCTTCACCCTGCCTATGTTTGCCCACCTGAGCCTTGGAGATGTTTACCTTATTGTGAGGTCTCTTCATGGTGCCATATACAAATGGAGCCCTCTTGTCTCCCACTTTCAGCATCTGATGAGTTAGTTTTGGAGGCACCATCCTTCAGTACTTCTCATTTGATTACCATTCCCATTGATTTACCTTTGTTCCAAAGCTTTCTCATAATCCTTACAGGAACCAAGACAAGGTGTACAATTTGGCAGCCAGGAAATTGAGATTTAATAAGTCCCCTGAACCATCCAGCATGGCTACAAATAATTTATGGGATTTGGGCTTCCTAGCTTCATTTGGAACTGGGTGCAGCTGACCTGAATAATGAAACTAGGGGTCCAAACTTATGAATCCCCTTCAAGCATTGCTTCATTAGAATCCCCTTACAAAAAAAAAAAAAAAAAAAAGGAAGAAGAAGAAATGGGACTCATCTCATCAGCTCGATTTTATGGCATCTGATTAGACCACTATTTTCTCAGCAGGTCCCTTTTCTTTAAACTGTTGACTATGGATGGCCTGCTGAATAGAATGAACTTTGGACCACTAAATTGCAGCATTATGGTTATTTAGTGTAATTTATGAAAAACGGGAGAAGCCATGATCACTTACTTCTTGTTGCTAATGATATCTCCATTTATCTGAACAGGTATGGGTTTGGAACAGCCCTCCCACTCCCAGTATTCATCCTGTAAAGCTGCCCAAGTTGAGACCCCAAAAATGACATTTGGGGGTACATATTCTATACTTGGCAAACTAAAAATTAATGGCACCTGTGCAGGCCTTTATGAACATTCACCACTATCAACCTTTCAGGAAAGCTATGCAATTTAACTATATTAACCTAATAAGTCCTTCCGTTTGGTGTTGGGTTTATAATTCAATGACTTTGGTAAAAGCTTAAATGGGCCTTCACTGTAACATACTTCATTAGAACATCTCTGTCTCCCTATCTAGCCAGATAAGAAAGGGTTGCATTTATTTCAAATATTGTGATGATTCAAGTAGTACAGCATGCCACTCTTTTTCAGGTTAGTGGGAATTCCACTAACAGTCAGAATTGCTGCCCAGATGGATAATCTTCTAGAATATTGATATATAGACTCTGCAGATAATGTATGGCTATATCTTACAAGCATCCAGTAGCTAAGAAATCACTATTGTGGAGGAGTGAGCAAGGACATGTGCTTTGGAGGGAGCCAGAGGTAGGGGTGCAGACTAGTCCTATCAATTGATGACCCTGTGACCTTGACAAGTTTTACTCCTTTGGGGCCTTTGATCGCCTTATTTAGAAAACAGGGTTGTGAGTGCCTGCCTCCTGGGGTCATTTCAAGTGTTAAAGGAGAGAGCAAATGTAAAGTATATAGCACAGAGTCTGACTGATAGTAGACACTCAACAAATGTTAGTGCACTTTTCTTCTAGGGTACAAAGTGCAGCTTTAGGACTCTACTCCACTTCCTAAGGACTCTACTCTTCTTCCTAAGGAAGTCTCAAGAAAATTCCTAAACAAAAATAATTTTTTCAATCCATATTTTAGAAACTAATAGTAAACTTAGGACATCTAGGGGACAGATGATAGGGCTGGTGTGTAACATTCAGACATTCCAGAATCCGAACTATAAAGGAGATTCTTTTCTGGACAAATGAGGCTCAAAACTTTTTTGGTAGTGGCCTACACTGGGACATTGGGCCAGCCCCTTTTGTTCAAAGAAACACTGACATGGGTCTGCATAAATCAAAAACATTTCTCTACCCCGCTGGCTCATTTGGATGGAATGACAAAATGTGCCTTCCTTTGTGTGGGCTGACCCACATAACCTTGGCACTGGCAAATATTCAGTATGTCTTGGTGTTTTCCCACTAGCTGCACTGAAAAGTGGTCAGTTTTTTTCTTGGTTTTTAGAGGAACTCCTATAACTCTACTGATGCTCATGTGCTGAAAACTGTGACCTCAATAGAGAAGGAGAGAACAGTACATGAAAGAGTGAGCAAAGAGGAGACATTTCACACTTTCTTAATATATAAACTCTTTCAAAATTCTACGATTCAGTCTCTACTTGGCCACGGACATGTGCTTTTAAAATGCTGCAGTTGAAGTTAGGTTTCTTACAGCTAATGTCCATCTTGCCATGTCTAGTCCAATTCTAATATCAGCATAGCACTCTGGGGCAGTGTCACTTTCTCTGTGCATGTTCTGTCTATACTACTAACTCTCCAGTAATTGCCAAGGTATAAAATCCCATCTGGAAGTTTCTATGGAAACAACTGGATCATGGTGAAAGTTGAGTGCCATTGTTTTAGTTTAGGTTAGCAGTACTCATTGTTCCTGGGATCCTCCATTTCCCTGGGCTTATGATTGTATTGAATAGGGAGGGACTTCTGCTGGAGACTTTCCATGCTCCACCTGGCTGCTGGGGTAAGGCAGAGAATCAGGCATGCCCAGTAAACATCTGCTCCTTTCACATCTGCTCATTTGCCCAGAGGGTACTTTACCATGCATATTAGGCAAGCTCTGCCCCGAGGATTCAGCAGTGACCCAGAGAATTACACCCTTCTCTCCAGGAGCTGATGCCATTTAGTGAGGAGTCAAAAAACAAAATAAGGAAATGCCATAAACACACAGAATGATAATCCCAGTGGTAGAGGAATAAGGGAGCACTCTGAGAGCTTAACCAATTATCAACTATGTCATCAAGTATCAGGTGTCAAGAAATTTAAGTTCAGTATATGTTGACTGAGCACCAACTTGGAGGTCGCTGTGACAGCATATACAGTTGGCTCCTACATCCATGGATTCCACATCCAACTGACTGTTGAAAAAATATTTGAAAAAATTGCACCTGTACTGAGCATGGACAGATTTTTTTCTTGTCATCTTCATCATCCCCTAAACAATACAGCCTAACTACTATTTACATAATCTTTACATTGTATTAGGTTTTATGTAATCCAGAGATGATTTAAAGAATTCAGGAGGATGTGTGTAGATTGTATGCAAATACTATACTTTTGTGTATGTGTGTGTGTGTGTGTGTGTGTGTGTGTGTACTAAGCTATATCGTGAGTCTTTTTAATTTTTTTTTTTTTATTTTGAGACAGGGTCTCACTAAGTTTCTGAAGATGCCCTCAAACTTGTGATCCTCCCTCCTCAGCCTCCCAAGTTCCTGAGATTACAGGAGTAAATCACCACACTTGGTTAAATATACCATTTTCAATAAGGGACTTCAGCATCCTTGGGTTTTGTCATCCACCTGGGGTTCTATAACCAATCACCTGCAGAAACCAAAAGACAACTGGGTCAGGCCCTATGCTAGGAGCTGAGGATGTAAGAAAGAAAAATCATAGTCCATGTCATTAAGGAGTTCACAATCTGATGGGGAAAATTTCCAAGTTAGCTAATACTTTCATTACAGTGAGGAAATGGATCATGTGCAGAAAATTATAGGAAGACAGAGGAGGGCCCCTAACAATCTGGAGAAAGCCAGAAAAGGGTCCACAAAGGAGGTGACTTCTGAACTGATTCTAAATGGATGAATAGGATATAGCTGGTAGGAAATTATGGGCAAGATCAGTTCAGACAGGGAACACTGTGGTCAAGAGTATGAAGATGGACTCAAGAATGGAGTTTTGCAGGATGAGGCTTGGACAATAATCAGGTGTCAGATAATCAAGGACCCTATATGCCATCTAAGTAACTCAGAAACTTGGACTCAGTCCTGTGAATAAAACAAATAAGATAGGGATAAGAGTCAAGGCAGGGGTAGAAGTAGTAAGATGCTAGGCTGTAACACTCCTGGGGACAGCTGATGAGGACACAAAGGCAGCCAGTCAGAGAAGTGGAGAATAAATGCAGAGTTGTTTGGGAAACTGACTGATAGGTGATTGAATGTGTTGCTGAGGGAAAATGCAGTTTGGGTCCTGCCAGGATTGAAGATCCAGGAGGTACAGGAATGGCAGAAGCAGAAGGGAATGATGAGCCCAACTGTGAACATACCAAATTTGGGGTGTCTCTGGATCATCCAGGTGTAACAGTGGCTCCAAAAAAAAAATTTTGCAGAAGAGATAATGCTTGTTCTTCCTTTCTGATAAATTTGAGGAAGGATTATCTCATCTGGTAATAGACATAGAAGAGACATCAAGGCCAATCTGGAATGAAGCATTAAGAACTTCCACAAGGGCTGGGAATGTGGCTCAAGTGGTAGCACACTCGCCCTGGTGTGAGTGAGGCACTGGGTTCGATTCTCGGCACCACGTAAAAATAAAATAAAGATATTGTGTCCATCTAAAACTGAAAAATAAAATAAAGATATTGTGTCCATCTAAAACTGAAAAATAAATATTTTTTTTTAAAACTCCCCCAAATAAAGATGAGCAAATGCAGCTCATCAAACTGTCAGGTCCTAAGCTGCCATGTGTCTCCTTGCTCGGTGTTCCTTCTATTCTCATGCTGAAGGCGTCCAAGTACCTGTGTTGCAAAGTAGGCTGGGAGCAATGTAAAATTACTAGAATTGTCATGAGATCTGCTTTTCTTTTGATGCTCATTGTGACTTCTGTGGGAAATGGAAAAAGGATAAACACAAACACAAAGAAGAATTACAGGCCCATGTTCCATTTAAATGACTTTTGAGAGAAAGTAAATGGAAGTGTTCATTTTGTTCCTACTTGTATCACTTTTTTGAAATAACAACTTTATTGACAAATAATTTGCATACCATGCCATTGAAACCTCTGCCTCAGTGTCGCTACTAAGAAGGTACAACTGTGAGCATGAGCAGGGTCCTCTGAGATTACAAAGGTTTCAGCATGGCTCTCTTTGTTTCTTTCCCTGATATCTCTGTTAAGCAGTCTGCCTCCTTCTATTAAGCTGCTACCAATTTCTGCCTGATGGCTCAATTTTTTTCAATTTTGGGGTGTAAATTGCTTCACAGTTGGACCCAATTACAATTCAAGTTTTATGAGGCAATTCTTTGAGTTTTGTTCTAATCCCTGAAGAACTCCTCCTTGCTAGGTCTTTCCCTGGTCATCTCTGGTCACCAAGCAGACCTTTGGTTAAGCCTATTGCTCTCATAGAGCAACCACTCTCCTCTTAATTGCTCAACATCAAAATCTCCATCATTTTCCAGAGGGCTCTTAGACTTGAACTTCTACATACTCCGTCAAATAAAGTCAGTTCCTTTGGGGAGAACTTCAGAGTTCTCTATTCTTCTGTCCTGACTCTCCCTACCAAAGGAAAACTCTCTGAGGCCCTGCTTTGAGCATTGGATAGGGATAGGAACTCTGATCTTCTTGGGTTGCTTCTCCCAATGTGGATACTCTGCCCAAACTAGCTGAAGTGAAAGTGTTAGGGCCCCACTATTCTCAGCTTGTCACACCTCAGGTTGAAGTTCTATTGCATACATAAGGGCTAGGTGGAAGAAGGCAGCTCCCCACCTCTCAGCTGCATTTAACTATAATTTGAAGTTGAAGAAAATGAGCAATGCCAGTAGCTAGCTGCACCTTGTAAGACACCATGTCTCTTGATTGGGAGCTGAGGGGAAAGAGAGCCTGTCTTCTTTTTTTTTCCCTTTTTAATTTGTTCTTTTCATATATACATGACAGTAGAATGTATTTTGACATATTATACATACATGGAGTATAATTTATTCTAATTAGGATCCCATTCTTGTGGTTGTACGTGATGTGACATTTCATTGGTCGTGTATTCGTATATGAACACAGGAAAGTTATTTCAGATTCATTATACTGTGTTTCTTATTCCCATCTCAGCTCCCTTCCCTTCACTTCCCTTTGTCTAATCCATCGAATTTCTATTCTTCCCCCGCCCCACCCTGCCCGTTGTTGTGTGTTAACATCCTCGTGTCAGAGAGAACATTCCTCTTCTTGGCCATACCCATCAAGCTGAACTTGGGTGGGCAAGAAGGACCAGGTCATGACTCAAATGCTACAGACTTGCTGTTCTTAGTGAAATGTAGTAGATTTCCTTGAGTAAAAGTTTCCTCATTTGCTGTGTGCTCTTAGGAAAATTCTCAGGAACTTTAAGTGATTGTTTGTTTAAGAATAGTTTTCACCAATTCTGGTTGTTTCTTTGAGGACTATGTCCCATAGGGTTATTCATTCTGCCATTCCAAAATTGGAACTCTATCACTTTTTAACACATTATTTATTTGTGTTTATGTGAACAAGCTATTGATTTCTGAAGTGGAGGATGGATTGGGTAACAGGAACAGAAGAATGTCTTACTGTTCAGTTGGAAAGGAAAAGAAAGGAAGAGAATAACAGAGAAGGAAATGCAGGTTGCATGGGTCTTCATGGTTACCAGAAAACACAAAGTGTGGTCTCACTGATGACCAGATTCCAACCTTCACAATCCCTTTTATGCTTAGAAGCATAGAGAATAAATGGATTTCAAGTAATTTAGAATAATTTTGCACATTTAAAACTGTAATCCTTGCTAGAGATACTAGTAACATTTTGAAAAATGTAGTAAGGTCAATCAAGTCCAATCACTTGAATAGGACACTTGTAGTCCCTTTTGGATCAACTTGTTCCCGGGGAGGGAGACAGTCAGGTAGAAGGAAAAGAGTGGCTTTGTTGATTACTTGTAATTTGACTTGTGATGATGGTCATCATTTTGTAACTTTGGGTCTCCATTACCTCATCTGTTTCTTGCCTCCATGAGCTGAGAAAAATTCCATGAAAATGCTTAGAAGTGTTATAAGAGAAACAAGACCTTTGAAGCTAGAGCAAATTTCATGCATCCTAAATTGGGCTCACTTTATGAACATGGAATACTTCTTCCTCAGGGAAAAGAAGGACAGCTTTTTGCTTTAACAAATTGAGTTGAACTGTATGAAAAACTTGAACATTCAAGGAACTTGATTATTCAAGGAACTTAATAATAGTACTTTTAGTAAAAGTTTGGCTAGCAAATCAAAACTAAGATGCATCCCCTCTAAAACTCAGCCAAAAGGCAATATGTTGCCTGATTTAGCAATGAAGTGCACAGACTCAAGCCTGAATGCCCAAGTTTGGATCCTGATGCACTATTTTCTAGCTTTGAGAGCTTGGGCAAATCACATAACCTCTTCAGACTCCTGTCAAATGGGGCTAGTGCCTTATGAGCTATTGTGAGGTTTTAATGAGTTAAAAGATTCAAGATGCAAAGGTGCAGAGAGTAGTACGGGCACCAAACAACCACTCTGTGAGTGGAAGTGGTGACAGCAATATCAGCTTGGAGGTCTGTCCTTGTTGAAAGTTCTCATCCTGTCCCAAATAAACTCTTTTAGATTTTCTTAAAATAATTCCTTTCTTCCGAGAGATGTTATAGAAAGACAGTCGAGAAGATGTCTCCAATGCAAAGTCCTTGATTATGAAGATGGCCAATGTGAGAAAAGGCAGATCCGTTGTTCTGGGCATCAAGTCCCTGGAAATGTTGGAACTGACAGCATGTCTGATCAAGTGATGCCATTCAAGACATTTAGCCAAGGGTGATGCTCTGGGAGGAAATTAAGAGGAAAATGACAAATAAACTATGGCAACTAATCAATACATAACCCAGTATGAAGCTCATGGTCCATTTCAAGAGCAGGAGCTGGCCTTTGCAGAGCCACCTTTTTGTGGTTACAATTGAGTTTAGTTATAATCAGGTCGAGAATTCCACAGATTAGAGTCTGGAAATCATCAACATTGCACTACAAATGTTTCTTCTCCTTTGTGACCCTTAATACTTACAAAATTATGTTTCTGCTTACATATAATTTCTACACAGTTGTTATTGGAGTGATCCTATTTCAATAGCATACTGCAATGAGATTTACTTGAAATTACACTGAAACTTTAAAATAAGGATAGAGAGACTGCAAGACATCATCAGGGATATATGTGGATTCCAGAATAAACATAGAAGTAGAAGTATGCACCTTTTTCTTCTGACTTATCTGCCTTATAACAATTGTTACTTTAGCTCAGACATGCATCCTAGGGCTATCATCTCAGCCTCATATCCTTTTATAAGCATTAACATTACCTCTTGGAATACAGTCTCTGCATTTCCAACTTCAAGACTGTTTTAGTGGTATCTGCAATCTCCAGAAAGGATTGAGATCTGTGTGCTACCCAGAATAGGTGGCCATAGGTCAAGCCACCAGTCCCTTTCCACTTGTGTGTGGGAGGTGGATAAGCATAGCACTAGTTCAGGAGTTGCCAAACCACAGGCCAACTCCTGTCCACCACCTGATTTTTGTAAATAAAGTTTTATTGAAACACAGCCACACCCATTCATTATATATTTCTCATGATTGCTTTCACACTACAGTGGCATTGTTGGGTAGTTACAAAAGCACTGTGTATGACCCACAAACCTGAAATATTTATTATCTAGCCATTTATAGGATAAGTTTACCAACCCCTGCATTACATGGTTGCTGGAATTAAAAATATTCTGACATGTTTAAAGTTTCTGGGCAGGAATCTAAAATAAGCCCACCTATATATGCTACCTTGATTTGTTTGCTTATAGTCAACTCCAAGCAGATCTGGCCTTAACTAAAGACCAAGCATTTCTCAAAAGCAGCCTGGAAATGCCTGCCTCTGAGACTGCATTCTGCTGGGAACGCCCCACCCCCTTCTGCCTTCAGGATTCCACCCAGATCAAGCCCCCTTTGTGAAGCTTTCCCTCTCCAGGCAAAGGGAAGCATGTTTTTCCCCCAGTTTCCAGGGCTCAAAGTAAAGAATGGGGCCACATGGGGCTGGGGTTGTGGCTCAGAAGTAGAGCACTCGCCTTGCATGTGCGAGACCCTGGGTTCGATCCTCAGTACCACATAATAATAAATAAGTGAAATAAAGGTATTGAGTCCAACTACAACTAAAAAATAAATATTTTTTTAAATCCTGTTAAAAAAAAAAGAATGGGGCCACAGCTGGCGCACGTGCAATCATGGCCCCCTCTACTCCACTGTGAACCCTGAGGAAGGTTGTATTTATTGCCATAACCCAACCTGATGGGAACCAGTCGTGTTTTCCCTACACCGTGTGTACCTTGGGTGTACCCCCGACCTCATTGCTTGCCTCCCAGCTTCTACTCTCACCCTCTCCAGTTTACACCAAGAGTGAACTTCTCATAGGGTAAATCAGGCCACATCATTCCTCAGTTCAAAACCCTACACTGGTTTATATGTTGAATAAAATCAAAAGGCCTACCGTAGCCCGCAGGGCCCTGCATGACCTAATTCCAAGCCTGCTTCTCCATCACCTATCACTGCTCTTCCCTGTGCAAGTTGCATTCCACAGACACTGGCCACCTTGCTGTTATTGTGCCCAGAATGCTTCTCCCTTAGGATGTTTGCACTGGCTGTTCCATCTTCTTGAAATGCTTTTCCCACAGATTGCATACTTCCTCCCTCTACCCAGCTCCCTGCTCTGATATCACCTTCTCAAAGAGATCTTCCTTCTTTGAAAGAACAAAATAGCTTCCTTTGTCACTCTCTGTCTCTTTAAACTATATAAATAGCACTAGACACAGTGGTGCATGCCTGTGATCCTAGCCTCTTGAGAGGCTGAGACAGGAGAATCACAAGTTCAAAGCCAGCCTGGACAACTTAGCAAGACCCTGTTTCAAAATAAAAATAAAAAGGGCTGGGTATGTGACTCAATGGTGGAGCACCCCTGAGTTCAACCCCCAGTACAAAATATAATAATTATATATACGTATATAATTTATAATTTATATATTTATAATTTATATATTTTTATATAATTATTATATATGCACACATATACATACACATAGTATGTATTATGCATATTGTTTATATTATAATATATTATTATTGTGTGTGTATATATACATATAGTAAACAAATTTATTAGCACTTATTTCCTGATTAATTTGTTTACTACCTGCCTTCCTCATCAGAGTACAGACTCCATGACATAGGGGTACTGTCTTACTCTCTGCTCTATCTCCACTGCTTGAACTGGGGTCTAGCATCCAGAGAATATCCAATTCCCCTTGTAACCAAATGCAGCAGGGTCACCTCTTGGTGAGTGCAAAGCCAATAAGCATAGCCAGGAGGTCAGAGTGGTCAGAGGTTTGTCACTTGCAGCTAGTTAGGGGGTGGGGGGGTCCCATTCCCAAAGCAGGTGCTCCCTGTGCAAACAAAGCAGGGGGCTTCTGAGAAACATGCAGGTGAGACTCATCAAAATATGTAAAGGTGAGTACATTCTTGCACATGCTCAGTTCAACATCATATGTCTTCATACATTGCATATTCAAAACAGCATTGAACAGGAATGCAATGCCCCTGATGGGGAATTTAATATTATAATGAGCAAAGTTCACATCTATGTCTCCTAAAAAAAAAGAGAGAGAGAAAGAAAAAAAGAAAGAAAGAGTGGGGCAGGATGACTCAGCAAATTTTGCTGGCACAGAGGTCACTTCTAGGTCACCCAAAAGGGTGGGGCAGGATAGCTGGGCAAATTTAGCTAGTGTGAAGCTTACTTCAAGGTCACCTTGCAAGTTTCTTTGGAGGACCTTGTCTGAAACAAAAAGCAAGCAATGACAGAGCCAGACTTACAGTCATTTAAAGGGGCCACAGCTTTTTCCCTGCAAACTCAGATAATAAAGTACTGGACTAGAGGCTAACACCATCTGTGGAATGGAAGTTTGTCTGTTGATTCTGCCTCCAGCACCACACAGTTTTCATCATTTCAGTGTCATTATGTGTGCTAATATAGTTTTTAAAAAATTTTTTTTAGTTGTAGTCAGACACAATATCTTTATTTTATTTATTTATTTTTATGTGGTGCTGAGGATTGAACCCAGCGCCTTGCACATGCTAGGCGAGTGCTCTACCACTGAGCCACAACTCCATCCTCCTAATATAGTTTTTTAATGAATGCAAAAATCCAATAGAGAAGGCATGGGTTTTAGGGTCAGACAGATCTTGTTTCAAATTCTGACTCTACCAGGTAGTAGTTGCATGACCTTGGTCACGTTGCCTAACCTCTCTAAGCCTTAATTTCCTTTGAATTAATAAGGTGTTAATAATACACCCATAAGACAGGGTTGTTATAAGGAAAAAATGACATGATACATGCATGGTGAATTTTTTTTTAGAGAGAGAGAATTTTTTAATATTTATTTTTCAGTTTTCGATGGACACAACATCTTTATTTTATTTTTATGTGGTGCTGAGGATTGAACCCAGTGCCCCGTGCATGCCAGGCGAGCACGTTACCGCTTGAGCCACATCCCCAGCCCCATGGTGAATTTTTTTTAAAGGCAGATTACCAAATATTTTGAATGCCATAGTCACATTTCTGAAAATACATGTTTGGGTTTTTAAAAATTGCCTGCAAGGATATAACCCAAAATGTTCATGGTAGCCATGGGTGATGGGCTTAGCATTCATTTTTGTTTTCTTCTTTATACAGTGTTTTGTATGTTTTTGTTTTTATTTAAAAAAGCACATTGCTTGAATCATCAGAGGGAAAAATCTACTCTCTTTGTGGAAAAATAAAATGAAAATGAGACTAGGCCCTTCCCACTACACTGTGCTCCCTATCTATTTTGGTACCATGTCAGGGACGGTTGGGGGGGCGGGGGGTGGGGGTCATGCCGCAGTCTGGCTGGGCACACAATCACGAGCCACCACACAGCTTGTAGATTCAAACAGCAACTCTTTATTCCCGAACTCACACCAGCAGTCTACAATCACGTTCTGGGGAAATCCACATTCTCTGCCCCAATCCACATCCACTGGGCTTCTATCTCCCAAAAAATACTGTCTGAATCCCGTGAGAACTCAAGGGGAACTCAGGCAGCAGGAGGGTCATTTGTTTTAGTTTTGTTTTGTTTTTGTGTTACTGGATATTGGACCTAGGGGTACTCTACCATTGAGCTATATCCCCAGTCCTTTTTAAAAAAAAAACATTTTTGTAGTTGTAGATGAACACAATACCTTTATTTTTTATTTATTTATTTTTATGTGGTGATGAGGATAAAACCCAGCACCTCATACTTGCAAGGCAAGCGCTCTGCCATTGAGTCACAACCCCAGCCCCTCCTTTTTATTTTTTGAGACAAGGTCTCACCAAGTTGCTGAGGCTGGCCTTGAACTTGTGATCCTCCTGTCTCAGCCTCCTGAGTTGCTGGGATCACAGTCTTTCCATCACCACACTCCTCTTTGCAACTATTCTTAAGCATCTCCTACATACCAAAGGCATGAAACTTAACAAGAGAGTCACTGGGATTACAGGCATGTGTCACAGTACCCAGCAGGAAGAATATCTTGATGAATGGATATTAGCAGGAGAAGGCAGGCAGGAAAGGAAGATAAACAATAACTGTGAAGACAGAATAGTGGTAGAACTAAGCTCATTATCTTCTCTAGACTGTTATCCTTATTTATAACAGGTTGGCAAGACTGGCTCTGAGCCTCAATTTTCTTGTTGGTATCCATCCCTTGGAGTGGCATAGAGAGGTTTGGTAAGAGATTGTGCCTATACATAGCCAATAAGGTGTAGGATGGTTGAGAGCACAGTTCTGGAGCAGGTAACTTTGAGTTCAGATCCTCAGTCCTTGATCCTCATTACTAACCGATGGCCTTACACTTTGTAAACCTTTGTTTCCTGTCTTTAAAATAAGGAGAATAATTTGATCAGGCAGATTTACTGCAAGGACTCAAGGAGCAAATGGCTTGCTAAAATCCAGGAAGTACTGGCCTCTCTTACTCAGCTGCTGTCCTCTGTACCCGGCCCCTGTGCCCCAGCCCTTCAGGTGGAAAATAAGTGGGAGGAGGGAAGCAGCCTCTTTATAACTACAGCCACATTTTCCTGGGCCTTGTTTTTAAGCTGTGGACAGCCAGGAAGGAGGGTCAAGGAAGGTAGAGATGAATCATCACCGATTCCCTGCATGTAGCTAGAACAAGCGTGGGAGGAAAGCCATATCCCCATCTGCCCACCTGCCACTCAAATAGCCACTGTGCAGCATGAAGCACTTGGCTGCCTGGAGGAGAGTGAAAGATAAAGAAGATGACAAGGCCAGCATGTCCAACATCAGCCATCCAGGCAGTGGTAGCAGGAGAGCAGTAATAAAGAATCCTCACATTTTGCAGTGTGGTGTACATCTGGCCTCCAGAGGCTACCGGGACAAAAGTTGCATCCCCCAAATTCCATCCTTCCTAGAACTGCTCCAGATGAAGTGGATTTTATTATTGTGGATGTTGTTAACCTCAAAACACAAAAGATAGAGGAGGGAGCACATCTGTGTTCATTTTGTGGTATTCAGTGATCTGAGTCATGATGAAGCAGTTACCAGGGGGACAGTGGGAATCTCCCTCCCAATTTCCTTCCTTCCATAGCATGATGTTGAGCCTTCCATGTGCTGGGCTCCAGAGATACACCTGTAGAGGAATAGTTGAGTGGTAGAACCAAGTAATTGGTGTGCCCTATGATCAAGATGTACCCCAAAAGGGAAAATGAAAACGCCTAAATAGATGTGACAAGATCTTTTTTCCACTGGAGGCACAGCTGGTTCCTAAGGGATTACAAGTAGTTTGCCCAGAGCAAAGGCCTCAAAATAGGTGGCCAGCAAGTGACAAGTTGGCCATGGCAACGTAAATGTGCCCAGCTGTCAAATGGGGCATAGCCAGTACAAGGAAACAAGCCAAATGAGTGTCCTCTTTGGGGACTAGACCAGTTAGGGTTAATTTTAGCTGGGGCATATAAAGCCCTACTCATCGTCTTTCGCCACCTCTGGTCCTGGCCTCCCTTCCCAGCCTCACTGCCACTATTAGACCCCATCCCTAGCCCCTCCTGCTCATCATCCACTTTACTAAACACCCTGTATTTTCCTGCCTCTGTGCCTTGCCATGTACAGTCCCATCATCCAGAGTCCTCTTCTCCACATCTGCTGTCATCATAGTCCAATCGGCCAACTAAGGTAAAATCCTTCCTGCAAGCAACCTGACCCCTGGGACATATCCACCATGTCTACTCATATGCCAACAGAAAGAATGCTCTCCCCTTCCCTTTTATGCCTAGGACACTTAGTACCTCTGTTAGGAAATTGACACAACTTTCTTGGCATAGCCAAATGGTTAAGAATAAGGCCTTGGTGTCAGGAGGCCACACTTAAAAATAATTAGCACCTGTGTGATGTTAGGTAAATCTAACCTATTGAGCCCTCAATTTCACAGTTTATATAATGGAAATATAATAGTATCTACTTACTAGAGTTATCTTTAGGATCATATAATACCTCTAATGCATAGTGCTTGGCACTTAGTAAGTACTCAATAAATTGTAGCTACTTTATAATGTGGCTCTATAATCCCCACCTTAACTTGCTCCTAGCAGTGAAGGACAGTTGTTAATCTTTACATTGGTTTGGTGACTGATGATCATAGTAGGTATTCAATACAGATCAATAAGATCTACTTGCTTCATTGCCTTGAAGAATTGGGATGTTCAGATTACTGATCTAGATATAGCATAACCCTAGAGCATAAGATCCACACACTTCTTCCATTTCCCAAACAGCTCCTGACCTGGGGGAACCCGTTCACAGTTAAACTGGTATGATGAAAAGTTTGCAAGGATTTTTCTTTCAGGCCATACTAGACTAGTGGAATATTTGGGGTATGCTATGGTCTGAATGTTTTCATGCCCCCAAAATTTATACGTTGAAATCCTAAATACAAAGTTGATGGTATTTGAGGGTTGAGATTGTGGCTCAGTGGTAGAGTGCTTACCTAGCACATATGAGGGACTGGGTTTGATCCTCAGCACCACATAAAAATAAGTAATTTATTAAAATAAAGGCATTGTGTCCATCTACAATGAAAAATATATTTTAAAAAAAGACGATGGTTGGGTTGGGGATGTGGCTTAAGCGGTAGTGTGCTCTCCTGGCATGTGTGTGGCCCGGGTTCGATCCTCAGCACCACATACAAACAAAGATGTTGTGTCCGCCGAAAACTAAAAAATAAATATTAAAAAAATTCTCTCTCTCTCTCTCTCTAAAAAAAAAAAAAAAGACGATGGTGGGGCTGGGGTTGTGACTCAGTGGTAGAGCACTTGCCTAGCATGTATGAGGAACTGGGTTTGATCCTCAGCACCAAATATAAATAAATAAATAAAGGTATTGTGTCCAACTACAACTAAAAACTAAATATTAAAAAAAAAAGATGATGGTATTCAGAAATACGGTCTTTGGGAGGGCCTGTACTCATGAGTGGAATTATTGCCCTTATAAAAGTGCCCAAAAGAGATACCTCATGTTTTCTGTGATGTGATGTTACAATGAGAAGATGCAGAAGATGGCAGTCTAGGAATCAAGAAGCAAGCTTTGGCCAGATATCGAATCTGTTGACATTTTGATCTTAGACTCCCAGCCTTTGAGTAATAGCTTTGAGAAATAAATTTCCATTATATATAAGCCATCCAGTCAGTAGTATTTTGTTATAGCAGACTAGATAGACTAAGACAGGGTATGAGATCATCACAAGCCCATTGTTATGGCCTGGATATGAGATAGCCCCCCACCCCAAATCTCCTGTGTTAATGCAGGAGATAAAAAGATCAGATTATGAGAACCGTAATCTAATCAGTGGATTAATCCATTTGATGGATTAATAATTTAAAAGCTATGTGCAGGCAGGTAGGGTGGGAGTGAAGGAAGTAGGTGTCTGGGGGTGTGCTCTTAGGGATTATATCTTTGTTCCTCCTTCTCTCTTTCAGCTTCTCAGTGATCATGAGGTGACATCTTTCCTCTGCCACACCCTTCCAGCGTGGTATTCTGCTTCATGTTAGGCCCAAGTGATGGAGCAGCCCACTATGAACTAAACCTCTGAAATCATGAGTGTAAAGAAACTTTTCCTTCTCTAAGTTGGTTTTGTCAGGTATTTTGGTCACAGCAATGTAAGGCTGATTTGCACTCACATCATTCCCTGGAGTGGTCCTGTGAAGTGCCCATGAGCAGGGGTATTTTTTAAATATTTTTTGAGTTATAGATGGACATAATACCTTTGTTTTTTTTTTTTTAATTTATTTACATGTGGTGCTGAGGATCAAACCCAGTGCTTCACACATGCGATGCAAGTGCTCTACCACTGAGCTGCAACCCCAGTCCCCCATGAGCTGGTTTTGAAGTAGAAATCCAGATACCTAGAAAAGATGGGAAAGTAAAGAGCCACTGAGGCTGGATGTGGTGGCACATGCCTATAATCCCAGCAGCTTGGGAGGCTGAAACAAGAGAATCATAAGTTCAAGACCAGCCTCAGAAACTTAGCAAGGCCCTAAGCAACTTAGTGAGACTATGTCTCAAAATTAAAAAAATAAAAATAAAAAGTGTTGGGGTTGTAGCTTAGTGGTAATGTGCCCCTGGGTTAAATCTCCAGTACCAAAAAAAAAAAAGCCACTGAGGTCTGCTGGGAACAGCCCAAGGAAACACTATGTAAGGGGCGCAAAAGGAGGAATGGCCTTACATTTCTGCCAAGAACCAGAGGTGATCCTGGTGAGGAGGGGGCAGGGCTGGGGCTGGTGTTGATGTTTCTTTAAACATCAACTGAGTCTCTGGGTAGTCCTGTACCTGTAGAAGGGGAAAGAAACAGATGAGGGTGTAGCCCCCACCACATGTCATGGCTAGTCACATTTATTTTTATTAGACCTGAACGCTTCCTGGCATAAACTCTATGTACTGTTCTTAGCTCTGATTCCTTCTTACTTCCTCACCCTTGTTTAATCTCTACCTTGACTTTCCTGTTTGTTTTGCTCCTGTTGAAGCTGCTATATCTCTGGGCTCCACCACAAATCCTTTCTGGAATGAGGCAAGGTATAAATAAAATCTTTTTAAAAAACACACAGTCTCAAGTGATCCTTAAAACAATCCTGTGGCTTAGGTATGATGATCCTCTGAGAGTATATGATTCGGGCAAAATTAAAGAATTTAGAACAGTATCTTTTAGCTCCAAGTCCAATGTTCTTTTCCATCAACAGATGATCAACTGATTGAGCCAGACACGAAATGAGGGGCTGGGGACTGAGAATTGGCTTGGTGCCAAGCACATAATCTCTGTCTTGTAAGCAAAGTATTGCCATTGACACTGATCTACAGGTGAGGAATCCAAGGCTCATGACAGGTAGATAATTTGCAGTTGTGTAGCAAAGTAAATAAACAGATCCTGGATTCTGGCCCAGCCAGTGTCTGTTTGGTTCCCTCCCAACAAAAGTAGAGAGCTTTAACGGTACAATGTTAATAAAACATGTCTCAGAGTAACACATCTAGTATGATTCCATTAATGTAAAAATCAAAATCCAATAATACTATGTTTATCCATGTATATATCTATAAAATGTTAACGGTGGCCCTGCTCATGAGGGGACAAGCCTGGGGAACTTTATCTTTTATGTTACTAATAAGTGTAAGACATTTAGTCTATAAAAAATTTTGTGGTTTGAAGTTTTATAGCATGACTCTTTTCATGTGTAACTGGTGAAGCTAAAAATATAGAACTTAAAAGGCAGGAAGAGGCTGGAGAAGGAACAGGGGAGATAGAATCTAACAGATCTGGACACAAGTCCCTGCTCTGCCATACACTACTTATATGGCCTTGAACAATGCACTTTACCTCTCTGAGCCTCAGTTTCTCATTTGTGAAATGGTGATTCATTCATTTTGTTAATTTTTTCATTCATCAATGTTTCGCTTTTATTATTATAATTATTAACATATTAATGTACAAATTAATGAGTTTCACTGTGGCATCTTTATAGATGCATATATTGTGCTTTGATAATGTGTATCCTCCCTTCTCCTGCATTCTCCTGCATCCCCTTACTTTCCCTGACCCCCTTTCCAATCCTTAATATCCTTCTTTTGCCCTCAGGTCAATTTTGTAAGTTTTCAAATATGAGGGAAAATGTGATACTTGTCTTTCTGTCTGGCTTATTAACATAATGTCTTGCAGTTCATCCATTTTCCTGCAAAAGACAGAATTTCATTCTTCTTTATGGCTGAATAATACTCCTGTGTATATGTATGACATTCTCATTATCCATTCTTCTGTTGACAGGCACCTAGGCTAATTCCTTATCTTAGCTATTGTGAAGAGTGCTGAGATAAGCATCAGTATACAAGTGCTCTTTTGTATGCTGACTTCATTTCTTTTGCATATATATCCAGGAGTGCTTTAGCTGGATTGTATGGTAATTCAATTTTTAGTTTTTGAGAAACCTCCATACAGTTTTTCATAGTAGCTGTGCTAATTTACATTACCACCAATAGTACATAATAGTTCCTTTTTATCCACCTTACCAGCATTTGTTAATATTTGGGTTTCTTTTTATACTAATCATTCCAGCTGGATGAGATGAAATCTCACTGTAGTTTTGATTCGAATTTCCCTGATGGTTAAGGATATTGAGAATTTTTTCATGTATTTATTTACTATTTGGATTTCTTCTGAGAACTTTTAACTCTGATCATTTGTCCATGTATTGATTGGATTATTGCAGGAAGGTTGGTGTTTCTGAGGTTTTTAAATTAATCTGGATATTAATCTTCTGTCAAATGAATAGCTGGTAAAGATTTTCTCCCATTCTGTAGGTTATGTGTTAATGGTTTCCTTTGCTGTGCAGAAGCTTTTTAACTTGATATAACCTCATTTATCAATTCTTGATTTTGTTTCCTGAGCTACTGGAGTCCTATCCAGGAAATTGTTGCTTGTGCTAATATCTTGAAGTATTTCCCCTGTGTTTTCTTCTAGTGGCTTCAGAGTTTCAGGTCTTATCTTAAGGTTTTGATCCATTTTGAGTTGAATTTTGTACAGGGAGAGAGAGAGGGACCTAGATTGTATCTTCTACATATGAATATCCAGTTTTCCCAGCACCATTTGTTGAAGAAGTTGACCTTTCTCCGATGTATATTTTTGGTACTCTGGTAGAGGAACAATAGGCTAAAGACACGTGGATTTATTTCTGGGTCCTCTATTCTGTTCCATTGATCTACAGGTCTGACTTTATGCCAATTCCATGCTGTTTTTGTTACTATGGCTCTGTAGTATGTTGTGAAATCAGATATTGTGATGCCTCCAGCATAGCTCCTTTTGCTCAGGATCACTTTGGTTATTTGGGGTCTTTTGTGTCTTCATATGAATTTTAAGATTGCTTTTTCTAGTTCTGTGAAGAATATCATTGGTATTTTGACAGAGATTGCATTGAATCTATGATTGCTTTTGGTAGTGTGGCCATTTAAACAATGTGTATTCTCCCAATCCATGAACATGGGAGATATTTCCATCTTCTAGTGTCTTCTTCAATTGCTTTCTTCAGTGTTTTGTCATAGTCATTAGATTAGTCTTTCTCCTTATTTAGGTTTATTCCAGTACCTTATTTGTCTGTGTTTGACTATTGTGACTGAGGTTGCTTTCCTGATTTCTTTCTCAGTGAGTTCATTACTGGTGTATAGAAAAGCTGCTGGTTTTTTATACTGAGTTTGTATCCTGCTACTTTACTGAATTTGTTAATCAGTTCTAATAGTCTTTTGGTGGAGCATTCAGGTTTTCATTGTATAGAATCAAATCATCTACAAACAGGGATAATTTGACTTCTTTCTTTCCTATTTATATGCCTTTTATTTCCTTCTCTAGCCTGATTACTCTGGCTATAATTTCTAGGACTATATTGAACAGGAGTGATGAGAATGGACTCCCTTGACTTTTTCCTGATCTTAGAGGAAATGCTTTCAGTTTTTCAGCATTCAGTATGATGTTGACTGTGAGTTTGTCATACATAGTCTTTATTATGTAATGCTATGATTCTTGTATGCTTATATTATTCAGTACCTTTATTATGAAAGAATGTTCCATTTTCTCAATGGATTTTTTCTGCATCTATTGAGATGATCCTGTGATCCTTATCCTTGACTCTATTTATGTGAGGGGTTTAGATAATCATGTATCTGGACCTCTCCAGAGTGTATGTCCTTAACTAAGTCTATGAAGAAAAGACTTAAAAAATGACATTTTAGATGTAGTTGGGATCAATCAGAATAATTAACAATGTTTCTGACCCATATGAATAACTTAATTACATACCCATTTACAGAACATACTAGCACAACCTAATCTCCGTCTATCCCATAAGAAATAGGTTGTTCACATGACCCAGCTATACCACTCCTCAGTATTTATTCTAAAGAATTAAAGTCATCATACTATAGTGACACATACATACCCATGTTTATAGCTGCACAATTCACAATAGTCAAACTATGGAACCAGCCAGATGTCCATCAACATATGAGTGGACTTTAAAAAAAAAAAAAAAATATATATATATATATATATATATATATATATATACACACACACACACATACATACAATGGCGTCTTATTCGGCCATAAAGAAAAATGAGAAATTAGGTCATTTTCAGGAAAATGGATGGAACTTAGGAACATTATGTAAAGCAAAAAAAAATTCAGGAAAATCAAGGATTGTATGTTTTCTTTCATATGTGGAAGCTAGAAAGGAAAAAAAAGGTGGGGAGGAGTCTCACAAAAGTCAAAAGGAGATGGAAGAACAGAGGAAAGGGACAAGTGGGAGGAAGGAGGGAGGTAAAAGGGGAAAATACTGGGGAATGATATTGGCCAAATTACATAGTTCTATTGTGTGCATGTCTGAATATGTAACAATAAATCCACCATTATGTACAATTAAAAAAAAAGAAATAGGTTGTTGAATTTTTGGATCAAATACCAGTGAAATCAGATTATGAATGATCCAGGCAAAGTCTTCAAAGTCCTATACTCCTTTCACCTTCAACTCCCACCCCTCGATATTAAGGTCATATACAGATTTGGGAGGTTGCCCTCGTATCAAAACACACAGTATAGGGAGGTAGTTGAGTCCATTTTTGTCCTGAGAAATTAACTGTGTGTATAACCATGGTATTTTGTAAACAAGAAGCCTGTCCAGACACCCACCCCATCCATGTGTGATTATCAATTTAGACTTAAGTGACCTGTCCTATTTATATCAACCAGTGTTGCTCTTCCTTTGCATGAACTACCCAATCTCATGACTACCTGGAGGCCCCAATCACTACTTAGAGCAGGGAGTCCCAGATAACAGACTATCCTGGCAGGAGTTTAAGAATCCATAAATGAAGAATAAACAAATAAATAAATACTTATGATTATTCTCACATGCATTCAGGTTTGGAAACTACTGATCCAAATGTCATTCAGGAAAACTAGAGGTACATCCTGTGGTACAAGGAAAACTCTTCCAGAAGGGACCACTCGTGAAAGAAACATCAAGGCCTAAGTCCATCTTGGTTCTGTATGCACTTCTTCACCTACCCATTTATCCAGCCAATCATTTAGGTAAAATCCTTGACTTGCAGAGTAGGCTAGGATAAACTTAACTTCTGCTGAAGGGGAGTGAGGAGACTAACAGATCTCATGGAGGGGTCTGACATCATCAGATTGGTTAAATCACTCTTATTCCTTCTACTGCCCGAAACTTGAGTTTCTTCAATCTTCTCAAGGCCTTCAATATGATAAAACTTGTTGCTACCTTTGCTTCACTAAGTGCATATATACACATCCATTCATTTGGAAAAAATGTATTGAGTTTTTACTACTATGTTAGGCCTGTGGCTAAGTCTTGTAGACCTTTTCTATTGCCTGCTACCTGTTCTCTGTGGCTATATCCCTATGAAGCCTGAGAAACAACTCAACATCCACAACAGAATTTTGAATCTGAAAGTCATCTCTTACACCTGATGCAGAAAAATTTAAGGGTACTTTAGGGAGAATTTCTAGAAAGGAGCCTTGTGCCTCACATGTGCTAGGATGATTTTTCAGGCAGTGGGGTGAGCATGGCAGGAACTGATAATTGTAATATACTATTTCTTCCTTTTTTTCTTCTGTAACAGAAAATAGAGCTGGCCTCATAACAACCCAAATAAAGACTATTCTTCCAATCCCTGTTGCAGAGTAAGGTTTGGGTCATAATGCTAAGTCATAGAGTATCATTTTTAATAATACCAATAGAGTAATATCCTAGGGATGGCAGAGTGCATGACAGAAGGAGCCTGGGTTCCTGGTTTACTCACTGAGCAGTGTTGCTATCCCAACCCTGGACTACATACCTGCAGAAGGTTACATGAGAGAGAAATCAAATTCCATCTTGTTTATCCACTCTATGTTGGGTTTCTGTTACAATAGCAGCACCTGTGTCCTGCATGATATGCACTGCAATAAGAATTCTATTAATTACCTGATGAGGATACACTCAGTAGACTGGTGTGGTCATGACCATATGACAGTGGATTGAGGAACATGAAAGAAGTGAGGAAGTTGAGACAGTCAGTGTATATTTCAAGAAGGGCATCTGTAAAAGCAGGGATAGAACATTGGCTATACTGGATATTGGGCCAAGAGAAGGATTTGGTTTATTGGTGTAGTGGTAAGAAATTTGATCATGCTTCCAAGATTACTGGAAGTTTTCAGTAAAGAACATGAGAATGAAGTACTGAAGGAGTCAGGGGAATTGCTAGAAAAAAACACCCTCAGAGTCAGGAACGATGAGATTCAAACCTCAGTTTAAAAAGGAAAGCTGGTTTTTCTGAGAGGGAGATGATCAGAAAAAGATGGAAACAAGTGAGCAGGGAATAGCCAACAGCCTGAGGGTTTTTCTCTGTGAGGGAAGAGGCAAGGTCATCTACAGAGAGTAGAGAACATGGTGATTGATTCCAAGGCTTATGTTTGGATGGTGAGGTTTTGAGTAATTAGATAAGAGGTCCACTAAAGATGGTGGGATTTCAAGCTGGGATTACGGGCCCAGATGACTTTACAATCTATGAGTCTAAAAAGTTGTGATTTGGGCTGGGGCTGGGGCTCAGTGGTAGAGTGCTTATCTAGCAAATGTGAGGTGCTGGGTTCAATCTTCAGTACCACATAAAAATAAATAAATAAAATAAAGGTATTATGTCCAAGTACAACTTTAAAAAAAAATTAAAAAAGGAAAACTAAAAAAAAAAACAACATTGTATGATTTTTTTCTCAGGAAAAGGTTAATTATGGAAATGATGAAAAAGTTGAAAAGGTGTACAAGGCATAAAACTCAAGAGATACCATTTCTTTAGTACCAAAGGTTCATAAGAAGGAGAAACAGTGAGCCGGAGCATAGTCTAATGGTAGAGCACATGCTTAGCACACACTAGACTCTGACTTCAATCCCCAACACTGAAAATTTTCAAAAAGGAGAAAGGGTTAGAAAGTGTTCTCTCCAAAGATGAGGCAAGCATTTATTCTCTCATGCCAGATAGAGTGCTGGATTCTAAATACCACTTACAGAACCCTCACCAAAACCAACGGGGCTAGATATCACTCCCTCCCTCCATTCTTTATGTAGGAGATGAAGTCAGGTCAGGTCATATCCATGGTGAGCTGAAAAGCTTGGAATCCAGCACCATTTTTTTTTCTGACTTTCAAGTTCATGCTGAAGCCACCCCCACAATCCTGCCCTGAGCAGACCTTTCCTGGATGCCAGAAAATGATGATCTACTTGAGAGGTTATTTTGCAGCAGGGAGAGTTACTATCTTTTATCTGCAATTTCTCATTAGTCTGGGTTTTGAAAGCCCACTTGAATGATCTCTACTTGTTTGTGGGCTTTTTTCATTCGAATGCACTCTGATCTAAAGTTGCAATTGATAACTTGTTGCCAGGATATCTCTGTAATAGCCAGAATGAAAAGTAAACAATAGCAAAATACCATATCCATCTAGTTCCTTGTGATGCCTACATTTTTAAAAAAATTAAAACCATTATTTCTGAATCGTTTTGGTGCAGATGAGACTAAAGAAGGGGGAGAGCTATTAACAACTATTATTCATTTGAAATCTCTATATCATATTCAATTGTTGCTCCAGTCTTTTTAACATCCAGTCTTCATCCACTTTGGTTAAATTGCTAGTGATTAGATGACCAGATAAATAATCTTAAATAAAGGTGAGCATAGTAGTTGAAAACTGACAAGGACCCTACTAATTTTCAAATCCTAAAACAATTTGTTGGAAGCAATTCATTTTCTCTGACTCCACAGTCTCTACCTTTCTTATCTTTTACATAGTGCCACAGTGAACTTATGGGGTAGTTACAGTGATTATCCCATTTTATAGATGAGGAAACTGAAGAAGCCTAGATAGATAAAGTGAACAATGTAAGGGCATACAAATAATGAATTGTAGAGCTATGATTTGAACTTAAGTCTTCAGTCTTCATAACTGTGGTCTTTATCCCCTAACTTTAAGAATGGGTAGGATTGCAGCATGAATTTCAATATGAATAATAGTAAGCAGGAACACTGAAAGGATATAGTAGCCCTGAACATCACTACTGATGCGCTTGACCTTTGACCTTTACAGAACACTCCATACACATTATTTTAAAAATATTTTTAGTTGTAGACAAGCAAAATACCTTTATTTTATTTACTTATTTTTTATGCAGTGCTGAGGATCGAACCTAGGGCCTTGCACGTGCTAGGCGAGCACTCTACCACTGAGCCACAACTCTAGCCCCCCACCTTCTTTTTTTTATTATTTTTTATACCTTAATTTTATTTATTTATTTTTTTAATGTGGTGCTGAGGATCAAACCCAGGGCCTTGTATGTGCTAGGTGAGCGCTCCACTGCTGAGGCACAACTCCAGCTCCCCCCACACCTTCTTTTTTAATACATCTGAAATATGAACCAGGAGAGGGCACATTTTGGACCATAAATCAAGTATTCACATAATACAAGGTCTATTTTCTGACAAGGGAATCAAGTTAGAAATTTGTAACACAGAGACCTCCTGAAAATTCCCAAATATTGAGACTCTAAATAATATACTTCTAAATAAACCATAGGTAAAAAAGAACTCAAAAGTGAAATTAGAAATTAGGAAGTCATTTGAGCTGGGGGTATAACTCAATGGTAGAGCACTTGCCTAGCATGCATGCAGCCCTGGGGTTAATCCTGAGCACCGACAAAAAAAAAAAAAAAAAAAGTAAAGTAAAAAAGAGGAAGGAAGGAATGAACTAACTGAACTGAATGAAATGAAAACACAGCACATCAAAATTTATGGAAAGCTGCTAAACCTCTATTGAAGGGGAATTATAGCATCAGACACTGATATTAGAAAGGAAAAAGGATCTTAAGTCAATGGACTGTGTTTCTACCTTTAGAAACTAGAAAAAAAGAGCAAATAAGGTCAAACTGAGCGGAAGAAATGAAATTTTAAAGATCGCTGGGAAAAATTAAATAGAAAACAGAAAAAAATAGAGAAAATAGAAACACCAAAATCCCTTTATTTAAAAAGCTCGAGAAAATTAATAAACACCTTATACTGATGAAGAAAAAATGAGAATATACAAATTATCCATATCAGAAATAAACAAAAATCATGAAATATCCTACAGATATTAAAATGTTAAAAAGCTGTTATGAACAAATTTTTGCAAATAATTCAAGAACTTAAACAAATGGACAAATTTCTTCAAAGACACAAACTATCAAATTCTTACAGGAGGGCAATAACTTGAATAGCTTTATCTCTATTAAAGAAATTGAGTTTGTTGAGTAAATCCTTCCTACAAAGATAACTCCAGGCCTAGATATTGTCGGCGGTTAAAGTCACCAAACATTCAAGAAACAGATTATACCAATTTTATACAGTCTTCTAGAAAAGTGAAGAGGAGAGAATACCTTCCAACTCAATCGATGAGGCCAACTGAAAAAGATATCAATAAAATTGGTAAACCTACACCAAGACTGACAGAAATAAAGGGAGAAAACACAAATATCAGAAATGAAATAGAGAATGTCACTACAGATCCTGCAGCCATTAAAATAATAAGGGAATACTACGAGTGACTTTATATTCATAAATTGAACAACTGAGAAGAAATGAACCAATTCCTTCCAAATCACAAACTCCCAACACTCAAGGAAGTTAACAAATGTTTTCTTTCTTTTTTCTTTTTTCCTTTTTTTTTTACTTCCACCTCTCACCGCTCTCACCTCTCACCTCTCACCTCTCAAATAGGAATTTTTTTTAAAAACTTCATTTTATTTATTTAATTTTTATGTGGTGTTAAGGATTGAACTCAGTGCCTCGCATGTGCTAGGCAAGCACTCTACCACTGAGGCATAACCCCAGCCCAATATATGTTATCTTAAAGAGCCAGAGAATAGTGGTGCATGCCTGTAATCCCAGCAGCATGGAAAGCTGAGGCAGGAGAATCACGAGTTCAGAGCCAGACTCAGCAACTTAGTGATATCCTAAGCAATTTAGCAAGACCCTGTCTCTAAATAAAATATTTAAAAGGGTTGGTTATGTGCCTCAGTGGTAAAACGCCCCTGGGTTCAATCCCCAGTACCACATAGACATACACACATACACACAAACAAAAAAAAAATAGGCCAGAAAAAAAATAATTTAGGATTTGTAGTCATACAGTTTCTCAACTTTGCTGTTTAAGCATAAAAGCAGTCATTAACAGTACTTGAATGAGGATATATGTGTTCCAATAAATCTTTATTTATGAACAATGGAGTGTAAATTTCATGTTTCATGAAATATTTTTCTTTTAATTTTTTTGAACCATTTAAAAATGTATATTAGCTTAAGGGTCATATAAAAACAAGCACATAATTTAAGGCAAGTATAATGATTCACATAGTCACAGAGTTTTAATATTTTTTTTAGTTGTAGGTGAGCACAATACCTTAACATTATTCATTTATATGTGGTGCTGAGGATTGAATCCAGGGACCCACACATGCTAGGTGAGTGCTCCACTGCTGAGCCACAACCCCAGCCCTAGTCACAGAGTGTTAAAAATAGCCACATTACTTTGGAGGAATTTTAGGTAAGACTTCCAAAATCCTAGGTAAGGGTAATAGGGAATGAACCACTGGTGGGGTGGCCATGGGCAACAACTTGGATGAAAACAGCCTATCTCTGCCATGTGGTCAATAGAATTAAATATGGGGCGAAGAGGAGGTTTGGGAACACACCTTATGTGGGGGTTAAAGAGACCCACTTTCTGCAATCATGGCATCTTGGCCTTTCCAATATCACCCCCCCCAACACACACCCAGACGTGTTGGGGTTGTGGTTTATGATGTCTGAGTTACCCCTGGGCTTCCATTGGCTGGAGCAGTGCCTAAATGACCAAACAACCCCTAAGGGTGATTCCTCATTGCCTCCCCTGATCCCCAGAAGGAATGTATAGGGAGGACAGGAAGCCAGACACCTGGGAGGCTTCTGCAGGGCTGAGATTACCAGCAAAGCATTAGTAGTAACCACCAGTGCAAAACAACCACAAACACTCATGAAAGGAAGGAGGGGATGACTGTCGGTGCAAGTGCAAAAACATTAGCCAGGTGGGAGGACCCTACCCATGTTCCTCATAGGTCCCCCAAGACCCCTTCCCTTTTATTGCCTAGCATATATGCCCTCCTCAGCCTGCACCCCTTATGAAGCCCATCTTCTTATTCAATCTCTATTCTTTTCCCCAAAACCAATGCCCTTCTGTGTTCACCCCATTGCCCTTTCGGGTACATAAGACAGCATAAGGGTATACGTGCCCTTCACACATGTGCAGGCAAAAAAAAAAAATCTCTGAAACATCACCAATTCAAGAAAGTGTTAAAAGAAAAACAGGCCAACTTTTAAAGAAGTTTTTAAAAACTGTTTTTTAGTTGTAGATGAACATAATAGTGAATCTTACTAGAAATCAGTGTTTTCATTACTCCCATTGCCAAGTGGGAAAAATACAAAATATAAGTATGTACTTACCCAATGACCAGAATTTTTAAAAAAATTTTTTAGTTGTAGTTGGACATAATAACTTTGTTCATTTTTATGCGGTGCTGAGGATTGAACCTAGTGCCTCACACATGCTAGGCAAGTACTCTTATCACTGAGCCACAGCCCCAGCCCTTAACTTATTTTTTGTTTCTTGGTTTTGGTATCAGGGATTGAACCTAGGGACAATCAACCACTGAGTCACATCCCCACACATCCCCGGCCATTGTTTATATTTTATTTAGAGACAGGGTCTTGCTGAGTTGCTAAAGGACTCACCAAGATGCTGAGGCTGGCTTTGAACTTGTGATCCTCCTGCCTCAGCCTCCTGAGCCCCTGGGATTACAGGCCTATGCCACTGCACAAAGCTCAGAATTAACTGTTTAAAGTCTCAAAAATGGCAATCAGTTTGAATTTATACACACACATATATAACCTGTGTGTGTGTGTGTGTATTCCATGTTCCACCATGTTTCATATATATATGAGATTGGGCCAAGCTACTCCACAGAACAGCATCTGGGAAATATATGTTGGACAGCATCAGAATTTGATAACGACGCTGAACTGAGGAGCTAAATTAGGCAATATTTACATATTGCCAGCTCAAAGACATCCAGGCTGGTCAAGTTTGCTCTACATTACAGGGAATTGAGGCCTTCTCTGTTCCATGTTAATCAAACCCCTTCCAGGAGGACTAGCATGTCACTTGTGGATGGTAGACTGGGCTGATAGATGAAGACACATTGCAACATTTTCTCAGGAGAGACACAAGAGTGCTTGTTGAGCCATGGAACCATAAGAATGAGAAAGATGTTGAAGGAAGAGGGAATGATCAGCCTGGAGATGAGCAACCTTAGAGTGCAGGGCTGCTCTGCGATAAATGGAAAGTCAACTCTGTAAGTCCCAGCTAGTAGATAGTGCCATACAATTTTTTCAGCAAGCATGATCCTGTGCAATGTCCTCTGGGGGTGGCTTACCTCCTAGTCTGCTGTGCTCTTTCATAGTCTGCCCTCCCCAAATGAACTGCTATTGAAGTGCTGACAAGCTTGAAGAAAGTGATCAAAAGTAGATGGAAAGTCACTGTCGACAAGAACATTCTGATGCGTGGCTGAGTTGAGGGACATCTGAGAGTTTAGACATCAGGAATTGCTCTGAGCAAACAAGTTACAATCCTCTGGGAAACTGTCTTTCAGCCTCATTCATCACTGAGAAATGTCCATCAAAGACTTGCTGCGGTTCTGAGTCTTGTCTTGCAAACTGGTACCCCCTTCACACATGGCAATGCTAATGTGTCCACCAGTGGAAAACATTCTTTAGATGGAAATAGCCATTTATGCAGGTGACATACAGTCTCCTAATTTCTGGGGACTACTTTCTACAATTTTCTATATCTATGGAACTTTTTTCTCTTCTCTCCTATCCTTTTTCATCCCTAGTGAATATTTTTTTTCAAAGTGGGCATGTCTTTACAATCAAGACATAAAAGAGAATGCTTTGCAAGAATGGAGAAATCAGGGTTCTTCCAGACAAGGGTGATCTGTAGCATGTTTTCAGACTGTGGGAAAGTCGTGGAACAATAGTTGATCTATTGGGACTAAAGCTAGAGCTTGTCTTTTCAGTCTCTACTTTTTGTTTACTTCTTTACTCTGCTGGTTTAAATCTCTCTTAAAGGGACAAG
Source organism: Marmota flaviventris (assembly GCF_047511675.1). Classification (NCBI taxonomy): domain Eukaryota; kingdom Metazoa; phylum Chordata; class Mammalia; order Rodentia; family Sciuridae; genus Marmota; species Marmota flaviventris. The sequence goes on from NC_092518.1 coordinate 122,110,634, forward strand.
TAGCATGGGGTGTAACAACATCTGGGACATGGTAGAAAATGGGCTGAAAAGGAAAGCCAGTGTTTCTTCATTCTGTAGTAATACCACTTAATGAGCCAACCACTGTGGCTTTCAGACACTGTCAGACCTGCAGGGAGCCTTACCAAACATCCCTTCCTACCCCCTCATATTACAGTAGGGGCCCAGAGAGGAGCTGGCTAAGCTATGTTCACTAGGACTAATGAAGCACAGGCCTCAGGTTGCCCAGTGGCCCGTTTAGTACTCTTTCCTCTATACCGCCAATCTCCCCAATAAAAGGAAACTACAAACTTGCAATAAAGCAAGCCAATGGCTATATCAAGTCTTGTGGGTTAAATGATAACAGCCACTGTTCATTCAGTACTTTTTGCCTGTGATCTCATTTATTGAGTCATAGCATGTAATAAGGGGTTTCAAGTTCATTTTAAAATTTTGACTCATGATAGCATTTAAGCTTTACCTCCCTATTTTCATTATTCACCACATCTGGGCAAGCTGATAAGAATGTTCCAGTGCTTTCTTTTTTAGTGCTGGGAGGACTAGAACCACAAGAGCACTCTTTCTCTTTCTCTCTTTCCCCTAATTTTTTACTAATAGATGGATGCAATACTTTTATTTTATTTATTTATTTTTATGTGGTGCTGAGGATCGAACCCAGGGCCTCACACATACTAGGCAAATGCTCCACCACTGAGCCACAACCCCAGCCTCCCTCCCACAAGCTCTTGACTCCAAGTGGTAACATGCAGCCTGGTCCCAGCCCCCTACCAATCAAAAGAACCCCTGCCCAGTGTCCTTTTCTTATTTGCACAAGCCAGTTTGGAGCCAGCTTGGGAAGCCTGTCCTGCTCTCTGTAATATTTAATTAGAAGACTTTTTCATACCATTTTGATGTGTGTTTTGCCATCATCGGTCTTGATATTGAAACCAAATCTCAGCAACTCAACTGTGAGGTATGTGCTGTTATAATCAGCACTTTACAGGTAAGGAAACTGAGGAAGAGAGAGGTCAAAGTAATGCACAGGGGCTTCTAAAAGGGTTATTAAATTACAGAAACCAGGGCTGGGGTTGTGGCTCAGAGGTAGAGTGCTCGCCTACCATGCATGAGGCACCAGTTTCAATCCTCAGCACCACATAAAAATAAAATAAAGATATTGTGTCTACCTACAACTAAAAAATAAATATTAAAAAAAAGTTACAGAAGCCATCCAGGCACAGTGGCACATGCCTGTAATCCCAGCAGCTCAGGAGGCTGAGGCAGGAGAATCACGAGTTCAGAGCCAGCTTCAGCAACTTAGCGGGGCCCTAAGCAACTCAGTGAGACATTGTCTCTAAATAAAACACAAAATAGGGCTGGGGATGTGGCTCAGTGGTTAAGTACTCCTGGGTTCAATCCCCGGTACCAAAAAGAGAGAGAGAGAGAGAGAGAGAGAGAGAGAGAGAGAGAGAGAGAGAGATACAGAAGCCATTTAGGAAAAGTATACTGCTAAGTTTCAATTTAGACCAAAGAATATTATATGGCTAGTGTGTGCTATGGAAATGTAAGCAAAGAATCTAAGATAACTCTTTGAATTCAAGTTAAAATTCTTGTCCAAGGTCATGCAGCTTCGTAAGTGATAAAACTGAGATTGACATGCAGGCACTGAGTCTCTGGATCTGCATGCCATATATTTCAAATGGGGACCTATCTGATGGCAAAGTCTGGGCTCTTCCCACTATAACAGGAAAGTAAAGAGGCTGCATGAGGCTGTAGAAAGGTTTGTAGAAAGGCTGCATGAGGCTGTAGAAATTTATTCTGTAAGTTGTTACAGAATAACAATAATAACACTATATGCAAGGTATTGTGCTTTTTCTTTCATCTTTATTATGGTATGTAAAGTCAATACCATTATTATTCCCATTTAGTAGATAAAGGAATCAGAAGCTCAGAAAGGTTAGGAGATAGGTCCAAAATCACATAGGTAGTAATGAGAAGATCTGGCTTGAGAAGCTGTGTAGGTTGATGTGTCAGAGGTTATGGTCTAATGCTCCTATGAAAGGTGGGTGTTTTGCAATCTCCCAAGTTTGGAATAATGAAGGTAATATTCTTCCTGTGTGATAGCCGCTTACATACATCATCCTATTTAAACTTAGGGTGACACTTTAAAGTCAGTACCACTGTTGTCCTCACTTTATGGAAGAGGAACTTGAGTCTCAGAGAAGTTAACAAAACATCATTAAAAAGTACAAGGAGAACCGGTTGTGGTAGTGGACACCTGTAATCCCAGCAGTTTGGGAGGCTGAGGCAGGAGGATTGCCAGTTCAAAGCCAGCCTCAGCAACTTAGTGAGGCCCTAAGCAATTCAGCAAGACCCTATCTCAAAAAAATAAAAAGGGTGGGGATGTGGTTCAATGGTGAATCACTCCTGGATTCAATCCCTGATACAATAAATAAATAAATAAGAAAAAGGAAGGAAGGAAAGAAAAGATCAGTAATGTATGGACTTTGGAGGAGCTGGAGTTTGAGGTCTGTGGGATTACAGTGCCAAACTCACTTGCCCCCTTTCAAGCCTGAAGGATTCCAATCCTCTCCTCTGCTGGCTGCAAGTACATAGTATGTGGCAAGGACCTGGTCATATCATTAGCTGCCCTGCCACAGCCCTCCCCACCATCAGCACCTCTTGAGCTGTTGCCGCTTAGTCCTTCTCAGCACCTCCTGTCAGATTCCTCGTTCTTGCTGATTTCGGAGACTGGACTGTCACTGGAATTGCCATTACTGCTGTAGCTACTCAGGCAGCACATGCTGCCAGTCTGTTATCTCTCAGACAGCTCTTTTTGGTATGTTAAGGATTTATTCAGTAGGAAAGGAGACTCTTCTACTGCTCCTTGTGAAGATCCTGGAGTTCTGAAGCTCTGAAAATTCCACATACCTACCCAGAAAAGAGAGAGATGGGTGAACCTAAGAAAATGGAGAAAAATGCAGCTAACAGAAGGGTCCAAAGAGTGGTTCTTGGGACCATAAACTCCTGCAAACAAGTTCAGCCTTCCAACAAAAATGAAAAGTAGATGTAATTTCTTCTGATTTCTTTACCCAAGAGTAGAATGTGATTCTCATCACCTCACCAAGTTTATGTTCACATCAGCTGGAGACAGAATTAGAACTCACATGGCCCAGAGGAAGAGAAGCATTACTGTGGGCTTATTTTTGAACTCCTGTTTTTCCTACTTTGAGAGAATCCTAGATATCCAAGGGCAACAGGGAGACTAGAAGCACTAAACGTACTTTAGTCGTAATAAAAAGAGCCCTTGAGTTGATGTGAGGAGCTGGTTTGTTATTTCTAGCTCTGCCACTGAATAGCAGCGTGGCCTTAATCATTTGCTCTCCTTTCTCTTCTCAGGTCCTTCAAGTTCTTCCTCATTTGAACTTCTTATGTACTGCTCTAGTACATTTGAGTTTATTTAAGAAAATGACAAATCTGCATCAAAGGTCTCATAGTATATATGTCAGGCACTATGTAAGTATCTCAAATAGAGCTACTTCCAAAAAGCTCAGGGAGAACAAAGGTAGGGAGAATGGGGCCTGGCATATAAGAGGAGGTAGGGTGAAGCTGGGCCTTGAAGGATGAGAGATAGGAAACACCAATTCGGGAGAGCAGCATATTCTCTTCACTTCCTCTGAACTTGTGGAAGGGTCTAGAAAAACCTGGCTTATTTGAGAGGAACCTGGTGACCATGGGAAGTTTGATATTGCTGTAGGGAGGGTACGTGTGGTGGTGGGAAATGAGGCTAGAGAGCTAAGGAGCCAGAACTGAATGGTGAAAGGCCTTGAATGGGTCAAGGAATTGGGATTTTGTCCTTTGGGTAGCACAGGTTGCCAGCACAGATGAGGTTTTTGTTATTGTTATTGTTGTTTGTGGAGTCACATAATCATATTGGTTTTGCAAAAACACTGCTTGGATCTCAATATGGACGATGACCTGGAGTGGGGAAACGCTGGAGTCTTGGAGGCCAGATAAGATGCTAGTACATAAATTATATTCTACACAAAAGACAAGGGCCCTCTGGTGGACGGACTCTAGGGTGGCCTCCAGTGATCTTTGCCTCCTGATACTCATGTTTCAGTACATTCCTCTCCCCTTGAATGTGAGCTAGACCAAGTGTCTCACTTCTAAAAACGAAACACAGTAAATGTGCTAAGATATCACTTCCAAGGTTATAGGAAGACTGACTTTGAAGCCAGCCACCATCTTTGAACTGTCCTGTGGAGTGGCCCAGATAGCAAGTAACTAATATCTCTGGTCAAAAGTCAGCCTTGGACTAGGGTCTTGCCCACTAGCCACTTGAGTGAGCTTGGAAGTGGATCTTCTGAAGCAGGCCAACAGCTACATCAGTGACCTTGGAAGTGGATATTATCCTAGTAAACCTTGACTGCAGTCTTATAAGAGACCCTAAGCCAGCTAAGCCACACCCAGATCCTGATCCATAGGAACTGGAGGCAGTAAGTATCTATTTGATTTATACTGATAACATTTGGGATAATTTCTTAGACAGCAATAGATAAATTATTTATCTATATAAGCAGTGAAAATCTTATATTTATAAATAAGCCCCAAATAAGGCAGTGGGAATATACAATTGATGGTTTCTGATTGGAGTGAAAAGGGAAAAGAGACATCTAGGCAGACATTGTGCTATTTAATTAAGATGTAAAATCAAGTAGGAAATGTTCCTTTAAGAAAGAGTGTGGGGGGTTTGTTATCTGGTCAAATTAGAGGAACTGGGGGACACCCTAGTAAATATACTCAGGAGGCAGTTGTATACAAAGTCTGAGTCTCAAAAGAACCATATGAACTGAACATGTAGGAATATCAATGTAGAGCTGCCTCGGGAAAGTATTTCTTGGTATAAGGACCAAAGCTAAAACCCTGGAGATCTTCAACAATTGAAGAGACAATCCTTCTGTCAAACAGATATTATTCTATGTGTGTGTGTGCGTGCACGCGCGCATGTGTGTGTTATCCATATGTATTGCCTCCCAAACAGTTACTTCCCATTGTAAAATAGATTTCCTTAGCTTTGCAACCATATTTGGATTCCAGTTTTATCTCACTAAAGACTAGACATTGGTGTCTTGCAGATGAACCTGAACCCTCTCCAAATTGAACAAGTTCCTGTTGAAAGACTTCTGAGTAAATCTGCTGTTGATTTTCACTGCTCATAATTACTGGCAACATCTCTAGAGTTCATATGTTGTTTACACACTCAGCTTTATTTATTCTTCACAAGGAAACTATATATAATGTGACATAGCAGGAGAGCTTGATAGCAGAAGAAATATAGTACGTGGAGAGTCTAGGAGATGTCAAGTTGACCCAGAGATCTTTTTCAGGGGTTGGTGATGGTAGGCGTGTTTCTGTCTAACCTGCAGAATGTAAACAGAGCCTGCAGACAGACTGAAAGACAGCTCTGTCAGGTCTGCTGCAGGTGTTGACATCACTATCCTCCCTAGGGTGTGAGCACGGGAGCTTGTTACCATTCCAATTTTGCTGAGCTGTCTGGGGCTTTTGACATTATAGACAGCCTATTCCTATGCATAGAGACTGTAGAGAAATCTTTTAGAAGATGCCTGAGGTCTTTTCTGAATGTTTCACATTATGTAATTGCAAATAATGGTACTTCTTTTCTTTTTTGTTATTGGAGATTGAACCAAGGGTCCTTAACCACTAAGCAACATCCCCAGCCCTTTTTTATATTTTAGTTAGAGACTGCTGAGTTGCTTAGACTGCTGAATTACTTAGAGACTGCTGAGTTGCTTAGGGTCTCACTAAGTTGCTGAGGCTGGCTTTGAACTCACAATCATCCTGCACAGTTTCCCAAACCGCTGGGATTACAGGCATGCACCATTGTGCCTGGCTACAAATAACGGTATTTCAATTGAACAATTGATAACACAACAAATCCAAGTATTTCCAACTGAGCATGATAGTTGATGGAATTGGATTTTCTTAACCTAAAAAAACCACATTAATTGCCACGCATGATGATGCATGCCTATAATCCCAGTGATTTGGGAGGCTGAGGCAGGAGGATCACAAGTTCAAAGCCAGCCTCAGCAACTTAGCAAGGACCTATGCAACTTAGTGAGACCCTGTCTCAAAATAAAACATAAAAAGGGCTGGGGATGTGGCTCAGTGGCAAAGTCCCTCTGGGTTCAATCACCAGTACCAAACAAACAAACAAAACATTAACTTTGATGGAGCCATAATTTATTTGAACAAAAGCTATGTGTATACAAATGTCATTATATACAAACTCAGTACTAAAGTCATATATAAAAATTTACTCTTTTTACTTTAAGAACTTAGACTGCTTTTTTGTGCTCTGTATCCCTATTAATGCCTTTATCCTCTCTAGTCACCCCTAGCCAGGAAGAAGTAGAGACTCTTACCTTTTGATCCTGCCACTTGGCATTCTCACTACTACTGCCTCCCAGTTAGGTCTTTCTGTGCTGCCTGATCCGAAACCACACAACCTCTTGGCTAATCTCTTGTCTCTAGTCTCTTCCTTCTCCAATTTGTCCTTCACACTACAGCCAGCTTGATCTTTACAAAGCACTGATCAAAATCCTTTTGTGCTTCCCACTGAGTGCAGGATCAAGCCACAGACCCTTAGCTTGGTGTTCAAGGCAAGTGAGTAGGACTTTTTCTCCTCCTCCATCTACATTTCTCATAGTATCCCTCCACCTCTTTCCTCTACAGCTGTGTTATTTGACCACATGAAGTTACTCGACACTGAGATTTTTAAAAATATTTTTATACTAGATGGACACAATACCTTTATTTTATTTTTATTTGGTGCCGAGGATCGAACCCAGTGCCTCACATGTGCTAGGCAAGCCCTCTACCACTGAGCTATGACCCCAGCCCGACACTGAGATGTTTGACTTTATCTTTTGTATGCTCATTATGTCTACCATCCATTCTTTTCCTGTGAAAGTCTTACATACACTCTAAAGCTCAGCTTAAATGCTCGCTTCTCTAGGAAGTCCCTTCCTTGGCTTGCTGATGGGCCCTGGCTCTGCTGTAGAATGCCTCCCAGTACATTCTATCACAACGCAGACTTCTCTGGTGATCTTTTTTCAAACCTGCATTATCAGCCCTATGACTTCATATTGTCCCCAGATATTTACACACTTCCTAACATATAGAAGGATGCCTTCTATACTGGATTCAATCCCTAGTACTGAAAATGGGGGCAGTTCCTAAAAATGACTATGAAATAAATCATGGGCTTTTTTTTTTTTTTTTGTACCAGGGATTGAACTCAGAGCTGTTCAACTACTGAACCATATCCCCAGCCCTATTTTGTATTTATTTAGAGACAGGGTCTCACTGAGTTGCTTAGGGCCTCACTTTTGCTGAGACTGGCTTTGAACTTGCAATCCTCCTGCCTTAGCTTCTCAAGCTGCTGGGATTACAGGTGTGCACCAGCTAAATCATGGGCTTTAGCTAAACTTTTAAACATATTTCCAAAGTCCTGTGGGCTGGGGATGGGGCTCAGCAGTAGAACACTTACCTACAATGTGGCCCTACTTAGAATGTAGTGCTGTATTGTTTCCTTTTTTCTTTTATATATATTTAGTTATAGGTGGACACAATGTCTTTATTTTACTGTATGTGGTGCTGAGGATTGAACCCAGTGCCTCACACATGCTAGGCCAGCGCTCTGTCCCTGAGCCACAACCCCAGCTCCTGTTTTGTTTTCTCAAAAGCCCTTGATGGTTTTATTTAAATAAAAATTAAAGTGCATTAAATGTTTCCAATAATGCTTAGTAAGCATTATATGTATTTTATTTTTGCTTATCAGGGATTGCCAAGATCCACAAATAAAAGCATATTTGTTATCAATTAATAAAATCTAAGAGTAAAATATACATGGCAATTTAAACTTCTGTTAAATTCTATTGACATTTCCTTAGAGAATCATGTATTTTAAAAAGAAATGAACTCTTAATTACTTTTTTAACTGGCCCTTTTTTTCTTAATGAAAATTTTCTTTAACAGAAACATGCTCATTTTTTAAATGAGTCTTGAGCAGAGTTGTTACCATAAGAATCCCAACTGGAGAATTAATTTTAGGCTTTCAGTAGCAACAACAACAACAAAAAAAAACTATTTTGTTTTTCTTTTGGGACTGGTTTGCCCTTTTCTGTCTGTTCTCCAACTGAGAAGGTGTTCATGGTAAAGGGGGGAAATAAGCATATTAAACTTTATTAAAGGAAGCTTGGGGGTAATTGTAGAAATCATTGAACGAAAGGCAGAATATCCAAGCTCTAGTTCATTGCCTCTGGTGTTAACAGGCTACAGGAACTTGGTTTCTTTGTGTCCCTCTGGTCCTTAGCTTCCCTATATGTAAAGTGAAGGTGCTGGATTGTATGATTTCTAAAGGACTCTTCCTTCTCTAACAGTCTATTAGGAGAATGTTGTTGGTTTTAGGGTAGCAGCTGGTGGATATAGCAGCCCCTAGTACCAAAGAGGTTGCCTCCCAAACACTTCTCCTACCACCAGCCACCAGAGTCCCAAGGCATTTTTTAAAATAGCTACTTTATTGAGTTATAACTCAATACCATAAAATTCATCCTTGTAAAATATACAGTTCAGTGGTTTTTAGTATATTCAAACCTGTGCAATCACTATTACAGTCAATTTCAGAATATTTTCATTACCCCCAGAAGAATCCTCCTGTACATATAAGTAGTCACTCCTCATTTCTTTTCAACCCCTCCAGGCTAGGATAGTACTGATTTACTCTCTGTCTCTAAAAATATGCCCATTCAGCTGGGCACCACCTGTAATTCCAGACTTGGGAGGCTGAAACAGGAGGATTGCAAGTTTGAGGCCAGCCTCAGCAGTTCAGTGAGACCCTGTCTCAAAAGTAAAAAAGGACTGGGGGTGTAGCTCAATGGTAAAGTATTCCTGGGTTTCAATTCCTAGTACTGAAAAACAAAGTAACCTAAGGGAAAAACTACAAAATGTAATATAAATTTATTATTGTAGCCTGATGGGATAAAAGGAGTGAAAAAGGGACTTCAGGAGGAAACTGAGGAAACCTAGGAATTTTGCCGCAGTCTGGCTGGGCACAAAATCACGAGCCACTCAAACAGGAACAAACTTTATTTTTGAAACTCCCGCCAATGCCCTGTATGCTCCCGGGAAATATGCCGGCCCACACACATGGTGTTCTCCAGGACCCCCACACACACAGGAAACCCCTCCTCCGGAAATCCCTCCTACCACACTTCCCCAACCAATGGGAACTCTCCAGGAGTCCGTAGCAGGCTGAGGTGGACAGCAGGGGTCTAATATCCATTTGAATGCAGATCTTAACATAATCATATCATCTCAATGGCTTGCTGGCATCACCTTTCAACCAAAAATGCCATGCATCATTACTACTTGGCTATGGCTCTTAGCAGAATTTGACCAGAAATTCTATAACTGCTAGAAGAAAACATAGTTGACACTCCAACACACAGGCATAGGCAACGACTTCCTCAGTAAGATTCCTAACACTCAGGAAATAATGCCAAGAATTAATAAATCAGATGGCATCAAATTACAAAGCTTGTTCATAGCAAAGGAAACAAGAGTGTGAAGAGAGAACCTATAGAATGGGAGAAGATCTTTGCCTGTTACTCTTCTGACAGAGCATTAATATCCAGAATACATTAAAAAATCAGAAAACTTAACACCAAAAAATAAATAACCCAGTTAATGAATGGGCAAATCAACTAGACAAACATTTCACAAAAGAAGAAATACAAATGGCCAACAAATATATGAAAAAATGTTCAACATCTTTAGCAATCAGGGAAAAGCAAATCAAAACTACACTGAGATTTTATCTCATTCAGTTAGAATGCAATCATTATAATACTAATAACAGTACTTGCTGGCAAGGATGTCAGGGGGAAAGGTACATTTATATACATTGTTGATGGGACTGAAAATTAGTATAACCATTTTGGAAAGCAGTATGGAGATTTCTCAAAAAACTAGGAATGGAGTCATCATATGACCCAGCTATACTACTCCTTGCTATTTATCCAAGAGAACTGAAATCATCATACTATGGCGATACATGCAAAGCCATGTTTATAGCAGTGCAATTCACGATAGCTAATTATGGAACCAACATAGACGTCCATCTACAAATGAATGGATAAGGAAAATGTGGTATGTATACACAATGGAATATTACTTGGCTATAAAGAAGATCAAAGGAAAGTGAATAGAACTGGAGAACACCATGCTAAGTAAAATAAACCAGACTCAGAAAGTAAAACGTCATGTTTTCTCTCATATGTGGAAATGAGAGAGAAAAGAAGGTAAAGGGGGGATCTCATGGAAATAGAAGTGGACAAGTAAAGTAAAGGATGTGCAATAAGGAAAGGGAGGAGGAGAGAGAAAGGGAAGGCAGAGGGAAATGAATTAGATGAAATTATGCTATGTGTGGGTGTAAATGGTTCACAGTGAAGCCTATTATTATGTATAAATTTCACCAATAAAAATTTAAAAAACAAATAAAGATGTGCCTATTCTGGACATTCATCTAAGTGGAATCATGCAATGTATATAGTCTTTCATGTCTGTCTTCTTTTACTTAGCGTAATCTTTTCAAGGTTGCTGTGTGTTGTAATATGTATCAGTACTTCATTTCTTTTTTTTAATAAACTTTAGTTTTCAGAACAATTTTGGATTTACAGAAAAATTGGGAAGATTGTGTGGATTGTTCCCCTATTCAGCCATCTTACATTACTTTAGCATATTTGTTACAACTTTACTTGGAGGCAGGATTTTGCTAAATTGCCTAAGCTGTCCTCAAACTTGCAATCCTTCTGCCTCATCCTCCCAAGTAGCTGGGATTACAGAAATGCACCACCACACCCAGCTATTTGTTATAATTAAAGAATCAACATTGAAATGTTATTATTAAAGAAAATCCATAATTTATTCAGATTTCCCCTGAAGTCCCTTTTTCATTCCAGGATCCCATCAAGATCCAATAATACATTTAGAGTATATTTGTAGTTTCCTCTTTAATGCCACAGTTTCTCACAGACTTTCTTTGTTTTTCATGACCCTGAGAGTGTTGAAACTTGCTTGCCAGGTATTTTGTAGAATGTCCCCCAAATAGGATTTTTCTGTTATTTTACTCATGATCAGACTGGGAATATGGGCTGTAGGGAGAAAGACCACAGAAGTAAAATATGATTCTCATCACATCATATCAAGGGTGAAAGGAAAGTGAGGAACCAGGAAATGGGAATGAAAGAGACCAGACAGAGGTACACATGAGAGTTTATTTGTCAGAGCTGACAATTAAAGGCACATCTCTCCATATAGGAGAGAGGCCCTGAGATGTTGGGGTGTTCAATTTTTGTGGGGTAGGGGTTTGGAGCTGTAGCTGTGACACTATGGGATAGGCTCAGAGTGCTTGTGTCAGAGGTAGGTGGGTAGGAATAGTATGGGATTGGCTTAGGTTGATGGCACCATGGGGCTCTCCAGAGTCAAGAGGTCCTGTCTTTCTGGGATTGGCTTAGGGTTATGGTACCATGGGATAGGTCACTAATAGGGGTGGGGGGAGTCCGGGTAAGACAAGTATGGAAAATGAAACTTATCTCATAAGATGGTGGTTAACATTTAAGATGGTTGCTCAGATGTTGAGTCAATACCCTATAAAGGGCACAAACTATAAATGTGACTTTCTCTATGTTCTAGTACTACAAAATGCTCCAGACACATTTTGTATGTTTTTTTTTTTGTTTGTTTGTTTGTTTGGTTTTTTTGGCTGGCCCAAGTCCTAAAATGAGTCATTTTCCCAAACATCCCTGATTCCTTTTACTGAGAAACAAAGATCTGGGTATTAGGTGTGCTCCTGGCTATTGGAATATCTTTGCTTCTAGGTCCTCTTAGCTGATAGCCAACAGAGTAAAGAAATACATATGGCTAAGCATGGTGGCACATGCCTATAATCCCAGCAACTCAGGAGGCTGAGGCAGGAGGATCACAAGTTTTGGCCAACTTCAGCAACTTAGTGAGGCCCTAAGTAAGTTAGTGTGACCCTGTTTCAAAATAAAAAATAAAAAGAGCTGGAGATGTGGTTCAGTGGTAAAGCCCCCTCTGGGTTCAATCCCCAGTACCAAAAAAAAAAAAAAAAGAAAGGAAATATATTTGTGTATAGTACCCTTGGATGTACTAATATTTGATTTCTTTTTAATACAGAATAATACTCCATTGCATTACTATACCACATTATATTATCTGTTAATTAGTTGATAGATATTTGAGTTGTTTCCCCTTTTGGGCTATTATAGTTTCTAGAACCTTAGTGTACACATTTTTCTGTAGACGTGTATTTCCATTTTTCTTTTTTTTTAATTTTTATTTTTTAGTTGTATATGGACTCAATGCCTTTATTTGTTTTTATGTGGTGCTAGGGTCGAACCCAGTGCCTAACACTTGTATGGCAAGTGCTCTACCTCTGAGCTACAACTCCAGGCCTCCATTTTTCTTGATTATTCCTTGACGTGGGATTGCTAAATCATATGGTAAGTCAATGTTTAGCTTTGGAAGAACTGCCAGATTTATCTCCAGATTATTTTGCATTCTTATCAGCACCATATAAGGATTCTTATTTCTCCACATCCTCAGCAACTCTTGTTATTGTCTATTATTGTAGCCATTCTACTATGTGTGATGTGGTATCTCACTGTGGTTTTGTTTCACATTTCCTTGATAACTAATAGTGTCTGGCATCTTTTCCTATGGTTATTGTCCATTTGTATATCTCCATTTGAAAAATGCCTATTCAAGGGCTGGGGTTGTAGCTCAGTGGTGGAGCACTTGCCTGCCACGTGTGAGGCCCTGGGTTCCATCCTCAGCACCACATAAAAATAAATAAAGATATTGTGTCCGTCTACAACTAAAAATATTTTTTAAAAAGAAAAATACCTATTCAAGTCCTTTGCCCCTTTTTAATTGGGTTATCTTTTTACTATTGAGTTTTAGCGGGGCTGGGGATATAGCTCAGTAGGTAGAGTACTTGCCTAGCATGCACAGGCCCTGAGTTCAATCCCTAGCACTGCCAAAAAAAATGAGTTTTAGGAGTCTTTTTATAGTCTAAATATAAAGTCCTGATCAGATATACCATTTGCACATATTTTCTTTCATATTTTCTTTCATTCTGTGGGTTCTTTTCCCTCTCTTGATGGTATCCATTGAAACAAGCATTTTAATTTTTTTAAAAAATATATTTTGTTTAGTTGTAAATGGACACAACACCTTTATTTTGTTTATTTCATTTTTATGTGGTGCTGAGGATTGAACCCAGTGCCTCACACATGTGAGGCAAGCACTCTACCACTGAGCCACAGCCCCAGTCCCAGCATTTTAAATTTTGATGGAGTTTAATTTATCTGTTTTATCTTTTGTGTTTGTCCTTTGGGTGTCATATGGTTTATTCATTTTTAATGGCTAGGTCTTATTTTGCCTTCTTTTCATACCAAGAACTGGCATCATGGGCTGGGGCTAAGGCTCAGTGGTAGAGTGCTTGCCTGGCACTGGGTTCAATCCTCAGTACCACATGAAAATGAAATAAAGGTATAGTGTCCACCTACAACTAAAAAAAAAATACATATATTTTTTTTAAAGAACTGACATCAGCAATGAAAGCATCACTCAGGACAGTGGGAAGTATGGAATCTGATCAGCAGGCACTAGCTCCTCCCCAAAAGATCAACAGAGGTTGCTGAGCAAGGTGATTCCAAGAGCTAACACAACAGTCAAAATGACTGTGCCAGGCACTGCTCAGCCTTCAAAGTATCATTTTATTGACTCTTCACAACCAGAGAGTTGTTCCCACTTGAACTCTCAAGAAATTGAAGCTAAGAGTAAATGGTATCCTCAAAAACCCATAGCTAGAAGTTGCTGAGACTGGCCTCAAACTACTTGTGATTCCCATGCCTCAGCCTCCCCTGTCACTGGGATTACAGGTGTGTGTCACCCTGCACAGTGCTCCACATATGTTCTTGAGAGCCTACTATGGAGTAGATATTGTGCTAAGTGTTGATTAACAAAATCAATGTAGTCTTGACCCATGTGGAACTTAAACCTGGGAGACAGACAACAGGCAGAATCGCACAAAATGCTTACTAGGATCATTTCTATGAGAGCTCCTAACAAGGGGTTCTGCCCTCTTCAGGGAGATGGCATCATGGAAGCCTTCTCAGGAGAAGTGATGCTTGAACTGAGATGTTCAGAGTGACACTGGAGTATTTGAGGGAAGAGCTCAAAAAAGAACATTCCAGACAAAGAAAACACAAAGTGCAAAAAGGCCTGAGGTGGGAAAGAAACCACATATTTTAGCTAGTAAGTTTTATTAATAGGAAATATTTTAAATTATCTTTATTTTTTATATTTTTATACCTGGAATTGAACCCAAGGGTGCTTAACCACAGAGCCATGTCCCCAGGCCTTTTTAAAATTTTGAGACAGGTTCTCACTATGTTGCTTAGGGCCTTGCTAAATTGCTGAGGCTGGCTTTGAACTTGAAATCCTCCGGTCTCAGCTTCCCCAGCTGCTGGGATTACAGGCATGCACCACCATTCCCTGCTAGTTAGGAAATCTTGATACATGGATTTGGAGGAAAATTCTGTCCATATAAAAAAACATAGTAAGTGCTGCACATAATAATCTTGAAGACAATTATTGAACTTGAACATTTGTTTAGATATAAAACTACTACAAACCATGATTTATTTATTCAACAAACATTTCTCAAAGGCATGATGGCCAGGATAAGAAAGGGAAGCGAGAGATCCAAGAAGTTGAGCCCAGAGAAGTGGACAGGAACTAGATTAGGCAAAGTTTTGGAGGACATAGGATATTTTTTCTAAGAGCATGCAACAGGAGGCCACCAGAAAAGTTACTAATGAAGGGAAGTAAAAGTGATAGGAGTTATGTTTGGAAAATAGAGTAAATACTCTAGGGATTCACTCTAGTGGGAGGGCAGACTGGAAACATGGAGAAGAGATAGGAGGCCATGGCAGTAGCCAAACAAGGGGCTGCAGTGGTGCACACTAGCATGGTGGCGATGGGGAGGGAGGGCCACAGCATGTTGTATTCTCTTCAGCTTGTGGGTATCCACTTTGCCTTTCTTCTCCCTCCCCTGGAATCCTATCCCTGTGATAGCTCTCTTCCCCCTCCCAGGAAGACAGTGAGGGCTGCTCAGGCCCCTGAGTTTTTGTACCTTGGGGTTCCTCAGTGGCCCTGGGCTGTTCAGCTTGGCTCCCAAGGAGGTCTTTTTCTCCAGTGAGTGGGTCTGAAGAATGAGGGAGCAGCTCACTAATCTGCTCCTGCTCCTGCTGACTGAGGAGGGGACTTGGCAGGGGGCTGCTCTGGTGTGCTCCTCCTGCTTGTGTTAACTACAGGCCCCAAACCCGAGAAAAGCTAGGGGATTACTGCTCCTGGGGCTCCCTGCCCCCTTCCTCGCCCCAAAACAGCCAAAGGAAAGGCTTGAACTCTCCTCTTCCACAAGTACACACATTTCTGTATTCATGATAGAAACAGAACATATCTTAAACTTGCCTTTTCCAGTGATAAACAGGAATACAATCTACTAGAGAAAATTGGAAAGTATGACCAGGAAGATTTGCCAGGATTCATAATACTGCCCTGCATTTTTTGCATGTTTTTCCAGTCATATGTACTTGTATAAATGCTTAAGGTCATACACACTGAATACGGTTCTGTGCATCTTTGGCTCTTTTGCTTTGCATTAAGCTTTTCCTCTGGTATTAAAATCCTTCCATAAACAATTTTAATATCTGCAAAGTAGACTTTGGAAAAAAAAATTTACTTAACCTTTCCTCGTTTATTGGACATTTGGGTTGGTTGTAACTTTTAAGTATTATAAGGAAGGACAGTGAGGAACATTGTTGTTTGTACATCTTGCCTGTAGTTTAGACACTCACCACCTCCACAAATTTCTAGAAGGGAGGAACTAAACAGAGAAGTTGTGTAGTCAGAAGACAAGAAAGTAAATCTCCCTGAAGGATAATTCCTCCTAAAAGTAGCTCTGCTCCTGTCCCCAAGCTAAAAGATGAGCTAGCCTTTCTCCCTGTGTAGGGACCTGGTGGTCAAACCGTGACTACTAGGTATCTCTGTGTCAAGAATTACCTCTTTTCTCTAGAGACCTCCTTGGATTATGGGCTTGTGAGGCAGCTGGGGCTGTGATTTCATTGGTTTCTCTTTACCTTTTGTGTCCTGAGGAGCAGAGAGAATCCTTCCAGGCCTGGGAGTCTAGCTGGAATGGGCTGCAGAACCACCTAAGCACTTTTGAGCCACAGTCATTTATTTCTCCTTTCCAGGGCGGTTTCCTCATATATAAAACAAGCAAGGGGAAGCAGGAGGAATTGGAGTTCTGTTATTGTTGCTGTTTGAGCAACAGAACTCTTATTTCAAATTAAACCTAGCCAGAACCACAAATCTATGGAACAGATTAAGGTGCACTTGCCCTGTAGACCTGTGGAGGGAAGAAAGGGGACTCCAGTTTGAAAACTCTGGCTTAGAGGATGGAAGTTTGTTCCAGTTCAGTTCAGCCCTCTTCCCTATTGCTGAAGTTTAAAAAAAAAAAAAAAAATTATCTTTCATCTGTATTTAAATCCTCCAAATGTGCTGATTGATGAAATCTTTTCTCTTCTTAAAGGCAATTTGGAAATCAGACAAAGTGGAGCACAAAGCCATGGATGTTTAGAGAGGGAGTGAGCAGTATGTGAGACACGCTGAAAGGGTGACCCTGGCACTTCTAAGAAGGCAGCAGCACAATGGGCTCTTCGAAAGAAGCAGTGTCAGAGTTTATTCCCCCGTTGGCACCGCCCCGCTCAGTGGGGAGAATTGCTTGTTTTACCCTCCCTTTCCTGGAGTCCTTTCAGACCAAACTGGAGTCCACAGTTGCTAGCAATTGGAGACCCAGAGTGACCTATGAACAGGTATTTTAGTGAATTCAAACACTGTGAACGATATGAATAGGGAGGTGACTATGACAAGAGTTTCCTACGACCGCTGGGACTTTGGAGCACGAGTGCTGGGAGGCAGAAATGTAGGTTCACCCACCCGGCAGCCTGGGGCTTTTCTCCAACCACAGTTCCAAGGGTTGAAGCCTCTACGGCCAGCCAGTAGGGGTTGGAGGTCTGTGGCCCTGCAATGGGGAGTGGAGGGAATGGTTAGAGGCCCAGCAAGGACGCAGCAGGCCATAGAAGAGCACTGGAGGAAGAGCCACAGCCGCCGCCTCCCACCCCTGGCTGGACAGTGGGGGATGGGGTGCAGGATAGGGATGGCAGTGCGTCTTCGGGGGAGGGGTAACACTGCCTTCCCAGGGAGACCCGACCTTTCTTGGAGAGGCGGGGTGGGTTTAGTCTCCAGGATCCGCAGTGATGTGTAAAAAGCGGGCACGACCCCCCGAAGCCTCAGAAAGCCCCCGCCCCTCCCCCCCAGGCCCGCCCAGGCCCGCAGGTGAATGGCTGGTCCGCACAAAGGAAGCCGGCTGGAAATGTGGAATTCGGACCAATTTACGGGAGACTCTGTCGCCTAGGGTCCCAACAGACCTCAAGCAAAGAAACCTGTGGTCAGGAGTGGATGAGGATAAAAACAGTGCACCAGGCCAAGCTTATTGGAAAGGCCGAGTTTAGTTATTCTGGGATAGCGAGGTAACAGGATTAAAGGGATTAAGGAAATCACCTCAAACAGCTGAGGAGGGGGTAAAAAAACACTGGTTCTATTTGTTTTCTTCCTAGGCCCCAAACAGATACGCTGGGGCCGTGTGGTCGGGTGCGAAACGAAGGACCCTTCGGGGGACACACAGAAATGGCCAAGGGTCAGGGACTGGGGGAAAGTGAGGGGGTGGGAGCCAAAAGCAGCTCTAGGAGGCTCGGAGTGAGAGGGAGCCTCCTCAAGAAAACAGGTGCACTGCGTTGACAAGTTAAAAACAACCCATGGGCGGAGTTTTCAATTTTTTTTCAAATCTAAATGTACTTTTTAAAACCAAAGCTTCCAGTGTTGAATGCTCACTCCACCGCTTCTGCTACCTCGCTGAAAATGTATCTATTTCCTGCTGGGGATGCCTGTAACCACTTATTTTTAATAGGATCACTGCGATTTCCGAAGGGTTTTGGTTTTGTAAATATTTCAGCTCGGCTCAAGTGTCTTCCCATCCCAGTGCACAAAGGTAAAAGTGCCCTTTTTGGTCGGTCGGTTTTCGCGGCCGCCAGTGTCGCGTTCCCGCCCGTGGTGGCTGCAGAAGCAGGCACTGCTTCCGCGGACGCTCACCGCAATCAACAAGTGCGCGGCCGCGAGGGGGGTGTGCGCCTCGGCCAGTGTGGTGTCGGCTCCCAGGAGACGCTCCCAGAAGCCAAACCGCTTTCTCCGGTTGAGAATATTTCTCAGTCAAGAGTATTGGAAGCTGGTGTATTTTTGGATCACGACTAGTTTAAACAAAAACAAAACATTTCAGATCACAGTCGCCTCCCCAAGCCTCACTCAGTCCCCAGGGTGGAACCTCAGTTATAAAACCGAGCTTGAGTCCCCTCCCCAACCCGCACCTAAAGTTTCGGGCCCGCAAAATTATCAGGACTCATCATCTTGGTTATAAAATTTATTGTACTCTCATTTAGGAATTAAAAGTAAAATCTTGAAAAACCTGAAAACAAAATAGCCCCTTCCCCACCGCCCAAACGAAATCCGAACACATTAGCGTGACGAAATAGCAAACAGTTCACGGCAGAAATCACCAACTCAACAGCCTAAATGCGGGCTGGACGAAGCTGTCCCGCGGCCAGGGGCAGCGAGGCGGGAGACACACGCACACCTGGCTATAAATTAACATTGGCTTTAGCTGCCGCGCCCCTCGGCGCGGTCAGCCCCCCAAAAAAACCCACAAGGAAAACAGATGCAACGCGACTGGGGGCGGAGGCGTTGCATTTCTCAGGCCAGCCTCACCCGAGAGCGTTTCTCCCATTCACTCATTTCTCGATTAATAGCAAACTAAGGAGACAACATTTTCAAATGCAACAGAAGAACCCGGGGAGGAGGGGGCTGCTTTTTCTTTGCAAACATTACAGCGATTCCCAGCCTACAAAGGGGGAGGGAGGGGCAGCGGCGAGGGGCAGGCAGCTCTAGAAAGTCCCATTTCCGCTGCTCCTGACTTTTTGCTTTTGTACAAAACCCGACAGCTACAGCAAAACTTTTAAGTCCTCCCCATCTTCGGTACAAGGCAACAGTCCCAGGCAAGCAAAGCTAAACAACAAGGCGTCCCAACTTGGGGGTGCGGGGCGGGGTGGGGGCGAAGGGCGACGAGCGCCGACCCGAGCTCAGATGTGGGTCAGCGGCACCGTTCCGTTGACCGCAGTCCCGGCGCCCTGGTAATGCTGGTGTACGCCGTGCAGGCGACCGCCGGGCAGTGGAGAAGCGGCGTCGGCCGCGTCCCCGCCGGGTGGCAGGTACATGCTGATCATGTCGCGCAGGTCTCCGAGGCACGCACGCTGCGAGTGCGACGCGATGGCGGGCGGAGGCGAGCTGGGCTCCGACTTCACCACCGAGCCCATGGGGCCCAGGCTCATGGCGGCCGCTGCGGCGGCAGCGGCGGCGGCGGTGGCGGGCTGCTGCCCGTAGGCGGCGGCGGCAGCGGCGGCGGCCGAGGGCGCCATGCCCCCGTAGCCCGAGGCGGCGGCGGCAGCGGCCGCGGCGTTCATGTAGCTCTGGGCGGTGGGTGGCATCATGGGACTGTACTGCAGGCCGGCCATGTCGTAGCGGTGCATCTGCGGCAGCGCTGGCGGCGGCGGCGGGCTGCTCATACTCGGGGGCTGCGCGTAGCCCAGCTGCTCCTGCACTAGCGAGTACGCGCCGTTGGCCCAGCCGTTCACGTGTGTGTACGTGTCCAGGCGCTGGCCCACGCCCACAGGACTGCTGGCGGCGGCGGCGGCGGCGGCAGCTGCGGCGGCGGCGGCGGCGCCGGGGGGCAGCAGGCCGCTGGGCAGGGAGTACTTGTCCTTCTTGAGCAGCGTCTTGGTCTTGCGGCGTGGCCGGTACTTGTAGTCCGGGTACTCCTTCATGTGCACCGCGCGCAGTCGCTTGGCCTCGTCGATGAACGGTCGCTTCTCGGCGTCGGTCAGCAGTTTCCAGTCGGCGCCCAAGCGTTTGCTGATCTCAGAGTTGTGCATCTTGGGGTTCTCCAGGGCCATCTTGCGCCGCTGCCCGCGGGACCATACCATGAAGGCGTTCATGGGCCGCTTCACGCGGTCCTGGTCGCTGCCCCCGCCACCGCCGCTTGCGCCACTGCTGCTGCCGCCGCCTGCGTTCGCGCCGCCGCCTGCGTTCGCGCTATTCTTGCCTGCGCCGCCGGAGGCTGCAGGGCCGCCAGTGCCTGCTGCTGGGGTGGGTGGCCCCACCGGGTTCTTGAGCTCAGTCTCCAGCAGGCTGTACATTGCTGGGGCGGGAAGAAGGTGCGCCAGCGTGGCGGGAGGAGAAGGCGCTCCAGGGGCTGGAGCGGCCACGGTGAAAAGGCCTGGGGACTCCGTCGGAGGGATGACTGGGGGCCGGAGGGCCAGCGGGAAGGACAGGCTTGCCTAAGCGTTCCGCGCCAAGTCAGCGGGAACCCGCAGGCTACACGCACCTGATGCGTTGTCTTGAGCTGGTAGTATTCGCAGCCTGGTCGGGTGTTCGCGGGGCCCCTTTATATACCTGCTCGGATTCCCCGGGGGTTGGGGTTTGGTCCGCCCCTCTCCACCCGTAGGCCCCGTGATTGACAGGCTCACTGTGATGAGCTCTGGCCAATCATCAGCGAGCCCCCGTTTGGCCCAGCTGGGAAAAAAAAGTTGGGGGAGCCCTTTGGTTCACCCCTCACGCCCCTTTTGGGCCGAATAACGTGACGAAAGTTATTCAGGAGGCGGGAGTCCCGGAGACCCGCTCAGAGACCACCAATTAGGGTCTCAAAAAGTTTGAAAGAACGAAACCCGAGGAGGTGATGGAGGGGGGGAATGGGGAGCGCGAGCAGGATTGGGGGGAGGGGCAGAGGGGCGCCGGCGGGGTTCCGAAAACAACTTTGCAACCCTGTCAGGGCGGACCAGCGCCCCATTCCGGGACCAGCTTGCAAAGCTTCCCGCTGTCTGCACAGAGGACCTCCAACCACTTCTGCTGCCAGCGCTAGGGATACTAGGCACCGCCAGTTACCCAGGAGGGCTTGGGGGACTCAAGGCGCAACAGAGGTGTCCTGGGGTGCGCCTCCAAGAAGCCCTCCCTGGAATTGGCCACTGGTTTCCCAGACCCTCTGCTGAGAGAGCCAGTGCGTCCAGGACGGAGCGGGGATCAGGGGCTAGGGCATGGGAGACAGGCTTCAGTACTGCCGAGTACACCGGGCAGTGAGGCTCTCCCGGGGTTGGCGGGAGGGCGAGCGGTCAGCCTCCCGCCGCCTGAGCCTAGCGGAGGCTCTTGCAAGCGGTGGAGCGGTAGTATGTGTGGGACGCAGGGGGTGAACCGGTCTCCGCTCTCTCGCTCCCGGCCCCCGCTTAGCGGCCCCTTTTTGTCTCTGCTCTCTGGCCATTTCGGTTTTTCCAGTCCGATGCCCCTGAGGGGGAGGGTCGGGCCCCTTGGAAAATCCGTTTTCATGGCAACACGGAGCCTCTCTGAGTGAAAGAAAAGTTTCTTGGAGAGGGGGACGGTGGCCCGAGCGGAGCCGAGGCCGTCCTCCGGGTGGACCGCCGGGCCCCCTCCGCTGTCCGCGCACCTGCCGGGACTGCTGAGAGCCGCTCTCCGCGCGCAGCCGCGCCGCCTTCCCCCAGAGCAGGCTCTGCTAACGGATTCCGTGCTTCTCCTTCCTTGTTTTACAGCCTTCCTGACTGGAGAAGCCTGGAGACTCAGAGCGGGACATTCAGTCGCTTGTCGGGTTGTCTGCCAAAGACTTGCGGCGGCACTGGAACCCCGTCTACCGAGAGAGGGAATTCGACATTCGCCGCTGCCAGCTCAAGCGAGTGGCACAGCGTTTGAAACTCCCCGAGCCGCCCGAGGCGGCAAGTGGGAATGAGAAGCCATCTGGGCAGATGTGGCAGAAACCGAAATAAGGTGTACGCGCAGTGTGGGATCTCGCTTCTCCCCTTAGCCCCATGGAAAGGTGGGAAACCAAAAGGAAAACATAAATCCTAAGCGTGGAAGGAAAAATCCCAGGCTTCTAGTTTTTTTAGCATTAATGCAAAAGCAGACGATCCCAGGACGCCTGCACTCCGGACTCTTACCCCCTTTCTCTCCTGCACTACTTAAAAAGGAAGCCACTGTGGCTTGTGTGGCGCAGAGCAGGCCAGCCCCCACTTGGCCAGACCGTCTGCTGACATCAGAATCCGGGCTCCCAGCCGGCATCACCCTCCGGAAGTTTGGGGTCCTGAATCCCGCCCCTAAAGTTTGTATTCCACCTGGTCTGAGTCGTCCGCGGCCAAGGGTTACAATCTATTGGACGACTGTACGGATTTAGGATTTTAAAGTAAACTGTCCGGAAAGGTTCTGTGTGTGGATATATGTATGAATGTGTGTGTGTGTGTGTGTGTGTGTGTGCGTGCGCGCACGCGCACGGTTGTGCACAACCCAGCTAACAGGGTCTGTAAGGCATATCTAAAAAAAAAAAAAAAAAAAGACAGCATGATTCGGCAATCCCTACCTGCACCTGTTTTTTTGGCATTCTGGCTTACAAAGTCAAATTTTCTTAGGCAAACCCACCGTTCCCTAAAGAAGCCAATGTGCAGTGGCCCCTGCCCTCCCTCTGTCTTCCCCACAAGCCCTCTCTCTGCTTTTCTGGGCCCCCGGGGCTGTTGCTAAGTGAAGAGCGTTTTAGGAAACTACCCAACCGACGCGCGGCCTGGCGTCCAGTAGCCTGACAGATGTCAGGATTCTTTCCAAGTTTTAGGACCCAAGTAAGCCGTTGTGGTGACAGCGCCTTGCCGGGATATTTCCCATGGTAGAGGATATCGGGCTGATCCCCGAGCTCCTTCCCAACGCAGATTATCTGGAAAACCTAGTCACTGCTCCCGACTGTTTGTCATTTGATCATACCTAGTCCGTGGCTTACGTGAGCACATTTTCACATTATATTCTCCTGCCAGATTTATGAATGTCTTGCCAGCATCAGGCACCCTCTCCCACCCCCGGGCTTCCCGCGGTGGCTGTGATTAAACCGATCTCTGCGCCTGGTGGCTCTGGGGTGGTCTGCACAGACCAAGTGCCACGCTGAATTCCCTTGGAAACTCTTCCGAGGAAACTTTCTGATCCAAACTTCCATTTCCGTAGAGAAGCAAGGCTACCATTGTGGGCGTGGGGAGGTGGAGGGAAGGCTGGAAGGAAACCAGTTCTCTTGGTCCACCTAGCAGTGAAGACTCAAGCCCCGGCCCGGCAGGGCGACTTTCTCTGAGGGTCGGGAGAAATGTCGCCGAGGCACCTTACCCGAGTGACCTCGGATCTGGCGAGGGTTTCTGGGAGGGAGGCCAAACGGCTGGTGGGGCATGAAATTCAGTCTCTAATGTGCACCCTGTACCCATCAAGGAAAGCAGAATAATACGACAGGACCTGGAATCAGCCCTTTCTAACCTCTCCGGAAGAAGAGAGGGAGCGCTCCCCAGTAGTCTCTCCTCCCGGACCTCCGGGAGTCCATAAGCGGCGCGCAGATCCCTGGATCCGCGGCTAGGAACCCGGCCAAGCGCCCCCTCCCCATTCCCCCACGCTCCCAAGAGAGCTAAAGCTCCCTCCGACTGGAGCTGGGCCTGGGGCTCCCAGGACCCAGGACGCGACAATAGCGCCGTTTGTTGGCTCGGTTGGAAACTTCACCCAGAGTCGCCCCTTCCTGCCCTCTGGGTCCTTAAGGTCACCCCAGTCCTAGAAAGAGGTGCAGCCGGCTTGGTCGCTGGGCAGAAGTAGTGCCCATCCTTAGAGTGCGAGTTACCGCAAAACTCTGGAGATCCAGACTCTACCGTGACTGGCCCAGCAGACTCTGGGTACATAGGACAGCCCTGCTCTGCCTTTACCCCTTTTGCGGGCTTGGCAAAAATCGGGTGTCCCCAGGGCCTCATATCTGCAAAGTACCTTCTTAGCAATTAGTGTTAAATTTATTGGTAGAGAAAGCAAAAGAGGGATTGTCCCGCATTGATTCTTCCTCAGTAACTGCTTATGGGGGAACTTTTTCAGGGATCCGACAGGTTACAACCAAGCCTCTTAGAAGTGCCCCCTGCCTGCTGGGTGGAGTGGGTGAATGTCAGTAGATGTACGCTGGGAGAGTGGGGAGGGAGGGCAGTTTGGGGTTTGTCCAGGCTCTCTGAGGCTTGACAATAGGGTCATCAAGGGTGGCCCTCATGCGATAGCCCAGGTTCCCTTTCAGGTTTTTCAAGAGTAGCCAAGCCCAGCGCTGGGTCTATATTTGAGGCAGTGAGAACGACTTATCTTGAAGATCCTCGGAAACGCTTTGCTTTCCAGCAGACCTAAAAACTTGGGCTTCTAAAAGGCAGTTATTCCTATTTCTTCCTTGAAAACATCTCTTGACTATTTACTGTGGTTTAGCTAAGATCCTGTATTTAGATCACAGATTGGGGACCTTGATCAAGAAATAGAGGCTTGCGTCTATTGAAGAACAATCCTTAGTAAAGAGGTCGGAAAGGTCACTATCACTAATCAAGTGGAAGAGACAGCACCTTCCAGTTCCCCGGGGAAATTATGTGGGAACCCCACCCTGCTCTGCACCCTGCCAACCAGCAGCACCACCCCCAACCTCCAATAGAAACAACCTTTCTTACAAGTCTGGAAAGGGGCTGAAGACTCTAGGCTGGTAGGTACAAGCTGGGGCTTATATTCTGCAAAGAAATGTTGCTAGGAGCTGCGAGGTATGATAACATGGTCCTCGAAATACCATAAAATCTCCTATGGGTGGTACAATTGCATTCTATTGCACTTTGGTGTAGCTCTTTTGGGGGAAGGGCGGCTGAGTTCCAGTCACTGGGTTAACTGAACTGTGCTTAGATACACTGGAGTCCCCTTGGCCCACATCTTGGCGCTCAGTTGTAAAGATTGCTTCCATTTACAGAGTATTAAGATATTAATTACCAGTCCTTTTCCTTAGGTGCGCAACAACTATGAGGAATTTGACAACCTCCTTTTTCAGCGCCCCCTCGCTGACATCATTGCAGTGTCTCCGGAGGCAGGAAGGAAGACTCTTGTGTAGGAACTGGGTCCAATTCTAGAGGGTCTTCTGAGCTACTATGGTCCGCGTCTTTACCTCCCCCGCCCCGCCCCCATCCGTCACAATTCTCAGCAAGCTCTCAGCTCTGCGGACTACCTAACCCGCACCCTGCGGGGCATCCTCCAGGGACCCGGCACCCTACCGCGAGGCCTGCGCTCCCACTGGGCCAGCGCTTCCACTTCCTTCAGTGGCTGCATAGCGAGGTGACCTGTAGGAAGCCAGAGCCAGAAAAACGATCTTAAAATCGTTATCAGAACATACGGTTAAGCTATCTCAGGGCTTCGCAATTCCACATGGGTATTCACACAGCGGGGGGGCAAAAGCCCACCAGACCGACAGCCCTTGCCAGAGAAATGTGCCTAGAAAATCAGTGGATCTCCAGGCACTTCCAGTGTGAGCAGGCAAGACCACCTGCTCCAACCTCAGGGGTGCAGGATGGTGACATCAGGGATTGGGTAGAGAGCATTCTGGAAAGTTGAATCTCAAAGCAGTATCCAGCTGTACTTTTTCTCATTTTTTTCTTTCCTTTTTTATTTATCGTTTTCATTTTCTAAGAAAGTGGAGAGCCATGGAATTCGATGCGCATAATTTGTGTTCTCTTCTCGGTTGTCATTTCTTTTCATGACACCAAACTTTTGTTATGTACCTACTATGTGCTAAGTTATGCGCCAAGTACTGGTCTGAGACTCTGCCCTTTCCTACTCCGCATCTGAAAGTGGAGGTGGCCTGGTAAAGCCTCAAGAGGACTCCGCAATGAGAGCGGATGACATTTCACCTGGTGTTCCCCGCGTCCGCTCAGCTGATCCACACAGTAATCACGCGGGATGGGAAGCGCAAAGTCCTCCACCGGGGCCGGGCCTGATTGGGGCTGACACGCCCCGGCCCGCAGGGGCCACGCTCACTCCTTGGTGCGTGCGCGCCGAGCCCAGCGAGCTGCGGAGCGGACGCTGTAGCGTCCGCGTGCCTGAAGCCCGTATCCGGGCGCCAGCGTCCCAGTAACCGTCGTGTGAAGCTCCGAGGCCGCTGCTCCTGACCTAGAGCGAGGCGGAGGCCGCGGCCCGGGAACAGCTTCCTGTTGCCATAGCTTGCCATGGAGGATGCCTGTCTTCAGGCGGGCTCGTTTTCCCGCGGGCCGGCGGCCAGACAAGCGACAAAGCGAGATCTGTCGGGAGGCCTGGCCCCGCAGGCATTTTGGCGTTTAGGCCGCTGTCACCCCTGTTCCATTTCTCTGGAAAGCGTCGCCAGGTTAGGACCTCGAAGCTTTGCTAACGTGATGTTTGTGAGTTAACACCGGCTCCCCTAGTTTCTGAACACATTTCCTCCCCCAGCACAGCCTCGCTTTCATTTGAAAAAGCAACGGGGAAGAACGTCCCAATAGCCCTTTCTAATGGGAAAAAACTGCCCCTTTTGTGGAATGGTTTCTTTACAAAGCCAACAACCAACCTTATTTTCTAGTTCCAATGGCTATCCCTTTATGAGTAATATTATTAAAGAAATCCGACACTAATTGTGCCGATTTAACTTGTTAATTAGTTGCAAATAAACTATTCATTAGTGGTAAAATAAAATAAAACCCATGTGCCTAGATATCATTCCACATTCACATATTGTAGTGCCTGCATAGCATAGGCATACTAAATTAAGTTCCTAAAAGGTTTCTCCTCAGGATAAATAATTAAAATATATTCTACTTTAATTGACATTATAGAGGACATAAATGAACTTTTCCTTTTAGAAAGAAATAGCCATTTCTAAATAAAGCTTGCAGTCTGGAGAATGGAAGCTTCAGCCAAATGAATAGTCATTACTACCTTTTCAACGACGTGGGCCTTTTGATCAGAAAAGAAATTAGCTCTAAAAAACAGACAATGGAAGCCTGCCCTGCAATAGGAAGAAAATTAGACGGCCAAGGCTCTTCACAACACCTATTTCTATAAACCATAGAGCTCCTTGCTTTTCAATTACAGCTGTTCATTTCATATAAGGAAAGGGGAAAAACAGGCCTCTAATGTAAACTCGCTTTCACCATAAAGCCTTGCTCCTGGCTTGCAGCCAGGCTGCCTACTTACTATTGTTTTTAGGCCTCTCATCAATTAGCTAATACTATATATTTTAAATGACTCTGGGGGTATTCACAGACGCCCTCCCTACTTCCCCACCCGGACAAAACCCAAGCTGGACTCCCATGAAAGGGCTACCATTCGGTGCACAGACACTTAAATGTATAAAGTTTAATGTTTTTATTGTTCCTCAAAGAAAAACCATATTGAAAACCCTGCTTTTTTTTTTCTATATTTCTTAGTCCATCATTGAAAGACCCAGACAAGGTGATGACAGGGGAGGGACATAAATGAGCAGCTTTCAGTATTGTTTCTAATTGTTCACAGAGCTCAATCCATCTCTAGATAATTTTTCTGTGCCCTTTAGACTACAATTCGGTTTATGCATCTTTGTGTTTTAAAAATATGAATTTTGAAATTTGCTAGCCCTATTGGTTGGGTGTCATTAGATATAATTTCATTTAAAAAATATTGTCTTCACCATTGTGGTGACATTATCTTGCCTTCAAGAAAAAAAAAATCTTGATTGTGTGATGTGCTACAAAATGAAATCTTTCAGCACATATAAAGTGATAATATGAGGGAGAAAAATGGCAATAATACTAGTAAGCCCTAAAAATGTACTCCAGAAATATCTGAACAGAGTTATAGTCCGAGAAGGCTTTACTTCCTTTGAAAATAAAATACTTATCTATTTGGTCTTTAAATCACTATATTAATTCCCTGAAGAACTAACTAGTAGTGCAATTTCAATAGGATCAGTTTGGGATCTCAGTATTTAAGAGAGTGACTTAGAATCTTTTTTTTTTTTCCCTACTGGGAAATTGAACCCAGGCCCAGGGGCACTTTGCCACTAAGCTACATCCCCAGCTGCCATCTTTTTTTTTTTTTTTTTTTTGAGACAGGGTCTGGCTAAATTGCTGAGGGTCTAAGTTGCTGAGTCTGGCCTCAAGCTTGTGATCTTTCTTCCAAGTCACTGGGATTACAGGGTTGGGCCACTGTGCCCAGTGAGGTAGTTTTGTTTTGTTTTTTTCCTTTGTGGTGCTGGGGATTGAACTCAGGGCCTTGTGCATGCAAGCCAAGCACTCTACCAACTGAGCTATATCCCCAGCCCTGAGGTAGAATCATTTTTAAAAGTCAATTAAAGATAATTGATTCAGGGAGCTGGGCATGGTGGCACACACCTGTAATCCCAGCAGTTTAGGAGGCTGAGACAGGAGAATTGTAAGTTCAAAGCCAGCCTCACCAACAGTAAGGTGCTAAGCAACTCAGTGAAACCCTGCCTCTAATAAAATACAAAATAGGGCTGGGTATTTGGCTCAGTGATCGGTACCCCTGAGTTCAATCCCCGGTACCAAAAAAAAAAAAAGATATCTGATTTATTCACAAACTAAGTATTTTTTCATAACTGTAGTGTCAAATTAAATAACACAATAACCATGGCCTTGTCCCCGAGGAGTATCATCCCTTTATTGTTTAAAGAGAGACAGTTGGCCAACTTGGATTGCAAAGTAGGACCTCTAGTATGGCTACTCAGTGACTTTCTAAACAACAACAACAAAAGAATTGCTACCATAATGCTTCTTATGCTCTGAGATATCTCTCAAAGATCATGCCCTAAAAGCTTAGTCCCCAGGATGGTGCTAGAACTCTTAAGAGGTGGGGCCTAGTTGGAGGAAGTGATGTCATTAGGGGGCATGCCCCTGAAGGGGATATTAGGACCCTGGTCCCAAAAGTGATGGGGCCAAGTGACTATGGTCTGAATCCTCTTAACCCACAAGACAAAATAAAATCTTCCTCCTTAAGTTGTTTTTCCTCTGTATTTTGTCACAGTGACAGACACCCTCTGTTTTCAGCATGCATTCCTTACTGAGGATGGATGCTTCCGTTTGATGGCTTTCTGCCATATTTTTGGTATCAAGTTAATCAGTATGTTTGCTTTTTACTTTTGAGCATTACCTTCTTTGTTGTTTTGTTCAAATGGATATCAGAATACAGTTTCTAAAAGCATTTTGCAAAGGGTGCAGAGTTGCCATGTCCAATTTCCTTGGCAGCTGGAAGAAGGGACTCTTCCTTGGCAATCAAATCCCTTGATGCTTCCTATTCTTGGGCTCCTATAATACAGGATGTGATCTTACCAGGATGCATGGGTGAGACCAATCCCTTTGTCTATAGCATGTGATGGTGCCTGTTTTCAAGAGAATTAATTCTATGGGAGCTGGGGGGGGGGATTGCCACCTCCCCTATGTGGGATTTAATAGCAGGGGTCAGTAGTATGTTATCTGCAATCATAGCCTGGAGGTCATCCAGACTAAGAGCTGCTTGCATATTTGGTGAGTCTGATCTTTTGTATTATAGTATTTGTGTTCATTTTGGAAGGAATGAAGTATGTGATGTTATGGGCAACTGAAATAGAGTTTGGGGGGGGTATCAAAACTGTTGACAAAGAGACCTGAGCTTTAACTGCAGTTTTAGAAGGGGGAAAACATCTTCCGGAGAGGAAGTAAGAGTTGTTTCTCAGGTAGTTGACATAAAATAAGAGCTGACTGTTTACATGTTTTAAAATCAAGAAAATGAAGTGATCCCCCAGGGCACAGTCCTTGTGCAGAAACTTTGGATTGCACCAGTAGATCTTAGTTTGATCTTAGTGAATAAGAGCACAGGGTCACATGGATGTAATAGGCAAGGTCATTAAGTAATTGACATTTTTATTGAAGGTCTACTTTAGGCCAGGCACTCTTCAAACCCAGGGTTACAACAGTGGATTAAAAAAAGTTCTTATTACACTTAGATCTTAGTGGGAGACAGCAACAATAAACAAGTGAATGAATAAATGAATGTGTGTGTGTTGAAACTAATAAGTGGTAAGAAGACAACACAGAATATTGGGCTAGCAAGTGACGAGAATTGATGTTTATATATAGTCCTCAGGAAAGGCCTCTGTGGGAGGTGATGCTCAGGCAGAAATTGGAAATGAGTAAGCAGTCAAATAATGGCATCATCATCATCGTCATTATCACCATTGCTTCACAGTAATTTTTTTTTTGCCAACACAGCCCTAAAACTCTTGAGACTGAAGTAAGAATGGGAAGGATGAGTCTCCATACCAGAGTTGAGAGGGCTTTGGATATAGCTCAGTGATAAAGTATTTGCCTAGCACACATAAGGTCCTGGATTTGATCCCAAAGACCACAAAAACAAAAATAGACCAGGACTGAGGTTACCAAGGCACCTAGTGTGGGGCCCTAGTATAAGGTACTTAAGGACATGAAAGTTCAACCCTGGATTAAATAGACCATCTTCTTGTCAATATGGTGAAATTTGCTTCACTTTGCTGTTAGGAAAGGATGGGATTTAGGATTGGAATGTGTTAAGACACTCCCTGATCTAGTGATCAGGGATATTGACAGATAAATACTTGGGTTTTGTTTAGCATGATTCAGTAGGGGCTTTTGTAGGACCCTGGGAGTGCGCCTTCTTAAATTTTGTGTTCTAGACGCCTGTCCCTCCTACTCTAGTCTTTGCCATATTCTAGATTGGCATTTAATTAGCTTTCACTAAATCTCTAAGGGTTGATCTATCTTTACTAA
Organism: Marmota flaviventris; assembly: GCF_047511675.1. Lineage (NCBI taxonomy): Eukaryota > Metazoa > Chordata > Mammalia > Rodentia > Sciuridae > Marmota > Marmota flaviventris. Next base: position 122,141,599 of record NC_092518.1, read on the forward strand.
CTCACAGACCATTTCTTCTGCATTTTCACTTCAGGGTAGTGTGAACAGGAAAAGTTGGTTGTACTGTTGCAGGCCTGTAATCCCAGCAGCTCTGAAGGCTGAGGCAGGAGGATCTCGAGTTCAAAGCCAGTCTCAGCAATTTAGCAAGACCCTAAACAACTCAGTGAGACCCTGTCTCTAAATGAAATACAAAATAGGGCTGGGGATGTGGCTCAGTGGTCGAGTGCCCCTGAGTTCAGTCCCTGGTACCAAAAAAACCAAAACAAAAACAAAACAAAAAAACCCACAAACAGTGTGGAATTGGGTTGGTCACTAGTAAACCTGGGTTTGAATTTGAGTTTGAGCACTTACTATCTATATGATTTGGGCACATTTATTAATGTCTCTGAATGCCAATTTTCTCATTAATCTCCAGCACTGTGAAAAAAAAAATTCTTATTGGAAATAGGTAGGTAATTAGGCCTTGTTCACCGGGGTAGAGTGGGGCTTTGGTGAGATGACACAGCTGAAGGCACCTGGTACTCTGCTTATCACAGAGCAAGTTCAATTAAGAGTTGTCTTTAGGACTGGAGATGTGGCTCAGTGGTAGGTATGAGGCTCTGGGTTCCATCCCCAGAATGGGGAGGGGAGGTGTTGTGTTGTTTTCAACTAGGCTTTCTTATACTCCAAATAGATTTAAACATTCCTTTAGTGTGGAGAAGAAGGGACCATGTCTCACTTTCCTGACCCCCTTACAGGGCTATGCATATATATTTTGGAATGAATCATTGTATTTGAAGAAATCTTCTTTGGGAAAAAAAAAATGAACTAATCACTCCATGGCTCCAATTGTGCATTGCATTCTCGCCCATTCTGCACAGTCACTTGAGATGATTTCTGTCAAGACTCTCTGGAGAGCACTCATTGAGATGATGTGGTTTTGGTTTGTGACAGATGGGCTTCTGGTGTTAAATTCTGACATAAAATATCTTTATAACAGAGACATGCCTGCTGTTAAAAACATACAATTAATGTCATACAGATCTTACAGCCTTTATTTTTGCTTAAAATGTACAGTTTAATTTTTTTCTTTCAGAGTTCAATAGAAAGTATATATTTTTTTTCTGCAGATTGCATCAGGAATCCTGTTGAAATAGGACAGCAGTCTTGTTCAAATTTCATAGCTTTTATATTTTCTCCAAAGCCTCAGAAATAGGCACAATTGACCAAGTAGAATGAAAAAAGGTAGTACTAATCACAGACAGAGATTAAAGTCTTATCGTTCCTCACAGTAGCTTCTAAAAGGACTCAGAGTATTATAAAAATCATTTTGTTAAATAAATAAGAGAGACTTTAGTTCAGATTAAGAATAATTCTGTGGTTAGTCTGTGCCATTGCATTTGAAGAAAAAGATCTAGCCTGAAACTTTGATTAATTCCTAGTTAATATTCCTCTAGGTAGGGCTCCGTGGATAAAAATGAAGCACAGAGAAATGGTTAAGGCCTAGACTTGGGTTGGAATCCTGCCTCTGTTCCTTAACAGAAGTTACCTAACTTTTCTGAGCTTCAGCCTCATCTGTAAAGATGGGAATCAGTGATACCTCTTAAAGTGACTGGGAAATAAATGAGATTATGTAAAAAAGGTGTTGAACTCAGTACATGGCATGTTGTCATAGGACTCAGAAAATGTTTGGTCTTCATCATTTTTACCACAGCAGTCTTTTGAGCTATGTAGCACAGGTGAGGTAAACTAATTTATAGTTTAACAAATAAGGAAATAGGCCCAAAAGCATTCAGTGGCTTATCTAAACAATAGAGCTTATTGTTGGCAAAATCAGGTAGAAAGGACCATTCCTGATTCCTTGTCCAGTTATCTTTCCATCAAACTATAGTTTGCTTAAATGTTGGCAATGAATGCATTTATTATTAGTTTGCGTATCCTGTAGTATAGTTGAGACTATACCATATTAAGAAGCATGACATTATTTCTTTCCATATTTAAAGCCAAATAGCTTCACAAACAGCGACAAAGGCAGAGGAAGCAAGTAGGGACACTGCCTTCCTAGGTTGTTCCCTCAGAAGTAGACTGAAGAAAAACATTATCAGGTCTCAAGTTGCTCTAATTAGAAACTTTAAAACTGACACTGAGTAAGACTCAGGATGAAATGGGTACATTTAAGCTGCAAGTGTGAATTCAGGCAGTGCACACTGATGTCTCCTAGAGATGCCTGTTTCCTATTATTCTTGGGGTCAAAAGAATTCCATATTTGGCTCATCATCCCTGCCAGTGGGGCCTCACTTTGAGGGTCATAGCCAAGCAGTCAGGTGATCCAGCATCCAGTTCTTGGGCAGTGACTTCTCACTCCTCCCATTTCTAGTAGTAAGTGAGCCCACTGAAGGTGAAGTCATCCTTGAGAATCTTTAGGATATGGCCAGTCTCCTAGTGCTCAGAATTACCAGCTCCAACAAATCCCTGTAGAAGCAGGGCCAAGCTAAGAATGCTAGATTCTAGTTCTTTGCAACAAGAGAATGTGTGCCAGGCTGGAGCAGACTGGGGCCAGGAAGAAAGCCTCTGGGGTGGGAAGACTGGAGAGGTCAAAGGTGACCTGGAGCAATCAACCATCACCAGTCACAAGCTTTGCATCCTAGGTGAGCTTTGTGGGCATTTCCGGAGGGGGAAGAATTCAGGGATCAAATGGCTGCCCTTTCCTTCTGTCTTTAGCCTCTTCTTTCTCCCTTCCTCAGGTTGCCTCTACACTTCACTGTGAAAAACTGCTTTCTTAGTGTTCTTGATCAGGCTCTTTTCTTCTACCTTGACTCCACCATTTGCTTCTTCTGCTTAGAACTGCTTTCCTAACCACCTTCCCCTCCTGTTACCTAACTAAATGCTGCTCAGTCTTCAAGATTCTGCTCAGGTTGCCTACTTTCCATAACATCTTTCCTCATTCTCCCCCATCCCCACACCCCAGGCTGGGTTTGCTGCCTTATTCTCTCAGAGCTCCTGCCACACTGTTTAATCACCATCTGTTTATATGTTCACCTCACCCTTTAACCATAAGCTCCTTGAGGACAGAGTTTTTCTCTTTCCATTCTGGCCTGTTCAGCACCTAGCCCAGAGCATGGTGCATGGGAGGTACTTGTTCTGTATGACCAATGGATATGACAAGAACCATTACTGTGGACACTGAAATGGGTGTCAGAGAACCATAGAACTGGGCTGGGGATGTGGCTCAAGTGGTAGCGAGCGCGCGGCCCGGGTTCGATCCTCAGCACCACATACAAACAAAGATGTTGTGTCTGCCGAAAACTAAAAAAATAAAATAAATATTAAAAAAAAAAAAAAAAAGAAGAGAACCATAGAACTGTAGAACCATAGATCCTGTCCTCAAGGTACTCTCAGCTCTGTAGGAAATAGCTTGTCCTCCAGGAGGTAGGCCTGGCAATGCCTGTGGGACTGGGAAAATGTTAAACAAGAAGGCATTTGCAGTGGGGTAGGCAGCCCACACTTGCAATCCCAATTACTCGGGAGGCTGAGATGGGAGAATCACAAGTTCAAGGACAGCCTGGGCAATTTAGCAGGACTGTGTCTCAAAATAAAAAAAAAAAAATTAAAAAGAACTGGGCAAATATGTGACAACCAAACCTACCATTATGTATTATTATAATGCACCAATGAAATATGAAAGAATAAAGTGTATGGAAGGATATGCATAGGTTATATGGGGAAAAAAAGGGGGCTGGGGATGTATCTCAGTGGTATTTAAGCCCCAGGAGTCAAAAGGTGGAGGTGGGAGGATGTGGGGGGTGAGGTAGGTTCCCTCCCACCACAGGCCTCTTTACAGTGCCTTTTCAAAAAAATCTTGTTAGGTCTGGCAATCAGCATCCACCCCCCCTCCCCCCAGCCAGCAACCTTAGAGCCTAATTGTGTTCTCCATCTAACCAAATCAGGTGATAGTTCATTCACTCCTTCATTTTACCAGTGTTTACTTGGCACCTATTTTGTGCTAAAAACTCCTCTATGAACTTTGAATACATTAAGGGGCAAAACAAAGATCCTTGCTTTTGTGGAACTTTTACTCCATTTGGCTGGAGTACAAACAATAAACAGGTAAACATAGCAACCTTAAAATTTGTATGTATGTGAGAAGTGCTATGGGAAATAATAGGGCTGGGAAAGAGAAGTTGGGTCTGTCAGGTCTGGGAGCAATTTGCAATTTAAATGAAAATCTTAAGTGAAAGAGCTCCTTAAAATGGAAAAGCCTTAAACAGATATTAAAGATGAATACTGGTAGATGGCTTGAAAGCTGCCAAAGTTGTCTGCATCCTTTTATAGGATCATCCTGCTTTAAGGAACTTCTATTCATTAATTTATACAGCCAGTCAATATTTATTGAGTGCCTGCTTGATTGAATGAATAAATGCTGATGATATTAATGATAGCCATTATTATGGAGTGCCTACTAGAGCATTATTTATATATGTGATCTCATTTAATCCTTGTAAAAACTCAGTTATATAGACATATGTCCCCAAGTGAGCAGTACTTGGGGAGTGTAGGCAGTGAGTGTGGTTAGGGAAGCCCTTCTTCATTTTGTGAAGCAAATATGGAAAGAGATAGCTCTGATGAGGATTACTGATGTCCTTCATATTGGCAAAGTCAGCTGTTTAGCAACTTCTGGCAGTGACCCCTTTCCTTTGCCTTTAATGCCATTGCTGTGTCAGAAGTGCCCAGTGAACTCAAAATGTGGCTGTTTGAAAGCTGAGAGCTGGGTGTGGTGGTAGGCATAGGAATCCTAGCAGTTTGGGAGGCTAAGGCAGGAGGATTCGAAGCCAGCCTTAGTAAGTTAGCCAGGCTGTAAGCAACCTAGTGGGACCCTGTCTCAAAATTTTTAAAAAGGGCTGGGGGTGTGGCTCAGCAGTTAAGCACTCTTGAATTCAATCCCTAGTACCAAAAATAAGAAAGCTCTCTGAGGCAGTAACATTGGTGTGCTTGGTGTTGAGTCTTATCATACATAATGGAGGCCCCCCTGTATTAAACTCCTCTGTTTGGTGAGGTGAAGTCCTATGGCCCCTCATTACAGAGGAACAATTTCAAGGAAATTAATTAATGCTAGTGAGTGAATAACAAGTATAAAATGTGCCCGGGTTGAAAGCCTTAAGAAAGGAAGACCCCAACCATCAGTTGTCGGCGGTGGAAGATTGGCTTGAAAAAAGATATAATTGTTAGCTAGGAACAAAGGCAGATGAAATGTCCTGGTCACGACTAGGACAAGCTGGACTGGGCTCAGTTTTAGGAGGAGCCAGTTCACCTGCCTTCCCATCCTCCCTCCCCCTGCCTTTCCCCCCTCTCTTTCCTCCCTCCTTTCTTCACTTGCTATTCCTCCCCTCCCCCATTCCCTCCCTCCCTCCCTGTGCAGCTTGCTAAGCATCTGGCTATCCCTGAGGTGGAGATCCAGCCAGAGGGGGTACTCTGCTTCCTGTTGGAGAAACCAAAACCAACCAGAAGATGGGCTATCAAGTCCTGCTCTTATAATTGATAGCTCTTCACAAAGTCCGTGGCTTGCATTCCATCCCCCAAGCCACTGCCTTGCCCCACTTCACTGGTTTATTAAAATAGCTCATTAAATTCCAGTTTTCTAGTGTCCAGACCCTGCCTGTTTAGAATTTTCAGTGGTTCTTCACTTCTTTTAGAATAAAATAGACTCATTTTTTTAAAAAAATATTTTTAGTTGTAGATAGACACAATACATTTATTTATTTAGTTTTATGTGGTGCTGAGGATCAAACCCAGTGCCTCACAAGTATTAGGCAAGCACTCTACCACTAGATTGAGCTACAATCCCAGCCCCTAGAATAAAATGGACTCTTGAAAGTGGCATGTAAGGGTCTTCCAGGTCTGGCCTCTGCCTGCTTCTCTCTCCTTATCCCCAGTTAAGTGAGCAGACCTTCATGTTTTAGCTCTAGTTTCCTTTCCTCCTGGCAGCCTCCCTGATGCCCTGGTGTGCTTCTGTGCTCTTGCTCCTGTGGATTTGATATATGATGTTGTTTTAATTATAGCGTGTCCTAATTGTTTGCTTCGTTCTCTCTCTCTCTCTGCACCAGATTTTGAGTTACTGGAGACCAGTGTTATTCATTTTGTGTCCACCCATTTTTTTCATTCAGCCACATCTAACTGTGAGTAACTCCCCCTTCTTGTCTCCATTGACACATCAGACCTTTCTTTGACAAGCATAATTTTATTTCTTCTGCCCTCACATTGCCATTTACCAGGTAGTGTGGTAGCTTTTGGAATAGGAACATAAGATGACAGGGTTACTATTTTTTTCTCCTGGTGTGATGGGGAGAAATGCTTTAGTGTAGTCTGTGGAGCCCCAGACCCTCTGGAAAGGCAGCAGGGACTGATTTTTCAAAGTCTTCAACAGAGCCCTGATTGCCTCTTGTATTGTTGGGATTTTTGTAGAAGCTTTGATTTGGGTGGAGGGGTAAAGAAATTCCACTGCAAAAAAAGAAAAAGAAAATTGTTTGGATACCATTGTTTAAAACTAAGACATACTGTGTAAAGCCCTATAAAAAAAGAGACACCCTGTCTTCTTGTTCTGCAAAAGTTGGGCTTTTTGCTAAGCCCCAGCCATAGTGTTTACACTTTCAGAAGTTTGGAGGTAGGTAGGCATGTGCCCTTCCACCTGTTTCCTGTCTTCTCCAATTGCTTCCACTCCCCCTTTTCCCCCAATCAAACTGTGGGGGAGGTAACATTTTAGCTAGCTCAAAGCATAAAGCTTCCCTGAAGCAGGTTTGTACTGAATTCCGTGTTCCTGGGAAGGGCTAGTGGCTCTCTTTAAGAGTGCAGGCAGAAATTCTCTCTTAACCTCTGTGAGAGCCTGGCTGCTGTTGAACGTGCAGTCTCACTCTTGGGAGAAAACAGCTTCTTAAAGGGCCCTGCCCTACACAGAACAGATGCTTCTGGTTGAGGGAAGAAGTGGGGGAGGGGAGGGTGTAAGTAGAAAGTCTGAACCACAGACAGCTCTGTGCCTGGAGGTCAGCTGTACCTGCAGAGCCCAGGAGGGGATTTCTGCAGGAAAAAAAAAAAAAGTTCTTCTCACTTTCTAGAATGCAGTTCTTTTCTATTTCTAAGCCTGATTTGAGAAAGGGAAGTTTGTCTTTGAAAGGGCTTCCTCTGTAAAATGGGGACTCTAATCCAGAAGCTGAAGAGGACTCACAACATTTCTGTTTCTAGAAATTGTCACTTGAACCAAAGTTTTTAATTTTTTTAAGATGTTGGCGGTTCTTTATTTATTTATATGTGGTGCTGAGAATCGAACCCAGTGTCTCACAAGTTAGGCAAGCACTCTGCCAATGAGCCACAATCCTAGCTCCTGAACCTGTACTTTAGGGAAAGGTCAGATGTGGCCTGGGGGTAGGTGGAGCATCCCCAGAGCTGAAGGCTCTATCCCAGGTCTCTTCACTTTGAGTTTATTTTTTTTATACTTTTTTAGTTGTAGATGGACATAATACCTTTATTTTATTTGTTTTATTATTTATTATTTTTTTAATGTGGTGCGGGGGATCAAACCCAGTGCCCCACGTATGCTAGGCAAGTGCTCTACCACTGAGCCACAACCCCGTCCATTGAGTTTATTTTTGTACCTTAGGTTGGGTCTCCTGCCCTCACCAGGGGTGCAGATGTCTTCAGGGCATTCACCTTACTAACTTGATAAGATCAGCATTCATGTTTGAATCTGGAGTCTCTTGATGAGGACAAATCTTTTCAATTTTGAGAAATACAATTTTATGCCACAGGAGAATAATTTCATTTTCTAAGTCTGATTGATTGGTATCGATATTTAAGCTACTAACCTGCTGCGTTATTCTGCCACCTTGATGATAATTTCTGGTTTTTTAAAAAATATTTTAACCTTTATTTTTTTATTTATTTGCTTCTCATGTGGTGCCGAGGATCTGAGGATCAAACCCAGTGCCTCACCTGTGGTAGGCAAGCATTCTACCACACAGCCACAACCCCATTTTAATTTCTCATTTTTATACTGTTTGCCCCACAAGGAAAAGAATCAGAATTTGCAAACAGATGTGAGAGTTAACGAAAAAATGCATACCCTACACCAGGAATGTGTATTCATTAACATATGTTAATGTATGTTAAACGAATCTATTGACTTGTAAATTCTACTTTGCCCATCCTGAGTTTTACTTGACTCACTTTCTACTAAGGCCTTGGAGGAAAGCCTCTGAAAAAAATGTTTCAAGCTTTTATATCCTGCAATTTTCACAACTGACAGAATTCTAGAAAGCAGCAGGTCTGCTAGGTGGTGAAAGCACTGAGGCTTCTGCCAGCCTAAGAAGTGCTTGTTAACAAAGATGTCGTGAGCGTCCTACGTCATTAACGGAGATGAAGCACATTTGTGTCTTTCCACAGTGTCAATTTATTGAATAACAATAAGTTCACAGGTTAAGCCACTTTCATCAGCGGTAGTTCACAGAATATTTGTGGGTCACCTGGTAGTCATAAGCTGGGCCATCACAGCTTCCTTTATTTCAGGCTTAATTTCTAACGTCTGACTTAAGTCACTTTGTGGCATGGTGTGATTTCTCACACACACACACACAGGCACGCACACACACAGAGCATTTATACATGTTACAGCAAGGCAAAGAAAGGGTTAAGTCAGCCATAGGAGTGCAGGAACTAACCAGCCTAAGAACTTGTTCAGGGCAGCAGAGGTGTCAAAGCACTGGAACTTATTCTAGACCAAGGTCCAGACATACAGTCATCAGTGTCAGCTTGGAGTGGGACTTGTGTGGTCCTCACAGACAAGAGAAACCACGCTAAAGCCCAAGGACAGATTCAGAGGTTCCTTGCAGTGATTTTCCTGGGCAAGGCTCTTGATGATGACCAGGTGATAGTGTCAGGGTGTCAGAATGTCCATTCTCAGGGTTCCCCTCCTTTTATGGGTCTCAAGTGAGGGGTTTGTTTCATTTGATGGTCTAGTGTGTTCAATAAGCTCATGGGCCTGGTTTTTCCAATATGAGTTTTATATGCCCATGCACCCATATGTTTCTGATTAATTTGATAATTTATGGGTGATTATTTTTTTAAAAAAAATATTTATTTTTTAGTTGTAGTTGGACACAATACCTTTATTTATTTTTATGTGGTGCTGAGGATCGAACCCAGGGCCTTGCATATGCTAGGCAAGAGCTCTACTGCTGAGCCATAACCCCAGCCCATATGGTTGGTCATTCTTATTAGCATGATTAATTTATCAGTTTATGCTTCATGGTTGTGCCAGGTAGGTGTTGGTTATTTACTCAAACAAGGTGTGGAGTCCTTGCACCTTAGCCCTTGAACTCAGAATGAGTAGTTTATGGCAGGCTTCAGCTTCACCAAATGGAGTGAATCGGGTTTAGGCACAGCCTGAAAACCTCCCTATACATCATAGATTAACACAGAGCAGATCATAGCCTGCTTTCCACAAAAGGGAAAATGCCTCATCCTAGTTTTCATAAAATATTTTGCAACAGAGTTAAGTTTATCCTTTGAGCAATCAGTGAGATACAAGAAGAATCCCAAAGGGTACAGTTGCAGAAATCTAAGTAGTCATAAGTCCCTCTTAATAGTTAATGCACAACATACATATTAGAACCAAAAAATAGTAGGATATCTCCATTATCTTCATTCTTGTTGTTTCATATATTATCAGAGTTGGGCAAGGGACCAGCCAGACTGGTGTGTATTTGAGTATACGGCTGCTTGTCAGGCTGGCTCCAGAATCCACTCACTACCATAGGAGACCATTTCTCAAATGCTGTCATTCTACCGGAAATTGACTTGTCTGGACAGGACAGTCTGTTTGGTTTTATTGTCCTCAAATTAAACTACTCTCCCCTGACTCTTCAACTTGTCTTAAATGTTTGATTAAACACTGGGAGAATTGTCAATATGGCTCAACTTCTAAGTCATTAAACATCCTAATCCTTCACATTCCTTGTAGTGGAGGCCATTTTCTTTCAGATTTCACTCAAGCAGTGGGAAGGTTGTGTCAGATGCCAGGAGAGTTGGAGCCTTTACTTTGGCTTGGCAATCTGATGGTTATTCTCTGTGAGAAAGATGTGGAGCTTGTATAGTGTGGAGTTTGAGGACACACTAATGACTAAATAAAAAATAAGCATAGGTTAATAAATTTTTGAAGTAGATGGAACCTGTGAATGTGGTTAACTTTAGAACAATTCCAGTTTAATCCACTGTGCTCATACCTGCTTCCCTCAAACATAGAGGCAAGGGAAAAACTTCTTTAGTCTTTTATAGAGATCCCAGTTGTTGAAATTGGAGAAATTAATGTATTCTCTTGAGCCCAAACACCTGTTCATCCTGTATCCCCTACCACGAATAATCAGTTCTTCTCATGATTATGATAGGCCTGTTGAGAAAATTGCCCATCTTCTTATTATAATTTTTATGCATACTCAAAATGAATATTTAAACTGTGATTTGTCAAGAGCTATGTCCAGTTGTTAGTTTTGCACAATGGTACGTGAGTAGGGCATATTCAGAAAAGGGTTTTAATATAAAAATAAAATGCTTGGGATTTTTTCAGTCTCATCCTAATAAAATACCAAGAGCCACATCTATTCCTTCTTCTTTCTTCCTCTCTCTAAAATCCCTGGTCACAAATATATGCTCAAAAGGAAGATAATTATCATAAGGCATCTATATGATTACAGATTACTCGATTGTAAATCCTCTGGCTTTGGCAAAATGACTTGATTGATTTTGGAATTTGAGCCTCTTTGTGATACACCGCTTAGAAGTGACCATTTCAGAGAAGGGAAAGGGGGACTTAGGCACACTCAGAAAAGAGTGCTGCATAAATAAAGGGAATCACACTGAATTGCCAAAGATTATTTTAATGGCTCGAACCCCTTCCTGTTAGAGTAATTACAGGAACATCTTTAAGCTCTTCTCTGAAGAACTTGTGAATTGAAATAGAAAATGTTTTAATGAATTTAAATTATTTAAAAATTTGTATTAGAATTTTCAGGGTGAATGATTCTTGTATTCTCTTCCTGTTTATTAAGCATACACAGTCATTAATGTGTTTTCCTTCTAAAAATGCACATTTATACAATTCTGGCATTTTGTCACATAGAAATAATATACCTTTTGAAGATAATTGTCCTTTCAGGAAAATATGCATACATCAGCTTTTGTAAAAGCTACATTTCAGAACAACATTTCTTCCTTTTTTGAACTGCATAAAAATAGTTTGGTTGTAATTTCTGCTTGTAAGTTCAGTATGGAGACAAACATCAGAGGAGTGGGACAGTGGTGTGTCAGCTTCCTAATTCAGAATACCCTGTTAGTTGTTGCAGTGTCAATGAGGACTTCTCCTAATCACCTGCTTGAAACAGAAGTCCTTCGCACAGCCCGCGCTTGACCTCTCATTAAATCCACTTGCAGTACTAACCAGCAGCTGCTGCTGACAGGAGCCCACATGTAATCTCTTTAACCTTGTCCTGTAAGGCGCACACAAGTCATGACCAGGGAATTCAAAGTAAATTAGGTTTCACTTGAAAGTCTATAATCTAAATTCTATTTGATTAAAATGATGCCTGATTTGTGTTTGTAATGAAATATTTGGCTGCAACTAGTAGAGTATTTTTTTTTCTTTTGGAATTCATACACCTAAGTCTATTCTTTCACAACCACATCTGTCTTATTTCTATTTTAAGATGGTTAGTTTTCCATTATTACCTTGTCTCCACATTCTTGAAATGAAGAGGTGGAAGATATAGGCAAAAACAAACAAACCCATAAAAATAAAAAGTGTTTGTTTAGCAAAATATTACAGCTTGATGGCAAGCTTATTGTCTGATTTCAGAAATCCAAGAGGAAAGGGTCATTTTTTCGAGTCCAAATATGGTCATTCTGTGTTGGAAATATTTTCTGTATATTTCATATCATAGTATTAGAACTCTTTATTATATGTAAGTTTTGTCCTGCAACTATTTTGTTAAATTAATTGTTCTTAGTCAACACAATTTCTCATGGAAATTGAATTAGTGAAAATCATAAATCATTACCAGAATTATTCCCTTATGTTTTTACAGCTCTTGTTCCTTTTCTAAACTTACTGTTTTAAAGTATGTAATTCTGTTTTACTGAGGATAACCTACAGAGAGTTGAAAACATCTAGGCTTCAGCCATTTTTTGTTGGGAGCTAGATGCAGGAGATTTTACAATTCACTTCTTAAATTTGGTTTGTATTCATCTTTAACACCTCCACCCTCTCCCTCAAAACCTCAAACACTGAAGGAGCTTCTGCCTACCCAACTCTTCCCCCAATCCTCTCTCCTTTTTAGTGGTAATCCTGAGATTTGCTGCTTGGCTTCAGTGTGATCCTGAGAAGCAGGGTACAAGGCTGAAATGTGTTTGGTTATCAGGGAATTTTAGGAACACAATCAGGAGCAAAAAATACTTGAGAGGAGGCTAGAGGTGTTTACAGTTTTGGGAACCCGGGCATTTCTGGGTGAGTGCTTCTGGCTAAGAATTGCTCCTGATATTGATTAAAAAAAAAAAAAAAGGTCATTCTCACCAGGATCAGTGGTGTAGCTTGTAATCTTAGATTCTGGGGAGGCTGAGGCAGGAGGATGGCAAGTTTGAGGCTAACCTCTGCAGTTTAATGAGACCCTGTCTCAAAATAAAAGGGCTGGGCTTGTAGCTCAGTGGTAGAGGGCCTCTGAGTCAATCCCCGGTATTGCAGAAAGAAGTCAATTCTATAATTTACATTGAGAACACAAATTTGCTCTTTGGTTGTCCTAATCTAAGCTGTCCACTTCCTGCATCTTGGATAATTGACTTTTTGTTTTGAGGTTCTGGGGATGGAACCCAGAGTTTCACACATGCTAGCCAAATGCTCTCCCACTGAACTAACATCTTCAGCCCTATTGAGTCATCTTTTCAAAAGTTTACTAAATGGAGGGCTGGGGACATAGCTCAAGGGTAGAGGGCTTGCCTAGCATGAGTGAGACCCTAGTTTCAATCCCCAGTACTGAAAAAAAAAATCACTAATTGAACTTAAAGAACAAATTATTGAGTTATAATTTATATTCAGGGAGGTCCTCAGGTATTAAGTGTAGAGAAGCATCAATTTTAAAATACATATACACTTGTGACCACCATCTGCATCAGGATGCCTGACATCTTTTGGGGAGGGGAATTGAACCCAGAGGTGCTTAACCACTGAGCCACTTTTTATTTTGAGGAGGGTCTTACTAAGTTGATTAGAGCCTTGCTAAATTGCAGAGGCTGGTTTTGAATTTGTGATCTTCCTGCCTCAGCTTCCTGAGTGGCTGGCATTACAGGCCTGCACCATCACACCAGCAGCCTGACATCTTTAGCACCCGTGCAAATTCATCCTGTGCTCCTAAGCTATGCTTTGAAAACTCTATTGCTAATTGAAATTTGAGTGGTCATTTTTATGTCAAAGTCTTGATCTCTTTTAGCTGCATTTAACTGTTGGGGTACCATGTATTCAATATGTGGTTAATGAAAGTTTTGTTTTTTAAAATTTACTCTGATTTTTCTTCAGTCTCTTTTCCTAAGCAAGTGGAGTATTTAAGTAAGATTTTGCTCTCAGTGTCTTTGATTGTTGATGACAAACCCAGAGGACTCCCAATGAGGGCAACAGCAGCATCAGCCCCGGGATTCCCTGGTTCTTCCTCCCACCACTCTAGGTTTCAATTTGGGATCTGGGGGAAAAAATAACTGTTGTCACATGTGTTGCTGGTCACAGTGTTAAGACTTGATACCAGGGGACAAAGAACACATAATATCAATGTGGTGCTTTAGGGTTTGTCAGAGTCCTTTCCTCTGTGTTGCCTTGTTGGCTCTAACTTCACAGCCAGTCTAAAAAGCAAAGCATGTATTTCCTGCTCCTAAACAAAGGAGGGTATGAACACTCAGTGAAATGAATTGTTGCAAGATCACAGAAAGGGGAGTCATTTGAACTTTATACTTGATTTTATATTGGTTTGACTTCAAAGCCACTAAACAGCAGAGAAACCTCCAGAATCTTAGCCCTATGTTCCAAAATGAAAATATTTTCATTTTGTGTGTGTGTGTGTTTGTGCGTGTGTGCACGCACACATGCATACACACATTTATTTATTTTTCCTAAAGGAAAATAGCTTTTGGAGTTCCTATTTCTCAGCTGTCTTCTTTCTACCTCACATGGGATAGTAGTTTTATCAGTACTTGGGCAGTGAGAAGTGGCAGTGGCAACATATGGGCAAATTATTCCATGGAAACATCACTCTGGAGCTGCTGGGGAAGGAAGTAGTGTGCATTGGAAAAGGAGTCCAAGTGAAGTAATAGAGTCTATTTCAAACTAACTGGGGAATTGTGGGCCAGTCCCCAGATACTACTATACTCAGCAAAGGAAGTCACTCAGCAGGATGGATGTGTGCTGCCATTCTTTCCTGTGATAGTGGTGGGGGAGCGGTATTTTGGACAGCTGCTTTTATCCAATAAGGTAGCCACTTCTCTATCATAGGGAGCTATTTAAATTTGTATTGCTTCAAATTAAATAAAATAGAGAATTCAGTTTCTAAGTTGTAGTAGGTACATTTCAAGTGTATTCGTGTGATTACGTGTTGATTAGCATAAAGAGTATTTCCATCACTGTAGAAAGTTCTGATGAATGTTGCTGATCTGTAACAGTCCTTTATGCTGGGAACTCTCAGCTGATGATTCAGAAGAGATGTACCTCAGATCCCCTGAAAACCTCTGTGGGTATTAACGAGGTACCCTTCTTCTGCCATCTTCTGTCTGCTACTTTGCAACTGTTTCTTTTCCCCTTCCCAACTTTGGCTCTTTTTCTGAATATGGAGGCAGAAACAATTTTCTGTTGTCTTTATTGCCAAAACAGAAAAAAGTCTCAGTCTTAGGGGGTTTTGAAAGCAAGGCAGGGATAGATGGCTTCCCACTTGAATTTTGTCTCTTCAACCTACCTTTCCTCACATTCATATTTATTGAACACAGTGTTTTCTTTTCTCTCTTGGTCCTGCCTCCCACCCTTTTTGGTGCTGTGGATTGAACCCAGAGCCTTGTGCATGCTGAGCATTGCTCTACCACTGAGCTACATTCTCATCCTAAATAAAATAATTTCTTTGCAAATTATATGCTTAATATGAAACTAGCACATTCCATCTTCCCTTCCTATCCGTTTTGCATATGTGCAGTTTTTGGGGATAGGATTGTGAGGACCTTTTTTGGGGGCTGGGGTTGTAGCTCATGGTTGAGCACTTGCCTTACATGCATCAGGCACTGGGTTCGGTCCGCAGCACCACATAAAATAAATAAATAAATAATAAAAAAAAGACATTGTGTCCATCTACAACTAAATTTTTTTTTTTAATTTCAAGTCATAGAGAGCTTTTTAATTTGGGGTGCAAATGTCATGAGTCTTAAGACTTTAGGATGCAGCTTGAGTTTGTTTGCAGTGCCAACAGACATTTTATTATCTAGAATGGCTTATTAATAACAGGAGTTAAATCCTTTTATTAACGGTGGGACATCTTAAGACAATCACTAGTCATTGTTAAAATAAAGAACAGCTCATTATTTCTCATATCTTAAAGATTGAACCCTTCACCATGATTAATAAAGGATAGTTGTTATCTGCTTTGGTCACAAAAATTCATGTACAAAAGAAACACTTTGGCAAATTAAAAGTAAAATGGTAGCATGAACACTTGTATCTGCGCTGCTAATTAAAAGACTTAAGTTATTAGGCCTTGAGGGGGGAGGAAAAAAGAAACAAACAAGTATAATTTGCCAGATTAATTTTATGGTTCGTTCTATTTAATCAAACTATACCTTTTAGTGAAAATGACAAATCTGAGTTGTCAGAATGTGGTAGATAAGGAAGATAAAGGTCATATATTTTAATGTCACAGAAGGTCTTATTAAAGGAACCTTAATTACATTAGGTACCCATGAAACATTAATTAAATACTGTCTGAAATAATTAGGTCCAAGTTACTGATGGTTTAATTAAACTCAGTTTCTTATTTTATAAGAAAACTAAAGGCCCAATATCTCTGTTGGCAGCATAATTGATAGTATGTCAAAAAGGCAAAATAGTAACCTTGACCAACCATACAGAGGGTGATATGGCTTTCAGGGCCTTGTGTGCATTGACTCCATTCACCATGCTAGCCTGTGTGGGTCGCCACTAATACTTCATGTTGTGTATTCTGTTGTCAACTCTCAGCTTTTGGTAACAAAACATGGATGCCCTTGAGTAGGGGAGGTGAATGTAATACAGGTCAAGTCCATCACCTAAGTTTATGCCACGTGTGCAGAAAGATGAGATGCTTTATACAGTCCCCTCTTCCTTTTAAGAGATGCATCCTGCCTTTTTTCATCTCTGCATATTGTATTTCAGAAATGCCACATACCCTTTCTGACTATTCACCATCTGCCCAGAGGGTCTCATGGCATTAAAGAAAGATGACTCTAAACTCCATTCCCATACTTATTTAGTATTTCTGTATTACAGCATTCATTTTTGTTTGTTTGTTTGTATCTCTTCGTAGTTGAGATCATGGATTTTTTTTTTCTTCAGGGTTTGAATCTCAGCTCTGCCACATATGTGTGGCCTTGGGTAAATTATTTCTTTGAATTTGCTTCCTCATCTATAAAACATTAAATGTAATAATAGCTACTTAACATTGTTATCAAGATAATGCTTTAATGTATATGAGCACCTAGCATGTGAAAAATATGTGGTGTGCCCTACAAAATTGATACAGATATTCTGTATACTATAGAATCATAGAGATTTGAGACCCAAATTAGATAAGTAGGTGAGTCCAAGTGAAATGTCATTTTTTTTTTTTTTGATACTGGGGATTGAACTCAGGGACACTCGAACACTAAGCCACATCCCCAGCCCTATTTTGCATTTTCTTTAGAGACAGGGTCTCACTGAGTTGCTTAGCACCTCACTATTGCTGAGGCTGGCTTTGAACTTCCTATTCTCCTGTCTCCCTCTGGAGCCACTGGGATTATAGGTATGAGCCACCATGCCCAGCTGTGAAATGCCAATTTAAAATAATTTTACAATATGACAGAAGGAAAGGATATGTTGCAAAAGCAAAAATATGATGAGATTTTGTGTGCTAATGATTAAAAATAGACACCAGGTCTTTTCTTTCATTCTTTTTTTTTGCAGTACTGAGTATCCAATCCATATATGCTAGGCAAACACTCTACCACTTAGCTACAGCTCCTTTTAAAATTTTGAGACAGGGACTTACTACATTTGACTACACTGGCCTTGAACATGGGATCCTCTCATCTCAACCTTCAGAGTAGCTGGGATTATAGGCATGTGTCATCATGCCTGGCTCAGGTTTGTTCATTTTTTTTTGTTTTTGCCTTCTCGAATCTTGGGCTCACCAAACCAAGTCCTCTTTCTGTGCTTGAGGGTGCATTGAGGGGTGGTGATTGAACAGAGGAAGAGAATAAATTTAGTATACTATAGGGCAGTTGGCTCTTCTTTCCCTTTGGGACAGAAAAACAGGATGATAATCTTATTGTTTCTAATGTATTTCCACATACACTATCTTTACTCCTCTGGACAGCCCTGTGAAGTAGTTATTGACTGTTGGAAGATGAGGAAACTGCAGCATAGAGAAGTTAAGTACTTTGCTAGCTAACTCTGTGTTCTATGCTTTCTGTCAATGACACCGCTTTCCCTGAGCCAGCACTGTATTAGGTTTCGAGCAGATGTGGGCAAGCTGGCCTGTGGACTCAACCTCACTAGTCCTTGTGAGCTTAGAATGGATTTTACATGTTTATTTATTTTTTTGTACTGGGGATTAAACCCAAGCCTTTTTATCTTTAGATATATTCTCTCTCACTAAGTAGCCTAAGCATTCCAGAAACTTGTTATCCACCTGCCTCAGTCTCCCTCTCCTGAGAAGCTGGGATCACAGCCATCACACCTGGCTGGTGGATTTTACATTTTTAGTGGATTGTAAAGAAGGAGGAGGAGGAGGTAGGTGGCGAAGCGGAAAGAGAAGGAGCAATGATGGAGACTGAGTGTGGCTTGCAAAATGTTTGTAGTATTTGGCCCTTAACCAAAAAGTCTGTTGTCCCCTGTTTATTAGTACAATGATTAAGAATCAACTGAGGCTGGGCATGATGTTGCATTGTAATCCTAGAAGCTCAGGAGGCTGAGGCAGGAAGATTGCAAGTTTGAGGCCAGCCTCAGCAACTTAGTGAGGCCCTAAGCAACTTAGCAAGGTCCTGTCTCAAAAAAGGAAGGGAGGACTGGGAATGTAGCTCAATGGTAAAGCACCTCTGGATTTAATCCCCAGTAGTAAACGAGTTCATGTGTGTGCGTGTGCGCACATGCACACACACACACTCCAAAAAACAAAAACAAAAAAAGCTCCTGGGATCTTGTGAAAATGCTGATTGTGATTTAGTGTGTCTGGGGCAGGGCTGAGATTCTGCATGTCTAACAAGCTCCCAGATAATACCCATGCTGCCAGTCCTTGGACCACGTTTTAAATAGTAAGGGTGTGACTCACATTGCTTCTGCACCCCTAAACAAGCTCTCATAGGAGCATGCACTGATTACTTTCCATTCATCTGTCTCTAGTAGACTTTAACTTCTTTTTGGTGGTCATAGCAGGTGAGCTTTTGGTAATTCACTTTGGAAACATTCTATATCTTTTCCTTTCCAAATGGTGATGACTTCCGCCTGCTGCCTCTAACAGCTTGTCTGTGCTACATGCCAGGCCTTGGGATATAGCGGAGACAAGAGATGCAATGAGAGAAGCATGAAACCTGGCCCTTGTTTTCCAGGAGTGTCTTGTTGAGGCCCACACTGCTTAGTCAGGTATTGTCCTTTCCTCCTGCCTCTTCAGCTGCAAGTTCGCTTCCATGTTAAGCATCTCCCACAGACACCCCATGTTTCCCAGCCTCGCTGTGGGCCCTCATATCCACTGTAGACTCTGGGTTCTTTCTTCAGGCTCTCCAGCCTTCTGCTTTGGCCTCTTTGTTTCTTCTTTTCTGGCCCTGGTCTGGCTAACCTGGTAGGAGCCCTCAGCACTTCCCTTTGCTTACTCCTTGTTTTGGTGCTCTATTCCATTTTCATAGAACTTTCTTTTCAAAGCTAAATGCAAAGCCTCAGGAGTCTGCTTTTGAAACAATGTGGTCTTCCCCCTCCAGGGTATGGTCATCTTCCTCCTTGCTTGAATCTAATTTAGGAAATTTAGATGCTGAGCATGGGGAATATGACTTACTCCATTTCTGTTCTGTTAATAATGAGTAAATATTAATTACATATATGCCATCATTTACTACATTTACTACAGTAGTTGTGGTCAGTAGTTTATCATACTTCAAAGAAAGTAGTGCTATCACATTACATGACCTCTCATCTGATTTCTGGGCTATATTGGGATACAGCAGTCCTTATTCCATAAAGAATGAACTTCTCTAATTATCATCATCATCATCATCATCATCATCGGGAGTAGTAGTAATGGTAGTACTGGGGATTAAACCCAGGGGTGCTCTACCACTGAGTAACAACATCCCTAGCCTTTTTTTCTTGTTGTTGCTGGGGATTGAATTTGCTTTTGCTGAAGCTGGGTTTGAATTCATGATCCTCCTGCCTCAGCGTCCTGAGCCACTGGGATTAGAAATCCAACACCCTCCTACCCCAGAAACACCAAAGCTGATAGAAAACTCAGAAGGACAGTAAACTTAAACCTAGGAAAGAAATTTAATAGCTAGCCAGTTGCTACCCATTCATTTGTTCATCTAGCTTTCACTGGTTAGTTTAATTCCCTTCTTTTGTATCTCCTCCCCCCTTTGTTTATCCATCGGTGAGGCCACCTATATTGGGAGAGGGGCCTGAGGAATCCAAGCTATGCAGAGACTTTCGTTTTCAAACTGGTCATTAGATACATAGGATTTGTGAGCTCTAAGTAACAGTTTAGAAAATATTTCAAGTAGTGATTTTTTTTTTCTTTTTTTAAAAGCAATTAGATTTAATTCCAGCGGATGGCTGTATTGACCATTTGTTTCAAACAACTTTATTTTATTTCACTTTCTACCACTGTGAAAAGAAGTCAGAGGGCAGGGAGAGGGTCTGTGTTCATTGCTTTGTTCAAATGGAAACAATCATATTTAGATCTTTTATTTAACCTGAGTTTTACTTATAGCTCAATATGGATATTGTCCTTAATTAATTGCTATCACAGTATGGTGGATGACTACACAAATGGTAGTTAAGGATTAATTTCCAGAAAGTAAAAATAGTTTTTTTAAGGAATAAAATAATTAGATGTTCCAGTGTATCAGATGTGATCATATATTTGCATGTTTGCCCTTACTTAAGATACATTAAGTTCTAAAGAGAGTAGGCAAATATGGATAATTTATCATACAAATCACCTTTTAGAAATGGACAGTAATGCTGGGCACTGTGGCACATGCCTGTAATCCTAGTGACTTGGGAGGCTGAGGCAGGAGAATCGGAAGTTTGAGGACAGACTCAGCAATTTAGCCAGGCCCTAAGCAACTTAGTGAGATCCTGTCTCAGACGTCTGAAAATAAAGAAACAAAAGGGCTGGGGATGTAGCTCAGTGGTAAAGCATCTTTGGATTCAATCCCCAGTACCAAAAATAAATCAAAAAAAAAAAAGGAAGAGGAAGAAGAAAAAGAAATGGGAAGTAGCTTCAGATGTCTAGTGTATCTCACATGTTGATCAGATATCTGATCTATACATATCAACCAAAATTCTATGTGTGGCTACCTTGAATGGTTGCTCCTTGGACAATGGATTTGACTACATGTATGACTGACCACATGGAGTGCTTGGTTTTTCTGTGCCTGGCTTATTTCATTTAACATAGCAATCTCTAATTCCATCCATGTCATCAAAATGACAGGATTTCATTCTTTATTAAGGCTGAATAGTATTCTGTTGTGCACATGTACCACATTTTCTTTATCCATTCATCAGTTGATAGATACAGGCTGATTCCTTGTCTTGACTGTTATGAATAATGCTGCAATAAACATGGTGTGCATGGGGCTGGGGTTGTGGCTCAGTGGTAGAGTACTTATCTAGCATGCATGAGGCACTGGGTTTGAGCCTCAGCACCACATAAAAATGTAATAAAGATATTGTGTCCACCTAAAATGAAAAAATAAATATATTAAAAAAAAATGGAATGCAGATGTCTCTTTAATGTACTGATCTATTTTCCTTTAGATGTATACCCAACAGTGGGATTGTTGGGTCTTATGGTACCTTTATTTTAAATATTTTTTTAAAGAATTTTGTTCACAATACATTTATTTATTTTTTATGTGGTACTGAGGATTGAACTCAGGGCCTCGCATGTGGTAGCCAGGTGCTGTACCACTGAGCTACACAGCCCCAGCCCTCTATTTTTAATTTTTTGAGGGACTGCCATACTCTTTTCCATGATGGCTGTACTCATTTACATTCCCACCAACAGTTTATAAAAGTCCCTTTATTCTTAACATTCTTGCCAACAATTGTTATTTTCAGTCGTTTTGGTACTGGCCATTCTGACTGAAGTGCAGTGATATCTTGTGGTTTTGATTTGCATTTCCCTGGTTAGTGATGCTGAGTATTTTTTCATATACTTGTCCATTGTATGTCTTCTTTTGAGAAATATCTGTTTAGGCCTCTTCCCATTAAAAAAATTGAGACATGATATTTATACATCTTTGTGGGGAACATTATGATAATTCAATACATGTATACAATGTATAATGATAATAAGCACTTCCATTTCCTATAATTTTAGTCATATTTATGTGTTGGGAATTTTGTATTCTTCTGTTTTTTTTAAAATTTTTTATTTATATATGACAGCCGAATGCATTACAATTCTTATTATACACACAGAGCACAATTTTTCATATCTCTGGTTGTATACAAAGTAAATTCACACCATTCCGTGTCTTCATACATGTACTTTGTATAATAATGATCATCACATTCTACCATCATTTACAACCCCATGCCCCCTCCTTCCCCTCCAACCCCTCTGCCCTGTCTAGAGTTTATCTATTCCTCCCATGCTCCCTCTCCCTATCCCAGTATGAATCAGCCTCCCTATATCAAAGAAAACTTTTAGCATTTGTTTTTTGGGGATTGGATAATTTCACTTTTCATTATCTTCTCTAACTCCATCCATTTACCTGCAAATGCCATAATTTTATTCTCTTTTATTGCTGAGTAATATTCCATTGTGTATATATGTCACTTTTTAAAATCTATTCATCTATTGAAGGGCACCTAGGTTGGCTCCACAGTTTAGCTATTGTGAATTATGTTGCTATAAACATTGATGTGGCTGTGTTCCTGTAGTATGCTGTCCTTTGGGTATCAACCGAAGAGTGGGATAGCTGGGTCAAATGGTGGTTCCATTCCTAGTTTCCCAAGGAATCTTCATACTGCTTTCCATATTGGCTACACCAGTTTACAGTCCCACTACCAATGAATGAATGTACCTTTCCCCCCACATCCTCGCCAACACTTATTGTTGTTTGTATGCATAATAGCTGCCATTCTAACTGGAGTGAGATGAAATCTTAGAGTGGTTTTGATTTGCATTTCTTTAATGCTAGTGATGATGAACATTTTTCATGTATTTGTTGATTGATTGTATATCCTCTTCTGAGAAGTGTCTGTTCAGATCCTTGGCCCATTTATTGATTGTTTTTTTGGTGTTTAACTTTTTGAGTCCTTTATATACCCTAGAGATTAGTGCTCTATCTGATGTGTGAGGGGTAAAAATTTGCTCCTAAGATGTAGGCTCTCTATTCACCTCACAGATTGTTTCTTTTGCTGAGAAGAAACTTTTTAGTTTGAGTCCATCCCATTTATTGATTCTTGGTTTTAATTCTTTCGCCAAAGGAGTCTTAATAAGGAAGTTGGGGCCTAATCCCACATGATGGAGATTAGGGCCTACTTTTTCTTCTATTAGATGCAGGGTCTCTGATTTTATTCCTAAGTCCTTGATCCATTTTGAGTTGAGTTTTGTGCATGGTGAGAGATAGGGGTTTAACTTCATTTTGTTGCATATGGATTTCCAGTTTTCCCAGCACCATTTGTTGAAGACGCTATCTTTTCTCCAGTGCATGTTCTTGGCACCTTTGTCTAATATAAGATAATTGTAATTTTGTGGGGAGGTCTCTGTGTCCTTTATTCTGTACCATTGGTCTACCAGTCTGTCTTCTGGTTATTTTTAAAATATATTGTGGATTGTTTTACCCAATGGTTATCCTTCTGTGCTCTAGGAAACCAGACTAATTCATCTTTAATTGTTTTTTGGTGCCCCTTACCTAACGTCTTTCTCTACACCTCCACACTCTGTCTTTCTCACTCTCTGGTGACCACTATTCTACTCCATTCTTCTAGTAGATTGACTTTTTAGTTTCCACAAATGAGTGAGGACATGTGATATTTATATTTTGGTGTCTTTCTTATTTCCCTTAACATAATGATCTCCAGTTCCATCCATGTTGCCATAAATGACAGGATTTCATTCTTTTTTATGGCCAAATAATATTCCATTGTATATACATATTATGTTTTCCTTATCTATGCATCTGTCAATGGGTATCGTAGTTGATTAAATATATTAGCTATTGTGAATAGTGCTGCAATAAAGACAAGAGTGAATCCCTTTGGTATAGTGAGTTCATTTCCATTGGATATATACCTAGTAGTGGGATTGCTGGGTATTTCTAATTTTAGTTTTTAAAGGAATCTCCATGTTTTCTGTAATGGCTGTATGAATCTGCATTCCCACTAACAATGTGTAAGAGTTCCTTCCCCCTTTCTCCACATCCAAGCCAACATTTGTTATGTTTTTATCTTTTGGGTGGTAGACATTCTAACTGGAGTGAGATGATGTGTGTGTGTGTGTGTGTGTGTGTGTGTGTTTTGCAGTGCTAGTCATAGAATGTAGGACCTTGCACATGATAGGCAAGTGCTCTATCACTGACCTGTTCCCCTAGCCCCTCATTGTGGTTTCTTTCTTTCTTTTCTTTTTTTTTTTTTTGGTGGTATGGGGATCAAACCCAGGGTGCTTTACCACTGAGGTATATCTACAACCTTTTTTAATTATAAAAAAATTGAGACAGGGTCTTGCTAAGTTTCTAAGGGCCTCACTAAGTTGCTGAGACCAGCCTCAAATTTATAATCCTTCTGCCTCAGCCTCCCAAGTCGCTGAGATTACAGGTGTGCATCACTGTTCCTGGCTTCATTGTGGTTTTGATTTGCATTTCCCTAATGATTAGTGATGTTGAACTTTTTTTGTGTAATCTTGCACAGTGTGTGTCTTCTTTTGTGCAGTGTCTATTCATGTATTTAACTCATTTTAAATTTTATTTGTTTTTCTGATGTTCAGTTTTTTAGTTCTTATGTATTCTTGGATACTAATCCTTTGTCAGATGAATAGTTTGAGAATGTTTTTACCTACTCGATATGTTCTTTCTTAACTCTGTTTATTGTTTCCTTTGTTCTGAGGAAGCTTCTTAGTTGGATATAATACCATTTGTCTATTTTTACTTTTATTGCCTATGCCTTTTTGTTACTGTCCAAAAATCTGCGCCTACACCATATGTTGAAGTGTTTCCTTTATGTTTTCTATTAGTAATTTCATAGCTTCAAGTTTTACCTTAGGACTTTGAACTGTTTTGAGTTGATTTTTACATATGGTAAAAAGAAGGGATCCAGTTTGGTAATTCTGCTTATGTATATCCAATTTTGCTAGCACTGTTTATTGAAGAGATTGCTCTTTCTCCAATGTATGTTCTTTGTACCTTTGTCAAAAACCAGCTGACTTTAGGTATGTGGACTAATTTCTGGGTTCTTTACTATGTCCCATTGATCTGTATCTGTTTTTATGTGCCAGTACTATGCTGTTTTGGTTACTGTAGCTGGTTTTTTTTTTGCTGGTGGGGTGGGGGGAGCAAGACTTGGGATTGAAACCAGGGATGCTTTACCCTTGAACTACATCCCCATTTCTTTTTATTTTTTATTTTATTTTATTTATTTTTAGTTGTATTTGGACACAATACCTTTATTTTATTTATTTATTTTTATGTGGTGGTGAGGATCAAACCCAGGGCCTCGCATGTGCTAGGCGAGTGCTCTACCAATGAGCCACAAACCCAGCCCCTTTATTTTTTGAGACAGGGTTTTGCTAAATTACTGAGGCTGGACTCCAACTTGAGATCCTCCTGCCTTAACCTCCCAAGTTACTGGAATTATAGATGTATGCCACTGGCTTTACTATAGCTTTTTTTCCCCTTGTGGTATAGGCCTTGAACACAGGGCCTCCTTGCACATGCTAGATAAGTACTCTTTTACTGTGATTGAACCCAGAGGCACTCTACTACTGAGCTAGATCCTCAGCCCTTTTTGTAAAACTTTATTTTGAGACAGGGTCTTGATAAATTGCCATGGCTGGCCTCAAACTTGTTACCTTCCTGCATCAGCCTCTCAAGTGGTTGGGATTACAGGTGTGTGCCACCACACCTGGCTGGTTACTGTAGCTTCATAGCATGTTTTGAAGTCATGCATTATGATACCTCTACCTTTGTTTTTCTGCTAAAGATGACCGTGGCTTTTCTGGGTCTTTTGTAGTTCCTTATGAAGTTTAAAATTGTTTTTTGTAGTTCTGTAAAGAATGTCATTGGTATTTTGATAAAAGAATGAATCTATTCATCACTTTGAGTAGTATGGTCATTTAAACAATATTAATTCTTCTGATCAATGAATACAATTTGTTTCCTATATAATTTCTTTCATTAGTGTTTGGTAACTTTTTTTGTATAGATCTTTCATTCCCTTGGTTAAAGTTTTCTTAAGTATTTTATTTCTTGTAGCTATGAATGGTAATGCTTTCTTGATTCTTTTTCAGCAAGTTCATTATTGGTATATCAAAATCCTCCTATTTTTATGTGTTGATATTGTGTCCTACAACTGTACTGATTCATTTGTTAGTGCTAATAGCCTTTTTGGTGATATATTTAGTTTTTTCTCTATACAAAGAAATGTCATCTGAGTGGATAAATTAACATCTTCCTTTCAAATTGGGATGCCCTTTATTTTTTTCTGTTGTCTAATTGCTCTTGCTAAGACTTTTAATACCGTATTGAATAAGAGTGGTAAAAGTGGGCATGCTCATCTTGTTCTATATTTTAGACCAAAATGCTTTCAGCTTTTCCCCATGATATTGGCTGTGAATTTTTCCCTCCTTTGGTACTGGATATTGAGTCCAGGGGCACTTGACCACTGAGCCACATCCCCAACCCTTTTTGTATTTTATTTAGAGGCAGGGTCTCACTAGGTTGCTTAGGGCCTTGCTAAATTGCTGAGTCTACCTTTAAACTTGCAATCCTCCTGCCTTAGCCTCCCAAGCCACGGGGATTAGAGGCATGTACCACCGCTCCAGGTTTGGCTGTGAATGTTTTTACGGACAGCCTTTAGTATTTTAATAATTGTTCCTTGTATTCCTAAGTTGCTGAGAATTTTTATCATGAAGAGATGTTGAATCCTATCAAATGCTTTTCCTGTATCTGTTGAGATGATTACATACCATCAATGTGTTGTATCATGTTTATTGATTTTGTGTATGTTGAATTATCAATGCAATTCCTGGGATGAATCTCACTAGATTATAATATATGATCATTTTGATGTGCTGTTGGATTTTGATTGCCAGTATTTTGTTGAGAATTTTTTCATCTTGTTTATGAGGGATATTTGCCTACGTTTTTTTTTTTTTTTTTTTTTTTTTTTTTGTTGTTGTTCTTGTGTCTTTGTTTTTTTGGGTGTGTGTGTGTGTGTGTGTGAGTGTGGGTGTTACCAGGGATTGAACTCAGGGGCACTCAACCCCTGAGCCACATCCCCAGCCCTATTTTGTATTTTATTTAGAGACAGGGTCTCACTGAGTTGCTTAGCATCTCGCTTTTTCTGAGGCTGGCTTTGAACTAGTGATTCTCCTGCCTCAGCCTCCTGAGCCACTGGGATTACAAGTGTGTGCCACTGTGCCCAGCTGTCTGTTTTTGTTATCGGCTAATGATGTTTGCTCGTTTTAAATTGGGTTCTTTTCTTGCCAATGAATTTTTTGAATTCCTTATATATTTTGAATATTTGCCCTTTATGAAATATATGGTTTACAGATATTTTCTCCAATCTGTATAGGTTGCCCTTTTATTTTGTTGATAGTTTTCTTTGCTGTACATAAAATTTTTAGTTTGATGTTTTATCATTTATTTATTTTTGCAACAAAAGTCTTAGCTTTTGTTCAATCATTACCAAGGGGAATGTCAATGAATGTTTCCCCGTGTTTTCTTCTAGGAGTGCTATGGTTTCAGATCTTAGTTTTTAAAATGCTAGTTTATTTTTGTTATTTTGTTGTTTTATTTTTGTTATTACTATTATTTTTCAGTACTGAGAATTGAACCCAGGACATTCTACCACTGAGCTATATCCTCAGACCTTGCTATTTTAAGATAGAGTCTTGCTAAGTTGCCTAGGCTGGCCTCAAACGTGCGATCTTCCTGTTTTCAGCCCCCTGAGTTGCTGGGATTACAGGTACATGTGATGGGTTACAGGCATGCATCAGGCTGGGTTTTGTTTTCTGAATCCATTCAGGCACTGTATGTCTTTTTTCTTTTCTTTTTTTGTTTGTTTTTGCAGTGCTGGGTATTGAACCTGTGGCCTCACAAATGCTAGGTAAGCACTCTACCACTGATCCACATCTCCAGCCTTCTATGTTTTTAAATTAGAGTATTTAATCCACTTACATTCATTTTAATTATTTATAGCTAAGTATTTATTAGTACCATTTTGTTTGTTGTTTTTCTAGTTGTTGTGTAGATCCTTTATTCTTCCCTTCTTAGTATTTTCCTTTGTAGTTACATGATTTTCTCTAGTAGTGTGTTTTGATTCTTTGCTTTTAATTTAAAGTGTATCTAGTATAGGTTTTATGCTTCATGGTTACAAAAAACACCTTAGAGTTAAAATAGGATATTTTAAACTGATGACAACTTTGATTACAAAAAAATTACATTTCAACTCTACTTTTGAAATTTTTATTTTTATTTTTTGGTGCTGCAAATTTAACCCAGTGTGTTGCATATGCTAAGCATGTGTTCTACCACTGAGCTACACCCCTAGCTTTTGAATTTTTTTGGAGGGCACTGGGGATTAAATGAAGGAGTGCTTTACCATTGAGCTATATACCCAGCCCTTTTTATTTTTTATTTGTTTATTTTTTATCTTAAGACAGGGTCTCAATAAGCTGTTGAGGGTCTTGCTAAGAAGCTGAGGCTGGCCTCGAACTTGAGATCCTCCTGTCTGACCTCCCAAATTTCTGGGATTACAGGCATGCATGAGCATACCTGGCTCATTTTTACCTTATTTTGTCTATTTGGTGATGTCATGTTTTCCTGAGCATCCTTAATCCTCGTGGTCATGCATCAACATTTGTGCATTGAAGAAGTAGGTACTTGTTATAGCCTTTGCAGTTGGGCTTGTCTGGAGTGTCCTTCAGTAGTAAAACTAAGACTGTTCAGAGATTTGGGGCAGACTATCTAGTATGATCCCTACGTCCAAGACTGTTTCAGCACTAGGAGACATGCTCAGTCCCCATCTTCCATGGCTGGTACAGTCTTAGCTGGAATCCCATGACTGCTGAGGCTGGAGTAGCAATGGGGGTATACAAAGGCCTTGTGGCCTGCCTGTCATTGAGATTTGTCCAAAACCTAAGACCACTACAGTTGGGTAGCAATGATGTTGGTTGGGTGCAGGGGTACAGGTTTTGTTTTGGTGAGGGTTGGGTCTAGAGGCTCAGTCTGTGGGTACCAGCATGGAGTCAGGGATCCTGAGGATCCTGCCTACTCTTGGGTTTTATTGTGGTGGTCTTGGATGATATCTCATCATCCTGCTGAGTGTTTAGGGAGAGATGGTAAAATTATCCTTCTTATCTTCTCCATTGCATGCTTACTTACTGTTATGGCATAATCAGGTACTGTTATCTCTCACCTGGTTTCTGTAGTTCTTGTGAATGTATTTTTGTGTGCAGATAGTTTTTCAAATTGATGTTTCTGTGGGGGATAATCACTGGAGAGTTCCATCTTCTTGCTTTTCTCTCTGTTTCTAATCTCAAAATTTTTTTTAAATAAAATTTATCTCATGCCAGTGGCCTGGCCTATACTGGGGAACCTTTTCTGAGTTCAGAAGCCTGTGCAAAGGAAGGAAATTATATGCCAGCATCTCCTAGAGTCCTCTTCAGAGGCGTGAACACCAGTACTGGGAAAGAAAGATTATTTTCACCTCAGCATACTAGCACTTTGACCCTTAATTCTGAGCAGGTAGCTTGGTTATTTGTTACTGCATATTGTTTAAAAAGCATCCCCTCTGAGCAGGCCACCTGAAGGCTTTGGGAACCTGTGGACCTGGTTGGGACAGCTAAATACCCTGAGTCAGGATGACAAGGAGCAGAGGAGAGAGCCCGTGGTGAATCCACACCCAGCCCCGGAGCCCCACAGGGCAGCTATACTTCCTTTTCCTCTACGAGCACTTACCTGCTGTCCTGCCCACTTTGCCATAAAGATCTTTCCTAAAAAGAGAGTGGCCAATTAATTATGGAGTAGGGATGTACTAACAAAGGTAGAAATGTGTCCTGTTATCAGTCACACACATTCAAGCCCAGCCTAGGGCAGCACTGTAGAGGGGACTATAAGCTCTGGGATCTTCTCATTCAACCAAGATTGCTTCATACAAAACTTGACAATGCCTGCCTGAGAGCCATTGTCGATATTCAACATTTTTTAAAATAGCTGAACAGACTAGACAATAAGGCATGACAGAAAACTTGGACAGGAGACTGGCTTGGACTCTGGCTTAAGAAAGAAACATACTATTAAAAGTAGGCAACAAACACACATTTCTAAATGTTTAATTTATTTGAAAATAAGAATCAACTTGGCTATTCATTTATTTTCTTCCTCTAAAGCCACAAAGACAAGCAGAACTCGATTGCAGTTGCTTGTTAGGGTATCTCTCTAGGCTTTCTTTTTCACATTGAAATTCTCACACACAGTAACTCTATGATCCTCTCTTACTGTTTGATGAGGCAGGGGAAGGGGTAAGAAGATGAGTTGAAAGGCCTTTCAGAAAGGAATCGTAGCACTGAAAGGTATCTCAGAGCCATCTTAAACCATTCATTCATCCATCCATTCATTCATTCAGCAAATATTTATTTAGTACTCACAGTGTGCCATGGGGATATAGTGGTGAACAAGATCACCCAAACCCTGCTAGGGTTATCATTTGGCTCAGCTTGCTCCACACTGTCCTGTTTCTAGCACTGGAAATCCTACATCTTGGAAAACAGCCCTGAGTCCTGAGAAGATAGGGATGACTAGTCACCCTGTGTACTTACTAAAAGCTCACACTCCACAGATGCCTGAGAATTCACCTGGGAGGTGAATTGTGGGGGCCTAAGTTCTAGTTTCAGAGCTGTTCTTTGATATCTATGGCATCATGATCAGGACACTTTATTGAGCCTCAGTTTTCTCATTTGTACATGGGAAACATAATTCTACCTCAAAGAGTTATTTCCAGATTAGATAAAGTTCGTTCTTTGAGTCTTTAGCAGCTGGCTGTGGTGACAGCTTTTTTAGCTAGCAATGGAAAAGGGAGATGTAGTTGGAGATGTCCCATTAACTGTGGAGATATGAGAGGCTATTCTATGTTTTGCTAAATCAGGGTGAAACCTACCAGAAATATGGCTGAAATATTTTGTTATTGGTGTTTAGATAAGGTAAGATCTCAGTTCCACAATTCTTTGTGGGAGGAAGGGGTTGACTCTCAGAGAGAGGCCCAACTGATAGCTTAACTACTTTATGTGCTGGCAGGTGCAGAAAGCGCAGGTACCTTATTCTCAAAGTGGGAATTTGAACTAAAGATGAAAGCATTAAGGTGAAAGAAGCACATATAAAACCGTACACTTAACCCTGCTCCTGTTTGAGGGTTAGTTTTCACCTTTTTTCTTTAGGGATCTCATTAAGATTCATTTTTGCTTTGACAAGCTCTCTATTACCCATAATTTGTCATCTTATTTAGCATTCCACGAGCACCCAGCATGCCTCAGGCATTTTGCTGGGGACTGCAAAAGCTGATGCCAAGGGGAAGCCGATCTAGTGCCTTTTCTCAACAAGCCAACTCTCTCGTTGGAGGGACACACACATACACAGGGTTCATTTTTGTTTTTTAATTCTTGTAGTCCCAGGGATTGAATTCAGGGGCACTTAATCACTGAGCAACATCCCCAGCCCTTTTAAAATATATTTTATTTAGAGGCAGGGTCTCACTGAGTTGCTTAGGACCTTGTTGAGTTGCTGAGGCTGGCTTTGAACTCACAGTCCTCCTGCCTTAGCCTCCTGAGCCGCTGGGATTATAGGTGTGCACCACCACATCTGGCTATTTTTTTTTTAAGTTTTTGATTCCTTCCTTTATTTAGCTGTCCTTTTTTTTTTTTTTTTTCCATCGTTGCACTCCTACCCTCTGCCCCCCCTTTTTTTCCTGGAAAGTAGCTGTAAGGCCTTTATTTTTCCCTCTCTTCAAATATACCCCCCTCCCCACCTCATTTAATGCTACCTTCTACAGCTCTGGTGTATAGGGTCTTATGAGGATCAGCTGTCTCATAGGCACCACTGATGATGGCTTTTTATGCATTGACTTGTAAACTCATCTGGCTTTTAAGACTGATCTTTACTGGTCCTTAGTAGTGACGTAGGCATTATTAGCTGGTGATAGTGCCATTTCCAAAGCTTTATTGGGACATAACTTCATGCTGAGTCAAAGAGCATCTGTCCTCCACCAACTGGCACTGATTATGGGTAGCAGTGTGTAAGAATTAACTTCTATTACTTCTTCTGTCACGTAATTGTAGAATTACTACTATCATATCCACGATCTTCTAGGCATTTTTTATACATCATTGCTAACTTTTACACCATTCCTTTAAATTAGGCATTATTAACTCTGTTTTTATGGATGAGGAAACCAAGGGACAGAGAAGTTCTGTAAGTTGCCTGGGATCATCTAGCTAGCAGAAGGTTCACAGACATGGACATTAACTATGGCAATATTGTTAGCAAAGGTCACAGAATAAACTTGGTGTAATGGAAGCAGTCCCAGTCAACTTTATTTGACTGACATACATTATTTAAGTCTATGTTTTCACTCACCTGAAGTGAGAAAATCTTGATTTCCCCCCATGTTTAGATTCAACTTTTTAAAAAAATATTTAATTTTTTTAGTTATAGTTGAACACAACATCTTTATTTTATTTATTTATGTTTATGTGGTGCTGAGGATCAAACCCAGGGTCTCGCACATTCGAGGTGAGTGCTCTACTGCAGAGTCATAACCCCAGCCCTATATTCAACTTTTGAAATTCCTTGGTAGCAGGTGGTTTATCCTACTACTTAAGGTATTCTTTTTTTTCTTTTTTTGTTACTGGGAATTGAACCCAGGGGTGCTTAACCACTTAGCCACATCCCTAGTCCTTTTTTATGTTTTATTTTGGGATGGGGTCTTGCTAAGTTGCTGAGACTGGCTTTTAACTTGTGATCCTGCTGCCTCAGCCTCCCAAGCCACTGGGATTACAGACATGCGCCACCATACTTGGCCGTATTTTGTCTTTAAACTTATTTATTTTTTATTTATTTTAGTAGATGGTTTTTATGTGGTGCTGAGGATCAAACCCAGTGCCTCACACATGTCAGGCAAGCGCTCTACCTCTAGACCGCAACCCTAGTCCCCTGTATTTTGTCTTAAAAAAAAAATCTCTGAGCTGAGCACTGTGGCACACAAATGTAGTTTAACAAGTCAAGAGACTGAGGCAGGAGGATTGCACATTTGAGGCCAGTCTCTACAACTTAGCTAGATAACCCTCAAAAAAAAAAAAAAAGTCTGTGTTGGCTACCCAATGGGTTCAGGTGTATTTCATTGTCCTTGCATAGGATACATATTGTTCAGGATCACTGTGGCAGAGCCAGGTCTTAAGACTTTATCTTATTCATGCCCTTTGCCGTGAATATACCCCACAATTCTTTCCCTAAGCTACGGTACTTTTTCACAAGTCATCTTTCTGTCTAATTCCAGCCCAGATGGTGAGTAGATGGATAGATGGGCCCATTAGAATGTTTCTGCTCACAGTCATAATTGTACATTTCATAATTGTAAACCATGGTCATTAATAAATGCTAGCTGGGCACAGGTGCACACATGTAGCCCTAGCTACTTGGGAGACTGAGGCAGAAGGATTGCTTGAGCCCAGGAGATCAAGGCCAGCCTGGACAACATAGCAAGACCCCATTTCAGAAACAAAATAGAACAATCAAAACAACAATAAAAATGCCATTCTTATCTTTTCCTTGCTCTTTGGGGGCCATGAATCCTCACACAGCTCCTTGGGCAGGCCTTGCATTTTGGACCAACATAGGAAACATTTCATTTTTAAAGGACCCAAACACATTTTTCCAAACTGCTGGTCTTCTTTCTTTCTTTTGGCAGAGGATAGCTGCATCTTTAATGCTGCCTCAGAGAGGGAGAGATGGAAAGAGTGTGAAATGTACTCATGTTTCTTTTTTCTTTTCTTTTCCTCATAGTGCTGGGGATAGAACCAGGGCCTCATGCATGCTAGGCAAGCACTGTACTACTGAGCCACACCCTCAGCCCATATGTTTCTCTCTTGATTCAGAAAAGGCTTGCAGTTGATGTTGGAGCCTTGGAGACATTTCCTACTTATGCTGGTGAAAGGGGTAACCTGAAAAGCAGATGGGAGAAATATTTTGTGGCTAGATTTCTCTTCTTCTAGTGTTTGGGATCAGATGAAACTTGTAGAGGATGGGCCTCTTGTCATTGTGAGCCCTCATGAGAGAAAGGTGACACACCGTGGTGGTGCTTCATTTGCTCCATGAGTATATGTACAGCTTGAGCTGAACATGAGACCAGAATCTCATGGATTTCCCTCCTTAGGACTGAGAATGAGGCAGGCTGTTTTCATCCCCGGGTCTGTATTTCATCCTTCTTTGGCTAATGGTGTCTCAGTAATTGCTTTCCTTTTTCTTTTGTCTTCTACCTGTTCATAAAAGACGTGGTATCAGGAATTTTTAATACAATTTCAGAATGACACTGAAATTGTCTGGTGTCTGGGGTCACCTCTTGAAGCTAAAAGGAAAGAATGCCTGTCTTCTGGGGAATTCCCAAGAATTGATTTCTCTTAATGAGATGTAGATAGGTGTGTTGCTCACACCTGACCCTGTTGTATATTTTTTCCCATCCCCTCTGGGATGAACACTGAATAATTAGGAAGGAATCCTTTATGTTCTCTTTGATTTCAAAAACAAGGACAATCTATTCTGATCATTCTCATGACTCTTACTGCCCCATCTATTAATAACTCTTTTCTCTGTTTCATATGGTAGGAGATGAGAATTGGACTAGTCTTACAATAACTTGCATAGTCATTTATTCAGCAAATATTTACCGAGTGTCTATAATGTGCTAGATGTATTCTAAGGGGTTGAGGGAACAATAGTAAAAGAAACAGTTAAAAATTCTAGTCTCTGTGGAATTTACACTCGAGTTGAAGAAAAATAGACAATATATCTTAGTTAAAATAAATCAGTGAGATATATGTAGTTCTTCCCTCGTTACCAGTCTGAGGGCATGAAGAGATGTGGAATATTAACTTAGAGTAATTCTGGAACTTGGCTCCACCACCCAGGTTAATGAAACTTCTGGATTCCCCTCCCCACTCAAGTGCTTTTGGCTCCTGAGCAGACCAGTTTTAACTTTTACACTTCTTGGCACAGTGTTTTGCAGCATCCAACATGGGTTATGTGGGCTAGTGCCCTGCGTGCCATCCAGTCAGGCTGTATTATCACCACTGCGACTGTGATTCTTGCTTACTTGGAACCATCTTTTTTGCCTATATGTGAATCAGAACATTCATCCCAGTGCAGAGGTTCCCTTTCTTCTCCCTCCCTTCTTGTGGCAGCTGTCAATTTTGTTCCCTCTGATCAGATTTTCACTTCTCTCTGCACCCCAGATTTAGTCCTTAACTGTTGGTGACTTAGTATGGCTAGCGTTCCAAATCATGTTATTTTATAATTACAGGTAGATATCTGCTAACTTTTGTTGGTTGATTCTTTTTCAAATTACTCAGTATTTCTTTTGATAATAATGTGTGCTCACTTACTAGAACTGGAGAATACAGACAAATATAAAAATGAAAATAGTCACCAATAATGTTAACACCCACTGAGACTTAACTGGCACCAGGGCCAACTCCTAATTATGCAACCTGTGTTGTCTCACAGGGCCTAGTGCCTAGGATTCTGCATTTGGTTTAATGTTTTCCTATTGCTGTCTTAACACTTGTAATAATTTTTGAACAAGGAGCCAAATATTTCATTTTGCCCTGGGAAATACTAATGAAGTAGCTAGTCCTGCCTACTTTAACCTCATATATCTTTCTGGTCTTTTCTTTATCTATGGATTGGTTTTAAAAATCAGTGGGATTGTGGTGGAATTGTGGCTCAGTGGTAGAGTGTTTGCCTGGCATATGTGAGGCACTGGGTTCAATCCTCAGCACCACATAGAAACAAACAAACAAACAAATAAATAAAATAAAGGTATTGTGTCCATCTACAACTAAAAACATTTTTTTAAAACACTGGGATTATAGGGCTTGTATATTTTTAATCTTGCTTCTTTCAATGAACATTATAAATGATGTGCAAATGTTCCTATTTTATTAGATAGTTTGAAAGCATTTTTATTAATTGATATATAATATTCCATCACTATTTAATATTTTTCCGTTGTTCATCTTTTAGGTTGTTTGTAGATTCTTAAACTCTTCTTTCATATATCAATGTCTGAAACATGGTGAGTGCTAAATAAATGTTAGCCATTATTACATTTTCTGTGGTCCCGCAAAGCATTTTTTAAGAATCCACTGGTCTCTCAGGGAATTCAGTTTGTTCTCTGGTTTCCTGTGCTTTTGGATACCACCCAGAAACTGGGTTTCCTGTGCTGGGTGATAAGAATTGGAAGTAATTTGAAGCCTGAATATTTACATCTTGGTGCTGGGCAGTTCCTTAAAGAATTGCAAATTGTTAGTCTTATGAATATAGAATCCTTTGCAGCCCAAAAGATAAAGGTTCAAAAGCTCCTATCTCCAACCTTAGAGATAGTGGTAAGATTTGAGTCCAGTTTTGTCAGTTGGTATTTTTACTCCATCAGTATTCACCATTTTCAGTCATCAAAGGCAGCAAGGTGCATTACTTTTCTTGAGTTAACCTGAGAGTTGTCCAGAGTTTCTGGACAGTGGCAAAGTATTAATTATACAGCAGACCTTGATGTTTTGAAGATGTGTCAATGTCCTTATCATTTCCTTCTGATGATATGAATCTGTGAATGGGGTAGGGATAATGAAGGGACAGCTGTTAAATTCATTCCCCTTGAACCTGCTTGCTGCATCCTCTTGTGCAGGATGGTATTCCCACAATGTTTGGCAGTTTGAACAAGGAAAAGGAGTTCATTGTTCATGGGGCATTAGGAAGTTCAAAATTTTTGTGCTTCTAAAACAGGCTTCAACTGCTGAAAGCAGCATAGCCAAAGGGGGGAAAAATGATTGCTCTTGACTTTGGTAGGCCTTGGGTATTGTTTTTCTTTCTACTCTGGAATTTAAGGTTTTTCTAATGATCTTTGTATTTTTTTTTTAATAGAGGAAGAGGAGTTTTTAGAAGAGATTCTTAAAGGATAAAAATTTTAAAAACCAAGCACATTTGAGTGCTTTAGTTTTCTTTTCCTAGTAGGAATGATAATGATGGCTACACAAATTGCTTCTTTGACTTCTAGGTCTTGGTTGGGCTCTCTAGCCTCCGTAACTCAGGAACATAGAGGAAAGACTATTATATTAAAGCAGTTGACCTGTGAAATATTGTACCTCCTCCAAAGCATTCTTTTGCTGTCAAACTATTTTGTTATAGTGGTTCAGCCAGATGCTGGGATAAGCATTGTTTATTTCTTTCAAATATTTGAGTCTGTAAGGTGGCAGCTTTTCCCTTTGTATCCATGTCTCTGGACTTTTAATACTGGTAAGAGATTCTATGGAAGTTGAGATTTAGGGGAGGTAAGTATCTAGGCCATGCTTGGAACCATTTGCTGACTTTGAACCAAGCCTGCCTACCTGGTGTGAGAGAGGCAGTGGAGCGAAGGGGAGGGATTGCCATAAGGGAAGGATGGATGGTCTCAGGGAGGCAGGCTGCTAGCATGGAGACAGTGCCCAGGCATGTGGCTGGGGCTTGAGGGAGACATCTCTCCCTGCAGAAGGAGACTTTGGGTGTCTTACCTTATTCTTTAGGCTTCTAGAATGAGGCACTGAGCAAGTCAAGTGTGAGGCCAAGGGCTACCATGTTCAGATATTCATATCCTATTCATATTCATGTCCTACAGGACCCATAGGAGGAATTCGGAGTATTGACACAGTAAAGCACAAGGCCAGTTCTTCACATTGGGGCACAGGGTCTACAGGGCTGGCAGTAATGGTTGACCTGATGCCAGTCCCCCAAAGATTGAAACCACCATGACTAGGGGATGTGATACTGGTTCTGAACTTAGAGTAGGTGTGAGACCGTATGTGGGGACAGTGGTTTGTAGAGGGGGCTGTTGGGGCAGAAAACAGGACAAGTTGTTACATGCTTTCCAGAGGCACAAGGGCGAGCCGAACTGGAGACACAAGGGCAAGCCGAATGGGATGATGGGAATTCACACAGGTCTTGAGAAGAGTAAAGTATTCTATTTCAGAAAATAATTTATCTTCCCATCAATCATTTTACATATTTACATACAAATGCACAGTTCTGTCATTTATTATGTTTTTACCCAATAATTAAATTCTCTAATTAGAACCCAAGCTCCTTTCTTTGCATAGTGCACATTCTTTTGGGGGTTAGTATGCTGGGCCACGTGGTCACCTACAATTAAATACTGTTTTATTGCAGCCTATGGAATAATAGGTTTTGCCTAATATTAAAGGTTTTCTCTGGCTCCTTCAAAAGCCTCTCAATTCACAAATTCAAGGTAAACCTGTTTTCTTCAGCATAAAGCTTTATTCTTTGTTAGGTTTTAATAGACCAATGTGACCCTGAACTGTGGACTCTAAGTTTCCTTTATGTATCCTATATTGGCTGGGTTAGCTGTGGTGGGGACAGATGTGGTGGGGGATCAGGGCAAAGCGGGAGGAGGAGGGATAGGCAGGAGTACTATGGTTCCAATAAGAAAAAAAAAAAAAAACATTATGTGCAGAGAATGAGTTTTTCATTCCTCAGTTTATCCAGCCTATATTGGTGCAATAGTCCTGTTGATCAGTCTAAAATACAATTATGTGTGATTCTGGGATCTGATTTTCAACCCATTCACCTCTGAATGGAAGATGGCCAGGGCAGGTGGGCTGTGGGGGCTTCTATGTAGTCAGCAGCTGCCCTAGTCAGTTGTCATGTATTATGGCACAAAAAGAACTCCTTGGATCTCTCTGGAAAAAGGAATCTTTTATGACATTATATTTACACAAACCAAGCAATGAAACCATACAAAACAAAAAGAATAATTTGAGATTTCAGTGACAACTTCCCCCTGTAATGGAAAACATTTAAGCATTAGAGTCAGGAAATTTGGTGTCGTCACAGTCATCTTGATGCTGTCTCATTCAAGCTGTGCAACTCAGGGCAGCCCTGATGACCTCTCTGGACCTTACTTTTCTGTAAAATGTTGGTTATGATAGGCTGGCTCACTGAGAAGTTGATGGGAAGGCATGAGAACAAGCCTAGTATGGCATCTGGCACATAGTAGGCACTTAGCAGCCCCCCTCCTTTGTAACATGGACTTGGATTGAAGCTTCAGCCTTCAGACAGTTCCCTTTCTTTATAGGGCTGTGGCAGGACCAGGTGGGACTTGATTTTAGAAAATGCATGTGCAGAGCTGGGGAGACAAAAGCCCCTTTTCAGCTCCTGCTTCAAGATGACCACGCTCCATATGGCTTCACCTGCTGCGCACTGTTCTAATTG
The DNA here is from genome assembly GCF_047511675.1 of Marmota flaviventris. NCBI lineage: Eukaryota > Metazoa > Chordata > Mammalia > Rodentia > Sciuridae > Marmota > Marmota flaviventris. Next base: position 122,180,827 of record NC_092518.1, read on the forward strand.
CAATCAGAATGGATCTCATTAGGGTTACAATGGCCCAGGAAAATGAAGAGTGGTTACCATGGCCCACTCCCTGGGCCTCCCAGCCGGGCGGTCCAAAAAGAAGCAGAGTCGAAAACGTTTCCTGTAATTACAGTGCCCAACACGGCACCCCAAGGATGTTGGGAGCTTAATAAATAGCCTTTGAGAATTTTTTCTTTCTGTCTGCCAAGTGTTTATTACAAATAAGTGGAGGTCTGCTTCAATGGCAGTGTACATGCCCCAACCCCGCCTCCTTGAAGCACTTACACACAAGCTTGGTGTAAGGGGGCCCATGTAGAACAGAGTAAGGAATAGTAGCTGCATGCTTCCTGCATGGATGCACAGAGAATTCCTAGTGACCACTATTAGGTGTGGGCTAAGTGATTAAAAAACCAACTGCATTCTGTATGAAAATAGACAATCAACGAACATTTTCTCATTTGGGTGTGGGTAGGATGGGAGCAGGCATAATCATTTACCTTGGGGAGATATTCTAACTTTGTCAAATCATTTAGAGAGGATGAAATGGATATGAATCACTTTGCCACTCGTTGACCAGTGTCATTGGATTCATATCAGTTTGGTTTGTTTTCTGGGGAATATATGTGCAATCTGGGTATCTGCAACCAAGTATAAGTGATGCCTTTTGCCTTGAGACTGTGAACTTTGCCTGAATAAGAGCTAAGGAGAGGCAACCTAGTACATGATTTGGTCAGTCACAGGTTTTTCTGGAAAAGTAGCATTAAATTCTGAAAGCAATAACACAAATGCTCTTTAAAGATTTAATAGCATGCATTTTTAATGAAAAGATTCCATATTCTATAGTCTGTCTATTTGTTGGTCTTGATCTATTGACCTAACATCTATCCATCCATTCATATAAATTAATTGGATGTTTGCACTGTGACTCTTTAAATATTTTGTCTTATCTAACTAGTATTACTGACCAGGATTAAGTAGAAAATGTTCTTCACTTGCCCTGAATCTATGCTGGAGGCTGAAATCTTGTGCTGCTGTGCTCAGCTCCTGTTCAGGCACCATTTAGAGCGCAAGTGGCTGCTATGGCATTAGAAGCTCTCATGGAACCTCTACCTGGCTTTACTTTTTATAGCCTTATTTTGCTTGCTCAGCCTTTTCCTTTCATTCTACACATTGCTTGTGTGTGCTGCCTCCTCCTCTTGTGTTTTTTTTTTTTGTTGTTGTTCCAGGAAGAGATGGCCTTTTATTTCTTTATAGATAGTGAATGTCCTGGATGGGTCTATCTGCATGCAGAGCTCTGGGTTTCTGTGATGTAGAGGCAGGTCCCTAGGGTCTTTTTTTTTTTTTTTTTTTGAAGGCCATTAAGATAAATAACTCTTCTGTTCTTCTCATCATGCAAAAGGAGTGTTGTGGGATGAAGAGGGTACCTCACAAAGTCAGGAGAGTCATACTGAGGAGGGACAGAATGGAACCAGGCCATTTACCTGGTAAGCAGTTGTCTGTAGAGATCTTGTAGCCCATGGGGAGACACAGAGAGGTAGACACCCCCAGGTGCAACTATGTTGTTTCAGTTTCTCCTCAGTATATGGAATTGTCCACCTGCCAAGACCTTAGAGGGGCAAGGTTACTTTTCTGGGCCAGCCGTCCTAAGGTCAATTTAAAGAACTGTCATGCTAGGAAGGAAAAAAACCTGTGTTCACATGGAGCAAAAAGAGAGGTATCTCCAGATCACAAAGAGCAGACTCAGTCTGTAACAGGGTGTAACAATGGGATCGGAGGTAACGCAGTAGCAGCAGCAGTGTTATAAGGGATCACCAGTGGTCCTAACCCTGAGTGAAGAACAGCTGTACACTCTAGTGGGAAGCTTGTAAGCAGCAGTGAGCCGGTAAAGTAGATTGAGTCCTAGGGCCATGATGGGAGCCCACATTTAACAAAATTTTATTGAGTGCCTATTGTGTGAGGTTCTGTTTCATTGACTCTTGAACACAGTGTGCCTATTTGTCGCATTTCAGAGCTGCTGGGATTACTCCTTTGGTTCAGATAGTGACAGCCTAATCCATGCATTATAAAATTCCCCCACAAACTATTGCCTGATGATCTAAATAGCCAAAGATAATCTTTGCTTAGATGTGGGCTAATGCAGTCCTTTAAAATTCACTTTTGTGTCAGGGCCACTGGACTACCAGTAATGACACTCAAAAATATAGCCACATAAAATTAATAATACTTACTTAATATATTAATATATTCAATGTTCAAATTTCCTGGATTGTATATTTTTTTTAAATAATTACATTTGATTTGACAGGATCCAAGCAAGATCTACAGATTACATTTGGTTGGTAAGTCTCTTAAGTTTCTCTTATAAACAGCATACCATTACTCTATCTTTGGTTCTTAACATTTTTCTTTTTTTAGTTTTAGATGGACACAGTATCTTTATTTTTGTATGGTGCTGAAGATCAAACCCAGTGCCTCATATGTGCAAGGCTGGTGCTCTACCAATGAGCCCCAGCCCCAGCCCCATTACTACATCTTTAATGTCATTTATTTGTTGAAGAACCAGTTTATTTATATCTTAGAATTTCCCACATGAACTTAACTAATCAGATATACCCTCTTGGAGTTGTTTATTGGCTCATCTATATCCCATATTTCCTGTAATTAGGCAGTTAAATATACATTCAGTTTTTAAAATCTCTGTCATTATGTCATATGCTTTTTCATTATTAATACCTTATCTTCATACAGACTATAACATAATTTGACTCATATTTGCTATTTTCTCTATGGTGTTATTTGTGTGACCATATAGGTGTGTATATGCATACATGTATGTTTCAAAATAATAATAATACCAATATTACTTTGACTAATAAATACAATTTTATTTTTATTTATCTTGTTTCAGTCTCATTTAGCATCTCAAATCTGTAACTATATGTCTGCTTTATTTGGGAGAATTTCAGCAATCATTAAAAAAAAATTGCCACATTCTCTCTGTTTTCCTCATGAATTGCCACTTAAACTTGTGTTAGTTTTTGTTTTTTTTTGTACATAGATTGTTTGACAGGTCCCTGAAGTTCTATTCATTAAAAAATCTATTTACAATGTTCTTCAGATTTGACAATTTCTATTAATCTGTCATCAAGTTCATTGACTCCTCTGCCATTTCCATCCATTATGGGTGGGCTAACAGTACAATTAATGAAATAGCTTTGTTTAGTTCATTTTTATTTTAGATAATTATATTTTTAGTTGCAGAATTTACATTTGAACCTTTTTTTCCCTCACCAATGTGTTTAACTACTTCTAATATTTTGGTTATTTTCTTCTTATGTTTTTATCTTTTTCTTTTTTATAAACCTTGGTATAAACCTATTATGTATAAGATTTTACACTCTGCTTTTTGTATTTATTTCCCCCTATCTTACACACAGAAAATTATTTGTAGCATCATTTTTTTTGGTGTGGGGGGTGGTATTGGGATTGAACCCAGGTGCACTTTACAAACTGAGCTACATCCCCAGAACCCTTTTTTATTTTAAGACAAGGCCTAAGTTGCCTAGGGTTTTGTTTACTTGCTGAGGCTAGCCTCGAACTTGTGATCTTCCTGCCTCAGCCTCCCAGGCTGCTGGGATTACATGTATGTGTCACTGCACCCAGTTGCAACATCACTTTTTTAAAAGACAAGGACTTACTATGTTGTCCAGACTGGTCTTGAACTCCTGGGCTCAAGTGATGCTCCTGCCTCAACTTCCTAAGCAGCCAAAACAGTAGGTGTGTGCCAGCATACCTGGTTTCTACATCATTTTTAATGACTGCCTAATTTATATCATACCACTATAGGACTATTCTGTATTATTAAGTGTTTGTGGATCGCAGTTTATGTTACTGCAAATTATGCTTCATTGAAAATCTATGTGCATAAATCTTTGAGTTTTAGACTGTTTTGTAGAGTAGACTTTTAAAACCAGAAGTTTTAGATCCATATGTATAAATCTTGTTGAAGACTTTAAAATTCTCTTGTCAAATTGATTGTTAGTAGTTGAATCAGTTTTCAACCTATGAACAATATGTGAGGAATGCTACTGTCTCCAAATGTCTCTAGTAGTGAGTAGTACCATTGATCTTTTTTTCCCTAATTTTACAGTGTTAATTAATGTTGAGAGCCACAGCCGAAGGGGCCCCAGCAAACTTCCAGCTGCCAGCAAACTTCCAGCTGCCGGCTGATGATTGGCTCACAGCGGCCCCAGCAACATCTAGCTGATTGGCTCCTCGGCCCCAGCAACATCTAGCTGATTGGCTCCTCTGCGGTGATGCTCATTGGACTGTTTCCCTGCCCTTTCAGACCACGGAGCTGCTCATTGGGGGACTTTTTTGGCTCCGCCCACGTGACCCAGCTAATCGGCCTCAAGAGCAGGAGGATTGTGGGAGGTGGGGAGAAGCTTGTGTGGGAGAGAGAGGCTTGTAGAAAGCCGGTGGTGGCAGTTGAGGCTCTGAGGGTTTTTCCTGAGAGGCTGTTTTGTTTGGCGTGTGTGGTTCTAAAAATAAAGTTAGTTTCTTTTGACAAGTGGCTCCTGATTGTGCCCAGCCAGACTGCGGCAAATTAAATTTGACCTGTTGCTGTCTCCATAGCTTGAGTCCCTACTTAATGATTTTGTAACCTAACTTGGTTAACTGAAACCTAATTAGGAGTATCTTTTTGTAACAGGTAGCCAGTTCTCAGCCAGTCAGAAGCATATGAGCTTTAGCCAGTCATAGGCTGCCAACTGATTTGATCATGTCCAAATAATGTGATTGCCTAGCTGTAATCAATCAAGCTACTTCTGTACTTTACTTTCCTGTTACGTTTATAAATATTTATATATTTATATGTTTATAAATACTTATAAATGCCATTCACCTGTAGCAGAATGGAGATCTCTGAACTTCTGATTCCTGAATGTCACATGACTCATGAATCATTTGCTCATATACACTGTGTTAAGTTGAATTTTTTGAAAGTTTTTCGTTTGATAATAGGCTAAAGAAAGATTTCCTTGGTTTTCTTTTTTTGGCATTTATTTTGGAATACTTCCAGTAAACACTGTTTTCAGATGTTCATTAACCATTTCCTCCTTGTGAATTATCTATTGGTCTCTCTTAATTAATTAATTAATTAATTTTGTTTTTGTGGTGCTGGGCATTGAATCCAGGACTTTGTATGTGTTGCATGTGCTAGGCAAGAGCTCTACCACTCAATCACAGCCCATCCCTTTATATTTAATTTTGTTATTTTGATTTTTTACTGCTGGGGATTGAACCCAGGGCTTTGTGCATGCTAGGCAAGAGCTCTACCATTGAGCCATGTCCCCAGCCCTATCTTAACTATTTTTAAGCCCTGTTTTTAAATAGCATGCCAGTGATATTAAGTACATTCATACTGTTGTACAACTATCATTACCATTCATCTCCGTAAGTCTTCATCTTATAAAATTGAAATTCTGTACTCATTAACCAGTAACTCCCCACCAACCCTGACAACCACCATTCTACTTTTTGTCTTTATAATTTTGACTTTCTTATATGAATGAAATCAGTTATTTTTTTATGACTGACTTACTTGACTTAGCATAATGTCCACAAGGTTCATTCATGTTTTAAAATATGTCAGAATATTCTTCCTTTTCTCCTTTTTTTTTTTTGTATCAGGGATTGAACCCAGAGGCACTTAACCACTGAGCCACATACTCTTCTTTTATATTTTATTTAAGGACAGGGTCTTGCTAAGTTCCTTAGGGCCTCTTAGGGCCTCTCTGAGTTGCTGAGGCTGGCTTTGAACTTGCAATCTTCCTACCTCAGCCTCCTGAGCCACTGGGATTACAGGTGTGCATCACCACACCTGGCATTTCTTCTTTTGTAAGGCTGAAGAGTATTCCATTTTATGGATGTGCTACATTTTGCTTATGATTTATCTGTCAGTGGTCACTTAGATTGCTTCCATGTTTTTGGTATAGTGCATAATGTTGATATGAACATGAGTTTACAGATATCTCTTTGAGACTCTGCTTTCAGTTCCTTTGACCATAAACCCAGAAGTGGAATTACTGGATCATATGGTAATTCTATTGTTAAGTTTTTGAGGAACCACCATATTGTTTTCCATAGCACTCTGCTGCTGTACCCTTTTACATTCCTATTAACATTGTACAAGAGTTCCAATATCTCCATATCCCAACACTTGTTCCTTTTTTTAAAAATAGTAGTCACCCTAATCATTGTGCACTGGTGTCTTTTTTATTTGTTCTAATTAGTTACACATGACAGAAGAATGCATTTTAACATATTGTACACAAGTGGAGCATAACTTCTTATTCCTCTGGCTGTACATGGTGCTGAGTCACTCCAGTAATGTAATCATACATGTATACAGGGTAATAATGTCTGTCTCATTCTTCCCTACCACCTTCCCATCCCTACCACCCCACCCCTCTGGTGACTCCCCTCTGCACAATTCAAAGTTCCTTCTTTCTTCCCTAACATGCCCCCACTATGTATCATCATCCACTTATCAGAGAAAACATTTGGCTTTTGATTTCTTGGGATTGACTTATTTCACTTAGCATGATTTTCTCTAGTTTCGTCCATTTACCTGCAAATGCCATAATTTCATTCTTCTTTAAGGTTGAGTAATATTCCATTGTGTATATGTTCCACATTTTCTTTATCCATCCATCTGTTGAAGGATGCCTAGGTTGGTTTCAAAGTTTAGCTATTGTGAGTTGAGCTGCTATAAACATTGATGTGACTGTGTCACTGTAGTATGCTGATTTTAAGTCCTTTGGATGTAAACTGAGAAGTGGGAGAGCTGGGTCAAATGGTGGTCCATTCCAAGTTTTCTGTAGAATCTTCATACTGCTTTCCAGAGTGGTTACACCAATTTGTAGTCCCACTAGCAGTGTATGAGTGTACCTTTTCCCCCACATCCTCATCAACACTTATTATTGTTTGTATTCTTGATAATTGTCATTCTGACTGGAGTGAGATGAAATCTTAGTTTTTTTAAAAACATTTATTTATTTATTTCTTAGAGTAGTTTTGATTTGCATTTCTCTAATCACTAGGGATGATGAACATTTTTTCATATGTTTCTTGATGATTATATATCTTCTGTGAAGTATCTGTTCAATTTCTTAGCCAATTTATGATTGGGTTATTTATTTTTTTGTGTTAGGTTTTTATTTTTTTTTTAGTTGTAGATGGACATGATATCTTTATTTTTATTTATTTATTTATTTTTAATGTGGTGCTGAGAATCGAACCTAGGGCCTCACATGTGTGAGGCAAGCACTCTACCAGTGAGCTACAACCCCAGCCCTGGTGTTAAGTTTTTTGAGTTCTTTATATATCCTGGAGATTAGTGCTCTATCTGAGGTATATGTTGTAAAGATTTTCTCCTATCCTATAGGCTCTCTCTTCATGTTCTTAATTGTTTTCTTTGCTGAAAAGAAGCTTTTTAGTTTGAATCCATCCCATTTATTGATTTTTAATTTTACTTCTTGTGCTTTAGGAGTCTTGTTAAGGAAGTTAGATCCTAAGCCAACATGATGAAGATTTAGGCCTACTTTTTCTTCTGTTAGGCATAGGGTCTCTGTTCTAGTGCCTAAGTCCTTGATCCATTTTGAGTTGATTTATGTTCAGGGTGAGAGATAGGGGTTTAATTACATTTTGTATATATGAATTTCCCATTTTCCCAGCACCGTTTTTTAAATAGGCTGTCTTTTCCCCAATGTATGTTTTTGGTACCTTTGTCTAGTATGACATAACTGTATTTATATGGGTTACTCTGTGTCCTCTATTCTGTACTATTGGTCTACATGTCTGTTTTGGTGCCAATGTCATGCTGTTTTTGTTACTATGGCTCTGTAGTACAGTTTATGGTCTGGTATCGTGATGCCACCTGCTTCACTCTTCTTGATAAGGATTGCTTTAGTTGTTCTGGGTCTCTTATTTTTCAAGATGAATTTCATGACTGCTTTTTCTAGTTCTATGAAGAATGTCATTGATATTTCAATAATAATTGCATAAAATCTATATAACAGTTTTGGTAGTATGGCCATTTTGACTATATTAATTCTGTCTATCCAAGAGCATTGGAGATCTTTCCATCTTCTAAGGACTTCTTGAATTTCTTTCTTTAGTCTTCTGTAGTTTTCATTATAGAGGTCTTTCACCTCTTTTGTTAGATTGATTCCTAAGTGTTTTTTTTTTTTTTTGGGGGGGGATACTGGGGATTGAACTCAGGGGCACTCGACCACTGAGCCACATCTCCAGTCCTATTGGTATTTTATTTAGAGACAGGGTCTCACTGAGTTGCTTAGCATCTTGCTTTTGCTGAGGCTGGCTTTGAACTCACAATCTTCCTGTCTCAACCTCCTGAGCCACTGAGATTACAGGGGTGCACCACTATGCCTGTCCTAAGTTTTTTTTTTTTTTGAGGCTATTGTGAATGGGATAGTTTTCCTAATTTCTCTTTCAGTGGCTCCATTGCTTATGTATAGAAATGCATTTGATCTATGGGTATTGATTTTATATCCTGCTACTTTGCTGAATTCATTTATAGTTCTAGAAATTTTTTAGTAGAATTTTTTGGATCTTCTAAATATAAATCATGTTATCGGCAAACAGTGATAGTTTGAGTTCTTCTTTTCCTATTCATATCCTTTTAATTTCTTTCATCTGTCTGATTGCTCTAGCTAGAGTTTCAAGGCCTATGTTGAATAGAAGTGGTGAAAGAGGTCATCCTTGTCTTGTTCTAGTTTTTAAAGGGAATGCTTTCAATTTTTCTCCATTTAGAATGATGTTGGCCTTGGACGTAGCATAGATAGCTTTTACAATGTTGAGGTATGTACCTAATATCCCTAGTTTTTCTAGTGTTTTGAACATGAAGAGATACTCTATTTTGTCAAATGCTTTCTCTGCATCTATTGAGATAATCAAATGATTCTTGTCTTTAAGTCTATTGATGTGATTTATTATGTTTATTGATTTGTGTATGTGTGTGTGTGTGTGTGTGTGTGTGTATAGTGCTGTGAATTGAACCCAGAACCTTGTGCATGTGAGGCAACACTTATCCCTAGCCCCTGATTTCTGTATGTTGAACCAACCTTGCATCCCTGGAATGAAGCCCACTTAATCGTGATGCACTATCTTTTTAAAGTTTTTGTATGCAATTTGCCAGAATTTTATTGAGAATTTTTGTACCTATGTTCTTCATGAATATTGGTCTGAAATTTTCTTTTTTGATGTGTCTTTGTCTGGTTTTGGTATCAGGGTGATACTAGTTTCATAGAATGAGTTTGGAAGGGTTCCCTCCTTTTCTATTTCATGGAATAATTTGGGAAGGATTGGTGTTAACTCTTCTTTAAAGGTCTTGTAGAACTTGGCTAAGAATCTGTCTGGTTCTGGGCTTTTTTTGGCTGATGGCTTTTGATGGCATCTTCTATTTCCTTGTTTGAAATTGATATGTTTAAATTGTGTATGTCCTCCTGATTCACTTTGGGTAGATCATATGTCTCTAGAAATTTGTCAATGTCTTCAAGATTTTCTATTTTATTCCAGTATAAATTTTCAAAAATACTTTCCAATTATCTTCTGTATCTCAGTATTGTCAGTCATGATATTTCCTTTTTCATCACAAATTTTAGTAATTTGTGTTTTCTCTTTTTCTTCATTAGTGTAGCTAAGGGTTTATGAATTTTATTTATTTTTTCAAAGAACCAACTTCATGTTTTGTAAATTTTTTCAGTTGTTTCTTTTGCTTCAATTTTATTGATTTCAACTCTGATTTTAATTATTTCCTGTCTTTTACTACTTTTGGTGTGGATTTGTTCTTTTTCTAGGGCTTTGAGATGTAATGTTAGGTCATTTATTTGTTGACTTTTTATTCTTTTAATGAATGAACTCAATGCAATGAACTTTCCTCTTGGCACTGCCTTCATAGATTTTGATATGTTGTATCTGTGTTCTCGTTTACCTCTAAGTATTTTTTTTATTTCCTCCCTGATTTCTTCTGCTATCAATTCATCATTCAATAGCATGCTATTTAGTCTCCAGGTGTTGGAGTAGCTTCTATTTTTTATTTCATCATTGATTGCTTGTTCCATTTTGTTATAATCTGATAGAATGCAGGGTAGTATCTCTATTTTTTGTATTTGCTGAGAGTTGCTTTGTGGCATAACATATGGTCTATCTTAGAGAAGGATCCGTGTGCTGCTGAGAAGAAAGTGTATTTGCTCACTAATTGATGAAATACTCTATATATGTCTGTTAAGTCTAAATCATTGATTTTGTTATTTAGTTCTATAGTTTCTTTGTTTAGTTTTTGTTTGAAAGATGTATCCAATAGTGAGAGAGGTGTGTTAAAGTCACCCAGTATTATTGTGTTGCAGTCTATTTGATTCTTGAAACTGAGAAGGGTTTGTTTGATGTACATAGATGCTTCATTGTTTGTGGCACATATATTTACAGTTGTTATGTCTTGTTGATGTATTATTCCCTTAAGCAGTATGAAATGTCCTTCTTTATCCCTTCTATGTTTGGTTTGAAGTTCACTTTATTTAATATGAGGATGGAAACCCCTGCTTGTTTCCGCAGTCCATGTGAGTGATGTGTTTTTTCCCAACTTTTTTTTTTTTTTAAAGAGAGAGAGAGGGAGGGGGGGGGAAGAGAGAGAGAGAGAGAGAGAGAATTTTTTTAATATTTATTTTTTAGTTTTCGGTGGACACAGCATCTTTATTTTATTTTTTATGTGGTGCTGGGGATCGAACCCAGTGCCCCAAGCATGCCAGGCAAGTGCGCTACTGCTTGAGCCACATCCCCATCCCCCAACTTTACATCTTTAGTCTGTGGATTTCTTTGCCTATGAGCTGAGTCTCTTGAAGACAGCATATTGTTGGGTCTTTCTCTCTCTCTCTTTTTTTTTTAATCCAATCTGCCAGTCTATGTCTTTTGATTGATGAGTTTAGGCCATTAACATTCAGGGTTATTATTGAGATATGATTTGTATTTCTGGCCATTTTGGTTTATTTTTGGTTTTTAACTTGATTTAGTTTCTCTTTTGGTTGTCCTTTTCTTTAGTTCCTCCCTTTGCTGGTTTATATTGTTTTTTTTTTTTCTTTCCTCCTCATGGACTATTTTGCTAAGAATGTTCTGTAGTGTTGGCTTTCCAATTGTGAATTGTTTTAAATTTTATCATTGAAGGTTTTTTATTTCATCTTCAAGTCTAAAGCTTAATTTTGCTGAAAATAAATTCTTAGTTGGCATCCATTTTCTTTCAGAGATTGATATATGTTATTCCAGGACCTCCTGGCATTGAGGGTCTGGGTTGAGAAATCAGCTGAAATCCAAATTGGATTCCCCCTATTTGTAATTTGATATTTTACTCTCACAGCCTTTAAAATTCTTTCCTTATTCTGTATGTTAGTCATTGTCATTATAAAGTGCCTTGGTGTGGGACTACTCTAAGTTTGTACATTTGGGGGCCCTATAAGCCTCTTGTAGTTGATTTTCCCTTTCATTCTTTAGAGTTGGGAAATTTTCTGATATTATGTCATTGAAAAGATTATGCATTCCTTTGGTTTATATCTCTATGCCTTCATCTACTCTGATAAATCTTAAATTTGGTCTTTTTATGTTATCCTGTATTTCTTGGAAGTTCTGTTCATGGTTTCTTACCATCTTCTCTGTGCAGTTGACTTTATATTCAAGAGTGTATATTTTGTCTTCATTGTCTCAGGTTTTGTCTTCTAATTGGTCTAGTCTGTTGGTGACACTTTCCATTGAATTTTTAATTTGGTTTATTGTTTCTTCATTTTGAGGACATCTGCTTGATTCTTTTTTATAATCTCTGCCTCTTTACTGAAGTGATCTTTCAGTTCCTATTTTTTTTTCTCTCTGATACCATCCTTTATTTCAAAGATGTCAGTCTAAACTATGTACCTTCTAAACTCCTTCTCTGACATTTCTTCTACTGTGTTGTCTATGAATTCTATTGTTGGAACATCTTGGTTTGTTTGAGGTGCTTTGTTTCCTTGTTTTTTCATGTTTGTGTGTCTTCCCATCTAGTGGTATGGATCTGCGGCTGTACAATAGCACAACAGAAATTCTTTCTTCTAATTGTAACTTAATACCCAGTGATCCCTCAACCTCCCTCCTTCCTACTCTCTCCAGCCTCTGGTAACTGCTATTCTACTCTCAATGTCTATGAGATCAACTTTTTTATATTCCACATATGAATGAGATCATTCAATGCTTGTCTTCCTCTGCCTGGCTTCTTTCACTTAACATAAATATCTCTAGTTTTACTCAAGCTGTTGCACATGACAGGATTTCATTCTTGTTTAGGTATGAATACTCTTTCATTGTGTGTATGTACCACATTTACTTTATCTATTTGTTATGATTTAGATATGAGGTATCCCCCAAAAGCTCACGTGTGAGACAATGCAAGAAAGCTTAGAGGTGAAATGATTGGGTTATGAGAGCCTTAACCTAATCAGTGAATTAATTTCCTAATAGTGATTAAGTGGTTGGTGGCTGTAGGCAGGTAGGATGTAGCTGGAGGAAGTGGGTCTTTGGGGGGGTTGTACCTTTGGGATTTGTATTTTCTCCTTGGTGAGGGGAATGTCTCTCTCTCTCTCTCTGTTTCCTTGTGTGATATTCTGAGCTGTGCTCCTCTGTCATACCCTTCCTCTGGGATGTTCTTTCTCACCTCAGGCTTAGAGCAGTGGAGCTGGCCATCTGTGGACTAGACTTCTGAAATTGTGAGTGCCAAATAAACTGTTTCTCCTCTAAAATTGTTCTTGTCAGGTCTTTTGGTCATAGCAAAAAGTCGGCTAAAACCCTTATTCCTCAGTTGATGGGCACTAAGGTTGTTTCCGTGTCTTGGCTGTTGTGAATAGTGCTGCACTGAGCATGGAGTGCAGATATGTCTGACATCCTAATTTCATTTTCTTTGATTATATACCCAGTAGTGGGATTGCTGGATCACATGGTAGTTCTGCTGTTAATTTTTTTGAGGAACTTCCACACTGTTTTTCATAATGGTGTTCTCATTCACATTCCCACCAACAGTGTGCGTGGATTCTCTTTTCTCTACATCCTCATTTGCACTTGGTATCTTTTGTCTTTTTGATAATAGCTATTCTAACTGGAGTGGAGTGATACTTCATTGTTGTTTTGATTTGCATTCCCCTAATGATTAGTACTGTTGAGCATTTCTCATATCCCTGTTATCCATTTGTCTGTCTTCTTTTGAGAGATGTCTATTGAGGTCTAGGTCTATTGCCCATTTCTGGTTTGTTTTGTTTGTTGTTTGTTGTTTTGTTTTTGCAGTGCTGGGGATGGAACCTAGGGCCTCATACATGTTAGGCAAGCTCTCTACCACTGAGCCACATCCCTATCCCTTATTGCTCATTTTTAATCAGGCTTTTTGTTTTTGCTATTAAGTTTTTGGAGTTCCTTATATATTCTGTATCTTTTAAATTATTTTTGTTTATTATTTCTCACTCCCATCTCTTTTGTTTCTCCTTTATCTTATTTGAGGGAGAAACTTGATTGTCCTGTAAACTTCCCAGTCTGAATTTTGCTGAATGTATACCAATGGTGACACTCAGTATGTTCCTCTGTATTTCTTATAAATTCATAGTTAGATCTAGAGGCTTGTTTAGATTCAAGTTTGATTTTTTTGAGAAAACTGCTTCATAAATATTATGCTCATCTGTCAGGATGCTTAGTTATCTTTCTTTTTGTAGTATTATCATGCATTGATGATCAGTGTCCAGATATATTATTCCATTGAGGAATACAAAGTAATGGGATTTTAATATTTTCAGTTTCTCTTCATTTGTTCACTGGGATACTTGTATTAAGACAAATATTCCAGACCTTGAGAACATCATGCTAAGTGGAATGAGTCAGTCTCAGAAAGTCAAGGGTTGAATGTTTTCTCTCATATATGGAAGCTAGAGAGAGAGAAAGAAAAAGAGAGGAATGAAAAAATAAGGGAATATCAAGAAAATAGACCAACAGAGTAGAAGAAGGAGATGAAGGGGCAGAGAATAGGGAATGGGGAAGTACTGGGCAGTGAAATTTACCAAATTATGCTCTGTCCATGTATGAATATCACCATCTGGCTGGACTGGCGATATGAAGTGGGTTCAAAGGAGCTGGCTGTATCAATAGCTAAGAAAATGGCAAAGAAACCATGCAGCACTCAAACATAAGTTTGTAAGGCAGGATGGCTCGGCTTGGTGACCTCAAAGGTCAGCTCTAGCACTGGAAGGAGCAAGACAGTGAGCACACCCAAAACCTTCTATTTATTAGGGAAAAGACAATGGAGAAAGTTCCACCCAAATAAAGCAAGGGATTGGGTTTCGAAGAGTGGAGTCTTGCTTGGTGGTGTCTTGTGGTCAGCAGATTGACTGACATCTTGGAAAACCATACCCATCTCAGGTTCTGTGTGGGATCAAAGGCAGAGTGAGAGAAAAGGCATACATATGAGACACAGCCCAGGCAGGCAGTAACATCAGGCCAGTCCCCTCATATGCTCAAATGCAGATAGCTCACACACACACACACAGCCCATGGCTGGCTTGTGACATATGAATATACCATAATGTATCCTGCTTTTATGTATAATTATAATGCACTGTTTTAGTCAGTTTTTTTTTTTGTTTGTTTTTGCTGTTGTGACTACAAAACCCACTAGAATAACTGTAGAGGAAAAATGTACTTGAGGGCTCACAGTTTCAGAGGTCTTAATCCATAGATGGTCGGCTCTATTCCTTGGAGCTTGAAATGAGGCTGAATATCATGGCAAATATATATATTTATTTTTTAGGTGTAGATGGACACAACACAATGCCTTTATTCTTATGTGGTGCTGAGGATTGAACCCGGGTCCCGCCCGTGCTAGGCGAGCGCTCTACCGCTGAGCCACAATCCCAGCCCCTATTTTTTCTTTTTTTTAATAGTTTTTTTGTTTGTTTAGTTGTAGTTCGACACAAGACCTTTATTTTTATTTATTTATCTGTTTGTTTATTTATTTATTTATTTATATGTGGTGCTGAGGATCAAATCCAGGGCCTCACATGTGCTAGGTAAGCACTCTACTGCTGAGTCACCATCACAGCTGAGCCACAGACACAGCCCCTATTTTTCTGTTTTTTCAAATAACTTGGTTCTGTTTCTTGATCTTCAGTTTCTTTTTTTTCCCCTGTATTTCATTGGTTTCCTCCATTTTCTGCATGATTTTCTTCTCACTATTTTTCTGTGGGTAGTTCTATTGCTTTTTCCAACTTCTCATGTAAATGCTTAGTTCATTCAAAAAAACTTGATTTCTTTTTTTTTTTTTAATTTTGTAGTTGTAGATGGACAACATGTCTTTATTTTATTTGTTTATTTTTATGTGGTGCTGAGGATGGAACCCAGTGCCTCACATGTGCAAGGCAAGCGCTCTACTGCTGAGCTACAACCCCAGCCCCCCCAAAAAAAACTTGATTTCTAATAAATGTGTTTAAATGTATTTAAAGCTATAAATCTTTTCCCACAAATTTCTGAGATGTAATGTTTTAATTGTCCTAGAGTTGTAAGAATTTCACAATTGTATTGATAATTTACCTTTTTAACCCAGCAGTTTTATAGTGATATTTTATTTACCTTATAAATCTGTGTTTTAGTCTGCTCTTGTATTGCTGTGACCATAATATCTTACAAGAACAACTTAGAGGAGGGAAATTTATTTGGGGCTTATGGTTTTAGAGGTCTTAATTCATAGTATACAGCCCACTCTGTTGCTGTGGGCCCATGGCTAGGCAGCCCATGGTGGGGGAAGGGCCCCCCTGCAGAGGAAAGCTACCCAGCTCCTGGTAAGTTTGAAAAGCAGGGGGGAGGAGCCATAAGGAAGATGCACTCTTTCAGAGCACGCCCCCAGTGAAATACTTCCTCCAGCCACGCTCCACCTGACTATAGTTACCACACAATCAGTCCAGTAAAACTAGGATGGACTGATTAGGTTACAGCTCTCATAATCTAATCATTTCACCTCTGTATTAACAGAAGCTTTTGAGGAACATCTCATATCCAAACCATAGCAATATGAGAGAGTATTTTTTCTTTCACATATCCCTCAAACCCATTTTCTAATTTATTTTAGGTATCCTTGGCCAGCTGCATAATTTTATTTTTCTGGAACTAGCAAATTACACTTCTTGAATAGACTCAGACCATAATAGAATGCTGGATTAAGGTATAATGATTTTATGTTACTTGGCCAGGTAACTTGAGCTGAAGAAATTTACCACTTAAAATCTTGATTAGTTAGAGGCAAACTAGAATTGGATCCCAGTGTTTTAACCATGTGATGTCCCTAAGGAAAAATAATGGTTATACCTTATATGTGCTTTTTACCCCGTTGTTGACAAAACCCTTTTTCATAACCACTGTTTACTTCGATCTTTCCAATAGCCTGGTGAGGTAGATAGAAAAGTCATTTAACCTCTGTGACTTCATCTGTCAGCTAGCATTAAAAATACTTCCAGAGCACTGTGGATTGTTTTGAGGATTGATTAATTAGAGCCAATAATCCTTTCTTTCCTCCCTCAGGGGGTTGAGGCCCTCTAGTGAGATAATGGATATGAAAATACAAAGACACACAGCGATTTGAGCAATTGTTTAGGTAGTCGAAACAGTTTCTGCTCCAAGTTCTTCTCCTTCTACTCACATTAGGAGAGGCGGGAAAAAGACACCATGAGTGAACACCTGGTTGATGGCAAGTATCTGTTACATCTGTGTTGATTGGTTTCAATCAACTTGTGCCAGGGCCATCTTCATGAATGTGTGATCTGTACAGTGCCACCGGGCCCCACACTTGGTGTAATGCTCTGCTGTTGCTGTCTTGAAGTTCATGATAATTTTACCTTTGATCTTGTGTTCCATAAGTGAAGTCCTATGAGACAGCAAAGTGTATGCACAGTCGAGATGTGCTAGGTGGTAGCGGGTGCATTCCTGGGCTCAGGTCCATAGGTGCAGAAGGCAGTGTAGGCATCAAGCAATTGGTCTGGTGTCCTGGTGTGCACAAACAGGCTAGTGTTGCAGTCTGAGGGCACACAGAGCCCCAAGGTGGCCGGGCTTGGGACCTGGGCCCATAATGCTGCCATGGATTATAGTGGCGGCTGCAGCAGAAGCAGCAACCCTGGTAGCTGCAGGACAGAATAGAGACTCTATATTGAAGAAGCACTGAGACTCAACAGGATATGAGTTTGCCAGTTTGTTTCTTGAGCTCGAATCTATTGAATCTACACAGATATTAAATCTCCAGTCCGAGTGCTAGCACAGAAACTATTCACATTCAGGCATTAAATGTTGTCAGTAAATTATTACAAAGTAAAAGTATATGTTTGAACATTTGAATAACATATACAGAGGAGTCATTAGAGTTCTTAAGAGTTTAGAATCTCTGGTTGCAGTATTACAAAGCAATATTACCATATTATCCACCCATAAGCTTAGAAATATAAATTAAGTTTAAAGATCATTCTATTCAACAGAAAAGAACACTTTTTTCATGTGAAGCTTCTGATGAACCAGTTATTAATGAGGGAGATGAATTTTAAGTTAATTTTCCTTGTCATTGAATAAAAAGTGATAGAATGCAATAACAGGTGCTTTGAATTATTTTCAAATCGTGATGCCATATTTGGCTATTGGAAAACTGTCATAAGGTACAGGAAATGTCAGAAGAAACACTAAATGCTATTGTATGAATGTACATTTAAAATTAAATTCATACTTAAGTGAAACTGATTTTTGGGGTAGGGTACCAGGGTTTGAACTCGGGGGCACTCAACCACTGAGCCACACCCCCAGCCCTATTTTGTATTTTATTTAGAGACAGGGTCTCACTGAGTTTCTTAGCGCCTTTCTGTTGCATAGGCTGGCTTCAAACTCATGATCCTTCTGTTTCAGCCTCCCAAGCTGCTGGGATTACAGGGAAACTGATTTTGTGTGAAGGATTAAGACATTGGAGAAAAATTGTTCCATGAGAATCATCAACTCTAGATGTCCTAAAATTAATATATTCATCCTAGTGTTTACATAGGCCATAAAATACTCTTTTTAAAAAAAGTATTTATTTTTTAGTTGTAATTGGACACAATACCTTATTTTATTTATTTATTTTTATGTAGTGCTGAGGATAGAACCCACGGCTTTGCATGTGCTAGGCGAGTGCTCTACTGCTGAGCCACAACCCTAGCGCCATAAAATACTCTTATAAGCTCCAGTAACATCTGTGCCAGCAGGAAGATCTTTCTCTAAATGTGAAGTTATCAAAAACTGTTCATAATTTGCTTTTGTGGTAAGAATATTTAAAATCCTCTTTCCTAGTTATTCTGAAATATACAATGTAATATTTTTAACTGTAGTCTCCTCCCTATAAAAGTTTGAGATGATGGATATGCTAAATACTTTGATTTGAACATCACCCAGAATATACATGTATTGAAACATCACATTGTACCCCATAAATATGTATACTTATTGTGTGTCAAATAACATGAAACCTTTTTTTGTTTTTGGTACCAGGGATTTAACCCGGGGCCCCTTGACCACTGATCAACATTGCCAGCCCTTTTGTTATATTTTAATTAGAGACAGGGTCTTGCTGAGTTCCTTAGGGCCTCACTAAGTTGCTGAGGCTGGCTTTGAACTTACAGTCCTCCTGCTTTAGCCTCCTAAGCTGCTAGGATTACAGGAGAATAAATGGAACTTAAAAAATTATTTGCCATTTTGCATTTGCAAAGAAGGACTGATGTTGCTTTCAATTACGTTGACAATGACATTTCTAAAAGTATATATTTTGATTATTAATAAATAAATTTGTAGAAAATTCTATGATCAGTCAAGGTATCACTTCATAAAGTGTTAATAGTTGTTAGGTTATGTAAAACCATGAAACCAAGAACATTTTTTTCTAATTTGTATGTTTTTGATTATTGGGTAAACAGAATAGTGCTCTTCCCCAAGATGTCCATGTTTTAATCCCCAGTACCTGTGAACATGGTATTTTTCAAAAAGAACTTCAAAGTTCAAAAAGAACTTCATGATTAAAGATTTTGAGATGGGGAGATTATATTGAGGTATCCATCCAATTGGCATAATATAATCAGAAGGGTAATTGTAAGGGAAAATGGGAGGCAGGACAGTCAGTGAAGGAGATGTTAAGGGAAGCAGAGATGAGAGATGTGAGAAGGAAGGGAAGGGAGAGAGATATTTGAAGATACTGTTATGGCCTTTAAAGATGGAGGAAGGGACCACAAGCCAATGCCTCTAGTATTGAAAAGGCAAAGAAATGAATTCTTCCCTAGAGCTCCAGAAGGAATGCAGCCCTGTTGACATCTTGGTTTTAGATCTTTTTATCATGAGAACTGAAAGATAATATATTTGCATTGCTTCAGGACACTACATTTGTGGTAATTTTTTGATTTAAAAATTTAACTGACACATATAAACAAAAATGTGTACATATTAATGGGTTTCATGTAATGTTTGATGCATATATACATTGCATAATATTTTAAATCACTTTTGTTGTAATTTGTTATAGCAGCGTAGGAAATGAATACATCCATGTATCTGTTGGTGCTCAGAAAACCATACCCCAAAGGGTGGCACTTTGACATGCTGAGCTGGAGAAACAATCTTGGAAGTAAGGACACTGACATTCCCCCAGGTCTATTATCTCTAATCCTCTTTTTCTCCTAAAGTACAGAGAAAGACTTTCTTTAAAATTCTCTATCTACCTAAAGACAGGATCCACCAAAGAGGAAGATAATACTGAAATTTTATTTACCATGGAGGATTAGACTCATATCAGAGACCAAAAATGAAGCAACCCACCTAGAGCCCAGGAGCACTTTGTCTCAGGCTAGTGTCTGTTCTTCAGGTTCATTCTCTCCTCTGAAAATCACTTACACCCCCTCTAAAATTGCCGACAGCCCATCTCTTTCCCCTCCTCAATGAAGAGGACTTTTAAGCCTCAATCATCTGTTCCTTCTTTTGAGGTTCATTTTTTTTATGGCTCTTGTGCACATGTTCACTAATAAAATTGTGTGTGTTCTCTCCTATTAGTCTATTGCCAATTTGTTTCAGCAGATGCAAGTACCAAACCTTCAGAGGGAAAGTTTGAATTTGCCTACCTTTCCTAGAAAAAGTGAAAAGAGCAGTGAGCCTAGGCCATAATGATAAGAGTTACACTATCCAATATGGTGACCACTAGCCACCTGACTACTGAGCACATTAAATGTGACTGGGCCAAATTGCAATGCTGCAGATATAAAATACACACCAATTTCACAGATGTAATGCAAAAAAAGTGAAAGATCTCATTAATAGTTTTAAAATAGTGGATAAATATTGAAGTTATATTTTTGATATATTAGGTTAAAACAAGTATTATTAAAATTAATTTCAGTTTTTTTACATTTTTAATGTGGCTACTAGAAAGTTGAGATTACTTTTTTTTTTTTTTTGTGCTGGGGATTGAACCCAGGGCCTTGTGTATGTGAGGCAAGCACTCTACCAACTGAGCTATATACCTAGCCCAGGTTGAGATTACTTATGTGGCTTGTGTTGTTTCTGTTGAATTCAGGTGCCTTGGAGAATACGTATATTTAAAGTGGGCAGACGAAGAAAAGTCTTTAAAGAGATCGAGAAGGAGAATAATGAGTTCTTTTTAACCAATGAAAACCAAAATGAATAGAATTTTTCCTTTCTTTTAATGTTTATGCATATTCACATACATAATTGAATCATGTAATAAATGCCATTTTTTTCATACAAATACAGCATTTACATCTTTTGGTTCTGCTAACCACGCCCCCCCCTTTCTGGTAATCAGTGTTTAACTGGTGAGTATCTGTCTTTATTTTTCTTATGTTCATATGATCATACATCTCCTTATAGTTCTAGTATGTATTATATACATACAAGGAGTTTTCTATTTTTCCTATTTTGGTTATATTCTCATTTATAAATACGGGATGATTTTTTATATATACTTTTCACGTACTGGTGATTTTACTTCTTAGATAAATTCCTAGATTTGGATTTCTGGCTCAAGAATATGTATTTCAAAAGTAAAATAGTAATTATCATTTCCAGTATCAGTGGATGGGACTATTTGCCCATTGTTTCAGTAAAGGTGAGAGCTGAAGGTTATATCAGCTAATTGTACAGATGGAATATCTCATTGCTATTTTAATTTGCATTTTTTTTTTTTTTTACTACTGAACATCTTCTCAAATGTTTACCAACTATTTGGATTTCTCCTGCTGAGCATTGCTTGATTTTTCTATAGGCTTTCTCATCTTCCTTCTCTGTGTCTCTGTCTCTATTTTTATTCTATTTAAAAGAATATCTACATGCTGGCTAATTCACTGTCAGTTATTATAATTTTAGCGATTCTAGTGGGTGTCAAGTGATAGCTCGTTGTAGTTTTAGGTTGCATTTCCTTGATGTCCAATGACATTGAGCACCTTTTAATGTCTTTTTTTTTTTTTTTAAAGAGAAAGAGAGATAGAGGAGAGATAGAGAAATTTTTTAATATTTATTTTTTAGTTTTCGGCGGACACAACATCTTTGTTTGTATGTGGTGTTGAGGATCGAACCTGGGCCGCACGCATGCCAGGCCAGCGCGCTACCACTTGAGCCACATCCCCAGCCCACCTTTTAATGTCTTTATTGGCCATTTATATATCTTATTAATGTCTTTTAATTAAACTTCTTTGACCATTTAAAAATTTTAGCTATTAAGTCTTTTGCTGTCATAAGGCTTACAGTATATGTGTATGTAGATGAATATGTGCATTTAACCATTGTATCAATTGTCTATTTGTTTAGGGAATATTTTGTCATACAAGTTTTGTTTTCATTGTGGTAATGTATACATAACATTTAACATTTTAAGCATACAGTTCAGTGGCATTAAGTACATTCACATTGTTTTGTAGCTGTCTTCAATATCCAGAACTTTTTCATCTTCCCCAAATAAAACTTTGCCTCAATTTAAAAAATTAAAAATTTAAAATAGTTAAATATATCAGGTTTTTATTTTCTAGTGTCTGTTTTTCTCATCTTGATTAAAAATATTTCTTACACATCTAGATTGTACATAAAATTTCTCAGCTTTTATTGTACCATTATTTGCTTTATTTTTATGTTTAAGCGTTTAATCCATCTAGAATATATTTTATATAGGTGTGGGGAAGGGAACAAACTCCATTTATTTCCAACAGGAGAGCCAAACGTGTGTGTCAGGGTATTCATCAGGTATTTCCCCATTGAATTGAAATATTATCTTTGTAATAAACTAACTTAAATACTGGGATATATTTCTGGGCACTTTGTTTCACTGATCTAGTTGTCGGTTTCTATGCCTATATCATATTATTTGGTTCTATTTTCATATGTAATAAATCAAATCCCACCTCAACATTCTTCTTCATAATTTTCCAAAGTATTCTCAAACATGCATATTCCCATGTGGATTTCAATATTATTTAATTAAAATCCCAAGTCTCTCAGGGTTCCAACAGTCATGACATAACATTTATATATTATTTTTTAAAGCATTTGCATTTTTATAAGATTACCTAAGAAAATAATATATTTATTTCTAGATTTTCAAATTGAATTTTATGCCCTTTAATCATTTTTTTTTCTTGATGCTAGGGTTTGAACCCAGGGCCTTATACATGCCAGACAAGTGCTTTTACCACTAGATACACCCCCAGCCTTTAATAGAATTTTTGTGATTTTATCTAGTTTCTCTATTTCTCACAATGAATTTGTTTTATACTGGGAATTGAACCCAGGGATGCTTAACCACTGTAGCACATCTCTAGCCCTTTTTATTTTTTATTTCAAGACAGAGTCTCTCTGAGTTGCTTAGGGACTTGCTCAGTTGCTGAGGTTGGCTTTGGATTTGCAGACCTCCTGCCTCAGCCTCCCTGCATTGCAGGGATTATAAGCATGCACCACTGAGCCTGGCATGAATTTATTTCTAAATGTTAATATTCAAGCTCTTGCTAATGAAATATTTTATCTCATTTTCACTTGATTTCTTTTGTTTAACTTAACATTTCTGATATTCATCCATATTGTTGTATCTGTAAGTAGCTTGGTTTTGGTTGTTGAGTAGTATTCACGTGTATTTAGCTTGATACAATTTATTTATGCATTCACCTGTTGGGTTGTTTCCAGGTTTGGGTAATATGAATACAACAGGAGGCAATGAACAATGCTTTAAAGATTTTAAAAATGGATTTATGTTTGCATTTTTCTTTGGTAGCTATCTAACTATAGCACTGCCTCTGGGTGTAATGTTTATGTTTGTAAGAAACCACCAAATGTTTAAAAAGTGGTTTGTACCATTTTACATCCCCAATAGCAGTGTAGGATAATTCCATTTGCTCCATATCCAGGTTAATATTTCATACCGTTAGCCTTTTCAATTTTAGCCATCTTATTGGGTGTGAAATGGTATCTCAACGTGGTTTTAAACTGTATGTCCCAAATAACTACTGTCTTTGACCACTTTTTTATGTGCTTTTTATCTCCTTGTATGTCTTTCTTGAGAAGTGTTTGTTCAAAAATTTTTTTGCCAGTTTTTAAATTGAGTTATCTTTGTATTACTGTTTTGTTGGAGTTTTTGTTAGTTCTTTGTCAGTAGTGTGTATTGAGAATATTTTCTCCCATTCTGGGAGAGTTTATTTTCTTAATTGTGTAATTTATGAAGAACAGAGCCTCATGAATTTTCAGTGACATTCAGTTCATCACTTTTTTCATTTTGATGCTTTGGTTTCTTTTATATTCTTGTTAGAGAATCTTTATTTCAAAGTTGTGAAGATATACTCCCATTTTCCCCAGAAGCATTATAGATTTTAACTTTTATATTTATGATACATCTCAAATTAATATTTTATTGTGATATAATTAATATGCCATGAAATTCACTATTTTAGTATGTATAGTTCAGTAAATTTTAGTATATTCATGAAGTAGTGCAACGATCACCACTGTCTAGTTTTAGAACATTTTCATCAACCACTTAGACCTGGGAAACCATTAATGTACTTCCTGTTTTTATGGATTTACCTGTTCTGGGTATTTTACAGAATCCTATAATGTCTGACCTTTTGTCTCTTTTTTTAACTTAATGTCTTCAAGGTTTATCTATATGTTAACATGTATCACCACTTCATTCCTTTTTATGGCAGAATAATATTGCATTTTTATGGACATACCACAATTTGTTTATCCACATATCAATCCATAGCCATATGGGCTGTTAAACCTTTTTAGCTGTATAATGCTGCAATGAACGTTTTTGTACATGTTTCTGTATAAACATGTTTTCCATTCTCTTGGGCATACACTGAGGTGTGACATTGCAGATAGTATGATAACTGTGGGTTTTTTTCCCTTCTTCTTCTTTTTTTTTTTTTTTTCTTTTGTGGTGCTGGGGATCTAATCCAGCGCCTCATGCAGGCTAGGTGAAAGCTCTACCACTGAGCTGCATCCCCAGCCTGGTACTTCTGTGTGCAACCTCTGTTCTTTGTGTTGCCATGCTGTCTTTATCATGTATTAAAAACGGTATACATGTGGGTCTTTTTCTGGGCTCTTTATTCTGTGAACAATGCTTTAAAGTTTTTTAAAATGGATTTATGTTTGCATTTTTCATGGTAGCTATCTAGCTATGGCACTGACTATTTTTAAAATTTATAAATCTTGTGCCAATAGTGCACTGTCTCAATCAGTGTAGTTTTAAGGTAAACATTGAAATAAGATGGTATATGTCCTCCTGCTTTGTTCTTTTAAGAATGTTTCTCGAGAATTCACCCGTGAAACTATGAAACTAACTGGTTTCATGAACCAGTTAGCTATACACTGAAGAAAAATGAGTGTATGTGCCCACCAAATGATATGTTCAAGAATGTTCGTAAAAGCTTTATTCATGATAGCAAAAACTGGAAGCAACCCAAGTATTCATTAACAGAAGAATGGAGAAATAAATTATGGTATGTTCATACAATGGAATTTTGCAGAGCAATAAAAAAAGCAAACTACTGATGCATTAACGTGGACACATCAGAAACATAATATTGAATGAAAAAAGCCATACCAAAGGAGTACATACTGTATGATGCCATTTATATAAAGTTCAAGGACTGACAAAACTTATGTATGGGTTTAGAAATCCTATTAATGATTACCTCTGTGAAGAGACGGATTTTGACTCTGAAAGGGCCATGAAGAATTCTCTTGGGTGATGGCAAAATTCTAATCTTCCCCCGGGTGTTGGTTACATAGATATTACATATGTAAAAATTCATAAAGCTGCACACTTAGGATTTAGTTGGATTACTATGTGTGATTTATATTTCTCATACAACCAAACATTAATCTTGCCTGGAACTCAGTGAACCCTTCTCAGCTTGCAAACTTCATTTTTCTTTATTTAAGGAAATTTTCTTCTATTACATATTTAATTATTACCCTCCTGCATGCTCTTTTTCTTCCTTTTGAAATTCCTGTTATTCTCAGATTGGGTGTTCTGGATCCATTTGCTTTCTATATTTCTTTTATATCTTTTTGCATTTTCTTCTTTAAAAGATTTCTTCCCCTCCATCTTGCAGGCCTCTAATGTTTTGTCTTGACAAGTGATCACTTCCTTCAGTTTATCTACTGAATTTTTAAATTTAAAATTGCATTTTTAGTCCAGAAAGCCTTTTTGATATTATAATTGGATTTCCATAACTGAACGTGTTTTATGTTCAAATAAACATTTTAAACTTTTTTTCTCTTCCAGGACATGTCTTTTTTGGGGGGTACTTATTGGTATTACTTTGTTCTTTCACTTTCTGGGTGCTGTATTATCTTAGATAGGGTGATATTATAATTTATCATCCAGATTTATGAGTACCAGGAGTGCTACTAATAATTACACAAATATCAGCAAGGACTACTTCATGGCAACTAAAATGTATAGTCACTCCACCTTAATGTGCCAATTTCTGGCTTGAGTCTCTGGTTTAGATTTGGAGAGGGAATAAGTAGCAACAATCCAAAGAGAAATCTTGGTCCCTGCAGGCAGGGGCTGTAGTTCAGTAGTAGAGCCCTTGCCTAGTATGTGCCAGGCCCTGTGTTCAATACCCAGTACTGCCAGAAACAGTGAGAGACAGAGAAAAAAAAGAGAGAGAGAGAGAGAGATATCTTGGTTCCTGGAAGCAGGCAGTATACAGTATTAGATGGCAAGTCTTTAGGCTCTGGTCTTCTAAGTTTGGAAATCAATATAGACTCTCAAGCTATGTGTCAAAAAGCAGTGGCCAAGGTGGCAGACAAATTCAATTACATAAAATATTTACTAAACTCACAGTTTAAAAAGATGTTATTTCTATTGTTTTTTTTTAATGGAGAATAATTCTGATAGTATAGTAGGAGGAATGCCATATGAGATGTTAAAAATGTAGATACCAAGAATAGAGTACTTAATTTTTCTTTCAAAGGAGGAAGGAAAGGATGGGATTAAGGGCACAAGAGGGGGTTTGGTCTTGGATGTAAGGAGGGACACTGTTGTCACCCTGAAAATGGAAATAGGGAGTTGAGGCCAGGTATGTCTATAGATATAGTATATCAGGCCTATCATGAGTTAAGAAGGCTTATGTTTGTTTTTAAAAAAATAAATTTTAAGTTTATTAAATTCAAAGACTATTCAGAGATAGATACTGAAAATTCTGTAACCCCACCCCCCACCTCAGCTACCTTCCCTATAGGCAGTGATGCTGTTTGTTTTGTAAAAGATCTATGGGAGAATGAAAAGCAAATAGCATAATTACCTATAGGAAAGGGAAGAGAATAGAGGGAATTTTCAGTTTTTTTTTTCTTTTCTCTGGTACTGGGGATTGAACACAGGGGTGCTCTACTGTTGAGCTACATCCCTAGCTCTTTAAACAAAGTTTTAATTCTTAATTTTTAAAAATTTGAGATAGCATCTCACTAAGTCTATTTTACTGGGTTGTACATTTTTAGGGTTCTTGGTACTTTTTGACAAATTGTTTCTAGGAAGATTGTAGCAGTCTGCCTTCCTGTTAGCAGTATATGAGTGTCTCTCACTGACTTCTTGCCAACCTCCCTAAGGGTATGGAATATTAACTTTTTTCTTTTTGATAGGCCCAAATTAACATATAAGTTGTGTTTTATCATGTATTTATTAGATTATTACACTACTTGAGTATCCTATTATGTAGTATGAATATGCCTTTTAAATTTTTTCAATTTCTTCATGTCTTTTGTTCATTTTTCAATTGAGATGTGCTTTTTGTTGAATTTAGTAGCTCTTTATATTGAAAGGACATCAACGTGAATATTATTTCCCTCTTTTAACTTTATAGAAGTTATTTTCTTTATAGTAGATTTATATTTTCTAGTGTTAAATATATCAACCTCTTCCTTTGTGCTTGTCTCTCTTGAACATTTTTTTAGAAACTCGTTGCTTACCTTAGGTCAATTAAATATTAAATGAATATTTTCCATTTTTATTGGTTTAATTTTTTACTTTTTACAATTCATCCAAAATTCATTTTGATATTAGGTATGATATTAAGTTCTATCTAAATATTCAGTAATTAGTCAATGGATAGGCCAAATACAGGCTGAAAGTCAAAGTCAAAAGTAGTACGTTTACAGAATGTGATTGTTGTAGGAAAAGATTTGATAAGGTAAGGTGGATTTTTTTGTCTCTCCATGCTGAAATATTGAAAAAATAGGGAGGTATGTAAGTTTTCACTTCTTTGACCCAGTATTGTTTTTCCAGGCTAAGAAATTTAATTTTTTTTAGTTGTAGATAGACACAATACCTTTATCTTATTTGTTTCTTTTTTTATTGTTTTATTTTTATGTGGTGCCAGGGATCGAACCCAGTGCCTCATGCATGCTAGGCAAGTGCTCTACCACTGAGCCACAACCCTGGCCCAGGCTAAGCAATATAAAAGGCAGTGAATATGCGGTCTTCATTTACTTGTTCTGATAAGTTAATAACTTCTTGCTGGCAGAATTTACTGGCAGCCTCTCCAAGTAACAAGGGAGGAAAGAGGGAGCTAGTTATGCTGCAGTATGAACAGATTGTGCCCTACAAAAGGGTGCCCAGTAGAGGGAGCAAGCAAAGGCTGAAATCCATTCCAGACTCCACTTCTATGGTTGAGGTGGCATTTCTTAGAGGAGGGGGTACCTTTTTCTGTTTCATAAAAAAGTACATTGTAGACCATTGGTGCCTGTGGTGGTGTGATCCATTCATTTCTATTCTTGATCTTGTACAAATTCTTTGCTTTGTTTTTGTTGCAGGTTTAGCGGTAAGCCAAAGTGAAAGCAAACAAATCAGAGTAATTTTGCCAATTTTGAAGCATAAACAGTGTTTATAAACTGTTTTAGTTATATTTTCAACACTATTTTAAAAAATAAATTAGCATTCTCCCCCTTTGGTTTATAATGTAAGTTTGATTAATCCTCCTCTCTCTAGAAATATCTTTATTTCATTTTCACTTCCTGATAACTCATGATTATTTTGAAAAAAAAAAAAAAAAAAAAAACAGAGAATTGTGTCTATTTGCTAAAAGTACCTAATGTTAACAGTTTGGTGTATATCCTTCAGACTTTTTCCATGCATCTATGAACAGATATATGCATATCTACATATGTCATTCTTTCATCTATCTATCCTGATTGATATTTACATATTTTTAAACATTTTTACTATCATAAACTTTTTTGTAGTGGTTATCTTTATACTTGTAGTTACTATTAGGTTAGCATAAATTGTCAGACACAAACTTGCTAAATCAAAGAGTATGATCATTTAAATTTCATTTGTGGGGGCTGGGGTTGTTGCTCAGAGGTAGAGTGCTGGCCTAGCATGCGTGAGGCACTGGGTTCCATCCTCAGCACCATATAGAAATAACGATATTGTGTCCACTTATAACTAAAAAATAAATATTTAAAAAATTTTCATGTGAATGTACACATACATCCTCATTCCTCCAGAATGGTTATCTCAATTTATACTTCACCAATGATGTAAAAGAATGTTTCTTATTTTGCCACCCACTGGACAACATGCTTTCTAATCTTTGTCAGTATGACATGCAAAATGGATATTTGGTGTAATTAAGTCCTCAGTAAATATTTGTTGAATGAAAGTATTGTTTTTATTTTTATGTTTGTTTCTTGGTGAGATTGACCATCTGTTCAAGAGCTCAGAAAACTTTCCTGTAGAGGTCTCCATAGTGAGTATTTTCAGCTTTGCAGGCCATGTGGTCTCTGTTGCATCCACTCAACTCGGCCTCCTTGTAACAGGATAGCAACTGCTGGCAATATGGAAAGGCATGTTTGGCCCATGGGCAATAGTTTGCTGACCCCTTATCTATTTATATCATATATTTGATGGCCATGTAGGTTACTTTTGTGAATTGCTAATTTGTATCCTTTGCACCTTTTTATTATGATGGAGGAGGCTGGGTTTGTTTTCTTTTTGCTTATTTGTGGGGACTCTTTATTCGACTCAACCACATAGTCACAACCATAGCCCTTTGTCTTCTAGTGGAAATATATTTTGTAGGATTTAAATTACTAACCTTGCTAATAGTCTCCTTTCCCTATAGACATTTTGATTTTTTTATGTGATTAACTCTACGAGTCTTTTACTTTGTGGTTTCAGGATTTTATGCTTTACTTAGAAAGGTCTTCCTTATATAACCAGAGATATGAAAAATTGTGCTCTATATGTGTAATATGAATTATAATGCATTCTGTTGTCATATATAACAAATTAGAATAAAAAAGAAAGGACTTCTTTTTACTTCAAGATTATAAAAATATTCTCCTATATTTTCTTCTATTGCTTTTCTTTTAATTTTTCAAATTATTTGAATGTTTGACTATATTTGCAATCATTTGGTGTTATACAGGAATCTAATTTTAGTTTTTAAGTGGATAACTTGTCATTTATGCCTTGAGTTGAAATATAATTTTTATTGTATTCTAATTCCCATATATGCAGGTGTCTGTTTCTGAACTTTGATTTTCTGATACATGCCTTATGTATTCTCTTTGTGTTACTTTATGTGGCATCTGTTTCATTATGTTGTCTAATGTATTATTGCTTTCATAGAGAATCTATTGAGTTTTTCTATATATTAAATTGTTTTTATTCTAATAGTTTTCTCTTCAATTTTCTAAGCTGTTATATCATCTGCATACAGTAATAATTTTGCCTCTTCTCTTTCAAAAGAAATGCCTCTTATCTTGTTGTAGTGGCTAGAATTTCTACGATAATGTCATATAATAATGGTGATAATAGATATCCTTTTTGTGTCCCTGGTTTCAATGAGAAGGGCTCTTGTGTTTCATTGTAGGTATATTCTTTAGTAATTTTTTTTTTTTTTGTGGTTCTGGGTATTGAACTTGGGGCCTTTTGCATTCTGGGTAAGCATTTTTGCCCCTGAGCCACAGCGCCAGCTCTTCATGGTAATTTTTGATAAATATTCTGTCATATTAGGAAGATTTCTTTTGTTTTTAGTTCATTATTTTTTAAAGTGAGGATGGATGTTGAATTATTAAATGCTATTTTGGTATCTGTTGAGATGATCATATGATTTTTCTCCTTTAAGCCGTTTGTGTAATAGATAATGTCAATAGACTTCCTAATATTGAGCCATCCTTTTTTTTCCCTTGGGAGGATTCAACTTGGTCAAAATGCATTCTTCTTCTGATTGTTTATTATTTTCAAATATATTGTTAGAATAATATTTGCTAATGTATTTTCTAAGGTTTTCACTTTATATTCTTAGAGAGGTTTAGTCTGACAACGATTTTCTGGTTTTGTGCTGTCTTTATCAGGTTGTTATTAGGCATTTCAAATTCATGAAATGAATTGGGAATGTTTCCATTCTCTCAATGTTATAGAAAATGATATAGTTAAATATGATGTAGTTCAAAAGTTAAAATGAAAGAAATACTGTTCTTTGAGAGAGGAATAATATCTGTAAATATTAGTGAATCCAGCTAGTGTCCTTTAGAGGAGGGAATGTTTGACAACCTAACAAACGCCATATTTACTTTTTATTCATTTATTCAAGAGTAAGTGTTTTGCTCTTCTTTTAGTGAGTTGTAGTAACCATACTTTTTTGGAAGATTATCTAAATATTCAGATTTGTTGGCATAAATTTATTCATATTATTTATCTTTCTTTCTTTATTTAATTTGTTCTTGTTATATACATGATAGTAGAGTGTATTTTGACATATTAAACGTATATGGAGTATAAATTCCCATTCTTGTGGTTGTACATGATGTGGAGTTTCACTGGTGGTGTATTCATATATGAACATAGGAAAGTTATCTCCAATTCATTCCAGTGTCTTTCCTATTCCCATCCCCTTCCCTTCCCTTCATTCCCCCTTGTCTAATCCAGAGAACTTCTATTCTTCCCTTCCCCCCTTATTGTGTTAACATCTGCATATCAGAGAGAACATTTGACCTTTTGTTTCTTGACACCAAAAACCCAAAAAACCCAATCAATAAATGGGGAAAGGAATTGAACAGGCACTTCACGGAAGAAATACAAATGGTCAACAAATATATGAAAAAATTTTCAACATCTCTAGCAACTGGAGAAATACAAATTAGAACTACACAGAGATTCCATCTCACACTAGTCAGAATGGCAATTATCAAGAATACAAGTAACAATAAATTTTGGTGAGGATGTGGGGGGAAAAGACTCATTCATACGTTGCTGGTGGGACTGCAAATTGGTGCAACCACTCTGGAAAGCAGTATGAAGATTCCTCAGAAACTTGGAATGGAACCACCATTTGACCCACTTATCTCACTCCTCAGTACATACCCAAAGGACTTAAATCAGCACACTACAGTGACACAGCCACATCAATATTTACAGTAGCTCAATTTACAATAGCTAAGCTATGTAACCAACCTAGGTACCCTTCAACAGGTGAATGGATAAAGAAAATGTGGTGTATATACACAGTAATCTATTACTCAGCCATAAAAAGAATGACTTTTTGACTTTTGCCAGTAAATGGATGGATCTGGAGACTATCATATTTTTTCTCTTATTTTAAATTCATCCCTATCCTGTGGATGTATTTTCCTCTTCCTTTATGTATGTGTTTCACATGTATTTACTAAGTGTCTGCTGTGTGCTGTGGATTATGTAAGGGTTTCTGGCTCTCATAATATGTTCAGTGGCAAATCACATACATCAGATGTTACCTCTAAGGAGTTCAAATGTCAATGTTGTACAACTGTGTACATTCTTGGATAAATTTGCTCCCTATTAGTTTCCCTGATAATTTTACAGGAATTTGCTGATAATTCTACAGGAAAAACATAATTTTATCTATCCTATCTACTGTGTTTATTCCTAATTCATTAATTTCTTGTTTTAGTGTTGTCTTAAATTGATTTTTGTTATCTGCAAATATATACAAAAATAGAAAGAATCACCAGTTATCTTCAGTAGTGATTAACTTAGGACTAGACTAGTTCTGCTTCACTTTTAGCTGTAAATCCTTACATTTTTCAAAGCAAACCCCAAATATCATTTCATCCAAATATTTCAGTAAGTATCTCTAATAGATAAGTTCTCCTTTTAAAACTTAGAGAGACCCTGTCTCAAAATAAAAAATTTAAAAGGACGGGGGATGTAGCTCATTGTTAGAGCACTCCAGTTCTAATCCCCAGTATCAAACAACATCATCATAAAAATTAACAATATTTTATTTTATTAAAAAAATTAGTTGTAGATGGACACAATACCTTTATTTTGTTTATTTTTTTCATGTGGTGCCAGTATTGAAACCAGTCCTTACGCATGCTCTGGAAGCAATCTACCACTGAGCCACAAACCCGGCCCAACAATATTTTCTTACTGCTCCCTGATATCAGGTCAGCATTCAGATCCCTAGAATTATTTCATGAGTGTCTTTTAAATTTTTTTTTTTTTTTTTGTAGATGGACCAAATACCTTTGTGTTATTTATTTTTATGTGGTGCTGAGGATTGAACCCAGTGCCTCACTCATGCTAGGCAAGTGTTCTACCAATGAGCTCCAGCTCCAGCCTCATGAGTGTCTTTTTATAGACTAATGAGTACAAGGTCCACAAATTGCATTTGGTTGATAAATTCTTTCACTTTCCTACTGCTTTGTTTTTTCTTTTCTTTTCTTTCTTTATTATTATTATTATTTTTTGACAAGAGATTGAACCCAGAGGTGCTTTAGCACTGAGCCACATTCCCAACCCAGTTTTTTATTTTTTATTTTGAGACAGGATCTAAGTTGCATAGGGCCTCACTGAATCTCACTGAATTGCTAAGGCTGGCTTTGAACTTGTGATCCTCCTACCTTAGCCTCTCTGGTTGCTTGGTTTACAGGCATGTGCTAACTCCTACTACTTGTTATTTAAATTTAAACATAGAGTTTACAGTGGAAAGAGTTCTGTAGTGTAAACTTTTAAACCCTCCACCAGTTTCAAAATTTGTTAATATTTTGGTATTATAATTAAAAAAAAAATTTTGTAGTTGTAGATGGACAGCATGCCTTTATTTTATTTGTTTATTTTTATGTGGTGCTTAGGATCAAACCCAGTGCCTCACACATGCTAGGCAAGTGCTCTGCCACTGAGCTACAGCCCCAGCTCTTTTGGTATTATAATTGAATGTCAAATTTAAATACCTATAGAGATCTCTTCTGGTTTCACAGGTCGTTAATCTCCTCAGAACAAACACTTTTAAGATGAGTGAGATTCATTCAATTTTGAGATTCCTTTTGGGGAACAAAGAATACAAAATTATACTTGGGTTTTATTTTATTTACAATTAATGGTGATTTTTTTCTTCATGGTGAAGGGGATTGAACCTGGTGCCTTATGCATGCAAAGCAAGCACTCTCCAACTGAGCCGTATACCCAGCCCTTGGGTTTCATTTTAAACCTTTCTCAGTCAACATTGCTCAGCTTCCAACCATAGTGGACTTGCAGAATGTTTAATTTGACCTCTCCCATTATAGTTTAGATGAGAGGTATGTGGCCTTTTAATTTTTTTTGTTTTAATAGGATAGTTCCTACACAGGTGTAAGACAGAACAGTCTCAAAGGGCCCTGGACTCAGAGGGGCCAGCACTTAGGATGGAGTGGTCTGTGGTCATCATCTCGAAATTCTTATGTTTATATATGGATATGTTTTATAAGTAAAATCCAGCTGGAGAATGGAGCACCCACACGGGGTTTGGAGCTTCTGCTGATGTCGCTTCCTACCATACACCACATCCCCCAGGGTGGGTTTTTGGTGGTCTGGTTTCCTGGTTTATTCAGACCTTTTCCTTGCATCCCTCCTCCCTCGCTCTACCCAATGACCATTGCTGTTTTCTGCCTGGGGCAGTAAATGAATTATGTCAGCAGCAGGAAAAGGTGAATTCTGTCCTTGCACTTCACATCAGGTGGAATACAGCGTGGGTGCAGGGAAGTGAGGGTTTGGTGCACATACTTTGAGGCATTTTGTGATGCCATCCATCTTGTCTTGTCATCATGTCTAGCCCTGAGCTGGTAAAGTCACAATGCATCAGCAGGTATCTGCAGGTCTTCCTGTCTGCACCTGAGCCAGGCACCTAGTGTCTCTGCACAGAGGTTGTAGCCCCTTGAGAACTGGGAAGGAATAATAGACTTCCTCACCTCTGTCTAGAACCCTGCATTTGCATTTTGCCCTGTGCTTGCTAATTGTGTTACCAGCCTTGACAACAGTAATTTAAAACCTCCTTGCCCTGAAACATATGATTGTGTTACCCTAAGGATCTAAATATCTGGATGCTTTCTGCATTTACATATGGCAAATCAGACTAAGATGAGATGAGATAGGTGACAACAAACCATATTCAATTAATTTCTATCTGCAAACAGATAGTAGAATTCAGATGCTTTCCTGAATGTAATCAGTTTTAAAAAATGTTTTGGACATATTCACAAGCCCTGGGGAGACATTAGGGAGTTAGAATAGTAACTTTTAAGACCTAGAAAATTGAACATGCAAGAAATTATATACAATCACATAAAAGCGAAGCAGAACTAAAGGCATAAATGTAGATTATGTCTAAATATTAAAAGAAAAAAGTTGCAGAACAGAATGTAGTGTATATCATTTGTGTTATGAAAGACAGATCACTTTTTAAGAGTTTTCTCATGTGAATGTCTCAGAGATCTTTAGATCCTTAACATGCTTCTTTTTAAAAAATATTTTTATTGGCCAGGTATGGTGGTGCATGCTTATAATTCCAGCAATTTGGGAGACTGAGACAGGAAGATTGCAAGTTTGAGGCCAGCCTGGGCAGCTTAGTAAGACCCTGTCTCAGAAATAAAAGGGACTGGGCATGTACTTAGTGGTAAAGTGCTGAATACAGTCCTTAGTACTAAAAAAAAAAAAAAAATGGTGACTAATAATTACACATGATAACAAGCTTTATTATGATATGTTTGTACCTACACATAGTATAATTGGGTCTATTTCATTTCCCCATCCCTCTCTTTTCCTTCTCCAATTCCCATTCTATACTCTATTGGTCCCCCTTCTATTTTCATGAGCTCCATCCTTTCCCCTTTCCTTTCTAGCTTCCTGATGTCATCAGGTGACACCTGCATTATAATTTGTGTTCTTAAAATATTCTGGACAGAAGTTACAGAATGGGCATCAGTAGCGTAGAGGAAAGTCCAGAGACACCAGAACCATTGGAACACTTTTTTTTGTTCTGTTTTTGGTACCAAGGATTGAACCCAGGAGGTGGGGATGGTTCAACCATTGAGCCACATCCCAAGCCCATTTATTTTTTCACATTTTTTAATATAATACAGGGTCTTGCTAAGTTGCTGAGGGCCTCACTAAGATATTGAAGCTGGCTTTGAACTTGTGATCCTTCTGTCTCAGCCTTCCCAGCAGCTGGGATTATAGGTATGTGCTACTGTGCCCAGCGCAGTGGAAGGAGCACCTTTAAAAAGAAATTCTAGGCTGGAAACGAAGCTCAGTGGTAGAGCACTTGTCTGGCATGTTGGAGACCCTGGGTTCAATCCCCTGCACTGCGCGTACACTCACTCACACACACACACACACACACACACACGCAAATAGGAAACACTGCATTGCCAATGTTTTATATAGCACAAAAAATATGAGGAAAAACAGACTTGTTGATGACTCTGTGTTAAAACGTGATTCTGAAAAGTGGGATGCTGAATAATTACAATTTTAAAAAATACCACAGCCCAGCTGGGGTGTGGTTCAGCGACAGAGCACTTATCTAGCATGCAAGGCCCGGGGGCAGTCGGGGTTCCATGTTCAGGGTCTTATGGCTGGTTTTGAAACTGTTCAGTCAATAAGCTTGGTTTATATTTCTTTTATGTATTATAATTTCACATAAGATTTTGTTTGGGAACAAAATAAAAGTTCTGCTTCTTCACTAAAACAGTGCTTGTCAGCTGTCTGCTATGTGGGCTGAGGTTGCACAGAGATGGAAGAAGGGGTGATAAATGTCAGGAGGAGTCAGAGTTGTACCTGCCAAGGCAAAAGTGTTTGTTGACTCTGAAGGCTGAGAGGAGTGAATAAGAATGTAAGTGACCAGCTATGAAGTGGGGAGTTTCAAGGGAGTGTCCAGGAAGAGATGCCATCAGGTGTCTGGGATCAGTCTGGATTAAACCTGTCAACAGTCTCGTCTAGGGTGATTCTTTTAATTGTTATCCTGTCCTTGTGGACTTGACACTGCCACATTAAGGAGCCACATTGGGCTGGACAAAACCAAACTTTCCTTGTGGTTCACAGCATATCTGGTCTTTGAGGATTATTTTGGTCCATTTAGTTCAGATATTACCTTCTTTTCACTGTGAAGAGTTCGCATTTCCCCTCTGTCATTAACTTCTTGATTCTCAGATAAGTGATTTTCCACTCAGTCTATACTTTCATATCTATACTTGCGTGTTTGTATTCGAACTTCTAATTTTACAAAACACAACTGCTGCTACATTGCTATATCCACTTTCTCTGCATTAGCTTCTGTAATTCCCACCACAGCCCTTAAGGTAGGCATTACTGTTAGTCCCATGTTACTAAGAGGAAGCTGGGACTGAGAAATAACTTGATGAAGGGTTCACAGCTAATAAGTAGCACAGACAGAATTTGAACCCAACTGGTCAGCCTTAGCACCTGTGCTCCTAAGCACTATACTCCACTGCCTTGAGGTCAATGTGAACCCTTGTGGAAGAGCCTCAACTCTTGACAGGCCTTGTTTGGGGGGAGGTGGAAGTTCCAGCCATGTGCTGAAAGCACATGCTCATTCATAAACAGCCCATGAACTAGCAAGCCTACAACTGAAATGAGATGTTGCTTCTATGCAGGCCAAGGCAGTAACTCTAATGCAGCCTAGCTGCCTATTATCCCCACCAGCGAATCCTTTTTTTTTAGGCCTTTTCTTTTGCTCCTCAGGTGAGGTCTTTATCGGGTCCTGTCCACTCAGATGGTTGGTGCCCCAAGGCCCCAGCTTTCTTCCCTTATGTAGACTGCCCCACACAACAAATCTCTGTGTGAACGATTGTACAAAAGAGGTCTGGAAAAGAAGTGGCTTAAAATGCTCGATTGCAGTGTTCTGGCAAAAGGACTAATTGGCATTTTTATTCCAAAGGGGAAAAATTGCCTAATAGCAAGAATCAGCGAGTAGTACCACCCATGCAAACTGTTCATTCTTGTTTCAGCTCAAAGGCCTCAAGTGGGGGAAAACAGCTCTTGTTTGCTCAGTGTTTTGTGTGGTAGAGTCAGACTGATGCTGTTTAAATTCTATGCACAGGCCAATTAAAATCACTAAGAGTTCTTTTTCATTGTTTCATCCTTTTTTTCCATGGTATTTTATGCTACCAAAAATACACTTGGTTAAAACTCCAGCTCTCATCACCTTTCTACATTAAATGTAGAAAATTGGACAGGGATTTTTGCAAAGTCTTTTGAACATATATTTACTACAAACTGACTAGAAGATTTAATATTTTTAGGCATCACTGAAAAATTGGGTGGTTTTCTGAATTCAGTAGAAAGCAGATGGCTGTGATTTGTACCTTAATTCATCCAGCTGATTAGTGGGGAGTCAAATCCTGCAGAAGCAGAGACTAGGAGGGGTGGAAGTGGAGGTGAATAAGAATAATGGAGGTAGGCTGTGAGTGATTGGCAGAGATTTGGAACTTGGGGGAACTCTGGAACTTTGGGGGAAAACTGACTCTTTGATCACACATGGAAACTGATCTGTTTAATTTAATTATTTTATAATATATATAGGGGCAAAGAGAAGATATGTCCCTGGAGGAAATTTCCATTTGTGATGTCTTTTCCTGTATCTGTGGCACATATAGGGGCCTCCTGAATATGAGGCTTGAAATAGAGCTTCCAGCTGGTTGGAGGATGTCAGGCAACACAGCTGCAGATGAGATTGTATCTTTAGCACTTGTTGTGATTTAAAATGTGGATCTCAAACATTGTCATTTGTCCAATTGGTTGGTCATGACATACATGGTCTGTGTTTTACTTGGAAGGTCCCACTTCACCCACTTTCCATTCTCATCTTTGTTGGGAGTCTCCCTGAGAACTCCTCGGGCCTTTCAGACATGGTGGCAGGCAAATTGCCAGTGGGCAGCTAGAACTCCCTGGGCCTTTCAGATAAGGAGCCCCTAATGCAATATGGTGGCGGGCAAATTGCCAGTGGGCGGATAACAAGTTGTTTTGAAAACCTTCTAATTGGCCCTCCCGTCTTCCATGGACAGTTAGTGATCTCCATGAATCTTATGCAGGGCGGACATGCGTGCACCGTAGGTGATGACCTGACCTTTACTATGATTGGCCCCGGGAGCTTCCTGGTTTAAGATAACTGACTCTCACTTTCTATATAAGCTAGCACCAGCTTGCAGTAAAGTGGTTCATCTTTGTCACTGCTATCTGTGTGTGTGCATTTTAATCTCCGACAACAAGCCTTGGCCTTTCAATCTTTCCATGTCCACAAACTACCTGTTCATTTTTAAAAACATTTTTTTAAGTTGTAGATGGACACAATATCTTAATTTCATTCATTTATTTTTTATGTGGTACTGAGGGTGGAGCCCAGTGCCTCATACATGCCAGGCAAGCTCTCTACCAGTGAACCACAACTTTAGCCCAAGCTACCTGTTCTTTAAAGCATTGTTCAAAACCAAGATACCACCAGCTTCTGCAAGCTGGAAATCATGTCTCTCTTTTTCTCAAATCCCTAGATACATTGCTTGTGTCCCTGTCAAGGTGCTGGCCACTTTATCCACTGTCTGCGTTGTAGAGTAAACTACTATGGTTAATACTAGAATGATAAACTCCATATCCTCCATAGTAGCTGCAAAGACCTGGTTGAAAGGGTGGGCTTAATATTTGTGTTGAATAATGAACAAATTTCAGGGTGAAGAACTATGCTTGAGTTCTTGATGCTGCTGATAGACTAGGTTAGAGCCTACCAGCCATTGGCAGGTGCTGAATATCTCCCAGACTTGTTCAAGTAATTGAAAGAGAACATCACAAATTTCAGCAAGGCTGCTTCACTATTGGCATCACCCAGGGCTATCCTCTCTCTCGGTCCACGCGGCCTGTCTTTTAAGTGCTCATGATGTCCTGAGAAAAGAGCGGTTTCACATAATTCAAAAACAGCTGTTCCTTGTCATCCAGAAGCACTTCTTCAGTGCCAGTTGCACATGGAGCTATGTGAGGGTCTCTGAAAAAGGGAACATGTAGCCCCAGCCCCTTCCCTCTGAGCACTGCATTCATGGAACCATATGTACAGACAATGGAAGTAAATCTTTTGGCTCACATGTGGGTTTAAGGAAGTATTTGGACTTTAGGTTGGTGAGTATCTGGATTGGGAGAAATGTGGGAAGCAAGCACTGGATCTTGCATCCATGTGCAGGTATTGGGTTCTGTTTATTTCCTTCATGTTTGACTTTCTTCCTGAAGAAAATACTTTGTTAGTGTTAATATCCTGTGAGTGTGGCTTCTCTGATGCTCTGGCTAAGGGAGAAAAGGAACATTCACCTTCTCAAAGTGCAGAAAAACAGGTCCAGACCAAAATACCATGGCTTTGGATTTGGTTGGGGGGGACCTTTGCTTTAAAAGCAGAGTTTGGGGGATTGGGGGCATAGCTCAGTGGTAGAGTGCCTTCCTGGCATGCATGAGGCCATGAGTTTTATCCCCAGCACTATAAAAAAAGGAAAAAGAAGAAAAAAGAAAAAGAAAGTGGAGGCTTTTGGAGTTCACTGCAAAGTGAAAACAAAAAATATCAAAGCTAAAAAGGAAAAGAAGAGCAACAACAACAACAAAAAAAAAAAAAAAAAACAAGAACAACAACAACAAAAAAGAAAACAAGCCTTTAGGTTCACTTTAAATCAACCTCTAATTAAGTTCAAGGGCTATCACCTTGTTTAAGAAGTCTAGGATTGAATTTCTGAGTCAGGATTCCTACGTGACTGAAAGCTTTGCTCTCACACCAGCTGGCACCTCTCTCTGCCTTTGTCTACTTGGATTGAGGAGTCCAGATGTTTCAAGCAGATCCACAGACCCTCAGCTATTTTCCACCCACGTCCCCTTCCACATTACTATGCTTTTTAGTGGGTCTCTCTGTGCTGCATTAGTAGGGTTCAACTTAGTGTAAGACTGGAAGACACCGCACCACATGACACAGATCACCAAAGAGGTTCTGCTTTATTACAAAAGGCTGTGTGTTTATATAGGTCTAAGGAGAGGTAGCAGGGCTGAGGTAGATAACAGGTCGCCCGTTTATTGGCAAGCTCTTCCATATGTCAGTTCCGGAGCCCAAGTTAATTCTTATTGGGGCTAAGGCTTCCCACCAGCAGGGTTTGAACATTGGCGCCAGCGGGAACGTTTCGCACCAGTGAAAGAAAAAAAAAAGGAGAAAGAAGGTCGTTAGGCGCCATGTTGGGGTTTTTCTCTGGGGTGCTGCTGCTGTTATATGTTTTCCCAACATTCCACCCTTTTTGTTTTCTTAGGAAGTGGGGCATCATTGGTCAGATCTGGCTGCTTCCAGCTGTGCGGGCGTGGCGTAGGGCCTAGAAGGGGAAGTGGAGGAATGTTGGGGGGGGGGCAGGTCTGGGGATATCATGGCAACCAGAAATAAAACCCAGTGGTTATAGACAGCTACTTCTGTAGGGGTGAAGTCTATGAAAGTTCCCTGAAACCACAAGTCGTCGATGGTGTCAAACCAGTCCTGGATGGAGGAAATAGTTGGTATCAGCCACTGGTCCTGTAACAGAGACTCTAGGAAATACTGGAAGCGTTGCCTTGACATGGCGTCACCAGCACCTAAAGAAAATCAGAGCGAACAAAAACAGGATGAAGATAAAAATTAAAGCAAATGTCAGTTTTTGGTAGAAGTTCCATGTCGGGGGACTGACAGAGAAGAGGTCAAGGGCCATGAGGAGGCTTAAAAGGACATAAAGGCTCAAGAATCCAGGATGGCAGATTAAGAGGTTCTCCGGGCTCGTTGTCTCCCACTGTCCGATGTCCGTTGCATTCCATCGTGCCTGGTAGTGAGCTTCAGCA
Organism: Marmota flaviventris; assembly: GCF_047511675.1. Lineage (NCBI taxonomy): Eukaryota > Metazoa > Chordata > Mammalia > Rodentia > Sciuridae > Marmota > Marmota flaviventris. Next base: position 122,222,591 of record NC_092518.1, read on the forward strand.
ATGAGTGAGCTATTCTCTTGAGGATGTTGGGGATTCATTGGTCATCAGAGGCTGGTAGTACCTAAGCAGAAGCTGGTTGAAAGTTTGGTTAGAGATCTTCCGTAATTGGCCCTGTAGGAAGCGAAGCAGACAGGGCAGGAACAGACACTTCAGGAAAAGAAGATATATGGGCCCTAAAAGAGGCAACAGCCACGATTGAAAGTGGGCTAAAAAGAAGGTGGCAAATGGGTTTTGGTTTGGTGGATTTTTCAAAGAGGTAGCCAAGTCGGTGAGCTTGACTACATTAGTTTCCACAAGGCCTGATTCATTGATGTAGTAACAGCATTCTTCCCTCAAGAAAAGACAGGTTCCACCTTTTTTGGCTGTGAGTAAGTCTATAGCTCGTCGATTTTGAAGAGTAACTTGAGCCAAGGATGTGACCTGCCTTTGTAAAGATGCTAGAGATTCTGCCGTAGAAGTGAGTGCTTGTTCAAGTTTAGAACTTAAGTCCTGTACAGCCCATAAGGAGTGTCCTAGAGCTCCACCAGAAATTCCTGCTCCCGCCGCAGATACAGCAAGTGAGAGACCCACCAGTATTGGAAGGGAAGCAGCCCACTTATTCTGCACTGGGGGAGACAAGAGGGCCTGCACTTCAGCTGGGGTATAGAGAGTCAATTGCGGGACAAGCGTCACCAGTATACATGGGGTAGAGGTGTTGGTGAATAAGATAGTGATGAGAGAACCATTACACCAGAAGAATGAGCCAGGTGGTGCATAGAGGGTGAAGTTAAAGGTGATGTTAGAGTGGCAAAACTTTGAATGGGAGACACCCAAGCCCAGGAGGCAGCGCCGGGGAATCACAGTATGGTTAGACTCCTCAGGCTCCCATAATGGTGCGTCGGGTGAAAGGGCTCGGAGAGAACGGTGGGCAGATGGAGTGGAGAAATTTGAGAGGTCAGAAGCCGAGAAGTTCGAGGGAACCATTGCAAGCAAAGGTCGAGTCAGAGAGGCGCATAAGTAGCAATCAGTTGGTGTGATGGTGGGGAGGGTTAGATTTAAGAAGGTTACAGTTTCAGTAAGTACTCGTAGCCGTGAATACTGTGGTGGACTTCCAACATTAGGCTCATATGGATCCTGTATGGAGTCTAACAACTGCTGTTCGGAATGATTTATGTCAGTAGAGATTATAGCTACTGAGGGCTGGGAGGGTTGAAGCTCTCAGGAGATGGAGATGGAGCCACAGTGGGTGGGAGAGGATATGTCACAGTAGAAGGAAGCATTTACCCTAGAGGTCCAGCATGGATGGTTAGGGTCAGTGATAGCCAATTGATAGCCCCACGAGATCAATCTGAAATTTCCAATGCAGGAATCCCTGATGCGTGCACGTGGGTTATAAATGTTGCATGACCAGTAGGGGCACCCCCCATAGATTTCAGGCCACCATTTGCAGTAATCCTCTGTCTGATCATATAAGAAGCAAAGGTAAGGCCTAGCGGCTGTTTTTAAAAGTTCAGAATTCTTGGAGGAGAGGGGAAGGAAGATAGATGCATTACATCCCGTAGGGGCACAATCAACCGAAGAAACTAGGCAAGTGTAACGAGTGCTGCCTTGGACATATGTCTCTCTGACTTTGAATCTCCAAGTATAAGAGGAGGACTATGATGTCCCCTGGAGAAGGGTGATGACTATGAAAATACCACTTAGAAGAGTGGGAGTCATGGTGGAGTATGGGCGGTTACACGAGCCAGGCGAATCTTTAGAGGATAGTTAGGATGTGGAGAGCAGGAGTAAAGGGGAGGTCTAGGAGGTGACTCTTGAGGCTCCTCTGTGGTAGTCTTGTCGTCAGCAGATGGGGCATCCTGGTAATATAGCTTCAACCTAGAAATGTGAATCCAGGGGGTGAGACGATTGCCTGGTAAGGAAAGTTTGGCGGTGGTGGGGGTACAGAGAATGACAGGATAGGGGCCTTCCCATTTTGGGGCAAGAGGCCCTTTCTCCTCTGGGGTTTTATAATAGGCTAAACTCCCAGGTATTAAGGGAGGAGTGTTTGGAGAGGAGTCTGGGTCCGGAAGAAGCCAGTCTTGATATTTCCAGAGTTCCTAGCGGAGATGAAACAAGAGAGGTAAAGACAAATCTCTTGTGAGAGGTCCTTGTGAAATGACCAATCCAGGGGGTATAAGAGGTCTTCCATACATTATCTCAAAGGGAGACAGTAAAGATGGTTTCTTAGGGAGAGCTGTGATCCGAAGCAAAGCCAAGGGAAGGAGTTTGACCCAGTCTAAGTTTAATTCCATTGTTAATTTGGTAAGAACTTCCTTTAGAGTATGATTTACCCTTTCCACTTTCCCTGAAGCCTGGGGGCGATATGGACAGTGGAAATGCCACTTGAAGGAGAGGGCTTGAGAGACCTTTAGTGTGATCCTTGAAATAAACTCAGGGCCATTGTCGGATTGTAGGGAAGTGGGCATACCAAACCTGGGGATGATGTTTGTCAGTAAGATTGAAGCTACAGTGGAAGCCCTTTTTATTGGAAGTGGGAAATGCCTCAAGCCAACCAGAGAAAGTGTCCACAAAGACAAGGAGGTATTTAGTGCGCCGTACTGCAGGCATGTTGGTGAAGTCTACCTGCCAGTCAGCAGCAGGAATGTGTCCCCGGGCTTGGTGGGAGGGAAATGGTTTAGGCCTTAAAGGAGTATGAGGATTGGTCTGCTGACAGATCTGACAATTAGAGGCTATATTCTGTAGCATGGCTTTGTCAGAGGGGGTGAGGGAGAAGAAGCTCTGTAAAAAGAGGGTCAAAGACTGAGAATTGGAATGGAATAGAGTATGGAGGAACTCAAAAAGATCCTTGTTCTTACTGGAAGAAGTAGGGGCTTCAGATGGACAGTCTAAAGCAGCCATTATATGTCCCCCAGGGGGTCATAATTGTAAGTGATAGCAGCTATTCGTGCCGCCTGGTCAGCTTTGGCATTGCCCTCAGTGATAAGAAAGCTGTCCTTCTGATGGGACCTACAATGGACAACTCCCAACTGGGTGGGTAAGTGGGAGGCCTCTATCAAATTAGTTATAAGAGCCGAATTAGTGATCGCATTACCTTTAGTGGTAAGTAGGCCTTGCTCCTTCCATATTGCAGCATGGGATAATAGAATATGGAAGACATATTTTGAGTTAGTATAAAGGGTGAGGGATTTGCCCTGCGCAAGAAGGCAGGCACGAGTGGCTGCTACAAGTTCGGCCTGCTGGTTGGTAGTTCCTGAAGGGAGAGCTTTGGCCTCTATAATCTCAGTGGCCAAAACTACGGTGTATCCAGTGTAATGAGTGCCATTCTGCCTAAAGGAACTGCTGTCAGTGAACCAGATAAGGTGATGAGTGGTCCCTCAGAAATGGAAGAATGACAGCAGAGGAAATCATCCAAAGTTTCCAATCAATTATGAGCTGGTGTGTCAGACGTGGGGGTCGTTGGGAGCAGTGAGGCAGGGTTCAGTGCAGAGCAGGGGAGGAACGTATTATTAGGGTTTTCCAGAAAGGAAGTGAGGAGCGACAGAACTCTGGATGGAGGAAGGGTTTGAAGGCCCTTATAAGCTAAAAGATCCTTCAAGTGATGTGGGGAGTGGATAGTTAAAGGGGCCCCAAAAGTCAGCTTAGAGGCTTCTTTGTGTAAAATTTGTCCAGCAGCCAGAGCTCTTAAGCAAGGGGCCCACCCACGGATGGTAGGATCTAATTGTTTGGACAAATATGCCACAGGTGGAAATGTAGGCCCATAATTTTGACCCAAGACCCCAAGTGCTTGCCCCCCTTTTTCATGGACATATAGATGAAATGGTCTTGAAAGATCAGGAAGGTGAAGGGCGGGTGCCATTAAGAAGAGTTGCTGAAGCCTGCGGAAGTGGTAGTTGGGGGAGGAGGCAAGAGATTCATTAGGGGGTCCCTTTGCTAGGTCATATAGGGGTTTGGCTAGAAGAGAGTAATTTGGGATCCAGGCCCTAAAATACCCTGCTAGTCCTAGGAATGATAGTATTTCGGCTTTCGTATGAGGTACCGGAAGATTAGAGAGGAGTTGCCTCCTATCCAATGTTATCTCCTTTTTTCCTGGTGCAAGGCAAAAACCAAGGTAGGTGACAGTAGACTGGGAAACCTGGGCCTTGTGGGGAGATACCCTATATCCCTTATCTGCTAGGAAATTGAGAAGCTGGGCGGTGTGGGATTGAGACTCTTCCCAAGAGGAACTACATAGAAGAAGATCATCAACATACTGAAGGAGGGTAGAGTCAGGACAGGTGGGGTGGAAGGATGTGAGGTCCTGGGCAAGAACTTGGCCAAAGAGATGGGGATTATCCCTGAATCCCTGCGGAAGGCCGGTCCAGGTAAGCTGACGAGAATGGCGGGTGCAAGGATCAGTACACATAAAAGCAAAGATATCCTGAGATTCTGAGGACAAAGGAATATAAAAGAAGGCATCCTTTAAATCTAGGACTGAGAAGTGGGTAGTAGTAGCAGGGATCTGAGAGAGAAGGGTTGTAGGGGTTGGGCACTAGCGGGTGAATGGGGACCACAAAGGAGTTGACGAGGCAAAGGTCTTGGACCAGTCTGTAGGACCCGTTAGGTTTCCTAACTGCCAGAATAGGGGTGTTGAAAGGAGAGTGTGTAGGCCTAAGATACCCCTTCCGTACTAAATCCTGGATGATGGGTTCTAATCCCAGGAGGGCTGTGGTTGTGAGTGGATATTGTGGTTGACTAATATATCTTGAAGGGTCCCGTAAGACAATATGAACAGGACTGCATTTAGCCATAGAGGGTGTAGTTGTGTCCCAAACCTCAGGATTAACTGGTTTAGATAGTCATGGGAGAGTGCATGATGGAGGTGTATCTGTCCCTAGGAACATCATGAGGAAATGAGAGGCGGGGGAGGTGTGGGATGATATGTGAATGGTGACCTTCAATAATGAGGGTATGTCCCTTCCCAGAAGGGGAATGGGGCAGTGGCTCATAACGAGAAAGGAGTGTGTGAAGGACAAAAGGGATCCCTGCATATAACATGATAAGGGGGGGGGGGGTTCGAGGGAAAATCTGTTTACCTCCTACCCTGACAATAGGAGTTTTTGAGGGTGTGGTAGGAACCCAATACTCCCTCAAGACCGAAAATGTGGCACCAGTGTCTAAGAGGAAGGTAATGAAGCGTCCATCCACTTGAAACATGACCCTAGGCTCTTGCTTCTTGATGGTAATAGTCAGGAGGGAAGGCCTAGGGCTCTGTCAGTCCTCCTCTGCCAAGCCCAGGAGAGGCTGGGGTTGTGGGGTGGCTGACCAACCTCCCCTCCGGGTTGTTGGGCAGTCTACCCCCCAGTGTCCCCTTTGGTGGCATTTTGGGCAGGGGGTGGAGGGTGTCCTCGGTGAAGGACAAGCCCTGGCCCAATGTCCCTCCTTACCACATTTGAAGCAAGCTCCAGGGGGTGTCTTATTGGGATGGCATGGTGATGACTTTCTCTGAATGACCTGGGCCAACATTTGGAATTTGGTGTTTTCAGCCCTTTGCCTACGACGTTCTCTTTCATCCTCTCTACTATGGAATACCTTGAAAGCAACCGTGAGGATTTTGGTCTGAGGAGTAGCAGGGCCCTGTTCAAGCTTCTTAAGCTTGGCTTTAATGTCAGGGTAGCTTTGGGCCAGGAAATATGTCATTAAGACATGACGGCCATCAGGGCTTTCTGGGTCGAAGTTTGTGTACTGCTGGAGGGCCTTGGTTAGTCTATCCAGAAATTCTGAAGGTGTTTCTTCCTTCTTTTGAATGACCTCCTGCACCTTTTGAAAATTAACGGCCTTGCGGGTGGCCTTTTTTAGGTCCGCCAAGAGGCAGGATACAAAAAGGTCATGAGACTGTAAGCCTCCAGGGGTATTGTAATCCCATAGAGGATCCTGCTCTGGGACAGCATGAGGGCCCATGGGGTGGTTGGGATTGGTCCTATGATTTTCATCAGCATGGGCTTGGGCTAGTTCCCAGACCTGTCGCGTTTCCTCAGGGAGAAGTGTATTGGCCAGGAGCATGTAGATGTCGTGATGTGTAAGGCTGTATGCCTACAGGACCCACTGGAACTCCCGTATGTAAGTGGTGGGATCAGTGGTGAATGAGCCTAATTTCCTCTCTAACTGAGTAATGTCCGACATGGAGAAAGGCACATGTACTCTAATAACACCCTCAGGACCAGCTACCTCATGAAGGGGTACAATCTTCATGGGAGTTGGAGGGAGTCCCTTAGATCTGGTGACAGGAGGACTGAAAGAGGCAGTCGGCGGCGGACAGGAAGGAGAGGGAGGGGAAGGGGATGTCTCAGGGGAGGAGGAGGAGGTGGGACCGGCGGAAGAGAGCAGGGGGGAGGGGGATGAAACGGAAGGCTGAGGATCGGTGGAATCAGGTGGAAGAAGCGGAGGGTGTAGTGGGAGAGGAGGGGCGGATGGGGCTGGGGGATAAGGTGGGGGTTCATCTGCTGGGTCAAATGAGGAGGAATCTGTGGAGTCAGGGGAAGAAGTAGGGGAAGGGAGGGGTTTACAAGCAAGGAGGACCTGAGAGGGAGAGCAGGAATTGCAGAGGGCGGGGTGTTGGGCGAGAAGGCTAAAACCTTCAACGTATGGGACCTCTCTCCATTTTTTTAGGTGCAAGCAGTAGTTAAGAAGATCCCGAAGAAGGTTTGGGTCTAACAAGCCTTCTGGAGGCCAATGATTGTCATTATCTAACGGATATGCAGGCCAATCTTGGGTACAGAATCTGATAAGAATTTTGGGCTTGAGATCCAGGGAAAGAGAGAGAGAGTAGCCAAATTCTTAAGGAGACACTTGAGTGGTGAGCTTTCGGGAATAGAAGAGGAGGCACCCATGGTTAAAGAGTGGAGGAAGGGACAGCAAAGAGAGAAAAAGTATTAACCAGGGCCGTAGGAGCTTCCTGGAAGTGTAGAATAGATGGAGGGTCACGTGGGCATCCCCGAAGTGACCAGTCCACTGCGAGTAGGCACAGAGGGCACAGCTCGGTCGTCACCAACGAAGTGCAGTCTGTGTGACCCTGTAAGGTCGAGGCCGTGGGCCACCTGGCACCAGGAAAATTTTCCACCGGAACGAGAGAGAGTCAAGGAAGGAAAGAACAGAGCCCCAGCAGAACGCGGCTCCGGGCTGGAAGTTCAGCTCCGGGCTGAACACAGCTCTGGCGGGGCGCATGGCTCCAGTGGGGCGTGGCTCCCGTCCGGCGGGACGCGGCTCCCATGGGGCACAGCTCCAGCGGGACGCAGCTTCCGTGGAGGAGGAAGAGACCAGGGAGCCTCTCTCGTGTAAACCCAGAAGCCTCACGCCCCAAAGGAAAGCGGGTTGCCAGAGGGTCCACTTCGACCAGTGAAGGTCTTAGTGGGGTGCATTCCCTCCTCCCTACTGGGCAGGAGAGTGCCGGACGATCACGGTCGCATCCCTTGCTGGAAGCCCGAAGGGAGTTGGCGAGCCTGGGAGGGGGAAACTTACCTAGATCCGATCAGTGGTGAGTGCAGGAAGCCCGCGTCCAAAAAGACAGAGAAGGGTGAAATGTGTTGTTGGTGACGGTGGTGGTGGAGACGGGGCTTGGTTTGTCGAACACACCATCTCCCGGGTTTTCGGCACCACTGGAAGACTGGAAGACACCGCACCACACAACACAGATCACCAAAGAGGTTCCGCTTTATTACAAAAGGCTGTGTGTTTATATAGGTCTAAGGAGAGGTAGCAGGGCTGAGGTAGATAACAGGTCACCCGTTTATTGGCAAGCTCTTCCATATGTCAGTTCCGGAGCCCAAGAAGTTAATTCTTATTGGGGCTAAGGCTTCCCACCAGCAGGGTTTGAACATTGGCGCCGGCGGGAACGTTTCGCGCCAGTGAAAGAAAAAAAAAGGAGAAAGAAGGTCGTTAGGCGCCATGTTGGGGTTTTTCTCTAGGGTGCTGCTGCCATTATATGTTTTCCCAACACGTAGGAGAACTTTCTTGAAGTCTCCTCTGTTAAGATGTCATTTGTGTAAACTATTTCACCATAAGCCTTTTATTGTTAAAGTTATTTAGGAAATTACTCATGCCCATCCTGAAACTAAGGGAAGAAGTAGAGCCCTCTTTTTGTTGATTTGACCATTCATCCTGAAATGTTTATTAAATTCCTTCTAAGTGCGAGGCAGCCCTTTGAGCACTGAAGATAACAGATTGGAACAGATCTGCCCTCAGAGAGCTCACCTCCCAGGGGATGGTTTCAGACCTTAAGAAGGTGAAGCTTGTAAACAAGAGCAAGTGGAGGTATGATGACTGCTAGGAAGAAAAGAAAGCAGAGCATTAGTGTCACTCTTATTTACCATCAGCAGGAATGCTAATGCATTTATCACTACTGTGTTTTAGGCCCCATGCTAAATGCTGGGGATGCAGAGATGAAAAAGATAGCCTTCAGCCTGTAAGGGGATCTGTCTGACAGAGGACCATTGCAAGTAGCTGTGACCCAGGCAGAATGAATAGAGTGCCTCACACAGGAACAAGGATCAGTTTGTGGGAGTGAGGTTGAGGGAGAGATAAATAGAGAAATTTGGATTGGGCTTGAATGGACTTGAATGGAAAGTTTCTAGGATGCAAATTTCCATTCAATGTAGCTGTTTCAAAAAGCTGAAGTTGCTGGAAGGCAAGAGTAGTCTGCCTTTGGAAGGGTCATCAAGGATATTTGAGCTTAGGGTGGGGTGCCTGCTAGGCAGATATGTAGATAGGACTCAGATTCATACATTGAATTGACAGCAAGTTGGATTTGGTGGTCGTGAATTGTCTTCCAGCCTGAGAGTCTGTGACTCCCCAGTGTTTTAAATGCTGTAAACCAGACTCTTCTTTTTGCATTTGAGACTTCTCTTTACCTTTCCTCTGCAAAGGTTTTCACATAAAATTTAGCTTCCTCTGAAGAAATACTTTGCTGGAACAAGGTAAATCAGTCAAACCTCTGTCTGAATAATCAGAAATTCCAGTGAGTGTGATAATAATCAGTGACATCTTCCTTTTGATTATTTCAAACAGATGTAGGCTGCTGTACCTTGGATGTACTGAAGTGCCTTATGGCTCATTCTGGAAGACTCAGCTTATTTCTGCCTAAAAGTAACTAAGACAGGTGAGCTTGAAAGTTTCCTTTTGAGCAACTTCCATCTTGCTTCCTAGCATGTGATCAGAAGTAAATTCACTTGTGAACTTGGTTTGCATTTGTTTTGCATTTCCTATATATGATATCTTCTCTATTATACTGACCATGTGTTGCAGCAGGATGCATCAATTACCTGTCAGTGTATTTTGTTTATTTATGCAAACCAGCGGGGTCATTGTTGATGGAGATCAAAGACAGTGGACCAACCTGTTCTCTTTTTTAGCAGGTGGAGTGTGGAAAAACTTAGTCTGTCACCTAAATGAGAGCCCATCTCTTCACAGCTGAACTTGTAAGTCAAGCTCCATCTCACTCTTTCTGGAATGCTAGGTTCTGTTTCTGGTACTAGAGAAAATAACATTTATTCTACAATTGCAACTTGGGTCCTGGACCCCACTGTCCTTGAAGGTGGCCTGCAGATCCCTAGCTTCTCAATCTCCCTGCTTCTACTTTAGTGATCTCCCTTCTTAGGTTGCATATTCCCATAGTTTTTAAGGGTAAATAGCTTTCTTTGGAGTATTCTAGGATAGAGAACATCCATTTCAACTGATACTATCAATAAGGATTGTAGGTCGGAAAGGAGAAGGGCAAACTGATCTTTAAGTTAATATTTCTCATCAGCATCAAAAGTATGAAACATTTTGCATTATAAGCTCTTTACTTGGTTTCTCCTTCCTCATCACTTCTTTCCCTTATTAAAAAAACATATTTTTTTTTATCAGTGGTTATATTCTTCTAAACAACTATATAATAGTTACTAAGCTCAGACTTTAAAGATAGAACGTCAAGGCCCAGAAAACTGGGAAATCTGTGGCATAATGTACGTTCTCAAAATTTTCTCAATATCAAAATTAATAAAAACGTGTTAAATAGCATTTGTGTGATTGTTGTATAGTAACAAAGAAGGGATTTGCAAAAAGCAACTATTCCAAGATGGAGCTTCAGAGCTCAGAGAGGCTAAAGGGACAAGGGATGAGGAGAGTTAAGAGTGGTGCCAGAGGGAGGCGGGGGCCTGCATTGTCATGCAGACCTGCTCTTGGGTCCCTTGCTGGGTTTCAGAGTCAGCCTCTGCAGGGAGCCACATGCCCTTTCTGCACTCTTTTTGTTTTTCTTCCTGCACTCTTTTGCTCTCCATTTCACCTTATTATTTATTGTTCTTTGTGATTCGTATTTTAGAGCTGTCACCCTGGTAGCTTCTTTACCTAGGGTTGAATGTTTTGGTCACTAAAGCAGCACATCAAAGGGACTATGTGCCTCTCTTCATGATGCGGGCCATGTGTAGACAGGCAGATTGGAGCATGGAAGAGCATCTTTTCTTGGCTGAGAGCTCAGAACACCTGAAAGCTCTTCATACAGGGAAAACAACAAAAACCACAAACAAACAAACAAAAAACCCAGAACAAAAATGAACCTAACCAACTCAGAGCTGGAGAGTTTTTCTTCTTCTTTCAACCCTATGGGGCACAAGTAAAACTGTTTGTTTTTCTCCTTGTTGTGATTAGCTGTAACCCCTGCTTTAAAAGATAATAGGTTTGCTCAAAAGTTGCTTTGCAAGATTTCTTTCCCTTGGACAATAAGCATCCTAATAAAAAAAAAAAAACAGGCTATATGCAAATAAAGTCATTTCTGTTTCTGGAAATCACGTTTATAAGTACCACAAATACATTTCAATTGATAAAGGGAGCAGTAGGTAAAAATGTGTAGTCACATACTTCCTGTTCACTACCGACATATACATATTTTTCTAGTACATTGCTCAATTGTGAAATCAGGGGAAAGCATGCAATAAACATTTTTTGCAGTAAATTTTAGTAAAATATCTGTAAAAAGAAGACCAAATATACCAATGTTGAATATTACAATGTATTTGATTAATTTTTTCTTCTTTTAATACAAAATTGTCAGATAATCTTGTCCTGTAAAAATACTACATTTTAAAATTCAGTGTGGTGCTATCAGGCACCCCCGGTCTCTTCGAGCTATAACTGGTACCGAGCTCGTGCTGCTTGTCAAAATTTAATGAGAGGGCCCGTTCTAAAATAATTGAATTTTCATATCAGAACGAACCAGGATTACTCAGACAATAAAATTGCTGAGTCCTGTACTGTTACCGGCAAATACCTTTTGCTTTGCTCATGAAATCAGTATGTAAATGTTCAGGGTTTGTATTTAAGGCATCTCAGGCATTTGGAGTTGTAGTACTAGCAATAATTTCAAATGGTGCCAGTGATAAGTAGCTGGTTTTTTATAATGTTCAAAGTGTAATTTGTTTGGTGAATCAGGATAAGCATTTGGTTTATATTTTATATAAATGTTAATGCATTTGCAGTTTAATTATGTTTCTTAACTTTTAACATTTCAGAAGTTAAATTTGAGGACTAGTCCATCAGATTGTCTTGCTTTCATAACATTCTGAAAAATGGGAGCACCCCCATGCAGTGAGTTTAAAAAGTAGAGGTGGCTGGAAAGTTCATGATGCTATGTTTTGGGAACTGGGAGCACTGATAATGAAGCTGGAGAAATGCCATCCATGCCTTCGGTGTGCCCTCCCCCATCACGTTGAGTTCTCTGAGACACAGGTTTGGACCTGAGAGCTCTCTATCAACAGCAAGGAAGACACCTCAAGGGAGTGGCTAATTTAGTTCTTTTATGATAGTTGAGTTGGAGAGCAACTACTGAATGATATAGTATAATTTAAAAAATTAATGCGCGTTTCTGTAACATTGCAATGATTGAGGGTATGAGAACAGAAAAGAGTTCTTTCTAGTGCAGTAGAGAAAACTTGCTGTAAGGTATGTTATTTTCCATATTCTTAGGTTTAAAATGATCACAGGTTATTAGCCTTTTAGCAGATGTGTTCTCAATCAAAAGTTAGCTCTGTAATTTGCCAGAGATTAATACCTGTCAAAATCATGATTTTTTTTTTTTTTTTTTTACGTCTCCTTCATTGTATTGCCTGGCTGAGTTAGAAAAGTATTGGATAATCCAACATTAGAGGCAGAAGACTTGGCCTTTACTTTTTTTATATACCATAGAGCATAGGGGTCGTCAAACTATAGCTGGTAGGCCAAATCCAACTTGCTGGCTCTTTTTATAAATAAAGCTTTATTGGAACATAGCCACACTCATTTGTTTAGGTATTGTCTGTGGCTGCTTTTGGGCTCCAAGGGCAGAGTTGAGGAGTTGTAACAGATTGTATAGCTTGAAAAGTATAAAATATTTGCCATCTGGCCCTTTTCAGGAAAAGTTTGCAAATCCCTGATTTAGTAGAAAACTTCTCAGTTTTCTTTTTCTTTCTTTTTTTTTTTTTTTTAGGTACTAGGAATTGAACCCAGGGGCACTCAACCACTGAGCCACATCCCCAGCCCTTTTTGTATTTTATTTAGAGACAGGGTCTCACTGAGTTGCTTAGGGCCTTGCTAAGTTACTGAGGCTAGCCTCAAACTTGTGATCCTCCTGCCTCAGCGTCCTGAGCCACTGGGATTACAGGCATGTGCTACCTAGCCCTTCCTAGTTTTCAGTGGTGATGGTGGCGAACACTGAACTATAGTGAGCACTTTGCACTTAACCCTCATTTAACCCTCACAACAATCTGATGTTATAGCACTGCTGCCGTCCCTATGATACATATAATGAAAAGGAAGTCCAGAAAATGGTAGGTGACATGCCCACTCTGATTAACCTAGTAAGTGACAGAACCAGGAAATCTGGATCATCAATTTGTGTTCTCTTCATTTTTTTAACTGTGATTATGGAATTTTCAAGCATACATAAAAAGAGTAAAATGAATCACTAAGTGTGTGTCACTTCAGTAATTAATAGCACATCCCCATTTTGTTTTATCTACTCTCCCTCTTATCAACTTTCCACATATATTTTTATGTAGGTAGAACAAATCTCCAACATCATTTCATTACACCTACAAATACTTTAATACATGTCTCCAACGGATAATGACTTTTTAAAAATGTAACCAAAATATCATGTGGTATTTAACAAAATTCATTGTGATTCCATATACAATCTTAGATCAGTCTGTATTAAAATTTTTTTTCTGATTGCCTTTCTTTTGACAACTGATTTGTTTAAATCAGAATCTAAGCAAGACTCATTCATTGAATATAGGAATTATGTCACTGCATTTTTATTCATATATAATGGTCCCTGCCCCTTACTTCCCTTACCCCTGTCAACTATCAGCTGATTCATTTGAACTCTGGAATATGCCCACATTATAAATTTAACCAACTGGTTCTTTTTGTTGCAGTTTAATTTGTTCCTCTTTTCCTATTATTTCTTTTATACTCATAGTTAGGTCTAGATGATTGATGAAATTAAGATGTGGGGTGTGTGTGTGTGTGTGTGGGGGGTGTATGTGTGTGTGTGTGCATGCGCACGCATGGGCACACACATTTTTTTTTCCCCTGGAGACTCCTTCATAGGTGGTACTGGGCACTTCCTATCATATCACATCAAGTGGCACATGAGGTCTGTTTATCATTACTAAGAAGTGATGTCCCGTTTCCTCAGTGGGTTCATGTGATGTCATTCTGATTCTGCCATTGTGAAGTTCCCCACTGACTTTTCTCTAATGATTTTGTCATTAATGAGCAGTAATTTCCTAGGTCCATTATTTGACAGTTGCAAAATGGTTTTTCAAAAAAGTTTTGTCAATATTATTAATTGTATTTCTTCCATAAAGATCTTTCCCCTCATCAACTATTTGCTTACCCTAATATATAATTTGTTGAAGAGAAGCAGTATAAATGCTTAATTCTTTTTTTTCCAACTGTTTCTTGTAGTGTCAGCAATTTTCAGTAGTGATCAATGATAATACAATAAATAATAAAATTTATGGCTTTTAAAATACATTTTTTGCTTCAAGAGATTATAAATTTTTTTTGATACTAGGGATTGAACCAGGGGCTCTTTATTATTGACTCACATTCCCCAGTCTTTTTTATTTTGTATTTTGATACAGGGTCACACTAAGTTGCTGAGGGTCTTGCTAAGTTGCTGAGACTGACCTTAAACTTGGGATCCTCTTGCCTCAGCCTCTGGAGTTGCTTGCTGGGAGCCATTAGCCAAGTAGGTATGACAATTTCCTTGCCAGCGTACCCCATGTTGCTGACATGTTGCAGTGACATTGAATGTAGGTGACCTTGCTCAAGGACCAAGGCAGATTAGGGTGTTCCCGGTTTTAAGATAATCGTGTTTAGGGCGTTCCCAGTTTAGGTTCCAGGTTTAAGGTTTAAGATTATTCCTGCTGGGAATAGGGCGTATCCTGCTGCCTGAGTTCCCCTTGAGTTCTCATGGGATTCAGACAGTATATTTTGGGAGACAGAAGCCCAGTGGGTGTGGATTTGGGCAGAGAACGTGGATTTGGGCAGAGAACGTGGATTTCCCCAGAACGTGATTGTAGACGGCTGGTGTGAGTTCGGGAATAAAGAGTTGCTGTTTGAATCTACAAGCTGTGTGGTGGCTCGTGATTTTGTGCCCAGCCAGACTGCGGCATTTGTGCCCAGCCAGACTGCGGCATTTGGCGGCTCGTACGGGGAACTTCTAAAGCTTAGAGGTAAGTGAAATTTCTCGTCCCTGAGGAAGAGCAAAAGAATGGGTGACCAATTCAAAAAACAATGTGTTATTGTTTTGATTTATCTTGTTTTTATTTCAAGTTGCCTGTTCCTAGAACTTTCTCAGGCAATCTGGGGAAAATGGTTGACTCAAGGTTTGAAGTTATTCGCCTCCGAGCAAAAGAAATTGTTAGAGGAAGAAGGCACCCCAGTAAGACCAAGAACAGTTAGGACATATGTTGATACAATACAAAAATGTAGCCCATGGCTTTTTAAAGACGAGTTATTAAGTATATTAATGAGACCATCATGGTATCCTATAGAAAGATTTTTCTTCAACAAGAAAGAGATGGCTAGTTCTGTTTACTACATTTGTCTAAGATTTGGTTTTTACAGACATCTGATTAATTTACAAAGCTAAAGTGTTAAAATATCAACCACTAAATATGAAATCAAGTACTCTTTTTTCTTATATTTCTTATATATCAATTATTTTTCTCCAATGGTTTTGTCATTAATGAGACTTTCTAAAGTGTGCAAGGTGGTAATAGTGCTTACACTTGAGCTAGCAGGTCCTAATTCAAAGTTCTTCACAAGATTTTGACACAGAAGTTATGGTCATCCTTTGGTATAAGAACAAATGCCCCTTGAAGATTCTATAAAGTGAGCAACTGTCATACAAAAAACAAATTTAGGGATCCTATAGGATAATATACATGTTGTATATAAATTGCTGGTATATAAAACATCTTCCTATATGTCATCTCATTTGATCCTCATATCTTCCCTAGGTGGTAAGGAACTATTATGATCTCTATTTTCCAAATGAGGATCAGAGGGATTAAGCATTTTCTCAAAATCACACAGCTAATAAGTGGCAGAGCCAGGATTCAAACTATATTCTTCAGCCCACAGCCTAGCAATCCTTCCAATACATCATGATAGTCAGCCTAGCCAGGCATGGTAGTACATACCCATAATCCCAGCAACTGGGATTAAAGGAGGGAGGAGGATCACAAATTTGAGGCCAGCCTGGGCAATTTAGCAAGACCCTGTCTTAAAACAAGAAAATAAAAAGGTCTCGGGATGCAGCCCAGTGGTACAGTGCCTCTGGGTTCAATCCCCAGTGCTGAGGGAAAAAAAAGTTAGCCTATTCTAGGGTGTTGTTTGCATTCCAGTAGTAGAGGTTCTTTCAACTTCTCTTGGGGATCAGAATAGGTTTTGGAATATTTTTTTGAGAAGGGGTAATAGTACTTTCCTTCGCTATCTCTTAGGTGGTCAAATCTGGAACTCAAGGTGTGTGCCTGAGGGCTTCTCATTTTTATCATTTGTACTACTCTTCCTTTCCCACTCCAGCTTGTCTCTTTGTTTGAAGGAGGAGGAGGAGTTCTGGCCAAATTTGTTCCTTCAACTTAGAATATAACTCTATAGTATCCGGGCATCTCTTTAACCAGGTACTGCCTGGGTTGCCTTCCATTGTCCCATGCGCAGTTGCCAGTAGTAGTCATAAGGAAACATCCTACTCTTTTTTTCCTCTGCTGTATTTGATGGAGTTTTCAGTTCATTTCATATTGACAGTTACTTGACCAGGAAATAGAAGTTTCTCACTAGTCTTACTAAAACCCCAACTTTTTTCCCTCAAAATTCATCCATGTGAATTTATTTCAGCTGTAGTGTCACTGAAAATTAATAAATGTAAAAATTAATTAAAATTTAAAAATAATAAATACATTAATAAATATGATGACTAACCACAAAATATAACCGAGTGCATAAAACAGAGTCTGAATTCTACTAAATTTAGAATGTTTGAATTGGACCTGAACAGAGGAATCCTGGAATGATTGAGGATCTGACATGTCCATTTTGTGTCTACAGATTAGGCAGCTTGCAGGGAAAAGACTGTCTCTACCATAGGCACCTGTATACCCAAATCCTTCCAGTCTGAAATCAGAATGTCTGAGTTCAGATCCTAACTTCACCAGAGTGTACCCCTGGGAAAGCTGATCTTACTAGGCCTTTGATTTCTTATCTGCCACATGGAGGCAAAACACTGCCTAGCTCATGCAGTTGTGAGGATCAAAGAGAAAAAGCCATGTGACGTTTAACATAGAACTTGGCATATGACATAGCAATCACTTCAATGCTGGATGCTGTCATTGATCATGAATGTCATTATTATTGATTATTGTCAGTAATGTCATCTTCATAAAAATAATATATTCTGATAGAATACATTATCTAGGCCTCAAACCCATATAGTGATATAAATCCCAAGTAGCAATTGGACTTTTACTCCCAATTCTGATGATTTTCATTAAAAAGTGTGAGTGTTACCTTAATAATGAGGTTTGGCTAAAACTGTTCCCCTCCCTAATATTTAAACAATGTCCATATTGTTTCCTCTATTTCCTCCCCACATAGCATCGACATCATGCTCATCATCCTCTTTAATCTTTTTTGTTTTCCTTGAACATTAAAACACTCTGTTCAATTCCTCTTTTCCCGTTCTCCTTTGAACCCACTTAAGAAGGCTTTCACCCTACCAGGCCACTGAAAGTACTGTGGTTAGTGTTACTAACAAATTATACCACTCTAAAGTTACTAATTCCACATTACTAAAGCTAATGGTGTCTTCTCTCCTTTGTTTTTCCTTTTGCAGTATGACCCAGTCACATTTCTCTTCCAGATTTTCTTCCTGTCTCTTTGGCTACTCTATATCGCCTTTTCTGGCTCCACCTTCATATTGCCATCTGGAAATAAATGTTGGGATATCCTAATCTGCTTCTCTCTCTATTCTCTGTTTACTCTATTTCAGTGACCTTGTCTAGTCCTTGACATTAAATATTGTCTAACCTTCACCTTTCTGTTGATATACACAGGCCATGAGTATTGTCATTAAAGGTCCTGAAACATTGTAGGGCATTACTCATCACATAAGCTTTTGGGCCACACCTATGCCCCTTACATCTAGCAAAGGCCTTCACCTTTGTCTTTATTGAAATATCCAGGCTTTTCTTTTTCATCTTTCCATATAAACTGTCTACTGATGACCTCCTTCTTGATCAAATGCAGTGACCTCATATTTTTTTTTATGTCTTCCAAGGTGCCATTTGTTATTTTGCTTTCAGTATAGATCAGATTTTGGTGGTATATGGGAGAAATGTTCAAAAACCATTCAACACTACCCCAGTGGATAAGTTTAGGGATAAGACTAGGTTATTGCGAATTAAGATGAACAAACAAATGAAACTAAGTGTGACCATTCATTCATTCATTCACAAGCACTGGTCACCTTAGGAATGCTCATGTTCTCTGTTGGGGAAGATTCAGAGACACAGCCCCAACTTGAGCACCTCTTGGTTTAATGAGGTATATGCTCATTAGGAGGCAAAGCAGTGTACAGGAGCAGTCTAGTGAGTGGTGGAGAGTACCATCATGCCATTCAGATGAACGTGAGTTCAAGTGCTTCCTCTTTCTTACTAGCTTTGAGGCCTTGGACAGACTGCTTCATATTTCTGAGCCTCAATTTTCCATCTGTGAAATGGAGATGATGGCAGTGCCCACTTCATGGGGTCTCTGTAAGAATTAAATAACATAGTAAGGCATGTAAAATGATAACACATAGTAAGAGCTCTATAAAAGGTAGCTATTTTGATCTTTATGAGACATATTATCATTGTCTGCCTCTTTTCTTCCCTGACACAGGTGCCATAGAATCAATGTCCAAGACTTCATAGGTGCTCTTAGAGTTTGTTTTTTTCCTTCTATTGTCTGATTCCCGTTCCTTTGGCTAGAACAGTGCTATCAAATACGGTAGCCATCAGCCACTTGAAATATGGCTGATCCTAATTTGAGAGACTTAGTATGCCAAAGAAATGGATGTAAACTATCTTAAACAAAAATATTACTAACTTTTATACTGATCACATGTTGAAATATTTTATATATTGGGTTAAATAAAATATATTATTAATTTCTTTTTTTTGAGATACCAAGGATCGAACCCAGATGCACTCTGCCACTGAGCCACATCCCAAGCCCCTTTTTATATTTTTTATTTAGAGACAGAGTATTGATGAGTTGCTTAGGACCTTGCTAAATTGCTGAGGCTGGCTTTGAACTTGGGATCCTCCTGCCTCAGCTTTCCAAGCTGCTGGGATTATAGGTATGCACCACTGTACCCAGCAATTTATTATTAATTTCATCTGTTCTTTTTACAATTTTTCAATGTGACAACTAGAAAATTCCAAGATACTTGCATTTGTAGCTCACTTTGTGTCTGATTGGATGGCACTGGCCTAGAAAAATCCACTGCTCCACGTTCCTGGCTCCTCCTCACCTTGGGATCTGGTGAGATTCTCCTCATCCCCTAGATCTACTGTTAGTACCTCTCTCCCCTTTCCTTGTTCTTTGCCACAAGCAGACATAGTGGTCCATTCATTCTGGTCTGCCCTGACCCTGTACCCGTGCTGACTTCCATAGCCTCTTGCACCCAGCAGGCAAGGAGGGAGGCCTGTGGCCACTCCTGGACTGTTATGGATTTTTCTTCTTGGTTTCCTCACAGCTTTTGGTTTATCCTTCTGCTTCAGAGTTGAAAATTTTGGTTTCTAGTTAGATATTTACTGGTCTCCCTCCACTATTCTGTTGTGAATTCATTGATAGCCCATGCTCTTTCTAATTTATCTGTGATCCCCAATGACCAGAGTAGCATCTTGCAGAAATTGAGCACTCATTAAGTACTGCAGGTACACATATATTCTCAGACTGCATTTCCTGCTGCCAGTTTCCCCAGTAGCACCACTCCATGACATACAGTTCCCTGCTAAAATTTTCCTCATGGCTTCCCTTGCTTGTAGCCAGACTCATTGTAAGAACCTGTCTGTGTCCTCCTCTGTCTATCCTGTCCTACTCTGTCTGTGGTATGGTCTGCCTCAGTTGGAGCATAGCAGGTCTGTCATCAGCTGATGTGTATCCTGGATGGTGGTTGTTGCAGAGGGATGGGTAAGCTCCCTTGAGGCTGGCACTGTGACCAGTATGTAGAGAGTGGCAATAGACTGCCTCCTGCCTTGGTTGTAGGGATTTTCCTCATCTGCCTTATGGTGGGCATCCTTCCAACTTTATGGATGATGCTGCCATGTAATTTGTGGTGAGTAAATGATGCACAGAAAGCAGAGTGGGTAGATTGTGGCAGATGTGAGTTTCCTAGCAACATCATTAGCTACGCTGGACCACCATTCAGTCAGCTTTGCCTCCTGTGGCCTGATACCATGGTGACACCACACTCTCTCTGGCCACTCCATAAACCTTGCACTTATGGTTCTCTGTCTTTAGAGGGACTGGGGAGAAAGATCACTTAGCAGTGTGCTGCTAAGATGCTAAAATGGATGACAACTTCCCGCTTTCTTCCTTTTTCCCCTGAGGCCTTTGACTGTGTGCTTTGTATGACTTATTTCCTGGGGGTGGACAGCCTTGCAACCTTTTTGTCTTATAAAAGTAGAATCTCAGATGAACCATCTCATCTCTCTCTGACCACAATGCTTGAGAATAAATAAAATTTAATGGTGAAAATTCTGTAGTACTTATTTGGCTTAGGTGCCATCCATTTATTAAAGGATTCCAGTCCCCGTCAGATTCCTTCTACAGTGCTCCAGAAATTACCAAGGAATGTTTGGTGTGTGCCTGTGAATGACTCCTAAATACCTTGTGACATCTGTCATTTTCTTTCCTGTCCAAGTCCAGCTACTTCAGTGATTACTGTAGCTGAAATGGTCTCAGTGCTCTACTAGGCTACCACAACAAAACTATCATCAAGGTCACCAAAGCTGTGATGGTGTCTTTGCCTCTCCACTGCAGAGGGGGACTGACCTGGTTCTGTAATCCCAATTCTGCATCTGTTCTGGGTTCTAGAGACTTTAGAGTCCTTCTCTGCATTTTTCACCCTTTTTTCACCTCTCCCTCCTTTTTCTCTTTCCCTTTTCTTAATTCTTTTCCTTCTCCATTATGATGTTCCTTTTGCCCCAGAACTCAGATCTGTATAGGTTGGGCCTCAGAACAATCTGAGTGATAGACAGTGATATTCTTAGAACAGTGTTCTCTTCTCCTCTTCCAAACTGACCTACTAGATATGGACCAGATTTAAGCACCCAGTTCACCTTCAATGGAAGTATTTTTTTTTTTTTTTCCATTGAGGCTATTCAGTGTCTCAAGTAAAGGGAACTGGCTCTGCTGGTCTCCTAGACAGGCTAAAGTGCCTGTGCTCAGAGCATGTGCTACTATTGTGGAGGAAGGCCAATCACCTTTTTTATTTTTTTTGTGGTGCTGGAGATTGAACCCAGGGCCTTGTGCATATAAAGCAACACTCTACCAACTGAGCTATATCCTCAGCCCCCAATCACCTTCTTTATGTCTGCTTGAGCCTGCCATTTGTAGACCCTCTCTTATTCCACTGACCTACTTGTCAATCCTGTTATTTTATTTTAATTTTTTGGTACTAGGGATTGAACCCAGAGTTGCCGACTTACTGAGCCACAATATCATGGTGGAAAGGCATGGCTAAGGAAGGCTGCTCAGTTCATGGAAGCCAGGAAGCAAAGTGAGAGCAAGAGGCCAGGGACAAGAAATAGTTCAAGGTCACACCCCCAGTGTGACCTTGACTTCCTCAAGCCATACTCCACCTGTCAACAGGTACCCCTCAGCTGCCCATTGTTTAAGTTAGATTTTTTTCAGTGCTGTTACTAAAAGACCTGACAAGAACAAATGTAGAAAAGGAAACGTTTATTTTGGCTCAAAATTTCAGAGGTTTAGTCCATGGTCAGCTGATCTCATAAATTTGGGCCCAAGGTAAGGCAGAATATCAGGTGGATGTGGTGGAGAAAAGCAGCTCAGGATATGGCAATCAAGAAGCAGAGAGATGAAGCTGGGGTTGTAGCTCAGTGGTATAGCACTTGCCTAGCATGTGTGAGGCACTGGGTTCAATCCCCAGCACCACATAAAGAGTAAATAAATAAAGGTATTATGTTCATTTACAACTAAAAACATTTTAGAAAAAAAAAAAAAAGAAGCAAAGAGAGAGAGCTCTGCCCATCAGGAACAAAATATAAAACCAAAAGGCACAGCTAAAGTGACTTCCTGCCTATAGTTATCCCCCAGTTAATCCATATCAGTGTATCAATTTACTAATTAGGTTATACATATTATAAACTGATCATTTCACCTCTGAGAATTCTTGCAATCCTTAAACTACTCACACATCATTGTCTCACATGGAAGCTTTTTTTGGGAACACCTCATGTCTAAATCCTAATACCCTTTCAAATTTTTAATCTATCAAAAGGATTAATCCATTGATGAGGTTACAGCTCTCATAATCTAAAACAGTTTTTTTGGGGGACATTAAAGATTGAAAGCATAAGGCTAAGCTCTTTGAAATTTCATGTAAATTTGATAATTAGTTTGTCCATTTCTACAGAATAGTTTGTAAAGATTTAATTGGAATTGTATTGAATCTATACATCAATTTAAGGAGAATTAATATCCTAAAAATATTGAATCTTCTAATTAATGTCTATGGCATACCTCTCTACATATTTAAGCTTTTATTCATTTATCTTAGTCTTTGTCATTTTCAGTATACAGATATTATGTAGTTTTGTTAAATTTATTCCTATTTTATATTTTGATGCTATTTTAATTGCAGTTTTGCAGTTTTTTCAAAAATGTTTGCTGCTACTGTATAAAAATTCAACTGATTTTTGTGTGTGTGCATGCACTCATGTGCTCCTGTATGTGTGTGTGTGTGTGGTGAATCAGGGTCTTGCACATGTTAAGAATGCACTGTAAAACTGAGCTACACCTTCAATCCAATCTTTTTTTTTAAATTTATTTTACAACTTTATTTTATTTATTTATTTTTTATGTGGTGCTGAGGATTGAATTCAGTGCCTTACCCACTCTAGGCAAGCACTCTACCACTGAGGTACAACTCCAGCCCCTCCAACCCAATATTTTTTTAAATATATATTTTAGTTGTTGTTGGACTTTATTTTATTTATTTATAGATGATGCTGAGAATTGAACCCAGTGCCTCACACATGCTAGGCTAGTGCTCCACCAGTGAGCCACAACCCCAGCCTCCAATCTTAATAAGTACAATTCTCAGGTTACTTTTTAGATTCCTTAGGGTTTTCTACGTGAACAGTTCTTTTGTCTGTAAGTTATTTCTTTCACTTGCTTTATTGTAATGACTACAATGTCCAATGTGGTATTGAATGAAAGTGGTAGAAGCATACCTCTTTATCTTGTTCCTAGTATTAAGATATGAGTGTTCAACATTTTGCCATTAAATATGATACTGTATGTAGGACTTTTTTGATATTGTTTGTCTCACTGAAAAATATTCTCTTTAATTCCTAAGTTACTGAAATTTAAAAATCATTTTATCACATATTTTAAAAGGTTTAAATTCTCTGTGAACTGAGATGGTCACATGTGTTTTCTCCTTTATTGGTGAATTATATTGTCTGATCTTTGAAGATTAAACTAATCTGTGTTCCTCACTTCAATTGGTGATAATGTATTATCTTTTAAATATATCCCTAGATTCTATATGCCAGAGTTCAGCAATGTTTTTTTCTGTAAAGGATCAGAGGTTAAATATTTTCACATAGCCTTGTAGCAATTTAATTTTGCCTTTGTAGCAAGAAGACAGCCACAGATCATGCATAGTCAAATAGATATGTCTGTGTTCCAGAAAGTTTTTATTTGCAACATAGGTGGTAGACTAGATTTGATCTTGGGCAGCTAGTTTTCCATCTCTTATGAAATGGTAATCTTGTTAATGGTATTTTCATCTATTTTTGTGAGAGAAATTTTCCTTTCTTTTAACATCTTTTTTTTAATTTTTTGTACCAGGGATTCAACCCAGGGGTGCTTAACCACTAAGCTACATCACCAGCGCTCGCTCGCTCTCTCTCTCTCTCTCTCTCTCTCTCTCTTAATATTTTATTTAGAGACAGGGTCTTGCTGAGTTGCTCAGGGCCTAAGTTGCTGAGGCTGGCTATGAACTTGTGATCCTTCTGCCTCAGCCTCCCAATCTGCTGGGATTACAGGAGTGCACCACCATACCTGGCTTCTTTGTCATATTTTAAAATCAACATTATGCTGGCTTCACATTTCCACCACATCTGTTTTCTGATAGAGTTCATATAAGATTGATATTTTTTCTTCCTTAAATTCTTGATGAAATTTACCCCTGAAGATTTCTGGACATGAACTTTGTTTCTTTTCTTTTTGTAATGGGGAGATTTTTAAAATTACAAGTTATATTTCTTTCACGGTTATAGGGCTATTTAGATTTTTGCATTTTTTCTTAGATAAGTTTTAACAAGTGTTCTTTAAAGAATTTGTTCATATTAAGTAATTGGTTTTATTGTTTATTGTCATAGCATGGTTTGCAAAATTGAGTTATTTAGTCTTTGTAGCTTCTATAAAGCTACTTCCTGTCTCATTCCTTTATTGGCAATTTGTGTTTCCTGTTTATAATCCTAATTTATTTTTAGTAAATAGTTATCCATTTGAATATTTTTTTTACAAAGAACCAATGTTTAGTGTTCTGGATTTTCTTTGTTTTTTTTTTTTACAGCTTTTTCTTAGATTCATTCTCATTATCTGCTTGATTCTACTTCATTTTTATTGAATTTTCTCTTCTTGTAGTTTTTTTTTGGGGGGATACCAGGGATTGAATTTAGGGGCACTTAACCACTGAGCTACACCTCCAGCCCTATTTTGTATTTTATTTGTCTCACTGAGTTGCCTCACTTTTGCTGAGGCTGGCTTTGAATTCATGATCCTCCTGCATCAGCCACCCAAGCCACTGGGATTACAGGCATATACCACCACGCCCGGCTCTTCTGGTAGTTTCTTCTTAGATCATTTTTAAGTCTTTTTATTTTCCAATATAAGCATTTAAATCTGTACATTTCCAACAAGCTCTGTTATAGCTGTAATCCATAATTTTGATATGTTGTTCTTTTTCAAGTTTAAATAATTTCAAATTTCTGTTGTAATTTCTTCTTTGATCCTTGGATTATTAAATTTGTGTTATTTGACTTTTGAATATGTACTCTTTTACATAGATTATCTGATTTTTATTTCAAATTTAATTTTGTTTTGGTAAGAGGAGATACTCTGGAATCTTTTTGGATTTATTGAGAAATTTTTTAAGGTCTATAGTATGCTCCATCTTTTTTTAAACTTTAATTCTCTTTGATTTCAGTGTATAAACTGAATAAGAATTGTTTTTATAAGTTTTGTTTGTAGTGGACAAATAATATTTGTGTTTATTTATTGGGCACCATGTGCTTTTTCAGTAACACAGGGATAGAAATTCTTAGTGCCATTTGGAATCAATGTTATACAGCTGAAAGAACCAGGAAAAATAGGTTCTGTTCTGGAAAAGTGGTAGACTCACTTTTTACTCTACACCTAGAGTCCTTTGTGCAATGAGAAATTAGCTGGTTATCAGATTCTCTTTCTTTTCTCTTTGCTTTTCGTTCTTTTTGATTCTCTGAAAAGATGAACAATTTTTTTTTGTCTTTTTATTCTTTTTAGATACACATGACATTAGAGTGTATTTTGGCATATCATACATACATGGAGTATAACTGCTCATTCTTGTGGTTGTTCATGATGGGGAGTTTCACTGGTCGTGTATTCATATATGAACATAGGAAAGCTATGTCTGATTTATTCTACTGCCTTTCGTATTCCCATTCCCCCTCCCTTCCCTTCATTCCCCCTTGTCTAATCCAGTGAACTTCTATTCTTCCCCTCCCCTTATTGTGTGTTAAGTATGCTACATCTTGTTGCATGTTCCTAGCATATTTGTAAAGGATGCATATTCTGTATTGGGTAGAATGTTTTCATAAATATTTATTATATCATTTGGTTAATGGTGGTACTCAAATCTTTTATATCCTCATTGATTTTCTGCTTGTCCTATCAATTCATGAGAGAAGAGGGTTGAAGTTTCCAACTGTAATTGTATATTTGCCTGTTTCTCCTTTAATTTCTTTCAGTTTTATCTTCCTTACTTTCAAAGCACTGTTGTTGAATATACACATTTAGTATTGCCAGGTCTGCTTGATAGTATAACCATTTTATCCATATGAAATGTGTCTTTTTTATTTCTGGTAACATTTCTTGTTTTGAAGTCTGCCTTATGTGATATTATATAGCCTTTCCAGTTTTGTTAGATTAATACTTACATTGTATAGTTTTCCAATATTTTACCTTTAATCTTTATATTAAAAAATGGGTGTTTATAGACATC
Organism: Marmota flaviventris; assembly: GCF_047511675.1. Taxonomy (NCBI): domain Eukaryota; kingdom Metazoa; phylum Chordata; class Mammalia; order Rodentia; family Sciuridae; genus Marmota; species Marmota flaviventris. The sequence goes on from NC_092518.1 coordinate 122,248,635, forward strand.
AGGCAAGCTCTGCCTTTGTGTAATATAATTAACAATGTATCTATCAACTTACTGCTTGTTTTCTACTTGTTCTTTATTACCTTTTTTTTTTTTTTGCTTCACTTTTCCAGCTTACTTTACATTTAGGTATTTCTTTTAGGGTTCTATAGTATCTCCAATATTTGATTTGTAGCAATACTGCTAAGAGAAATTTTATTAGGATTTATAGTATATATTTTTTACTTACTACAGTGTATCTTCAAATAGTATTATGCCATTTTACATACAAAAATATTGCACTGATATGCTTCAATTTCTCCCTCCCATCTGTCATAGTTTATTCAGGCTGCTGTAACAAAATATCTTAGCCTGGGTAATTTATAAACAATAGAAATTCATTGCTTACAATTCTAGAGGTTGCTAAGTCCAAGTTCTAAGTGCCATCAGATTCAATTTTTGGTGAGATCTTGCACTCTGCTTTATAAATTGGGACCTCTTGTTGCATCTTCATATGGTGGAAGGAGCAGACATGTTCTAGGAGGCGTCTTTTGTAAGTGCACTAATTCTATTTTTGAGGGCTATGCCCTTATGACCTAATCACATCCCAGTGGTTCCATCTCCTGATACTATTGCATTGGAGATTAGATTTCCACATATTAATTTGAAATTGGGCTACAGATAGTCAGACCATAGAAATTATTTCTGCTGTTGTAATGAATTTCATTTCTACATGTATCATAGATTTTTCTTTAATTGATCAACTTTCTTTTTTAAATTTTGGAGGTAATTTTAGGCTTACAGAACAGTTTCAGTAATAGTTCACAGAGTTTGTGTATACCCATTGCTCAGTTCCCCTACCAGTAACCTCTTATATAACCATTATATTGTTATCAAAATAATAAGCTAAGATTTTCTGTGTGGATGTGTGGTGGAAGATGGTACTGTTACACATGTCTGCCCCTCCATGGGATAGAACCAAAGCAGTAGGAGGGTACGTCTGGATAACTTTGTAAGGTGGGAGTGGACATGGGTGAGCACTGGAATTCAATAGTGGGGAGACTGAGACCTGGTAAAATTCAGAGACTAGGGATAATAACATACTAAGAGAATAATGCATCATGGTTCACCTGGTGCCTGGCACCACTGCTGGGGGAGGGCAATTGTCCTCTTCAAGGAGGTAAGGATGAAAAAGAGTGTCACAGTTTGACACAAAAGCCTGCACTCTACAGACATACAGCCTAAATAAATAAGAGACCTGAAGTCTTCACATCAGGGTAGTTATAGAAAAAGACGTCACTGCATCTCCCAATGAACTCTGAGAGTGCTATGAACAGGAGCTATCTTGAGAAGAGTCCTATTTATCTGATACTGTACTGCTCAGGGGGTCAGAAATGCTGACATTGACATTGTTGGGACCCTCTGGACAAAATTGACTAGAAGAAAAGCAGTCTTGGCTTAGAGGAGAGACTGGCACAAGTCTGCTGAGGGTTCTGTGTTGTGGGGAGCATGGGCCAATAACCACCAGGGGGCCAATAACCACCAGCATCTGGAATGGGTGGATTGGTGAGCCAGTCCTCTGAGACATGAGAAGAACAATTGGGTGTGGTTTTGCTTGGGGTCCAGGACTGAAGATACCAGGTTTAGTAGTGGGCAAGTGGCATATTATGTGGTTCCTGCAGCCTCCACCCCAACTACAAAATTCAGTGCTTCAATTGCCTCTCCTCTTCCAAGGGATGTGTAACCTACTGTGACTTCCGCATTTGCTCCATCCCTACACATAGAGCCTAGTGACCTCCAGAGAGAACATTTACCTGATATAGCCCACATTCCACCCTAACTCAATTCTTAGAAGTACTCACCATGACTTTGGCATCAGCCCTGCTTCCAGGTGCACAGCCTAGAAAGCTCCAGAGAGATGGCACAGCTGACCTGGCGGGCATTCCTCTCTAACTTGTTTGGTGAGAAGGATCCCACTGGGCTTCAGCATTTGCCTTGTTCTCAGTAATGCAGCCAAAAAAAAAAAAAAAAAAAAAAAAAAAAAACCAAAACCAAAACTCTAGAGAGAATGTATAGCAGGCCTGGTCTGGATTTCACCCTAACTTTTTTGTTCAGAAATCCAGCTGAGAGGAATATAGGTAGCTGCACATGCAACCCACTCTCCCCTGTCCCCCACACCTCTTGGGATCCACTGCTGAAAGAAATCCTAGGACAACTCCTTGTTAGGACAACTCCTTGCCACCACACTACATAACCTAAGACCTGGAGAGAAACTTAGATCAGTATATCCTGCAATCTTCTGCCTTTGGTAGCATTTCCAAGCATCATGGCTCAGAGGAATTTGTGTTTCTTACTAAAATGTTCAAATATATTTTATAATTTTCTTTTATTTATGTTTATACATATTTATTTTTCTTCTTCTTTCTCTGTCTTTTCTGTTTTTTATTTTATTTTAATATTTTCTGTATTATCCTATTATATTTTATTCTATTTTTCTTTACTTCATCACTAGGGATTGAGCCTGGGTTCTTTGCACACACTGGGCAGATGCTTTGCCACTGAGCTACATTCCTAGTGCAGCTAAGCGGAATAGTACTCAATTCCAGACACAATCTAGCCCTGCTAGAACCCTGACAGACGTTTCTACTTAAAGAATAGGGGGAACATAAGCTTCCACTTTTCAACTCCTCCCTAGGCATGCAGAACTAAGGAAGTCTGAGGTCCCAGTCCAGGGTAAACACCCTCATAGTAGCAGCAGAGAGAAAAAACAATGGTTATTGCTACTACATCTATACAAGTCCTATACATCCATCTCAGCTGGGCCTTCTCACATAGCATGGGGCTGACAAGATTGAGGTGAGTCCCACAGAGGGGAAACTGTGATTTCAGCTGTAGCCTGTCCCTGTGAAGTGCTTGTATCTACACTAGTGCCCAATCAGAGGAAGAGCTTCAAGCACTTCACATTGTTGGAGCAACTACCATCAAAATCATATTCAAATCACAGTATCAGCAGTACTTGTGGAAATACCCATCACCTGAGGGCCTGCCACTCCCATTACAGGAGTAACCACAGAGGACACATCCCTCAAACTCTGTTACCTATATCACATCTGCCTTAAATACCAGAGTGTCTCCATTCATACAAAACCTGCAGAGATAGTGGGTCTCTCCTATATGGTATGCTGTATGCCCAAAGCCATGAATCATAACCAAAGAAACTACAGGAATATTACACTGTGTTGTCCAGTTGGAAATCAACATCATTGTACAATAAACCAATACCCCAAGACACATAATTAGGAGAATGCCACATACCAAGAAGGTCATTGCATAAAATTGGAAGACAGAGCCATTCCTGCAGATCTCAATACAGATTTTTTTTTAAATGAAGAAACAAGGTAAAATGAAATCCCTTAAATTTCATAATTCTCTTTTGATGCCAAACAGATCAAAATTGGTGAAATTCCAAAACAAGAATTCAAAAAAAATGATTTTTAAAGAAGCTCAATGAAATCCAAGAGGATATAGATGAATAGTTGAATGAATTAAGGAAGGCAGTGTAAGGTTACAATGAGAAATTCAGTAAAAAGGTAAATATTTTTTAAAAGAACCAAACAGAACTCTTGGAAATGAAAAGCTCAATAAGTCAATTTTTAAAACTTGGTTAAAAACCTTAATAAGAGATTAGGGAAAATGGAAGAAAGACTACCAGAATTTGTAGAGAAATATTTTGAAATATTATATTCAGAAAGAAAAAACAGAAAAAGAAGGAATGAAGAGAACATATAAGAACTTTGGGACACCATCAAAAAATCAAAGGTCTGGCTCATTGGTATATCTGAAGTGAAAAATGTAAAGGTCGAGGACACAGAAAATCTATTCAATAATGCAGAAAATTTCCCAAATTGTGGAAAAGACAGTCATTCAGGCAAAGAGGCACTCAGAACCCCACAGGCACAAGACAAGAAAAGAATCTCTCCATGACATATTTCAATTGCCAAAAGTACAGGGCAAAGAAAGAATATTAAAATCTGCAAGAGAAAAGCCATAGTCACATTTAAAGGCAAACCCATGAACCACAGATTTCTCAGCAGAAACTCTAAAGGCCAGGAAGGCATGGAAAGATGTATTACACATCCTAAAAGAAAATAACTGCCAACAAAGAATACTATACCCAGCAAGGCTGTACTTAAGAATCAAGACTTTTCAACATAAATGTAAAATAAGGGAATTCATTACAACTAGACCAGCATACTTAACTACACTAGATGCTTAAGGTAGTCCTATATCCAGAAGAGGAAGAAAGATAAACATTGTCATGAGGGTATGGGAAAGAATATATCTTACTAGAAGAGTACATACACAAATGAGAAATAGGAACTAATCAAACATTATCAATATAGTAAGCCATCAAATTTCAAAGATGAATAAGAGAGGAAGAAAAAAACAATATTATAATAGCCACAAGAAGAAACATAATGACAGGAATAAGTACATACATTTCAATAATAACTACATGTTAAATGCATTAATTCTCCAATGAAAAGACACAGACTGAAGATATAAAAAGGACCAAATAATATGCTACTACAAGAAATCCAGCTTAACTGCAAAGAAATACAGACTTATAGAAAAGGAATGGAGAGCAACATTATGAACAAATGGAATCTGAAAGCAAATAGGAGTAAACTATACCTATATCTGACAAAGTAGATTTTATGACAAAATCAGAAGAGATGAGGAAGGTCCCTGTATATTGATCAAGGAAACAATTCTTCAAGTTCAAACAGTTATAAACACCAAATGTCATAGCACCCAGTTTTGTAAAATAAACATTATTAAACATGAAGGGAGAGATAAGCTCTATTAAAATAATAGTATGTGACTTCAGTACTCCACTTTCACCAGTAGATAGATCATTCAGACAAAATAACAACAAAGAAACATCAGAGTTAAATTATGCTATAGAGCAAATGGACTTAACAGAAATTTATACAATATGCCATCCAAAATCTACAGAATATGCTTTCTTTTTTATTAATGCATGGAACCTCTTCTCAAATAGACTATATATTAGACCTCAAAGCAAATCTTAACAAATTTTTAAAAATTGAAATAATGTCCTACATCTTATCTGATCTCAATGGAATAAAACTAGAAATCAACAGCAAGGGAAATTGCATAAATTATAGAAAAACATGGAGATTGAACACACTTTTTTCTTTTTAATTTAATTAATTTTATTTTTACACAAATGGAGCACAACATTTTTATATTTATTTTTTAGTTTTCAGTGGACACAACATCTTTATTTTATTTTTATGTGGTGTTGAGGATCGAACCCAGTGCCCCGCGCATGCTATGTAAGCATGCTACCGCTTGAGCCACATCCCCAGCCCATGGAGCACAACTTTTCATTCCTCTGGTTGTACATGACGTAGAGTCACACCATTCATGCAGTCATACCCATACGTAGGGGTAATAATGCCCATCTCATTCCACCATCTTCCCCCAACACACCCCTTCTCCTCCCCTCCCTTCTCTCTGCTCAACCCAAAGTTCCTCTATTCTTCCCTTGCCCCCCCATTATGGATCAGCATTCACTTATCAGAGAAAACATCTGGCCTTTGGTTTTTTGGGATTGGATTACTTCGCTTAGCATGATATTCTCTAACTCTGTCCCTTTACCTGTAAATGCCATGATTTAATTCTTCTTTAATGTTGAGTAATATTCCATTGTGTATATATACCACAGTTTCTTTATCTATTCATCTATTCAAGGGCATCTAGGCTGTTTCCACAGCTTAGCTATTGTAAATTGAGCTACTATAAACATTGAGGTGGCTGCATCACTGTCGCATGCTGATTTTAAGTCCTTTGGGTGTAGACCAAGGAGTGGGATAGCTGGGTCAAATGGTGGTTCCATTCCAAGTTTTCTAAGGAGTCTCCATACTGCTTTCCAAAGTGGTTGCACCAATTTGCAGTGCAACCAGCAATGTATGAGTGTACGTTTTCCCCCACATTTATTGTTGCTTGAATTCTTGATGATTGCCATTCTGTCTGAAGTGAGATGAAATCTTAGAATAGTTTTGAATTTCATTCCTCTAATTGCTAGAGATGTTGAGCATTTTTTCATAAATTTGTTGATTGATTGTATATCTTCTTCTGTGAAGTGTCTGCTCATTTCCTTAGTGCATTTATTGATTGGGTTATTTGGTTTTTGGTGTTAAATTTTTTTGAGTTCTTTATATGTCTTGGAGATTAGTGTTCTATCTGGTGTGTGGTAAAAATTTGCTCCCATTCTGTTAGCTCTCTATTCACTTCATTGATTGTTTCTTTTGCTGAGAAGAAGCTTTTTTTTTAGTTTGACTCCATCCCATTTATTGATTATTGATTTAATTTCTTATGCTTTAGGAGTCTTGTTAAGGAAGTCAGGTCCTAAACAGACATGATGAAGATTTGGGCCTACTTTTTCATCTATTAGGTGCAGAGTCTTTGGTCTAATTTCTAGGTCCTTAATCCACTTTGAGTTGAGCTTTGTGCAGGGTGAGAGATAGAGATTTAATTTCATTTTGCTACATATGGATTTCCAGTTTTCCCAGCACCATTTTTGGAAGAGGCAATCTTTTCTCCAATGTATGTTTTTGGCACCTTTGTCTAGTATAAGATAACTGTATTCATGTGGGTTTTTCTCTGTGTCCTTTATTCTGTACTATTGGTCTCCATGTCTGTTTTGGTGCCAATACCATGCTGTTTTTGTTATTATAGCTCTGTAGTATCTGGTATCATGATGACCCCTTCTTCACTCTTCTTGCTAAGGATTGCTTTAGCTATTTTGGTTCTCTTTTTTTCCAAATGAATTTCATGATTGCTTTTTCTATTTCTATGAGGAAGGTCATTGGTATTTCGATTGGAATTGAATTAAATCTGTATAGTAACAGCACACTTTTGAGCAGTGAGTCATGGAAGAAGTTAAAGGGGAGCTAATTGTGGTAGTACAGGCCTGTAATTCCAGCTTCTTGGGAAGCTTAGGCCAGCCTGGGCAACTTATTAAGATCCTATCTCAAAACAAAATAAAAAAGGACTGGGATGTAGCTCAGAGGTAGACCACTTATCTAGCATGCTCAAGGTCCTGGGTTCAATCCTTAGAAGTGCAAAAAAAAAAAAAAAAAAAAACCCAAAACAAAAGCTAGACGAGGAAATTTTAAAAGTCCTTGAATCAAATGAAAATGGAAATATATTATAACAAAATGGTACTGAAAGTGAGGTTTATAACAATGAGTACCTATATAAAAAATTAAAAGTAGATCTCATATAAATAACCTATGATGCATTTCAAGCTTTTCAAAAAAAAAAAAAAGGAACAAACCAGACCTTGAATCAGTAGAAAGAAAGAAATAATAAAGATCAGAGTGGGAATAAATGAAATACAAAAGAACAATGCAAATCATCAATGAAACAAGGAGGTGATCCTTTGAGAAGATAAACAAAATTGACAAACCCTTTACTAAGCTAACCAAAAGGGAAGACCCAAATAAATAAATTATAGTTGCAGGAGGAGAGATTACAACTGATACTACAGAAATTCAAAAGATTGTGAGGGAACATTTTGAAAAATTATATGCAATAAATTGCAAAGTCTAGAAAAAATGGACAAATTTCTGTACACATGGCTTATGAAAATTGAACCAGGAAGATAAAAAATCCTATGTAGACATATAAAAAGTAACAAGATTGAATCAGCAACAGAAAGTCTCAATAAGTCCAGGACTGGATAACTTCACTGCTGAGTTTTACCAGACTTTTAAAGAAGAACTAACACCAATGTTTCTCAAATTATTCCATGAAATAGAAAGGGAAAGGATCCCTTCCAAACACATTCTATGACAAGGACCTAAAACTTGACAAGGACACATATATATACACACACACACACACACACAAAAAAAAAAAAAAAAACCCACAACTGTTTAGACTTGATAATCATAGATATCAAACTTCTCAACAAAATACTTGCAAATCAAATTTGACAGCATGTTAGAAAGATCATATATAATCATAAATTTGGATTTGTTCCAGGGATCCAAAGATGGTTCAACATACACAAATCAATAAATATAACAGAGCATATCAATAGAATCAAATATAAAAATCACATGATCATCTCAATAGGTGCAGAAGAATTATTGGATAAAATTTAGCATCCTTCATGATAAAAGCCCTCAATAAATGAAGTATAGAAGGATCATATCTCAACATAATAAAGGCTATATATGACAAACCCATAGCCAGCATTATACTAAATTGGGAAAAACTGAAAGCATCTTCTCTAAGATCACAATAAGAGTGTTCACTCTCACCAGTCTTATTCAATATAATAGAAGTTTCAGCCAGAGCAATTAGGCAAAAGACAGAAAAAAGGCATACAAATAGGGAAGGAGGCAGTCACAGTATCCCTAATTGTACATAATAAGATTCTGTAATAGGAAATCCTAAAAATTCTAACAAAGAGCTACTAGAACTGATAAAATTCAGTAAAGTAGCAGGATATAAAGTCAACATACAAAAATCGATGGCTTTTCTATATACCAATAATGAACTCACTGAGAAAAATATCAGGAAAGTGATCCCATTAACAATAAACACACACACACACACACACACACACACACACACACACACACACACCCCAGGAATAAACCTGATTAAGGATACGAAAGACCTCTATGATGAAAATTGCCAAATAACAAAGAGAGAAATTGAAGAAAACACTAAAAGGGAGAGATCTCCAATGTTCATGGATTGAAAGAATTAATATTGTGAAAATGTCCATACTATCTACAGAATTGCAGTTGCCACCAAATTACAAATGACATTCTTCATAGGTCTAAATAAAACAGTCCTAAAATTTGTTTGGAAGAATAAGAGACCCAGAATAGCCAAAACAACCCTGAATAAAAAGCAAAGCTGGAGGTGTCACAGTACCTGATTTCAAGATATCCCATAGAACCATAGTAACAAACCCAGTATGTTATTGGCATAAAAACAGACACATAGACCAATGGAAGAGAATAGAAGACCCAGAAATAAATATATACATCTTCCACCAACTATTTTGGCACCAAAAATATACATTGGCAAAAGGACAGCCTCTTAAATGGTGTTGGGAAGTCTAGATATCCAATGTGGAAGATTGAAACTAGAACCCCATCTAAAATCATCTCAAAATGGATCGAAGATCTTAATGTAAGACTGAAAACTACTAGAAGAAAGCTTAGGGGAAAAACTTCAAGATTGGCTCAGACAACAATTTCCTAGATAAGATATCAAAAGCACAGAAAACACAAACACGAATTAACAAGTGGGATTCCATTAAATAAAAAGATCTTGGGGCTGGGGTTATAGCTCAGTGGTAGAGCGCTTGCCTCGAACTTCTGAGGTACTGGGTTCGATCCTCAGCACCACATAAAAATAAATAAAATAAATAAAGACTTTAAAAAATTAAAAAGCTCTGCACAGCAAAGGAAATAATCAAGACTGAAAAGACCATCTACAGAATGGAAGAAAAATCTTGGTCAGCTATTCATGTGTCAAGGATTATTATCCAGAATATACAAGTAATTCAAAAAACTTAACAATAAAAACACTAACAATCCAGTAAAAAAATGGGCAAATGATCTGAACAGACACTTCTCAAAAGAAAAAAATATAAAAGGGCAATAAGTACATTAAAAATTCTCAATATCTTTAGCCATCATGCAAATCAAAATGACTTTGAGATTCCATTCCACTCCAGTTAGAATGACTGTTATTAAAAAAAAAAATCCTGGCAAGGATATGGAGAAGTTAAACTCTCATCCACTGTTGGTGTAAATTTAAATTAGTGCAACCACTGTGGAAAACCTTAAGGAAGGTTCTAAAAAACTTCATATATGACTACCGTGTGATCCATCTACCCCATTCCTTGGCATATATCTGACTGAAATGAAGTTAGTATATAAAAGAGATATGCTCTATAACTAGGTTTATTGCATCATTATTCACAATAGCCAAGATTTGGAATCAGCCTGGGTGCCTGTCAACAGATGAATGGATAAAGAAAACATGGTATGTATACACAATGGAGTATTGTTCAGCTATAAAGAAAAATGACATCCTATTATTTGCAGGAAAATGAATGGAACTGGAGGACATCATTCATGTTAAGTAAAATAAGCCAGACACAGAAAGACATGTATCACATGTATTTCTCATATGTGGAATCTAAGAAAAGAGAACATCACTTTAAAGTAGAAGAGGGACTACTAGGACTGAGAAGGGGACCAGGGGGAGAGAGAAGGAGAGGTTGGGGAAGTCTAGAAGGGAAGATTATCCATGTGCATTATATTCCTGTATGAAAATATTGAATTCCAATGATTTTTATAATTTGTTAATAATTACAATAGAAATCCATTTTCTGCTACTAATAAGTCAAATTAATAATTCAGTCAATCCACAGACTTTATCCAAATTCCATAGGTTATTCCATTTATGTCTTTTTCTCTTCCAGTTTAACTTTGAATTTAATCTGAGTTCCTGTATTTCATTTATTCATTGTATCTTTAGTTTCCTCTAATCTATGGAAGTTTTTTAGTTTTTCCTTTTCTTTCATAATTTTGACACTTGAAGAATAATACTGGTTAGTTATTTTACAAAATGTTATTCATTTGTGTGTGTTCACTTTTTTTCCTGTGATATATTGAGGTTATGCATTAGTGGGAAGATACAACATAAGTGTTCTACTTGTCTCAGTATATGATATCAGGAGTGTATGATATGTCTGTAGGTTTATTGGTCAATTATTTTTAAAGCGACTTAGTCTTTCCTATTTGCCCACATATTCAGCATTTACACACTCTTAGTTCCTTTTTATAAATCCACATTTCTATCATTTCTTTTTCTGCTTGAGTATCTTTCTTTAAACTATTTTATAATGTGGTTCTGCTGACAAATTCTCTGTGGCGCTTTCTGAAAAATTCTTGTTTTAGCTTAAATTTTCTTTTTCTTTATTTGTCCCTACCATCCCAAATCTTCCTCTGCCTAGAAATTAGTAACATTTGGGTGTGCAGATCTAAAACTTCTTTGTATGTGCTAATATGTGTGTGTTCCCAAACATATATTTATATAAAACTTAAATCTGATCTATCCTGTAATCCTGCATGCCTGTTGTTTTGCAGTTTGTTTTTATTTTTGCTGAAAAATATATCCTGGGTATATTTTCAATTTAATATATGTAGATCTATTTCATTTACATTACCAATTTGTGTTTCATGGATTCAATGACCATAATTTATTTAACCATTGACTTATTTAGATTATTTCCAAATTTTTGCCATTTTAAACTGTACTATACCTTCCTGTGAAATATCTTTGTATATAGTTTGTGCTGTTATTTCTTTTTCCTTTCTTTTTTTTTTTTTTTTGGATGGGGATGAACTCAGGTGTGTTTAGCCACTGAGCCACATCCCCAGCCCTTTTTGTTTTTGATTTTGAGACAGGATCTTGCTAAGTTGCTTAGGGCCTCACTAAGTTGCTGAGGGTGGCCTCAAACTTGTGATCCTCCTGCCTCAGCCTCCTGAGTCACTAGGTATTACAAGCATGTACCACTACATATGACTCAGTACTGTTATTTCTTTTCTTTTTTTTTTTTTTAGTACTGGGGATTGAACTCAGGGACACTCAACCCGTAAGCCACATCCCCAGCCCTATTTTGTTTTTTGTTTTTTTTCTTTTTTTGTGGTGCTAGGGATTGAACCCAGGGCCTTATGCATGCAAGGCAAGCACTCAACCAAGTGAGCTATATCCTCAGCCCCACCCCCAGCCCTATTTTGTATTTTATTTAGAGATAGTGTCTCGCTGAGTTGCTTAGCACCTTGCCATTTCTGAGGCTGGCTTTGAAGTTGTGATCCTCCTGCCTCAGCCTCCAGAGCCTCTAGGATTACAGGAATGTGCCACTGTACCTGGCAGTGCTGTTATTTCTATTACTATCACTAACAATATTTGTTGGTTGGTTAATATGTGCCAGGTACTATGCAGAGGGCTTCACATCAATTTACAGAATGGTTATTGCAGTTATTTCCATATTATGATGAAGTAATTTAGGCATGGGTTAAACTTAGAGTCACATATCTAGTGAATATTAGAGTCAAGATGAAAACCCACAAAGTCTGACTGTTAAGTTCTTTTTCTTATCACTAGAGTATTTTTGGAAGCACAAAATCAAAGAAGTAGAATTGCTGGGTGTTTGTATTTTAAATTTTTCTAGGTTCTGCCATTTTTCTCTCCAGGAATACTAAGGCAGCTTTTCCCCTGTCACCTTAGTCAACTCTCCCTTCTCTATAAATTCTCAGTAAGTTGCACTCTATTCTCTGTCTGAAATTTGTTCCTTTCTTCAGAGAAAACTGCCACAAGGATTTCATGTCCATCTTTGACTCACCTTGCATACATTTGCATGTGTTACTTTATGTATATATGCATAGTATTAATTTTTTTCTTTGAGCATAAATGCTTTAGGTACTATTTTACAACTTACATTTCTCATTTTAGAGATATTTTTATCAGTACTTATAAGTCTTTCTCATTGTTTTTAGCAACTGTTTAGTACTCCACTATCTTAGTATGCCATACATATTTTACCATTCCAGTATTAACAGACATTTAAATAATTAGCAGTTTTTCAATATTATAAACTCTACAATAATTAACACTCTATACATTCATTCAAGTGGTTATTGAGCTCCTGCTGTACAACAGGTACCATCCCAGATACTAGGAATGCAGACACGAGTGAAACATTCAAAAACCACAAATCATATAGTTTTAATTTAAATAAAAGGAAGTAAAACAACAAATAAATAAAATAATTAAAATACATGGGATAGAAGTTCTACACACACATTTATAACATTATATACACACATCACCAAATGATTATAAATGCTATAGAAAAAATAAATCATGAAGTGCTATGAGTAGGACTTGATAGCTTTAAATAAGTGCCAGGGAAGGCATCACTCACACAGTGAGATTTGAGTGAAGCCTTGAAGGAGATAAGCTACATGTCTGTAGCTCAAGAAGGAGCATTTCAGGCAGAAGGAAGATAAACTGCTTAGGTGTGAGATGATATCATGCCTACCTGCCTCAGTCTGGCTGGACACAAACAACCGAGCCGCCACAAAGCCTTGTAGATTCAAACAGCAACTCTATTCCCCAACTCTCATTGGCACTGCACACACCACACGGGAACACACTCCCTTCACCGGGCTCCGGCCAATCTCCCTGAACCCCCACTAGAACTCACAGGAACTCCAAAGTAGCAGGCGCCTGAGGCAGCAAGAGCCACCCTATTGCCCAACAGTAAAGGTCAAATATACAATACAATCAATCCAGCATCACAGCAATTATATATAGCTTAACTCAAATCATCATCTCAATGGTTCACTGGCGTCACCTTTCAACCATTCCCTCTGGCAAATGCCAGGCATCATTCTGACTGGGCTGTGGCTCTCAACATCTCCCCACTTCTGTTTAATTAAACAAGAGCATGTGGCTTAGGGACCATGCCTGTCTTAGGTTGTCCAAATCTACATATGGTCCTTACCCGTCATCGGATGAGCTGACCTCAAGGCGTCAGCCTCCTGTCTTAGGTTGGTACCGTTGCAATTGGATCTTACCCATCACTGAATACCGGTCCAGCATACAGCCATACTTGTGGATAGGCCTTTGCGCCAGTGGAGGGGTGAGGTTCTTTGCCTCACCTCTGTTGGCACCTAAATTTGGCCTTGGTGCCAGTGGGGGGGCTGAGGTTCTTTGCCTCACCTCTGTTGGCCCACAAGTTTGGCCTTGGTGCCAGTGGGGGGGGGGTGAGGTTCTTTGCCTCACCTCTGCTGGCCCCCAAATTTTAGACTATCACAAGCAGAAGGGAGGAGGATGTAAAATGCCATGACACCAAGCCAAATGACGGCTCTTTTTGGAAAAATTGTACCACCGATGACACCGTCAGCAAAGATGCCCCAGCACTACCACAATTTGCAACCAACAGATAGTTCACAGTGCATACAAGTGATACAGAGTCCAGGCAAGTTCTGCAAGCAGTTCAAAGCAGAGGAATCCATCAATATGTCCATTTACTCCCAAAGTAAATTGACTCCTTGATTGAGCATCACTTGTTGAGTTATTATTCATTGATGCATCAGTTTATACAGTTTACTGTGATAGCTATCGAAGAAGCTGTAGTTTGGTTATATCTTTGTCTTCACTGGCACTGGGATGAAGATAAGAATTATGGCAATGATGCTAAAAAAAAATATGTAACATTCCTAACAGGTACTAAGAAAACAATTTTCTGAATAATTGACATTATCCTGAACAGAATTATTAAATATAATGAAAAGGAAAGGTGAAAGTAAACAAACAGATCTGTTAACCTCCTTTTTTGTTCACATTTTAAAACAATCCTCAACAGCTGTTTACCCAATTTAAATTAAACCATTTAAATCACGTGAATAAAAGAAAAATATTCGGATCCATTTTTTCATGAGCACTCCTCATATATATGGACATACGCACATACAGACATACAACACAAAACAGAAGTGTGCACACATAACACAATACATACAACACATAACATAATAGTAAAGGCTTGTAGCTTTTCACAGGTGAAATCTCCATTGCAATGTTTAAAAACTTCACAGTCAAAAAATAGAACTGATCAGAAAAACATTAACCTAGGTCTGAATGAGCTCAAAAAATAAAATAGAACTTTATGATGTGGGAAAGGGCAATAATAAAATAGATATTGAAAAAAAAAAAAAAGCATCCTGGTTACCACCTAGGTTTGACTCTTCTTTTGATATCCCATCCTTCTTCCTGTAACTTGCATATGGGTCTGAAGGTATTCCCACAAACAAGACTCAAGGTTTTTACATTTGAAATAGGCCTTAATGGTGTTCATTATTCATTAGCCTCCAGGTGTGGGAGAATCACTGTCGCAGATGTAAGAATAGCCAAGCTGGAGCTCTGGATATCAGCTGTTATGGATTTGAGTCAAATCATCTTCTTTTTGGTCTGTAGAATTCACTTTGGTTAGTCTTTCTGGAATCCAAATCGGCTGCTGTTCTCCCTGTGGAAACACACAAACAGAACCCTGACTTCAGACAATCACTGGGTCAGAACCTTTCCATTGTCCTGTTAAAATATCCTTCCAAAGTACCTTAGGCTTATGTACATTTTTTTGGATACATATGCCTTTCCGCAGCACTAAGCCCTGATGAATCCAAATTTTAAAAGTTTAGAGTAAAAAGGGTTATTTTAAGTTTATCTTTGGGGGATATATACCCCTTTCCAATTCCCTCTTTTTGCTTTAATAAGTACATTTTAATAATTTGATGAGCTCTTTCAACTATGCCTTGTCCCTGTGGATTGTATGGAATTCCTGTTATGTGAGTAATGCCAAATGATGAGCAAAATTGTTTAAAAGAGGTAGAAGTATAACCAGGACTATTATCTGTTTTTAACTGTTTTGGAACGCCCACAGTGGCAAAATTTTGTAAGCAATGAACTATAATAGCTTTAGTTTTTTCTCCGGCATGAAGGGAGCCCATCAAAAATCCGGAAGAAGTATCAACTGTAACATGCAAATATTTTAATTTTCCAAATTCTGGCAAGTGTGTGACATCCATCTGCCAAATATGATTAGGAATCAGTCCTCTAGTATTGACTCCAAGATTAACTTGTGGTAAAAAGGTCACACAATTTTGACATTGTTTTATTATTTGTCTAGCTTGTTCCTTAGTTATTTTAAAATGCTTTTGTAAAGTATTAGCATTGACATGGAACCTTTAATGAAAATTTGTAGCTTCTTCTAGTGTAGAGAAAATATGAATGCCATGTGTAGTTTTATCTGCTAAATCATTGCCCAAACTAAGGGCTCCAGGCAATCCTGTATGTGCCCTGATATGTCCTATAAAGAATGGATCTTTTCTGTCCCAGATTAGACTTTGTATAGTGGAAAACAAAGAGAAAACAGTAGAGGAAGGGGAAATCCTACCAGCATCTTCAAGAGATAATATAGCATTAACTATATACTGACTATCAGAAAATAAATTAAATACAGAATCTTTAAACATCACAAAGGCTTGTAATACTGCATTAAGCTCTACCTTTTGAGCTGATTGTTTGGGTACTAAAAATGTAAAAGTTTGATCAGGGGTAACTACTGCTGCTGTACCATTATTTGACCCATCAGTGAATATATTTGGAGTATTCATGATAGGTGTTTTTCTTGTCATTTTTGGAAAAACTACAGGATGCAAAGACCAAAAAGACAATAAAGGATTAGATGGTAAGTGGTTATCAAATGAAACATTAGATTTGCACATGATTATTGCCCAAGTATTTAACTCATTATCTAACTCATCAATTTGATCCATAGTATATGGAGTAATAATTTTATTGGGAGAAATTCCAAACACTCCCTTTGCTGCTTTTATTCCTTTGAGTATCAATTGTCCTACAGCCTCAGGATACCTAGTAAGAATAATGTTAGGAGAATAAGATAAATGGATCCACAATAATGGACCTTCTTGCCAAAATACTCCTGTACGAATATTTTTTGTTGGTAGTACAATAAATAATAAAGGCAAACTTATATCAATTCTATCCAAATGCATATTTTCCATATATGTTTCAATAATTTTTAATGCCTTTCTTGCTTCAGGCGTTAACATGCGGGGTGAATTTGGATCTGATGGACCTTTTAGGATATCAAATAAAGGTCCCAACTCTCCTGTTGGTATGCCTAGATAAGGCCTTATCCAATTTATGTCTCCTAATAACTTTTGAAAGTCGTTAAGTGATTTGAGTTGATCTACTCGTATTTGAATTTTTGGTGGACGGACCATGGTTGAGGATAATAGAACTCCTAAATAATTAATTGGAAGATTTAATTGTACTTTATCTATTGCTATCTCTAGATTATAATTTTTTAATAAGTTTTTAAGTGTGGCATAACATTCTAGCAATGTGTTTTTATCTTTGTGTGCTAACAATACATCATCCATATAGTGAAATATTTGTAGTTCAGGATTTTTATTTCTAAGTGGCTGGATTGTTTTGTTAACATAAATTTGACACATAGTTGGGCTGTTAGCTATCCCTTGAGGGAGTACTTTCCATTCATATCTCTGATCAGGACCTTCATGATTCAGTGCAGGGATAGTAAATGCAAAACGTGGACTATCCTCAGGATGAATTGGAATTGAAAAAAACCAATCTTTAATATCTATAGCTAAAACATGCCAGGTTTTGGCAAAGCAGACAATTGAGGAATCCCCGATTGAGCAGGTCCCATAATAACCATCTCATTATTAATGGCTCTTAAATCTTGCAGTAATCTCCATTTACCAGATTTCCTTTTAATGACAAAAATGGGAGTACTATGGGGAGATACAGAAGATTGTATATGTCCCTCCGCTAATTGTTGTTTGACCAGGTCATGGGCTGCTTGTATCTTTTCTTTAGTCAGGGGCCACTGAGGAACCCACACTGGTCTTTCTGATTTCCAAGTATTTTTTATTGTCTCAGTGACCCCTTCTGAAAACCCAATCCATGTCTATCTATTCCTTGATCTATTTGAATTGGTGCTGCTATACCTTGTTCTTGTTCTCTTAATCTTTTTTCATTCCTAAAACCTTGTCTAGCCCTAATAGTGGGCGCATTTGGATTGATGTTATTTGTTAATGTCAAACCTAATTGATCTAGGACATCTCGTCCCCATAAATTTATACGAAGATGATCCAATACATATGGCTGTATAGTTCCTTCACATCCTTCAGGATCCTTCAAATCTAATACCATTGCACTTCTATGGGGATTAGTTGCCACTCCTAGGCCTCGAAGCCTTGAGTGGCCTGTTGTAATGGCCAATGTTTCGGCCATTCTTGACGAGATATGATGCTAAGTTCTGCACCTGTATCCAGTAGCCCATTAAATTCATATCCTTGAATATTTAGTTTTAGCATTGGGTGAGAATCTAAATTTAAAGACAGCATATCCCAATCTACACCTATAGAGCCTAATCCCCTGGAACCTCTTTCTATAGTACTACTGGAAAATTTATCATGCAGGCTGGGTATTATTAATAACTTTGCTATTCTATCTCCTGGTGAAATTACTGATATACCCTTTGGAGAACTGGCTATAATTTTTATTTCACCTTCATAATCGTGATCAATTACCCCAGGACTTATCATAAGTCCTTTTAGAATAGAAGAACTGCGTCCTAACAATAAGCCTACTGTTCCTTGGGGAAGAGGTCCTTTTACTCCCGTGGGAATGATTTGAACTCCCATCTCTGGAGTTAGTACTG
This sequence comes from Marmota flaviventris, assembly GCF_047511675.1. Classification (NCBI taxonomy): domain Eukaryota; kingdom Metazoa; phylum Chordata; class Mammalia; order Rodentia; family Sciuridae; genus Marmota; species Marmota flaviventris. The sequence continues at coordinate 122,267,020 of NC_092518.1, forward strand.
CTCTGATGGAGGCGCACATGTCCAACCCTGCGCTCCCTCTGGTTTGTCTGATGAGAGATCTAATGGACAATGTGTCCTGGGCACTACCCTGATGGTGTTTCTGGGTTCCTCCAGTGCCCCGTATATTTGTGGTCATGGGCCCCAGAGCATTGGGCCCCCCTGTCCATTTTTTGGCAATGGAGCCTGATCCTTTTCTCCACAATATCGAGGGTAAACACCTGGTCCTTGTCCGTTTTTTGATAACAGAGTACCTTCTATGGTGGTTTGAGAACAGTATTCATTAGCCCAATGTCTCCTTCTACGACATCGTGGGAGAATACCCAGTATTCTACTCCTTTGATACCTAGCTTTGTTAAACCCTCCTCCTATGGGGAAACTCCTTTTAAAATGTCCTGTTTGTTCACAATTGTAGCATGTTTTCAGCCTGGCATCTAAAGCCTGTTGTACTGCAGCTGCCAAGACTTGCCCTTGTTCATTAATGTCTCTACATAATTTAATATATGTGTTTAAATCTCAATGTTTCCATGGTCTAATGGCCTCCTTGCACCATCTGTTTGCTTGCTCAAAGGCTAGCTGTTTAATTAATGGCATTGCTTGTTCTGTGTCCCCAAAAACTCTGGAAGCTGTTTGAATAAGCCTATCTACAAATTCAGTGTAAGGTTCATTAGCTAGCTCCTTGTATTATCTTAGATAATTGACCTTGTAAATCTCCATGTCCTTGTAAAGTCTTCCATGCCCTAACTGCATCTTCAGCAATTTGTGAATATATAGCAGGATCATATTCAATTTGTTGCCATTGACCCTCATAAGGTCCTTTTCCTAACAACATATCTAGATTTCTTTGAGGGTAACCGGCTGCTGCATTTTGCCTAGCCATCTCCATGCAAAATTCCTCATTGGCAACCTTCCATAACAAATATTGTCCTCCATTTAGCACAGATTTACACATGCTAGCCCAATCTGCTGGCATCATGTCCAAGTTGGTAATAGATTCGACCATGCTTACAGTGAAGGGTGCTTGGGGACCATAGGTTGTTACGGCCTCCTTTAATTGCTTCACTGTTTTGAAATCTAAAGCATGGTGAATTTGCTGCCCTCCTGTCTGCTCAAGTACAGGGCATGCTAATCTTTGAGGTCCTGTCTCAGGATCCCATCTATCAACTACAGGGGTTGGGGGCTCCATAGGTGGAGCTGTTGTTGGACACTTACGCCCTCTGGTGATAGAAAGGTGTTAGTAGCAGCCTCCTGTTGTAACTTTTTCCCTAATAGCTGTTTCTCCTCTGAGCTTTCTTTATATTTTCTTCCTCTGTCTGACTAGCTGGAGAGACCTTCTCTTTTGTTTGATCTAACATGTTTTCTATCATAGTTTGAACCTCTAACAATTTACTTAACACTCTTTCAGTTTGTTTTTTGCTAATTTCTGATCCCATCTTTCTACTATAAAGATAACACAAAACAAAACTGAAACAGAATGAAACCAAAACGGAACAAAAATGCATTGTATCAATTTTCCTATTTTCTTGAAATGTATGTTCATGGTCTATTTCTATCTCTATCTCAGGGGCGAACAACTTCAAACCTTGAGCCAACCATTTTCCCTAGTTTGCCTGAGAAATTTCTATGGACAGGCAACTTGAAATAAAAACAAAATAAATCAAAACAAGAACACATTGTTTTTTGAAGTGGTCACCCATTCTCTCGCTCTTCCTCAGGGGTGAGCAATTTCACTTACCTCCAAGCTTCAGGAGTTCCCCGTATGGGCTTGCTGGGCACAAATAACCGAGCTGCCACAAAGCCTTGTAGATTCAAACAGCAACTCTTTATTCCCCAACTCTCACCGTCACTGCACACACCACACGGGAACACACTCCCTTCACCGGGCTCCGGCCAATCTCCCCGAACCCCCACTAGAACTCACAGGAACTCCAAAGCAGCAGGTGTCTGGGGCAGCAAGAGCCACCCTATTGCCCGACAGTAAAGGTTAAATATACAATACATTCAATCCAGCATCACAGCAATTATATATAGCTTAACTCAAATCATCATCTCAATGGTTCGCTGGCGTCACCTTTCAACCATTCCCTCTGGCAAATGCCAGGCATCATTCTGACTGGGCTGTGGCTCTCAACACCTACCATTTTCAAGAAACAGAAACACCTGAGTGTGGCTGGAAGAAATTAAAAGAGAAGAACCAAAAGTAGAAAGAAGTGATGAAGTCAGGACGTATGGGTTCAGGCCTTAGAAACTGTTCTAAGGACATTAATTTTGACCTTGAGTATGATAGGAAGCCACTAGATATCTTTGAAGTGGAGGAATATGACATGACCTCACTTAGCATTTTATAGGATTATTGTGGCTTATGTTTGCAAGAGACTAGGGAGGAGTCAGGGGTACCATGAGGAAGAGCAGGTAGAAAGCTACTGCAGTCCTCCAGCTGAGTGTTGGTAGAGGTTTGAACTATGGTGAAGCAAGGGAGATGGTAAGAAGTGCTTGGATCACAGATAAATTTTGAAAGTAATGCCAACAGAGTTCGCTGCTGAAGTAACTATGGAGTGTGAGGGCAAGCTGGGAAGGAAGCATGGCTCTAAAGTGTTTCTTTTTTGTAGCTACAAGGATGAAATTGCCATTGCTGTGGTCTGAATGTTTGTGCCACCCCACAGATTCCCATGTTGAAACCTAATCCCCAATGCAATAGTATTAAGTGTTGGGGTGTTTGAAAGGTGACTAGGTAGTGATGGTGGAGTACTCTCAAATGGAATTAGTGCTCTTGTAAAAGAAGCCTGAGGGAGCTTGATTGCCTCTTCCCTTCTACCATGTGATAATGCAGCAGAAAAAGACTATGGAGAAGAGACTGATCTCACCAGACACTGAATCTGCTGATGCCTTGATCTTGGACTTCTCAGACCCCAGAATATAATAAATACATTCCCATCATTTATAAAACATCCAGTCTGTGGTGTTCTGTTATAGTAGCCCAAATAGACCAAGATACCCCTCAATTAATGTGGGAAGACTATGAAAATAACAGGTTTATCAGAGGTTTTGGGGTTTGTTTTGAAGTGTTAAGTATGGAATGACTGTTATATATGCAATTAGAGCTATTTTCCATACAAATCTGGGCCTTAGGCAAAAATATACTGGGAATTATCCATATATATTAATTATTCAAAGTCATGAGACTGGATGATGACACCTAGCAATCAAGTGTAGATACAGAGGACAAAACGGTGAAAGTCTGAGTCCTAGAGAATTCGTGCACTTAGAGTTATGGCAAAGGAGGAAGAACCAGCAAAGAAGAGTGAGAAGAGCTGCAAGGCCAAGACAGCACAGTGCCCTAGAAACCAAGCTAATATGTTACTCAAAATGCCAAGTATGCTGACGACTGATATTTGACCATTAGTTTTAACAACTTGGTACAGAGAGAGATCTTAGGAGAAGCAATTTCATTGGAGCAGTAGAACAAAAGCCTGAATTGAAATCAGTTCAAGAAAAAGTGGAAGGAGAGGAAATAGAGACGGTTATTACAGATATCATCAATGAAATTTGCCATAAACAAAGACACAAAGATGAGAATGTTAGCTGGAAGTAAATGTGATGTCAAAATGTTGGGTTTTTTTTTTTTTAGTTGTACATGGACATAATACCTTTATTTTATTTATATGTGGTGCTGATGATTGAACCCAGTGCCTTATGCATGCTAGATAAGCACTCTACCACTGAGCCACAACCCCATCCCCCAAAATGTTTTTTTAAATTATTTATTTATTCTAATTTGTTACATATGATAGCACAATGCATTTCATTTCATAGTACAAATATAGAGCACAATTTTTCATGTCTCTGGTTGTACACAAAGTAGAGTCACACCATTTGTGTCTTCATAAATGTACTTGGGGTAATGATGTCCAACTCATTCCACTGTTTTTCCTACCCCCATTCCCCCTCCTTTCCCTTCCCTCCCCTTTATCCTATCTAAAGTTCCTCCATTCCTCCCATGCTCTTCCCCCCATCCCATTTATGGATCAGCATCCTTGTATCAGGGAAAACATTCTGCATTTGTTTTTTGGGATTGGCTAACTTCACTTACCATAATATTCTCCAACTTGATCCTTTTACCTGAGAATGCCATGATTTTATTCTCTTATTGCTGAGTAATATTCCATTGTGTATACATACCACAGTTTCTTTATACATTCATCTGTTGAAGGGCATCTAGGTTGATTCCACAATTTAGCTATTGTGAATTGTGCTGCTATGAACATTGATGTGGCTGCTTTACTATGGTATACTGTTTTTAAGTCCTTTGGGTATAAACCAAGGAGTGGGACAGCTGGGTTAAATGGTGGTTCCATTTCAAGTTTTCCAAAGAATCTCCATACTGATTTCCATATTGGCTGAACTAATCTGCAGTCCCACCAGCAATGTATGAGAGTGCCTTTTCCCCACATCCTCCCCAACACTTATTGTTGTTTGTATTCTTTTTTTTTATTAAGTTGCAGTTGGACATTTACTTATTTTTTTATGTGATTCTGAGAGTCAAACCCAGCACCTTGCACTTGCTAGACAAGTGATCGACCGCTGAACCACAACACCTGCCCCTGTTGTTTGTCTTCATAATAGCTGCCATTGTGAGATGAAATCTTAGAGTAGTTTTGATTTGCATTTCTCTAATAGCTAGAGATGTTGAACGTTTTTCCTACATTTGTTGATTGATTGTATACCATCTCCTGAGAAGTGTCTGTTCATTTCCTTGGCCCATTTATTGATAGGGTTATTTGTTTTTGTTTTTATTTTTTAGTGTTAAGATTTTTGATTTCTTCAGAGACACGCCGTCTGATAGAAGAAAAAGTTGGCTACGATCTACATACTGTGGGGTTGGGCTCCAAATTCCTCAATAGGACACCCATAGCACAAAAGTTAATAACTAGAATCAACAAATGGGACTTACTCAAACTAAAAAGTTTTTCTCAGCAAAAGAAACAATAAGAGAGGTAAATAGAGAGCCTACATCCTGGGAACAAATCTTTACTCCTCACACTTCAGATAGAGCCCTAATATCCAGAGTATACAAAGAACTCAAAAAATTAGACAATAAGAGAACAAACAACCCAATCAACAAATGGGCCAAGGACCTGAACAGACACTTCTCAGAGGAGGACATACAATCAATCAACAAGTACATGAAAAAATGCTCACCATCTCTAGCAGTCAGAGAAATGCAAATCAAAACCACCCTAAGATACCATCTCACTCCAGTTAGATTGGCAGCCATTATGAAGTCAAACAACAACAAGTGCTGGCGAGGATGTGGGGAAAAGGGTACACTTGTACATTGCTGGTGGGACTGCAAATTGGTGCAGCCAATTTGGAAAGCAGTATGGAGATTTCTTGGAAAGCTGGGAATGGAGCCACCATTTGACCCAGCTATTCCCCTTCTGGGTCTATTCCCTAAAGACCTAAAAAGAGCATGCTACAGGGACACTGCTACATCGATGTTCATAGCAGCACAATTCACAATAGCAAGACTGTGGAACCAACCTAGATGCCCTTCAATAGATGAATGGATAAAAAAATGTGGCATTTATACACAATGGAGTATTACTCTGCATTAAAAAATGACAAAATCATAGAATTTGCAGGGAAATGGATGGCATTAGAGCAGATTATGCTAAGTGAAGCTAGCCAATCCCTAAAAAACAAATGCCAAATGTCTTCTTTGATATAAGGAGAGTAACTAAGAACAGAGTAGGGTCGAAGAGCATGAGAAGAAGATTAACATTAAACAGGGATGAGAGGTGGGAGGGAAAGGGAGAGAGAAGGGAAATTGCATGGAAATGGAAGGAGACCCTCAGAGTTATACAAAAGTACATACAAGAGGAAGTGAGGGGAAAGGGAAAAATAATACAAGGGGGGCAAATGAATGCCAGTAGAGGGGGCAGAGAGAGAAGAGGGGAGGGGAGGGGAGGGGAGGGGGGATAGTAGAGGATAGGAAAGGCAGCAGAACACAACAGACACTAGTATGGCAATATGTAAATCAATGGATGTGTAACTGATGTAATTCTGCAATCTGTATATGGAGTAAAAATGGGAGCTCATAACCCACTTAAATCAAAGTGTGAAATATGATATATCAAGAACTATGTAATGTTTTGAACAGCCAACAATAAAAAATTTTAAAAAAAGATTTTTGATTTCTTATATATTCTAGAGATTAGTGCTCTATCTGAAGTGTGTGTGGTAAAAATCTGCTCTCATTCTGTAGGCTCTCTATGCACCTCACTAATTGTTTCTTTTGCTAAGAAGAAGCTTTTTAGTTTGAGTCCATCCCATTTATTGATTCTTGATTTTATTTCTTGTACTCTAGGAGTCTTGTTAAGGAGATTGGGGACTAATCCCACATGATGGAGATTTGGGCCTACTTTGTCTTCTGTTAGGCGCAGGGTCTCTGGACTAACTCCCAGGTCCTTGATCACTTTGAGTTGAGTTTTTTGTGTGGTGAGAGATAGGGGCTTAATTTCATTTTGTTCCATATGGATTTCCAGTTTTCCCAGCACCATTTATTGAAGAGGCTATTGTTTCTCCAATATACGTTTTTGGCATCTTGGTCTAATATGAGATAACTGTATTTATGTGGGTTTGTTTCTGTGTCCTCTATTCTGTACCATTGGTCTACAAGTCTGTTTTGGTACCATGCTGTTTTTGTTACTATTATTCTGTAGTATAGTTTAGCATCTGGTATAGTGATGCCACCTGTTTCACTCTTCCTGCTAATGATTGCTTCAGATATTCTGGGTCTCTTATTTTTCCAGATGAATTTCATGACTTCTTTTTCTATTTATGTGAGGAATGTCATTGGCATTTTGATTGGAATTGCATTAAATCTGTATAGTGCTTTTGGTAGTATGGTCATTTTGACAATATTAATTTTGCCTATCCAAGTATAAGGGAGATCTTTCCATCATGTAAGGTCTTCTTTAATTTCTTTCTTTTATGTTCTGTAATTTTCATTGTTCTGTAATATGTCTTTCACCTCTTGTTAAGTTGATTCCCAAGTTGATTTTGTTAAGGCTGTTATAAATGAGGTAGTTTTCCTAGTTTCTCTTTCGGAGGATTTGTCACTGATATACATAATGCCTTTGATTTATGGATGTTGATTTTATATTCTGCTACTTTGCTGAATCCATTTATTAGTTCTAGAAGTTTTCTAGTGGAATTTTTTGGGTCTTCTAGGTATATAATTAATGAACAAATAGCGATGATTTGAGTTCTTTTCCTACCCATATCCCTTTAATTTCTTTTGTCAGTCTAATAGGTCTGGCCAGTGTTTCAAGAACTATGTTAAATGGAAGTGGTGAAAGAGGGCATTCCTGTCGTGTTCCAGTGTTTAGAAGGAATGCTTTCAATTTTTCTTCATTTGGAATGATGTTGGCCTGGGGCTTAGCATAGATAGCTTTTACAATGTTGAGATATGTTCCTGTTATCCCTAGTTTTTCCAGTGTTTTGAACATGAAAGGGTGCTGTATTTTGTTGAATTCATTTTCTGCATCTATTGAGGTGATCATATGATTGTTTTTAAGTTTGTTGATGTGAATGAATTACATTTATTGATTTCCATTTATTGAACCAACTTGCATCCCTGGGATGAACCCCACTTGATCATGGTGCACTATCTTTTAGATATGTTTTTGTATTCGATTTGCCAGAATTTTATTGGGGATTTTTGCATCTATGTTCATTAGATATATTGGTCTCAAGTTTTCTTTCTTTGATGTGTCTGTCTGTTTTTGGAATCCAGGTGACATTGGCCTCATAGAATGAGTTTGGAAGTTTTTTGTGTGAGTAATATTCCATTGTGTATACATGGAATATTTTTTCTATTTCATGAAATAATTTGAGGAGTATTGGTATTAGTTCTTCCTTGAAGGTCTTGTAGAACTCAGCTGTGTATCCATCTGGTCCTGGGCTTTTCTTTGTTGATAGGCTTCTGATGCTTTCTTCTATTTCATTGTTTGAAATTGATCTGTTTAACTTGTGTATATCACCCTGATTCAGTTTGGGCAAGTCATATGACTCTAGAAATCTGTCAATGCCTTTGATATTTTTTGTCTTATTGGAGTACAATGCAAGGTAGAATCTTTTTTTTTTTTTTTTTTTTTTTGTATTTGCAAAGAGTTGCTTTGCAGCATAATATATAGTCTGTTTTAGAGGTGAGAAGAAAAGTGTATTTACTCATTGATGGATGAAATATTCTGTATATGTCTGTTATGTCTAAGTTATTGATTGTGTTATTGAGTTCTGTAGTTTCTTTGTTTAGCTTTTGTTGGGAAAATCTATCCAGTGGTGAAAGAGGTGTTTTAAGGTCACCCATAATTATTGTGTTGTGGTCTATTTGACTCTTGAACTTGAGTAGAGTTTGTTTGATGAACGTCGATGCTCCATTTTGGGGGGCATATATATTTATAATTGTTATGTCTTGTTGATGTATGGTTCCCTTGAGCAGTATGAAATGTCCTTCTTTATTCCTGTTGATTAACTTTGGCTTGAAGTCTACTTTATTTGATATGAGATGGAAACCCCTGCTTGTTTCCGCAGTCCATGTGAGTGGTATGTTTTTTCCCAACCCTTCATCTTCAGTCTGTGGATGTCTTTTCCTATGAGATGAGTCTCTTAGAGGCAGAATATTGTCGGGTCTTTTTTTTTAAAATCCAATCTGCCAATCTGTCTTTTGACTGGTGAGTTTAGGCCATTATCATTCAGGGTTATTATTGAGACATGATTTGTATTCCCGGTCATATTTGTTTATTTTTGGTATTTAACTTGATTTGGTTTTTCCTTTGATTAGATTTTCCTTTAGTGTAATACCTCCCTCTGCTGATTTTCATTGTTGTTTTCATTTCCTCCTCATGGAATATTTTGCTGAGGATGTTCTGTAGTGCAGGCTTTCTAGTTGTAAATTATTTTAATTTTTGTTTATCATGGAAGATTTTTATTTCATCATGAAATCTAAAGCTTAATTTTGCTGGATATAAAATTCTTGGTTGGCATCCATTTTCTTTCAGAGCTTGCTATATGTTGTTCTAGGATCTTCTAGCTTTCAGGGTCTGGGTTGAAAAATTTGTAGATATCTTAATTGTTTTCCCCATATATGTAATCTGATTCCTTTCTCTGTGGTTTTTAAAATTCTCTCTTTATTCTGTAAGCTAGGCATTTTCATTATAATTTTCCTTGGTGTGGATCTATTGTGATTTTGTACATTTGGTGTCCTGTAAGCCTCTTGTATTTGATTTTCCAACTCATTCTTCATGTTTGGAAAAGTTTCTGATCTTATTTCATTGAATAGATTGCTCATTCCTTTGGTTTGGAACTCTATGCCTTCCTCTATCCCAATAACTCTTAAATTTGGTCTTTTTATGTTATCCCATAATTCTTGAATGTTCTGCTCATGGTTTCTTACCATCTTCACTGTGTTGTCTACCTTCTTTTCAAGATTACATATTTTGTCTTCATTATCTGAGGTCCTTTCTTCCAAGTGATGTAGTCTGTTGATGATGCTTGTTTGAGCTTTTAATTTGTTCTATTGTTTCTTTCATTTCAAGGATTTCTGTTTTGTTTTATTTTTTCAGAACCTCTATATCTTTATTGAAGTAATCTTTTGCTTCCTGTATTTGCTTATATAGCTCTTTATCAAAATAATCTTTTGATGCCTGTATTTGCTCTCTTATATCATTCCTTAATTCACAGAACATTTTAATTATGTACAGCCTGAACTCCTTCTCTGTCATTTCTTCTGTTGTGCTGGCCATGGATTCTAATAATGTGGTATCTTGGTTTGTTTGGGGCCCTTTCTTCCCTTGTTTTTACATGTTGTTCATGTGTCTTCCCTTCTAGCACTGTGGAGCTGAGGCATTACAGTTTTTACCCTACAGCTTTATAGTGTGCCTGACAGTTTCTAATACCTCTCCTTTAGGGGGGAGAACAATGTAAACAGATCCCTATATTAACAATATATAGCCTTAAACCAAATAGCCACTATGAAGACATTTAAAGTTTTGTCACAATATCCAGAAATGGTGAGTTCAATTATTATCTACAATATAAACAGTAGGTTTGCAAAAGGGTCTACAGTTTCTGATGGTGGACAAAGAGAGAACTAGGGATGAGGTATAGGATGAGATGTTGAGGGGGTAAGAGGTTAGGAGATAGAGTTATTACAACTCAGAAAGCATGAAAGAGGAATATAAGTTGTTTATTAGCGGTAGAAGATAGAGAAAGTGATTTGGGGGAGACAAGTAAGTGGGAAGACAATGGAGAGAGAACAAAAATCAAATAAACATAAATATTAAGAAAAGTAAAAAATGTAAAAATAGGAGATAAAAGAATATACAACACCACTGTAATATACTGTTCAGACATCCCACTCCTCAGTAGCCTAATTCATGAAAAGTACTTGGTTTTACAAATGTTGGGATGTGAGGGCCAGAGAAGAGAGAGAGGGGAAAAAAATCTCCAAGGAAGATACAAGGATTGTTTTTGTTGGAAATCAGTATCTTTCCTGCTTCCCTTCTTACCCAGTAGGTGGGGTTGTCTGTTGTTTGCTCGTTTCTCCACCCTCAGGATGGTGAAGGTTATTAGGGTGGGAGGGTTGGTCCAAAGATCTCCTTTGGGGCCTGCTTGTGTGATGTGGGCACCTGGTCTTATCTCTTTATATCACCTATAGACCTTGCAATTCCTGGTCTCTAATTTAGTCTCTAGACTGTATCTCACTCACCCTTTCCCTTTCTGCTTCCCAATTAGGAACCTTTCTCTCTGGACGTCTTGTAGGCTGCACTCTGGGGGCTGCACACCTGTTGCAGAGAGCTGTTTTATATTGGGCAGTTCAGGACCCAGTTTTGTGAGCTACTAACTGGCCACATAGCTGCAGGCACTGTGCTGGATTAGCAGCTGCCAGGGAGAGGGAGGAATTGGGGACTTTCAGTACTTTATATTGTTTCTAAGCCCCAGCCGGTGTTCCAAGCTGGGAGTTGCCCAAACTAAAGATGGCCACAAAGGTGTCCCAAGATGGAGGTGGTTGCTTTCAGAGATGGGGTATCAGGTTGGGTGGGGCCTGGCAGTGGTGTTGAGCAGTGTGTTCAGAGATGCAGCTCTATGGTGTTCAGTGTTGTGGCTGCTGGCTGTATCTGGACCCAGTGCACTGTCCCCAGTTGCAGGGTACCACGGGTAGTGGACTGTGGCAGTGGTTGCAGTGTCCAAAGATGGAGGTGACTGGAGGAGCCCCACATTGGTAGATGTGGGTCTACATAGGAGTGGCAGCTGGAGTTCCTGCAGGTGGGCTGTGGCTGGGTGTCCTGCATGGGACCAGCGGCTGGGATTCCTGCAAGGGTGGGCAGCCAGGAGTCCTGCGTGGGTGCTAATGCCAGTGGTCCTACTCAGGCACCCAGAGGACCTGCACCGGGAGGATCTGAACTCCCAGGACTTGCATGGATGAGAGGCCAGGTGTCCTGCACTGACACTGAGTTCTGGAGACCTGCACAGCAGAGAGGCCCTGATTCCTGTGCAGGAGCAGCTGTCTGGTGTCCTCTAATCACTTGCAGAGAAACAGTATTCCTACTACTTGAACCCCAGGTACCTGAGCAACACAGAATGCAGCCTCCCTCTAGCCCACCATCTTGGATCCCCAAAATGTTGTTTTTAATGTCAGTAAATAATACATTTGAATGTTGATGACCATGATCTACTGGGAAAGGAAATTGATGCTTATGAGTGAATATGTTCTTTCTTTGCAGTTTTAGGATAGAAATTTTTAATCCTTATGCTATCAAATTTGCTAAGATTCTTAAAGATAAAAATGTTTTCTAATGTTTAACCTTTATAGCTTAAAATTTTTATATGATTTAGTCAATCTGAATGTTTATTTAATGTGTGGTGATAAAGTCGTACCTTTATTCTCTCTCTACTCAGATTGGAAGTAAATAGACCTTATATTGTTTACCCAACAATATTTTTCTTTCATTGAAAAGCTACATATTTTATTTACCAAGGTCCCACATGACCATGTGACTTTATGACAAACTCTTGTCTAGTTCTGACTGCATACAGGGTTGTTCTAATTACTCAGATTTATAGTATATTTGCTACCTGGTAGGGTCAATTACTATTTTAGTGAAAAGTCAGGAGAATATATATATATAAAATCTCAATAGTTGATAGCCAGATGCTATTATAAGTAGAATCCATTCTAGGTTTATTCTGATGTTAGCTTTTGTTCCTGCCTGAATCAGTATACATAGGGGAATAGTACAGATTTGTGGCTTTATACTGAATCAACATGCAGTATATTACTGTGTTCAAATTTTTAAAAGTATGCATGTAATATTCAAGTGATGAGAGACCCAGAGTAAAGGAATGATTTATTGTGGATTGAATTAAGACTGAAACTTTCCTAGAAGAAGTGAAATTCATTAGTGTATAGGGAACTAAGTCTTTAGTAGGTGCACAAATAGTTCCTTCCTGGAATGGGAATATTGCTCAGTGGTAAAGTGCTTGCCTAGCATGCATTCCATCCCCAGCACCCTAAAATAAATAAATACATATATACATACATATTTTCATTCCCTTTTATTCCTGAGTAGTTGTATCAGTCAGCTTTTAGTTGTTGGTACAAAATACTTGAGAAAATCAATGTGTAGGCAAAAAGATTCATTTGGCTCATAGCTTCAGAGGTTCCAGTCCAGGGTCAGCTGGCTCCATTGTTTCTGGGCCATTGGTGAGGCCATATGTCATGGCAAAAGGGTATGGCAGAAAAAAGCTTCTCACCTCATAGCAGCCCAGAAGCAAAGAGAGGGATTGGGGCTAGGGACAAGGAAATAATCTTCAAGGGCATGTCCTCAAGGACCCACTCCCTCCATTCAGCTATGAATCCCTCAATGGAGTAATCCATTGATGAGGTCAGAACCCTTATGATCCAATTACTTCACCAATCCACATTTCTGAACATTGCTGCATTGGGGACTAAGCACATAAGTCTTTTGGGGACATTTCATATCCAAACATAGCAGTAGTATTAAGATCCATACATCTCATTTTTTGTTTATTTATGATTTTTTCACTATTATTAATAATGCTGCTATGAAATTTCATATACAGGCCTTTATATAAACATGTATTTTCCTTCCTCTTGAGTAAACACCTAGGAGTTAGATGACTAGATCATATGATAGGTGTACCAAACTCTTGCCTACTTTCCAAGATGGTATTATTATTTTTCATTATCTCCAGTAGTGTATGAGGATTTTAGTGTTCCACATCCTCAGCAATACTTAGTATGCTCAGTCTTTTCAACTTTAGGCATTCTAATAGATTTGATATAGTATCTCATTGTATAATTTCAGTTTGTATTTTCCTAACAAATTAGGCTAAACATCTATTCATTTGATTATTTGTTATTATGTATATCTTTTTGGTGATATGTTAAGTCATTTTCTTATTTTTCATTGGGCTGTTTTTGCCGCAGTCTGGCTGGGCACAAAATCACGAGCCACTCAAGCAGGAACAAACTTTATTTTTGAAACTGCCGCCAATGCCCCGTAAACTCCCGGGGGATTGCCGCCCGATCCACGCGGCGTTCTCCCCGACCCCAACAGGAAGTCCCTCCTCCGGAATTCCCTCCTACCGCACTTCCCCAACCAATGGGAACTCTCCAGGAGTCCCGTAGCAGGCCGAGGTGGACAGCAGGAGTCCAATATCCATATGAATGCAGATCTTAACATAATCATATCATCTCAATGGCTTGCTGGCATCACCTTTCAACCAAAAATTCCATGCATCATATTACTTGGTTGTGGCTCTTAGAATGTTTTATTCTTTATTATTGAGCTTTGAGAATTCTTTGTTTTTAGTAATAGTCCTTTATCAGATATGTAACTTACAATATTTTAGCCAAGACTGTGGCGTGCCTTTAACTATCTCCATTTTATTTTTCCTATAAATTCAAAAAATTGACACATTAAAATTACACATGTTTGGTTTGTGGGGTACAATTTGATATATACATATATACAATGTGTAATGTCTAAAGTAGGGAAAGCATATCTACCTCCTCAAACATTCAGCACTGCTTTATAGTAAAAATTTCCAAAATATTTTCTGCTAGCTCTTTGAATTATACAGTAAATTGTTGTAATCTATGTCATCTTACTGTGCAATACCACATGAGAACTTATTGCTGTAACTATAACACAGTACTTTGATGAACGTTTCCCCATCCTTCCCTCATCCCTACCCTCCCTAGTTTCTGGTAGTTATTATTGTACTTTCAACTTTTACAAGATCCACCTTTTTAAGATTCCACATATAGGGCTGGGGATGTGGCTCAAGCGGTAGCGCACTCGCCTGACATGCTTGCAGCCCGGGTTCGATCCTCAGCACCACATACAAACAAAGATGTTGTGTCCACTGAGAACTAAAAAATAAATATTAAAAAAATTCTCTCTCTCTCTCTCTCTCTCTCTCTCTCTCTCTCTCTAAAAAAAAAAAAAGATTCCACATATAACTTAAAATCAGCATACTATAGTGATGTAGCCACATCAATGTTTATAGCAGCTCAATTCACAATAGCTAAGCTATGGAGCCAACCCAGGTGCCCTTCAACAGATGAATGGATAAAGAAGTTGTGTTATATATACACAATGGAATATTACTGAGCCATAAAGAAGTAATGTTACCTTGCAAGGGCAGTGTGACCATCATCTGTTTATGCTGGGCAGAGGGTGAAAGAACAAATTCCTGCTCAGGCCCCCCTGGAACTGGGGGTTGCGGGACTGCAGTTTTCTCCCTATGAAAATTAATGAGATTATTAGATCATATGTTCAGATTAAATTAGCTTCTTAAGAAAGTGCTGAATGCCCAGCAAGGTGACACACATCTGTAATCCCAAAGATCAGGGAGGCTGAGACAGGAGGATCATGAGTTCAAACCCAGCCTCAGAAAAAGCGAAGCACTGAGCAACTCAGTGAGACCCTGTCTCTAAATTAAATACAAAATAGGGCTGGGGATGTGGCTCAGTGGTCCAGTGCCTCTGGGTTCAATTCCCAATACCTGCCCCCAGCCCACGCAAAAAAACAAAAAACAAACAAACAAAAAAACTGCTTAAGTGTTTTATAAAGTAATTGTGCCCTTATGCATTTATACCTGTAAAGCATGAATGTTTTATTCAGTTGCTTACCTCTTCATAAACATTTGTAATATCATTTGGATTTATGTATATTTGATTACAAACATAAGTTTTATACTGTTACTCTTAAAATGGTATTATAGGTCTGTAAGTAACATTTTAAAAACTTCATCTTTTCAGTGGCTTCTCATGACCTTTAGTATGCTTTCAGAGAAAAACAATTGAGAAGAAACAAAAAGATTGCCTAGACAGCCTATTCTCATCACCCCTGCCCACTTTCTCAAACACACCTAGGTCCAGAGAAAGGACTCGAGGATATACTTTGCTAAGATTACTCAGTAAATTCATTTGTGAACTAGGAATAGCAGTCACATATTCCTACTGCCTAATGTTTCTGGGTGTCATTTTCTCTTTTAGTACATCTCTTTCTATGTATTGCACTATTTTCTTTCTTTGTGTATACTATTGTTCATGTATATTTTTATGTATGTCTAAACAGGTAACAAGCTTTCTTTTTTTTACTATAGTATCAATCTGCTATTTATTTTGATCCAATTCAACTTCACATATTTTTTAAAAAACAGAAAATATGGGGCTGGGGTAGTGGCTCAGTGGTACAGTGCTCGCTTAGCATGTATGTGGTGCTTGGTTCGATCCTCAGCATCACATAAAATAAATAAATAAACAAATAAAAAACAGAAAATATGATGTTTAGCTATACGGATCGAAATAATATTGTTGACTTGTTCATATTTTGAGATCCTGGAGAGCTATGTTTGAGTATGATATAAAGAGGAAGTCTAATTCTAAATCCATTCTAAATCAGATGCTGTTCTCTCAGAATTTATTACACAGGGGGGGAAATCCTTATAACTCAAGTCATATATATTTAGCTCAATATTTAGTGAGGGGATCCTACAAAGCCCAGTTCACAGTAAGTTTAGGGAAAAAATGGAAAATATCTTCTCTGTTCATATTTATAAAAAAACCAATGATGCCTTACAAATAACTTCTTTAAACTGTTTTGAGGTCAAATTTGGTAACCATTTTTTCTCATGGAATTAACAAAATCTGGAGATTGAAATGTTGAAATTTGGACTTTTCTTTGTTGTTCAGAGATTGAACCCAGTGGTTCTTTACCCTGAACCACATCCCTAGCCCTATTTTTAAATTTATTTTTGACAGGGTCTCACTAAGTTGCATAAGGCCTCACTAAGTTGCTGAGGTTGACTTTGAAATCACAATCATCCTGTCTCAGCCTCATGAGCTGCTAGGATTACAGGTGTGTGCCATGGTGCCCAGCTGGGCTTCTTATTAAACCAAAATGCTAAGGGTTTATATTCCACTTCTTTCTGGATTTCCCAGAAATGTTCTGCTAGAGAACCAATGGGTTTCCTTCCTGGGAGAGTAAATGAGTGAGAAATAGCCTAGGAACTTAAGAGAATTTATGGATAGAAACCAAATTCCCTACATTGCCCATGGTAGAAGATTCCGATCATAAGGCACCACTGACTGAGTCACCTTGGGCAAAACTTCAACTCTCAGAGATGCAGGGAGAGCTAAGTACTCATTATTTTTTTATTTGTATGATGGGGTGAGACTTGCCTTACCTTCTTCATGGGGTTGTTGTTGGGAGCACAATCATGTAACGGAAGTTAAATGTGTCTGTGTGTTTTCAAATTATGCTTTGGATGTGGTTTGTGCCCTAAAGATTCATGTGTTGGAAGCATGTTCTCCAGTGTGGTGATGTTGAGAAGTGGTGGGAACTTCAAGAGGTGGGGCCTAGTAGGAGGTCCTTAGATCATTGGGGACCCTGCCCTTGAAAGGGATTAAGGTAGTTGTCTTGGGACCCTGAGTTGGTTCTTGCCAAAGGGTTGTTATAAAAGAACAAACCTGGTCATTCCCAGACCGCTTCATCTTTTTGTCTTCCAATGTGATCTTTTTCTCTTGCACACACTCCCTTTTTTGCTATGTCAGCTACCATGAGACCATCAGAGCTCAGGTAATACCAGTGCCATGCCCTTAAACCTCCAAAATTATGAGCTAATTTAACATCTTGTCTTTATAACATACTCAGCCCCAGGTATTTCTTTATGGTAATAGAAAATGAACTAATGAAACCCATTCAGTATCCCTGCTCTTACTTCTATATCTACAGTGTAATTGATATAGCCAGATTGGCTCTCTGGGATTTCTAATATGTGAACTTTATGTCACATAAGGTACCAATTGAGTGTAATAGGCAAGAGTGATTAATATATCCCTGTGAAAGGAGATAGGTCAGTTTGAGGCCCCATTTGCCAATAGAGACTATGGCACTTTTTGTCTACTCTAGCTGGTGCTTCAGATATCCATCAATGCACCAGAATTTCTTCTTAGAAATGCTTTCTTTCTCAGTCTCTGAGTACATAATTGTACCATCCATCCTTTCAGGCTTTGCGGACATGGATTGTGCATGTCCTTCTGGCTTCTTCTTAATGCATGCAACCCTTTTAAAGAGTTTCTTTTGGTCTGCCTTCTGGTTGACTGGCTTGAGTTTAAGGATGTATTGCTTATGTATTGCATACTTTTATTCCCAGGTTTGGAGCTAATATGTGTAGACTTAAGACTTAAGTCTGTTACTTGTCTTGGTAGAGGAGAAATGGTTCTGAAGGCTGGTTGCTTTGGGAAATTGATGCAGATTATTTCTGCAGCATCCCCTTGGCATATGACAAGTTTTATGGAGATATGCCATTTGCTTAAATGTATTCAGACCTGGGGCTCAGGAATTTCCCAGCCATGCCTTTCTCTGCCCATGTTTTTACTGTTGGAGAAGCTATACCTAAGATAGAATACTGTGTTGTACTCTTGTACCATAGAAGGATCCTGGAGAGACTATCTAGTGACTCAAAAACAAGATGGTTGGGAGACAAGACCTCCAACCTTGCCCAAGTGTAGGGCCAAGAAAACTATTTTGTGCATGGCATAGTTTCAGGGACATCTGGCAATATCACCAGTCATTGTCTCTCCTTCTCCAGGGAGTAACTTCTTTCAACACTGAGGAGCCTAAGGAGAGCTTCCTTACAGGAAAGACTCTTCTCCAGATCTTACCTTTATGAGAAGTATTGAACTCCAGTTCTGAATGGGAGTATGGGGGACAAAGAACACTTTTCCTTATTCAGACTTGTTACTCTTATCAACTTATTCTGTATCATATAGGGTCACCATAATTTTTCCCTGCATCATTAAAGAATATGAACTTTGAAAAGTATTTTCATTTACACAATCACATTTGATTCCTACCCCAAAATAAACATAGTTATCCCAATTTTATGTATGAGGAAATAGTTTGCTGACATATTAAAAGAGTTGCTCAAGATCACACAGGTAGAGGGCTGGGATTGTGGCCAAGCAGTAGAGTGCTTGCCTCACTTGTGTGAGGCACTGAGTTTTATCCTCAGTACCACATAAAAATAAATAAAAACAAAATAAAGGTATTGTGTCCATCTACAACTAAAAAATATATATTAAAAAAAGATCACACAAGTAGAAAGTGAGAGAAAACTCAAATCTTTCACTTGTAAGGTCAAAGATTCATCCACTTTGGCATACTACCCCTTCATCACTGTGTCTAATAGTTTCTATATTCCATTGTTTATTCTTTTTGCTATAACTCTTGGGTTTGTTCCTTTCCATCGATTCCCCATGGCCATTTCCATTTCCCAGGTCCTCATCGCCTTAGCTAGATAGGCTTACGGGTGTCTTAGGGAGGGCTTTGGCAACTGAATTGCTGCTATCCACTCTAAGATCTGACTTCTAGCTATACCTTGAATATATTATATCACCTATTTAGAAACATCTAAACCCAACTCTGGTTGCCCACCCAGTAATGCTGACACTGAAAAAAATACGTTTCCTCAAGTGTTTCTATAGAGATTCTGTGATTGTGGAAATGAATGAGTAATTTTGACCACAATGGTACAGCAGGAATGTTTTGTTTTGAGTTGAGTCATTTTAAACTTTTGGCCTCCAGTTGTGGTTCAGCCAGTTAGCTGTTTTATGTCTCTCTCCTTATGCATTTCAGTTTTGAATTTTTTAATATCACCTAGGCTACTTCCTTTTAAAAGCTATTTTGTAATAATATGTCATTTATATGTAAACTTATGACCTTTACCTGTTTGGCATAAAAGAATACTCATTGGTATGTATCAGCTGAAATATGGATTTTGTCATTCTACTAAGAGGTAAAGAGTTACTAATATGGTCTCTTAGCCCTAAAAGACTTTAATACTTTTTTGCTTATCTTTGATCAACTTGGTTATAGAACTCTAATTATATAAAAAAATGTAACTATCATAATGTCAACCACATTTAACCTTCTTGATATCCCATGATTCTTTGCACTAAGGGCGCAAGGCCAGGTCTTTGCTGACTGCTTGATAACTGAATGAGTGATTATTCTCCTTGTTAATGGACAATGATATAGAAAACTCTCCCATATGTACAGAATATTAATGAGAAGCTGCACAAGCTGAGATAAGACTATAAGATGCTGCAAGCAATCACTTATAAGAACATTAAAAAAAATATTACTCGTCAAGTATGTAGCCAGACGGGGATCTGTGTGTGACGAATGAGGAGGAAAAAGCAAGACATGCTCTGATCAACATGAAAGACTAAGTAATTTACAAACAAAAATATTTCTTCTGTGGTTTCTAATGTTGAGTTTTCAGTTTAATTTTTTTTAAAACAAACTTTGTGAGATGGCATTGCAGCTTTTGAAATGAAAAGGAGAAACCTCCTGCTCCTGTCTCTGCCCCTTTAATGATTTGTGTGCCAGGTACAGTGTATCAAGCATTTGTCCTTCATGGGAAATGACACAAAGATGACTACTAAAGAAATTTCAGTCAACACCAAGAAACTGGCCCAGTTATATATCAGAACATATGCTATTTCCCCAAATTTTATTTGTATTTTGGGTATTGTCTCTAAATGGAAAATTTAGGAAAACCATTCTTCTAGTCTACATTTTTGGATGACATACTGAAAAGTTAATTGAATATTGCCTCATTTTTAAGATTGATTCACGTAGGCTCTGTAAATTGGGCCTTTGATTCAGTTCTCTTATTAGACCCATGGAATGTCACAGCCACAAGGGGATTAGAGGTCATCTAAGCCTATTTTTCTCAATTTAGTGATCTTAGAGACCATTTTTTAAGGCAGAAAAAATTTTACTGATTCCCAGTGTCAAGTTAAATTATATTTAGAATGCTATTAAATAAGAATATGATGAGTTAAATAATATGAATGACATAATAAAGGTGTAATATAAAGCATGATATATATGTTTTTAAGCAGTATACATAAAACTAGATATAAACTCTTTCTACTTAGAATATGTATGGTAATTCCTTTCTCCCATCTTATTCTAAAGAAGGACACCTGCATTGTATACAGGGCCTTTGTTTGGCAGGAACACATCTTTTGTCTTAATTCATCCATCTTTGTGGATATTTTTATCTAACTTTCAACAATTACAACACTAGTTGGTGCCCATCCAGCTGTTAGTGCAAACATGTAAGCAGGTAGAAAAATAGCACAGCAGTACTTGATTATAAGAATATACCTTGTGGAAATTTTAAATTGCCATAGAAATGAAAACACAAAATTAGAACGTTTTAATAGCAATGGACAAACCATCTTCTCTACTATATCTGCAGAGCCCAATTTCAAAAACATTAGCCTAGACTAATTCTCTCATTTTGCAAAAGGAAAACTGTTAATTAAGATCATAAAAAATCCAGAGTAGACCCAGAACCAGAATCCAAATCTGGAGCCAGTTTCCTGACCCTTTACTACCGTAAATTAAACTCATACAGGTTTTATTTGCATGATTTAAATTTGTCTAAAACTAAAATCAGAATAGTGCCATTTTGTGTTCTCACCCATAGCACTTGGAGTTTGATATCACTGGGGACCCAAGAAGCTTTGTTGATCCACTGTTAGCTGTTTTTCACATGACATCTTATTTGTTATAGTATTATGTCTTATTTTTATGTTGCTGCCTTTAGTATTCACAGTATGAGGAGCAGGAATTAATATCAAAAGTTTCTGGATAAAAGTAGGTAGGAGAAAAGATTAAGACTCTGGGATACAGTGCTACATTATTGGTGAGTTGATAACTTCATTGGTTTCCAATTTTATTTGATATCCCTTCTATTTTATTTTTACTTTTGAATCTAATTTAAAGTTTTGAGCAAAGTACCACATTGTGCATGTAGAAAGTCAGAAATTACAGGTATGATTTTTTGTTGGTATTGCCATCAAATGAATGTTGCAGTGGTGTTTATGTAATACCAGTATGGATGGATAGTATTGGGAAGGCCAATAGATAAAAAAGAAGAACATTCCCAATTGGGAGGAAGCTGACTGGTTGAACCCAGCATGATCATGGGACACTAAAGAGCAAAGGAGTAGTGGGGACTAGGGACAAATGCAGCAAGACTTTCCAAGAAGGGCCAGGGTATGGAGAGCCTTGAGTGCAGGCCAGAGGATTTTGAGCCTGATAAGTAAAAAAAAAAAAAAAAAAAAAAAATGCTCCATCAGGTCTTTCTGCTTCCTGTGGATAGATGTTCCCAGCTGAACATGAAATAATGAGTCTAGGTTCTGTGCATGTCAGGTCAGTTGTTTTTGTTCATCCTTTGGGAATGATGTCTCCTCTTAAACCCCTTTAACACTTTGTCCCCTTTTAGGGACTGCTTTGAGTAACCTGAAAACCCCGCTTAGGCTTCAGTTTGCTCATCTGTAAGATGAGGCCATGAAATTAGATTAGATGGTCATGATTTACTCACAGTGTCTTTCTTTCTCTTTCTCTTCCCTCATACACTCCATGAATGGCATGGCCTCATCAGTGAAGTGTCTCACTACAGCAATGATTATTTGTCTACCTGTATAGAAGTGGGAGGATGTATGTAGTTTGGGAAAATAAAACCTGTGGATGATTCTCCCTCCAACTTTAAATCCATTAGACTCAATAATTTCTAAAAGTTTTTCCTAGCCAGACATTCTGATTTATAGTCCCAGCTCATGAAAAGAAAGAAATAAACCTGGTGACTTTGGAAATGAACAGGAAAAAATAATTGTCATATTAGCAGTTGTGATCATTTTGGTTGCAAGTAACAGATTACCTAAGTAAAAGTGACTGAAATAGCAAGGGTGTTTTATTATTTCACATCCAGAGGTAGGGTGGCTCAAGGATCACTCAATTCAGTGGCTCAGTAGTGCCCTCACAGATGTGTTCTCCCGCACCCCATCTTTCTCTTCTGTTATCCTCAGAATGTTGACAGTGTCTCCCCTCTTGGTTATAAGATAGTTGCGGCAGCTCCAGACATCAGATGCAGAAGAAACCATGTCAATTTAAAAGGAAGAGGGGACATTTCTTCCTTTTTTTCCCTTTTTCATTATAGAGGAAAGCCTTCCCTCAGCTTCCATTGGTCAGATAAGCAATAGTCACAGAGTCCCTTCTTAGCTGCAAGAGAAGATTAAAATGTGGGTGTCTGGCATATCCAGCTTCCAGAGTAGGAGGTAGTTCTGCCTGAATAGGAGAAAGGGGGAGGGGAATGGATGTTAGGAAAGCAACTAATAGTGCCTGCCACATATGTCCTTTTCCCAATGCTCATCTTAAGACCCCTCCTTCCTTTATGTAGCTGCTAGCTAATTAAAGTTAAGTATTTAGCATAAATCAGGGCTTTTGTGAATTATCTGAATAATTAGAGTCATTGTAAGCATAGGACCCTTATTTTATTTCATCTAAAAGTTTAATGATAAATGGGCTACCATTGCCCAAAATGAGCTGCTCTGGTGCTGAAACCGGATGTAATTTTTTATTAAATTTGGCTTTAGGAAAATAACTTAAAATGTTCCAGGATTGTGATAAAGAGCAGCTTAAATTCTCAATTTTTTTTTTTTGCTTTATAAATCTCCATCAGCTACCAAAAATAAGACCAGATTAAAGGGGTATGTGAATATTTAATGCAAAATTAGGAATATGTTGCTACAAATCAGGAAAGAGTTTAGAGCTATGACCATGAATAAATTGTGAAATATCAGCTTACTTCTCTGCTACAACACTGACCTAAAGAAGCTTTTCTGTTTCCCCAGCAACCTCGCACGGCATTAGCTTGCTTCCCTCTGAGTAAATTAAATGTGATTTTCAAGTACTACACTTCATTATTTCAGAAATCACAATACCTTGCAGAAATAAGAACATTTCATAAATCATATTGGAGTTTATTTTTAAGCCAGAGCAAAGAAAGTATTTATTTGGAAAAATGTTTTTTTTTTAATCTACTAAATTTCCAAGGACTTAAAAATTATCTCTATGATGAGGTGGTAAATGGGACATAGTATGCTTCATTTACTTAAAATACATTAATGATTGCCCAATAATATTTTTAACAAAGAGAAGAAGTACCAGGGACATGAGAAAGATAAAAAAGTCACCTCTCAAATGAACTACCTAACTTTATGATCAAAAGCTCCAGAGGGTAAATGATATTAATGCTAGCTATCCTTTTCTAAAGTTGTTCTTTTTATTCATGCATCAGATCACTTGTGAACAATGTTTCCCCAAATTTGGGTTATATTCTATGTGTTTATTATGTACATATATGCTTACCCACGTATACACATCTCATGCTATGTTTTACCCCAATTGGTCTATTTCATTTGAGGGGAGAATTGATTATTTTTAACATCTGACTTGTCTCCATCTATATCATTTTTGGTGTTTTGAAAAGATATTAAAATTGAAATTGATGCAATTTTATTTTTCAGATTGTACAGTAGCCAGTAATTAAAGGATTTTTGGATTTAACCTGAATCTGTAATTTTATTTATCCAACCTATTCCACATCAGACAGGAGCTATCCAGGTAAGTAATGACTCCTTTGCTATAGTGTGAAGAAGCTGAGGGGATTCTGGTTCTTCAATCAAGTTGGTTCATATAAGGATAAAGCCATGCTTTCTTTTCTCCAGAGCAGCAGTCTCTGGGTAAAGGACTTCCACTCTTTTTTTTTGGTACCAGAGATTGAACCTAGGGTTGCTTAACCACTGAGCCACATCCCCAGTTCATTTTTTTTTGGGGGGGGGGGGGTGACAGGGTCTTTCTAAGTTGCTGAGGCTGGCCTCAGACTTGCAATCCTCCTGCCTCAGCCTCCTGAGTCACCACCATGCTGGGCTTTAGAGAACTTCCACTCTTAAGAGTATGTATATAAAATAACCCCACCTGGAATTAGAAAGGAAATATTATAATTTATGTTTATTTTGATCTTAACAAGAAATAAATAAATCTTTAGTGAAAGTAATATGTGATTTTTGGTAGTCCAAGCATAAAATTTAATGTGTATAGTTAAATATGCACATATTAGGAGTGTATGCTCAGATTTTATCACTGATAGGGTTAGAGATTACAGAGGTTTGGAGACCACTGTTTTAGCTGGAGAATGTCCAGGTTGGTTGATTTTCCTGGTGCAGGAGACACATTGCCCTCAAAATCTCTCTGAACTGCTGACCAATATCCCAAATTCTATTATTTGGCCTTGTTCTTTACATAATCAGGAGTATAAACTTGAGAGCCAGTTAGATCTGGATTTAAATTCTAGTATTCCCACTAGGTGTCAGACATTGGATAAAACAATTCATTTCTCAGTTTTCTGATCTTTAAAATAGGGACAAAATACCTAATTTGTAGAGTATTGTGACCTTTACTGGAGATGTAAAGTACCTAATAGATGGTTGAAATTCAGCAAATATTAGTTTCAAATGATGTTAACATTTTGAACCCATAAGCTATTATCAGTAATCATTTCTTCTGCATGAATGTGTATCTTTTTCTGCTATGGCAAAATACCCATAACATAAAATTTACTGTTGTCATCATTTTAAAGTGAGCACTTCAGTGGCATTTAGTGCATTCACAGTGTTATACAGATATTGCCACTATCTAGTCCCAGAAGTTTTTCATCACCCCACATGAAAAATCCATCGTGGTTTAATGGTCACCCCCAATTCGTTTTTCTTTTTCTTTTGATTTAATTTTTTAATTAGTTCTAATTAGTTATACATGACAGCAGAATGCATTTCAATTCATTGTACACAAATGGAGCACAACTTTTCACTTCTTTAGTTGTAAATGATGTAGAGTCGCATGATATGTGCAGTCATATACATACTTAGGGTAATGATGTTCATTTCATTCCATCATATTTCCTGCCTCTAATCCCTTTTTGTCCCACCCCCTGGTGACCACTAATCTGCTTTGTGTCTATGTATTTGTCTATTCTGAATATTTCATATCAATGGGATCTTATGTGTTTTTTAAGTCTGGTTTCTTTCACTTAGCATAATATTTTCAAAGTTAATTTATGTTGTAAAATGGATAAGTATTTCACTCCTTTTATTGGCGAAATAATATTCCATTGTATGAATATTCCACATTTTGCTTTTCCAACCATTACATAATAGATACTTAGACTGTTCCTACCTTTGGGCTATTGTGAATAGTAGTGCTGTGAACATTCATGTGGGCCTGTGTTTTCAATTCTTTCATATGTAAGAGTAGAATCCTTGGGTCATAATGTTAATCCTATGCTTAGCCTTGGGAAGTATCCAGATTTTTTTTTCCTGAGAGCAGCCTGTGAAAGGAAGTTGAGAGCTTATGGTGCAATACTGATAGAAAAGTAGGGCTTCACAAACATACTTTGTTTATTCTCTATGTTAGATGAGATCCTGTCTGTATGCCACCAAAATTAACCCAGATACCCCCTATGAAGCCAATAAGTATATTGTCTATCATCTCCTTAGTTCTACAGTACTCCTAAGCTATTCCCTAATAGTTTGAGTCAGTATACAGGGTAATGAAGAACTGTATCAGCTTCTATGATGACAAACCCCCATCCTGAGATCCCTAAAAGAGTGGTTCCTGCCCTGCCATCATGCTTAGGGGGCCCCTACTCTGACCCTCTGTTCTTTGCCTGTAGTCCTTATGAGGCAAGGAGAGTCTAAGGAACCAAGGAGATGAGCACCTGTACAATCCATGCCTCTGCTCTGCTCTGTTCCAAGTACCTAGAACACAGGACTCCAGTTTCCTTCCAGGGATCTCATTGGAAAGAAATGCATCCACATTGGTATGTATACCCCTAAACCTAAGGAGTAGTCCAGGGTCTGTGTGGATGGAGCATGCACACGCAGGCTGGAGTCCGTACATGTGAGCACATGTGAATCCTCATGTAAGTACAAAGCCTGCATGGGAGTGGGGAGAGAAGAGGGGTGGTCTGGGTTCAGGGACTGGTGCTCCCCTAGATGCCATGTTCTGAGCCAGCATTCCTAGGAATTTGAGAAGTCTGTATTTGGAACTGACCCTGTGTTGTTCTGTAGGCGGTGGTGTTTCATTTGAGCAGAGTGTTCAGCGTAGTTCGTCCAGGGAGTATTTTCAAGGAGTATAAGGGTTTTTCTTGTAAGATCTCTAGTCTTAGAAAATCATTTTGATCCAGGGGAGAGGTTACTGATTTTAAGTTTGCTACTAGAAGAAGGATCATTGCCACATTGTCAGGATGGTATGGGGGGGCAGGGAGGATGTGTGACACAGTCAGGAAGAGATCGTGTCTCTGTCTTTCATTCAGTGAGTTACCCATTTGACAGCATGTTTCATTCTTCTTCCAAAGCAGGTGGGGCTTAAATCAGAAGCCCCTGGAATTGCTGCTCCAGGGCTATTTTTCACAGACGAATAGAGAAGTTGGACCATTGCTTTCCAAAAACAAATGCATTTTTTTCTATTTGAATAAAACTGAAAGTCCTACTCTAGCTATTATCCCTAGTAACTTCCAGCTGATATTTGGCATTTGACTGAAGATATGGGACAAAAGAGGGCTTAGTTTGTTCTTCAGTATTCTAAAGACTTCTTTCTGTTATCTGCCTTCCACTTAGGGTTACTGAAGTCAGAAGTAGCCTTTTGGGTCATTTTCTATTGCATAGCCTTCTTAAACTCATGAATCTGTGAATTTGTCACTGTAAACTAGGGTTCCCTTGATCTACTCAGGGCTTTTGTTGAACACTTCCGGTTCCCTTGTGACCCTGGGGAACCGTAGGTTTCCTCAGTCAGGGAAGAGATGGCATCTTCACAAGTTTGAGTCCTTCTTGAGACTGGAACCTAACTATCCTTAGTACTAAGCTGGCCTTGATGAATCCTCTATTGCTGACACTTTCATAAAGGAAGTTTGAATTAATCTGTTATTAATGCCAATGCCACATGTCTCATGAAGGAAATAAAGTCACATACAAAATAAATCACCTCATTCTTTAATTTGTCACCCATATGTGTGCTCCCAGTCATCAGCTAGGCTAAAAAGGGCTGGAGATAAATGACTTGGGTCTCTGTCATAAACTCAGGAGTTGCTCAAACTGGGAGGGCCCTTCAAGATGGTGTCATGTTACACATGAGGGGACTCTGCTGATGTTCTGGGCCAGAGACACCAGACCAAATCTCTTGTACTTTAATGTTCTTCCTACCATATGACCACCCTGATACATGGATATAACTCAGAGAATTAATACTGCTCAGTTATGAGATGCCTTAGGTTATGCCTTGGGAGGCTAAGAGGCCCAGACTCAAGTATGGGAGCAGGGCCCATGTTCAAAGCCTGTTGAGGTCAGTGACATTCCCCCTCATCAAACAAGCTGTGTATTTGGTGAGCTATGTGTATTGTCTCCCACACTGAATCTCAACCAGGGTACTTTTCACACAGTACTATACTGTGAGCCCTTTACAAGCTACGCGATCAATTCATGACTTATTTTCCCCCCAGTTTTATGGAGGTTTAATTGGCAAAAATTGTATATATTTAAGGTGTACAGTGTGGTGATTTGATATAACTATAGATGGGGATATGATTACCACAATCAACCTAATTAAGATATTCATCACCTCACAGTTACCATTAACTTGCATTTATTTTTGCTATGACTGAAGCTTAATACTGCTGGGAAGGGTGTGCCACATAAAGCATGATAAGTGAGAAGTCGTGAGTACCATTGGCCATGAATAGAAGCAAGAGGCAGAACACGATTTCAGGCTGGCATTAAGGAAAGATGGTGCAATTCTTGGTATATATATAAGAATTAGGCTTAGAGAGTACTTGGGAGGGTGTGTACTATCAAGATAGCAAATAGTTCCACTCAGAGAGCCCCACAGTGTGTGGTGATTGTGGTTGTGTTTGTAAACATAGAGGAAATAGTGAATGTGAGGTCATTACCATTTACATGCTTTGGGCAGTTTTGACCTCTTTAATTGCTTTAAGTGTGTTGTCTAAAATATAGGGTTTTTTTTTTTTTTTTTTTTTTTTTTGGTGTGTATTACTCACAGAATGGCCAAAACCTATCCTAGTGAAACATGCTCCTGCCTGCTGAGGAAGTAATATTGAAGCCCCATGGAAAATGTCAAAACTGAATTCAGAGAAGAGAGGTCCTTTGTGGCTGGGATAATTAGGGAAGACTTTTTAGACAGGATAGCATCTGAGCTAGAACTTGAAACCACTTGCCCAAGTACAGGATGGAAGAGATGAGCTTAGCAGCAATCTACGTGAAAAATCAGAGTCACAATTTTAGTTAATAGTAAGTCTATGAATTAAACGTATGCATTAAACTTTACCAACATCTCCTATGTGTGGGAAGGTAGCTAGGTACTGGAGACAGGGAGTCAGATCGGGCTTGGTCATGCCCCAGAGATGCTCAGTTACCTGGGTAAGATGTGCTAATATTAGCTGTTAGAATTCTGAAACTATGTGCCCACTTGGCACCTAAAAGCTGCTTGGAAGCCTAGAGCATTGAGCTTATGGCAACATGCAGACAGAATTGAGGCTGGCACAATGGGCAGAGGTCCATTTATTGAAGGCATCGTCCAACATTTTAAGCAGCTTATGCTTCACCATATATGAGTCAAAAAGGCAAGATGTGATTGCTTGAAATATTTTCATGTTTTCACCATTTAAAGATGCCATCTGTGGGCTGTGGGTGTAGCTCAGTGGTAGACCACTTGTCTGGCATATCCCAGGCCCTAGGTTTGGTCCCTAGTACCACAAAAACAACCAAATAAATATATAAATATGCCATTAATTGTAACTTATACCATTGACACTAATAATCTTTGTTGGAAAACATAAAATATTATGTACCAAATGGATACAGTTACTTCTTACTTTCAGAGATGTTAAAATGTTAAAAGTTAATAAACCTCAGAATGGAATAAATTCAATAATTTGGCTTTAGGCTATGCTAACTGAAGTATAGGATCTGTAATAACAGAGGTGTTACTTTCTATGCTGATAAGAAAGCATCTATGTGCATTTCTGGTTTATTTTCAAAGAAATACTTAGGCAAACTAAATGCATTGGGAGAAAAGCTACTAGGCTAGAGGAATTCCCCATGCTTTGCATGAAGGAGATACAGGAGTCACATGTGCTCTTATAGTGTGCCATACTTGACATCTCCTTAGCACTTTCAAGATCAGGGTCTGTCTTCCCCACCAGACTCTTTTTTAAGTCTCATGAGGCAGAGAATGCTGTTCCCTGCCATATCTGTAGCACCTACAACAATGCACATCATGTATTTGGCACTTAATATATTCTGAATGAAAGAATGAGTGAAGGAGAGGCAAAGGCTTGAGGATAGAGGTCAGAAGAGAGTACTGTTAAATCTTGGGTTGTTTTCATATTGTTGTCTTCATAAAATGAAGCCAAAGAGAAATAAAAATAGAAACTCTAGGGAGACAGCATGGTCTTTAACTAGGGAAACTCTTATCTCCTCTAGTCACCTAAAGACAAAATGAGTAGTTTATTTACTGGAGCAGCTGCCTTGTTTAGAGTAATCTGGTCATTCTTTCTTGGAGAAATCACATGTACATATACAAGCTAATGTTGCAGGCAATATCAAAGGGCTCAGCAAACCTCCCACAGCCCATTTGTAGACTCCAGGTTAAGAACTCATTCCCAACACCTTGCAGTTAACAAAGTACTTTCTTATTATTTTAGGAGTAGAGACACTATGGAGAAGGCCAGGCCAGGGTATGAAATTCATTGTTCAGGTGAAGACACATAGCCAATAAATGCTAGAACTGGGATGTGAGTTCGTGTGTGTCTGTCTCCAGATTCCAGGGATTTCCACAGTGTACCACTGTGGGTTCTGTTGCCCAAGAAGTGCTCAAACAGGCCGTTACCTCTTGGCAGGCATATAGAAGTGGTGTGAGCATTGAAAGATGGATGTGAAATACTTGCTAAATGTCTACAATGCTTTACAAACCATAAGATACTGTCTGCATGCTTGTTATGAGAGAGGCTGTAGGACATAAGAAGTCAGGGGCTTGACTAAGGAAGAGGGGCTGGACTCTTAACCTGCTTTGAATCCCATTTTGAGCATTTAACAGATGTGTGATCTGGGCAGGTTATTTAACTTCTTTAAGTCTCAGTTTCTCCATCTGTAAAATTAAAATAATAATAGTACTTACTTCATATGATAGTGGGAGGCTAAAATGAGATAATATGTATGCAGTGTTTAGTACAATACTGGAAACTTGATAGGCTCCCAATAAAATTTAGCACTTCTCAATAAATGATAGCTACTATTGATATAATTACTATTATGATTATTTAAAATAATTTTCATTTTAATTACTCCATTAATCCCTAAGAAGAGAATCCTTTCTCTCGTGATGTTGCTGTGAAGGAGGATTTCTGTGCCCTTTTCCACACTGGGAGGTTACGTGGATATGCTGCTTCAACCCCTGCTATGATGGGCACCCACCTACCTGTTCAAATTTTATCTTTTGTTTTAAGAGAAGAGATAGGGATAAAATATAGTAATATAATTTTTAATAATTTTATCGTTTTATTTGGTAAAAAAGCTTATATTTCATGTTTTTATTTTTATGATAAAATAATATTTCCATAGTTTGCCCAGTATTGAGCAGTGTCAAGGAAGGGGGCATTCCATCAGACTGACCAGTTGTTAAGCATATCTATAGAAGATATGAAGATATTTGTACCATAAGTAAATAATTGTCACTTGGGGCATACTGAGCATCAGAGGGGCATAAAGAGTGAGGTAACAGCTAATGTCCTGCAAATCATACAACATCCCCAATCCAACATCCTATAGTAGGAGAAGCAGCATTCAGTTTTCCCAGGTTGTCCACATCACTAATATCTATGCATTTCCTCTTTTGGCAGATAATTTTTGGATAGGAAAGACAGTTGAAAAATATGCCCACTTAAATGGCCGATGGGATAAACCTCCAGAGGTCATTCTATTGACATATCCCTGTGTCCACTTTCAATTTCAATCCTGTCATTAAGGTTTTTCTTTCCTCCCAATAAAAGCAGTGGTATATATTTTGGTTGTATGTGGCTGTCTCAGATTTCTACCTATTCTGTATGTTTTTGTATATTGTTGCATTGCAAATTTAGGCAAACATACTGGCAAAATTCATTTGGCTTAGGTTTTTTTTTTAATTTAATGTGTTGTTTAGTGTGTGAGCATCATGATTAATATCTTTTTGCTTTCATTAGTGCATTATAGTTATACATAATATTTGGGTTCATTGGACAAAATCATACATACATGGTATTTGATTTACTCCATTTTAGTCCCTGGTTTCCCTCTCCCCTCCCCCTATTCTTCTTCCTCTACTCTACTGATCTTCCTTTCACTCATTTATTAAGTTTTGATTGGGTCTTTCTACATATATCTAACAGCGGAATTCCCTGTGGCATATTTATATATGCATATAGTATGATTTTATTAAATTCATTCCGCACTACCCCCATTTCCTGTCTCTCCTCTCTCCCTTGATCTCCTTCTTCTACTCTATTCATCTTCCCTATATCTTTATGATATCCTTCTCCACCCTCCCCCACCACCTTTTCCTTTATTTTGCTCTAGCTTCTGCATATGAGAGAAAACTTTCAACCCTTGATTTTCTGAGTCTGGCTTATTTCACTTAGCATGATTTTCTGTGTTTCCACCCATTTACTGGCAAATACAATAATTTCATCCTTCTTTATGGCTGAATAAAACTCCATTGTATATATAGACCACATTTTCTTAATCCATTCATCTTTTGGCAGGCTTCTTGTCTGGTTCCATGACTTGACTATCGTGAAATGTGCTGCTATAAACATTGATGTGACCATATCACTGTAGTATACTGATTTTAGTTCTTTTGGATATATATCAAGGTGAGTGAATAGCGGAATCATATGGTGATTCCATTCCTAGTTTTTTGAGGAATCTTTACACTGCTTTCCAGGATGGTTATTCTAATTTGCAGTCTTACCAACAATGTATGAGTGTACCCTTTTCTCTTCATCCTTGCCAGCATTTTTATTATTTGTATTCTTGATAATTGCCATTCTGACTGGAATGAAATAGAATCTTCATGTAGTTTTTTTTATTTTCATGGTTTTGATGATTGAACCCAGGGCCTTGTACATGCCAGGTAGATATTCTACCACTGAGCCACATCCCCAGTTTATATCTTAGTGTAGTTTTGATTTGCATTTCCCTGATTGCTAGAGATGTTGAAGATTTTTTCAAATATTTGTTGGCCATTTGTGTTTCTTCTTTTCAGAAATTTCTGTTTAGTACTTTTGCCCATTTATTGATTTAGTTATTTGTATTTTTTTGGTGTTAACATTTTTGAGTTCTTTATACATTCTGGATATTAATCCCCTGTCAGAGGAGTAACTGGCAAAGATTTTTCTCCCATTCTATAGGCTCTCTCTTTATGTTCTTAATGGATTCCTTTGTTGTGCAGAAGCTTTTTAATTTGATGACATCCAACTTATTGATTCTTGGTTTTATTACTTAAGCTTTAGGGATCTTGTTAAGGTAGCTGGTATCTGTACCAATATGATGGAGTGTTGATCCTGTGTTTTCTTCTAACAGTTACAGGGTTTCTCATCTGATTCCCAAGTAGTCTATCTACTTTGATTTGACTTTTGTGCAGGGTGAGAGATAGAAATCTAGTTTCATTCTTCTACATATGGATATCCAGTTTTCCCAGCACCATTTATTACAAAGGCTCTCTTTTCTCCAACCTAAAGTTTTTGCTCCTTTGTTAAGTATCAGAAGACTGTAAATGTGTGGGTTTGTCCCTGAGTCTTCCGTTCCATTGGTCTTCATGTCTATTTTGATTTTACTTAAGTTTTAACTATTCAATTTATAGGATTGGAGAACAATTCTTTTAGACTTTGAATAATGTCAACTACCAACCAAGAACTCAAATTTATCATTTATTTTTCTCTTTCCAGACTGCTCATTTTCTTGGATTTCCACACTTTCTATAGATCTTGCAAGGAAGATAATCAAAGACAGAATATTAATTCATATTTTTATAGAGGCAGAAAAATGGAGTAGAGACTTAGAACTTTACAAGTGCTAACTATTAAAATTATCACATACTTTTTACTTGTGTTTAGAGTGGAGTAGAGAGTTGAGGTAACTAAGCAGAGGGAAAGTGCCATATTTACTTCAGTTATTGGGTTGAAAGTCTTGCGTACTTCCCTCCTTGCACATAACTTGAACTTGGTCAAAGCCAAGCTTACCTTTTTTAAGCTATGAAGTGAAGTATGGAGCTATGCTCTGTGAATTCAGTGTTTTTCTTAGCATTGTATTAATATTTTGCCTGTATAATACAAATATCAGCAAAGCATAAAATAACTGGCTCTATTCCTAGGAAAAATGCACAGTTAGCAGACATTGTGTATTTTAAAGTAATCTGTTATAAGTGATGGCTTAAAATGTGAGGCACTAGTGTTTCTGGTTTTCTCTTTTCTTTCTTTACTTTTTAAAAAAAAAAATTTTTAGTTGTAGATGGACACAATACCTTTATTTTATTTCTTTTTTTGTTGTTGTTGTTTATTTTTTATGTGGTGCCAGGGATTGAACCCAGTGCTTCACACATACTAGGTTCTACCACTAAGCCACAACTCCGGCCCTTATTTATTTATTTATTTATTTTTTTGTTTTGTTTCTATTTCCCACCTCAAAAGAGGGAAGCTATTTAGCATTTTAAATACCTGACTTTGGTTAATGTTTGAATAATCATTGAGGCATTATTATAATTAAGGGGACCTGCCTTTGGATGCTGCTGCTCCTTTCCTCCCAGTTTCCAAATAGCATTTTTCTTTCTTTCTTTTTTTTTTTGGCACAAAAGTGTTGGAAATTAGTAAGGATTAACATATATACTTCTTCCTGCTATTTCTTATGCCTGGTTACTGAAGCACTGCACTGAATAAAACAGAAAAGTATTGCCAAAAAGATATAAGCTTTGAGGTTAATTATATAATATACAGTCTCTATTACACACAGGCAGGGAGTAGCGTTTGGAAGAGAGTTATCAGCCCACATTGGCTGGGGGAGTATTTCCTCATTTTATTTTAATGTGAAATGGTGTGAGTGACTATTTAGAATAGAGAAGGGACTACCGCTAAGGAGATTCCAATACTCCAAATAGAGGTATTCTATGCTATTGTCGCTTGCAATTATTTCTTTTTAAAGGAGATTGTACTCTTTCAATATGAAGATGACAGTGTTCCAGAAATGTATTGATTGAGAGTATTAAAAATAAGGTTCTCTATTTTTGCATGAAATAACAGGTGAAAAGATGAGTACTCAGTGATGAATGGGCCCTGTGCTTGTCGAGTAGAATAACGTTTTGTTACCTGGACCTAGTTAATTTTTCTGTCTCTCTTGCAATTATTAAGTAGCACCGTCATTATCTTATTCTTTCACTTCTCTCTCTCTCTCTCTCTCTCTCTCTTTTAATTTGGTCCATCATAGGTTTGTTCTTTATTAGGATACCAAAACCTTCCTGTGATCTGAGTGAGATGCCTTGTCCAAAAGTGTCATGTCCTTTTAAGAGAACTGAGACAGGCACTTACCTTGTGATTTCCTTTCTTTTTTATTTGAGGGAGAAGATGTGGGGTTGGGTACTCTGATCACAGAGCAGGGTCTGCTGCATCATCCACATTAGTAATTCATTTTAATTTACTTCAACTTCATTGCAAGCAATTCTGGACTACTGCGCTATGCTCTAGATACCTTTTCCCCTGAGAGGTGAAGGAATCATTAGGATAGTTACCTGTCTCTTCCTACCTCCAACTTACTTCCCAGCCTGAGTCTGTGAACAGTCATGCCCATTCCCATCCCTGGTACAAAGACCTTTGCCTCGAGGAACTGGGCCAGAGTTGTTCTTAGGCTAAGCCCATCAAAGCCTGCTTTCTTGTTTCTACCCAGCCAAGGATAAAAAGGAAGAAGAAATGGGGGAAATGGCTATGAAGGATTTCAGAATGTCAACCTGCATTCACTGGGGTTTTTCCGTGGCAGTGGATATGGAGTGCAAGGAGCTCTCAGATACTTAACTTTGGTAGAATGTAACATAGGATAGTGAAAAGAGCTTGGGATTTGGAAATCACTGTGCCAGTACTCCAGTCCCTGCTGTGTGGCTCAAGCAAGTCCTACTGCACCTCTCTGAGTCCTACCAACCTCATAGGGCTATGGCAAATGTCTAATCCAACAAGAAAGTGCAAAGCATCTTCTAAAACCACAAAACAGTAAATCAATATGACTTATTTGTACAAGAGCTCAGAACTGGAAATATAGATTTAAGTCATCAATAAAATGTAAGAATAAAAGCCTGAGAGAAGTCTTAGGAGATTTTTTTTTTTGTCAATTTAACTCCTTTAAATGGTCGGATGCCAGAACCCCAGATTTTCTTGTAGCAGGTTTGCTTTTCCTGTTGTTGACCTTCATCAACAGTCTCTCCCCTGACAGTGAATTGTGGATACAGCCACAGTCCTGCAGGGGGGGGGGGGGCTTGTCCCTCAGCTTCAGTTGCATTTATCTATTTGATGGATACATGCTGCATGGCCCCCACACTGTCCATTTCTTATATGGAGCTTCCCTTCCAAACCCCCAAGGTTAAGCTGAGGAAACTGCCATCTCACCTGTCCTTCATTCCCTAACACCTGAGAGGATTTGCCTAGTACTGGTGGGGTTCCCTGAAGCTGAGGACAAGGCAGGGGGTACAGTCTCCTAGGGGTGTAGGTGGAGAAGAATAATGAAATGAGAGTGGAAATTTACAATTCTCTTCCAAATCCCTAAACTTCAGATATTGGCTTTTCAATTATTTTCAGTAGGTCAAACAAATGATTTGGGAGATGGGAGCAGGAGGCACTGGAAAGTCTGAACTCTGCGTAGATGAAATTGTCACCAATACATAACTTGAACCAGTCATGTATTGAAGCAGTCACTTCCCCTCAAGCTAGGGCTTTCATCACATAGCATGCAGTGGTTTGTTTTGTTATTTTAATGTCAGCTTTTTGAAAACATCATAAATCACAATGTAAATTCAGTATTTAAAATTGCCAAGCAGGGCGAGTCTCCGGTACAAGACAAAACAAAACCAGGGACACATGAGTGAATAGTGATAAAGGCTATAGCTCCAAGTGTAGATACATAAAATACGTTAAGAGAAATAGCTGCTTTATCCTCTGTCACTTTTACATGCTATGAAGATCCCAAGTGGTATTATTTGGCAGGCAGTATTATTCAGAGGCAGGTGTTAGACATGCAATTATCATAAAGACTCTATGAGGAGGATGACCACATGATACGAATTTATCTTTATTCTAATATAGTTTACAGAGTTTTTTTCTGACAAATTACACTACACTTTATGGAAATGTAACATTTTGTATGAATGGGGAGGATAGGACTGGTTGCATGCTAATGAGGGAGACAAAGTAGCCTCACTCTTATTTGCAACTGGCCCAGACCTTTCCATTAGCAAATTAAAATCTGTTCAAATTTATTTACTAATATATTAGGAGAAGCTTCGGGCTAACCCCTTGGCCTGTATTATATAGCAAACAACTGTAGCAGTGAAAATAATTAATAGCATGTAATGCACCTCCTGTTTATTTCTTCTTCATGCCCAGGGGTCAGCTGTATAGTGGATTTGCCATCTGCATTTGGTTCCAAGGGTATATTTACTTAAAAATTATCAATTATAGTTTTAAATGGCTTTCCTTAATTGCAGTGTTCTTATTCAAGTGTGATACATATCATATATATGCTTTGTGTTTATTTGTGTATTGTATCACCTGCCTCTGATCAATTCTGAGAGGAGCCTATTCATTTGAAAATAATGTCCCCTGAAGCCTGTTGTGTTGTTTGTGTTTACCACATAATCATGAAAGCCATGGCTTTGTTCGCCCTCATTATACCAATACTGAAACGATTAGTGTGCACTCTCTATATCTAGGAGAAACCTTCTCTCAATTATCTTGCAGATCCTTATGAGAGGCTGGGTTGCTATAGGGCCTGAAACTTGCAACACCACTGGAGTAGAGGTGTGGACTAGGCTTTGGTGACCTCTACTGTCTGCTTTGAAAGGCAGTGGTAGTTTTGTTTGAGGCCTTATTGAGTGTCTCATTCTGATGAGGAGGTGATCATAATTTTGAGCAATGGAAATAAAAAAGTTCTGTTGGGATAGTGAGCACAGCACAGAGTACCAGCAGCACATAGCTGTGCCTCTTATCCAAAAGTAAAAGCCATACCCCTTTCAAAAATCAAATTCAAAACTGGGTGCCAGGAGTTGTCACACTGTCCTTTTGTAATTTTTCAAAATCTTTGTCAAAGAATTTCCCAATTTCCTAGAGGGTCAGAATAATATCTGTGCTGGGATGGTTTTATGATGAGACAGTCCTTTCACTAAAAGTAAGGCTCAAAGAGGAGGGGAAATGGAATTATAAATAGTGGGAGTGGTTTAGGGTACAGAGAATTTGGGCGAATGGGAGATTTTTGACTTATGCTTGACAAAGGTAGAAAGCAAATTTCTTGATATTTATGAATTCCCCATGGGATTGCACCCTTCTTTTTCTCCTAAATTCCCAAGGTGAAGCCCCCTTCCAGCCTATCACCCCACTATAGTCTACCTGCTTGTGAACTTCAGAAGCAATTGTAAATTGGGGTGATAAAAGTCAGGGACAGTTTTTGGATGAACTCTCTGAACATCTATCTTGTCAGCATCCCTGCATTTCTGCTTGTCAAGAAACTGGACTGAGAAAGGTTGCTATTTTTCTTAGCTACTGAAGTATAATCCTATAGTCAGTCAGGTGAGGATAGGTATGGCTTTATTTCCTGTTTCTGCCTAACCCAGGATGGGCAGATGCCTTGAATCACACCAATTCTTTCCATCTGCAGAACACTTGAGGCCTACAGAAGTCTCCCAAATAGCTCATGAAACCGAGAGAGCAGTTGCTATCTACCCATTTCATAGATGATCAAGTATGGAAATTGACACCATAAAACCCACTGGACTGATACATGACAGAATTCAAGTAGAGCCAGAACCCAAAACTTTGAAGGCTTCAAAAAGGCATTTAGCTCTGCAAGGATTCTGAAGTGAGAACGCCTCATGAAATGCACGCCATGCACAGCACCATCTCTTTCCTTGGAATCCTCAGCCCTTCCTTGCTTTCTCTCTTTACCATCTTCCTACTTCTGCTCCCAGATTCCCAGACAATGCCTCTCCTCATCTTCTCTGCTTCTCCTGTGGCCACTGACAACTCTTTCTTTGACTCTACACAAAAGTACAAGGAGCTATCTTATGCCCCTTCCAGGTCCCTATCTCTGCTTCTTTTCTAAGCTGAAATTAAACGACTGGCATATCCTATGAGAAATGAATCTTTTGGTAATTAGAGAAGACCTCTGTGCTGATGCCATAAATGGAGCTGCTTCGGCCTGTAAGATTTAGCCACTTACCCCCCATGGCTCTCAGCTTCTTTTCTATGCATAGGACCACAGTCTCCATTGAGAGGTGGCACAGAACCATAGACTCAAAAGTGGTCATTCCTTATCAGTCTTCTGATTGTGCTGACTGTGCTTTCTCTACAGTGATAAACTAAAACATTGTCCATAGCTCAGTTACTGCTCCCTTACAACTTGCAGCAGGCATTTCCTGTGGATTGAATAGATACTATTTCAGGAGCGTAAACATACTGTAGTTTTTTAATGTATATGAATGTTATGTTTAATTGAATATGAATTGATTTTGAAACATTGCTGAATTTATAGTAGCAGTTTATCAGCAAATAGTTTCTACATGGACAAATACTGCTATCATGTGGAAGTTAATGAAACATGTCAATGTTAAAATGATCTCCTAATATTAGAGAGAGAGAGAGAGAGAGAGAGAGAGAGAGAGAGAGAGAGAGAATGAATCTATAGCAAAAAAACAAAAAACAAAAATGAGCTCACACTCAGAAGGACCCAAGTTCTAAATATGGCTCCCTATATGCTGAATGATCTGGAACAAGTGAGTTGTTCTCCAGTCTTGTATTTTTCCAGTCTGATAAAAAAATTTGGTTGGGCATCGTGGAGCATGCCTGTAATCCCAGCGACTCAGGAGGATCGCAAGTTCAAGGTTAGCCTCAGCAACTTAGTGAGATCCTGCCACACACACAAAAATAATAAATAAAAAGGTCTGGGGATGTAGCTCAGTAGTTAAATGTCCTTGGGTTCAATCCCCAGTACAGAGAGAGAGAGAGAGAGAGAGAGAGAGAGAGAGAGAGAAAGAAAGAGAAAGAAAGAAATTAATTTGCTAACTAAATATTTATTGAGAATTTATTTATTGTTACATTCTGCTAAAATGTGTTCAGTACTTATATCATTCATTAGCCTTTTTAATATTCACAGTAACCCTCTGATATAGGTATTATAATCTCTTTACAGAAAGAAAAAGTACTTGTTATTATTATGGAGTTTCTCCTTTTTAAAATACGTTCATTTCCTCTAGAATTCACTACAACCCACAGTTAGGATTTTAATAATTTTTTTTTTATTTTTTCCAAGCAAAATTGATTCTCCAATTATGATTTACTAAATCGTTTCATCACTTATTTTATATGTATAGCATCTGCTTTGGGTCCATTGTATTCTGGTCCATTGACCTGTCTACCTACTGTACTGTGTTATTGTTTCAATAAGTATAATTTTAAATGATTTGGTGCTTTTATCGGGCATATGTTTCTTTTTTTAATTTTTTTCTTAATATTTTCTTGAGGCTAAAAATATCCAGGCTATTCTTGCCCATCTATTCCCCATGAATGATTAGACTGGTATTTTCAAGTTTTATGAAGGAAAATGACATTAGATTAATCTAACTTAGAACTAACTTTTTCAGAGCATGATATGGCCCTTCATTTATCCTTACTGCCTTTCATATTCTTTTTTAAAAAATATTTATTTTTTAGCTGTAATTGGACACAATACCTTTATTTATTTATTTTTATGTGGTGCTGAGGATCGAGCCCAGGGCCTTGCATGTGCTAGGCGAGCGCTCTACCGCTGAGCCACAACCCCAGCCCCACTTTCATATTCTTGAATAAAGTAATATAATTGCATTCAAGTAAGACTTATACATTTCCTGTTAATTTTTTTCTGTAGATTATTATTATTTTTAAAATTTTTATTTTTATTAATGTGTTAATTTACATTTGAATGGATTCTGTAGCTTAGGTGTGGACTGTTTCCCAAAGGCTTGTTCCCCTGCATGGTGCTGTTAGGAGGTAGTGGAACCTTTAACAGGTGGGGCCTGGCGGGAGGTCTTCTGGTTGTTGGGGGCATACCCCTGAAGGGGATAATGGGACCCCCAGCCCCTTCCACTTTCTCTCTTCTGACATCCTGGCCATGAGGTGAGCAGCTTTGTTCTGCCACACACTGCTGCCATGATGCGCTGCCTTACTGCAGGCCCCAAGGCAAGGGGGCCAATCAGTCATGGACTGAAACCTACAAACTGTGAGACAAAATAAACCATTTATCTTCAAAAGCTGAATATCTTGTTATCTGTTATAGCAATGGAAAGCTAATACAGTGGGGGTACTGTATGATATTTCAATAATAATATAATAATAATATTACTATTATTTTTGCTATTGTAAAAACACAGAGCTCCCTTTTGAATAATAAATAAATTTGGATTTTGAGAACAAAAATCACTCAAGCAAAGACTTAGTGAAGAAAATAAGCATGTAGTGTCTAGGGGAGGTGAGGGTTAATTATTGGGTAGAAAAGCTGTATAGATGGCTCCCTATTATCTCCAGGATAAATTTTCTGATAATACTTGCCTCACCTCCTTGATAGGGCTATTATGAAGGTTCTTGAAATGTATGAAATATGTGAAAATTAGTCTTCTAGTCTAATGCAAAATAAGTAGAATTGTTAATTGGGTATCTGTATGTGTTAGATGAGTACATTCTGACACCTTGTGGTCACTTAACGGTATATGTGATGTTGTAATTCCATTGGTTGAACTGAGAATGTGTGGATTGTCTACAGAATCACATTTGGAGATTAAAGTGGGGAGTTAGGGGTAATCTAATCCAACCCTCTTGTTTTACATGTGAGAAACGTGAGGCCAGAAAGCGAAGAGACCCTGCCCAGGCTTGCACAGCTGCTAATTACAAGAGCTGGGACCAGTTTTTCTGGCCTATTGTTCTTTTTGCTTTATCATGTACCATTTCTATAATTTTACAATTATGGAAAAAAGAACTAAAATAATTATAATATTAGATTCCAGAAAATCATATGTATGTAATTTTTATGTCATTTCTGAGGCATTTAAGTCATTTGTATGAGTGCATGTATATATCTACACAAGCTCTGTGCTTGATGCTTGGGTAAGACAAAGGTTTGGGGCAGGCAAAAGATGAGGAATTCATGTGTGACCTTTAGATAGATGAATAAGCCTGTTTTTATGATGGGTGAGGGACAGTGGCTCAGTCAAGCAGGCATCTAGTGAATGTATTAAAGAGAAAAAAAAAAAAGAATCCTTTCCACGAAGAGAGAGAGCTACATGCCACAATGGTGTCTTTCCGGTTCATAGAACTCTGAAGCAAATGGTCTTGTAGG
Source organism: Marmota flaviventris (assembly GCF_047511675.1). Lineage (NCBI taxonomy): Eukaryota > Metazoa > Chordata > Mammalia > Rodentia > Sciuridae > Marmota > Marmota flaviventris. The sequence goes on from NC_092518.1 coordinate 122,309,192, forward strand.
GTTCCTGAAGAGAAAGCCAAGAGAGAAGAAAAACCTGCCACAAGTGAGACCCACAGGACTGCGGTGTATGTGCAATTTGTATGCTACACAAAGGGACCTGATGGGTGAGAGCAGGCAGTGGGACCCGGAATTCAGCCTGCACTTTCTTTGCTATGCAGTGAGCCACCAAACCTGTTTCTAATGTGTCACACAAAAGGGATGCTTTGCTAATTCACTAACCCGAAGAGGTATCTTTTTCTAATCCATTTGTCCAGGTAGGACACCTTTCTCTTATTAGCACAACAGCACTGTGTAAGCTGGTGGTGGCCACAATCTCACCTTCTGGAGTCATGCTGCACAATGCTGCTGGCATTGGCTGGAGTTTCCCACTTGTTCTTCCAAGGTCTTTGACTTCTTGTGATAGTCCAGGAATTGTATGGAATGACTGGAGGAAAGGATCCCAGATAGAAGGCTGTGGAAAGAGATCCCAGGGTGGAGACATGTTAAAGACAGATGTAGATTTAGGCAGATTAACTTGATATTATATAATGAACCTGAAGTGTAGTTAAATGTTAATAAAATTAATGCATTCCAAAGTTCAGTAGAATAATGTTCTGTATTTGCAAAATTGTGAAGGACAATTCACATTAAGTATTTGTCAATATTAATGTGGAACAGTAAAAATCTATTCCATTTGCTTTCTGGTCTGCTCTTGTTATAGCACACATTGGGAAGCCTCTTCCTGGGTTGAGGATCTGTGTTGTCGTTAAAAGGTCAGAAAGCCAGTGTCAGGAAAGAATGAAGAGCCACACAAATTAAATGTTATATTATGTAGGTTTCCTTTTCTTTTTAAGAAAGTGAATCATTCTGCATAAAATATATCAACAATGAATATTTACTTCCTGACTTTACAGACTGTCTTTTGAGATTAGCAGAATTCCCACTAGCATTCAAACAAAAAAAATAGTAAAACCAAACAAAACACAACTTTAAAGAGAGCTGTGCGCTTGTAAATTGTCTATGTCTAGACTAATTTTCTCTACCACCACAATGCATGCATCAAATTACACTTAAAGTCATACAGCCACGGTTATATTATCTGGTTGGGATTGAGGGTTTTGTGAGTGTTAACCAAAAATAAATGAAAGAGAAGAAAGCAACAATCCCTAAAGAGAATGATTGGGTTTTAAATACAAAAGATTGTAGTATTTCATTTCTGAGCAAATGCTCATCCAGTTATTTTATGGAGAATGCTGATGAATCAATCCACAAGCAGAGACAGAATCATTTAGCATACAAAAGAAGCCCAAGCTTCTTTTCTTTTCTTTTTATTCTTTTTTTATACTGTGAATTGAACCCTGGGGCACTCAACCACTGAGCCACATCCCCAGCCCCCCTCCTTTTTTTTTTTAATTTAGAGGCAAGGTCTCACTGAGTTGCTGAGGCTAGCTTTGAACTCATGATCTTCCTGCCTCAACCTCCTGGGCCACTGGGATTATAGGCATGTGCCACAATGCCTAGCTATTCTTCTGAAATAACTATAATCTAACTGAATGTGAACCATGTATTGTTTTACCTGAATACTTGAAAGAATTTCCATTTTCTCCTTGTGCTCTGATTTCATCATTTGATCTAGATGGTGATGCGCTGAATTTTATGGGTGCTGCAATATATTTGTGAGAGCTTATTGTCTTGAGAGTCAGTAGTAGTGAAATAGAATTACTCCTAGATATAATATTTACTTCACTAATGGTTAATACTACTCATTAAGACCGTTAGTTGTCCTGTTAATTTTCACTCACCTAAATAAACCATGTGTAAATGAAATTGGCATTCCACTAAAAACACAAAACTAAGAAAACAAGAGAACGTTGGAATTTTACCCAACCATGAATGGTGGCACATGCCTGTAGTCCCAACAACTCTGGAGCCTGAAGCAGGAGGATTGCAAGATCCAGGCCAGCCCGGGCAACTTAGTGCAACCCTATCTCAAAATCATTTTTTAAAAACTGTTTTTTTAAAAAAGCAGAAAAATAGAGTTGGGGTTGTAGCTCAGTGGTAGAGAGCTCACCTAGCATGTGTGAGGCTCTGGGTTTGATCCTCAGCACCAAATAAAAATACATAAATTTAAAAAAGGTATAAAAAATCAGAAAAATAAATTGTAAAAATAAGTAAATAGTACGTCTCTCTTAGGATTATCATGATGGTTTAATAATATAGTTGATGTTCATAGGCAGTGTCTGGCACTCAACAAATGTCAGCTATCATGTATATATGTATATATATATATATATATATTATATTATATATATATACACACACATACATATATCAAGTAATATATATTACAAATATAAATTACATCTCTCTATATATCAAACAAATGTCAGCTGTTATATGTAGTAATATCTGCATGTGCATAGTAAATCAGCTTAATATACCTCCAACCTCTGGGTAATATTCAGAGACCAAGATAAGTGACTATCTCCTTATTTGGGGGAGATTGTACTGAACAATTAGGCTTGAGATAGAAGAATTTGTGTAATATTATTGATATATTAAATAGTGTGTTTCAGGTAACAGAGTGTTGGGAATCTTGTAATCCAGTAATTTCTATACCTATATCTACATCTTAATTCCCCTAAGAGAACTTTAAAAATACAGATTCCTAGGTACCAATCCCCAAATGATTTGGTATATTTGGGGGTGGGGTAAGATACCGAATATTTGTGTTTTAAAAATTTTTCTTCTGGTGATTCTGATTCAAGATTAGTTTTGAAAACTACTGACATGGTGTGGCCTCTGGGTGTCCTAATAATCAAATTCTTAGAATAATCTTTGATCTGTGTAGCTTATGTATTCTCTCTTTAAAAATGATTCCCTTGTTTCTAATAAAGGATCCATTTGAAGGTTGATTCTCTGCTATAAGATTAATTACTCATTTTCCATTCCTTTCATCTCTCCAGTTGGGCTATATCCTCCCACAAACAGGATGAGCTCCACTCTAGAACCTGGGAGCAGTCTGGCCTCCAGGAAGGGTACCGTGCCTAGATTCAATACTACCAGTCTTGTTACAATCCTGTATTTGACTATAAACTCTAGCTATTTTAAATGACCTTGTACCTTGTTCCTTGAGGTACTAACAGAATCCCTTTCCTTGGTTCCCTACTTTTAGGACTAGGGTTCTGCCTTATTCTTGAGAATTCTCCTTTTTTCACTAGAGTCCTGTTAGTGAACCAAAGTTCATATGGTTGGACCTAGTCACTACTTTTTCCTTTTTTTTTTAGTTATATTGATTTTATTTTTTTAAATACATGACAGCGGAATGCATTACAATTCTTATTACACAAATAGAGTACAAGTTTTCATATCTTTGTATATATTTTCATGCCAATTCATGCCTTTACATGTACTTTGTTTTTCTGCATTATAATTTTTATTACACATATATACCATAAATTTTTCATATCTCTGTTTATATATAAAGTATGTTGACACCCAATTTGATTCTTCATACATGTACTTTGGATAATGACATCCATCACATTCCACTGCCCTTGCTAATCCCCTGCCCCCTCCCTTTCCCTCCCACCCCTCTTTCCTATCTAAAATTCATCTAATCCTCCCATGTTCCCCCTCTCTACCTTTCTATTTCCTTGCTTCCCTGCTCTTGATGTCTCTGTATTCTGACTTGTACTCTCTTTTAGTCAAAGATACCTTTACTTTTCCTTCTGTAATCCTTGTTTCTAATGTTGTTTGGGGGGATAATACTGAGTATAGTTGTGCCTAGCTGAGTTGCTATGAGATTGGGTAAGTGTTATTTCTGGAATTGTTTAGATATTTCCCCAGATCTCTTAGGGTATTGATGCTTTTTACTGACCATGAGTGAACCTATTATAGCCCAGCTGTTTCTTTGAAGTCTGGTCCATTCTATAGCCTGCGTAGGGAAGTCAGACAAGAAGTATAATAGAATGCACTCATAGCAGATGCAGCTTGTAGGAAAGGGAATGTAGCACATCTGTCCTAAGAGCGAGGCTGGGGATAGAAAAGATGCATTTTAGTGGAAGAAATCAATTATGCTTATACAAATGGAGGAGGATCTCTGTTTGAACAGGAGAGTGAAAGATGAAAAGATCTGAAAATTTGAATTAAACACAACCAGCCCTTTAGCAGAGCTACTGAAAATAATTTAAACAATTCTAGGCTACATCAATTTGTTTAATCTTTTCAATAACTCAGTATAGCACAAACATTAATGGATATTATCTCTATTTCATAGACAAAAGATATTAGTGTTCAATGAGGTACATTGATTTGGATAGTGTTATATATTCGACTCTATAATATCCTCAACTACTCCCACTGCTCTAAATACCACTTATTACTCCCAGTTTTTATCTGTAGTTCAGATCTCTTGCGCAAAACTGTATCCAGCCTCCTATACAATATCTCCAGTAGAATCTCAAATTCAATATTTCCAAACAGAACTTCTGATTTCTATTTTGCTGCTTCAAATCTGTTCCTTGTCCAGTCTCCTCACCCATTACCTGGCACTACCATCAGCCTAGTTGTTTATGCCCATAAACTAACAGTCATGCTAGATTTTATTTCCTTTATTACAGCAATGACACCCTGTTGACTCTACCTCTAAAACAGGTCCCTTGGGAAACTGAGGCAGGAGGATCTTGAGTTCAAAGCCAGCCTCAGCAAAAGCGAGGCCCTAAGCAACTCAGTGAGACCCTGTCTCTAAATAAAATACAAAATAGGGCTGGGGATGTGGCTTAGTGGTCAAGTTCCCCTGAGTTCAATCCCTGGTACCCAAAAAAATAAAATGAAATAAAATATGTCCTGAAGTTGAACCCTGGTTTCCACCTATTCTGCTTCTACCTAAATCAAGTCATCAACATGTTTTGCTCTTGTAAGAGCCTCTTTCCAACTCTCCACGCTTGCCATTTTCAGCATAGTAGCCAAAATTGTACTTTAAAATCATTTCATGTCATGTCATTTCCCTGCTTAAAGATCCTGCTTTGCATTGCAATTAGATATCCAAGTTCATTTCCATTGTCAATAATAGGATCCTACATGATCTAGCCCTTGTCTGTCTTTTTTACCTTATCTCCTATTTTCTGTATCCCTGGATATGTCAAGTTCATTCAGTCTCAGGACCTTTGCATCAGTTGTTCTTCAGTTCAAGAATTGCTTCCACAAATAGTTTGTTTCTTTTTATCCAGGTCTCACCTTGAGTGTCACACTCTCAGAGTAGTCTTCAGTCACCACATAGGATGCACTGTCACATTACTGTTTGATTTCATTTACTATCTTACATTTTTATTACTTGTTTTACCCTTGTTATCAGTCTGTCTTCTCCATTAAGCTCATAAGCTCCTTTGAGTCCCGGACCTCACCTGTCTTGCTTGCTTTTGTATCTTGGCACCTAGAATGGCGGCTTTACTCCACCCCCCACAACGCTTTGCTGCACAGTATCCAGAAGTATTTTTGATAATCAGAAGTAATTATTCTAGTCTTCCTGTGTCCTTCAGCTGAAACTTGGACTATTTTGATAAATTTTTAGCACCATTCTCTGAAAGTCACTAGAAAATCTCCAAAGGAGAATGTTCAGAATGGTGGAAATTTTTGAAACATATCATAGGAGGACAAGGTCATGAAATTTATGTATTTCATCTGGAAAATAGAAGAATAAAAAGAACCATCTCAGGTTCATCACTATTTCATCATTCTTTTGCTCATTTATACTCTCTTGCTCTCCCCAATTTTTAGTACTGATGCTGCTAGTTGGGTTAAAGAAAATCTCAATTCTGAGCCTTATTTTCTCCTTATAAAAAAGACTTCCAACTCATATGGAAATTAGATTTTGTCAAAATTCTCAGTGGAAAAGTTGAGCTTCCTGGGTGACCTTCTGTGATTTTATTTATGCTGTACTGACTGGTCTGGTGCCACCGTAGATGCTGTTCATAGATGCAACTAGCTAGAACATTCACTTAACTCTTTTATGTAAAATATTTAAACACGTTATGTTCTCAGATTTCCTAAGCATTAGCTTGCAAATGCCTTTATCTCCCCACCATACTTTTCTTTATCATCTAGGTTAAAATAGAGTTATTTTTGCTAGTAACACCAGGCATGGGAATATCAACAGCTCAGGAATGTGGTATTAACTCAGTTTTACTGAATGAACTTGTTCTTTCTGTCCTTCTCCAGAGACTGGTTCCTATTTTCCCAATGAAATAAGTCTGAATATCTTACCTTGTTTTAATGTGTGGCTCAGTTGAACCTGTTATTATACCTACTGTGGCTCAGTGGCGCTATTCTTCTTGCCCCAAAAGGGGATTCAAGGGTCAACTCTCACAAAAACAGTACCATTGATGAGTCCCAGATGACTACCTTTAAGCATCCTCCCTAAACAGTTTATTCAATTTCAAATATTTAATTTAATTTTTTTTCAGTGCTGGTGATCCAACCCAGGGCCTCATGTAGGCCAGACAAGTGCTCTATCATTGAGCTCCATCTCCAGCCCTAAAATGGGTTGCGTTTTAACACAGGAATAATTTAGTTCAGGCCTAGAACAGAGCCACTCCTTTGATATAAATATTATTATAAGAACATGTCAGTGAAAATATTTGTATCTTATTTAAAAGTAGTAACACTCTAGAACACAAGATGGAACCTGTAATTTTCCCTTTTCCTGCTATCCTTTCTCAGAGCGGATGTCACAATTATGCTAGCATTTTTTTTATGTGGACATAAAATTTTATTACTAAAAATATTTACAATGCCATCCTAAAAATAAAATTACCATCACAAAAAATAAAATAGACAATTTCAGAGGGGAGGGAAAGGATAGCTGTGGTGGTGGATCTGGCACTGGGTAATGCTTGGGAGCTCACAATGTGGGAGGTGCCGTAGAGGACTTTACAACTAGGGCAGTGGGTAAATATTCCAGCAGAAATGGAGGGCTGCTGGCCTAATAGTTTCTTGACCTCCTACCTCTGGCATTTTGGTGCCTGAAAATTATGTTGCTGCCAGGAAATTTGGCTCTCTTTGAAAGGATGGGATTGTAGCTGGATCACCATGTATATAAACTGGAAGACTGCTCAATGTCCTCTGTCTTGCTTAGTGCCAGTTGAGCTGCTTCTTCTTCCTGAAGATTCACAGTGGCCACTGGTGGCTCAACCTCTCCCTATGCCAGAGTTAAGCTGTTTTCTAGTTTTGATGGCTGTTCTTCCTCCACCACAGGGCTTTTGGTAATAGGCTGCCTGAAATGTAAACTGGGCCGCTGCTGGAGGATCTGTGTTCTCCAGCTCTGTAAGGAGTCTCTGGACATGGAGCATCCCCTCTGATTCAGGCATGGTGAACAGCAGGAAGGTTCTGAGAGACTTCAGGTTGTCCATGTCCGAGGACCTCAAAAAAATCTTCCGGGGGAGGGAGGGCTGGTGTTGTGGCTCAGTGGTAGGGTGCTCACCTAGCACGTGCGAGGCCCTGGGTTCGATCCTCAGCACCACATATAAATAAATAAACAAAATAAAGGTATTGTGTACCCCTAAAAATAAAAAAAATCTTCTGGATAGAGGTAGAGCCACATTTCAAAGATGGAGAAGAGGGTGTTCTTTCCTTGAAGGTACTCCTCCTCAACATCTGGATGCATGGTTTTTTTTAAATTTAATGTAATATAATTTAATTTTTAGTTATAGAGGGACACAACACCCTTATATTATTTATTTACTTTTATATGTTGCCAAGGATCAAACCCAGTGTCTAACACATGTTACGCAAGCGTTGTACCACTGAGCCACAACCCCAGCACTGGCTGCACATTTTTATACCTTTTACATAGTAGCTCTAGCACCTTCTGGGTACTGGCCAAATTTCATTATATATACAAAAATTCATGGACATGAGAGGTATTCCCCCTTTGCAGGGAGGCACCAGGCCATTCATGAGCTCCTATGGGATAAGTGCTGTGAAGGTTTCCAGTAGACAGGACACATCCACTGATGAATCTTTGTCATATTCTCCCTCCTTCTTCACAGTGTGTAGCAGCTTCTGCAGGATCTCTGCTCCTGGAGGACAAGCCAAGAGGGTGCAAATGAACTCATGGTGGGAGCACCCAGGGATGTCTTCTCTCAGCCTGCTTGCACAGGCCTTACCCAAGGGGGCTACAGCCATGACCTCTGCATCCTCCTCTGGGCTCCATACTATCCCAATGGCCTTTGCTAGTATTGGGGAGGTTGGGCCCAGGAAGTTATTTTCATTGTTTGAAATGAAGTTCCTCGTCAGTCATTCACTAAATATTTCTGGCAGCTATTAAAGATTATTGCCTGGATCCATTCTTTTGCCAAGTGTTGCCAAGTAGTTTCTAATCCTCTTGTTCGTTTTGCATTTATTAGCTGAATTTTTTCTAAAAAAACAAGAGTTACCCCTAATCAGTTGCTTGATTATGTTTATATGCCATCTGCACAGGAGAGTTAAGACAAATATTTGAATATTTCCTTTTACTTATATTTTCAAAATAAGGGATTGTTATCCTAGCAGCTACTAGTGGTAACCAGTGATTTGGGAAGGAAGTGTTAATTATGATATTTATGTATTTAATGCACTGCAGTCATTCTTTTGGAAGCTCATTATTCTGGAAGGTCAAGAGCCACACTTCATGTCTGCTCCCCACATCTTCAGGCCCACAGAATGAAAATGAACCAGAGTGGCCGGATAACAGATGACAGAAGCAGCAGATCACTCTGTTGTAGACTAGCTGATTTCATCCTGCAGCCTGCACCTGGACCTTGAACCTTGGTGTGAGGGTAGAGATGCAGAGCGAGTAGAAAGTCCTCAGCTCACCAGAACAGGGTAGTGGTTGAGAATTCCCCCACAGCCAATATCTCTAAAAATAGGGAACTAAGAGCTGGGGGGTAGCTCAGTGGTAGAGCTGTTTGCCCATCATGCACAAGGCCCCAGGTTCAATCCCCAGCATTGCACAAAAAAAAAAAAAAAAAGTGGGGGAGTGAGTGAGAAATGACCTCACAAAATTGCCTACTTTGCTATGCTCTTGAGGGTCACAGGGTATTCTGCTGACACTTTGGTTATACTGTGGTTGAGCCTGATCTATGTGACCTATGTGGAGACACACAAGATTGCCAGATTCCCCAGCATCTTTTATCAGATTAAGGAAATTTCTTGCTATTCCTAATTTTCCATGAGTTTTACCATCAAAGAATATTTAATTTTATTGTTACTTTTTTCCTCTATTATCCATAGGATTATGTTTTCTCATTGAACTTTTTGCTCTTCCTGTCTGAAATGCTTTCCCTACTCCTCAACTATTCAGAGCAAGACTCAGTCATCTTTCAGTATTCAACTTGGATTTTGCCTCTAGCCTGGAAGCCTCTCATCCATTTTCCCCCTCATTTTAAAAAAATATATATTTTAGTTGTAGATGGACACAGTACCTTTATTTTATTTGTTTTATTTTTATGTAGTGCCGGGGATCAAACCCAGTGCTTCATGGATGCTAGATAAGTGCTCTACCACTGAGCCACAACCCCGGCCCCCATTCTTCCCCTCTTAGGTAGCTGTTACCCATCTCCTCCACCAATCCTCACTATACCTCTATCAGAGTATTGACTACATTGCATATTACAATCTACAGATTTGTTTTCTTTCTTGCCCATTTTACTTTGAGCTCCTCAAAGGCAGGGATTGTATTTTTTCTTGTCTATGTCTCTGGTATAAGAATTGGCTTATAGGAGGCATTTAACCACTGTTGTGCAATACATTGACTGCTCATTCATTTCACAGTTACTAACTGTCCATTGTGTTCTAGGATATGTGAAGAAGAGATAATGAGCATGGCAAGAGAGGACTGGTAAGCCTGCAGGTGTCAGCATAAGTGACTCCCATTGAGCAGAGCTAGGGAAGGAAGAGGCCAACAAACAGAACACTCTCATCTTTTAAGTACTTCTTTTTAGCAAATTCCTACTGAAAAATAAGAGGTTGAATTTGGACAGGTAGAGCAAGTAAGTGGGAGGGTGGGGCCAACCCAAGTCTGAGTTCAAAATCCATGTTATTTCTGTATGACTTGCTACCTGTCTTTCCCTTAGGAATGACTGCTCACTTCTGGCTCTGAAATTCCATAAAACAGACATTCCAGTGCAGGATGCATGAATAATAAGCAGATCATCAACTACAGATAACATCATTGCCATTTTTCTTTTTGCAAGAGCAAATACTTTTCTTTTTAAATTTTTTTTTTTTTTTTTAATTTTTTATTGTTGGCTGTTCAAAACATTACATAGTTCTTGATATATCATATTTCACAATTTGATTCAAGTGGGTTATGAGCTCCCCTTTTTACCCCATATACAGATTGCAGAATCACGTCAGTTACACATCAATTGATTTACATCTTGCCATACTAGTGTCTGTTGTATTCTGCTGTCTTTCCTATCCTCTACCATCCCCCCTCCCCTCCCCTCCCCTCCCCTCCCCTCTTCTCTCTCTGCCCCCTTTACTGACATTCGTTTGTCCCCCTTGTATTATTTTTCCCCTTCCCCTCACTTCCTCTTGTATGTACTTTTGTATACCTCTGAGGGTCTCCTTCCATTTCCATGCATTTTCCCTTCTCTCTCCCTTTCCCTCCCACCTCTCATCCCTGTTTAATGTTAATCTTCTTCTCATGCTCTTCGACCCTACTCTGTTCTTAGCTACTCTCCTTATATCAAAGAAGACATTTGACATTTGTTTTTTAGGGATTGGCTAGCTTCACTTAGCATAATCTGCTCTAATGCCATCCATTTCCCTGTAAATTCTATGATTTTGTCATTTTTTAATGCAGAGTAATACTCCATTGTGTATAAATGCCACATTTTTTTTATCCATTCATCCATTGAAGGGCATCTAGGTTGGTTCCACAGTCTAGCTATTGTGAATTGTGCTGCTATGAACATCGATGTAGCAGTGTCCCTGTAGCATGCTCTTTTTAGGTCTTTAGGGAATAGACCGAGAAGGGGAATAGCTGGGTCAAATGGTGGCTCCATTCCCAGCTTTCCAAGAAATCTCCATACTGCTTTCCAAATTGGCTGCACCAATTTGCAGTCCCACCAGCAATGTACAAGTGTACCCTTTTCCCCACATCCTCGCCAGCACTTGTTGTTGTTTGACTTCATAATGGCTGCCAATCTAACTGGAGTGAGATGGTATCTTAGGGTGGTTTTGATTTGCATTTCTCTGACTGCTAGAGATGGTGAGCATTTTTTCATGTACTTGTTGATTGACTGTATGTCCTCCTCTGAGAAGTGTCTGTTCAGGTCCTTGGCCCATTTGTTGATTGGGTTGTTTGTTCTCTTATTGTCTAATTTTTTGAGCTCTTTGTATACTCTGGATATTAGGGCTCTATCTGAAGTGTGAGGAGTAAAGATTTGTTCCCAGGATGTAGGCTCTCTATTTACCTCTCTTATTGTATCTTTTGCTGAGAAAAAACTTTTTAGTTTGAGTAAGTCCCATTTGTTGATTCTAGTTATTAACTTTTGTGCTATGGGTGTCCTATTGAGGAATTTGGAGCCCGACCCCACCGACTGTAGATCGTAGCCAACTTTTTCTTCTATCAGACGGCGCGTCTCTGATTTGATATCAAGCTCCTTGATCCATTTTGAATTAACTTTTGTGCATGGCGAGAGAAAGGGATTCAGTTTCATTTTGTTGCATATGGATTTCCAGTTTTCCCAGCACCATTTGTTGAAGATGCTATCCTTCCTCCAATGCATGCTTTTAGACCCTTTATCAAATATAAGATAGTTGTAGTTTTGTGGATTGGTTTCTGTGTCCTCTATTCTGTACCATTGGTCCACCCGCCTGTTTTGGTACCAGTACCATGCTGTTTTTGTTACTATTGCTCTGTAATATAGTTTGAAGTCTGGTATCGCTATACCGCCTGATTCACACTTCCTGCTTAGCATTGTTTTTGCTATTCTGGGTCTTTTATTTTTCCATATGAATTTCATGATTGCTTTCTCTATTTCTACAAGAAATGCCGTTGGGATTTTGATTGGCATTGCATTAAACCTATAGAGAACTTTTGGTAATATCGCCATTTTGATGATGTTAGTTCTGCCTATCCATGAACAGGGTATATTTTTCCATCTTCTAAGATCTTCTTCTATTTCTCTCTTTAGGGTTCTGTAGTTTTCATTGTATAAGTCTTTCACCTCTTTTGTTAGGTTGATTCCCAAGTATTTTATTTTTTTTGAAGATATTGTGAATGGAGTGGTTGTCCTCATTTCCATTTCAGAGGATTTGTCGCTGATATACAGGAATGCCTTTGATTTATGCGTGTTGATTTTATATCCTGCCACTTTGCTGAATTCATTTATTAGCTCTAATAGTTTCTTTGTAGACCCTTTTGGGTCTGCTAGGTATAGAATCATGTCATCTGCAAATAGTGATAATTTAAGTTCTTCTTTTCCTATTTTGATGCCTTTAATTTCTTTCGTCTGTCTAATTGCTCTGGCCAGTGTTTCGAGAACTATGTTGAACAGAAGTGGTGAGAGAGGGCATCCCTGTCTAGTTCCAGATTTTAGAGGGAATGCCTTCAGTTTTTCTCCATTCAGAATGATGCTAGCCTGAGGCTTAGCATAGATTGCTTTTACAATATTGAGGTATGTTCCTGTTATCCCTAGTTTTTCTAGAGTTTTGAACATAAAGGGATGCTGTACTTTGTCGAATGCTTTTTCCGCATCTATCGAGATGATCATATGGTTCTTATTTTTAAGTCTATTGATGTGGTGAATAACATTTATTGATTTCCTTATATTGAACCAGCCTTGCATCCCAGGGATGAATCCTACTTGATCATGGTGCACAATTTTTTTGATGTGCCTTTGTATCCGAGTGGCCAGAATTTTATTGAGGATTTTTGCATCTAGGTTCATTAGAGATATTGGTCTGTAGTTTTCTTTCTTTGAAGTGTCTTTGTCTGGTTTAGGTATCAGGGTGATGTTGGCCTCGTAGAATGAATTTGGAAGTTCTCCCTCTTTTTCTATTTCCCGAAGTAGCTTGAAAAGTATTGGTATTAGTTCCTCTTTAAAGGTTTTGTAAAACTCTGCTGTATACCCATCCGGTCCTGGGCTTTTCTTAGTTGGTAGTCTTTTGATGGTTTCTTCTATTTCCTCAATTGATATTGGTCTGTTTAGGTTGTCTATATCCTCCTGACTCAATCTGGGCAGATCATATGACTTAAGAAATTTATCTATGCCTTCACTATCTTCTAATTTATTGGAGTATAAGGATTCAAAATAATTTTTGATTATCTTCTGTATTTCTGAAGTGTCTGTTGTGATATTGCCTCTTTCATCCCGTATGTTAGTGATTTGAGTTCTCTCTCTTCTTCTCTTCGCTAGCATGGCTAAGGGTCTGTCCATTTTGTTTATTTTTTCAAAGAACCAACTTTTAGTTTTGTCAATTTTTTCAATTGTTTCTTTTGTTTCGATTTCATTGATTTCAGCTCTGATTTTAATTATTTCTTGCCTTCTACTTCTTTTGCTGTTGTTTTGCTCTTCTTTTTCTAGGATTTTGAGATGAAGTATGAGATCATTTATTTGTTGGTTTTTTCTTTTTTTAAGGAATGAACTCCAAGCAATGAATTTTCCTCTTAGAACTGCTTTCAATGTGTCCCATAGATTCCGATATGTTGTGTCTGTGTTTTCATTAATCTCTAAGAATTTTTTAATTTCCTCCTTGATGTCTTCTATAACCCATTGATCATTCAGTAACCTATTGTTCATTCTCCAAGTGATATATTCTTTTTCCTTCCTTCTTTTATCGTTGATTTTCAGTTCCATTCCATTATGATCAGATAGGATGCATGGTATTATCTCTACTCCTTTGTATTGTCTAAGAGTTTCCCTGTGACATAATATATGATCTATTTTTGAGAAGGATCCATGTGCTGCTGAGAAAAAAGTGTAACTGTTTGATGTTGGGTGGTATATTCTATATATGTCAATTAAATCTAGGTTATTAATTGTGTTATTGAGTTCTATAGTTTCCTTATTCAACTTTTGTTTGGAAGATCTGTCCAGTGGTGAGAGAGGTGTGTTGAAGTCTCCCATGATTATTGTATGGTGGTCTATTAGACTCTTGAACTTGAGAAGAGTTTGTTTGATGAACATAGCTGCACCATTGTTTGGGGCATATATATTTATGATTGTTATGTCTTGTTGGTGTATGGTTCCCTTGAGCAGTATGTAGTGTCCCTCTTTATCCCTTTTGATTAACTTTGGCTTAAAATCTATTTTATTTGATATGAGTATGGATACTCCTGCTTGTTTCCGAAGTCCATATGAGTGATATGATTTTTCCCAACCTTTCACCTTCAGCCTATGTATGTCTTTTCCTATCAAATGCGTCTCCTGTAGGCAGCATATTGTTGGGTCTTGTTTTGTGATCCATTCTACTAGCCTGTGTCTCTTAATTGGTGAGTTTAAGCCATTAACATTTAGGGTTATTATTGAGATATGGGTTGTTCTTCCAGCCATATTTGTTTATTTATGTTACTAAACATGGTTTGTTTTCCACTTTGATTATTTTCCCCCCTTTAGTGTCCTACCTCCCACTGTTGGTTTTCATTGTTATTTTCCATTTCCTCTTCCTGTAATGTTTTGCCAAGGATGTTTTGAAGAGATGGTTTTCTAGCTGCAAATTCTTTTAACTTTTGTTTATCGTGGAAGGTTTTAATTTCATCTTCCATCCTGAAGCTTAATTTCGCTGGAAACACAATTCTTGGTTGGAACCCATTTTCTTTCAGTGTTTGAAATATGTTATTCCAGGATCTTCTAGCTTTCAGAGTCTGTGTTGAAAGATCAGCTGTTATCCTGATTGGCTTACCCCTAAATGTGATCTGCTTCCTTTCTCTTGTAGCTTTTAAAATTCTCTCCTTGTTCTGTATGTTGGGCATCTTCATTATAATGTGTCTAGGTGTGGGTCTCTTATGATTTTGCACATTCGGCGTCCTGTAGGCTTCTAGGATTTGGGGTTCTGTCTCATTCTTCAAATCTGGGAAGTTTTCTCGAATTATTTCATTGAATAGATTGCTCATTCCTTTGGTTTGAAACTCTGTTCCTTCCTGTATCCCAATGACTCTTAAATTTGGTCTCTTGATGTTATCCCATATTTCTTGGATGTTCTGCTCATGGTTTCTTAACAGTCTTGCTGAGCTGTCTATGTTCTTTTCAAGTTGATATACTTTATCTTCATTGTCTGATGTTCTGTCTTCTAAGTGTTCTACTCTGCTGGTAGTATTCTCAATTGAGTTTTTAAGTTGGCTTATTGCTTCCTGCATTTCTAGGATTTCTGTTTGTTTGTTTTTTATAACCTCTATTTCCCTGTATAGTTGATCTTTTGCTTCTTGGATTTGTTTATGTAATTCATTGTTGAAGTGATCTTTCATTGTCTGATTTTGCTGTCTGATGTCTTCCTTGAGACTCCAGATCATCTGAAGCATGTATATCCTGAATTCTTTATCTGACATTCCATCAGCTGCAGCTATTACCTCTTCTAAAGTTGAGTTGACCTGCAATGCTTGTGGTCCTTTCTTTCCTTGTCTCTTCATACTGTTCGCGTTCCTTTCTTCTTGGTGAAACTGTTGTGCTATTGAATTTTCCCCCTATATATTTATATTGGTCTTGTATAGTTGCAAAGTCTCCCTCGCAGGCACGGGCGGCGGCTCTGCCCCTCCGCCAATTGGGGCAATGTGCCTACCACGCCGGCAGGCCGCTGGGCCTGCTCTGCCAGTCGGTAGCAGGTCCGCCATCCTTGCAGGCGCGGGCGGCGGCTCTGTCCCTCTGCGGGCCGCTAGGCTTGTTCTGTCGGTGGTCGCAGTTCTGCCTACTTTGCAGGCGCAGGCAGCGGCACTGCCCCTCTGCAGGCCTCTGGGGCTGTACTGCCAGTGGGTCGCAGGTCCGCCTACTTTGCAGGCGTGTGGGGGGGGGGCGGCTCTACCCTTCCTCAGGCCACTGGGCCTGTTCTGTCTCTCGGTTGCAGGTCTGACCTGTTCTGATGGTGGTCTCAGTTCCGACTACCTTGCAGGCGCGGGGGAGAGGGGGCGGCTCTGCCTCCCAGCAGGCCGCTGCTCCTCTTCTGCCGGTGGGTCGCAGGCCCGCCTACCTTGCAGGAGTGATTGGAAGCTCTGTCCCGCCGCGGGCCACTGGGCCTTTTCTGTCGGTGGTCACCCTTCCCCTACCTGGCAGGCGAGGGGGGTGGGGGGCGGCTCTGCCCCTCAGCAGGCCGCTGGGCCTGCTCTGTGTTTGGTCCCAGTTCCCTCTACTATGCCGGCGCAGGGGGAGGGGGCGGCTCAGCCTCTCAGCAGGCGGCTGCTCCTCTTCTGCCAGTGGGTCGCAGGCCCGCCTACCTTGCAGGAGTGATTGGAAGCTCTGTCCCGCCCTGGGCCACTGGGCCTTTTCTGTCGGTGGTCACCCTTCCCCTACCTGGCAGGCGAGGGGGGTGGGGGGCGGCTCTGCCCCTCAGCAGGCCGCTGGGCCTGCTCTGTCTTTGGTCCCAGTTCCCTCTACTATGCCGGCGCAGGGGGAGGGGGCGGCTCAACCTCTCAGCAGGCGACTGCTCCTCTTCTGCCGGTGGGTCGCAGGCCCGCCTACCTTGCAGGAGTGATTGGAAGCTCTGTCCCGCCCTGGGCCACTGGGCCTTTTCTGTCGGTGGTCACCCTTCCCCTACCTGGCAGGCGAGGGGGGTGGGGGGCGGCTCTGCCCCTCAGCAGGCCGCTGGGCCTGCTCTGTCTTTGTTCCCAGTTCCCTCTACTATCCCGGCGCAGGGGGAGGGGGCGGCTCAGCCTCTCAGCAGGCGACTGCTCCTCTTCTGCCGGTGGGTCGCAGGCCCGCCTACCTTGCAGGAGTGATTGGAAGCTCTGTCCCGCCCTGGGCCACTGGGCCTTTTCTGTCGGTGGTCACCCTTCCCCTACCTGGCAGGCGAGGGGGGTGGGGGGCGGCTCTGCCCCTCAGCAGGCCGCTGGGCCTGCTCTGTCTTTGGTCCCAGTTCCCTCTACTATGCTGGCGCAGGGGGAGGGGGCGGCTCAGCCTCTCAGCAGGCGGCTGCTCCTCTTCTGCCAGTGGGTCGCAGGCCCGCCTACCTTGCAGGAGTGATTGGAAGCTCTGTCCCGACGCGGGCCACTGGGCCTTTTCTGTCGGTGGTCACCCTTCCCCTACCTGGCAGGCGAGGGGGGTGGGGGGCGGCTCTGCCCCTCAGCAGGCCGCTGGGCCTGCTCTGTCTTTGGTCCCAGTTCCCTCTACTAT
Source organism: Marmota flaviventris (assembly GCF_047511675.1). Classification (NCBI taxonomy): domain Eukaryota; kingdom Metazoa; phylum Chordata; class Mammalia; order Rodentia; family Sciuridae; genus Marmota; species Marmota flaviventris. Next base: position 122,326,480 of record NC_092518.1, read on the forward strand.
GCCGGCACAGGGGGAGGGGGCGGCTCAGCCTCTCAGCAGGCGACTGCTCCTCTTCTGCCGGTGGGTCGCAGGCCCGCCTACCTTGCAGGAGTGATTGGAAGCTCTGTCCCGCCCTGGGCCACTGGGCCTTTTCTGTCGGTGGTCACCCTTCCCCTACCTGGCAGGCGAGGGGGGTGGGGGGCGGCTCTGCCCCTCAGCAGGCCGCTGGGCCTGCTCTGTCTTTGGTCCCAGTTCCCTCTCTCTTTGGTCCCAGTTCCCTCTCTCTTTGGTCCCAGTTCCCTCTCTCTTTGGTCCCAGTTCCCTCTCTCTTTGGTCCCAGTTCCCTCTCTAAAATTTTTATTATTGGTTGTTCAAAACATTACAAAGCTCTTGACATATCATATTTCATGCATTTGATTCAAGTGGGTTATGAACTCCCATTTTTACCCCGTATACAGATTGCAGAATCACATCAGTTACACATCCACGTTTTTACATATTGCCATACTAGTGTCTGATGTATTCTGTTGCCTTTCCTATCCTCTACTATCCCCCATCCCCTCCCCTCCCATCTTCTATCTCTACCCCCTCTACTGTCATTCATTTCTCCCCCTTGTATTATTTTTCCCTTTCCCCTCACTTCCTCTTGTATGTACTTTTGTATAACCCTGAAGGTCTCCTTCCATTTCCATGCAATTTCCCTTCTCTCTCCCTTTCCCTCCCACCTCTCATCCCTGTTTAATGTTAATCTTCTTCTCATGCTCTTCATCCCTACTCTGTTCTTAGTTACTCTCCTTATATCAAAGAAGACATTTGGCATTTGTTTTTTAGGGATTGGCTAGCTTCACTTAGCATAATCTGCTCTAATGCGAGCAAATACTTTTCCAAGGCATGGATCCTTAGATATTACTTCCCTTTAGGGCACTTACCACTTAGTGGTGTGCCCCAGAGAAAGTTATCCCCCCTTTGTGAGATAACTGCATTTCTAAAGAAGTCAAAAAAGTCTCAACAATGTCTAAGTGACTAAAATACTTTCATCTATTAAGGGAGAACTAAAAGGAGCTGGAATTTGATGGAAGTCACCTCCTAAAGTAATTAAAAGGACTAAAATGAGAAAATGCACATGAAAGAACCTGACATAGTAACTGGCACTAAGTAGGAACTGCAGAGGTTTTTTTTTTTTCATTTGTACATAATTTATTTGAGGTCCCATTCCTGTGAGGCTATGCTCCATTGCAGATCTAATTTGATGTATTACACTCAGCTTTTTCATGTATAAAGACAAAAGGTAGTAGGAATTGGTAGAAAGAATGTGACTTTGGGATAAAAACAGATCTTTGTTGGACTCTTGGTTCTTGTCATTTCCTGTGTGTATCCTTTGCTGGTCACTTTCTTTGACTCAGTTTCCCCCATGGAAGAAATTGAGTGAGTAGTATTTACCTTAAAATGTTGCAGCAAAGATTAAATAGGATAATGTCTAAAATTTCTCATGTCTGGCACACCACAGTATTATTGATATAACATCACCATATATCAACCTTAAATTATTACTTACTTTGATTGTTCTTCAAATAATGAGGCGCTTCCCTGTGCTCCCCTGCAGCCTAGAATTCAGTATGTAGAATATATAGTCCCTTGGATAAAATTAACTGGTTAACATAAAGATAAAACCATGATTTCTTTCTCTTTAGGGGTACCAGGATTGAACTTGGGCACTCAACCACTGAGCCACATCCCCAGCCCTATTTTGTATTTTATTTAGAGACAGGGTCTCACTCAGTTGCTTAGTGCCTCGTTTTTGCTGAGGCTGGCTTTGAACTCTCCATCTTCTTATGTCAGCCTCCTGAGCCACTGGGATTACAGGCATGTGCCACCAAACCCTGCCCATGATTTCTTTGGTAGTCTCGAGAGCTGGCCAACTGAGATGGTTTTAGTGTCTTCCAAAAAACAATATTGAAGGGTGCTGTTCTGTTTAAGAAACATGAATGTCCCTTCAAAAAGTGATCAGATTGTTCATTATCCATTTAAAACACTTTTTGTTTTTCAAAACACGGTTAATTATATACATCAAAAAACAATAATTTGCAAGTGGGAATCTAAATTTGTTGTCTGAATGATGTGATTCAGACCAGTCTTGCTGATAATAAAAATGGTGGATGAAATATTTGCAAACCTACCTTTCTGAAAGTATGGAAAAGCTAGTAATATAGTAAGGAACTACAAGGCAAAAATCTAGGTGAAAATGGGAACTTGAATAGATCTAGAAAATGCTGGAACTGTTCTTTCCCTGAGGTTATTTTCCCAAACCAGTGAATTTATGCTTCAGTTTTTAGCACCTTACAAAATGATGAGAAAAGAAGTCAAAAAAGTCTCAGCAATGTCGAAGTGACTAAAATAATATAAAGCTTTTTTTCCAACCACATTTGAATTAAGCCAGAAACCAATAACAAAAGTGGGAAAACTCCATGAATTCAGAGATATGGGGAAAAACTATAATTAGAAGATATTTTGAAGAGAATGAAAATGCCACATAATTAAATTCTTTCAATGAAGCCAAGAAGTACTTTGAGAGCATTTTATAGCCTTAACTCTATATATTGGAAAAGAAGAAAGACTAAAAATTACTGAGTTAGTATCCACCTCAAGAATTAAGACAATTTAAAAAACACAATAAATTCAAAGAAAATAGAATGGAAATTACCATAAAGGTAAGCACATAAAATAATGAAATAAAAGCCCATATAACGTGTTGAATATCAATAATGCCAAAACTTAGTTCTTTGTAAAACTGACAAAATAAAGAAAGCTTTGGTAAATCTGATCAAGGAAAAATAAAAAGGGTCACAAGTAGTCAGTTTCAAAAATGATACATGAAATATCACTACAGATGCTCTAGATGTAATTTAATATAATAAGGGAAGATTTGAAACTTCAAATACTTTAATGAAGTAGACATATCCCTAGAAAAATGTACTTTAGCAAAACAAATTTTAAGAAAAGTTAGAACAAAACTTTAAAAATATTCCCACAAATTAAACTCCAGGTCCAGACTGTGCCAGTAGTAAGCTCTACAAGTATTCGTGGAAGACAACTTACACAAATTATATCATAGAAAAGGAAGAAGAAGGAACATGATACAATTCATTTTATGAAACTAGAGTAACCTCGATGCCAAAATCAATCAGGATAGAACAAAAAAAGAAAATCACTTTTCTGTGTCATGGATGCAAAGCAAACTATCACCAAATAAAATATAACTGCATTGAGGCATATAGCTCAGTGGTAGAATACTTGTCTTGTATGGGCAAGGACCTGGGTTCTATTCCCAGCACTGTTTTAAAAAAATGAGTTGGGTAGCATGTGCCTGTAGCTCCAATTATTCAAGCAATTGATGCTGAGGATCACTTGAGCCCTGGAGTTCAAGCCAGCATAGGCAACATAGCAAGATCCTTTCTCAAACACACACATACACACAACATATGAAATAGATAATACATCATCCAAGTTAGATTTATCCTAAAAAAGCAACATTGGCTAAACATTTAAGAAGCAATTATAGGGCTAGGGTTGTGTCTCAGTGGTAGAGTGCTCTCCTAGCACATGCGAGGCCCTGAGTTCGATCCTCAGCACCACATAAAAATGCATAAACAAAATAAAGGTATTGTGTACAACTAAAAAATAAATATTTTTAAAAAAGAATCAATTATAATTTATCACACTAACCAACCAGGAAAACATATTAAAAATTTCAGCAAAAAATTTGACAAAATTCAACATCTACTCATGCATTAAAAAAAAAAAAAACTTTTATCAAACTAGGAGTAACATGGAGCTTCCTTAATCTAGTAAAATATTTCTGCCTTACCTCAAAATTAAAAACCTCTTCTAGGCATAATACTTACTTGTGAAATGATGAAGATCTTTCTTTTATTTTAGGAATGAGGCAAGATTGTCTGTTACTACCACTTTGCTGATGATCCTTACCAGTGCAATAATGTAGGAAAAACAGTTTAAAGGTGTAAGTATTGGGAAATAAGTGATAAAACTGTCATTGTTTGCAAATGAAGTGATTATAGACTTAGAAAATATAAAGGTGAGTACAGATAAATTTGAAAGAAGTTAAAGATCTAAATAAGTGGGAAAATATACCATTTTCATGCATTAGAAGACCCAATATTTTAAATATATCAGTTTTCTTCAGATTGATTCATAGAGTCAACACAATGCAACCCCAGGCCAAAGTCTGTGTTTTGGAGAAAAGCAAAACGGGAACTGTTTTACATCTTCTTTTGAAGTGATGGTAATTAAGAGAGTGTAATATTGGCACTGGGATAAACAAAACAGGCCCCAGTGGAGAACATGCCATATAAGGACACATGATATGTGGCAGAGTAGTTTTTATCAGTGGTAGAAAGGATGGATTTTCAATAAATGTTGCTATATAATTGATCTAGTGAGAAAACGTGAAATTGGTCCCCTAACTTACACCATATGCAAAAATTACAGATGTCTTATGGACTTAAATGTAAAGGCAACTTTATAGTTTTAGAAATAAACATAAATTATATTTGTGATCTTGGAGTAGGGAAAAACTTTCTTTTTTTTTTTTTTTTTTTTTTGAGTTAATGTGTTTTAATTCTAAAGAGTTGAGGCTGATCACTTAGGGGAAAAAACAAACAAGCAAGCAATCAAACAAAAGTTATGACCATGATTTTAAGACATGGGATCTACTCCACCCCTAAATTTAGTATATAAATTCAGATACCTATATTATTTATGATAGGAAGTTATACAGAATCATCTGAAAAAAATTTTTACTGCACAGATTGGTATAGCATATCAATTCATGAGTTTAACCTTAGTCAGAAATTAATCTGTAGGTAAAAAAAAACAGAACAGAACAAAACAACTCAAAAACTGCAGAATAAACAAAAGATCTCTTCAAAAATTAATACTGTAACTTTCCTTCATAGAAGACGGTTTGGCAAGTCCACAGATAATCATTATAGTCTTTGACATATAAGCCAACATAAGGCCCAGAGCCTACCACAGGTCAAACCTCAAAATGGCAAATTGGAGTCTGTCCAAATTTGTTGTTGTATTGAAAATATTTGAAATATTTGGACCATCAGCCAGGCCTGAACATATCTGTCACACAGATTTTGTAACAGGATTTGACACACACTATTAAGTGTTTGCTTAGTCCTCCTAGATATTAATGGTGCACTGAAAGGGATATTCAGTCTTCTGGTAGATCCTTTCCTTCTGAAGAGAAGTTTACAAAAGTTTGTACCAGAGCTTCAAGTCACAAGACAGTCTGGGTTGGTTACTGCCTTTGCACATAATCACCTTTCAAAGCACGGGGTAATACAAGGATAATGTTCATTTATCTGGTAACTCCGGTTATAAGAAACACTCAGACAGGGTTTAACTTCTACTGGTATTGCTAGGGACATCCCAACACCAGTCTGTATGTGCCCAAGGCCCTGAACACTGGTTTGGAAGCCAGCAGGACATGTCTGTAGTGTGTAAGACCAGGTGTGTGTGGTAGATACAATCTGCTGACAGCTTGGTTGTTCTGATACAGGATGGCGATATTGCAGTGAGGTCTGCTGAGTCTGAGGGAGATACTGAGGTTGCTGAAAATGAACCGGCCATGAGGGCTGGGAGGCTGTCTGGAACACACCTAGTTGTGCTGACTGAGGGCCTGCCTGTCCTCTCTGTTTGTTTGCTTCTTTTACATCATTATCATGAGCAATCAACAGTCGTTCAATACACTGCACTAAGAAATCCCAGGAGTAAGCACTAAGACGATGCAGTCTTGTAGGCCACGTTGGAGAAAGACGAAGTATAATCCTCGAAGAAGCCACACATGCAGCAGCTACTAAAGAAGGTGCATAATTTAGAAAGGCATAATCTTGCAGACATACTTCCAGGAAGTAATCTGCATATTTGGCCATGTAGAGTTTATTTTTTTCCAAGCAAATCATTGGCCAGCCATCATGAAGATCTGTTTCATGTACTGCTTCTGAGAGATAATACTCGATAAAGTGGGCAGCTGTTGGAAGGCAGAGGTTCCACTGAAAGGTTTCTAATAATAATAGTTCCATATGTAGCAAATTTTGTTTTGTTAATACTAGATTCATATTAGTCATACAACCCAGACTGTTGAGCTGCTCCAGCTTAGGCACACTATCTTCTTTTTCTTCAAATTTACTTGCTAGAAGCAGACAGGAAAGTGCAACTAAATGCAGCTGCTGGATAGAGATGTCATAGCGATCCATAAACAGGTCCAGCAAATAGACAGCAAGATGTCGGGCCGAAGGGCAGAGTGTGAAGCGATTGCTCACAATGGCAATCAAATCAGCAAAATACCTTCTGAGACTTAGTTGAGGGGACTGGCCTTTGTAGGAGGGCAACTTCAGCTCCTTGTACCGAAGCGCTTGGTGAATATCAGCAGCCAGTTGTCCTCGCCACCACTGCCCCTCCAGCTCCATGAGACTCGGCGGCGCGCCTAGCCAGACGCGGCAACTTCAGTCCGGAACCGCGGCCTTCACAGCCCCAGCCCCGCCGGCATGCGGGGGACCCCGGCCCCGCTCATGCTGCGGACAGTCGGCAGCGACGCGCCGGCCTCAGCTCGGGCCCAGCGCCGGGGCGCTCCCGCCGCCCATTGTTAAAGGACCGGCGGGCGGCTCAGCGTACAAAGCTAGCGCGGGGGCACATGCAGTCCTCAGGGAAAAACTTTCAAGAAACAAAAATTGCTGCTAACAATAAATGAAAAGTTGATAAATCTGACTACAGTAAAGTTGATAAATTTGGTTTGTTTACAGCTATCATAAAGAAAATGAAAACATAAACCACAAAGTAGAAGGCAGTTTTAACACTGATAATCAGCAAAACACTGATACCCAGAATGTACAAAAAAATACGACCCAATAGAAAAATGAAAATAGCTCCTAATAACCACATTACATTGCAAAAAACAATAATGATGATGATGATGATATTAAACCTCATTATTAATCAGGAAAATGAAAAGTTAAACCATAGTAAATACCATTCTATTCTCCCCAGAATGGCAAAAATTAAAGAGTCTAACAAAACCAAGTATTGGTGAAGATATCAAGTAACAGAAATTGCATACATTTCTAGTAAGTGTACATTGGCATGACCTCTGTGTGAAATAAATAATAGATGAAAGGACATAGAGATGAAAATTTATTTTTGACTGTCTACCATGTGTTATATACATTTAATTCTCAAGACAAGTAAGTTTTATAAGTGAAGTGAAGCTTACATAAAATGAGTCAGGATTTGACTCCATGCCTCTTCTATGTTATATTTTACTGTTCCTAGTGAGTCATTCAGTGGTCTGGAAAACAAATACAAATGTTAGCAAAAGAACCCTTTAGATCAATTAATTTGGATACGTGAGCTAGTAGGACCTGAACACCTGCCATGTGAGAAACCTGAGAAATGTGTATTTAGCATTACATGGAGGGCCGTTTGTTATGGATGGGAGAACACAGGTTTAGATAATTTATTCATGTCAAAAGAAGTTGTGTTCAATTTTTAAAAATATGTTTTTAAAATTATCATTTTAACTTATGAAGTTGTGGGATGTTGTGTGATAATTTCATTAGCATATAATGATCAAATCAGGGTAGTTAACATTTTCATCTCCTTAAATATTTAAATTGAACCCAGGGCCTTGCGCATGCAAGACAGGCACTCAACCAACTAAACTATATCCCTAGCCCCAAACATTTAAATTTTTGTATTAACATGAAAAAATTGTACATATTTATAAAAGTATAGTGTTGAAAGGATAAAAGAAATTGAAGTTAAAATGTAAAAGACCAGGCATTGTAAAGCTTCTAAGCTGCAAAGCCTGAGTTAAAATGTAAAGGACCAGGTATTGTAAAGTTTCTAAGCTACACTCAAAGCCTGACATTCCTGTGGTAGTTAAGACAATTCCCGGACCGCCCATTAGGTGTGTGTCGGAATCCCCCCCCCTTGACTACCTAGTTGCTTAACAACCCGGACCCCGATCAGCTCAGCACTTACGCACTCCGGGGCCTAAACCAATCAGTTTGAATGTATACCCCGCCTTAGGACTAACCTATCACCCCCGCCCGACCTGTTCCCACCAATGAATGTACTAATCATGTTCGAGAGTTGTTGTTTGATTTTCCTGCCGTATATGGTGATTTGTTGAAGGGGACTGTGATGTATGTAAAGTCCCTGCCCTCCCTAAAAAAATGTATATAAACCCTGCTTGCTAAGAGCCAAGTAAAATTTTTTTTTATTATTCACGTGATTTTAATAGTTTAATTTAATTTGGGTAAACAGCTGTTGAGGATTATTTTAATATATGAACAAATAGAAGGTTAACAGATCTGTTTGTTTACTTTCACCTTTCCTTTTCATTATATTTAATAATTCTGTTCAGGATAATGTAAATTGTTCTAAATATTGTTTTCTTAGTACCTGTTGAAATGTTACATTTTTTTAGCATCATTGTCAAAATTCCTATTTTCATCCCAGTGCCAGTGAAGACAAAGATAAAACCAAACTACAACTTCTTCGAGAGTTATCACAACAAACCGTGTAAACTGATACATCAATGATTTATAACTCAACAAGTAATGCTCAATCAATGAGTCGATTTATTTTGGAAGGATATGGACATATTGATAGATTCCTCTGCTTTGAACTGCTTACAAAACTTGCCTGGACTATGTGTCACTTGTATGCTTTATTTTGGGAGGATATGGACATATTGATAGATTCCTCTGCTTTGAACTGCTTACAGAACTTGCCTGGACTATGTATCACTTGTATGCTTTGTGATCTATTTGTTGATGCAGCGAATTATGGTAGTGCTAGCGTATCTTTGCTGATGTGTCACCAGTGATGCAATTTTTCCTAGGAGCTGTTAATTGACTTGGTGTCATGACATTTCTGTATCCTCCTCCCTTCTACTAGTGATGGTCTAATTTTGGGGGCCAACAGAGGTGAGGTAAAGAACCTCACCCCCCCACCGGCACCAAGGCCAAATTTGGGGGCCAACAGAGGTGAGGCAAAGAACCTCACCCCCCCACTGGTACATAGGCCTATCCACAAGTATGGCTATATGCTGGACCGGTAGTCAGTGACGGGTATGATCCAATTGCAGTGGTATCAACCTAAGACAGGAGGCTGACGCCTAAAAGTCAGTTTTCCGATGACGGGTAAGAACCATATGTTGAATTGGACAAACCTAACAGGCACGGTCCCTAGCCAGATTGCTTGTTACTTAAACAGAAGGGGGGAGATGCTAAGAGCCAAGTATATGATGCATGGCATTTTTGGTCGAAAGGTGACGCCAGCTAGCCATTGAGATGATATGATTATGTTAAGATTTGCATTCATATGGATATTGGACTCCTGCTGTTCACCTAGGCCGGCTACGGGACTCCTGGAGAGTTCCCATTGGTTGGGGAAGTACAGTAGGAGGGAGTTCCGGGGGAGGAGCTCTCTCTGCGGGTCTGGAGGAGGCCGCGTGGGTGGAAAAAATCTCTGCCGGGGCAGTACCGGACATTGGCGGCAGTTTCAAAAAATAAACTTTGTTCCTGCTTGAGTGGCTCGTGATTTTGTGCCCAGCCAGACTGCGGCACCTGCTCAAGTTGTTCTCAGGGCTCTTGGCCGCTCTCCCTTCTTGAGTGAGCACGGAGCCCCAGCGCGCTGGATCCTCAATAAACCCCCTTTTGCGGTTGCATGAGTCGGTCTCTTGGTGGTCTCTTCCTCCGTCGTTTGCCGGTCCCTTACAGTGTGATATTTCAATACATCTGTATGATATGTACTGATCAAATGAGGGTAATTACCATTTCCATCTCTTTATAATTACTTTGTTTGGAACTTCCAAGTTCCTCTCTTCTAGTTATTTTTTTTTTTCTTCTAGTTATTCTTCAAACATACAATAGGTTCTTTTTTTTTTTTTTTTGGTACCGGGGATTGAACTCAGGGACACTCAACCACTGAGCTACATCTCCAGCCCTTTTTTGTATTTTTAATTAGAGACAGGGTTTCACTGAGTTGCTTAGGGCCTCGCTAAGTTGCTGAGGCTGGCTTTGAACTCACAATCCTCCTGCCTCAGCCTCCCAAGCAGCTGGGATTACAGGTGTGTACCACAAGTGCCATCACACCCAGCAACAATAGGTCATTGTGAAATGTAGTCTTTCCACTCTTCTCTAGAACTTATTTCTTCTGTGTTTGTTATCTGACATCTCACTATCCTTCCTCCCATGTCCGCTTTGGATATAATGATTAATTAGATGCTGTTCTGCTGTGTACCTAGCAAATCAAGGTTACTACATAATGAAATATGATTTCTATTTAAGTGCAAGTTTAAGTAGCATTTGAAATAACCTTAATCAGTGGAGAAGTATAGTCCATTCAAAATGTAGTCAGATAACTAGGCATGTCTCATTTCAAGTTTTGTTGGTATATAACCAGGAATGAAAATGCTGGGTCATAGGGTAATTTTAACTTTTTGAGGGACTTCCAGAGTGTTGTCAACAGCAGCTGTGCCATTTTATACCCCCACCAGCAATGTACAAGAGTTCTCTATATCCTAACCAACAGTATTTTCCATTTTCTAATATTATAGCCACCTTAATGCATGTGAAGTGGTACCTACTGTGGTTCTAATTTCCATTTCCCTAAATGACTAATGATATTGAGTATCTTTTCACATGCTTCTGAGCTATTTGTATATCTTTGGAGAAATGTCTGTTCAAGTTTTTTGCCCATGTTTTAATTGTTGAGTTGTAAGTCTTCTTTGTATTTCCCCAATACTAAACTATTACTAGATACATGATCTTCACCTATTCTCTCCCATTCTGTAGGTTGTGTTTTCACATCCTTTATAGTGTCTTTTGAAGCACAAATGGTTTTAATTTTGAAAAATCTAATTTGCCTATGCTTTCTTTTGTTGCTAGTGTTTTGGGGGTTATATGTATGAATCCATTGCCAAGTCTGTGGTCAACTTCTTTCTTCACCAAGTTTTTCCCTGTTGAGAGCCACGGCCCAGTCAGAATGACACCTGGCATTTGCCAGAGAGAATGGTTAAAAGATTATGCCAGCGAACCATTGAGATGATGATTTGAGTTAAGCTATATATAATTGCTGTGATGCTGGATTGATTGAATTGTATATTTGACCTTTACTGTCGGGCAATAGGGCGGCTCTTGCTGCCTAGGGGGCCCTACTTTGGAGTTCTCTGCGGGGTCGAGAGATTGGACAGAGCCCGGTGGAGGGAGTGTGTTCCCGTGTGGTGTGTGCAGTGCCGGTGAGAGTTGGAGAATAAAGAGTTGCTGTTTGAATCTACAAGGCTTTGTGGCAGCTCGGTTATTTGTGCCCAGCCAGACTGTGGCATTTCCCTGGTTTTTCTAATTTTTTACTAGATTCCACATTATCTCCACATTGTCTTCTAAGAGTTTTATAGTATTGGCTCTTACATTTAAGTTTTGACTTATTTTGAATTGTTTTTTGTATGCTGTATGGATTTTCAATCTTTTGCATATGGATATCCAGTTGTTGCAGTACAATAAATATATGGAGAAGAATTGTCAATTTCTTCCTTTAATTCTGTCAATTTTAGGTATCTTTTAAAAACCTTTATTCTTCTACTTGCCTCTCTGGAATCCACCCCAGCCCAGAAAATGTTCTGAGTCAGGGACCACCATAGGTCTAAACCCACCAGCACAATTCTCTGGAAAGAAGGTCCCTGTTATTCCCTTTAGTAATGTTCACCAGGAGTGCAGGTTGACCTCACAGGGCCACTAATCTGGGGAGTAGGGATGAAAGTGGGCAGTGTAAAACACCCCAACACTCTTGGGGCAATGCAGCAACTTCTTTCTTCACCAAGTTTTTTCCTGGTTTTTCTAATTTTTTACTAGATTCCAGAATTCTCCAAAAAGTTGATTCTTGAGAGTTTTTATAAGCTCATTAGTGACTTTCATGAAATAATGGAGCCCTGCAGTCCCCACTCGGCCATTTTCAGTGATATCCAGAGGAGTCCTTTTGGAGATGGTGCTGTGTTATATATCTTGATATTTCTGTACATTTTTCAAAACTCAGTAAATTGTACATTTCAATCTGTGCCTTTCACTCTATGAAAATTATGCTTTAATAAAACCATGTTAAAGAAATCATTCTGGCTGCTGTGTGAAGAACATGTTGGCAGAGGCCACAGCCCTAGTAGGAGGCTGTAGGGATTCCTTAGGCCAGAGATGATGGTAGTTTTAGACTAGAGATGTTAAAAGAGTAAGTAGACTTACTCATGGGTTACTAAATAAGGTTAAATGTTGGCATCAATTTTTTTAGAATTCTTTGTGCTAGACTAATGCAGAATCTTCCACCACAGCTGTAAGAACTTCCCTGTAGTGGATGTGGAGCTTTTCCAGAAATTCTAAATCATCAAGGTGATAATTACATCCACTTTTCATTTAACAAATTAACTAAACTATTTCCCTTTTATAAAACAACGTTTTGGTGCCTCAAGAATGTATTTTAGGGTGGCTAGTAGAGATCAGCTGATAACCATAACTCAGTCACTCAAGTGGTTTATTACTTTGCTGAGGGCTGGGAGTTAACTGTGTTGGTTTTGACAGTTATACAGGTTTTTACCTTTTTTTCTATTATGCATATTGCTCATTATGGGGCAAAGGTCAACATTTTTTACATGTAATAGAAATTTTCAAATGGATACAAATTTAAACAAACCATTAGCACTGTACTTCAGAACTGTTATCACAAGTCACATAAAAGTTACAAAAATGATTTTTAAAACCAGAGTTATATTACTGTTTAAAGGGTTCTCAAATCAGAAAAGGCTAAAACATTCTAACTCTGTCCCTTTCATTTTGAGAAGGAAAAATGCCCTGTCAAGTAATCATGAAGTCTGTAATCAGCAGGAACTGCTATGGGCTTACCACCCGGTCCTTGATTGAGCCAGCAAGAATATACTGAGTCTGAAATAGATGCAGAAGTTCATTACTAACAGATGGCATAAGCAAGATTATCATGGGGTCAACTCCCCACATCCTTGGTCCCCCAGGAAGGTAGTAAACCAGAGGGTCCAGATGACAGATGACATGAGCAGTGTGTCATTCTGTCACAAAGGAGCTGTTTCCAAATAGTCTATCTAAGCCATTCTATAGCTTGAAGTTGGACCCTGAGGGAGGAAGCAAGACGGAAATCCCCATGCCTTTCTAGAGTAAGGAAGGTTGGTGAGAAACTGCCCCTGGCCGCTTCCACAAAATAGAAAAGTAGTGAGAAATAGCCCTCACAAGACTGTTTATCTCACATGTTCCAGGGAGTCTCACAGGATACTTGGTCAAGATTTAGGTCAGCTTGTACCTGGGCCTTGCTTGTACACCTTGTGTGAAGATGCATCAGGTCAACAGGACATCTCACCAGATGCATTCCTTTGTTACCAAGAACGCATATGGAAAATTAAGAGAATTCCTTTTATCTCTATTGGTAGATGGTAATGTGAAATGCTTATTTATTTATTTTAATAAGAATTAAAATAATATTTAATGGTTCATTGATCATTCAGTGTTCATTAGAAATCCTCCAGTCATGGTAAATTAGAATTTTACCACTAGATGGCGCATGACAAATATTCATCCATTTGGTGAGTATGATTGTCGTTAAATCCAAGGTGTATAAAAATTTTGCCTTTAAATATGATTATCGTGCAGAAATTATTTTTCTGAAAGCATTTTCTTTGTTTTCTGAATTCTACTGTTTAATAATTTTTTTTCATTTTAAATACTTGAAACCTACAGAGGAGTATATAGTGAATGTTATACTTGACCTAGATTTACCAATTACCAAGTCTTCGTAATTTTTTCTACAGTATTTAAGACTAATTTGTATACATTATGGCTTTTAGTTTCCCTTTTTATTTTCTACCCAGGAAGCAATCAAGAATCGCACATTACAGTCGGTTGTCATATCTCTTTAATCATTAATCTAGAAGTTTTCCTGCCCCCTACCCCTTTTTGAAAATATGACAATGACATTTTGCAAGGTTCAGGCCAGTTGTCTTCTAGAATGTTTCACAGTATGAATTTTCTGGTTGTTTCTTCAGGATGAGAGTCAGATTGCACTGGATGGAGGTGGGTGCCAGGGATTGAACTCAGAGGCACTTAACCACTAAGCCACATCCCCAGCCCATTTTTTATATATTATTTAGAAACAGGGTTTCACTGAGTTGCTTACAGTCTCAGTGTTGCTGAGGCTGGCTTTGAACTCATGATCCTCCTGCCTCAGCCTCCCCAGATGCTGGGATTACAGGCATGCACCACCGCACCTAGCCAGATTACATATTTTGGACGAGAATTTACCTAGGTGATGGGTGCTTTCCATTTTATCCCAGCTGTGGCACATTTCCTTTTCACTGTCATTGATAATATGAAGTTTAACTAGTTTATTAAGTTGGTATCTGCTAAATCTCTCCTTGAAAATAAATGTTTTCCTCTTTTATAATTAATAAATAATTTCTGGGAGATATTTTAAATCCTGTGAATTTTCTGTTCCTTAATATTTCACCTGGTGTTTTTGGTGTGCATTGATGATCCTTGCCTAAATCCATCATTTCACTGATGTTTTCTAAATGGTCATATACAAATTTTCTCATTCCTTATAAATATAGACACTAATATTATTTTATAAAAAAGTGATTTACCTGCCCATCATCACTTTTTTTTGTAATTATTGTGGACTCATAGATTCTTTATATTCAATGTTTTATAATTAACTACCATCATTTTTATTTTTCATGTTAAAATTGAACTCAGTTTGGCTATTGGGAATCCTTTTAAGCCATCTTCTGTGTCCTTTGGTATGTTCTCATCCTTAACTGGTTCTTAATTATATGATATGTTTCAAACTCATCTTATATTTTCTATACTAGATATAGAATCAGCTATTTCTCCAGTAAACCTTGTTTTCTTTCAGTGGGGGAACAAACAGTATTTAGAAAGCAACATGTAGGCATTAAATGTATTCATTATTACAGCTGTGTCAAACTTAGTGCTACTGAGATGTCATTGCCTCCTTTCAGTGGGTGGGCCTAATAATATACATTTAGAAAATCATGAGTTCATACTAATACTTCCAATTCAAATCTGTCTCCACAGATGTCTTCAGGATTCTCTTCATTTTGTCAGGTTCTATATTTGTATCTCCTTTCTCCCAGAGTTAGAACTCTGCTTCCAAAAAAAGTCAATCCATTTATTCATTTGCTCTTGTCATACTGTAATACATATATAGTATCTCTGTGTATGTGTGTATGTCTTATTGTGCAGAGTTTTAGGATTTACTTCCCTGATAATATTACCAATAACAAAGATTGTGTTGAATGTTTTTTGGTTAGGAGCAAATGGTGATATATGTTGAAAATGTGTATATCTGGGCTTGCCCCAAACCTACCTGTGAAGAATCCTTGGGAATAATTGGTCCTTGTAATCCTCATTTTTTAAAAAAATTAACACTCCAAACACCCTCGATGTTTGTGATGCTATGAGCAATGTTGTGATTAAGAACATGCAGTGAAAGTTTGAGGACAGCCTAGACTACTTAGTGAGACCCTGTCTCGAAATCAAAAATAAAAAGGGCTGGGGATGTGGCCTAGCAGTAAAGTGCCTCTGGGTTAATCCTCAGTACTGGCCCACCCCCGGCCAAAAAGTAGTGATTAAGAACACAGGTAAGAAAGGTTGATATCCAAGTTCTGTTACTTAATCTCTAAAATTTATTTTTTCTCCTCCTCCTCCTCCTTCTTTCAGCATAAGGTATTGAACTGGATTGTCAGGTATTTCCTATGTAGTAAAAATTATTTTTCAAAAAGAAGATTAATGTACTGGATAGTTTAGGTTTGTGAAAATAAGCCAACATATTATAAAAAACTGCACTGTAATGATAAATGAACATTGTCAATTGATATGCAATATATATTTATGTATTTAAAAATTAATTATTTTTATTTCCTCCACCTATTGGTTCATTACTTGAGGCAAATCATGTAATAGTCTTACTTGCAAATGTTACTTAAAGTTGATAAAGGAAAAAGATAAATCATACAAAATACTTCTACTTTGCAACATGTGCATATTATTAGATTATGACCTTTTAGAAGGGGGAGTAGACTGTGTTTGATTCACTTATAATCCCTGCTCTCAGCACAGTGTTTTCAATGTGGTGAGATTCACAGACCTGTGGGGTCAATGAATGGCTCTTTTTTATTTTAGCAAAATACACATACCATAAAATTTATCATTTTAATGGCTTTCAAGTTCAATGGTATTAAACACACTCACATATTTGCATTACAGCACAGGTCCACTGTGCATTGCATCAAGAGAGGGGGCAAAAACAATCTCTGCTTTTTGTTGTGGAATGTCATCTGAATCATACTCTTTCCTCTGGATAGCTTGTTATTGCATTCCTGACTTTCCTTATTACTTACCTGGGGAAAATATATATTGAATATGAAAATGATAATGCTTGTCATCAGAGATCAGACCTTGTCAGTGTTCTCTGATGCCTAGTAGGACTACTGCAGGAAAAAAATATTAATGAGAATGTTGCTAGGAGACGGAAGAGACAAAAGCCCATGGTCTTGTAGGGGTTCCACTGGAAATCAAGACAATTTAAGTATGTTTCGTATCAGAGGTTTAATCATTAAACTCTGTTCTTCAGTGAACACACACATTTTAGCATATAATGTTTAGCATGATGTTACGTTTGGGGGGGATTTTTGAGGAGAATCTTAAGGCATTTCATTTCTTTGCATTGGGCTAATCCCTTTTTCAGAGCACAGCTTATTTTCAAGTGGCTGTTGCGTTGCTGCTTTCCCCCACCCCTTCAGTGCGACAGCCTCAGAGCTGGTGGAGAGACAGAGAGCACGCAACTGGTAAGTAGCTGAGAAAGCGTTCTTAAAATAGTTACCGAGGCTCTGCTTTTCAAAGCTACTGACGTGTTTTGATGCAGTAGAAAAATACAGAGCTGTATAGGAATTTCTCAAGTCAGTGGCACTAAGAAGCTGGATTACATCACAAATATTCCATAGTTGCTTTTCCAGTTTAAAGCTTATTTCTTGAATGGTGAATGAGTTGCTAGAAGGAAATAAAGAGCCTTCTCCTCATGATTCTGGTAAGATACTTCCCCCAATAAGATTTATGAAGATATCACTAAAATGGGAAATTGCCTTCAGAAATGTATCTCAGCTCTGTGTTTGGCTTAAACATGATGAAATGTGTTACGTATCAAGATGTTGTCAGATCTGCTTTCTTTTTTCGGTGTGTAGAGAGCATGAGAAAAATATTTTGCGCTGGAGAAAAGGATGCAATGATATGTCTTTTTTCTTTTTTTAATTAAGAAAATTGTGTGACGAGCTGTTTGTATGGGAGAGAGAATGAGGGAGAGGGCAGCCTGTAATAACATTAAGATTGATTGCTTCATGTGAGAGATGAGCATGTGTTGAACTGCAAATATTAGAATTCAACTTTAGGATGAAAAACTCTGAAAAAAATGACAAATATTTTGAGTGTGCCTTCATTGGAAAAAATCATTTGTATATTGGATGTCAATTTATACGGTAAAGACAGAATGTTCTCAGTGGTTCTTTTTTTCTAAAAATGGATGTGAGTAGGGTAGCAGAGATTCCTAACAACACAGCTTTTATGTTTGTTTATGTTTTTGTAGACTGGTTTCTGCCAGAAAAAAAAAGAAAATGTAATGAAGTGATGTTTTTAAAATTTTCTTTGGAATTTGGATTGTTTTGACACTTCAACAGGAGGAAAGGAGAAAAAAATAGATTGGATTGGATTGAAGTTAGATGAAAGAGCAGCAATCAGAGGAAAAATGAAAATGGAAAAGCTTATTAGAAAGTCCACAAAACAGGCTCTTTCCCAAGTTGAACATGTCTGCTGGTAGCATGTTTTGCAGGGGAAAGGGAGAGAGTGTATTGAAGGCAGGGAGGGGGGCATCAGCAGAGCACTGCGGCAGAGAGTGACTGACGCATCTAGGGACATGTGACTGTTCTCTGGTGTAGTGAAGAAAAATTTCCAGGACTCCATCTTGTATAAGAAATTCTATACATACTAACACACAAATGATGCTGTCATCTTGCTGTGGCGCATAGTGAGTTCATGTTGTGTAATCTTCCATTGGTTGACATTGGTGCTTAATCTTTGCTATATTGTCTTTGTTCCTAGACTTTTTTCTCTGCACTCCCAGAGATTTTATATGCTTGTTAAAATGCTGTTTTGCCTTTTATTATAAAAAATATTTTTGTAGAAAATTTGGAAAAATATAAAGACTATAAGAAGTACCTCAAATCCTATAGCCCAAAGGTAATTTCTATTAACCTAATTACTGTCAGTTTTCTCTAAATATATACATAGAAATGTATATTTTATATAAGATGAAGACTGTGTGTACATGCAGTTTTTATTCTGCTTTATTCATTAAATATATCTTGGGAGCAACTCCCCATATTTTAAAATATCCCTCAAGAGTGTGACGTCGTTTGGATGCCTAATTTGGATCATAAAGGAGTCTCACTAAATATCCAATGTTGAATGTATATGTGTGCATTATTTTGCTGTTACAAATAATTTAAGGAACGTTTTTTTCATATAAATCTCTGTGTGCTTTTCTGTTTTTCCCCCCCTAGGATAAATTCAGACGTGGAATTCCTGGATCAAATGGTATGAACCAGTTTAAGGTTTCTTCTCTTGACCCAAGACATATTGCCTAATTTATATATCATATGTGGCAAAAGCATTATTTTCCAGTCATTGTTTGTTCATTGATTTCTATCATTTATTGTGGTTGTTTTTGGCATTTTGCAGCTTTATGGTTTTAGATTTCTACATCTGTCAATTGTTGATTTGGTGAGTTGTTCCCTGTGAAGCATTCACCTGTATACGTATCTATCTGTACTTTTTCCCTAGTAACTCAATTTCTTCATGTTTTACAATTAAGTCTTTAATCCATCTGTAATTCATTTTGATAAATGGTATAAAGTAGGGTCTAATTTTGTTTCTTTTCCAAATAGGTCGCCAGTTGTCTCAGCATTATTTATTGAATAATCCAACCTTCTTCCACTGATTTGATATGGCAACAGCTGTTCTCCCATTAGATAGGGTGTAGCTTTCCACAGGTCGGCCATTTTCTCTCCACCCAAGATGGTTACCATCCACAGTGTATTCGTACCTTCCCGTAGCGACTGGCAGCATACTAAAGCATCATGTTTGTGCTCTGCCTTTCAAGACCCCTAGGCACATGCAGTTGTGGACAGTGGTTTTCAAACAGGATTTCTTTTTCATTTTAAATATTTGAAAATTTTATCTTTGTCACATGTTTTTTTACATGAAAAGTTGAGGAATCCAATTATATAAAACCACTGCCTAAATGTGCTAGTCCCTTGGACACAACTAACTACCCAATTGTGTGTTTAAAAAGAAATAACTCCATGTGTGGGGGATCCTTGTAGTGTTAGTCCTAAGTTTCCTCCTTTCAACCTCTTTTTCTACTTCTCAGGTACTCGAAGAGTTAAAGATGTCTGGAGTCAGTGCCTGGAATTTTCTAGAATGGTATCAGAGGAAAAAGTAAGAAATGTATGAAGAGCAGAAATAACAATGTTTGTCAGCTTGTTGCTGGCAGTAGTATGCTCTAGTATTCAAAGGATGGAGGGTGAGTTCTAATCCAAGCTACCACTGTTATCATCTCTTCAAGATAGGGAGATACCCCAATAATCCACTTCTTTTCACTGCAGATGGAAGGCTCAAGACATAAAACATGGAGGCTTTTAGTAGAAGGTGGGTTAAATATTGCTGTAGAAATATTTGACAGTTAAAAAAAATCAACTGCTACCCGGTGCTACACCCCCTGCCTGCAACATAGCCTTCTTTTTCTGTTGACTTCTGGCCCTGGCCTCTAGTCTTTACTGACTGGAAGGAAAAATGGGGTGAGTGGGAGGCTGCCTTGCCCACCTTTATTGCAAGGAACTTTGCCTCATAGACAGTCTCAGTCATTTCCCGACTTGCCGCATTAGGCTGTGATTTGTTTATGACTGGAGGCTGGTTTCCCTGGCAACGGGAGCTCACCAGGGCATGCGCATCCACTCCTCTGCAGTAGCAGAATGCGGCTGTGGGGTGAGGGGAGGGGTCTTGGGGGCAGCGACTGCTGAAGGAGTTATTCCGCAGACATGACGTCAGTTTTTCTGTGTGAAGTGCCATAGTTATTGCGCACACAACATTGCGTTAAAAAACAGTCCTCAGAATGCTTTGAGCCTCTTCCTTTTACTTCCTCCTAAATTAGCTGTGTTCAGTATTTTCACCAGTGACTACAAAGTCTCTCTAATGGCCCGTTGCCCCTAGGGCCCCAAGGGGATCCATGTAGTGTGGGTACAGGAAACAGACTGCCATATTTCAAAGTGCAACCATTTGTTGATTGTATGGCCATGGGACAATTACTTAATCTCCTTGCCTCAGTTTTCTCATATGTAAAATGGGGATAATAGTAGCACCTTTAGAACAGTATCTGGTATATCGTAACCATTAAAAAAGTGCTGTCTGTTGTTATTTGTAGATATTAAGGGAGCCTTGCCTGGAACAACTTGCACCTGCGTGTCCAACTATCCCTCTAATGCCTACAGCTGGCCAGAGAGCATGCATTTCTCCTGCAGCATGCGGACTCCTCCCTAGCCTCCAGTCATGTCCCCAGGTGCCTCCAAAAGAACCAGTGGAGGAAGACTTGCCCTATAGCACAGGGACAGTGTCCAGTTCACTAGACTCTCCCAGAGGCACACACATGCTCTCAACAGAGAGACCTGGCTAAGGGGTGCTGACCTGCCCACATAACAGACTTCTGACACCATTAAGACTCTACCCATGACACACAGACAATCCCAACACCAGAGACTGGCTCCACATTACATAGACCCTGCCCAGGACACACAGACTCAACTTATAGAACACAGATTCTCCCGGCAGCACACAGACTCTCCTCATGGTACATGATGCTCCTATGCATGCCCCACTGACTGAACCCAAGCTCATAGATGTCTTATAGCACTCAGACTCCCCTCATGTCACATCGACCCTCTCAAGGCCACACAGCATATAGACTCTCCTCACCTCGTGGAAACTCACCACAGAAGAGGATGCTGCCCACAGCACACAGAATCACTCTAGACCACACAATCTCTCCACAGAATGTAGACTTTCCCTCCAAACACAAACTCATGACACAGCTCAAAAAGCCACCCCATGCCACTAAAGACTCCCATGAGACACAGACTCACTGCATGGCACACAAACAAGTACCACAGAACACACACTACCCCAAGAAGACACAGAATCATCCCACACTAAGCAGACACTCCCTCGGTTATGCATGCTTACCCCATGAAACCCAGACTCAACCCATGTTACAGAGACACTCCCCACAGCACTCAGGCAGGCTTTTCCCGCCATGTGCAGATGCCACAGTACACTCTGCGGCTTGTATGTCACGCCTGGATGCACAGCATTGCACCACAGCACAAAAACTAGTCCTCCAGTGCACCATTCATTTCCCAACAGAAATGCCAACCACACAGTGCACACACTTGCCTTATAGGCACACATCTGCCCTACAACATCTGGGCCTTCCTCCACAGCCACAGTTACCACAAGACACACATTGTAGCCCTGTGCCACCAAAATGCAGCCCAGTTCCTCAGATACATCACAGCATGCAAACTGGCACTCCAGTGGACAGATTTGTACCACAGCAGACACTCCTGCCTCAGCACCTCACCTTTCTCTAAAGCATTCAGGACGCCATCACATGTGTGACCCACGGTACCCTCACTAAGCCCACACCATAGATGCAAAAGCCTACAACATGCAGGCACCTCCCTCAGCATGAAACCTCACCCCCTCAACACTCAGAATTATGTCATAGCACATATCTGCTGTACAGCTTCATGTCACAAACCCATATTTCTTATAGTAGATACACAGAACACATGCCCCCAAACACATGAAACCATTTGCCAGGTGACCCAGATTTACCACAGAGCACCCAGAATGGTTTCACTGCTCACACTAAGGCCTACACAAACAAGACGTGCCCCATCATGCTCTCCAGTTCTCCCATCAATGTATATATTTGCCTCCCCACTCATATGGATGCTGCTGAATATTGGGACTCACTCTAAGTGTACAGACAAGCCTTTGAGACAGAATTACCCCATTCCGTACTTAGATCATACACACAACACTTAGACATGCCTTCAAGCTCCCAGGCATGCCTGTAAACACATAAGTTTGTTTCACCACACATAGAATCACTCCAGAGTACAAAACCTACAATATACAAAAGCATTTCCCATTGTGTAGACATGCAGCACACACATCATCCCTCCTTTGCAGAGATTTCTGTCCTAATGCACACACATGCTTTGGTTACCATACTATTGGCCTACAACAGAGATACAGCTTGTGTAATGGTTAAGAGCAAGGCCCATGGACCCAGACCACCTGGGTTTGAATGCAGATCCCCATTCTTGCTAATTGTGTCACCATGGGTAAGTATATTTTTTTCTTCTTTGGTTACTCACCTGTAAAACCAAGATAACAGTAGTGCCTACTTCAAAGTTCTATTGTGAATAATAAATGAATGAAGATATGTTAAGTGCCTAGTTCAGTGCCTGCTGCATAGGAGCAGTTAGAATTGTTACTTTATGTTACAATCACCACCCCTTTCTACCACCACCATCACTAGTAAAGCAAAAAGGGCCTATCCCAATACCTGCCATCATTGGACAGTACAAACATTCACCACATAATACATAGACTAGCCCTGGAGCATCTAGAAAGAGTGTGCAGCACATAGACACCTCACCATAACATCCTTACACCCTGTGGAGCACAGCAGAACCCTAAACCAGGAGCCACTCACAAAGTCCAGAATTGCACTGAAATTAAAAATTTTGTTATAGCAGTGCACAGGCTCACAGACCGAGCTCACAATGTGCAGATGCATGGCACTCAGCCTTACCTCACAGAGGCAAAGACCCCAACATACATCCACACCCCCTAAACTCATAAGTATACCCTATATCACACAGACACACTCTCCTACACCCAGATTTTTGTCCCATAACACATGGAGTCCCCAGTTGTTCACCAACATGTTCCTAAGTTCATATTCCTAAATTTACAGCATAACATTATAATTGCAGAACCCTGGTCCTGTAACACATTCACTTACTCCTATGTTATGCTTGACCCATAAATAAGTATACCCCATATGTACTAACTTGCCCATAAATCTGGCACTACCATACATACGACCACATGCCCCACATCATACAGATTTGCCATGCTATACCATGCAGAGATACCCCCTAAACACAGGCCCTTCCTATATACACAGTATCACATCACAATGTACACATATTGCAGAATTGCATTAAAACACCCACATCTTGCAGAATTGCATTAAAACACTTGCACAAAGTAAAGGCAGGCAGACACACAGTGCCCAGGCTGGCACAAGGCCAAGACTAGTCTCAACTCACCTTAAATCAACCCATATAATGCAGAACTTAGCCCACAACACCTAGACTCTGTGTGGTGGAAAACTTGTACTCAGAACCCCCAGCTGCCTGGCTTCCAATCTCACATCATTACTAATTTTGTCACCTTGGAAAGGTTTCTTGACTCCTCTGTGTCTTACTTTTCTCATCAATAAGCAATAATAGGGGTACCTATGTCATACAACTGTTAAGAGGAATAAATGAGTGAATGCCTATAAAATGTTTAGCATGGTACCTGGTAAAGAATTGGCATTATTGATGTTAGTTCATCTTCGTATTGTTACTGTCATTCTTCATGCATGGAGCTGGACCATGACGGTAAGACTCAATCTGAAACAACTGGAAACATCCTACTGCATGCAGAGTATCCCCCATAAATCCAAGAATCACATCACAACTCACCCCTCTTTCCTTACACCTATTTTGACTGCACCTAGCCTACGGCACCTACAAGCATTTACCATAGTCTCTGCACAACACCTAGACTCATCACACAATTGGATATACACTGTAGTGTACAAAGATAGCCATAATACATACACTCATCCATATAAAAACTCATCCCAGTTCAACTAAACACTCCACAATATACATGCTCACCCCAGAACACCATATTGGCTCTTTGACACAAACAATCTACAACACATAGACTTCTGGAGAATACAGAAGCCTATCATACTACCTAATCTTGGCTTCACAACACAAGGAACCAGGATGTGTCCCCCATACACAGATTCTCCCTGTAATGTACATATTGGTTTAACCAAACACTGTGTTGCCTACACAATGCCAAGAATTGACTCATGAACAGATATGTTGGTCAACAAACATTAAACATCTCTCAATGAACACATATGCCCCATAATACACAGACTTGCTCCGCCACACACAGACACCCCCATGTCATCTAGGCTCAACTCACAACTGCAGACTAACCCATAACATGCAGCAATAGCCTTGGAAAACAGTCTCTCCCTACCACACACAGACTGGCCACATTAAATACCTCTTCCTGCCACAACCTCCCTCCCAGCAGCACATCCTGTGAAACATCATACACAGCAAAACATGCACAGATATGCCCCACCCACAAAGGCTTACTACAGAAGACCCAGACTTGCCCTGGAGCGCTCAAATCCACTCTACAACGTATAGACTTACACTCCAAATGCCACACTAGCCCGCCAATCAGTAGTCATGCTCCACAATCCATGGATGAACCATAACACACAGGTGCACCTCACAACACGTGGGCATCCACAGACTCTACCATCAGCACAGATGGGCTTCCTGGAATGCTTTCCAGACCTAAACTAGTGTAGAAGAAATGTTGAAAAGCACACTCCACTTCCTCTAGCCTTGCTGCATGGTACCTGGATTCATCTGAAGCACACAGATTTGTCCTGTCAGATACAAAATGGCCCCCCATCACCCAGACCAGCTCCAGAACACCCAAACAGGAGTCATAGAACACAAACATACCTTCAAATTCTTCCCACAAAATAATGACTGATCTCATAGAATATCTTTCTGCACAACACCAACGCTGGCCTTCAAGCACACAGAGATGATGGATGATACACAGGCACTTTCTACAATAACAGATATTTTTCACAATATAAAGACTTGCTGTAATGTACTCACACATGCCTCTAGCCTAATAGAATCACCCCCATGAGAACTGAACTCACCCTGTGACACCCAGGCCTTCCCCTAAATACATGGATGTGTCCCATAATACATATAATCCCCAGGAAACATAGATTAGTCCTGAAAAACATAGGTTTTTGATTCCATAGCACCAAGACTTAGAGAAGAACACATGGAAATTTTGAACAAAATGCACATAAAACACCACGATGTATAGACATGCCCAATGCCAGAGTCACCCCATTATAGCCTCACTGTAGCACACCAACCCAGAGACTTGCCTAAGACAGGCCAGCGCAGGAGTTCCAGACCTGTTGCACAAAGCCCTGAGTGCTCCTTGTCAACCAGACTTACTTTGCAGTAGCCAAGCTGGATCTGTAATAACCTGACTTGTCCTGTTACCACCAGACTGACATGGCAATATCAAGATCACCTACACAGCACATAGAAAAACCCCCTACAATGTTTTCTTGTCTCCACAATTCTGAGACTTTCCTCACAACACACAAATGCTGAAAAGATAAAATCTGAAACAGTAGGACTTACCCCCATAACACCCAGATTTCCACTTAACACCCAGAATGGCCCTGAATAAACCCAAAATACACCACCACAAGCACACCTGCCTTGCAACTCCAGGCTGTACCTTACCTCATGTCATATGGCATACTCTAGAATACACAGATTAAGACATGGCCTCAGCACACATAGGAATGTTGAATAACACATACAAAAAACCCACTTAAATCACAGATACATCCCGTAACACCCAAAATGACGTCATAAGACTCAAGATGCACCCGACACAACTAGATTCACCCCCAAACACCTGGATCTCTCCATCACACTCAGATTTGTCCCACAACACATAATAATGGCCCTTGGTCAAAAGAATCTTCACAACCCACAGGTTGGCCATAAAAATACCCCATCTTTTTGCCTTTGCTATATCAAGACTGGCCTCATAGCACACAGAAACAGTGAGCAAAACACAGAACACCCCCCAGTGCATGGTGTACCTCATAATCCCCACATTCACTCTGTACGACGAGCCCAGTGACACAGAGATAATCCCCACAATAGACAGACATCCTCAAAATCTATGAACTAATTCCACAATATACACTGTCCCCATAAATGCCTCTTTTGTTTCTAGAACAGAAATGCTAGCTTCACAGAACAGAGAGAGGCTGGGCAGCACACATGCAATTAAAACCCCTTAGGCATAGTACTCATCATCCAGGTTTATTACACAAGGAAAGAACTTGTCTCATGACATTCAGATCTACCCCACAACGCCAGATCGGTTCCATAAAATCTCACTTCTATGCCACCAAGCCTTGTTTCACAGCACAAGTCTGCAGTGCTGGAGAATATAGAGACAAAGCCCCTAATATACACAAATGTCACCCAACTGCACTCTACAACTTCCTGACTTGCCACAGAACGTCCATGTTCCCCCAACTACCCAGATTGGCCTCATAGCACAAATCACATTCTCCATAATGTACTCTCCCCACACAAATCAGCCCTGTAAAGATCTTTCTTTTGCAATATGTTTTCCTCCGATCTCACAACCTACAGGAAGAAACCCTCAATGCACATATGCACTGTATAACAACTTCTTGACTTGTCTCACAACACACAGCAGGGATTGAAAACAGAAAAATCTCTCAGTACACACATAGACACCAGTACTCACTTCATATTATAGTCTCACAAGGCAAGATCCATACTGGCCTGGCAATATACAGACATATCCCACCACACACAGATATGCCCACAAAGACCCAGGTGCTCCCCATAACACATAATAACCCAACAAAATATCTTGAGATTCCATAACGCACAGTTTTGATTTATATAGCACATGTAAATGCTGAAGCAAACCAGCAAATCTTATACTGTCCATAAATGCTCCACTAGTTGAAGGCTTGTTGGCAAAATATTCGAAATTACCCCATGACATACAGATTTGGCTCATGAAGCCATACTCACCCTGGATCACAGAGACTAACCTAACAGCACTTACACATCCCCAAGATAAGCCCTACAAAATGACTCCTTGCCTTCATTACACTAAGGCATACCTTGCAGTACACAGAAAGGATGGGCAACACATACAAGTCACATAAGAGACATGCCCACAGGACCCAAACTTCCTGCACAACACTCATACTGGAGCACTCATACTCACCTGGGAGCACTGATTATTCCACAACATACACACACAACCCAGCATGTACAAGCATTTCCTCCATAGCAACCAGACATGCCTTACAATGTAGAGTCAACCCTCACAACTTAGACTGTCCCCAAGTGATGCAAAGAATTTCAGAACACTGCAGAGTTCTCCCTACAATGTCCAGACCACCCTCACAGCACCCCAAATTGCAGTAAAACACACACTCAATCCAGAATATATAGCTTCTCCTACCACTCACTCCTCTAGACATCTTACAATGCACAAATGGGCTTACTAAGATACTGGTGCCTCAGGGACATGGTATTGCACAACAACTTACAGACATTTCTCAGAACAGACACTCATGGGGAATAGACACACAGTATGCAGTTACATCTGCAAACACACAGCTTGGCCTCCTTGCCCTGCCAGCATATTCTTGGCCAGCAGCTCTAGGACATGTCATAGAAAACAGGCTTGTCTCACCAACACACAAAACTTTCCTAGCTTCCAAATTTGTTCTCCAATGCCCAGACTTCTGCTTCTATGCACAGTGTGAGCCTACAACACAGACTTCTCCACAAAAAAATAACCACTTTGCAATGCATGGCAACCACCAGATACTACCCCAAACACAGACATGCTCCACAATGTCAAGGAACACTCCACAGCTTCCATAGGAACCCTGCAATTCTCAGACTCTCCCATAACTTCCACACCAACCACAGAGTACCTAGACCAACCTAAGATGTCACACACGTTTCATGACATGACTCCCAGAACAGTCCATAGACTCCCACCATCATGTACAACTCTACCTTACAATGCAAAAATTCACAAAATGCCAAGACTCATCCCAGAGTGCATCCTATTACCATAACACCTAGATTTGCCTCAAAAGTGAGCTCTATACCAGAATCCTACAGAAATGCGTCAAAACTCCTACAGTGAACTTCTAATCAAAACACTTGCTCCAGAGTGCCTGCATTCAAATACCAGGACGTGGCCTACAACCTATAGGTAAGTTCCACGATGCCAAAAATCTCTATAATGCACAGTCTTACTCTAAAACCTACAGTTACCCCATTGTAGCAAGAACAAATCCCAAACATCCAGCAACACTTACAAATTGTCTTGCCATACAATACTAAGACATGTCTTAGGGTGTCCAAACTAGCTCCACAGTCAGTAGATACAACTTACAATAGGGAGATGTAACCTGTTGACAGAAGGACTTTCTCACAAACACTAAATTGCTTCAAAATGCATATAATCACTCTGTAGTGTAAATACCCCTCAAAGAAAACACATGCCCTTCCACACCTAGAATTGCTCTGGGACTGACAGGCTTGGCATGCAGAATCAGGTATTGTTGTGCAATACCATGTCCCTGAGGCACCAGTATCTGTACCCCATATTGTACAGATACGTTCCTCACCAGACATGGGTTTTATAGCCAATTCTCACCCCACAAGTCACCCTTAACCCACCCCCTAGATACAGTCTACGATGTGCATCCTCACCCTAACAACACTTTGGAAAACTTGCCAATGAAAAGATACATCCTATACTGCACCTTGAAAATTTATGGACATTCTCCACAGTCTCAGAATTACTATGTCATTTTTAGACTACCCCCAAGTGCAGACTCACTCCACAACACCTAGAATCCAGTCACAGCAAGCAGACCCAGCCCATATTAGATTCTCCCCACAATGCACTCATATGCTCCATGACACTGACTCATACAGCACCCAGAATATGATCCCAAACTCACATCACCCCACAACATCAAAACATGACCCACAATATGCAAAAATGTACATGAAAACAATATACAACAAGGCCCACAATATATAGCCTTGCCGCCACTCAGAGACACACCCTGTGATGCACAAACGTACCTTCAAAATAAACCATCACCCCCAACAAAGACTTACAACCAAGACACACTTAGTTACATATGGTGTACTCCACAACACAGAGAATCTTTTTTTTTGGAGGGGGGGTGGGTACTGGGTACTTTACTTCTAAGCTATATTCCCAGCCCTTTTTATTTTTTATTTTGAGAGAGGACCTCACTAAGTTACTGAGGCTGGCCTTGAACTTGTGATCTTTCTGCTTCAGCCTCCCAAATTGCTGGGATTACAGACTTGTGGCACTACACCTAAATAGAATTGTATATTTTTTTAAAAAAAATAGTTGTAGATGGACACAATATTTTATTTATTTATTTTTATGTGGTGCTGAGGATCAAACCCAGTGCCTCACACATGCGAGGCAAGAGCTACCATTGAGCTATAACCCCACCCCTAGAATTGCATATTTTTATATATTTTATATAACTTTATTTATTTATATGTGGTGCTAAGAATTGAACCCAGTGCCTCAAGCATGCCAAGCAAGTGCGCTACCGCTGAGCCACAGCCCAGAATTGCATATTTTTTTTTTAAAAAAACTTTTTTGTAGTTGTATATGGATAGCATTCCTTTATTTTATTTGTTTATTTTTATGTGATGCTAAGGATCAAACCCAGTGCATCACACATGCTAGGCAAGCCCTCTGCCACTGAGCTATAACCTCTGCCCTAGAATTGCATCATACTGCAGACTGGACCTATAATACACAGTGTGTCTCCACAGTACAAACACACACTCCATCACATCCCAGACTTGTGCCTAATGACCCAAACTTTCTTTACAACAATAAGACATAACCCACACCACATCTGAAATTAGTCTATATCATACAGACTCACCCTGTGGTGCATAGAATTGGACCACAACCTCTAGAAACACCACTGTGTGCAGCCAGAATCTCACACTGGAGGAATTTAACCTCTCAAAAATGTGCATTCCCCATAAAGCCCAGACGTACTTTAATGTACAAAAAATAAGCAATATTACACAGATTTATTATGGGATCTCTGAAATCAATCTGTGAAACGTAGTCTCTCCCTATGACTTCAAGCCATTTCCCACAATATATAGACTTAACTGTGTGAACCACAGTCTCCAGACCTGCCCTGTAGGGTGAGGTCGGTTTCCCAGTTCATAAACTCCCTAGGAGTACACGTGAGTGCATCCAAAATACTACAATAATAAAAGTCATGGCACCCCAAATCACTCCCACAAAACACACACCAAATCAAATGCCCCAGAACTCACAAGCCACATGATTCATAGAGTCAGCCTACCACTACTTCACCTCAGGCCATCTGTGCTTGCCTCTTTGAATGTAGAAAATAGCATCACAATGCATGCACAGACCACCACCACAAAAAATTCCTGCACAGGATCTGCAACTCACTGACATTTCAAGCTGCCCACATACTTGCCAGTAATGCTTAGAGCCACTTTCTTATCAGACTCACCCCTTGACATTAAAGACTTATCACCCCCCAATGCATAGACCCAATCCCTGATGCAAGAGAGACTTCATTTTAAACAAAAATATTTTCTCCCTCACAAGATTGACCTCACCAGACTCATCCCATTATATCTAGCCTTGTGCCATGACACAGAGACATGTCATTTAACCCAGAAATTAGCACCAGAGTATTCCGATTAGCCCTGTAGTCTTCGGAGACTCAAACCCTAGACTGCACCATGATGCAGAGAAGAGCTACCCACAGGGAGACATAATGCATAACATACATACTCACCCCACAGCAAAGAAACTTACCCCACATTTTGTAATACCTAGGCCTATTAGAGTGCTCAGAAGACCATACAATACCTAGAGAAGGGCGTGATGCGTGTGCTCACATTAGAACATTAAGTCACTTCACGAGGCCAAACTTCGTCTTATATTGATTCCCAAAGGACAAGTCATATTGCTCCTTAGGATCTGAACAGAGGACCAACGTGCTCACACAGAGCTTTGGCAAGTGACTACACTTCCTTGAGTTCATCTGCCCATTTGTCAACATGTATGAAATCCTTATGCTATTAAGGATTAAATGAGATTGTTTCAGAAAAGGACTAAAGTTCAGAATAAAGCCTTTGAGGGCTGACATGCCTGCCTCTAGTCCCAGCTCCACCACTTCCCGGTGCTGGAAGCTGTTAGGTAGTTGGAATGGTTCTGTGGTAGAGTATGAGGAATATGAGTTTGCTGAAGTCAGACCTGCTTTTGGATTCAGTCCCTGCCACTTATTGGCCTTATGACCTTAGCTGAGGCACTCTAATTCTCTGGTTCACAATTCTTCATTTGCAAACTGAGAATGATACTGGTTCCTGCCTCCAAGACTGTGGTACAGATTAAATAATACCTGGTGCCTTAATCTTAACTTTCAGCCAAAGGACAGTAGAGTGGGGAAGGCAGAAGCAACTTTGGAGCCCTTTTAACAAACAAGCCTGGTGAAGCAGGAGGCAGCATGTAGGCCCTACTTCCAGCCAGAGGTGAGGAGGAACTAAGGTGCATGCTGGCATCTTCACCAGCAGTGCTCCGACAGGAATCTCAATATCTGAGCAGCTACTTGTTTTTTTGTCTTTAGATAATAAAAAAGCTTGTGTTATCAGACCGGTCACTATATTCAGTAATCAGTATTTTTCAGAGGAGGCTGTAGTTTTATTTTGCTGACCACTTCAAGAAAAGGAAGAAAAATTTGAGCTCCTCCTGCTGGCTGTACCTTAGAAAAGCAGGTGTATAAGTGATCAGAAAAGTCTTCCCGGGAGAAATTCCCCCCATCCATTCATGTTCATTCATCATAGAGAAGTACATATACCCTAGAAGACACACACACACACACACACACACACAACTTACTAATAGTACCACAGATGTTTATATTGACGCATCTACATAAAGACTTACTAATATAAACAGTCTTAACCCATACACCATACCTTCGCACAGTTGCAACCAGAGACATATATTTACATAAATATGAACATAAACTCTAAAGTACCAACAGGGGATGTGTGATGTACACAAGATACACATGTGTAATACACAGACATGCACACAGATTCCCATAATCTTTATGTAGGCATATAGCAGTATATAGTCTGAAACACTTGACTCGTACAGACGCAGGGAAGCCCACAGAGAGCATCCAGAGGATGTATTTACTTATTCCTGATCTCTAAGATGAGAAAACATGTGTACACAAAACACATAAAAAACATGTAGATGCTCCTAGAGGCACAAAGCACAGATATCTTCTCAGAAACTCCCAGCTGTTCAGGTGGAAATGTGGACAAGCACAACTGAACCCACATAGACACATACGTATTTGCATGTGTCTACACATACCTGTAGACAGATGTATAGAATCATTCATATGTAGATACAGGTGTATGTGTCTTTACTGATATGCAGAGACATTTAAATAAACATTCATAAGTGATAAAGATAGGGACTAATATAGTTTTGAATATGTATGTACACATATGCTCACAGTCACAGATATACACACAGAGATATAAATTATTAAAACACACATGCATAAGCATGCTCATACCCACATACATAAGGGCTTGTGTTCACTATTAAGCATATGAATACACACATGTATGGTAATGCACATGCATATGGGTATACTTATGGACATATACAAGAACATGGCAGTACACATGTACATAGGGACTCATGCATGTACCCACAGACAAAACAGAGACACACATGAAGAGACATCAACATTCACACACAGACACAGTGGTATATCCATTTAGAGCATATACATACAAGCACTTACATCTGTGCTTAGAGAGAGAGACATTTAGCAGAGTCACATACATATGCAGATCCATGCTTACGGAAACATCCACTTATACATAGAGAAACAGACCAAAAGACAAAAACAGACCAAAACACATCTATAAGGTCACATTGACTCACTCACATACACAAGAGGAGAATGCCAGGTTATGTGAATGTCTAGAAAGACAGATACATTCACAGAGGCACAGGCATGTGCACGGAGACAAGAGATGTACACATACCCATACCCATGTATACTCACTTGGAGGTGGACACAGAGACTTGTACAGATGCATAAGAAAAATACAGATTTATTATTATGCAGACTACCACTGAATATGCACATATATGTGGAGACCTGTAAACATTTACCTATACAAACATACTCATAGAAATATGCAGGTCTGTTGGCCTGTGCTCATAGATGTGAAAGTGTATACACCCACAGAGAAAGAGTTCAACATTCATTCACAGACACATACTGGTACACACACTTGTGTGTGCACTCATACATATACATGCAAACATAGGTGGGCATACATAACAGAGGCATGCACAAATAAACCCCAGTACAGAAAGCTATGTATGTACCAAAGTCTGCAGTTCCCACACGTACTGAGTCCTCACATGCACAACAACATTCTATCTACACACAGCTGCACTTGCTCAGAGACTCTTTGAAGACATTAATTTGCATGCAGACAGATTTATATTCAAACATACATGCATGCTCATAGACAGAAGATGGTCTCACAGGCATACACACACACAGGTGGATGAACACATGGATAAACACCAAGGCTTACACACGTGAATATAGAAGCTCCTAGTCATGAAGAGAAGTACAGGCAAGAATATAAAGGTACAGATGTGGAGACTCACACCCAGATGTACACATTATGTACATGCAGATGCATAGAAATGCAGAGACTCACACAGAAGAATATTTGCAGCCAGTTAATATGGGGATCAAACATGTCTGCACAGACACAGATGTCATCTTATAAGTATGGATTCAGCAATAGATAAATATAGGTACAGTCCTACATATTTACATACATATTCATCCTCTTACATGGTGATGCACTCAGAACCTCTTGCAGACACATGCACACAGAGCTCTATAAATACACTTACATATAGACACACAAATGCACATGCAGATGTACACTTACATGTCATGCCTTCTCTCAGAAAGACCAAGGTAGATCACATTCTGAGCATATAAAAGACATACATATATGTCTATACATAGTATATACCTAAACACATTCGAAAGTGTACACATACAGACATCCATACAGACAGATGTGCACACTCACATACCAACATATACATACATTGACACACATAGTCACACACAATGATCTGTAGATCTACTCATATGCTCATAATGGTACACAAGTTCTAAATGTATGTTAAGTATATGAAAACACATAGACTTACATGTGCCATAGTAGCTATGTAAGTCCTCAAAACAGAAACACAGACTTACATGCAAAGAGACACATGCAGATTTATACTTATAAAAACACAAACATCCAGGGGGCACAGTGGCACATGCCTATAATCCCAGCAGCTCAGGAGGCTGAGGCAGGAGGATCACGAGTTCAAAGTGAGGCCCTAAGCAACTCAGTGAGACCCTGTCTCTAAATAAAATACAAAATAGGGCTGGCTGGGGATGTGGCTCAGTGGTTGAGTGCCCCTGAGTTCAATCCCTGGTACCCTCCATTTCCTCCCCCCCAAAAAAAACCTTTAATCACATGTAAGAGACATACAAATACTTTTTAAAGGAAGTTGTGACTTAAAAAAAAAGATTATTTTTAGTTGTAGTTGGACACAATACCTTTATGTTATTTATTTATTTTTATGTGGTACTGAGGATCAAACCCAGGGCCTCACACGTGCTAGGTGAGTGCTCCACCACTGAGCCACAACCCCAGCCCCTGGAAGTTGTGACTTTTAATGAACCTTAGTCTTAGCATCTTAAACAAAAACTGAAAATTGTCAAGCCCCCTCAGTTGACTACACTGTATAAAAGTACATCAGAAAGATCATACACAGAATCAGAGATCACATGGAAGCACAGAAATATCATCCGGTACATAACCAAATATAGAAAGATACACACACACACATACACACACACACACACATGTATGTGTGCACAAACAGCACCAAAATGTCACATTTTAATACTTAAATGCATAGCTATTAAATGCAAAACATTTTCATCCCAGAACTATCACTTACTGTCTCATTGATTTGGGGTCATTTTTTGCTTTTGCACAGGTAACATAGGGGTAATCTTGGCAGCTATTGTTCAGAGTTGTTTGAAGATTCAGTGAAATAAAGGGATTAATTACCGTTTGGAATGTCATAGATGTCGCTGCTGCTGCTGCTATTTTTTTATTTTGTTAGAGCCAAAGTACTTATCTAGATAGGATTTGATTTTTATGGTCAAACTGCATGATTTTATTATATTGATTTATTAATTAACTTTATTTGTAAATGTTCTAATAAAGAATCATTTTAATGTATTAATAAAAAAATGTGGGGCTGGGGTTGTGGCTCAGTGGTAGAGCACTTGCCTCGCATATGTGAGGCACTGGGTTCGATCCTCAGCACCACATAAAAGTAAATAAACACGGGTTGGGGATGTGGCTGAAGCGGTAGCACACTCGCCTGGCATGCCTGCAGCCTGGATTCGATCCTCAGCACCACATAAAATAAAATAAAGATGTTGTGTCCGCCGAAAACAAAAAATAAAATAATAATAAATAAATAAACAAAATAAAGATATTGTGTCCATGTATAACTAAAAAATGTTTTTAAAAAAGAATATATTATATTCACAAATAAGATTATTTCTGAAATTCTCAAAGGTGATAAGGCTTTCTTCCTGTCCCTGGAAAATGGAAAGACTTGAAACAATTATTTCCTGTCATTATTATTTGTTGTTGTTATTACTGTCTTTAGCATTTTTTTCCCTTTTGCAGAAGCTGGAAGATTGAGAGTGGGAGAGAGAGGGCTTCGTGCCAAGTGCACACTTGCCACCTAGTGACCATATCGAGTAAGTACAATATTTGTGCATTGCTCTAAACTGTTCAAAGGTTGTGTAACCATACTGGTAAATAAGCTAGAATACATCATGTTATAGGGGTTTCTGCTATATCCTGAAATTAAAAAGCAGTCATAAAAATGAACTCCTTTGAAAATCTCATTTCCCACACATGCCCCAAATTTGTATTTGGGTTTCATAGGTGATATGTTCTACAGCAGTGGTTTTACATTTTCTATTTGCCACCTAAAATCATTTTGAGAAACCGTGTACCCCACTACATTCTTGTCTTAAAGTTAACACCAGATATTTACTATAAGTTTAAACATTTGCAGTTATAATTTCTTACCATATTGTAAGTACTTGTGGTTTTAAATAAAATGATTTCATCATATGTTGCATTGTTCAGTGAAATAAAAATGCTGTACTAATTTGAATTTTATCATTGTTGATTTAAGGAAAAATACAAGGAAGTAGGTCTACTTTAGTCATCAGAAATTTATATGATTTTCCCATGTCCTTGAAATAACCATTCCATTCAACTTCCTTCACATAATTTATTCTAAGGTAATATATTTTTATGTTAAAAGGCCTTTTAATAGTCTCCTTATAATACATCTCTATAGAAAATATATAAGGATGAAAAAATTTCCCTGTGACTCTAAGCCTCTTAAGTATTAAAAATTTTCTCATTAAATTGTTAGTACCAAACAGTTGATCAGAAGAACATAAGATATCATACATTTTGGTAAGTAATTACTAAAATGGAAAGTAGAAGTGGTTGGAAATGCATCTCTTAAGTAAATGTGACCTTATCTTTCCCCAAATTAGTTTATGACTCTGAAAATTACTATTATTTCTAATAAGACAGAATGCAGTATTTTTTTCTTATTTTTCATTTTTACAGATAGAAGAACTCAGATAACTTTGTTCTTACAAATAAGTGGAAAGAAAAGGAATGAGTGTATAAATCATAGGTCAAAAATTATAGAGTGACCTATCATCAAAAATAATTTTTCTCTGGGTGCAGTGGTGCATGCCTGTAATCCCAGTGACTGGGGAGGTTGAGATGGGAGGTTAAGAGGTTCCAGGCTAGCCTCAGCAACTTAGCAAGACCCTGTCTCAAAAAATTAAAAAGGACTGGGGATGTAACTCAGTAGTAAAGCACCCTGGGTTCAATCTCCAGTACCAAAAAATAAGATAGAATAAATTTTAATGTCTTTAAATTTTTTTAAATAAAATTTATGTTAATTTTATTTTTAAATAAAATTTTAAAGTTTAAATGGACAGCTTGATTAGGTCAATTTTTAATTCCATGAAAGCAAAGAAGCCCTCTAATTTACTAAAGGATTTGTTGCAGAACCATTTACATTTTCAGTTTCCAGAAGCTTACCAGAATGGCTTTACTAAGATTTATCAAATGACCATTATATCTGTTATACTTTGAGGCAGTATTCTTAATCCACTATAATTAAAAAAGGTTTGGAAGATCAAAATACTTAGATTAATATGTATTTGCCAATACAATAATTTTTATAAAATGCTTTTGACTTATTGCATCCTTTAAGTATAAAAACTTGCTGCAGATTTGAATCAACAATATTATAGAAAATATTTACAATTTAATTGGCGAAGGCTATGTTCATGTCAAAATAATCAGCCAAATCAGATTTATTTTTAGAGAAAAAATCTGGTTCTATTTTTTAAATGAAAATATATCAAGATGCATTTTGATGATCAGCATTAAAACCACAGAGAAATCAAATAGGGAATATCTCTTGTTAAATAAATAACAAAGTGAATATAAGATTAAAATAATAATGAGGTATTTATCCACTTCAAAGTAAATTAAGAAATTGAATACTAATTTCATTTCTGGTATGTAATTTTTTAATTTTAATTTTATTTATTTTTTAAATACACAATAATAGTGGAATGCATTACAGTCATTATTACACATAAACTGGCATGCAATATTATTTATTTGTTTATTTATTTTTGTGGTGCTGGAGATTAAACCCGGGGCTTCGCATATACTAGGCAACCATTCCACCACTAAGCTGCAGCCCCAGCCCCTGGTATGTCATTTTAAATTAAACAGTAAAATATTTAGCAGATATTATAAGACAGATGAAACAAGGAATCTGATGGCAAGTACAGTTTCCTTTGGTAAATATGTATACACATGTTTTTAGAACACTAGTGTTGGGTTTCTGGGAATAATTAATTACATATAAAAATATTTTAAGTCCATGAATTTTGTTAGAACACAGAATCAAACTTTTCAGCCATATTTTATGAAAGAAGAAAGTATATATTGCTAAAAATAACTGCTGTAGAAACTAGTACATCCTAATTATTTTTGATAATATGAGATAAAAAAATGTTTTGTATAAAATGAGATGAAGATTGGTTTTAATTGGAAAAGATATT
Organism: Marmota flaviventris; assembly: GCF_047511675.1. Lineage (NCBI taxonomy): Eukaryota > Metazoa > Chordata > Mammalia > Rodentia > Sciuridae > Marmota > Marmota flaviventris. The sequence goes on from NC_092518.1 coordinate 122,365,138, forward strand.
TCAAGATACAATCTGAAAAAATGGGTTTTAATTAGTTTAATTGAATGATGTACCTTATCTGAAAGAAATCACATACAATTTCTGTGCATATATTTTACCAGTATAAACATTTTTAGTGCTGGAAAACAATCCAATTATAGTTAAAGAATCAGCATCAACAATGCATGCTATTAGCCAGGAGGTGCTTTTCTTTCTTGTTGACAACACATTTTAGTGCTTAAAATTGAGAATAACTGGGGTGGGGGGGAGTTTTAATTTTAAATACGCGGAGGATGGGCAGTAAAGTTGTCCTTAGGCAAATTAATTTTAAGAGAGAATACACATGAAAGTTGAGAATCAGAAAGTGGAAACCCGGATCCTGTCCCTACTCATACACTTTTTTCTTTTTTTTTTTAATTTGGTACCAGGGATTGAACTCACTTAACTACTAAGCCACATTCCCAGCCTTTTTTTTTTTTTTATATATATTTTATTTAGAGACAGGGTCTCTCTGAGTTGCTTAGGGCCTTGCTAAATTGCTAAGGCTGGCTTTGAACTTGCCATCCTCCTGTCTCAGCTTCCTGAGCTGCTGGGATTACAGGTGTGCACCACTGTGCCCAGCCCTACTCATGTATTTCTTAAAAGATTTCATGTACCAGTAGCCTAGTTTGAAGACCATTGTGCTAGACTATCCCCAGCAGGATTGCTCCTGAGCAATGTATTATTGTCTTTGTTGGAATAACCAGTTTATTGTAGTTCACATTTACAAGGGTACAGTGGATGTAGCTCCCACTTTTGAATTTCTGCTAAATGCTCTTATGGTTAATCATGTTTCTGGAAGGGATGATTTTGTTAATAAATGCATACCTATGTTGTCCAGTTTGGGAACCACAAGTCACATGTAGCTGTTGAACATTTGAAATATGGCTGGTATTAATTGAGATATGCTATGAGTGTAGATACACAGTAAATTTCAAAGACAGGGCAAACAAGAATTTGGCTAATATTTTAAATTGGTTACAGGTTGATAATATTTTGGGTATATTGAGCTAAATAGTAAATGACATTAAAATTAATTTCACTTGATTTTTAAACTTTTTAAAATATTGCAACATGAAAATTGAAAGCTGGGGTTGTGGCTCTGTGGTAAAGCACTTGCCTAGCATGTGTGAGGTACTGGGTTCGATCCTTAGCACAACATATAAATAAATGAATAAAATAAAGATCCATCAACAATTAAAAAGAAAATTGAAAATTTTGTATGTGATTCACATTATATGTATTATAAGATAGCACTGGTCGAGAGCTCCTATTGAAAAATCTCTAACTTCCTGTAAAGCTACAAGTATGGAAAAAATTAATTTATTCTCTAATCTAGTCTAGTATATTAGTATTTTGATATAATCAGTATCTTACTGGTGTTTTGGTTTTTATGTTGGAGAATTTCTTGTTGTGATCAGGTACAAGTAAAAATGAAGCAATATTCCATTAAAGATATTTGAAAAAGAATCTTTAATTAGTAACTAGAAATTTTCCTAGTATGAACTTGGGTAAGCATCTCAGTGATTCCATGTATAGCTTTTCAAACTCTTCAAAATTCCCAGTGCTGGATATTGTAAGTATTTCATTACATCTGAGATTTTTTAAAGGTAATTCTTTTTATGTAACACTGAGAAAAAGATATATTTCCCAGAGAAACTATTATGTAATGCTTTCATGTCTATAGAGTTTTAATTTTATACTCACAGAAAGAGCTTATTTAGACTTATTTATGCATATATATTTATAATTTATCGTGATATTACAATAGCCATGACCAAGTCTATGCATATATAGACAGTGACAACTCCCATTCAGCTGCCTCTTGGCCCATAGTAACTGCAGAATGCCATTGATTCTAATTTCAGAGATGAAAAGATGAAAAAATATGCATCTTAGAATTGATTAAGTACAGTTAGTCATTTGTCTCATTTGTCAAAACAAAAGGATCATGCAGGGCAGAAAGCCAGACTCCAAGCCATATCAGCATTGGAGTTTAGACGTCAGCAGACATCAGTGAAAATACCCTTTCTGAGTATTGTATTTAGAAAAAAACAAAACATGGCTCTCATTTAAAATGTCATCATAGACCTCTTAAATAACATTACATTATACACTTTATCCTTTGATAGCTTTCCCAGCATTCTGTTATTGGTTTCCTGGCTGGGAAGTGGGAAGGCTCTGGAACAATGAGGATGGGTGGATCCATGGCTGGACACAGACTGGATTTCTCCATACTGAAAATGTCTAGCATCTCTGCACTGAGAACCGCTTAGCACAGTCTTGTATGAGGCTGTGCCTTCAATGGCTGTTTGTTCTTTATAAGTGGGCTGACAAAGGGATCCTTTTTTCTTGTCATGATTTAGTTTGGTCTTAGCATCATCAATGTATCCTTTCTCAACTGAAGGGCCTAAGAAGGGAAGGGATGGAGATTGAGCTGCTTTCCTTCTTTGGTTTTATATAGTATTTGAAAGGGACAGCAAGATGTATCAGGATTCCACAGGAAGTTTATTATATGACAAATCAGTGAAGTAAAAAGCAGATTTGTCATCCAAGAATTGTGACACATCTCTGATTCTCATAGTACTCTTGATGATGCAAGAGATTTATAAGAGCTAACAAAACCAAAAGTTTTCATGGAATAAGAATAAGAAAACAGATGACACATTTTGTCCGTTAACCCTACAGTTGAACATTACACTAAGACTTGGGTATCTCTGAAGGCTTAGCAACATGGTCAACTTTATGAACTTGTGACCTAGGCCTGGTGCTAAAAAGGTCCCCATGTTTGGTTTAATAGCGGGCTATCACTGACTTGAAATTTTTAATAAGTTTTGAGGAAAGGGCCCCACATTTGTATATTACACTAGGCACCACAAATTATGTAGCTGATATTGTTCAAAAGGAGATATTTATCATTGACTAATTCACTGAAGTTTCAAAATTAAATTCGAAGTAGTGCCTTTGTAATGTTTGTAAGGAAAGAAGCAACTGAAGGAAATACAGAGGGCAGGAGGCTCAACAGGTTTATTCAGGACAAACCTGCAGAGGGGGTCCAGTGAAGACTGAGGGTCATCTTCCTCTTTCAGCCTAGGATAGATAAAGGGGCATGAGGGAGCAGGGGAATTTTTGCAGTTAAGCCTTGCTAGGAGATTGTCAGGGAGGGGTCGTTTTGGTCCTCACCTCCATTCTTTGAGGTGGTCACTGTTTCATGCAGAACCAGGTATTTTTAGGATTCTAGTCCCAGATAACAATTTCCTTACTTTATATGATGATGGAGTAGTTGTCTGGGGTTTAAGGTCAGGCTGAGTCGGAGTCACTGTGAGGTGACTCTTTAAGATGGAGGATATGTATGTTTCAAAATGGTATTGCCTATGTAGGTTCTTCCTAACAATGTTGTGCATCGATTCTTGTCATCTGTGCTCATAAAAATAGAATCTATAGGTACTATTATCATTGTTGCTATTGTTAGGAGTAATAGTTGTAGAAGAGTTAGAGGATTATTTATGTTACTCAGCAGTACTTTATATCAATTCCCCATGTATTCACAATATGACCTGAGACATCTTTAGTGTCTGTTTTCTCAAATGAAAAATGCCAGTGGCATTATACACTTGCCATACTTAACCCCAAATGATGAGGCTAATTGTTAGGATAAAATTGAAATTCCCACGGAAGTTACTTTGAGATCTATAAAGATTGAAACAGAATAAAAGATTATATATTCCTCTCCAAGGCATAGACTCTGGCTGGCAATCACCTGCCTGGGACCCTAGGAGTCTTGTCGAGCTCCACATTGATGCTACTGTGGTCCATGATTACAGAGCAGGTATTCCAGAAGATCCTAGAGCCTTAAAATCAGTTCCTTTGAAATCTCAACAGCCGAAGCAGGGCATCTCACTGTTCTCAAAGATTTGGTCCAGGTACCTGGATAGAAATGGCAGAAATGCAAACGAGATTAAGAGGTTGGGAAGAGGGGAGAGGAAGTGCAGCCTGGAAAGGTACTGTGAGCCCCTGGAAAACAGCCACAAGTACTGTGGGGCCTCAGAGTTGTCGAGGGAATGGTCAAGAGTGCCAGTCACTTCAGACAGAAATTTTCTTGTTGCCCAGATGGGAATTGTATTCAGAGTTGCTGTTATCTGAGGAAAGGAAACTTTAGCTTCTGATGTGTAAAGAAACTTTTTTGTTTTATGAATGTAGGGAAAAACATAAAACTAGAGCCTTGAGGAAGTCCGGAAATACCAGATGGCTTTAAAGCATGCAAGATTGCAGGGCTAGGTATCCAGCTCAGTAGCTAGGCTCTTTTATCATATGCACAACACCCTGGCTCAATCCCAGTATCAGGGAAAAAAGAAAAATGCCTAGAGATGCCTTCTTTGGTACATCCTGAGGGTCTTATTTAAACAATTGCAGAGGTTTGTGATAAAATGCAATGGAGAAATAAAAATAGAACTTAAAATGAGGTCATAAAAATGCCATCAAAATGATGACTTACACATCACCTTGACAGTTATTCCCAGTTCCTGATGAGAGCCAGTGATTGACAGCTTGCTGTATTTCAGTTATCCCTTTTACATTGCTGACAGTGTGTGTCTCCCTGTTTCTCAATCCTATAGGCACAGGGAATCAACTTAATTTAACCTCACTATACTTTTATATTGGTAGGGAATTTCTGGGCTATTTTTATAGTAAGCAAACTGAATATATAAATTGCATTTTACCTAAAGAAACCTTTTCCAGAGGCACCCATAGTGTGTATTTGACTATAATATAAATTATTTAGTAGGTCTTATTAAAAGGCCCTATGTTGACTATGTTGAAAACCCACCAGTTATGCATAAGGGCATTTAGCCGAACTAGCGTGGCAGGGGGTACATTGGTAGGATTTCTGTACAGAGGAAGGTCAGAATCTTAAAGTACATGAAATTCCTATTGACAAAGTAAGTATTAATTCAGTCATTTGAAATTTGCTCTTGGATTTGTATATTAAATCCAGAGTACTTAAAGACAGGAAAGAAAAACTTTCCTTTCTCCTGCATCCACCAAGTAGAAAATTTCTTAATTTTCTTTTCCTATATCATTTTCTCCCCTGTTTAAACATGGCCTTTTTTGCAAGTAAATAAATAAATGAACTATTTAAATCCCACACAGAGATATATTCAGGCAGTGGTTCTGTATCCCAGTATTTTTCATATGCACATAGGCAGGAAATTCCTATACAAGGTATCCCCCTAAAATCTCATGCAGAAAGCAATCAGTGTGACCTTGAGCTACCAAAGTACTCAATAAATACCTGAAAGAATGTTTCTAAGCCCAAGTATATGGAGAGATGGATATTTGTATTGGCAAGATGTCAGGTATTTGTTACTAGATCATTTTGACTCGACAGGTGTGAGAAAGGAACACAGAGGTTACACAGGGACAAGAGATAGTTTCTGTAAACTCCAGCACTTGGAATCATAGCTTAAAGAAAGCTACAATCAGCTGGGCACAGTGGCACACACCTGTAATCCCAGCGGCTCAGGAGGCTGAGACAGGAGGATCACGAGTTCAACACCAGCCTCAGCAACGGTGAGGTGCTAAGCAACTCAATGAGATCCTGTCTCTAAATAAAATGCAAAGTAGGGCTGGGAATGTGGCTCAGTGATCCAGTGCCCAAGTTTAATCCCTGGGAAAGTTACAATCTTAACAGCTTCCACAAAGAGGAGGGATTTTTTTTCTCTTTATTCTGCTTTAATTTCACAGTGGTGAGACAATCCCCAGTTATTCAGAGTTATAATGCATCTTGTTTGTCCAATTTTTAACATTACCCAGTATGAATTGAATGTGAATTTTTACAAAAAAGTGAAAGACAGCCTTCCCAATCTATGATATACTTACAAGATATTTAAATATTTGCACAACAGAAGCAAGAGAATCTTTATCATGGGGCTTACACAAAGTCCAGTCAATCTGCAGTATTCATGCACCATATTGGGAAAATAACAAGCAAATGGCCACAAAGGTTTCTTCTCATCAGTCGTAAGTGGCCAGGGAACCAGAGCCTTGCACATGACTCCTGGTGCAGTCTGAGCACTCATTCCTCAGCTAAACATCATTTTCCATTGATTTTGTGACATGGCCAGATTGTATTATTGACTCACTCAGAGTTTCCAGATGGTCTGAAGATGCCCCCAAACTGCTTTACAAGGAACTATAGGCATAACCAGTGCTTCCAACCAATGGTATTTCACTCACTGAAAATTAGGTCATGGTGGTACAGGAAATAATAAAGTGGAGGGTAGAAAGTTCTGTGCTATATTATTTTTAGTCAAGAGCTTTAGTGTCTATTTTTCTATTACTTATCCCCATTTTAGTCACTTGTTATTTCATATGGTGCCTGGGAGAGCGGGCCCAAGAAAATATGTAAAAGTAAACATCAAATAGCATTGGCAAACTGTATTGATCATATACATTGCTCACAGTGAAGTGGGAATGAGCCTGAAACTTCCTTTCCCCCTTCAGGTGCTCCCCACAAGTGTTAGGAATGAGCAACACTACAAGCCTGTATATACAGGAAAAGAGAACCTGTTCAGTTATAAATATAGCATTTTGATGTTTTCCTTCTTCTAGATTTCTAATTAAAAAATAGTAATTGCATATATTCATGGGGTACGAGGTAATGTTTTGATACATGCTTACATTGTGGAATGATTACATCAAGTGAATTAACAAATCCATCACCTCACATATTTATCATTTTTTGTGGTGAAAACTTTAATAATAGACCCCTTCAGCAATTTTGAAATATGCAATGCATTTTTATTTTTTACAGTCAACTTCTGGGCAGTAGATCACTAAAGCCTTTTCTTCTAGTCCAACTGAAATTTGGTACCCTTTCCCCCTTACCTCTAGATTGTAAGCATTAGAACTGTTCACTACATAACCTGAAAAGTGTGATATATTCTGTATCTAAAAACTAAATAATAATCCCTAGTGGAATGTGAAGAAGAAGTGATTTAGCATGTTCCTGCTTCACATAGTTGAAAGCATGAGTGGAATCCAGTGTGAAATTACTTTGGGAAAGTGTTCACATTCTTGGAGGATTTATACAATCAGTACACATGACCATGATCATTCAGAATTATGTGATTAATACTCCATGGAAGGATTAAATTAAAAATTGTGACAAGAAGAGTGACTGCTTCAAATTTATTTATAGGGACAATAGGACAGACTATTTGGTATTGGGAATGTTCTATTAAAAAAAAAGAGTCATGTAGTTGCTCACATTGCACCATGTTCATGATTAGGTATTCTGCCTAACCCTGCCCTTGAAATTTACTACATTACTGCTCTCTGTCTTCCTCTTTTCTTGATACCTGCATTCCTACAGTATCTACCTTGCAACTGCATTTGTTCCCACATACATATGTCCCACTCCAAGACCAGTTTCAAGCCTGCTTCTTTCCCTTTGTCCTGTCTTTGGTGTTCTGAAGGACAGGGTACATGAGCTTCTAATGCAAAACTGAGTTCTTCCTAAAAAGGAAAGATAAATACATAAATACATTTTCCTAATTGTAAAAAAAAAGTAATAAATGCAATAAAAACTTTATTTAGGTAAAGGATAGGATGAGCTGAATTTTGCATTTTTTTCACAGTAGGCAATCTCTGAACTCATGAATAAAGAATTGCATTGGCATGCATCAAATCCTGGCCTTCCTTTTATGGAGAACAGCACAGTTCCTTTTATGGGGAGCATGTGAGGCCAGGTGTACTGGCTTTGATCTTTGTTTTATATTTTTAAAAAATTATTTATTTATTTATTTGGTATTGGGGATTGAACCCCTGGGTGGTATTGGGGATTGAACCCCTGGGTACTTAACCATTGAGCCACATCCCCAGCCCTTTTATCTTTATTTACAGACAGGGTCTCACTAAGTTGCTTAGAGCCTTGCTGGTTTTGAACTTGTAATCCTCCTGCCTCAGCCTCCCGAGCTGCTGGGATTATAGGTGTGCGCCACCACATCTGGCTTTGTCTCTCGATTGACCATGGGACAGGATGGCTGTGCATAGCCTCCCTTATCAAGAGCCACCTTCTTTTTAAGAGGCAGAAGTGGTCACTGGTAGTAAAATTCCTGCCTGGGCCTTTAGTGTCCTGGCCTATTTAGCCATATCCCACACACATATCCTCTAGTCTCTGCTCTCCTTCTCCTTATCCAACAATCTGGTTGTAGGGCGCAAATCATACCATGGGTGACCATGCCTTATGCAGTTAACAGGGCATGTCATGCTCTTTTACAGATTTTTTTTTAATCTAGGAAAGAAGAATGTAAAATATTAACTTGCACCCCAGAAGAAACCACCTCACATTGATTTTAATGAAATGTTATTAAAGTTACAGATTTAAAATTTAAGTATTCAGGAAAATGTGCTTTTTATTTAAAAGAAGTGAAGCCATATGACAGTGAAAATACTTCATTCAGTTTTATCCTTTATTTTTAATATGTATTTAATTGTAGATGAACACACAGTGTCTTTATTTATTTATATGTGGTGCTGAGGATTGAACCCAGTGTCTCACACACACAAGGCAAGCACTTTACCACTGAGCTACAGCCTCAGCCCCTCATTCAGTTTTATCTTAATGGCAACAGGAAACAGTCTGAGAATGGTACATATTTCTTCCTTCAACCTAGGCAGTTAATAGGTCAGTGCTCTACCATAATTTCTACCCATTTTGTTCAATGAAGTATCTTACTGGTGAGCCCCAGTACTGTCAGCACACCTGTCAAACAGGAAGGCAGAAAACTTAGAGTCAACAACTAACTCCACTTTCGACCAGTTGGGTGATCTTTATCTCATTACCAACTTTTGCATCTGTAAAGTGGGAAGAACAATAACATTTGCTCTGCCTACCACACAGGGTGATTATGAGCCCAAGTGAGGAAATATGTAGGAACCCACTTTATAAAATCTAATGTGATATACATCTATATCTTGAATAAAATTTGTTGGCATATTTTGTAAAGCTAAGGGTAATTCAGCTGAATTAGATTCCAACCTGTATCTTGGAATTAATTATTATTCATGGGTGTAAAAAAGGTGACTTCCCCAGTTCTGAAGTGGCTTTCAGGTGGCAACCCTACAGCATTCCAAATGTGAGGCAGTTTTCCAGACATTATATCCCAATTATTACCATAGTTAAAGGAATATAAACCTTTTTTTATATTGAGAATATAAACCTTTTTTTTTTTTTGATATTGAGAATTTCCCAAAATCACTCTTTAAGCGCTCTGGATAACAGGGAGATGGGATGATTTTTTTCGATATATTTTATTCTCCCCCAGCTTGAAGATGAGCAAATTGGCCTCATTTATAAAACAATGAATAATAGAAGAGGCTTTGCAGTTTGAGGAGCAGAAATGCTGATTCTGATACATCCTGGTGGCTGTGTAATGAGTCTGATGTTGATTCTCCCAAGAAAGAGTTGAGGAGCCATTAGAGGCTTAGTGAATGGCCCATTCATCAAGGAAGAGGGAGGGACAGAGATCCAGTTTGTGCCCAGGGGAAAAGATTTAGTCTCAACAAATTATAGAAAGAAGCAGGGGACAAGGAAAGAGAGCAATGGAGGGAAAAAAAGACATAATATCTGGGGGTAACTCCTTGGAAAGTATTTTAAGTTTTGCAGCTTTATGTCCTAGGTGTCCATCGACCAATGAATGGAAAAAGAAAATTGATATAAATGCACACACTGGAATGCTATTTAGTCTTAGAAAGTAAGGAGATCCTGTCATTTGTGACAATCTGGATGGACCTAGAGGACATTTTGTTAAGTGAAAGAAGCCAGGCAGAAAAGGGAAAATACTGCCTGACCTAATTTACATTTAGAATCTTAAAGAAATTGAATTCATGGACATCAAGGGTAGAATGGTAGTTACCAGAGGCTGGGGATAAGGGAGAATGAAGAGATGTTAGTCAAAGGGTTCAGAGTTTCAGTTAGGAAGAATAAGTCCCGGGGATCATTTGTACAACAGGGACTACAGTTAATAACATCATGCATATTTAAAAATTGCTAAAAAATAGATCTTTAAGTGTTCTCTCAAAAAGTGATAAGTATGTGAGATAATACATATGTTAAATAGTTTGATTTAGCTATTCCACAATATAAACATATTTGGAAACACCCGGTTATATATAATAAATATATACAATGTTTTTGTCCTCTCTGCTGTGCTTGCCAGAGCTGCTGATCTGGAAGTGTGGGTTCCCCTCACTCTGGCTTCTCAGTTCTGTAGGCTTTTCTCCCACCCTCCTTTGCTTGCTTCTATCTTTGCCCACCATGCTCTTTTTCCTCAATTCAGCTGTCCCAAACTTGTCCCATACTCCAAGGCTCATTTCCAATGCATCCCTGTAATCTCTTCCACCAGAATGGGAAACAGAGTCCTCATCGGTTTCTGCTATTGATGTCAGTAGAAAAACCTCAAAATGCTATCAATCCCAAGGTCAAAAGGAGGAGTTAGAGGAAACAAAGCCCCTAGACATCCTTATGGGAAAGGGCTTCTCTGTCCTTAACATCAACAGTCCTTCACTGTGTCTGTGGACCCAACTGTGGGGAATGAATGGCCTTCTCTTGCTATCTTTAAAATATGGTACATGGATACTGCCAGATTAACCGAACTCTGTGGAAGCCCCATGATAAAGATCCCCTTGATTCTTGCATGCAGATATTTAAATATCTGTAAATGCATCATAGATTGGGAAGGCTTTCACTTTTCTTTTTGTATAAAATTCACATCCAGTTCATTTTGTCATATTGTCAAGTTGGACAGGCAAGGTACAGTATTCTTTTGGGTAAATGGGGATTTCCTCACCACTGTGAAACTAAAGTGGGCTAAAGAAAAACCTCTTTTTTTGTGACAACTGATAAGATTGTACCTTACATCTTTAAGCCATGATTCCAAGTGCTGGAGTTTACCAAAGTTGTCTCTTCTCCCTCTATAACCCTATATCTCCATTTCTCATACACATCTGGTCACAGTGTTCTGATAATGAATCATATAGTTATAAATTCATTTTAAAAAACCATGTCTTGCATAATGCATGCCTTTGAACACCAAGATTTTGTCATTTGTTTCAGTTATTTGTATGTTCCCATCTGCAAGCATCCAAGCATCCTGGGGGTAGAAGTTGTGTCTCCTTCATTTTTGTGTCCCTCAGAGGGCCTAGAACAGTGCTCATATGGGTTTCCAGTCAGTGAATCCATCAGTGTGTATATATGTTGCTAGGTGTCCATATGTTGGCTGTTTGCACAATTACATGGTGTAACAGTGTCAAGCAAAAAATAAACCATCATTAAGTAGGACAGAACCATCTCCAGGTTAACACCAACACACCACTGAAGAGAATAGTTCAAGAAACAAAGGACTCCACCACATTAACCCGCAGCTCTATCAGGTGCACATAACTGCACTTTAGGAAGGCACATGCTGATAGTTCCTAAGTATCGTTTTTTTTTTTTTTTAAAGCTTTTTAGTTGCCACACACTCCTGAATATCAGGCAGGTGGCTATTTGTGTTTAAATGACCTTTACTGACTCTTATTTCCTCAAAAAAAAAAAAAAAAACAGATGATAGACTAAAGAGGTTGTGTAACCAACCAGTGGCCTGTAACACCCCAGATACTCTTTTGTTTAATAGAAGTCTGTTAATAGGGCATCTGATTGTTCCTACCAGATGTGTGGATTGTTCCAGAGAAATCAATCACTCCATTCAACTGGGAACCTCCTGAGTTAATTTGGCCTTTTCACTACCTCATTCTTTTTATGCTGAAATTAATGGTTGAGGAGGCATCAAATAATCTGTCCAAAGTCTGCTATACTAAAAAAAATGAAAATGAGTTATTTTAACATAAAATGAAAAGCATCTGATAAATATTTAGCTGAATGAAAAAAATTTGAATTGCTGATGACAAAGATCAGGAAAAGATGAATTTCTTTTATTTTTTTTCATCATTAGAGAAAATACTTCTTTGCTAACCAAGAAAAGGGAAAATTAGGACAGATGCTATCTTTTCAACCACCCCTCTCTTTCAGGATAGTGAGAACAGCCTAAGATTCCAGAGTCTTTAGGCTGTCACTAATTATTAGTCTAATCTGGGACAAGCCTGCCACCCTTGGGCCTCTATCACCTCATTAATAGATAAAGAAGGGACTGGGGTTGTGGCCCAGTGGTAGAGCACTTGCCTAGCATGTGTGAGGCCCGGGGTTCGATCCTCAGTACCACATATAAATAAATTAAAAAAGTGAAAAATCCATTGGCAACTAAAAAATATTTTTTAAAAATAGATAAAGGAGTAGGACCAAATATCCATGGGCTCTCCCAGCTCTAAGTGTCTGCAACTCCATGAAACATCCTTGTGTTTACCACTGTATACTGTGGCATTTGAAAAGTAGTAGCTGACAGAGATGGAATGGCCATATTCATATGGGGGGAATTCCCATGAACATATTGCCTTAGCTTCTAGAGTACCACTCGCCAGTACAGAGGATGTGCTCTACAAGTAAAATATGCAACAGCTTGCCAAGACTTAGGATGAAAAAAGAGAGACAGAATTTGTTTTTAATATTTATTATTTTTAGTTTTTTTCGGCGGACACAACATCTTTGTTTGTATGTGGTGCTGGAGATCAAACCCGGGCCTCACGCATGCCAGGCGAGTGCGCTACCACATGAGCCACATCCCTAGCCCTTAGGATGAAAAAAATAAATAAACTATCCCTTTATTTTTTTATTGATTACATGTTAAAATGATAATATTTTAAGTATGTTTGGTTAAACACAACATGGTATGAAAATCAATTTACTGGTTACTTTTTACCTTTACCTTGTGCTATCCAGAATATTTAAAATTAGCAGGGCATGGTGGTGCATGCCTGTAATCTCACTGGCTTGGGAGGGTGAGGCAGAAGGATCACAAGATAAAAGCCAGCCTCAGCAACTTATTGAGGCCCTGAGTGACTTAATGAGACCCTGTCTCAAAATAAAAAATAAAAAGGGCTGGGGATGTGGCTCAATGGTACAGCACCCCTGGGTTCAATCCCTGGTACAAAAATAAATTATATCCATGGCTCATATGATATTTCTGTTGGACAGTCCTGGTCTGGAAAGTTACCCCTGATGCATATGACCTGAATTTCAGTTACTCAGAAACCTCCCAAGGTTGAAACCATTTAAATCAGGGGCTCTTAGCTTTGGATGCATATTAGAATAACATTGGCATCTTTTAAAAAATAGTGATCCGTTCCTTCCTATGTTTCTGATTCAACTAATACAGCTCAAATGATCTTTCTTTTTTAATTTATGTATTTATTGGGTTACAATGTGATAATCTGATACATGTACACAGTGTGTCAGGGTGTAATGGCCAAATTAGGATAATTAACATTTCCATCTTCTTAAACATTTATCATTTCATTGGGTTTAGAACCTTCAAACTCTTCTGGTTCTTTATAAAATATATAATTTTTTTTTAAATGGTAGTCACCCTATCATGCTATAGAATACTATAACTTTTTTCCTTTTACCTAATTATTTTGGTACCTGTTATCTGACTTCCCTTATAGTGACCTTTTCTTATGGCTCTGAATCTCTTCCACAAGGTCATGGGTGATGTAATCATAAAGAAATGGCACTTGGTCATCTGAATGCCAGAAACACATGTAGCCCTAATTTAGAGAGCTGCTGGATGAAGGGGTATGCACCTCTTAAATAGCCCTGACCCTTGACTGTCCTCAAGAGCAAAAGAGCTGCTCCTTAGCTCTTTCAGGGCTCAAGGAATATAAACATCTCCATGATTAAAAGAATTCCTTCTACCATATTTTTATTGTTGTTTTCATTTTTCTTTTAGTAGAGGACTATTTCTTGACTCCTAAGGGGACTAAAGAATGGAACATGGAAAGTGTGATTTGGTCTGATCTCTAAAATGGAGTAGTCATCCATCTCACCTTAATTCCCTGTGCATGCATAGGCTATATTTTCAACCTTTACCCTCAAATTCTGGATGCCATCCTCTCTGATGTCTGCCATCCTTGTGTGCTTACTAGATCCTCAGTAACTTGAGGTTGGACCTTAGCTAAGGAGGGAAGCTGATCTTCTGATAGTTCTCTTGGTTCCTTGAGCTGTATGTAACTTCCCAACCTCTATGGATGGCAAAGATTGGTAGTCAATGAATTTGGAACAGATTTTCAACATAACATTCCATTAGACTCTACTTAATTATATATTGGGATCCTGGTAAGTCACAGAACTTCCTGACTATAGAGGTCCTTGAAAAAGAGGAGTTACTATGATCATGAATGTCAAATTTCATGTCACTTACGGTAGTAGTAATATCTTGTCAAGGCAGTACAGAGTTAGTGAAAGTTGGGGTAAATAATCCTTTGTGTCCACAGTACCAAGGCTTATCCTCTGCCTAATATTTTAGATCAAATACCTCTTCCCTGAGTTATAGATAAAGTGTTGTCTGAGTTATTTGGGGAGTGACTCTGCCACTTACTAGCTGTGTGACCTTGGATAAATAATTTCTCCTAAGTTCCACTTGTAAAATAGGAATCATAACAGTATCTACCATACATTCTTGTTATGAGGACTTCATAAATCGCTCTATGTATTCCCCACACCTTGTAGAAGATGTGCCCATAAATAGCAGCTGAAGAAAGATTCGTGGAATGAATAGATGAGTGAATTTATTAATATTGCTGTGAAAGGTATGTGTTTATAAAGGTGACTTCTCTTTGAATCAATCTAAAAGTCCCAGGGTTTAGTCTGAGAACTAGTTGCCAAAATCTAATCAGCTCCATTAGCAAATATGCCAATGTAGTAGAGCTCCATTTCCCTGGCATTTTCACAGGATAATATGCAAGACATATTATCAGTATTATCCCTAGCATTCGGACACAGATTGAGAGCTAGAAAAGCCATCTTCTACCCATTGCCTTACACTGGCCACAGTGTGGAAATATAAATATAAATACATTCTGCTAAATGAGGAGCCATTGTAATGGACAAGCATGAGTTAGATTGGTAAATAAATATATATTATTGGAACATATATTTGAGTGCTTGAAGAAAAAAAGTGGAATTCTATGAACTGCTTATGTAACCTTCCCACCCCTGCCAAATAGAAAGGGGAATGAGCAGCCCAACTTTTCTTTTTAAAAACAGCTGTAATAGGATGGTGATATTAACCCAAAAGAAAGACATTATGAGCCATGATGTCGATTATTGTTTCTGTGAGGTGAAGTTTAAAAAGATCACATAGTCATTTTTTTTTTTTACTCAGGGTGGATCTTCTGCAAATCAATCGTAACCCTATAGTCATAACCTACATCACATCTGAATGAAACTTCAAAGAAAATAAAATTGCAAACCTATTGTATTTAGAGATAGTTGTGGCTATGATGAATAAAAGTGACACGCTTTGAAGTTAGGTCAAGTGGAGAGCCATTCCACCCTGGCATGATTCAATGGAATTCCAATTAGAAAGCCAGATCACCTCCACAGCTTCTTTTTTATTGTTTTGTAATCCCATGAGTCATTTTCTTTGGGCATCTCCATCATAGGAGCTCTATGCAGTGGGGTTAGGGGACAAGAAACAATAGGACAAAGTGAAGAAGAGAAAAACAGGTGCAATAAGAGTAAGGGAGGCTGGATGGACAGCCGGCCCAGCAGGTGCCTTGGTAAACTGGGTCACTAAGTCATTTGGAGCCTATGTGCCTGGACGAACATAAGGAAATACACATTCACGATGTCATTTGCTTTATTTTCAATTTAGTTAACAGCTTTTCAAATCAACATGGTATTTTCTAGCAATTAACTGTAATTACAAATCTTAAAAACATTTTTATGGATAATTATATGCCTAATTATTCTTCCTTCATTTTCATTTAATCTAAAAGAATTTAACTGTGCCATTTTGGTAAGTGCTTAGTGTTTTTAAAACTGATAGTGAATATTCTATTACTTAAATATTTCATAGACTTTAGAAAGCTTTCCCCAATCTGCTGGCTGTACCCTCACTGTCACACCTATGCTTACTTGGAAGGAACTGTCACTATTGCTGAAGAAAAGCTGTTCTGACAATGTAATGACAGGGCCAATTAATCAGTGAGAACAAGAGAAGAACTGAACTCCCATTTTGTCTGATGGTGATTGGCTGCTTGGCAGCAGGCCACCAAGTGAGTTATTGATCTATTGGAACCTAGCCAATTTGCATTTCACGATTGGATTAGATTTCTGTCATCAGGCTATTAAAACTGTGTATTTTAGGAAGTTAAAAAAAATTAGAAGACTAATCTGTGGAACTAAACAGGTTTAAACTATAAACCAAGGTGAAACAGGATAAGGCATCAACAGAGGAGCAGCTAAATGACAGAAATACTGACTACTTGGATGCAGATGTACTGAATGAATCTCAGAAATTCAATTAACTGGCCTCCATAGCATTCAGATTCTGTTGTGGTGAGGGTAACATCTGAGTACTGATGAGGAATTTCAGGAAGTGATATACTTGCAATGAATTTTTAGTAAAATGGGCAGAATAAAAGGGAGGACACAGAAAGGGTAGGATCAAGTTGTAGTTCAGATGGCCTATTAGCTGTACAACCTTTCTGTGCATGATTTTTCAGAGGGTAAGTTGGATAATGGGCAGTGTTTCACACATAGTGGAAACTCAAAAATGCCCCTTTTCTCTTTTCCCATAACTCTCAGATGTGTTATTCTATAAAGAACTTAGTTTTGGTCAGGCGCAGTGGCTCATGTGGGTAATCCCAGCAGCTTGGGAGGCTGAGGCAGGAGGATCATGAATTCAAAGCTGGCCTCAGCAAAAGTGAGGTGCAAAGCAACTCAGTGAGACCCTATCTCTGAATAAAATACAAAATAGGGCTGGGGATGTGGCTCAGTGGTCAAGTGCCCCTGAGTTCAATCCCCAGTACCAAACAAACAAACAAACCTCAGTTTTGACGATCACTTTTTTCTGAGAAATTTTATTTTTACTTATTCATCAATTAATTGCATAGGAATAACCTATTATTGTAGACTCATCTAACTTTTATGATCTTTTGAAACCTTTCTATCATTCTATTATAAGAAAAACAACTTATTGCTTTTTATCTAACCAGGTACTAAGATAATTAAATAATTATTTTAAAATCTGATATGTGCTGGGTGCTGTA
The DNA here is from genome assembly GCF_047511675.1 of Marmota flaviventris. Classification (NCBI taxonomy): domain Eukaryota; kingdom Metazoa; phylum Chordata; class Mammalia; order Rodentia; family Sciuridae; genus Marmota; species Marmota flaviventris. The sequence goes on from NC_092518.1 coordinate 122,382,367, forward strand.
GCACATGCCTGTGATCCCAGCAGCTTGGAAGGCTGAGGCAGGAGGATCACAAGTTCAAAGCCAGCCTCAGTTATTTAGCAAGGCCCTAAGCAACTTAGTGAGGCCCTTTCTCAAAATAAAAAGGGGTAGGGATGTGGCTGAGTGGTTAAGTGCCCCTGGGATCAATACCTGGTACCCTCCCCCCACCAAAAAAATGGGACGTGAAAGGAATACTAGGGTTGGGACACAATTGCACTGGCAAATGAACACATAGTTTATTTCCCTAGAATATATGTAGCTATTACATGAAACTAATATATAAAAATAATGCTTTCGTTTTGGGTTTTATCACTTTGTCCCATTCTCTTGGAAGACATTTAATATTTGTTCTCCTAATTTCTACCATGACAAAAAATAACAAACTGCCTCTAAATGTCAGTAATGACAGTGGTAACTGAGGTTGCTTGTCTGTATAGGTGTGAGGAACAGGCCCTCTAACCCACAGCCCTTCTACTACTCACAATTTACCTTAGCCTGGGTGGTAGATTCCCATCCAGCTCCACCTTCTTTAATTTATTCTTTGGGAGCACCTGTGGGCCCATAAGTAAGGGGCTACATTCATTATGATGAATCTGTCATTCAGAAAATATTTATTGAGTCCATTTACTGGACCAAGAACTCTGGCCTGTGAGGGGACTATGGACATGCATAAAGCATAGCTCCAATCCTTGTTAAGGTGCTAATAGTCTAGCAAGGGACTAAGAGCTGTCTACGGGTAACTCTAAAGTACAATTTTTTTAAAAAAAGTCACAAAGGGGAACAAGTTGCTGTTGGAGCTTAGAGAGGGAAAGGAGTCCTTCTAGTTGGGGGCATTCAGGAAAGGCTTCACTGTTTATGATTCATTCAACAAGCACATAAGCAGTGACTGTGCCAGGCTGGGAATATAGAGACAAGTAAAATACTGCCTGTCCTCAAGGAGTTTATGTCCCAGGGAAAGCAGATCCCCAGACTACTACCTTTACCATGGGATACAATTAAGTGTTATAAATGAATAAGAACAAAGTTCTGTGGGGGCCTAGGGATTGCTGTCTTTGGGGAAACCAATAAGGGCATCACAGTTGAAGTAGAGGTTACAAGGTTTCCTTTGGAGCATTTATGGTCTAGTGATACATGTAAATAATTCCAGTACCAGGTAAAAGATGCTAAGCACCCTAAGAGAAATTCAAGCAAAGGGCCATGACCAAGAGTTCATGGGTGAATGTGTTTATTCTAGCTGAAGTCTTGGGTATAACATACTAAAGAGGTTGAATTGGATTGCCAGGTGTGGTGGCATGCCTGTAATCCCAGCAACTCTAGAGGCTGAGACAGAAGGATCATAAGTTTGAGGCCAGTCTCAGCAATTTGGTAAGTCCTTAAGCAACTTAGGGAGACCCTATCTCAAAATTTAAAAAAATAAAAAGATGATGTAGCTCAGTGGTAAAGCACCTCTGGATTGAATCCCCAGTATAAAAAAACAAAAACAAACAAACAAAAACAAAAAACAAAGTCTAATTGGAGCTGGGCCTTATAGGATGAGTAGAAGTCCTCCAGGGAAAGGGGGAGTAGAAGGAACACATGAACAGAGGTGTGACCTGTTACTGGTGAGTGCTTTGAAGTTCTAGAATGGACTCTGATGGACAGAGCCACAAACTGATGACAATATAAGATGCAGCAAAATCACAGAAGGTGCTGAACTCCAAGATGGGTCATTGGACTTTTTTGACTAGATAGTGGGGAGTAGCATGTCTTTTCTTCTTTGCTATGGGATTAAGCCAACAGTAATGAAAAGTGAGGGCTGTGCCCTCAGACTACCTGAGTTCAAATGTTACTCCATCACACACTAGCTGTGTGAGCTTGAGCAAGTCTCTGCCTCTGTGTCAAATGGGGATGATAGTAATATTGCACCCTCCGGGTACAATCAGAGGATTAATTTAGTTCACATTCATGAAGCCCCTGCAATAGTGCTTAACAAGAAGCCACAATCTGTGTCTATTGTTCTTGTTAATGGTAACAACAGTAATAGTCTTGATATAAATAGTTGCAACTTCAAGAAATTCTTGTGCTGTGAATTTGTAGGGACATACTTGGGATGACCTGAGAAAACCAGAAGTGAACCCTAGGGGCTATTAAAATAATCAGTACTCTCCTCTTCACACAATTGTTGAGGTATACCTAAGTTGAACCACACAAGAGACACATAAATTGCCACGCCTCAGTAGCAAGAAATGGCTGAACCAGAATGTTGACCACCAAGACAATGGCGGCCATCAAGAAAATGGGTCCAGAGCCATGTCTGAGCTAAAGAGTTTCAGGGACTTCCTCTCTGTGTGATAATACAAATTGCACACCAGCAGAGTTTGCAGATAGAAGGGTTCATCTGTGGTTAAACTGAAGGCCATACACAAAGTCTAATGATAAAAGCATTCCATTCCCAGGCCCCAGATACCTTAGTTCTCACACCCTGACCTCATGTTGAAATTTTAATATTAAATTGCAACTATCTGCAGGTAATCCTAAAGTTTCCCTCAGAGACCTTATTCACAAGAAATGGGACCAGCCTGGGAACAGTGACCTGTAAAGCTCTGGAAGGTGCATTTTTGGACATGGTGAAGTGCATTTAGCAGCTGGTCCATGATTTGGTACCTTCTCGCTGTGTGTCATACTGCACAGATAGCAGATGGATGTCATCAGCGGCTTTCTTGAGAGTGGTCCTAACCTTTGATTCATTTAATCTGGTTCTTGATCATCACTAAGCACACACAGGCCACAATTGCAAGACAAAGGCACCTTAGTAAGTACCCAGAGAGTCCACAGATGTCCTTTCCCAAATGAGCTTTAGCACAGAATGATCCAAGATCCCATTGAGATTCACAACAAGCCCCTGGAAATTTCTGAGACACCAAGCAATTAAAATGGATCTTTTTTGAGATCTCTGTGTCTTTCACTCTCAAAGCTCTGTGCAAAGTTTCTTTTTGTAGGCCTAAAAGCAGGGAATCATATTGCATTGGAAAATTTGTTATTATAGGTCTTAATCAAAAAAGGATTTAAAGATAAGTGGTGACAGGTGTCCTGCCAGTGGACACACAGTTCTCCAAGGCTTAAGTATCTTCTTCCTAGTGTGCAGCTTCTATCAGAAAATGGATCTAAACTGATTTTGTTTTGATAAACATTAATTAAATCTTAGGAAAAATTGTGTTTGCCTCCTTAGGATTATTTTGAGAGAGAATACTTCAGATGGCTCATGTTTGTTTAAAAAGACTGTCCATGGGATTGGGGATATGCCTCAGTGGTAGAGGACTTGCCAAGCATACCGAAGGTCCTGGGTTTAATCCCCAGCACTGCAAAAAAAAAAAAAAAAAAAGAAAGAAATGAAAAAGAGAGAGAGAAAGAAAACTGTCCATGGAAGTTTCCTAGAGCAGATGTTCTTATAGAAAATAGAGATACAGTCATTCATTCAAAGAATAGAACTAAAAATGTTGAAATGAGAGGACCTGAGTTCAGAGGTTTAGCAAACAGATCAAGGCCCTTGTATCAGAGCCAACATCTATAACCTTGAACATGGCAATGTTCAGACTCAGTTTCTTCATTTGAAAAAATGTAGGAAAGAAGATCTGTTTAAATAACAGCATTGTAGTGAGGGAAGATTATTAAAATACTGAGCTCTGGGAAATGCTTTAAAAATTACAAAGGACTATTCAAATGTAAGGAATTACTGTTGCTATCATCACTGTGCAAGATCCTATATCTTGGGCTGAAGTTATAGCTCAGCGGTAGAGCGTTTGCCTTGCACATGTGAGGCACTGGGTTTGATCCTCAGCACCACATAAAAACAAATAAATAAAGGTTAAATTCTTAAAAGGCGGCGGGCAGGGGAACCTATAGCTTAGACCTAGCTGCTCAGTTTGTCTAAATGAGAAAAATAAACGAAATAGTGCACTCTCATCTTTCCCCACTAGATGGCAGGTGAGTCACTTGGTAAGATACTGGGTTAGGTATCTTAAAAAAACGACAATAATATTCTGGTTAGTGAGGCAGGGAGGCAAGGGACAAGGGACAAATTAAAAGTCATGAAAAGCAGAGACAGTTGTATTGTTAAAAAGAAATATCATTCAAACACCATTGGCTTGCAACTTAACAAAGTTTTTTTGTCTATGAAAATAAGGTCTTTGTTATTTGACTATGAGCAAAAAGGACAGCTAAGCAAATACTTTCTGAAAAAAAAAAAAATTAGGGACTGGGGCTATAGCTCAGTAGTAGAGCACTTGCCTAGCACATGTGGGGCCCTGAATTCAATCCTCAGCACCATGTGAAAAATAAATAAATGTATTGTGTCCATCTGCAACTTCAAAAAAGATTTTAAAAAGTGTAGTCCACTCAGGGTTACAGACTGAACGATTATTTGTAAGAGCATTTCACAGGTAATCTATATCAGGGGTCAACATATGCATCTGTGAAAGGCCAAATAGTTAACATTTCTGGCCTTGCAGATTCAATAATCTCTGTTCAAACTATTCAACTTTGCTGCCATAACCTGAAAGCAATTACAACAATATGAAAATGAGTGGGCATGGCTGAGTTATTATAAGCTTTTATTTATGGACATCGTTTTGAAATTCATATAACTTTCAGTTGGCACAAATATTCTTCTTTTGATTTTTTTTTCCATTTAAAAGTGGGGCTGTAGCTAGGCACTGTGGCACATTCCGGTAATCTGAGCTACTGGGAAGGCTGAGGTAGGAGGATAGGAAGTTTGAGGCCAACCTTGGCAATTTAGCAAGACTCTCAACAATTTAGCAAGAACCTATCTCAAAATAAAAAAATTTTTAAAATGCTGGGGATGTAGCTCAGTGGTAGGGAGCTTCTGGGTTCAATCCCAGGTACTGCCCCCCCCCCCAAAAAAAGGTGGGGCTGCATTGTTTTAATAAGACTTCTATATCTATGGTTGGATATTTTGCTCTAGTCTTCCAAGAAGGACCATTTTATTTTTTTAGATTCATTTCTAAAGCCATGTGATCATTAACTTTAGACACAAATTAAAACCCAAGTCAACCTTATTGCATCTCACCCCATGAACATTGAAAACGGAAGGAATATATTGCCTGTAGTTTACTCTCATGTCTGGACTGAAAAGCTAGAGAAGAAACTTAAAATTTCTGCTTCTTTGCATAAGTTAGAAAAACTAAAAGCTAGTGTAACGATATCCCTTGTTAACCTCAGCCACTGAAGAAAGCTGACAGTGTTAACTCAGATTTCAGAGATTATCTGAATTTTGGATTGCGTAGATTTAGAATCTGCATGGAAGAGCAACTAAATCAGATGGGCAGTCCCTGTGTGCACAGAGGCTGCCTCCTAAAAACTGTCATTGCTAATATTACCACAATGTTTTATTGCCCTAATTTGACGAATTTACAATGAGATACTTTTGTTTTGTTTTGAGGCAAACCAAAGGTACATTTCTCAAGGTTCTTGCTGCTTCCTTTAGCAGCATTTGATGAAGGTTCTTTCATATATTTGTAACAGATAAAAATCAACCCCACGTTGTAAATCCTCTTTTTAAATCTTAAAATTATGTATCAAGATTTTGGTTGAAAGTGTGTAGGATAAATTAAACTTAAATTGCATTCTATTAACCAATGTGAGTATATTTTAATAAGCATAGTTACATTTAAATAAAGTTTTTTTAACATTTATTTTTTAGGTGTAGTTGGACACAAGGCCTATATTTTATTTATTTATATGTGGTGCTGAGGATCGAACCCAGGGCCTCACATGTGCTAGGCAAGTGCTCTACCATTGAGCCATGATCCCAGTCCCTGAAATAAAGTTTTAAAAAGCAAAGTAAAGAAATAAGTTACTCAAATTTGTTATAAAAAAATCATAAGAACTATTCTTTGCTCAAAGATAATACAGAAATGGTGGCAGGCCTGATCTGACTGGCAGGTAGTATTTAGCAGATCTCCAGATTAATATTAAAGACTTAAAGAGTGTTCACTGTCAGAGTGACAGTATCCTCAAGTAATATGTGTATGTGTGCGTTTTCAACTTCTATACTAAATATTTCAATGTACTTTATATTTTTACACATATAAATTACTAAAAATGTGTTAAAGACTATAAACAAACATTTCAAATAGTCCTTGCATTTGTTCATAGAGTTGTCAGAAAAAAAATAGAACTCCTAGTTAAATTTAAATTTCAGTTAAATAATGAGAAAAGTTGAGTACAGTATACCCTCCTTATCCTTGGTGGGGGGCAGGCAGTAACATTCCAAACCTGCAAAGTGGATGCCTGAAGCCATGGCTAGTACCAAACCCTATATATACACTATATTTTTTCCTATATACACATATAAATTTAATGCCATTTCCATCTTAACTGCGCACTGTGACTGTAACTTTGCAGTATAAGGTGTGATGGCAATAAAAACTAACATGAATTTCTTTTTCCTTCTTTATAACTTTTACCTATAGATTGTTCTCATTGTAGGTATCAGCAATCTCAGCATACAAACTTTTTCACTTAAAGGAAACATTTCACGGCTTTTCTTTAGCATATCCAGATGGCTAGCATCACTATGTTTGTGCTTTCTGGTCATTATTAAATAAAACTAGGGTTACTTGAACACAAGGAGTGTGATACTACACCAGTCAATCTGGTAACTGAGGTGGCTACTAAGTGACCTGCAAGTGAGATGGAGCAGGATGGCAAGAGATTTCACCATGCTATTCAGAAAATGATGCAAAATTTAAAATTTATGAATTATTTTTGGGATTTTCCATTTAATATTTTTGGACTATAGTTGACTGTGGATAACTGAAACCATGGTAAGCAAAACTGTGGATAAGGGAGGTCTACCATATTCAAAAACTGTTCACTGTTTATCTGATTCAGTTTTAGCTGGGTGACCTGAATTTGTATTTGCTAAATCTGACATTTGTTCTTGTACTTACAGGCTTTGTTCAATCCTTGTTTATTAAATCCTTAAAGAAATAAGCAAAGGTCTGAAGTCAGGACTCTGGAAGCAAAATATATCTTTAGGGATTTGGAGGAAATAAGCATCTTGCCTTCCCCGGTGCTTTCTGCCCAGGGCCTCTGGCATGCTATGCAAGCACTCTTTAACAACCTCAGCGGCATATTCAGTGTACTTTGACACTTTAAAACAACTGTGTGGCATAAACATCAGGGTTTCCCTGCCCAGTTTCTATGGCAGAGCGTGCCAGGCTAGCAGTCTTACTTGGACAGTAAGTAGTATACGATTTGTAAGAAACCCAGAGTAGCCTGTGCACCGGCATTTGCCCTTTTTGTTGCAAACAACTGAGAGAAATTTGAGGTCTCACGAGGAGAGTGAGCACAAACAGCAAATCCAGTCCCCAAAGGCTGATGCTTTGAGGAGCTGGACTTCCTTCAGATCACTTCCCCTAAGACCTCCACCCTTCTCTAAGAGCTTATTAGCTTTTTCATACCTGTTGAAGGAGGCTGCAGGTGTGCACTGGCAGTAAGGGTAGGGCCTGCTTCAGCGGGGTTACTTTGTGTACCTGTCAGGATTCACTGCGGGTGCTAAATGTTAACCCATATTTAAATCACTTGGTGGCTTTTCAGGGAAGACATAAAATGTTAAATCCTACACTAATCTGATAGTCCTTCCAGCTTTAAGATTTCACTGGTTTGCATCTAGTCACCTCAGCGACTGTTACCACTTTTGAATAACAAACACTCTTGAGGTTCTCCTGTCTTTGAGATGGTTCACCTGGAGTGCCTCTGCACTGGCTGCATCTTTCAGGGACAGAGTGGAGGCAAGGGTGGTGGTGGCATAGCGGTGCAACAAGGAAGTGTCCTAAGTGACAACTTGCGGCCCTTGGTCCTCCAGATCCTTTCAGGTTCGATCCCAGCCAGTGTAGATAGAGGTGAGCCACAGTGGTCAGGGGACGCTGGAGTAGCTATCTATGGGGTCAGGTTTCAGCAGAAGCTGCAGGTTGGTCAAGGTGGCACTAAGGGCTGTGTCAGAGTAAGCACACCATAGAGATGAAATGGCCTGGCCTGGAAAGCTTTCTGGTGTTCAGCTTCAACCACTCTGGTTTCCCTCAGGATGGCCACAGATGACCAGAGCCTGGCATCCAAGGGAACCTGCCTCTTCAGCCGCCTCCTCCCCATTCCCAGGCAGCCCTTCCCAGCATCCTCCCCTGTCTGCATCCCACCCGTCTCCAGCCACAAAATCCCCTCTCTCACCCACACCCTCCAAATCACCAAGGCCAGAACTGGAGCAAATCCAATGAGGTCCTTGCCCCAGGCACAAAATTTAAGGGGGCATCAAGATAATCAGTAATCAAGATAAATAATTCTCATACAGTATCTTTAAACTTCAATGTCAAAAATTCCATAAGGGAGAAAATTTAAAAATGTTTGCAAAGATGGGATCTGACATTGCACTTGAAAGGCTTGCCTCTCTTGCCCCACCCTAATCCCCTCTCTGTGAAACCTCTCTGAAAGTGATCCCCTCCCCTGGACCCTGGCTGGGATGTCCGGGTGTGTTTGCCACCCTAGCTGTGCACCGGGAAGCAGGGACTGCTGCTTCATCCCCTGGTACTTCCTGATCCCTGAGTTGGGAGGATATGGAGTTTGAAGGAGACTCAAGGGATGAGATCATCCCCGGCCCCACATTCCAAAGCTTTGCAGTGCAATGACTAAAAACCCTCAGAAATGAGCAAGGGAAGCTGCACTCCCTTAATTAGGAAACCATTAAGGACTTGGATTGAATATAAAAACTTTAAAGCAACCACAAGGAGTAGGAAACAGACTTTAGAAATTACTTTGCAAAAGAATGGTGCCCCTCTATCCTGCCCTCAGCATTTGGTGATATTCTAATTTAGTTTGAATTTGCAATGATGCAAACACCTTTAATGAGGATCACAGTCACTAATTTATAGTGCCTCCCCATCATACCTCATATAAGTCTCCCAGTAGGTGACCAGACACCAGAGGTTATGCTGGGCATTGATAAAAAGGGCTTTGAGCTCTCATTATTGGGGGAGCCATTTGATGTAAGTCTAGTTTGCTGCATTTGTGGCTGAGGGAGGTCTTAGTAAGTGGCACGTGTCACCCAGGAATAGATGGCATGGTTGTATTTCAGGCTGGCTTTGGTTCCCTGCTTCCTTTTGTACTAAACTGGCAGGTGAAAGGGGGAATGGGAAGAGCAAAGGGAGGATGTGATCTGGAAATCTGTGTCTCCCCCCCACACCCCCTTCCCATACTAGGGATTGAACCTTGAGCACTCTACCACTGAACTACATCCTCAGCCCTTTTAGTTTTTATTGGGACAGGGTCTCCCCAAGTTGCTGAGACCAGACTCCTTTGGAATCCCTGGAATTACAGGCATCCACTATCAGCCTGGCTTCTATGTGCCTTTTCTGGGAAAAAATAATAATAATTAATAAAATAAAATTCTTTGGAAGCTTTGGGTGTGGCCAGCTCCTCAAAAGGGAGTTTGTTGGAGCACCTGACCAATCCTTGGCCTGCTAAGCACAGTTTGCTTCCTTTGAGAAAGTATTAAGTCAGAACTCTAGTTAATCTAAAAGAGGAAGAAACTTGGGGAGAAGGATCCTTGTGGGCATCCTTAGGGCTCACAGGAGTTCACAGCTTTTGTTTCTTATCTGCCCAAATTTGACTTTTCTGCTCTATGACCAGCAGAGGGCACTGTTGCTACAAAGACTCTTTGACTTTGCAATGGAGAATTTTTCAGAGCTATAAAAAATACTTTGATCCAGTAAGGCCTATGAACAATTTTCCATGAAATTTTAATGTAAAAAATAGATCATTATTAAAAATTAATGGATGTCTCTCACCAGTGACCTGTAGACCACAGAAGGATAGTGAAAATGTTTCATAATGGTCCTTGTTATTAAAGATTAACATAGCAAGAACAAACAAGCAATGTAGAATAAATATCATTATACCACGAAGTGTTTTTTTTTTTTTAACACGAATAGGAATTTTGCCTGTAGAGATCAAGATCATATCAAGAAAGTTTGTGAAATTTGCTGTTATTCATTTGGAAGAATGAAAACTGGGTTGTGAATAGTCATGTGATCTTAATGATTTATGATTCAGTTTTCTCCAATGAAATATGATCTATATCTGCAGTAGTAATATAAGAGGAAAAATGTAAAAGATTTTTAATAAAAAAGAAAACAATGTGCATGATTCAGAACAAGATTAGGATTGAAATCTGCTATGTTTAGCTAATATTTATGGCAATTTAATGGAACAGTTGGATCAATACTAATCTGTTGTAGTTTTGTTATGAATATATGAAGCAAAAAGGAAATGTAGGTTTGAGAAACTTAAACTCATACTTTGAATTGGAACCTATGAGTTCTGGATGTTTCATTTTGAATATGGTTTTGTTCATTGTTTTTTTGCAAGTATTGTCTTTTTGAACAGCGAAGGCCTTTTTAATTTAACCAACAGTCTCTTGTTGTGGGATAATTTTGGAGCAGTTAAGAATGATAAGACAAGAGCTGGATGTGGTAGCCCATGCCTATAATCTCAGTGCCTGGAATAGCTGAGACAGGAGGATTGCAAGTTCAAAGCCAGCCTCAGCTACTTAGTGAGCTCCTCAGCAACTTAGTGAAATACTGTCTATAAATAAATAAATAAATAAAAAGGGCCAGGGATATAAAGAGTCCCTGGGTCAGATCTCCAGTACCAAAAAAAAAAAAAAGGAATTAAAAGACCTGAAGCTGAAGGTCTTTAGGTTCAAGTTGATTGTGTAGTTATGTATGGAGTCTAGAGCATGGTTGTATGGATATGAATTTTGGACTTGAGGGCTGGGGGTGTAGCTCAATGATAGAGCACTTGCTTAGCATGCATAAGGCCCTGCGTTCCATCCCCAGCACCTAAATAAATATTGGGCTTTGCCATTTAATGAAAATGTGACCTTAGACAGATTACTTAACCTCTGTGAACTTCAGTTTCTTCATCTATAAAATAGAACTAATAGTAATAGTAATACCTAGACTGTATGAAATATCAAATTCCAGCCTACAGAAAGAGTGTGATCACAGGTGCAGATGTGATTTTGGTTTGGAGCTACTGAGTAGACCAGTGTTCATTCCTAGAGAGCCTTTCGGAGGAAGGTACAATGTAGCACCCACTGAAGCAGGAAGCAAGAATTAAAATGGGGCACTGTTTAGGCCTAGCAGTTTGGAATCTGTCCTGTAAGGTTTTGGGGAGCCACTGCAGGTTTTCTGAGCAAGAGAGCAGCATTAACAGAACAACCGTTTGGGGGACCAACAAGCTGGTGTGTGCAAGACAGGCTTTCAATATAGCCAAATCCATTGGGAATGTTTTATAAAATGTCTTAGATTGGAATGAGAACTTTACTTGAAGTTGGAGAAATGGAAAAGAAAGGTAGAAAATATTTGACAAAGGGAAGATTAGCTCTTGGAAACTGCTTACACGCAGGGACACTGACAAAGGCTAGAGCGCAGATGCAGAATCAAAGTCAGCTGCCCTGGGACCCTCTCTCCCTTTGTACCTTTAAGGGAACCTTCTTGATCATATCCCTGACATCTGGTTTTTCCAGTGTCCCGTATCTCACACCTTAATGCAATAGCCCAGTCCATTTTACATAGGTATTATTACTTAAAAAAGTCTTTCCTAATATTGAGCTCACAGTCTTCTGTCTTACCCTTCTGGAGGGTCTATACCTGCCTTTTTGGGGCAATGGAGAAATAATCTTACAGAAGCCTGAAATGGAAAGATTGAGTTCTTTATAACATGGTGTATTCCTGTTTGTGATGTCTCTTCTTTCTTAAAACTAGAAAACCCAACCCTGGTATAACTTCACAGGTATCATGGTTTGGATATGAGGTGTCCCCAAAAAGCAAGAAGGGGACAATGCAAGAAGGTTTGGAAAAGATTGGGTCATAGCCTTCACCTAATAAGTGAATTAATCCCTGATGGGTTAACTGAGTGATAACTGGAGGCAGGTGGGGGTGGCTGGAGGAAGCAATTCATTGGGGATGTGGCTATAGGGTATGTATTTGTATCTGGTGAGTGGAGTCTCTCTCTGCTTCCTGATCATCACATGAGCCACTTGCCTCTGGCATATTCTTCCACCATGATATTCAGTATCACCTTAAGCCCCAAGGACTGGAGCCTGATGTCTGTGGACTAAGACCTCTGAAACTGTGAGCCCTCGAATAAATTTTTCCTCCTGTACAATTGTTCTGTTTATATCTTTTAGTCACAGTAGCAAAACTAAAACAACAGGGAATGGTTCCCTGAGACCCTCAGGGAGTGCTTAGGAACTGTCTTAGGAAGAGCTTGTATTGCTTTGTACTCTTTATACCATTGAGTTTATTGGGCACTGATCATGTGGCGCCAGGCCAGGGACTCTGCAGAGAAGGGATGGTTGAAGTCGCAGAAGCTGAGCTCTCTAATGCAGAGAAAAAAAAACAGGGGCCGGGAACTAAATGGAAAGAGTGGCCAGGGAGGCTCATAGGTACCCTTGGCACTCTGTGCTTTTTTCTATTAGCCTGTTATCATGGGGCCCAGTGGGTATGATAGAGGAAGGCTTTTCTGGAGCAGTTCAGTGTGGCAAGTATTTGCTGCCAATGTGTCACACCCACTGTATACCAGGTGCACTTCAGGCATGAGGGATGCAGGGGTGAACTAGAAATGCAGTCCCTGCCCTGGTGTCGCTTACATTCTGAGTGGAAGAAAGATTAATAAAGCAACTCAATTTTGTTGATAACTGCTATGAGGAGAAAACTAAGTAAAAGATTAGAGATGGGGTGAAATTTTAGAGAAGGCAATCACAGAGGGCTTTCCCAAGAAGGTGACCTTTGAATAAAGGCCTGGGTGAACACAAGCCATATGGATGAATAAGTCTATATGGGAGATATTCTTCCGAGCCAAGAGAATGGCAAGTATAAAGGTCCTGCTGAGAGGCAGAAGTGTCACTGGCAAGTTCAAAATGAGGCCAGTGTTACAGTGTCATTTCATTGTAGTGCTCTTTCCCTGTGAAATAGGGCACAGTGAAGGAGAAGTATGGGAACATGAGATGCCCTTGGAGAGTAAGCCAAGGGCAAATCACCGTAGGGCCTCATATTCCTAGTTGTTCCTCCATCGACACTGTGTGTTGACTTTCACACTTTTGTAGACTAGTCCTCATACTTTTCAGATGTCTTCTATTTGAGTCTTGGATTCTGTGTTTTCTGTTTGTAAGTAGTAATTCCATAATCCATTTCATTTCCATAACATCCAATGACATAAACTTTTTCTTCCCCATCATGAGGGAGAAGAATTTCCTATGCATTCCATTATCCAAACTTAGCAATAAAAGAACAGGTGAGATTTATCCTAAATATATGCTGTTTTATTCACTGCAAAAGTAACCCCTTTCAAATATCAAGATGGTTGACATAACTCTATTACACTGAAGACAATCTGGTATCTGAAGGCCTTTATGATTTGACCCAATTGGTGAGATGGTAGCCTGCCATCTTTCCCCTCTCTATGTGAACATCTGTGCCAGAAAACAAGGACCTATTCTGTTCCAGACATTGTCATGACATTTCTAAATGATTCAGACCCAGGAAAACAGAGGACACTGCAGTGAAATGTTATCAGAGTAAGTTTTTTCATCAGAGTAAGCATGGGAAGGAGGCTGTGAGAGCTTCCATCAGTGCTTGAGAGCCAGCACGCCACAGAGAGAGGGAGAGAGAGAGGGAGGGAGGGAGAGAGGGAGGGAGGGAGGGAGGGAGGGAGGGAGAAAGAGAGAGGGGGGAGAGAGAGAGAGAGAGAGAGAGAGAGAGAGAGAGAGAGAGAAAATGCACCAGGAAAGCTTCCTAGAAGGCAGGGTGTTGAAGCAAGTGCTGGAGGTTGAGGCAAGCTGGAGGATTGAAATGGCCCTTTAACTGGCTGACATATAGATGGCAGAGGAGAAAGGAAAGAGATAGTGAAAGGTGAGTCTGGGAAAGTGGGCAGGAGCCAGCACACAGGAACAGGCTGGACTTTATTTGTTGAGCCACTGGGGACTCAGAAGTGTTTTTTTTTTTTTTTTTTTTTTTAGTGTAGTTGGTCACAATACATTTATTTATTTATTTATTTATTTATATGTGGTGCTGAGGATCCAACCCAGGGCCTCACATGTGTGAGGCTAGCGCTCTACCACTGAGCCACAACCCCAGCCCCTCAAGAGTGTTTTAAAGTGGAGGAAGTGCTGGATTTAAACCCTGTTTCAGAAAGGTTTCAAAAGTGGCAACTTTAAATTAAAAAAAAAAAAAAGAAAAAGAAAGAAAGACTTTGTGGAAACTTCACCATTGGTCACCATTTCTGGGCATTATCTTTTTTTTTTTTTTTTTTTTTTTTTGATACCCGTGATTGGCACAAAAATAGAACTTTAGCCAGCAAAATTCACAGTAATTATTCATTTGGCAATGCTTCCCTCCCCAAGCTACCCTAATCCTTAAAATTGATCTTTGAAACTGAAATACCAACTTGGCCACCTTGAAGCTCTGTAAGTATTAGAACCTGCTAGCTCTACACATAAGGAATTCACTGAGAGAGACCTCCAGGTGGTTGTAGATGGACAGTCATTTCTTCCAACGCCATTTTTTTTTTGAGTAGTCCATCCTTTCTTCAATGCCTTAAAATACCACCACAGAACTTTAAAAACATTGAAAGAAAACAAGAGAATGTATTTCTCTAATATTAATGAGGAGAAGGCTTTCAAAGCAAGGTATGATTATATAAATATTGGAAATATTTTTATGGCAAAAGACAAAGTAAAATTTAAAAGTAAATGACAGTCTTGGAGAAAATATTTGCCCCATAGATAGCATAAAAAATGAGTTCCCTAAAATGCTAACAATACCTGCAAATCAATAAGACAGAAATGATCAAGTGGAGAAAGGATTTAAAGAGGAAACTAAAGATGAATAGAAACAGATCACCATATGGAAAGATGACTGAAGAAGTGAAAATTAAAGCCAAAATGAAGCCAGGATAATGGTGCATGCCTGTAATCCCAGGGGCTTGGGAGGCTGAAGCAGGAAGCTCAAAAGTTCAAAGCCAGCCTCAGCAATTTAGCAAGGTGCTAAACAACTCAGTGAGACCCTGTCTCTAAAATTGAATACACAAAAGGGTTAGGGATTTGGCTCAGTGGTTAAGTACCTCTGGGTTCAATCCCTGGTACCAAAAAATAGAGAGAGAGAGAAAGAGAGAGACAGATACCATGTTATTCACCTTCTAATTGGCCTGTATCATAAAGGTCAACAATGTTGGTGAGAGCACAAAGGGAAAAGCAGTCTCATCCATTGTTAGTGTGTGTGCAAGTTGGTACAAGCTTTGTAAGGGCAATTTGGCATATATTATTATTCTAAATTTCTGTCCTCATTACCTTGTAAATAGTTCAAACTACCTCTGTTCCTGACTTAATTTCCTATTTTTAAAAATATTTTATTTTTTAGTTGTAGTTGGACACAATACACTTATTTATTTATTTATTTATATGTGGTGCTGAGTATCGAACCCAGGGCCTCACACGTGCTAGGCGAGCACTCTACCGCTCAGCCCCAGCCCCAGCCCTAGCCCTTAATTTCGTATTTTTGTATCTGTGTCTCCAAGTGGTGGTGTTTATGATTCTTGCCTCAGCCTGGTAGTCTGACCTTGACTCCCGAGTTCCGTGATCCCTTCGCAACTGCAAGTCATTCTCACGAAACATTTGAATTCACCTCCTCTTCACCTTTGAGAGCTTGAGCACAATATGCAGATTGAAGTCACCATCTTGTCATCTTGCTGATGGACTCATGTGACAAGACCAACATTTAGGTTGCTTGCTTCTGTCCTTTTTCTTCTGACTGTTGTTGCTTCCTTGTAGCCAGTAATCACATACATGTTGTCACACAGAAACCGTTTAGCTCTTTTTATTTGTCTTGTGAATCTTATCATTTAGATATGTATTACAAAGTAATAATGTATACTGCTCAATGATACAAAGCTGTCGATCATTGTAAATTTGCATGAGTTAGGGTAAGAATGGTCACCAAGCAAAAGAGAGATGATAGGAATGCAAAAAGAGTGTAAAGGTGAGAAAGGTAATGTTGATATCAAACAAAAGGAGAGTTCTTCAAATGATCGATAATGGGGAAAGCAAGAACTCCATAGGGCATTTTTCATGTTAACAAATCAATAATTTGTACAATAAGGAAAAATGAGGAAGGTATTTGGGCCAGTGTACTGAGGGATACACCAGAATCATTGGGAAAAATCATACATAACTTGAAATGTCAGAATAGAGAAAATGGAAGTAGATTTACATTTACGGTCTCTAAAAACAGAAGGCTGAAGAGGCCTCTCTGCTGTATATGTCATCCTCCAGTGAGCATCACAAAAATGTAGGTTGGATTTTCGTTCTGTTCAAAAAACAATGACATTCATCACAATGACAATTCATTATGGGTGGTTGGATGGGCTTAAGAAATGTTGTGGTCTGTATGAAAAGAAGTGCCTGGCAGAGGAAGCAGGTTTTGAAGCTTCCACAGAGTATCCTGAATAACAGAAGTCACTAATGGAGGAACTGGCCATTGGTCTGAAGAGCAGGTCTTCAGTGCTGGTGAAATGGGCCTGTTCTGGAAGCGCATGCCAACTTGCATATCCACTGCAAAGGATGACAAAAGAACCAGAGGCTTCAGGCCTGGAAAAGACAAGCTCAAAGTCCTGCTTTGTTCCATTGCTTCTATTGACTTCCCTGTTAATCTTAGTTTGCTTCAGAAATTCTGAAATCCTTGCCCTCTTGAAAGAGAATCTCAGAAACGCTTTTCTGTCTATGTGAAGGGAAGCCATAAAATATGGATCACTGAGAAATTCTTTTTGAACTGGTCTTTGAAATGTTTTGTTCCTGAGGTTAAACAATATTTAAATGAAAACAATCGCATATCAAAAGTGTTGCCGGTTTTGGACACTGTTCCCACTGTGGATGCTGATTTGCATTTACCCCAGGGTAGCTCCACTCTTTCAACTCCCACATCCTGGAGGTTCATGTTGTACTCAGCACCAAGAAAGTAGCTTGGCAAAATTTCTCCATTTGTAATGGCTTAACAAAAGTAGACAAATAAGTGAGAGGAAGAAAATAATCAACCCTTAATGAAATCTGGCAGAAGTTTGGAATGAGGTTAAAACTGATACTGAGGGGCTGGGGTTGTGGCTCAGCAGTAGAGCGCTCGCCTCACACGTGCAAGGCCCTGGGTTTGATCCTCAGCACCACATAAAAATGAATAAATAAATAAAATAAAGTTTTATATATATATATATATTTAAAAAACTGATACTGAAGGCCTCTGTCCAGTGGTAGAAGAAATCGAAAACGTTATAACATTTGCAAAAATAGTTGAGTGGTAGAGGGTTTGAAGAGATTAAGTTAAGTGACATTGCCCTAAGTGACTCTCACCCTGAGAAGATAGTTGAGAAATATTTCATAGATGTGATCACCAAATGTTGATAGAAGATGCCGCTATAGGTTAACCTCCAGAACTCAAAGTTGAGGCACTTACTCTGAAAATCAAATTGTTGGGATGACTCAGAAGAAAAAGGACCTGCAGGGGGATATATGACCTTCAGGCAAGGCTTAACTGATGACTCACAACCCTATGAAGCAGTCATAGGAAACCTGCAAAGAGAAGTCATTAAGTGTTTTGTCTCTGATCTTTTAACAGGGGAGAAGAATCTGGACCATCTGCCATGCCGTTCAGACCTGCTCCACACATAGCACCGCACACAGGATAGCTGGATCGAGGGGTTAGACTCTGATAGCTCTAGACTCTGATGGCGACGTGGTGACCCATGTGCTGGGGATGAAACTGGAGCAGAAGACTGAGCTCACTTCTCTGCAAACCGATTCCCATTTTCTCTTTCCTTTCCCAATTGCTACTGCCGTGACCAGTACTTTCACTGGTGCATTATCATCCTTACCCTGAAGTTAGAGAGAAATAGAAATCATTGTCCAGTAACCAGTATTGCTAATGTAGAATGTGCAAAATATCATTGACATTTACTTCAGTGAACAAACCAGTTGTCCCGGCTTTCACAGTATTCTCTTCTCTGCTCCCTCCCCCAACCCCTTTTTTTCCCCTAAAAGGTCTTAAATTTCTCCAGCACAGATAGTGTGGGGGTTTCAGGAACTCAACCATAGGGAGGGGACTGCAATATCTGATTTGACAATTTGATTTTGTGCTCCTGATCCTGAAAGTTGTTTCACTTCTGACTAAGCCTAACTTGCTTTTTTACCAGAAGGGACTAGTCTGCTCTAAGTTAATTTGTTTTGCAGTGATTCTATAACTTAGCTATTGGCTGGTCTTGAAAGGCAGTACATTTGTGGAGAATTCCTGGATTTACATTGTTACCTAACTAAGGAGGAAGAGCTGTTATACTTCATTTCTGTGGTTCCTCTCTGTTCTCAAATCTGGCCTCCCAGTAATTTGAACAGTAGAATATCCCGCTAGATTCTGATACTTCCTGTGCTGGAGAATTCATTTCCAGATTGAACATTTTTTTATTCCCACTGTATCCCTTATGTTTACTTTATTCAACTCAATTGTTTTTATAGAAGTCATTGTTTCAATTTTGGAATTCTCCAGGCAGATTTAACAGATGGGAAAAATAAAGTCAGAAAGCCAGAGAGATGAAGCTAATATAGTATTCTAAGAATTCTTAGCAAAGACATTAGGAACCTACTGTTCTCTTGGCTACTTGTACACAGTCTCATTGGATGTCTATTTTGAACTCAGTTGGACAGTTACTCTGGGAACCAGAGAGACAGGAAGTCTAAATAGCATTGTTGTTTCTTCTTTCTTAACTGCTGCTTGGGCCAGCATTGTTGTACTGGCACCATAATTATATGTCATGATGAAGAGCAAACATCCTGAATAGGGAAAGGAGGAAAAATAACTCTTCAGCATGTAGTTGCCAAAAAGGAACTTATATAGCTAAAAACCATAAAGACAACCTGGAATGATGAGATTTGGGTGCAGTAGTCAAATAAATGCTACCTTTGAGTAACAGCATGAAAAATGACAGCACAGAATAAATTGAATTTGCTCTTAGAGGAAACATAGAAGGAACCTACATGAGTTGTGATTAGGAATGGGGGAATCCAGTAATTTTCTCCCCAGTCTGGAAGTCTGAATGATAGGCTCCCCATAACTGAATTTGAAGTGATCAGGAAAAAGGGGAGAAGATGAAGGCTACAAGGACATGCCTGCATAGTTACTTGAGATGACAGATATTCTTGAGAGAAAAGTTTATCAGCCTCATTGGTTGACCTTGGGAGTACCTTAAGCCCTTTCTTAGAGACCAAGGTAAGTAGTAATATTATTTTCTTTTCTTATTATTTGAAGAGTTGTGATTCACATTTTAGTCCCTTCCAGAATAGAAAGTTAGGCATAGGTGCCTTAGGAAAAAAAAGTATATGTAGCATCAATTTCTGGAAAAGAAAAATAGAAAGTACCTCCCATTTCTACTTATGTTTTTTTCTTCTAGGTTATAGGATGTAGGTAGAATAATACATAAATATTAGTGTATAAAACATCTTAACACTTTGCATCTATTGTTTCCATAAACCTAAGTGGAGAAGTCTGTGTGGTAAATTTTTCAAGTTTCTGTGGGTTATTTGCTTAATTATTTTTTGGGGGGTGGGTACTGGGGATGGAACTCAGGGGTACTCAACCACTGAGCCACACCCCCAGCCCTATTTTGTATTTTATTTAGAGACAGGGTCTCACTAAGTTGCTTAGCATGTCACTTTTGCTGAGGCTGGCTTTGAACTCATGATCCTCCTGCCTCAGCCTCCTGAACTGCTCAGATTTCAGGCGTGTACCATCGTGCCCAGCTAATTTGCTTATTCTTAATCATGCCTAGAAGTAAATATTTTTAAGCCAATGATCTTTTTTTAATCAGTATATTTTTTATAATCAGTGCTTCTATATGCTTTTAAAGCATAAGCTTTCCCAATCATGTAGCATTCATTGAGATTACTGCCTTGGCTCTTGTTTCTCTTAATTAGACCAGAATTAGAGAAATCAAAATTTAAATTGAATTGCATCCACTAGGAACTCTTAATGGAAAATAATAAAATTAGCCTGGTTTTTTGTTTGTTTGTTTTGTTGTTTGTTTGTTTTGTACCCTAGGGATTGAACCTAGGGATGCTTAACCACTGAGCCACATCCCCAGACCTTTTTATATTTTATTTAGAAACAGGGTCTCACTAAGTTGCTTAGAGCCTTACTAAGTTGCTGAGGCTGGCTTTGAACTTGTGATTCTCCTACCTCGCCTCCTGAGCTGCTGACATTACAGGCATTTGCCACAGCATCCAGTGAGGAATTGAACATCATATAATCTTATTTGTTGTGGACCTTGGTTTGATAGATGGAAACATTTGTCTGGGGCCTAAGTCATTTGAAATAAATGTTAGAATGAATCTAGTTCTTATTTAAGACAAAATTCAGTTAAAATAATCTAAGAAGTATCACTGATAAGGGTAAATAATGGACATATTTTAATGTAGTTCAGTTCAAGAAGTCAGTAGAACTCACAGGAGGATGTGAAGGTTTGGTATAGGCTAAATGGAGCAATAGAACTTCATGACAGCACTATAGTGTAAACAGGTATTGTTCTTCTTTAAGTGAAAAATAGCCCCCCAAATTGAAAAGCTAACATTTCTCTGAGTAGGTTATATGCTGACATTTCTTTGAGTAGTTTTAGTAGAAAGGCCCTTTCTGTTGCCAAATGGTTTGGGCGAGTTCTTTTTTGTTTTTCTTCTCTTTTTTTTTTTTGGGGGGGGGGGGGCGAGTTCTTGAGATGATATTAAGAAGCACCTTGAAACTTCCTTCTTTATAGATATATTTCAACCCTCTGGCAAAAAAAGAAAGAAAGTGGGGAGAAAGGGCAGTCCAGGCTGCTGAAATGTGGAGAATATATTTAAAAACTGGTATTACATTTAAAAAGATCTTTTTATTTAAAATCTTTTAAAGTTCAATTTAAGTTCAGTGCAGAGCCAGCTCTTTAAATTACATCTGGATCACATAGCTGCTGCCACCTGAATGCTGGTCAAGGGTTTCCACAGCGTGTTTAAGTCTGATGGCTTCTGTGAACAATGGTTGTGATGTGAAATACATTGATCACTGAACTTTTCATGGTATTATCATCATTTAATGTTCTTTGATGTTGGTGGGTTATGGTTGGTTAGGTATTTGGAAAGAAATTTGCTGTGAACAGAGTATGTATATATATATGTGTGTGTGTGTGTGTGTGTGTGTGTGTGTGTGTATGTATGTATGTATATATGTTAGTGAACCTTAAAATCAAACAGAAAATAGATAAAAGAATAAATGAAATATTTCAAGCATGAATACCAAATATTGAGAAATTACATATGAATCTGGCGTACTTGAGACATCCGCTTCATGTTTCTTGCATTGCTAACCATCATGCCAAATACCTAGAGTTGGCTCTTGACTTCTTGGCAGTAGTATGATGAGCATAAAAATGAGAAGGACATGGGACTTAGAGTGAGGGCTTTGACCAACTTCCTATCTACTTGGGGTTGGGGCCTCCTTTTTTTTTTTTTTTGTACAGGGATTGAACTCAGGGACACTCAACCACTGAGCCACATCCCTAGCTCTATTTTGTATTTTATTTAGAGACGGGGTCTCGCTCAGTTGCTTAGTGCCTCAATTTTGCTGAGTCTGGCTTTGAAGTCACAATCTTCCTGCCTCAGCCTCCCCAGCCGTTGGGATTACAGGTGTGCACCACTGTGCCTGACCCCTTCCTGTCTTTCTGTGAGTAGTGCTGAGTCCTAGCAGTATAACTTTGGGGGTTTGTGAGTGTCAGGAATCAGCATGGAGCCTGGGCTTTGGAATCAGACAAACCTGCTTTCAAATCCTGCCCCTCCCAGTTACCAGCTGTGTGACTGGGCATGTTTCTTAACCATTGCAGATTTCAGTGTCTAATCTGTAAAACGGGGTCAAGAATACCTGCATTATTAGGGTTGCTATGAGAGTATATGAGATGCTTAGTGCAGTGCCTGGCACATAGTAAGCGCTCAATAAATCATTGCTGTTATTATTATTATAACATAAATAAACATTATCTGACTAGAATTTTTACTTCTGCTTTGGCAACAATTTAATATTTCATTTCCCTCCAAGTAAGGTATGCATTGATGGTATTAAGATAAGGAATAAGAAATGCTTTTTAATATTTTTCTTTCCTTAAGACAGATACCTAAGGCAATACTTCCTTTGTTCCTAAGTTACTCTTTGTCCTGCAGTGATTATTTGTGCTGTATTTATAATGTGGTTATCATTATATGATATTTATTAATATGATGGTTAGAGATGATAGCTTTTTTGACATGGATATATTCCCATTCTCTATTAAATAATCCAGCCCCTTAGATCCACTTTAAAGATAATGAAGTCACTCTGATTGGTATAAGGGGTAAAGATGAAGCTACATAGAACCTACTTTGCTTGGCTGTCAAGTTTTTAGCTCCTCTATCTTTGAGAGAAGTCGTTTTAATCTAATTCATCTTACTAGGCAAGGACATTCCTCATAACTAGCATCTATACTTCTTTGTACTTCATCTATTTGCGATGGCATTCAAGAACTTGAAAGTAGTGATATTCAGAATGCTGAATATTCTTCATGACTCTGGTGCTATGTCTGTTGGGTGACAGAACTATCACTGCCTTAATTCAAACCCCTTTCCAGTATTACTGCAATGGCTTCACATCCCAACCCTTTAAGTGTTGTAAGCTGTCCTTGTATATATACTTATTAGTCTTTACTATTGGTACCTTGCTGCTCAACTAACTTTCCTTGTGTATAGTTCTGTAGATACTTACTTGTTCAAAAACTTTCAGTGACTGCCCATTGTCTGTATATTCTACTGTTTAATCTTTAACTCATGGCCTAGTCCCAGAGTACCTTACCACTTTTGACTGCCTGTGTTCTCTTTCGTGTCATATATGTGATAGTCCCTGTCTTTCTCAGCCTTATATAAGGACTAAGGACCTTCAGTCTATAGCTTAACTCTGATTCCATAGCTTGGCACCTGAGCTCTGGTAGATAAAAGCAGAAATGACATGTATTACCTGAAGCCAGGGTGCCTGAGATGAGCCCATCAATCTATAATCTTTTTCATGTTCCCCTCCATATATGCCCATATATGTGGTTTCTTCTCAAGCCTCCAGGTTACTAAATTAGGACATCTTCAGGGACCCTCGGCCCCCTTGCTTGGGGATCTGAATGAAACCCATTTAATTTCGGCTCTGAATTCAAGGCTTCTGTCCATGTAGCTGAAACAGTTACCTAGAGATCTACACTCACTTCTTGGGTTCTTGCCAGCCTACTCTCCAGAGTGTCATCATATCACATGGTATTTTCATTTATACTGGGCTTCAGAATGCTCCATGTTTTTCTCTTGAATATGAATGCTAGCCTGGCATGCACCATACTCTAGATTTGGCATCTCAAGGGATTGGAAAACAGACGATCGGACCAAATCCAACACAGTTGATATTTTTTTTAAACAAAGTTTTATTGTAGCATAACCATCCTCACTGTTACTCACTATCTATGGATGCACTATAGTAGCAGAGTTAAATAGTTGAAAAAGAGGTCATGTGGCCTGCAAAGTCTTAAATATTTACTGTCTAATCCTTTATAGAAACTATTTGCTGAACCTTGATATAGAGCCAAGTAGTTCCCCTTGCTTAGATATGCTTATTCTTTGGTAATTCCCCATTCCTATTTTTGTCTACCCACAGAGCCCAGAAGACCAGTTCATTGAGACTATGAAGATAGGTTCCAACCCATGCAAACTACTTATTTTTACTTGAATTTCCCTACTTCCTCTTTGTCATCTTCTTAAAATGTCTTTCCCCTGTATTTTGCTTTTGAATAGAAGAAATGCTGTGGTCATAAGTTATAGTCTCATGATTCGCCTACTTTTTAATGTAATGTCTTAGCCCTAATGTACAAGTTTGTCAATATGGACAATATCTCTAAACATGGCCTTCAAATATCTCTAAGGTTAGGCCTTTCCAGTCTTTGTTGTCTCTAATTCAAGTATTCCAATCTCCACAGCTTCACAACATCTGTAGTTGCCAGATCTTCCCCATATTTTAATGTCCATATCTTCCAGTCTCTGACCTGCAGCATCTCTGGTGCCCACATTTTCTAATCTCAATAAGAGTCATTAAAAGTCTAGGTCTTCCAATATTGTCACCAGTCTTTAAGGTCCATGTATTGTCTGTCTCTTTCAGTGTCCAGAGTTGTAACTTCCAAGACTTCTATGGAACTAATCCTTCAGTATTTCCTAAATACAGGTCTTCTAGAGTTTATGTATTTCATAGTGTCCAAGTCTAACTTTTCTAATATCTTCAGGCATTTATATCATTCAGTTCATATATATATATATTTTTCTTAAATTCTGGTTTTACAATTTCTTTTTATTGTTTGTTCTTCCAGTGGCAAGTCTTTTGATATTTAAAGATCTGGTCTTTCAATATTCAGGTGTCCTCGTATCCCTGATGTCTGAATGGCTATGTCTCTTAACATTTAGATCTCTTAATATCTAGATCTCCTAATACCCAGGACTGCCCCTTAACATTTAGATCTCCTAATATCCAGGTTTGCCAGCATTCTCAAATTCTGACATCATTAAAACTTAATTCTTCCAAATTTTATATCTTTTATCAGAAATATGTCAATATCCAGATTTTCCAATGTTTCCCTATATCCAGGGCTTCTTATTTTATGATTTCTAAATGCCAGTCTCCTCTATTATCTATACCTGCTGGTTTTTAGGTGTTCCCAGGTAAAGGAGTTGTAGTGTCTGTAATATCAAGGGCTTCTAGTGTCTGTGCCTTTCAATATCCAATATCCCAATGTTCAGGGCCACCAAATTCTCCAGTGTCCAGAGTAACCAATGTCTCCAAAATCCAAGGCTTCCAATGTCTCCAACATCCTGTGCTTCCAATGTTTCCAATGTCCAGGGTTTCCAATGGCGCCAGTGTCAAGGTCTTCCAACAACTCCAGGTCTTCCAGCAACTCCAAGTCTTCCAATAACCTCAAGGTCTTCCAGACAATCCATGTCTTCCAGAAAATCCATGTCTTCCAGATAACCCACGTCTTCCAGCAGTCTCCAAGTCTTCCAGTAAATCCAGTCTTCCAGTGATGGTAGGTCTTCCACAGAATCCAGATCTTCCAGGAAAATCCACGTCTTCCGGAAAATCCATGTCTTCCAATAGTTTCAAGGTCTTCCAGCTGATCTGTGTCTTCCAGAAAAATCTATGTCTTCCTTCAAATCCAAGTCTTCCCATCAATCCAGGTCTTCCAGGATAAATCCGGTCTTCCAATTGATCAACGTCTTCCAGAAAGAAATCCAGGTCTTCCAGTCAGTCCATGTCTTCCAGAAGAATCTATGTCTTCCACTAAATCTAGGTCTTCCAATCAATCCAGATCTTCCAGTCAATCTATGTCTTCCACTAAATCAAGTCTTCCAGTCAGCCCGTGTCTTCCAGACAAAATCAGTTTCTTCCACTAAATCCAGGTCTTCCCGTAAAGCTATGTCTTCCGGACAATTCATGTCTTCCAATAATGTCAAGGTCTTCCAGCCAATATATGTCTTCCTGAAGATCCATGTCTTCCTGAAGATCCATGTCTTCCAGAAAATCCATGTCTTCCAGAAAATCCATGTCTTCCGGTAACCTCAGAGTCTTCCAGCAAATCTGTCTTCCAAAAAATCCAGGTCTTCCAGACAATTAAGGTCTTCCTGAAAATCCACGTCTTCCAAAAAAAGCATGTCTTCCAGAGGATCCATGTCTTCCAATTGACCTCCAGGTCTTCCAGCCTATCCACATCTTCCAGAAAATCCTTGTCTTCCATAAAATCCATAGCTTCCGGAAAATGCATGTCTTCCAGCTAATCCATATCTTCCAGGAAATCCATGTCTTCCAGGAAATCCCTGTCTTCCAGGAAATCTGCGTCTTCCAGGAAATCTGCGTCTTCCAGGAAATCCGCGTCTTCCAGGAAATCCGCGTCTTCCAGCTAATCCACGTCTTCCAAGAAATCCACGTCTTCCAGCTAATCCAAGTCTTCCAGGAAATCCATGTCTTCCAGGAAATCCACGTCTTCCTGGAAATCCACGTCTTCCAACCAATCCACGTCTTCCAGCCAATCCACGTCTTCCAGCCAATCCACGTCTTCCAGCCAACCTACGTCTTCCAGCCAATCCACGTCTTCCAGCCAACCTACGTCTTCCAACAAAGCTACGTCTTCCAACAAAGCTACGTCTTCCAGGAAATCCACATCTTCCAACAAAGCCATGTCTTCCATGAATCTATGTCTTCCAACAAATCCATGTCTTCCTTCACCTCCAGGTCTTCCAGCATCTCCAGGGCTTCCAGCATCTCCTCATCTTCCAGCATCTTCATGTCTTCCAACATCCTCAGGTCTTCCTACAGCTACCCAGTCTTCCATCAGCGGGCTGAATATCTGCGTCTTCCAATGTCTCCAGTGCCGGTCTTCTCACATCCAGGTCTTCCACTGTCTGCAATATCCAGGTATTCTAACATGCTTAAAGTCCAAGTCTTCCAGCCTTCCCCCATGTTGAGTCTTTTTCAAATTTAGTCTTCCCTGTCCAAGCCTTCCCATGTTCAGATCTTACTACAGATTTCCCAACTCAGGTATTTCTGCTCTCATAAAATTAGCTTCTAAAAATTTAATAGGGAATTCCTTCTTATAGGCCAGATTTTATAGACCAACTGTACTGATTTAATTGTCTTTTTTGTTATTAGGAAATGTGTATTTATTCTCTCTACTTTTTAAGATAGTATTCAGGAGAAAAAGAAATTTACAGAATAAGCAGATAGGATTGTCATGGTGAATTTACTGCTTTCTCATTGCTTGTAGTTTTTATAGTCAACATGCTAAGGATCAAGTGAAATTTTTATTAAAATAAGAAAAATTCATGTTTAGAGACTTATTTCATGTGAAGTTAACATCTAGTGTATTTGTCCAATTTTTAATAACATTAATTTTTATTGGTCTTATGTAACATGATGATGATAATAATAATAATATTATATAGCATTTGCTGTGTCCAGGCACTGTTCTTAGGTCCTTACATGCATTAATTCATTTAATCTTCACTACAACCCATTGAGGTAGGTATTACCATCATCCCCGTTTTACAGATGAGGAAATTGGCACACAGAGGTAAAGTAACTTGTCTTTGGACATGTCAATTAGTAAATAATAAAACTGGGATTTGAACCCAGCTAGCCTGTTTCCAAGAGTCCATGATCCTAAGCACATTGCCATAATATCTTCTTTTGAAAATCAAGGTGAGCATTATAGGATCTGAAAGTTGATGGCTCCCATATTATGTGTCAAATATTATAAAAGTTTATATACAAAGTCTTGTTTATCCTGTCACCACCATCAGAACCTTTTTGTATTCATGACTTTCATTCCTCAACCAGCTACTCCCATTCCCTTGCTCATATATACTGGAAATAGGTGGAAACATTTCCCGATACCATTTTTAGTTTTGACAGAAAGAATATAAGGGGTCAACTGAGCTCAAGTACCCTTTGATTTAGAATCATATTCCTGACTTCATGTTTGGGTACAAGTGCTTCAACTTTAACTTTCCCAACTACTTTCAGCTTTTATCACTGACCATTCCTCAGTTTGAACTTTACTCTCTAGACCACTTACCATTAGTTTGTTTCTGACCTCCAGGATCTACCTGCTTCTTCAAATATCACTGACCTCCTGGGTTCCTGATCACTGCCTTGTATCCAACTAATGGTAACTACAGCTCCTTAAATCCCAGCAAGCTGACCTAGAGAACTAACTACTTGGTTCTCCAAGTCTCAGCTCTCACCAGACACTTGCAGAAATGTTGCTACCCATGCCTCTGGCTGCTATGAACGACACGAAAGCCACACAATGAAGTGACAGTTAGGCAAGTAATCACCATAAAGATTTAGAATCCTCTACATGGTAATAAACAGGAACAACAACAATAATAATTAAATAGCAGCATATCATCTGAATTACAGTTTACGAAGTGCTATCACTTCATTGTTCATCCATCCATTCATTCAACAAATATTTATTGAGCGCCAACTGTGTGCCAGGCTTATCTGATGGAACCTAAAATCGGCTGGGGGAGTACAGACAGTGTACAGATAATTGAACAGTTATTTATCACTTGTGATAAAGCCATGAAGGAAAAGTAACATAGGCTGCTGTGAGAGTTTGGAAAGTCAAGGAAAGCATTCCTCAGGAAGGAACGTTCATGGTGACTCAGAAGGATCTAGTTTCTCATTTGGTTATCACAATAAGCTGCAACTTAGATAAGATGTTTTTATATCAGTTTTTACTTAAGCAGAGTAATGACAGTGGCCATGGGATTTGGGTGTTGGTTGTACCTCTTTTTTTTTTTCTTTACTATTACATTCTGCCTTAATTGAGGAATATAAAGCTGTATTCTTTAACTTAATACTTTCACGTCAAGGAATCTATCAAAGGACATTTAAAATGTGGATAATTCATGCTCAAAGCTGTTCTTTGCATATTTATTTGGTAGAGCAAAAAAACAAACACCTAAGAGTCTAGCTTTAAGGAAATGATTAAGTTAAGTGTGCTGTTTACGTATAATGTAATATTCTTCCATTAAAATATTTATGGCATGTTCAGTATATAATGTTGAGTGAAAAACCAACATAAAAGATGATATAAAGTGTGGCTGCAACTACTTAAAATATATAACAAGAGAGAAAAGACTAGAAATAAATACAGTGGTGATTGTGAACTAATTATCACTGGGTGAGCAGGATTATGTATGATTCTGTTTTCTTTTTTATATTCTTGTTTTTTCCCCCAAAGTCCTTACAATGACAGGGTATTTTCTATTCAGGAAAAATGTTTAAACAGTTGTACACCAAAATTCATTATTAATTTATCCTTTTGCTTGTATATTTAATCAAGTTTACTTTTGAAAACACTTCAAAATGTAAGTAAGCAAAGTGAAAAAATATGAATTCTCAAATAATCTCAATACCCAGAGATAATCACTGTGAAGATTTTGGTGAATATTCTTCTAGACTCTTTCAAGGGTATCTTTATTTTCTTTTACAAAATGTAGTCATTCTACCATTTAACCTCTTTCTTTCACTTCACAATAAACTGTAACTTTCCATGTCAGCAACTGCATTTGTGTTCTAATTTTAACACATAATTTACTTAGTCCATCTCCTATTAGTGGACATTAAGTTCCTTTCAATATTTTAGTCTTGCAAAAATTTGCTGTGATGAGCATATATGTTGTGAAAGTTGTGCTCAGTACATATTATGTGCAAATTTGTTAAGATATTACTTAGTATAAATTACTAAAAGGAGAGGTACTTTGCCAAAGGCCTACAACTTAATGCTTATCACAGGAAAAAATGACAAGCAATTCAGATGTTCAACAACTGGCGGTTATTAAAAAATTATAACTCTGTGATGGAATACTCTCCAGCCATTTGAAGCTATATCATACAAGAATATTTACTAAAATGGGAATACGTTTGTAAGGTATCATTAGTGTGAGAACTAGGTCACATGAAAATGTATATGGTATTCATATTTTGTACAAGGGAAACAAAATATATTTGAAAGAATACCCTAAAATGTTAGTTTAAAAAGTCCCAAAAGAAAAAAGGATAAATTATGATAATATTTACACAATGTGGTACTATATAGGAGTGATATGAATGCACTAGAGCTACACATAAAAATATGGGTATGGGCTGGGGTTGTGGCTCAGTGGTAGAGTGCTCGCCTACCATGCATGAGGCACTGGGTTCGATCCTTAGCACCACATAAAAATAAAATACAGATATAGTGTCCACCTAAAATTTAAAAAATAAATATTTTTAAAAATATAGGTAGATTTTACTTTTAGAAAATTAAGATACCAAGTCCCCAAAAGATTGCATATAATAAGATATTTTTTTTTGTTCCAGAGGTTGAACTCAGGGGTGCTTAGACACTGAGCCCCAGCCCCCCACCCCTTTTATTTATTTATTATTTTTTTTTAGTCAGGACCTTGCTAAGCTGGTTAGGGCCTCACCAAGTTGCTGAGGCTGGTTTGAACTAGCTATCCTCCTGCCTCAGCCTCCCAAGTCACTGGGATATCTTTTTTATATTCAAAAATAAGTACAGGGGCTGGTGTTGTGGCTCAGTGGTAGAGCTCTTGCCTAGCATGTGTGAGGCACAGAGTTCAATTCTCAGCACCACATGTAAATAAAGATCCATTGACAACTAAAACAAAACAGCTAAATACTGTATTTTTTAGTGCTACATATATATGGCATACCAATAATTTATTAAAAGGCAAAAGAATATTAGGCAAATAAATGTGGATGATGATCATCAGTATTGAGGAGAGTCAGAATAGGGGAACATTATATAAATGAATTTAAACTTATCAGTATTCTATTGCTCCAGTCTTGGGTGGATGACTGGATGTCAGTATTTAATTGAAATCATCATTTATTATTTAATACTTGAATTATTACTATCAGTTAAAAGAACAAGTGAATGGATAAAAACAAAAGAGTCATGCATGGATCAATGAGATAATATGCATAATCTAAGAATTATTCATTTAATTCTGCTCTATGGACTCATTATTTAAAAAAAATTAAAAATATTTATTTTTTAGAAGTAATTGAATACAATACCTTTATTTTATTTATTTTTATGTGGTGATGGGGATTGAACCCAGGGCCTAGCATATGCTAGACAAGCGCTCTACCGCTGAGCCACAACCCCAGCCCCCCCCATCATTATTTTTTGAGAGGTGGAAATACATGTGATTTTCATTCTTTTTGTTCTTTATTCACTAAAATTTATATTTTAAAACATGTATTATTTTTAAAATTAAATTCAGTTTAAACTTCATGTTAATGTTTTTTAAAAAATGTTTTATCCTTTGACTTTGACACAGATATATATTTTTAAATATATATTTTTTAGTTATAGTTGGACACAATAACTTTATTTTATTTATTTATTTTTTATGTGGTGCTGAGGATCGAACCCACCACCTTGCACACACTAGGTGAGCATTGTACCACTGAGCCACATATTTGAGGCAAGCACTCTAGCACTGAACCACAAACCCAGCCCCATGTTAATGTTTTTAATGATATAAGAAACACAATATTGTAAATAATCCCAGAATTACATAGAGTGATGTCTAAGATATATTTAAAATGCATAACAGATACTGAAAAGTGTTGACATGTTAATAGTAATTACCTCTGTGTAATGAGATTTCAAATTTTTTTCTGCTTACACACACACACACATACTTTGAAAGAGATTTAGCATGTATATTTCTATATAAATATTTATATGTAAAGTCCAAATATTATAGGGTGAGCTTATGTTTGCTACTTTTTTTTTGGTTACAAATACATGCTCATGTAAACAGTAAAAAAGGCAGTAGTACATAAAGTAAAAGTTGAAAATATCCATCTCTTAATCCCATTGCCCAGGGGTAACCATAATTATTTGTTTTGCATTTTCCTGGTAATTTTTCCTTTAATGTGCATGTGTTCTTGTGTGTTTTACAAAATTAAATCATCCTACATGTATTGTTCTACAACTTGCTTTTTTCATAGAGAGTCATTTTAAAAATAGCTCTAGGCAGGGCTGGGGTTGTGGCTCAGTGCTAGAGTGCTTGCCTCAAATATGTGAGGCACTGGGTTCAATTTTCAGCACCACATACAAATCAAAAAAATAAAGGTGCATCAACAAGTAAAATGAATAAATAAATAAAATTTTAAAAAATAGCTCTAGGGTATTCCACAGTAGCATGTACTACATAATTTATTCAATTATTTCTACACAATAGATCTTTAAGTTGTAAAGTTCGTTACTTTTATAGATAATACTATAAAAGTATCCTTTTATATCTACATTTTGCACATTTACAAGTATTTTTATAAGCTAGGATCTTAGAAATATACTTTTACATCAAAGTGTTTGAGCTAATTTCCTTCCTGGCATGCTGGACATTATCATTCTTTGAAATTTTTGTCAATATTTTGGATAGAAAATCCAATCTTATTCCTTTAAACTATTTTCCCCAGTAGCTAGTAAAGTTAAGCATCTTATTGTGTTTTTGTTAACTATTTGTATTTCCTCTCTTGGGAACTGCTTGTGCTTATCCTGTGCCTATTCTTTTCTTGTTATTTGTCTTTTTTTCTTATCAATTTGTAACAGATCTCTGGATATTAGAGCTAGTGTCCTTTTGTCCTATGTACATTGCAAATGTCTATCATCTATCTTTTAAATTGATATATGGTTCTGTTTGCCATAAAGAAGATTTAATGGCCAGGTGTGGGGGTACACGCCTATAATTCCAGCAATTTGGGAGACTGAAGCAGGAGGATTGCAAATTTGAGGTCAGCCTCAGCAATTTAGCAAGACCCAAAGCAACTCAGCAAGACTCAAAATAAAAAGGGCTGGGGAGGGCTGTGGATGTGGCTCAAGCGGTAACGCGCTCACCTGGCATGAGTTTATCCTCGCACCACATAAAAATAAAATAAAGATGTTGTGTCCACCGAAAACTGAAAAATAAATATTAAATCTCTCTCTCCTCTCTATCTTTAAAAAAAAGAAAAAAAAAAAAAAAACGGGCTGGGGATGTTGTTCAGTGGTTAAGCATTCCTGAGTTCAATCTCCTATACTAAAACAAGAAAAGAAAGGATTTAATTATGTAAATAGTCAAACATTTTAATCTTTTATAGTTTCTTGATTTTGTTTCATACTTAGACAGACTTCTGTATCCCAAGATTATAAAAATATTCTATATTTTCTTCTAAGATTTAATATATTCTTATTGCTTAGTGATTAAATCTCTCTGGAATTGCTTTTTATTTTGTGTGGCTTTGTAATGTGAAAAGTAGAAATCTAAGTTTTGTTTTTTCAGAAAAGATAGCCAGGTTCCCAATTTATTTATATAACTTAATTATTTGTAATTTGGAATTATACTGAATTATACTGATTTGGAATTTCCTTTCTGTCGCATACTAGATGGGTATGTTCCTTTTCAGTTGATCATTTTTATCTTAGTACCTCACCACTTTAATTACTGTAGCACATTTCAAAATAGGGTAAGACTGTTCTGCCTTCATTATTCATTTTTTCAGAATATTCTCAACTATTTTTGTGCACTTTCTTTTTCTAGATGAATTTTAGAATTAACTTCCATTAAAACAATCTCTTGGAAATGCCTGAGACCTTTTGAGTAATAAGTATTACATTTGGAAACATGGTGGCATTAAACAATTGTTAGGCCTTTTTTATTTTATAGTTGTTACTGTGCTAATGTGAATGGTACTGTTTTTATTATATATTTATTACTTTTTAATTGGCAGCTAATATTACTATATATTTGGGGGGTATGGTATGATAATTTGATACATGGATACAGTGTGTAATGATCAAATCAGGGCAATTAGCATTTCTCCTCCAATATTTATCATTCATTTTGGGAGCCTTTGAATTCTTCTAGTTATTTTGAAATATATAATAAATTGTTGTATACTGTATTTACCCTCTTGTGCTATAGAACACATGAACTAATTCTTCCTGTCTAATTGTATTTGTGTACCCAGTGACCAACCTCTCCCCATCCCTCCCTCTCTCCTTACTGTTCCCAGCCTACTCTCTACTCTGTTTCTATAAGGTCAACTTTTTCAGTATTCTGCATATGAGTGAATCACATGGTACTTGTCCTTGTGTATCTGACTTATTTCACTAGAAAACTATCCTTCCATTCCATCCATGTTGTTGCATAACAGGATTTCATTCTTTTTACGACCAAATAATACTCCATTGTGTGTGTGTGGTATGTGTGTGAGCGCACGCACATGCACGCACACCATATTTTGCTTATTGATTCACCCATTGATGGACACCCTGGTTAATTTCACACCCTGGTTAATTTCATATCTTGGTTATTGTTGATAGTGCTGTAACTGCATTTTCAAAATTTATTATGAATAGTATATAGAAAAGCCATTGACTTTTGGGGGATAGTGGGGAGTGAATACAGGGGTGCTCTATTAGCAAGCTATAGCCCTAGCCCTTTGGGGGGTTTATTTTTATTTTATTTTATTTCATTTTATTTGTTTCTTGTGGTGCTGGTCTTGTGTATGCTAGGCAACCACTCTACCACTGAGCCAGAGACTGAGCCCTTATTTTGGTCTGAGACAGGATCTCATTAAGTTGCCGAGGCTGGTCTCAAACTTGAAATCGTCATGCCTTGGTCTCCTGAATAGCTGAGATTACAGGTGTGCACCATCGTGCCATGTATCCAGGTATCATATTAAACTTTTCCTAGCTCTAGTGAGGTTCTTTCTTGCAGTTGATTATTTTGAATTCCTGAATACACATATTGCCAGCTATAAATAATGAAGTATTTGCTTTTTCCATACTGTTTGCATTTAATTGTTTTTCTTTTAGCACATGGGTAAATATATACTTTCAGGACAATGCATATTTGATCCATAAAAAATGGGCAACGTTCTCTTGTTTTTCACTTTAATAGAAATAAATGCCTATTATTTCACTCTAAAATGATTGCCTTCATTTCTGATGTGTGCCCTTTTTCAAGTTATGGAAATGCCTTTTTATTCTTGATTGACTTATAATTTTATTGGGAATGGGGGATAGAGTCTTACCAAAATTCCTTTTCTGGCATCTGTCTAGAAGATAACAAGAGGGTAACATGGTTGTTGTCTTTCTTAATGTAGTTAATTACCAAATGTTGATCTATTCTTGTATTCCTGGAATAAATCTGACTTGGTCATGGTGTTTTGATGTCATTATTTCCTTTAGGACAGGAAACTCCATGTTAACAAGTGCCTCCTTACACTTTTCACATTATGGTATGCTGAGGTAGATAGACAAGATACTCAGGCCAGAGGCAACTGGCTTCTCAGGCATTGCTTGGCTGTACCAAAGCCTTAGGGGATCAAAATTACAGTATACACACAACCTATCCACAGGACACCAACATGCCAAGACACACTTGGGAAATTCTCATTTATTGCTTTCATTGCGTGATGCTCTTTTCCTGATTTGCTATATCAGAATTATGTTCCTCTTATGAATTGACTTTTTCTTTTCATTTTCTACAGTGTAACTTACACACAAACTACTCCTTAAATAATTGGTAATACCAATAAAACCATTTTGTCCTGGTACTTGTTTGGGGGCTAGAAATTTAAATCTTTCCATTTCTTCTGTGCTTATTAGTTTTTCTACCTCTTCTGGAGTCAATCTGGTGAAGACCTGCCCTTTTCATGTAGATTTCCAAATGTATTATTGGAAGTGCACACAATATTGTCTATCGTGTATTAATTTGCATATATATGACAGTATACCATTTTTTAAAATATTTATTTTTTAGTTGTAGTTGGACACAATACCTTTATTTTATTTATTTATTTTTATGTGGTGCTGAGGATCAAACCCAGGGCCTCGCATGTGCTAGGCGAGCACTCTACCACTGAGCCACAACCCCAGCCCAACAATATACCATTTTAATTCATTTCTTTGATAGGACATTCCATAGGTTTGTATATTGTCAGTTATCTGGTTTCTTTTTTAAGAGCAAGCACTTTTAAAATATCAGTTTCTGCTTTTGTTAATTCCTTCTTTTTGCATTCTTGATTTCTATTTGATCTCTTTCTAGATTCTTTCAGTGAATGCTTGGTTTATTTTTTGATCTTTCCTATTTTTTAATTAATGTAGTTAGATTATAAATTGCCCCTAAATATATTGTGTCCCATAGTGTTCACGTGCAGTGTTTTCATAGTCTTTGTTTAGTCACCTGAGTTGTAGTTAAAGCTTTGTTTTCCTTTTTAATCCAAGTGTTATTGAGAAGACTATGTACTTCAGCATGGTTAGGCTTTAGTTGATGTATTTCTCTCCCTCTCCACTGATTGCTACTTATACTGTCTCATATATGGTGAATGTTTTGTGCATGAGTTATACATTTTGGAATATTTTCTTCATCTCCTGTATGTAATAAATGTTCTGTGTGCAATTAAAGCAAATATGTATTTCTTTTTGTTGGGGTAATATTATGTCATGTTTCTACATATTAAACCAAGTTGGTTTGTTGTTATTCAAATTTTCTATTTTGTCTGCTTGGTCTAAATTTTCTGATAAAAGTATGTAAACTCTCCTACTTCATTGTTTTGTCACAGACTCCTGTTTCTAACCATTTTGGTTTACATATTTGAAATCCTTCAGTGCATTAGGTTTCATGGTTGTCTTATTGGATCATCTTAGCTCACAATATAAAGATATCTTCTTTGACCCATAGAATGCCTTGACTTTTCTTTGCTACCTCTACTTTGTTTCTGTTAGCATTTGCCTGGTATTTCTTTATCCTTTTCAATATTCTCAACTTTTCTCTGTTGCTTTGTTTTAGGTGCATCTTTTCAAAATAGCACATAAGGGTTTTTGTTTGTTTGTTTGTTTTACTCCAAGAATGCCTCTCTTTAAATTCACAATTAAAGTTTTCATATTTATTACAATTTGGTACTTTTTATTTATTTTTGCTGGAATTTTATTATTTTTTAATATTTATTTTTTAGTTTTAGGTGGACATGATATCTTTTTTTTTAATTTTATGTGGTGCTGAGGATTGAACCCAGTGCCTCATGCATGCTAGGTGAGCACTGTACCACTGAGCTCCAAACCCAGCCTGAGTTTTATTATTTTTTTATCTTTTTGCTGGATTTGTCAAAGCATTGTACTCCTCTTTCCTATAATTATTTAGAAGTTTGAAATATCACTTTTATTCTAATGATTACACCTATATGTATATCTATGTGTGTGTATATATATGCATATATATATATATATATATATATATACACACACACACACACATAAAGTATACTTTTGTACTGTTGAAACTTTTACGGTGAACATGGAATATCTTTGTAATAAAAAATAGAGAAAAAATATGCTTTTAAATGTGTCTAGTATTGATTCCTTTCTCAGTCCCCTTGCTCATGCTTTCACCACATAAATTTAAGATCCTTCCACCACTCTCTCAATCCTTCACTTTTCCTGGCTTTCCTATTATTGCTACCAGATTAATTTCCTTAAATATCATTTTCCACAGATCACTCAAAAAAGAACACTTCCAATTTCCTAGTTGAACCTGAACTTCTATACCTGACATCCAAGTTCCCCACCACCTTCCCTGTGTCCCCATCTCTGTTCTCTACTTACATACTAATTCCCTGCTTCAGTCAGCTTCATTTCCTCACTAGCTCATACGTCAGCATTTGTTCCTCCTTTACTTGCATTCATTTTGTTTTCTACACTTTTTCTGTTTTCCCAGAGTTCTGCATTCTTGTCTCAGGTTTGTTATGGTGTCCTAATATTTTTCCATCAGAGAACACCTGCATTTTCAGGGAACATTTTTGTCGTAACCCTGTGAGGACAAAATTCATTTTTGACCCTCATACCTTGTAGCATTTGTTTTTTTAAAAAGATGCATTCTGACATATCCTAAAATTACTTGAAGTTGGGATTTATATTAACTCCTCGTCGCACAAAGACTGCCTTACACTTCTAGTTAGTAATAGTGCTGGCAGCCATTACCTCCATTTAACCCTTTCCTCCGTTTGAGTATGCTGAGTCCTCCCTAGCAGAGGAGATTCAGTCTCACTCCTGGTGGGTCATATCAGCAGTTATTTCATGACCTTGAGCTCCTCTGGAAGTTTTTTATCACCTGCTCCAGGCCTGGGGTCCCAACAGAGCCTTTTTATTTCATTTCAGTCAGTTTCTGGAATGGAACTAGGAATGGGGCCCAAGAACTCCAGGCACTGAAAAAACTTATATATATATATATATATATATATATATATATATATATATATATATATATATATTTTTTTTTTTTTTTTTTACCAATATAATGAATTAATCACCTACAGCACTCCCACCCAATAAAACAAAATCTTAAATATACTTTTTACTTTTTCCTCTACTATCTTCTCCAGATGACTGTGTCCCCAAAATTCCTAGCAGCAGGTACAGCAATACTGTTCTGGTAGTGGAATTCTGGTGGACCACCAAAACTGAATTATCTTTGTAATTTGTGGTACTGGGGATTCAACTCATGGGCAGTCTTACCACTGAGCTATTCCTCTTGCCCTTTTAATTTAATGTTTTATTTTGAAATAAGGTCTTGCTAAATTACAGAGGCTGGCCTCCAGTTTATGAGCTTCCTGAGTCACAGGGGTTACAGGTGTGTGTCACCAAACCTGGCTCAAAACTAAATTCTTGATGAACTGCCACCTTTTCATAGATTTTAAAATAATTTTGTTTTTTTACACTATGCCTTTTCTGTTTTAGGACTTTCGCCTAACCATTTTCTTAATTTCCTAGCCACACTATCAGAGATTGAGACACTATTTTCCTGGTTACCACTGTTATCACTGCATCTTCTACTTGTATACACTTCTCTTTTTTTTTTTTTTTTTTTTCTCAAAATGGTGGTATAAAGTCTATGTTTTTCATATCTCAACAAAGTTTTATTTAGTACCTAGGATCCCTGGGGATGTAGCTGCAAATGCCCTCACAGGATGGTGTCCTGACTCCTAAACACACCCCTGCACCATCACCTTTTTCTCTGAGGGCCTAAGGAAGAACCCACACAATATATGTGCCTCCATTTTGAACCAAACTCAACAAGGTCCTGTCCTCATCAGCAACATGGAAAATGAGGTAATATGCAAGTGCCCATGAAATATCTGACCCCTAAGTTCCCAACTAAGGGACTATATCTTGTCCTCAGCCTCTTTCCCTCCTCCCTGCCCCGTACTTCTCTGCTGCCATGAGGTGAGCAGCTTTGCTCCACCATACCCTTCTGCCATGATGATCTGCCCTACACAAGCCCAGAGCAATGGGGCCAGTGACCATGGACTGAAACCGTGAACCAAAATAAATCTTTATTCTCTAAGTTGAATTTCTCAGGTATATTGTCACAGTGATGGAAAGCTGACCAGTACACAATACTGTTGTTTTAATTGCACAAATTTAGCTTTAATGTAAAACTTGAACTCTTCAAAGGTCTTCAGATAATTGCAAATATTTTTATCTCAGTGCCATACTGTTTCATCTTTGCAAGTAGCAATTAAAAATCAGAAAACCCAGCCACATTAATGTCCAAAATTTTCAGACATTAATTTTTTTATCTAGAAGCTCCAAGTACATTCTTGCAATTAGATTCTTTCTGTTCACCTGTATAATTCATAATATTGTTTATCATAAGTACCAACTTATAAAACATCAGAAAATTAACATTGCACATTTCAGTAGGAATTTTGTGTTCAGGTTACATTTACTTAACTGTCTAAATTCATTCAGTCTGCCATAACAACATGTTTTCCTATAAACAACAGAAGATTTTTCTCATAGATCTGGAGGTTGTGAACTTCAAGATCAAGGCAGATTGGATGTCTGGTGAGGGTCTGCTTTCTGGTTCATATATGACACCCTCTCACTGCATCTTCACATAGTGGAAAGAGCTAGAAAGCTCTGTGGGGCCTCCCTTAAAAAGGTACATATACTATACATGAGGGCTTTGCCTTCGTGACCTAATTACATCCCCCAAAACCTCCCCTCCCAATCACATTGGTGATTAGGTTTATACATACAAATTTGAGGAGGACACAAACATTAAGACTTCACCTCTTAACCTCAGTTTTCTTCTTCTCTCACAACCCTCGACAAGCCAGGTAGTGGTGTTCTTTACATGATTTCTTATAAAAACAAGGACAAAGCAAACATTTAAAGTTTTGGTGCAAAGATTTACCCCTTTTATGAGTTAAGATATACCATCTCCACAAGCCAAATTTTGAGTTTAGTGGTGACTTAATGGTCATCCCAGAAAAGAAATACAAAGCCAAAACTTTTTTGTAGGTTACTTGACTGCTAGAACCTGCATTACCTATTATACTATAATAACCCACTTCATATTTCAGTGGTTTAAATCCATAACCCTTAGTTTTGCATATGAGTCCATGAAATAGGCAGGTATTTCTTATTTTGGCTAAACTCACTATGTGTCTGTCGTCAGCTTTGGGTAAGGTAGGAAGCTCTGTTGATCTTGGCTGGATTCTGACATCTTTTGGAGTTTGCTGAGATAATCAGGGTCCCAACCACATGGTCCCTTCTTCCTTCATCAGGCTAATCTAGGCTTGTTCTCAAAGTATGGCAGAGCTCTGACCAGAAAAATAGAAGTATTCAAGGCCTCTTGAGGCCTGTAGATGGAACTGGCATACCATTGCTTTTGCAATGTTCAGTGGGTCAGAACAAGTCACAATGTCACTCCAGATTCAAGGTGGGAGGAAATAAATTGCACACTTTAATGGGAAGAACTGCAAGGTTACATTGCAACAGGTGTGAATGTTGGAGTCCATTAATGATGTCCATCAATGTACTTAATCCACCAGAGTTTCCCTTCTGCCCCCAATTAACTTTATCTGTCCTGCACACAAAGTACACACTCCCAAGAAGTTAATCTTCCCTTGATACAGTGAACACACAATGATGAGAAAAGGACAAGACAACCATGATCAATCCTCACATTCAAAAAGAATGCAAGGCACACAATAGTCACTGGTTTAAATGATTCAAATATCTCAGAATAAGGATGCTAAGGGATGAATGTGTTCCTTGATTACAATATGGTTCTAATCACTGTAAGAGGTCACACTGTTTGTTGT
Organism: Marmota flaviventris; assembly: GCF_047511675.1. Taxonomy (NCBI): domain Eukaryota; kingdom Metazoa; phylum Chordata; class Mammalia; order Rodentia; family Sciuridae; genus Marmota; species Marmota flaviventris. Next base: position 122,423,280 of record NC_092518.1, read on the forward strand.
TCTCCATGGATGTTGGCTCTGCCTTCCTAGAACATCTCAGATATTCTTTCTTTATCTTGATGACTTCCAAAGGAGGTATACCCCTTGAGAACTTTCTCAGCCTGCTTGCTGTTCATAGAAAGTTGGGGACCCAAAGGCCTCTTTGTATTTTGAATTATTTAGTTCCTGTTAGTCCAGATTGGTGACACTTTTTTTTCCAATACAATCCCCCCAAATATTTGAACTTTCTATGAATCTGAATCAACATTAGACAAAAACTCCATCCACAAAGCTTTTTGAGAAAAGCTTTCTCTCAGGTGTAATCCCATTTACTTTGGGCATGTCAGTCTGCTGTGGGACAATAGCCTTAAGATTCTTGGAAGTCTTTTTGTGTTTTTGCTATTAAGTACCACCTTGATTCTCTCAAAAGTATTATTAAAGTGTTTTATAATTATGATTTGTATCATCTTTAGATTTTAAATAGACTGGGTTTTTTTGTTTGTTTGTTTGTTTTTGGTAGTTTTTTGTTTGTTTTGGGGGTAATACCCTCATTTGGATTGAGAAGCTGGAGAAAATAAAGTTTATTTTTCAAACTGTTCAATTTTAGCTCTCTTATAGCCCCTAGAATTCTACTTACAAACTAGCTGTTCCTTCTTACACAGCTCAGAATAACCAAGTGACATGTTCGATATTCTTCATTGATATCTCTGTATTGAAATTGACAAGTTCATTAGGAATATTTAAATTATATTAAACAACAGTTTTTCCAATTATTTTACTATATAAGTTGCTACATCTATAATAAAATTTTTCTCACCACTTTTTAGAGTTTTCTAGATCAAAACCAGACTCCACACTTCCTAATGTGAAGGGCTGCAAGGTCACATTACAGGAGCTAGGAAGGCTGTCACTAAGATCAAGTACTGCATATGGTTTTGCTAAAAGTCAGGTACTAGACTTTGTGCTGGGACCTGAGCACCTTTTCCACAGTTACCTTTGTGTAAATGTCAATTTCCTATACCTCTTGGGAAATTTCCCAAAATCTGAAAGCTTTTAACTTTTAACTCTTGGATCTCTTAAGAAGCACGTTTATTTAAAGCAAGGCAGACAGCTTGGCATCATGCTACTGCCACCTACCCACCTTTGAGGTTGGCAAAGTAGCCACAGAAACCAAGGCTTCAAAATAACATTTTAATATGACACACAAGATTAGGGAGGAAAATCCTACCTAAGACTTCTAGCCACAGAGTGAAAGTCTGGGAAATATTATTTGTTTGTTTTTAACTTGCCAACTTATTTTATTTTATGGTTGTTTTATTAAAAGAAAAAAACCACGTCTGAGGCAAAGAGTTGGTTGTTTAATGCTTTAGTTGAATTGTCTCAAGATTTTTATTTTTCCAAGTAGAAATTATCTTTGTTCTATAGGAAACTTGTTCTGAAATCTTTTTGTTTGAATTTAAAGAGCTAAATTAATTTATAATACATTTTTACAAGTTACAATACTTCAAGGCCATAGCTCTCTTTCAGATTATTTTTGTAAAAAACAATTATATTGCATATGTTAAAGAAGAGTATTCACAGTTTTTTTTCTAAAAACAAACTTTCATTCTTTTCCCTTTCAATTAAGGAATTTCTTGAATGTATACTCACTTTTTCCTTCCTCTGAATCTTTTGCCCTATTTGTCTTTTGGGTCCAACTGATTCCAGTTAGGGGAATAGCTAATGAACTCTATTATTACAAGGCCTCTTCTCCAAAGGAAAATTCCACAAGAATCTAGCAGTTTTGTGTCTTGGGATATTGAGTTTCTTCACAGTTCAGCTCAGGTCACCATTTTTTCTTTCATTTTACCAGTGTTTCTTCCCAAATCTGAGAGTGGTAGTGATGGGCTTCTTTAGGGCAGTCTCACTTCTGACACCAACTACAGAATCTAATGAATATTATAAATTGGTGAAAAGATACAAAAGCACTCATGCACACACATAGACGCACATGTACATAGTAAGATAATATATATTACATACTAGTTTTGCATCATCAGTTCATCTGTTGACAGGCCCCTGGGCTGAATTCATATATATCTTGGCTATTGTGAGAATAGCATCACAATAAATACATATGGGTATGCAGGTGTGACTTTTGTATGATGACTTCATTTCCTTCAAGTATATAGGCAGGAGCAGTGGTTCAGCTGGATCATGTGATAGTTCTGTTTTTAGTTTTTCTGAGGAATATCTATAGTGTTTTCATTGCCCACAGCAAAAACAATAAGTTTGCAAAAGGGTTTGCAATTCCAGGTACTGGACAGAGAGAAAACAGAAGAGATGTAGAATGTGAGGATTATGAGGGAGGAGAGAAAATAGAAGAAACAAATTAAAGCAAGAGTGAAAGAACATTAGAGATTGGCTGTTAGAAGAAAAAAGAGAAAGAGATTCAAGGGAAACACGTGAGTGAGAAGAAAAAAATACATAAACATAACCGAAATATACTAATCAAATATCATAGCCTTCAAAAGACTGAGCCATGAAAAATAACTGCCTTCAGGGCTGGGGCTGTGGCTCAGCGGTAAAGCTCTTGCCTAACATGTGCGAGGCCCTGGGTTCGACCCTCAGCATCACATAAAAATAAATAGATAAAATAAAGGTATTGTGTCCAACTAGAACTCAAAAATAATATATTTTTTTAAATTGCCTTCAAAAAAAATGCTAGAAATGAGAAAAAAGAGACAAATATGTCTTTGTATAAGTGTCTATAAACCAGCCAGGTCACAATTACACAGAAAAGAGAAAAATTCTCAATGAAAAGTTAAAGAATTGTTTCCGTTGGAGTTACAAAAAGTCATGGTTTCCCTTCTTAGCAGTGCTAGGTGGGGTGGGCTGGAGCATGATACCTGGTCCACCCTCTGGGTGGGGTTCTTCAGGTTGAGAGGAAATCCTGTAGGCAGAGCTCCTGGAGGCTGGGTTTATGCTTAGGTCACCTCCAGGTTCTTTGTTGAATGGCGATTGGTCTGAAGATTTAAAATCAGTGCACCTGCAGGGCCCAGCAGCTGCTGGTCAATACTTGGGAACTGCACCTCAGGAATCTCCCTTGAGTTCCACTCCTGTGGCAGAGGAGCCAACCTTTGGCCCTCTACCACCTGAGGACCCTGTCTTTCCTGGACTCAGATTCAATCCCCAAACTCAGTCATTGCTGCCTCTGTCCTTTTGAATTCCAGGCCAGGCTAGGCGTGTCTCTCCCAGCCCGTCCTGGGAGTTGCTTGACTCAAGGGGCAGTGGGGAATCAGGTGGGTTGTCACGGCCTGTATTCCCCTGTGTAAGCCCCTCTCCAATTTGAATTTCTCATGGCCTCTTAGACGTACTCTATGACGTTCGGGGTGGGTTTGTCAAGCCTGATTTTTGGACCCAGATCAGGTTTGCCAGGACTAAGCTCCCATAGCTAAAGGCCCCACTGCGTATTTGCAAGATGGCTTCCTCCTCTGTTCTCTGCCGGCTGCGGGGGAAAGACTTGGCTTCTGGGTCAGTCTGGCAGTATCTTTGATCTCTGATCTTTTCTGCTACAGGCCTCCTAAAATTGTGGGTGTCCTTTATTCACTATCCCTCCACTTTGCCTGTGAAGGGACTGCTCTGTATTTTGTGCCCCGCTTGGGTTGTCAGGTTTGCTTCCCCCGCGTCCAGGCCTGTGGCGCAGCTACAAAATGGCTCCTTCCTGGTTTACAGGCTTCCAGGGGTGATGTGGCTTCTTTCTAGCACAAGGATATTGTGAAGCAGGCCTTTCAGGTTAGTCTGGCAATGTCTCTGGTCTCTGCTTTCTCCATACCCAGACACACCGTACACCTCCTAAAATGTGGCTTCCTTTAATTCTCTTATCCCTCTACTTTGCTGGGGGAGCGGGAGCTGTTCCAGCAGGCGCTGGTGGCGGCAGTGGCAGTAGTAGTGCTGGTGCTGGGGATTTCTTCCCTATCATCTCCAGCCTCCTGAGTCCCTGATCTGCTTTGAATGTCCAACATTAATTCCCAATAAAGTGCCCCCATTTTATTCACCCGCCTTGCTGAGAAGCTGCCTACCTGCTTTCTTGGTTTCACACCACTAAGCAGCCAGTAAAGGGACCTCCTCTATTCTTCCATCTTGATCTCTCCAACCTTGAGTTCATTTTTGTACAGGTGAGAGATGAGGATCTAGTTTCAATCTTCTACATGTAGATATCTAATTTTCACAGCACCATTTTTTGACAAGGCTGTCTTTACTGTATGTTTTTTGACATCTTTGTCAATAATCATTTAGCTGTAGATGCATGGGTTTATTTCTGGTTCCACAATTTGGTTCCATTGGTCTATGTGTCAGTTTTTATGCAAATACCATGCTGTTTTTGTTACTATGGTTCTATAATATGTTCTGAAATGAGATATTGTGAAGTCTTCTAGCATTCCTCTTTTTACTCAGGACTGCTTTGACTATTAGGGGTATTATGTACTTCCATGTGAGTTTTCTCTAGTTCTGTGAATACTGTATTTTGATAAGGATTGTACTGAATTTGTAAATCAGTTTAAGTAGTATGGTCATTTTAACAACATTGATTCTCCCAGTCTATGAATATGAGAGGTCTTTCCACTGTTTAATGTCTTCTTCAATTTCTTTCTTCAGTATTTTCAAATTTTCATTGTAGAGGTCTTTCACAATTCTCAATTTGGTTTATTCCTAGGTATTGTATTTATTTATTTATTGTGTGTGTGTGTGTGTGTGTGTGTGTGTCTATAGTGAATGGGATTTCTTTCTTAGCAAGTTCATTATTGGTGTATAGAAAAGCTACTGATTTTTTTGTATGTTGATTTTTTTTTATCTTGCTACTTTACTGAATTGTTTTTTAATCAGTTCTAGTTCTAAAATTATTTGGTAGAGTCTCTTGGATTTTCTACATATAGAGTCATACCATTGGCATACAGGGATAGGGATAAACTGACATCTTCCTTTTATAGTCATATGCCTTTTATTTTAGTAACATATCCTGATGGTTCAATTTTCTAGCTCATATGTGAACATTTCTTCTAGATTTTTCATTTTATTGGCATACATTTTTCAAAACATTCTCACCACTCTTAATATGGTACTAGAAATTTTAGCCAGCACAAAGAGGAAGAAGTCCATTAGAATAGAGGAAGGGGAACAGGGGGAGAAGGGGAGGGAAAGAGGAAGCACTGGGGACTGAAATGGAGCAAATTATAGTGTATGTACATATGATTACATCAGAATGAGCCCCACTATGTGTATAACTATGATGTGCTAATAAAAACAGAAGGCTTTTTCTTTTCCTTTCTATTTTTTGGAATAATTTGAGCACTAATGTTAGTTCTTCTTTCCAAGTCTGGTAAAATTCAGCAGTGACTCCATCTAGTTTTGGGCATTTCTTTGTTATGTAGTGTTGAATTTAATTCCAGTTGGGCTTCATAGTGTAATCTCCCTATGGATTCTTGGACTATAGTTAATTTGTTTTTATACAGTGTGTACCATAACAAAACATAAGGGACCCACTTTCTCTGTAGGTCTCCCAAGAGTAAGGTCCGTCTTTTAATTCTGGCAGGTGTGGTATAGACAGAAGAGTACAAGGGCTGCACCCTCTGTTAATCCTCAAATGGGTATGGAAGCCCTATCAAGTGATATTTTCTCAGGCACTTTGATATTGGGCTAACCATTTATACCCTCTCTGAAATTTTATGGTTTTGCTCTTTTTTTAAAAAAAAATAGCCACTTTTATTATTTAATCATCATCTATTATTATTTCATTTCAGCAACCATGTCTTTAATTTTATCTGGAATTTATTTGGTTCCTTGTGCAAGGGGAGAATCAGTTTTCACTCTCTTTCTACCAATGTTCAACCAGATGGCCCAGCAGCCATTAGGATACTGCAGTACTGGATCACTGATTAATTACATTGGTATATATAGGCTGGTTGTTCCTGACCAGTTACTCATGCTACTTTTCTGCTGTGGCAGTAGATCATACTGTTTTACTAACTAGAGTCATAAAGCATATTTTCAAATTCTAGGAACAAGAATTCCACTTATTTAAAAGTCATCTGGTCTTGAGTTCATTCTTCTGAGTGGATCTTAGAATAATTTTAAATTGACATTTAATTTACCTCTAAACCTAAATAAAGAATACCTAACATCTTCACAGAATTTGATTTGGATATCTAGGAAAATTGCATTTCTCTCCATTGACTCAAGTCTCTTTATGTTGCTCGAAAGGTTTTCTTCATATAAGTCCCCATTTTTTTTTTTTTTACCTAAAGATTAGCTCTGTATATTTTATTTTGTTGCTATTATAAGTTGTTATCTTTTTCTAATTAATTGTTGGTGGTACGTAAGAAGGGCAGTGACCTTTGTAGTTTAAATGATTATCTAGTTATTTAAGACAAATCATTATTAATTTAATTATTTGTTAATTCTCATGGATTTTTGAGGAGTACATGTTCTCTCAGTGATTAGGCTTTCTCTGGCTGTCCTCCTCCTCCTCCTTCTCAATTCTTCAGTTTTGCTCTTTATCCTTATAATTTACAAAGCATGTGCATCCATTAGTTTTTATTGTACAGCTACATGAAAATTCTGTTGTTTGGCAGTTTGGGCTGAGCTCATCTGGGCAGCTTTTCTGCTATTATTTTCTGCTATTATCTTCTATTATTCATGCACCTTCAGTTAGCTGTAGTGAATGGCCTTGCTTGTCTAGGGATTGGCTAGGTGTCATCTAGGATGACAAGAATGACTAGATCTCATAATCCACAACACCAGTCTGGGCTTACATGGTAGTTAGGGGTTTCAGGAACAGCAAGGAAGCAAACTTGGCTGTGCAAATGCTTTATTTTCCAGCTTGTACTTCCATCATATTTGTTAGTATCCTATTGGCCAAAGCAAGTCACATTGCCAACTCAGACACGGGGAGTGAAGAACTAGATTGTACTTGATGGAAGGATCTCAGATATCATATTGCAAGGGCAAACATGCAGAAAGGGGAAGAATGGCTAAACATTTTTACAATCTACCACATTCTTCTTCCTCATTTCATCCCCTAATCCTCCCTTCATCCAGACTGACCTTGCTTTTCCACAGAAATGACAGGCATGCTCTCACCTCAACGCTTTTTTTTTACCTCCTGATCCTGGTCTTTTCTGTCACATATCCACATAACTAGTTCCTTTGGCTACTTCAAGACTATGAGTCAGCAATTTAGCTAGATCTCAGCTTGGCAATTATTTTGGTCTTGCCAGAGTCATTCGTATGACTGTGATCACCTGGTAGATCAGCAGGGTACTAGAAGGCATCAGATGTAATAGCTTGTGTCTGTTCCACATGACTTTCAACCCATCAGACTAGCCTGGGCTTGTTCACAAAATAGTCATGGTTCCAAGCAAGTAAAGAATGTAAGCTTTTGGGCTGGGGTTGTGGCTGGGTGGTAAAGTACTTGCCTAGCATGTGTGAGGCCCTGGGTTCAAGCCTCAGCACCACATAAAAATAAATAAATAAAATTAAGGTATTGTGTCCAACTACAATTAAAAAATAAAAAAAAAAAAGAATGCAAGCTTTTGTAACAGGGATCCTTTTCATGCTTTGAGTATAAACTTTACATGTTTTTTTTTCCCTTCTCTTCTACTCCTCCCTAACACCAGGGGAAACAAGACTAACATTTTTGCCATCCCAGGCTAGGATATTTTGTCCTTCACTACCCATAAGAGTAAAGAAACTCCAGACCTGGGTACTGGAACCATATGCAAGGGCACGAGTTGGCCATCACTTTTATCTGCTGATAGTAATACTTGAATCCCAGCCCTCCGTTCCCCCTGGCAGTTAGAACTACAGCATTTGTGAACTTAGTCTGCTGCTTTTCTCATTGGATAGCAAATAATAAAACTTCTTTTTCCTTTTTTCACAACTTTGTCCTCAATACTGGATGGGTATTGGGGACAAAGACCAAGCTTTTGGTATCAGTTTCTTGAGACATAGCTTAGAACTAGCATGGCGTTACTCTTACCACATTCTGTTGGTTAAAGGAAGTCACAAGGCCAACCTAGAGATGCCACTTTTGATGGAAGAGGCTTCAGTCACATTGCAAAAGAGGTGGATAGTGGGAAGGGAGTAATTATGACTTTTCTTGCAAGCAACATGCCATAGTAGTTCATTTCAGAGCAATAATCTGAAGACTACATCTTTAGACAGGGAAGTATATCTTCTGTTATTCCTTTAATTATGTTTTCCCATCTCTCCTTTCTCATTTTCATCACTTAGAATCCATGTTAAATCAATACTGACTGACTTTTAGTTCTCCATAGTTCACCAACTTTTTTTTTTTTTAGCATTACTATCATTACCCTCAAAATATTCTGAAGTAATCTTTACTGCAAACTTCTAAATTTCTAATTTGATTCCCTACTGTGATTCCTTCTCTATTTAGACCTTCTTTTTAGGTATTTTTTAAAATTTTTTTAAGTTGTAGTCAGACACAATACATTTATTTTATTTTTATTCATTTTTATGTGGTGCTGAGGTTTGAACCCAGCGCCTTGCACGTGCTAGGCGAGCACTCTACTGCTGAGCCACAATCCCAGCCCCGAATTTTTCTTTTTTAATCAGGAAATTATCTGTATATATGACCATAATATATATTATATTATCCCAAAACTATTTTCTTTCACAATTATACCTTTATTTCACAGGAGCTTGTTCTATTCTTTTATGGACAAAATATTCCCTTGAATCTTTCTGTTTTTTTTTTTTTTTTCCTGAAGTTTTCTTTTGTTTCTTGCATTCATCCTTTGGGGTTAATTTTTCTCTTCAGTTTTACATCACTTTTCATGCTGTTCATTACCTTCATGTAATGGGCAATGTTTTATTTTTCAGCTCACTTCCTCGGTTGCTCCAATTAATCACCAGTGACCAAAGTAGAAATACTACTGTGGTTGTTATTCACTCTGGATCATGTAACACCAAGTTCTCTGTTTGAGAAACAGTTTACTAGAAAGCCAGTACTTGTAATTGGAATTATTGTCATTTATAGTATCTGACCATGTGATGGGGACTCCTGTTTACCACTGTTTGATTTTTGTCTCATTAGCATGTTAATGCATGTGGCAGGGATTCCCTGACAGCAGTCATAGAGATCTCCTGCTGCCCCACAGCTATAGCCGATTTGGAGCATATTGTTATGAGTGTTTCCTGTCTGGCCTCCAAGGGGAATCTCATGTATTTTATTTAGCCTATATTTTGAGAGACCATTCTAAACATACTTTATAAATTTGGTGAAAATGCATCTAGCCATTTGCATATGATATTGATATGTGTTGATAACACAATATTGATTATGATTTAGAATAATTAAAACCTAATTTAAAATATTTTGAGGTATTTCATAGCATATTTTTTATATATGTGCAGTGAAAGAATGCACCTTTATACTGTCTGAATTTATTTATTTATTTAGGTTCTGGGATTTGAACCCAGGGGTGCCTAACCACTGAGCCACATACCCACTCCTTTTTATTTTTTTTAATTTCTAGACATGGTCTCCCTAAGTTGCCTGGGGCCCTGCTAAGTCATTGAGGCTGGCTTTGCACTCCTGATCCTCCTGCCTCAGCCTCCCAAGCTGCTGGGATTACAGGCATGTGCCACCATGCCCAGCCTGTCTGAATTTTCTAAACACATGTGTAACTTTTAAAAAATGTTATTTGGGGTTAACTGATAGTAGGGTTATGGATAATTTTTGTTTCCTTTGTTATATATTTTGAATAAAAAGAAATAAAATGCCACTTAAAAGCAAATTATGTGGGGCTGGGGATATGGCTCAGTGGTAGAGGCTTCCTAGTGAAGCCAGAATTAGACAGATAGGTAAATTGAGTCAGGTTGGATCAAGGAGGCCAATTTTGAGTGACTCTGGCAAGCTGGAGACTGTCCCCTGAGGGATTGAAATGTTAATTCCTTCAGAGCCCTTCCTCCACCCTTATCAAGAACCAGCCACTGCTCCAACCTGTTGCCAAGGTAACCTGTGGCAGGAATTGCCCCTCCCTACAGGGAGCTATAAGGTTGTTAATTAATGTGTCCTGGGCTGCTCCATCCTGCCCTTCCCCCTTCAGCCCACCTGTTTTTTGGCCATGGACCAAGCATTTCCTAGGCCTAGTCACGTATGCAGGAAGGAGAAAGGTAAGGGGAAGGGGGAGGGGGCAGGAGAAATGAAGGAAGCCTAGGACTTATAAAAAAGGGCAGAACACCTTGCTTCTGGGGATACCAGGATACCAGCTATGGCTCCTTTCTCCCTCCAGGGAGAAGTCTATATTACCCCTTTTTATTTATTTATTTTTAAAATATGTTTTTAGTTGTCAATGGATTTTTATTTTTAAATTTATTTATATGCGGTGCTGAGAATCGAACCTAGTGCCTCACCCATGCCAGGGAATCGCTCTACCACTGAGCCACCACCCCAGCCCTACCCCTTTTTAAATAAGCCCTGCTTTATATGCTTGCCTAGGGGTGCTTCTCTAATGTTGAAACTTTAACATGTGAGGAAGCAGGACTCCTCACTGATAACTGGTGGTATCACTAGCACGTGCAAGGCCCTGAGTTCAATCCCCAGCACCACACACACACACACAAAAAAAAAAAAAAAAAAAAAAAAGCAAGTTACGCAATAGTAGTAGTTCAACAGTGTTAACATGCATAGAAAAAAATGGGAGAAAATGTTTCAAAATGCTACTGATGGTTATGGATGACTTTGAAAATCTTTTCTATATACTTTAGATTTCTTTAATGAGTATATAAATTTTCCTAAGCAGAAAATTTAAACATTTTAATGAAAGTGAGTTTCATAAGATAAACAAAAACATGGGACTTATGTTTTGTACCATGTAATTTATGAGTTTATCATTACAAAGTTGGTACATGAAATTGCTGGCTTAACCCTTTAAATGTGGGAGGATTCATGCATTTCTGGAATTACTTATCATTGTAATGTTGATGCTTAAAATCATTGGTTTTCTTTCTCTTTAACTACAGGATCATTGATATTCTGGAATAGTTAGGGAAAACAACTTTTGCTTTGCTGAAACATTGAGGATTAAATAGAGAAGATAAAGAACTTGTATTTATAGTTTGGTTTCATCTAGCACCTGGCCTTCTAATATTTTCAGGTGGAAGGGTTCTATGTCTTAAAAATCATTGCATTGTCTATAATGCCTAGTGTAAAACAGTCACTAAAGTAATACGTGATATTGAAAAAAGTAGTATAGTTCATTTTCTGATACTGCCTGGACTGGTTATTTGACAGTAAACTTGTTCTTTTACAATAATGGAGAACATCAGGAAATCAAGGCACAAAAAGGTTATACATATCTTGCCCAAGATCACACAGCTTAAAAGTGTGAGGGTCGGTGTCTTAATCCTTTTTGTGCTGCTATAACAGAATGTCAGATGCAATAAAGGATAATTTATAATGCACACAAACTTATTGGCTTATAGTTATAATGCACACAAACTTATTGGCTTATAGTTCTGGATCAAGGTGCTGGCATCTGGCAAATGCATCCTCATAAAGATAGAAGTTGGAAGGGCAAGAGTGCAGGAGAGTGAGTTCACTTTTTTTAACAGCACTGATGCTACCCCTGAGGGTGAAGCCATCATGGATTAATCCCCTCTCAAAAGTCCTGCCTTGTAATACTGTTGTGATGGCAATTAACTTTCAACAGGAGTTTTGGAGGGGACAAATATTCAAGCCATAGCATTTGGGCTATAAATTCAGGTTGTCTGGCTCTGTAGCTTTCTATGTCAAGCAGCCCAAGAGATTTGGCTGGTAAACAAACAAACACAATTAGTCCAGATAGATTCAGACAAGATAGACAGCAAAAGCAAGATAATGACAGTGTCAGCTACCCATTTTGAGAAGCCAACTGCACAGAGTAGCTGTGCAGTCTGATCGTTTACAGTTCTCCCCCAAGGGAATTAACATGGACCACTCCTCCCCACTCAACTTCCAAGAAATCTGTTGAGTGGGCAAAAGAGTCCGTAGAGCAAGTGAGAGAGGGCAGCTGACCAATAGCAATAAGTTAGAGGTTTAGTTGATAAGCCCATGCGGCAGCATGCGGGTGAGGAGCTTGGTCATGGTTTACCAAGCACCATGTAACATTTTAGGGAGGGATTATACAAGGCTGAGGTGTCCCTGAAGGAAAGCATTGTGTCAGAAGAACTGCTGAGTCCAAATCAGAAAAAAATGTTTGCGTAGCCATTATAAGATTATATTACCTGCTCTTGAAAGTTTAGACAGGTATATTGTGGCAATAGGCCTCGAAGAAGTCACTAAAAAGATCCACTAAAAAGTCACTAAAAAGAAGTCACTAAAAGTCACTAAAAATATCCCTTGTCGTCCTCGTACAATTCCATTTTTATGATAATTTTTCTCAACTTGCCTAGTTTCTTAGCCTTCCTAAGATAAATTAGCCAATATAGTTTGTCTTTAGAAGACCATGGAAATGACACTATAGCTAATTTCTTGGTATGTAATAGTTGAATATAAATTCAAGAAGAAATGTGAAAAATCATATTTATGAGTAGTGGAAAATGTGTATAATGTGGAGATTCTCTCCAATTAAATTTCTTTTTCTTCCAGATGTGCATATATCATGGATGAAGAACTACATGAATTAATAGCCAGATATGTTAAGCTTTACAAATAGGAATTTTTTCCATTGAACCCTGGTTTAGTTTATGCTTCAAAACAAACCTTGAAATTAACCAAATTAATGAGAACCCCATATGGGGAACATGCTTATTGAAGCTCAAGCAAAAACGGACACAAAAAACAAACCCCCAAATTGGAAGAGTACTAATAGGAACTCAGAGGATTAGTCTCTAAGACCAATTCACTGATCTGAACTACTATGAACTACTATGTCCTTGCCTTTGAGTTGTGGAGCTTGACATAGTGAATCAGATTTCCATAGTGGTGTAAGGGTAAAAGAAATTGAAGTTAAAGTGTAAAAGTTAAAGGGTAAAAGACCGGGCATTGTAAAGTTTCTGGGCTGCAAGGCCTGAGTTAAAATGTAAAGGATTAGGTATTGTTAGGTTTCTATGCTACCTGCAAAACCTGAAATTCCTGTAGCTGTTAAGATAATGCTGGGAACCGCCCAGTAAATATTCCCCCTGACCGCTTGGTTGTCTAATAACTCAGGGCTCTGTATGATCTTGCACGTAGGCATTGCAGGGCCTGGACCAATCAGTTTGAATGTAACCCCCTCCTTAGGAATGACCTATCACCCCCGCCTGACCTGTTCCCGCCAATGAATGAACTAATCATGTCTCAGAATTATTATTTGACTTTCCCGCGGTGTATGATGGTTTGTTAAAGGAGTCTGTGATGTATGTAAAATCCCCGCCCTCCCAAAAAAGTGTACTTAAGCAGTGCTCAGCCCCTGCTCGAGGCTCTGGGCTGTTCTCCCTTCTTGGGTGAGCACGGAGCCCCAGCATGCTGGTTCAATAAATCCCCTTCTGCCAATTGCATGAGTGGTCACTTGGTGGTCTCTTCCTCCGACGCTTCGCCAGACCCTTACAGTGGACCTCAATGCATTAGCCTGTTTTGGAAAATCGGGTAGTTCCTCAGAACAGTAGCATGTTTATTGCATACTGTCCTTTTGCTATCTCATTGAACTGTTGTTGTTCATTACTCAAGTAGTTCCCAGTATTGAGGTTACCTAAACCCATAGGAGGAAATGTATGATTTCTGCAGTTCACAGTTGGACAAATCTCAATTGCTACTTTCTGGGAAGCAGTGTTGGTTATGACAAATAGGACTTCAGTCCAAACAAATAGTCATGATCTATAATGGAATTGTGAAAAGATTTGGAATTAATGAGTTTGAAGAGGTACCCCAAATTTCTACTTTGCTTTTGAGTAAATCTTGTAAAGGATCCCTGTGTATTTGGAATACAGGATATGGATTCATAGTCCTGACTTTCAGAAATGTCTTTAAAACCTATAAGGCTGCAATCTTTAATTTTTTAAATTTTTCTTTAATTGACAAAGGAATTAAGAAGCAATTTCTGGTTTTATACTTCATTGCCTCTAAGCTTGCTTTCACATTTAATTCTCATGTTATATACATTTTTAATAATTTAATATTTGAAGTATAATAAAGCTAAAAAGTTGCAGACATTCTAATATGGGAAATCAAAATCGGAATTAAACTACTGTCTGAGTCAGTAGAGAGATTTTGAAGAGTTAGTGTAAGGAATAAAATTGCCTTAGGGTTTTTCTTTCAAAAGGTTTAATTTGACTATTGTTTTTGAATATGTAATAGAAATGTTAATCTTGTGACTTAATTTAGTGTTGGTTTGGGTGTGAGGTGTCCCTCAAAAGCTCATGTATGAGACAATGCAAGAAGGTTTAGTTAGAGGTGAAATGATTGGGTTAATTTACTAATCAGTGAGTTAATCTCCAAATAGGGATTAACTGAGTGGTAGCTAAAGGCAGGTGGGGTGTGGCTGGAGGAGGCAGGTCATTGGGGCATGACTTTGGGGTATATATTTTGCACCTGGGAGTAGAGTCTCTCTCTCCACTTCTCTCTGTCACCCTCTTCTGCCCTGAAGGTTAGCCTCACCTCCAGCCCCAAGGAATGGAGCCAGCCTTCTATGGACTGAGAACTCTGAAACTGTGAGCCCCCAAATAAACTTTTCCTCCTTTCTAATTGTTCTGGTCAGGTCTTTTAGTCACAGCAGCGAAAAAGGTGACTAAAACATTTAGTCACGTAGAAAAAGAGAGAACCATGTTGGTAAAAGGTTTATGAATTAAGTAATAGCAATGGCACTGATAAGCCCAGTCTCAAACATGATGTGATTCTATTGCACTAAGCACATGATTTACTTTGACTGTTGGTGTAAATACCATCTTGTATGATTTTTTCCCCAAGATTATATATAAGTTCCTCCCAAAATATATTTGAAACAGGCTTAGGAAGGCAGAGAAGCAGCTGTTAGAGCAGTGACTTGGCTTCTATTCTTAACTCTGCTACAATTTAACTATTGTTACTTGGGGAAAGTCCCTTCTCTGCCATGGTCCTAAAATTCTTTATTTTCATCACATAGAGATTAGACCAGAGGCCCTTAAGGGATACTGCTGAGCACTAAGTATCCACCTGATAGATTATAAATGAATCTAAAAGTATGAGTTCTTTCCTCTGTTGTTTCAGGCAAGTGGCACACAATTCCAGAGACTGTTATTTTATGTACAACTAGAAGAATCTACTTTTTAAACACTCATACAGAGTGCTATACTGCACTAAGCAATTTACAAATACTGGTAAACCTATTTAGTTCTCATAAGAACTGTTAGGTAATTTTATAGATGGGAAGCTGAGGTACAGAACTTAGGTAATTTGCCCAGGGCACAAAGCTAGTAAGTGGCAGAGTTATTAGCAGTCTGGCTCTGAAGTCCCTGTTCTTAACCATTATCCTATACTATTAACCTACTCAGAATGTTTAAAAGTTTCCAAAACTTGATATTCCTAAAGTAAAATCAGTACATGGCTTAGGTTTGCTGAACACTCAAATTCAGAATTAAAGGTTCCCACAGTGTCTCTTTACACACAGCCAGCTGCTGGAGCTCTCAAGGTTTGCAGGAAGAATGTTTTAATAGCAGTCTATTTTCAAAGTTGTCCTGAGATGGTTGTGGTTTATCATGGCTATTTTCTTGCATTTTATTTTTTTTAATATTTATTTTTTAGTTGTAGTTGGATACAATATATTTAATTAATTTACTTATTTTTATGTGGTGCTAAGGATTGAACCCAGGGCCTCACCCATGCTAGGCAAGTGCTCTACCGCTGAGCCACAACCCCAGCCCCTATTTTCTTGCATTTAAAACTTTAAGTTACTGTTGGTGTGTTTTGATGAATATTGTCATCAACAATATGCTTTTCTTCATTCTCAGTTTTCATATCATTCCAATGTAGACTTACCAACAGTAAGAAAGAGGCCCATTGCTGAGTTCTCAATGACCTCTCTCTTAGCTATAAAAGACTGTAAAAGCTTTGGGATTACTTATTCCTTGTTTTAATGCTCATTCTCTTTATATCCTATATTGGCAGGTGAAGAGAATGGAGGACATATTTATTCTTGCAGTTTCATCTTATTCCTGCAGTCACTCATAGAAAATTTTAAGAAGGCCCAGCACTGTGGAAAGAATGCTGAGGATTAAATTGTTATATGGCACTATATTTTCACATCTTGAAAACAACAATCCACCTTAGCGAGACCCTGTCTCTAAATAAAATATTTTTAAAAAGGGCTGGGGATGTGGCTCAGTGATTAAGTGCCTGTGGGTTCAATCCCTGGTAACAAACAAACAAACAAAAAAACGAAACCAAAACAACAACATAAAAACAACCCCATGATCTAGTGGAAAATTTAGGTTCTAATTTTAGTGAAAAAGAAATATACTTCAGTTTATGCTTTTTTTTTTCTAATCATTATAAAGGTCTAGACCAAACCTATTACATTCCACAGCAAAATTTGTAGTCCATATCAAGCAGCATGTCTTAGATTTCAGGAGATGTGATAAGTTCAGAAATGAAATATCAGTGTACCCAGTAAGTCTCAAATTAGAACAATTTCCATGACAACTTGTTTGCTCTTCTTTAATAAAACATTTGCACAGTTCCTATACAGAATCTGCATTCTGCTTTTTGGCTCCTGGTGTGTTATTTTACATGTGAGATGTCATATGTTTTAATTCTGGTATCACATGCTGATATTTTTAGATATAGCAAAACGTTGCTATTCCTTGACTGTGAAGTAATTCCTAAGGAAATTAGGTCATTTGTCTTATCATTAACAAATATTATATAGAAAGATTAGTGTTATGGTTTGGATGTTTGGTGTCCTCTAAAAGCTCATGTGTGAGACAATGCAAGAAAGTTTAGAGGTGAAATGATTGGGTTACGGGAGCCTTAACATAATCAGTGCATTAATCCCCTGATAGGGATTAACTGGGTAGTAACTGAAGGCAGGTAGAGTGTGGCTGTAGGAGGTAGGTCCTTGGGGACATGCCTTTTCAGTATATTTTTGAGAGCTGAGCTTAGTCTCTGTCTCTGTTTCTTAATCATCATATCCTGAGCCACTTTTCTCTGCCACACTCTTCCACCATGATGTTCTACCTTATTTTGATCTTTGAGGAATGGAACCTTCTGTCTATGGACTGAGACCTCTGAAACCATGAGCCCCAAATAATCTTTTTCTCATCTAATTTTTCTTGTCAGGTCTTTTGGTCACTGTTTAATCAAACTGACTAAAACAATTAGTTTGTTTATAGTATATCCATTGATATAATCCTTATCAACAAAGACAAATTAAGCCCTTCCTAAAGGCAGGCACACCCTGAGGCATGCTTATAGGCTTTCAGATGTTAAGGAAGCACCATCCTTTTGGGGAAAGAAGATGTGGATTTGAAGTGAGACACAGAAATCCCAGGGGCCAGCCAGTGGTGCCAACATTAAGTGATAGAGGAGTTCAGAGGAGTGAGTGGTTGTTGAGGATGGGATACTAGAGAATGGCTTCAAAGAGCAGTTGACCCTTGAATGAAATACTAAATTTTTCCTGCTAGTCCTGCTAAACCTATGGAAAGTACTCCATTAGCGTATGCCTTAGTCAGAATTCTCCAGAGAAACAGATCTACTAGGATGGAGATAAATATATATATGAATGTATGAAGAGGGGTGTGTGTGTGTGTGTGTGCGTGCTTGCACACAAATGCATGCACACATTTATATATATTTTAGTGTATCTATCTCCTGGGAATAGGCTCACATGATTAGTGAAGCCAAGCAATCCTATTTGCCATCTGCAAGCTGGAGAACCAGGAAAGCCAGAGGTAGAGTATGAGCAGTGGCTGGTCACTGCCTTTTTACTTAGAGGTTTCCAAGTCAGGCAATAGAGGACCCAGTTTAAATGGACTTAGCTTAAGGAGATTTACAACCGCATATTGCAAAGTCCAGGGACCAAGTTACAGAATTGGTTATAGTTGCATCTCAGCACCTACTAACAGGACTCAGGTCGTTTCCATCCATCCATTTGATCATCTTCAGCCTTAGGGTTGTCCTATCATCTTGGAAACGAGGCTTCTGTGGCTTCAAGAATTGTCATCCCACAAGACATCATGCAAAACTGGAAGAGACAAAGTTCCTTCCTTAAGCCTCTTTTTCAGGGCCAAGAGGTCTTTCCCAGAAACCTCTGAGGAGCTTTCCACTCACATTTCACTGGCCAGTAAATCTGTTAACCAATCTACTATGCTAGACACATAACAACAGTGAAGAAAAGCAAAACCTTGGGTCTTATACAGTGTCTTCTTATTTTTTAAAAAGGCAATGGCTTTTTTAATGTAACTTGAAATGTACACTGTGTCAGTCCTTGTACAAATAAGTAAAACTGGGAGGTTAGAAATAAAGACTTAAAAAAGACACTACCAGAGTCACAAGTTTGTTCTAAGCCAGTTCGAGATCTATAAATTCCTTACCTCCTATATAGGTAAACTAATCTATCTTTAACTGATACGATTGCCTAGTTTTTTTTAAAAAAAATTGATTTTATTTATTCTAATTAGTTATATATGATAGCATAATGCAATTCAATTCATATTACACAAATATAGCACAATTTTTCATGTCTCTGGTTGAACACAAAGTAGAGTCACACCATTCGTGTTTTCATACATGTACTTAGGGTAATGATGTCTGTGTCATTCCACCGTCTACAATGTTTTTTGAGGTCTTTAAGAAAACACCCTTCTTCCCCACCTGTTTCAGAACAATTGAAAGAACAAATATATGATGAGTAGCATCAAATTATTATGTTAGTTACCTTTGGAGGCCAGTTTGGAAGATGTGACTTCAGGTCTGTTAGTGAACAAGGCTTGCTAGGACAAAACCCCTACACTAGGCACATTTATCCACTCAGCCACAGCAACACTAAGCCTTGCTAGCTTCCCTTCCTCTTAAAGAGGCAGAATCCCTCTTGGAGCAGAGAGTAGCTAGAAGCCAGCGTGGGGGGGGGGGGCGGGGGAAGACCAGAACTGAACTTGAGCATTTCCTATCTACCAATTAGATAAGTCGCTTTGCCTATAACAAAGCTTGCTTGAGTTTTTTTTCAATTAGAAAGTGGTAATCCGTGTCTTTTGCTCAGCCTAATTTGGCTTTGGACAATAATGATTTATAATTGCTTTCTAGAAAAGCTTCTTTATTACATAAAGCCATACTTCAACAAAATGGGGACCAGGTCATGATACATTCTGTTTGTGTGCATGTATGTGTGTTACAAACAAATTGTATGGTTTGGGCTGGGGCTGTAGCTCAATGGTAGAACTCTTGCCTAGCATTTATAGGCCCTGGGTTCAATCCCCAACACCATTAAAAGGAATTATCACATGTGAACTTTGATGTCAACATGGACCATGCTATTATCCAGAGCTTCTGAAGTAGCAGAATCAGAGGGTAGAGCTAAATCAGACCTAGAAAAATTTACCAAGTTTTAGGTTCAAGATGTGAAGTGAGACAGTAAATAGCACAGCGCAGAAAGTCACAGGTTGTCAAAGCTAGAATGATACAAACTGCTTAGGATGCTGAAACGATAGATTGCCAAAGTGGAGCTAAACAGAGACTGTGGATAAATATTAGGGTGCCTTTACATTGTGGGTGAGGTGGGGTGGCCTGACTCTATGCTGTGAACATGATTTCATAAAGGAACTCTGAAGGGCTTAATATCAGCTGTATTGAATACATACTCTAAGAAATTCTGAAAGAATGGGCTGTCCCTCCACACTCCCTTGCATTGCCTGTTGAAGCCCAGCTTTCTGTGTAGTTGGGTAGGATGTGGATGATTTAAACATGATGCTGATTAGAGCAAGCTTCTAAGTAGCTTTCACAACTGTGTTGCAAGATATAGGACAGCTGTGTTGCCTGGGAGGTTTCTACATTAGCACTGTTAGCACCTTCCCCAGGCTGGGATCTAGAATTGTGTGGGAAGACGTGAGAAGATTCCTTCTGTGAGTCTCTGTCTGTGCTGAGGCTTGGAAATAAGGTTCACATATTTCTTACAGTCACTACGTAGCACAGAAAAGAAATCCATTTAGTTGAGTTTGAAAGGAATGCCCATCACTTCTACCCTAGAGAGTTTCTCTTGAAATTGTTCACTCGGATTGCGCTGTAACTACCTACAGGATTGTAGGGAGTTCCCTCCAGATTTTCCTGTTGAAATATCCAATACGAACTATGTTGCAGAAATGTCAAGAAATGAGTTTTTGATTAAGATTGTGATTTCATTTCAGAATGGTACAATAAATAAATTTGTTATTTAGAGCCATCCTTCCAAAGGGATATCTTGTTCAAAAGTATAGTGTCAGAGTTGAGAGAGGTAAGTGGTGGAGCCCTCTATGTGTCTCACCTTCTGTATATTTTATTTTTTATTTTCATTGATGAAAAATTAGACAAAATTATGAAAGTGGTAGCATTTTGATTTTGTTTCCTTTTTAAAATAAATAATATATTAGCTATCCTGCCCCACAGGGAAACAGTGTCACATTTTTGTTAGAAGCAAACATTGCCCTCCCTTTTTTTCTTTGTTACCAGCTATTTTTATTCCCACTTTATGTTTTAGATATTTCTACAACCAGCTGATGTAAGATCATCTTTGAGGTCTTTTTAAAACCTTTGTGTACATTATGGAGATTTAAAAAATAATGTGATACTTTACTTTGAAAAACAATGCAGTCTAAAAATGAAGCAAAACACTGTGAGTCCAGGAGTGATCCATCTAGGGGTACTGTAGGTTGTACCCCTACTTTAGAGTAGACACAAGATAATATCAGTCATGGTTATGAGTTGAAGATGTCAATGGTGTATCTACAACATCGCCCCATTAATGCTTTATTAAATACAGTTGTGATAACTGCTATTATGGGGCCATTAGACGATGCACCACACTATAATTATTTATGTATCTACCTTCCCTTTTGAAGCTGAGTGTTTCAAGGACACAGACCATGTCTCATTCATTTTTCAAATCTGTGCAGTGTTAACCTCAGTGCCAAACCTTGTAGTTTTCTAGGTAGAGAAAAAATGGAACTATCTTCATTAATCTCATTCTGATGTCAGATTTGTCAAACCCAAGCTCCATACTGATATGTTAAATTTTTGCCTCATGCTTATTTTTTTTCCTAATAGATACATGCCTTAGCTTCAGCTGTGAGTCCATCCTGTTGTAAACCATGTGTACACAGGGTAAAGGTGCATGGTTGTTCACCCTTTCATTTGTTAACTTCTCTGTATGTTGGGTTGATATTTGAGGGCAATAGGAAGATGGGTGACGTGTAGGTCTTCTAAGTCCCCTAAGGGAAAGAAGAGTGAAAGGAACCATTTGTGTGGTCTGTCATTCAGCCAACTCCTTCTGGCCCACAAAACTCAAAGCTGCTGGGTTATTGGGATTTGAGCTGTACTCTTGCTAATGTATGGAAAATGATTTCCTGCTCAAATTCCTTTTTGGGACTTTCTGAAATGAACATCTGCCATGCCTTATAACAAGTTTTTCTATATTTTGTAATAGAATTGTACATGATGGAGGTGAGAATAGGGGTGATATTTTATGTGTTCCAATAGCATTGATATAACAAGTTCCCAAATACTTATTTTAGGCAATTTGATAACTAACAGAGGTGGCCTGATGTAAAGCCCGGTGTGAGACTCTTTTCTGTTACACTTTTCTTTGCTATTTTTCTGGCATGATTGTCAGTGCACAGTACTGGGAAATCACCTCCCATCTTTATAGCTTTCCTGAGTTATCTATAAAATACTAATGTAATTTACAATTCAAGATAGATGATGCTTGGAAAACATACATTCCAGAACTTACATATCCAAACAGGAATATTCATTTCATCCTAAGGACCCTGGCATTGCTCAAAATATATTCTTCCTTTTAGAGACAGTTATCTAACCAGATGAGGATATTTTCCTCATAACTTTACTTGAAAATGCACATTGAATTGAGAACATTGTGATTTACTTTCAAATGCATGTCAGACTGAGGACTGTGATCCAGTTCAGCACATTCGGTTGATTCACTTTTAAATATTTCAGAAATGAAAAATGGGTTCACAGAATGAAGAGTTGCCATCATTGAGGAGACACAAATAAGCCAATGAGTGAACCCTTCTGGAGGCTTCTTGAAATGAGTGACAAACATGTTTGGAGCTCTGGCACCATCACCGAATCACTGCATGTCTTCCTACGGAGACAAGCTGAAAGCAACAGCGATCATCTCCAAAATTGAATGTCATAGAAGAGTGAACCATAGACAGAGGAAAACTGTGGTGTGACCTGTATGACTAGTTTGTTAACCAGGCTGGGCTCAGTGGGATGAAATATGAAAACACTTTAATTTCTCACAATAGTGACTTTCAAGCTCATTCCAGAATATTTCCCTTCCTGCTTGAGGACAGTTCTCATGCAGACTCCTTAGCTTTGTCAGTGATGATAGTTTTAAAAGAATTGTCTCAGACTAAAGTACGAAAAAGCCAAGTCAGATAAAAAACAGAACTTGGATCTTTCAATTGAAAGCTTCTCTCCTGCCTTCTAGCATGGTAGGTCAGGGTTGGAATTGCCACAGGCAGTCCCTGAGAGGGCAATGCGTGAAGCTGTAAGAGGGCAGCCAGAGCCGCATTGGAGAGCCCAGGGAGAGAGGCCAGGAATGTGGAACATCTGTGGAGCGATGCTGCAGGCCATGAGTAGAGCCAGCCTAAGAAGCCACATGTGCATCAGCTGGCAAGGCCATGGGGGAGGGCTCCCCAAGCCCGTTTTTAGCCCATATCTCACCACTATATGCCCTGCATGCCAGGCATGGAGCTGTAAGATTTAATGTTTGTCCTGCTGGAGTTTCAGTCTTGCTTTGCTCCAGTCCTTCCTTGATCTTCTTCCATTCTTCCCTTTGCGGGTAGCAGTGTTCGCTCTGTGCTATTGTATGTTGAAAGTATGTAACTTGGCTATTTATTTTTACAGGAGCTTGCAGCTGAGTTTTTCTGGAGTCTCAGAGTGAAATAGGAATTCAAGGACATAGAGCACAGTCTCAAAAGAGAAAGGTCCATAAACTGTTGGGAATGCAGAACAAAATTCTTACAACTTTGTAAGCAACATAGCCTGTGTCCTTGCCCTCAGCTTGCTGACTGGCTGATGAAAAAGCAACAAAACTGCAAGATAACCCCAAGGCATCTGGAGGAGCCACCCCTTTAGGGAGTATGTGCACGGAAGACTTTAGAGACCAAGAAATGGCCCTAGCTGCATAACAGTAAGACATAACACTTGTGGGTGGAGATTTAGGATGCTAATGAGATGCATGATGTAAGAATTAGCATGACTAGAATATTGTAGGGCGATGCTCAGGCACAAGGCAAACTGGAGTAAAATTGTGTAACCCCACCCTGACCCTACCTCTAGTTCAGGCCCCTAGCTACTATTCCACTGTAAATCTTAAAACCTCAGACCAACACAAGGCACCACACTCTCTGAGATTTTCTGCAGTCTCATTCTCCAGTCCTCTTTATAATAAATATTTTTCACTGCTACTTACACCTGATGCATCCTTAAATTCTTTGCTGTGATGTGGTCAAGAAGCCAGAAGGTCTAAGTAGATGTATCCTCCACTGTCAGAGACATCCTCAGACCCCCTTATGATAAGAGGAGACTTTGGATTTGGACTTTTGAGCAAGGATGGAGCTGTTAAGACAATGGGGACACCTAGAGGTGGACTAAATGCATTTTGTATTTTGAGATGGGTATGAGTCTTTGGGGCCAGGGGTGGAGTGCTGTGGTTTGCATCTGGAATGGCCCCAAAGGGCTCATATGTTGAAGGCCTGGATCCCAATGCAGCAATGCTCAGATGTGAGGCTTTGGGGAAGTGATTGGATCATGAGGGATCTGACATTACCAGTGGATTTGATATATTAATAATTTGATGATATTAGTGGGAAGTGGGGGAAACTTTACGAAGTGTGGCCTAGTTGGAGGAAATAGGGCACTGGGGACATGACCTAGAAGGGTACATGAATATTATCCCTTGCCCCTTTCTCTCTTTCCCTCCTATATATATTCATATTCATTCCCTCTCTGTGTGTGTCTGTCTGTCTCTCTCTCTTTCCCTCTTTCTCCCTCTCTCCTTCTGGAACTACCATGTGAACAGTTTTCTTTCACCACATCCTTCCACTATGATGCTCTGCCTTACCTTGGGCCCAGAGTAATGGAGCAAGCTCACTCTGGAATGAAACCTTCAAAACCATGAGCCAAGATAAGTTGTTTATGTAACAACTTATGTGACAAAAAGCTGGCTAACACTGTCATTTTGTTATTTTCCTTCTGGGAGCAGTATGGAGATTCCTTGGAAAACTGGGAATGGAACCACCATTTGACCGAGATATCCCTCTCCTCAGTTTATACCCAAAGGACTTAAAAACAGCATACTACAGGGACACAGCCACATCAATGTTTGAATATTCCATGTTTCTCACTTTCTAGTTCAGTGTAGAAGTTTGATGGTTTATTATGTAGCTAGTGTTTGATTCTTTCCTGTTTCTCCTTTGTGTGTTTACTCTTCCAGTGGGATTTTTTTTCTTCCACATGCTATCATCATTGTGTTCATCTTCCCTTCGAGATACAGGATTCTTTTAAATATCTTCAGCAATAATGGTGTAGTAAATGAGTTACCTTAATTTTTTTCTTAGAAAATCTTTATATTTTTCCATTTTTTCCCCCAATGTGGGGATCAAGGGCCTTGTCCATGCTACATGCTCACTGATCTATACCCCCTAATCCTCTCTTTCAATTCTAAAGGATAACCTTGGTGACCATAGCAGTTTTGGTTAGTTTTTTTTTTTTTTTCAGGACTTGAAATATATAATTTCATGCCCTCCTGGACATTAAAGTTTCTACTGAAAAAATCTGCTGTTAGTCTCATGGCTTTAACTTCAAATGTGACTTGGTACAACACTATTGCAGAGTTTAATATTATTGTTTTGTCATGGATTTTTGGCAATTTACCTATACTGTTATGGAGAGGTTCTTTTTTGGTCATGTCTATTTTGAATTCTAAATGGCTTGCATACTTCAATGTCTTTGTAATTCCCAAAATTTGGGAAATTTTCTATTGTTGTTTCATTGAATAGGTTTTCTATGCCTTTAGCCTGTAGTGCTTCTCTCTCACCTATTGCAATTTTGCATAAGTTTGTTTTTTTAAGCGTGTCCCAGAAATTGTGTAATCTGTTCATTCTTTTTTTTTTTGAGGGTGTGATATTTTGTCATACTTTTTCTTTTTTGGTACTGAGGATTGAACCCAGGGGTGCTTAACCACTGAGCCACATCTCTAGCCCTTTTTTATTTTGTTTTTTCACTTTAAGACAGGGTCTCACTAAGTTGCTGCAGCTGATCTTGAACTTGCGATCCTCCTGCCTCAGACTCCTGAGCCTCTAGGATTACAGGCATGCACTATCACACTTGGCTGTCATGATTAATGCTCTGATATTCTTTTTTCTTCTTGATCTAGTTTATTGGTGAGGCTTTCCACTGAGACTTTCATCTGACTTGTTCAACTTTTCATTTCCAAGATTTGTATTTGGTTTTTTGAAAATGTTTTCTTTATTTGATTTTTCATTCATATTTTCTGTTCTCTTGCTTAATTCAATCAACAGTTTAACTTTTTTAAAAAAATATTTATTTTTCAGTTGTAGTTGGACACAATATCTTTATTTATTTTTATATGGTGCTGAGGATTGAACCCAGGGCCTCGCTTGTGCTAGGCGAGCGATCTACCACTGAGCCACAACCCCAGTCCCATCAATAGTTTAACTTTTTAAAAATCATTTGTTTGAGTTCTTTACCTAACATTTCATATGTTATGCTCGAATTCAGGACCCCCAAAGACCACCAGAGACCAAGATCGATGTAAACAGCAAAGAGGTGTTTATTGCGAGCTAGCTCAGTCCTCCGCGTGCACACACAGCAACTGGTGACGCTGAGAGGCCCCGAGCCCAGGGTTTGCAGCAATTTTATACATTCTTTGGAGAAGGCACGGACCCCCACATATGTCATAGCATCTCTTAGCAAATCATCACACACCATGGGAAAATCATAAAACTCTAAAACGTGATTAACACATTCACTGGCGGAAACAAGTTGGGTAAGGGTGATTGGTTACTACAAAAGGGTAATTCATTTGAACTGATTGGTTTAAGCCAAGAGGGGTGTTCATGCTGAATTACATGGTTTCCCAACACGTTATCAACCACCATAAACTACTGGGAGGGTCATCTGGCATCCCAGGTATTTCCCTGTCTCATGCTGACTGGTGGCTGCTAGGGGGTTGCTATGGATCCCCACCTAGCCTGACTGAGTCAGGGACACCTGGGGCAGCAGATCTCTCCTGTTATTTGTA
Source organism: Marmota flaviventris (assembly GCF_047511675.1). Lineage (NCBI taxonomy): Eukaryota > Metazoa > Chordata > Mammalia > Rodentia > Sciuridae > Marmota > Marmota flaviventris. The sequence goes on from NC_092518.1 coordinate 122,449,739, forward strand.
GATAAACCACTTAGCATGGTGGGAATGTGCCTAGGATTGCTCTGTGGGTTTTTCCAAGGACAAAGGTCATGTCCCTTCCTTAGACAGGCTTTGCTCTGAGATAGAGGCTGTTTTTTCACATACACATTGATATTTTTAGGATCCATTACACAAAATTATGAACTTTAGGAAGTGTCATATTGCCTTATTTTTTCATATTGAATTTCTATATAGAGATTTGTGCATGTTCTACTTTTACGGGAGCACCTTCCTAATAAATGAGCTTCCTTTAATGATGTGTCTTGAGGTATCAGTTTGTTACATAGTGTTGAATTTAATCCCATTTGGGTTTCATCTTGTGACTTCTTTTGCTGTACTTAGTGATTTGGGGCTCAGCGTGTACCATATGGGAACTTGAGGGACCTACTTTCTCTGTAAGTCTCACAGGAGTAGGGTCCCTCTTATAATTCTGGCAGGTGTGGTGTAGACAGGAGAGTATGTGAGACACATCCTCTGTGGTTACTCCTACAATGATAGTAGAAGCCCCTATTAGGTGATGGGGGTTTCAGTGGGCCCAGCTGATATTGGCTCTGTTACTTGGAAATGGTTCTGATATTGGTTGTTCTAATTATGGTGAAGGGCCCAAAGCTTTTATCCTCTGTTTAGACACTGTTGTTAGATAGGTGAGTCAGCCATGAACAGGTGGATAGGGGAAGGACAGTGTAAGACAGCAACTTGCAGGGAGTCCATAGGTCACAGGACTAGAGATAATAGAAAACTGTCAGAGCCAGCAAAAAGAAACTATTACTGCACAGTTGTCACCCTGACCTGGGGAGGAAGGAAGCTAAGCCATAATGCTCTCTAGAGATATTCTAGCAGGTTTTCTCTTCCAGCAGTTTCATAGGTTTTAACTCCTTCAGAGCCCTTGGAGTCTTCCTTAGCATGACAAAGGGAGGGTACTTCCTGAGGCCAGCATGGAGGGGAGGTGGAGGCTTCCAAGTTCAGTCTTTCATAAACCTCAACTCTTTAAGCCCTCTGTCAACCTCCCTGAGGTGGCCCATTCAGTCCATGCCCTGGGCATCTGTACTCTCTTTCTAATCATCCTCTGTTTATTACTCTGTCTACAGGCTGCTTCGGCTAGGTGTCACACTGCACCACTGTTGCGCTTCCTGCTGTTTTATGTGGACAGGCAGGGTCCAGGATCTGTGGCCCTCACACCAATGTCAGCAATGTGCAATTTGACAGGGTGTGGGAGTGGCTGATGTTGAGGACCCTTGTAGGTTTGGTGTCCATAAAAGTCACATTATTTCTCTTTGTTGTTACTGGGGGATTCATGGAATGGGAATGGGATGTCAGACCCACCCATCTGTGCCCACTTGTGGATGTATCATTGTCCCTGAGCTTTGGTACCCTCTCTTCTGTAGGTTGACGTGTTCGCCAAGGTTTAGGCGGGACTGAGTGTGGTTGGAGCTAGGTGCAGTTCCTCTCAGCAGGGATAGAAGCATAGCTCAGTGGCAGGGAATCCGCCCAGTGGGCACATGTCCTGGGCTTCATCCCAGGCTCCATGCACACACACAAAAGATCAAACAACCAAACAACAACAACAGCATCAACAACAACAACAGCAAAAAAGGTAAATATATATATATATATATATATATATATATATATATATATATATATATATAAACAAAAAAATGGATAAGAAACAATAACATCAGTAATGACAATAGCAGAAAACAAATGGTAAGAAAATGTAAAATAAAATGATGGAAAAGGGTTAAGGAAGCAGGAGAAAAAATTTGAAAAGTAAGACAAGTGAAAGAGGAAAAAACCCCTACCAATTAAAAATAAGACAAATAAAAGAGGAGAAGAAAAAAAGAGAGCAATGGGTAGGTGTTATTCACCCCCAGACACTTTATTTGGTGGTGTTTACCAAGAGACTGGCAGGAGTGAGTTGTGCCTGAAGTGTTTTAGAGTTCCTCTTAGCTGCCCTGCACATTGGAATGAGTGCAGAATGCAGAACTCATTAAGTAATGATTCTCTCTGGAGTCTCTTGGTCTTTGAGCTCTGAGGACAGGGCCTAAGCCTGTGCTGGCATGTGTTAATGAGCTAGCATGGAATATTGAGTTTGCTAAGTAAAGTTTGTTGTTGTTGTTTTTCCTGAAGTACCCTGAGCTGCTAGCTGCAAGAGCAGGATGAATGCTGGGGCATGCTCCTGTGCCTTCCATCCCTGCCCGTCTATGGATTGGTCACAAGGCCACAAAGATCTGTGCTGGGAGGTGGGTAGAAAGTTCTGTGTAATCCAGTACCTATGATCCCAGAATCCTCAAAGTTTGATTCCACACAAAAAAACACATATAGTTGTTCTCTCCCCTGAGCTCTAATACCAAATCTCGTGAACCACAGATTTTTAAAAGGAACCAGTTTTTCCCTCTACACATTGGTCTGCACTTCCCACCACATAGAATTCTCAGAGCATTTGTGCCATTTACTCCCCTGGGCCAAAACTATCTCTTGGGGCAGTACCTGCTGAACCAGTGTAGAGAAGAGTCCATTAGGTCTTGGAGATAGGTCATATTGTTTAAGCTTACATCTGTCTATCTCAAGATGGTTCCCAGTTATGGTACCACATAAATGCCCTGGAAAATGCAGAGAACTTCTACAGTAGCTTCAACTCGTTATGCAGATTCCAGGTCCTGTTTCTGTGTAGACTGTATGTCTGCAAGGTACTGAATTCTGTAGTTGGGGAGATTGCCAGGATTCTCTTTTGCACCTGTATCCCCACTGAGGGAGTACTTCCCTGCCCCTTGCCAAGCTACCAACCAGTCAGTGCTGGGGTACTTTGACTCTCTATTGGGTACTACTATATAATATTTCTAGGTTTCCACCTGGCACCTGATACTCTATTGTTGAATTCCAGCACTTTCTTATGTTCCCCACCTCAACATGCAGATACATACCTGTTGTTTTGGTTCTGTGTCTTAGAGAAACAGGCACTCGTGGTGAATTGGAATGATCATAGTTTATCCCTATGTGATCAGTGGTATTTTGAGTTGCTGGGGACAGGTGGGTTGTTAGAAATTAAGGATAAATGTTGAAGTCCAAAAAAGTTGGAGAACTCTTTGTATTTTTTTAGTTGTTGATGGACCTTATTTTATTCATTTATTTATATGCAGGACTGAGAATCAAACCCAGGGCCTCGTTCATGTGAGATAAGCCCTCTACCATGGAGCCAAAGAGAACTTTTGATATAGTAGAATGAACATGCTCTATGGTGTCATAAGATTTGAGTTCAGGTTCTGATGGTGTGCTTTTGGCAAAATCACATGACTTATCTACAACCCATGTTTTCATCTATAAAACTGAATAATAGTACCCCTATCAACATCATACAGATGTTTTAAGGACAAACATAAAAATAATGCTCTTTTCTATTGTGTTAGCTAGGTTCTCCCCCTCCATGATCAAAATACAACTTCACCTTCACAGGTTTATGTATCACCCTCTCAGGGACTGCCCACAGGGACTACAACCTTACTACACATTGCCTGGTTGCCCACACCTTCCTTTGAAACCTTGGTGGAATCCTCTGGACCCCCTAACTCTAGGATCCTATATTCCTGCAGAACCAACACCCCATGGATGATGCCAGGGTCTACCACCAGCTGTAGCCAGGCTTTATTACTATAGCTGTGATGACTTCTGAGTGCCCGAGTGGCTGAGCATGGTTGAAACAAATCCTGAATAAGTAGCTTTCTAGATACCCCATGCAAGTAGGGTGCCCCCAGAGTCTGTTGAATGAGTTTTCACTTCTATATCCTTGAGCTTGTGATGGGTGTGGTTCTGCTGATTCTTGAGATGCATGCAGGGCATCTTTCCTGTTGTCTCTGTGCAAAGTACCTAGCTTCTCTTCAGTGGCTATGATCTGTTCAACAATCCTTGGTCCCAATTTTATTTATACTTTTCTGGCCAACCTCCAAGTTTTCAAAATCCTTCAGCTCTGCTTTCTGCTCCCAGTTCTTCTTGTAACCTTGGCTAAAAGCTGCCAGCAAAATCCATGCCACAGGGCTGGGGATGTGGCTCAAGTGGTAACATGCTTGCCTGGCATGCGTGCGGCCCGGGTTCGATCCTCAGCACCACATACAAAGATGTTGTGTCCGCCAAAATAAATATTAAAAAACTCTCTCTCTCTCTCTTAAAAAAAAAAAAATCCATGCCACCTCCTGAATGCTGTAGTGCCTTGAAATTTCTTCCACCAGAATAAATAGTTCATCACTTTTAGATTCAGCTTCACACCAAGTCTCAGGATATGGGTAAAATGTAGACAAGTTCTTTGCCAGAGTGTAGAATGAATGGTTTCTACTTCAGTTCCCAATAGAGACCTCATTCCTCCCTGAAACCTCATGAGCCCAGTCTTTACTGTCAGTATTCTGGTCCTCAGAGCTCCCACCAGAATTACCCATGAAACACCGCTTCATGTTGCTTACAACATTATAAGACTTCTCCAGCTTCCATATCCAAATTTTTCCAAATTCCTCAAGCAAACCAGCTCCAAAGGCTTCTGAACCATGTAGTCAGGTTAGTCTCAGTAACAACCCCATCTCTTGGTACCAGTTTCTGCGTTAGTCAGCTTTTCATCACTGACCAAAATATCCAACAAGAACAACTTAGAGGAGAAAGCATTTATTTTGGCTCATGGTTTCAGAGGTTCAGTTCACTGTGAATGACTCTATTGCTTTGGGCCTAACATAGCACAGAACATCAAAGCAAAAAGGGCATAATGGAGGAAAGCTGTTCAGCTAATGGTTGCCAGGAAGTGTGGTGGGGTGGCATAAGGAAGATGAATTCTTCCAGGGCATTTCCCCAGCAGCCCAGCTCCTCCAGCCATGCCCTACCTCCCTAGTTACCATCCAGTCAGTCCATTCAAACCAGGATGGACTGTTTAGATTATAGTTCTCATAATCAAATGATTTTACCTCCAAATATCACTGCATTAACACAGGAGTTTTTTGGGGACACCTTATATCCAAACCATTACATCTATATTTAGAGTATTTGATTCTGTTCTACACTATAGATGACTATGAAGTCTCTTATTTGTTACGTCACACTTTCTTGATATCATTATGGCTAAGATGTATAAACTCTGTTGGTTAAATAGTCATACAGATGTGACAAAATTTAAAGAAAATTCTTTATATAGGGTCAATTTTCAGGAAGGTATAGAAAATGCATGTGGCAACCAGCAGCATAGTTAGCAAATAATAAGACCCTACATTATATTTTTAAAGTTACTTATTTGGAACAGTGCTCTAGGAAATCTGATTTGAGATCATTGAAATGTCAGCAAATTAAGGGGCTCAGATGATTAAATATAGTGTACAGATATTAAAAGCTGCAGGGATGAAGGGCAAGAACATTATTCTCATTCTGATTAAGAATTGATACACAGACTACTTTTTCTAATATAGTAGATATTAATGAAAGCTACATATTTTATTACATACTTGAACAACAGGTAATTCTGATGCTTACTTAAAAAATACTGGTCTTGGTCTGGGGATGTAATTCAGTGGTACAGTAGTTTTCTAATGTGTCAAGTTCTGAGTTCAGACTCCAGCATCTGGAAAGAAAAAAAAAAAAAAAGCAAGCCACAGACCTGTACAACAGATATGTACAAAGAATTGTGGTCAAAGCAGTTATAGAGCCTGATGAGAGTATGAAGGACAGGAAGATTACTTGTGGTTAGCAAAGTTTAGAGAGGTCTACAAAAGGAAGTATGATTTGAGCTGGGCAATAGGGACTAGGTAGGACTTCTAGAGGTGGATATGGTGAGATAGGGGTGGAGACAATTGGGGATTAGGCAAGGAGGAAGCATTCTAGATACAGGCTTAGCAATCAAGAAGGTATATGTGGGAACAATGGCAGATAATCTGAGATGGCTGGATTATAAAATGCCTGTAGGATTGTAGTGTGAAAATGCTATAGACTAGGGCTGGGGTTGTGGCTCAGTGGTAAGCACTTGCCTAGTATGCATGAGGCAGTGGGTTCAATCCCCAGCACCACATAAAAAAACTAAATAAACAAAATAAAGGTATTGTGTCCATCTACAACTAAAAATATTTTTTAAAAAGAAAATAAAATGCTATAAATCGAATATTTGTGTATCCTCAGAATTTATATGTTGAAATTCTCACCTCCAATGTAATCGTATCAGGATTTGGGGCCTTTGGTAGGTGATTAGGGCCCATACATGGAATCCTCATACATAAGATTGGTGCCCGTACAAAAGAGAATTCAGATACCTTTCTGACTCTAGAGAGTACCTTTATATCCTCTACCATGTGAGGATACAGTAAGAACATGGTCATCTATGAACCACAAAGTGGGCCCTCACCAGACACCAAACCTGCAAGCACTTTAATCTTGATCTTCCCAATCTTCCAAACTGTGAGAAATAAATTACTATCATTTAGAAAGCCACCTAAACTAAGGTAGTTTGTCATAGCAGCTTAAATGGACTAAGGCAGAAATTGGTATTGAGAAGTGGGGTGTGGATACAGCAAATAACCTACAAATATGGACATGGCTTTAAAACTGAGTAATGGGTAGAGGCTACAAGAATTTGGAAGACCAGGCTAGAAAAATCCTACATTGGTATGAACAGACAATGAAAAACAGTTCTGTTGAGAGTGTAGAAAGAAAAAAGGAGATGTAAGAAAAACCTCAGTCTTCTTAGAAAATACCTAAGTAATTATGAACAAAATGTTGGTAGAAATATGAACAGTAAAAGTCATTCTGATGCTATGGATACTGGAAGAAAGAAAAGCCTTATTAAAAAGTGGCAAATGGGCTGGGAATATAGCTCAGTTGGTAGAGTGCTTGCCTTGTATACACAAGGCCCTGGGTTCAATCCCCAGCACCACAAAAAAAAAAAAAAAAAAAAAAAAAAAAAGTGGCAATCAAATTGACTGAATTGTATTCATGTTCTAGTGGTATGTGGGAGCTAAAATTTACAAGCAATGAAATCAGATACTTGACTGAAGCTATTTAAAATTTTTTTTTGTAGTTGTGGATGGACAGAATGCTTTTATTTTATTTGCTTATTTTTATGTAGTGCTGAGGATCAAACCCAGTGCCTCATACATGCTAAGCAAGCGCTCTACCACTAAGCTACAACCCCAGTCCCCTAATGCTATTTTAAACAAAATGTTGAAGGTGAGGCTTGGCTCCTCCTGACTGCTTCTAATAAAAGGCCAGAAGAGAAAAATGACTTAAAGAATTGTTAAGCAATAAGAAAGCCAAACTTAAAGATGCAAAAACTTCTCAGCCTATCAAAATTGAAAAAAAAAAAAAAAGAATAGTATGTTCAGGAAAGAATACTAAGAGTGTGGCCAAGCATCCCTTTGATAAGTGTGTACCAATGAGTTCATCAGGCTGCTCCAGCCAGAAAGCTGCCCGTTTAAACTGATGAAGAGGAAAGGAAGGAAGGTAAGGTAGGTAGGTAGGTTGATTGATTGCTAAGCTTGAACTTGACAGAATGGGACTACAGAGATGAGAACGTGTGATTTTTTTTTAAAATTTTAATTCATTCATTAATTCATTCAAGATGTTGTCTGTGTTACCCAGGTTGGCCTCAAACTCCTAGACTCAAGTTGTCTTCCTGCCTCAGCCTCCTGAGTGGCTGGGGCTACAGCTGTGTGCCACCAGTACCTGGCTTCAGTGGCTAGTATGTTACAGACTACCATCCACCCAGAATAGAATGATGAATAAAGACAAATGTATTCTTTGCCCTTATGGAACTTGACAAGAAAGAAAATGTAAAAGTATGACTGAGACAAGTGCTAAGAAGAACTATGAGATAAAATAAGAACAATAACAGCAGCTAATAGCCTCTTTTTCCTATTTTGTGAGAGTATGTGCTGTAAGACTTGACCTAGTTAAGGAGTTCTGAAGCTTTAGCTGAGATCTGAAAGAAGAAGAGCCAGTTTGGTGATAATATGGGGGTGGGAGTTGCATAGACAGCCGGGAGCAAGAAGAAGCAACTTGTTCCCAATACTTGTGGTGGTGGGAAGCAGTCTAGAGAGGCCTGAAAGGCGGCCAGTGGAAGTGAGAGTACAGCTGTGTGGAGTAGTTTGAGATTGCATTAATAGTCACTAATTAAAGCTCAAAATTTACAGTTGAGTTTTTCTTTAAGCTTCTAATTCAACTTAAAACCCAGTTACTCTATTTATAAATGAAGCATTTTCATACAAAATTTTAAAAATAACTTTTACATATTCTCTAACTCTTAATAAGGACTTTCCCCTTATTTTTTTTTAATTTTATTTTTTTGGTACTGGGGATTGAACCTAGGGGCATTTAACCACTGAGCCACATCCTAGCCCTTTTAATATTTTATTTTAAGACAAGGTCTTGCTAAGTTGCTTAGGGCCTTGCTAGGTTGCTGATGCTGGTCTTGAACTTGAGATCCTCCTGCCTCAGCCTCCCATCCCCTGGGATTACAGGCATATGCCACTGCAACTGGATTACCCTGATTTTTTATTAAATACATTCAGAAATTTAATAAATTTCATTCTTGTAGACAGTTCTAATGCTTGATAGGGCAATATTGCAAACCTAATAAGCAAAATGATTCCAAGTCTTATAGTAATGCTTATAAAGCTAATTAACCAAAATTATAATGATAATTTATTATCACATTCTGATAAGTATTCAAAGCTTTTATATAAACATAACAAAACAATTTTAGGGCTTTCAGTAGTCTACTGATACTGAAACATTTTGAATTTTAATTTTAGACTCTCTAATTTTTATTAAATGTTTCTAATATCTTATATTTTAAATACATACACAGATTATCATAAGACAAATGTATTCAGAAAGCAGGAAGAGTTAATATTAAGGAGTTGATTTACTTTGATATTCATATACTAGTATCTATACCCTAGTGGTTTTTTAGAGTGCCAGACTTAGTTCATAAAAATACAAGATACCAGGGCTCAGTGGTAGTGCACTTGCCTGGCATGTGTGAGGCACAGAGTTCGATTCTTAGCACCTCATATAAACAAATAAAATAAAGGTCTTTCAACAACTAAAACAAAAATTTTAGAAAAAAATACAAGATATCCAGTTAAGTTTGAATTTCAGATGAACAATGAATAACTTTTTAGTAACTGAAATTTAATTTAATTTAATGTTCCATATTTTATCTGGCAACCCTGTAGTTTTTGAAAATTACTTACCCAACTAGAATTACCATCTCTGGTGGGTTGGACTTACTAGGTCAATAATTTGTGACCATAATATGGTTATGGATTAGGCTTCTTAGTCAGAAATTAAGACCTGGTGCTACTTCCTGGATGATTTTAACCAAGTCACAGTTTGTGGGGACAAGTGCATGGAGTACTACATACATGGTGTACATTAAGGGTGTCTGAGTGGCAGGCCACTCCCCTTGTGCTAGGCGAGTGAGCCGCAGGCCACTTACCTGGTAGGCACAGCCCTGGGCATGAGGCCATGTGTTGCAGTCCCTGCACTTGCTCCACAGCCCACTCCTTGATTGGTCGCTGCAAGGACAATTAGCAGACATTGCATTGGTGGCTGCCTGTAATCTGCTTAGCTGCTGCCTGAGTATATATACATGGTAACTGCGCAATAAAATCAGATCTGCTTCCAGCTTGGTCTCCGGAGATCTTGATTAGCAACTCCGCAGCCATGCTCTCCACTATCCTGTTCTGTCGATCTCATTGCTGGACGAGAGAGAGCCCACGCAACAGTTTAACATGCTGAGCTACTTCTTTTTTTTTTTTTTTAATTTTTATTTTTTTTTTATTTTAATTTTTTATTGTGGGTTGTTCAAAACATTACAAATTTCTTGACATATCATATTCCACACTTTGATTCAAGTGGGTTATGAACTCCCACTGAGCTACTTCTAATTACCTGAATCTTATCTGCTTTGTCAGTGGTGACCCCCAGGATATAGTTTTTCAGCCTTAGGTGTTATGAATTTTTTTGTATGTCTTCTAAGTTTTACCATTACCTGACATTTATCGTAATTTAATTTCAAATTTTTATCATATCATTTGGGATGATGGAATTATATGATTCAAGGCGATAGAATTCTGTATTACCTCCCTCCCTCCAATTCCAAATCCGGATATGCAAGGTCTTAGGAATCACTGGACTAATCTGCCTTTTCCCCCTAAGACAATGGGAAGTCATTGAAGGCTTCAAGCAACAGTGTGACATGACCAGGGTTTTGGGTTTTTTTTTTTTTGGGGGGGGGGAAATAAAACACTGACTGCTGCATGTAGAAGAAATAGGAGAGGTTTGGAATAAGTGACAGATAATTTAAGAAGTTTTTTTTTTTTTTTTTGCAGTACTGGGGATTGAATCCATATCTCCCATATACCAGGCAAGTGATCTACCACTGAGCTACAGCCCCAGACCTTCAGCAGGCTTTTTTGGTAGAGGGACTGAGAGATGATAATGAACTAGGTTGATACTGATGGAGATGGAGAAAACAGGACAAACTGTAGCTATTTTGTAAGAAGAATCAGTGGGACATTGGGGAGAGATTGAATACAGTCAGGGAGAGGGAAGTTTCCAGAATGTGGTGAGAGATTGATTGAGGCAGCAAGAGAGAGGAGTATCTAAAATGACTCCCAGGTGTCTGCTGTGATTGGATGAATATTGACACCATTTGCCTAGATAAGAAATAAAGGAGGAAGAGAAGGGCAATTCTTTTCTTTTGTTTAATGTTTGTTTTGCTCTGTTTTTATTTTGGCAAGGGAGGGAAAAGATAGTCCAATCTAGGCATACCTAATTGAAGATGCATACAAGGCACCCAAGAGGAGAGATTCAGCAAACATCTGGAAATGCATTTCCAGATCATTCTTTGAATCCTAACTATGTCTATAGAATCTAGAACTTTTCACAGCAAGATTATTAAAATTTGTCTCCACAGGCCTTTTACCATGGCTGCACTTCACCAAAGAAACTGGTCACGTGAAGAGAATTCAAAATACATGGCAGCATTATAGCTGCTATTCTCATTTTAGCCTTTTCTGAGTTCTTGTTGGTGATGGTATTTTTTAAAATGTCATTCCATGGGTAGATTCAGGGGTTGTGCCCCTGTTTGGGGAATGATGTGTATTTCTTTGAACCAATATCCACAAGAACTCTGTTTACATGAATTGATTTAGTTCTGAATTTTGTGCCTTGTTACTCTGTTTAATGATGCCAAACTATTTAGAAGCAATAGGTAAATAATAAATCTTTAAGCTTGAGCATCCTGTTTCCAGTCAATTGACTTCCACCTTCAGGAGATGGGAAATGAATGAACTCATCCTTGCTGTGACAATAGATTTTACTCAGTTCTTTTCAAGTTGTGAAGAATTCCTGGTATCTTTGTCAATTAGCCGGGACTTCCTAATGATATTTTTAACTTAGGAAATCCCTGCTCTTCAAAACACGGGTTTGCAGCCTGTGTGCTTGCTAGTACTCTTTATGTAGACAGTGGCTTGACTGACATTTGGGTCTGTTTCCCACTTTGTCCTTCCAAGTCCAAGCATCTTTCATTCTTATTCAGAACATGCAATTGGAGCTGTTTCTGGCAGTTTTCTTTCTTTCTTTTATTTATTTATTTTGGCTAGAATCTCTTAGGATATTTGCAAGGATAGAGTCATAAAAATAGCTTGTAGCCAAAGTGAACTTTTATAATACTATGCTAATTATTTTGATTTCTATTCAGCTGTGGGAAACCACTCATCTGTTCTATTCAAACTATTTTTCTGATTACTGAAAATGAGGATATAATTATTATTTATAAACTATCACCAGTAGTTTTTCTGGGGTACAAAGTATTGCTATTCCTATACAATGCAATACAATTTTTGACTAATTAATTAGAATGTATGCCCATAATATCAAGAATGTTTACCTCTATATTTGGAAAGAGAACATGAACTTTTTTAGACTTCTTAACTTGCAGATTCTCCATGGGCCTGGTTCCATGACTAGTCTGGGCCTTAATAGATCAACTTGAGGGTAAATTGCTCCCTGATAAAAGATGATGAGTAACTAAGTATTCAGTGTCTGGTAAACTGAAATTTTCTCCCCAAATGATGAGTGGTGAGCAAAAATTATGAGATAAACCATGGTAGCACTGAAGCGCTCATCTAACTCGTTGTCATATAGCTTTCAGGAACCAGGAAGGGACAAGGAGCTTTTCCAGCCTTTTGGTTAGTTTTTTGGAGGGTGTCGTTCACTAGGGCAGGCCAAGGGTAAGATGAGTTCAATAAAATTTCCATGACATTGTGTTAGTCAGCTTTTTGTCACCTTGACCAAAATACCTGACAAGAACACCTGAGAGGAGGAGAGATTTATTTGGGGTCATGGTTGCAGGGGTTTAGACCATGGTTGGCTGGCTCTAAAACGGAAGCATCATGGTAGAAAAGCATGGCAGAGGAAAGCTGCTCAGCTCATGGCAGCTAAGAAGCAGAGAGAGAGGAAGAGAAAGGGGCCAGAGAAAAGATAAATCCTTCCACGGCACACCTCCAATGACCTACTTCCACCAACTAGGTCCCTCCTCCCAGTAGTCCATTCATCTACCAAATGGATTAATCCACTGATGAGATCAGAACCCTCATGATTCAATCAGTTCAACCTTGAAACCTTGCTAAATCAGGCAACATGTTTCCAACATGAGTTTTTGGGGACATTCCAGATCCAAACCGTAAGAGATGAATAAATTTGGAAAGTATGGGAATCTGGATCAGGGACAGAAGAACATGAACCAAGCAGTTTTTGAGAATGACCATCCAGAAGCTATAATCCAGAATGAGGGGGAAGGTAGAAGATGCATATAATACCAGAATGGTCTCAGAGAGAGGGAGAAAAGGTCCAAGTGAGGCTGTAACACTGTAACACAACTTCCTTGTCTGGCCTCAAGACCTACAGCCCAGGTTTAAATTTTCCCCTTAGTTGCATGGAAATAAGGAATTCTCCACATTTTAGGTGCCGATTGAGAGAAGTCAAGCAGTATGATAGGAGATAGATCAAGAGAGTTATCACTGTGCTCATGCAACTCACAGGTGCCTTCTGTGGCTGAATGTTATGATTGACCCTGGCCATTTGGGTCCCACTAGGTAGTCAGGCAAAACAAGACCAAAAAATGGGCTGTGCTTTTTCATGGCTGGTTGCTGAAACTATACAGGTAGGACAACTGAGAGCTCAGAACCCCAAGGAATGAAAATTAGGTTATACCACCCCGGTAAGTATCTGTTGAACAGAAAATAGCACCTACCAGGGCTATTGATAAGTACCAGGAAATGATATTTGTATAGTCTTATAAATTACATATTTTATGCATAATTAATATAAACAATATTGGATATGAAGTGTTTAAATAGCAATATCCCAAGCTAATTTGTCTTGGTCATTGTTGGGCTCTATTTCCTTGGGTTTTCCAGAAAATATTAAATGTACCCTATAAAAGGGAAATCTTTTAAATGTAGATTCCAGGTAGGAAGAGACTTCTAGCCAAAATGGGTATAAACTCTTTTTCTATCCTCTGACCTTTGTCACTATGTTTTCAACCATGCAGTGCTTTGGGGAAAGGAATGTAGTTAACCAAAAGTTTATTAGCACAGAATTCTCAGGTTAAGGGCATACAGTTATCCTTACCCTTTAATCCCCATTCTCTGCCCAAGGTCAGCATGTGGCCTGAATTACTCTCATATGGCAATAGAAGATACCACTAATCAATTATGACATGCTTCCCCATTGAGCTAGACACCCTTCGAACAGTGCTCCAGATAAGTTCTTTTGAGTTATTTGGGTTGGACCTGGAGATGGGACCTATTTGTTGTGTTGGGTCTATAATATCAGGAAAAAGAATTGAGAACAACAATAGGAAGGCTTGGTCACCTGCTTGTTCCTTTTTTAGTATGACAACAGCAAATGCAGAAGGGTAGGCATTTGTGTCTGTAGTCTAATACTAGGAGACTCCCTTAAAAAAAAAAAAACATGCAGAGTGGGGGGCAGTAGGGCACAGAGCAAAATAAGCCATTAACTAAATTAGTATGGTGTTTTTCTAATTCCCCCAGTACTAGGGAAGACTACTTAATAAGCACCCATAGTGTTAAATCAATAGGTTATTATCTCATTTGGTAAGAGTGACCAATTAAGAAGTATTAGGAAATGCAATTATACTACAGGCATAAACAAACCATACTTGGGCATGATCAGAAAGTACTCCATCTACACTGTCGGACTATATACAAATATTAATAATGAAAACACAGTGTTTAGATACCAGAAGCCAGAAAAAGAAATAGACGAACTAAAATCGCCAAAGATTAGCCCTAAGTGAGCTTTATTTTCCCATTACTGAACTGCAGCCACCCTGCCGCTAACCATCAGCATCAGATTCTTTAGACCCAGTTTCTTTGTGCAGCCCCACAGAGTCAATAGCCTCTCACTTTCTGAAGTTACACTGAGGAGAAATCTCTCCACTGTTCACATCTGGTAAGAATCAAGAGCTGAATTTTTCTAGCTTATCTAAATTCAGTGGAGACTTCCATCTCAGCAGTGTTGCAGAGAATGAATATAAAATAATGGTGCTTAAAGAAATCAGAACCCCTCACTTCAAAACTGTTCCATTAGAAAACCATATCCCATTCAACCCTTGCAGCAGGCATATGAAATGTTTTTGGAACTCCTTGGGAACTGCTTTATAGTGTGCCAGTGAGCCAGAGAATTTAACATAGTCTTGTAATATCATCTTTTATTTTTAACCTGAAATGAAAATGTACCATTTACTCACCTTCACTGTTAACTATCTTTGGTTCTGAGAGATTTGGGGCAGTTTCTAAAAGGCAAATTCATCTTTGAAGAGAATATTTGACATTGCCAAAGAGGATCAAAAAATGCTCCTAATGTTTGAGGACAATCCTGATGAATGTCTCCTGAAATAACATGTGCAGTGATTGCTTCCTTGAAATGTGCTATTTCCCTGTGTAAGAAATGAGTAATGTTTATTCAATTATTCATCACTTACTCATTGGTCAAATGATACTGAGTACCTACTCTGTTCCAAGTCATGATCTAGGTGCTGAGCATGCAGGAGTAAACAAAAGCAGACAGGTCTCTGCCTCCATGTAGCTTATAACCCAGGGAGGGAAGACAGACAATGGCTGTACACATAATAAGTAAGTAATATGTAGTACATCAGAAGGTAGTAAGTACTACAAATAAAACAAAAGGTAAAAGAAGGGGAAGGGGAATGAGACTTATGGAGACTGAAATAGAAAATCAGAGGAATAAAAATATGACATTTGAGCTAAGATTTAAATAGTGAGACGGTGTGTCATCTGGATGTCTGGGGTCACTGTTGTAGGCAGGACAAAAAAAAAAAACTAGAGAATATGCCTGATAGCTTGAGAAAACAACAAAATCAAGGAACGTGGAATGGAATGTGAAATGGGAGAATAAACAGATAAAGACAGAGTAGTAATATGGAGAGGCAAATTATGTAGAGTTATGTAGGTCATTTGGCTTTTCTTCTGACTCACTGGGGGTCTCTTACAGGGTTCTGAGCAGAGATGCTCCATGACCTGATTTGTAAAAAGAATGGCCCCTGGAGTTCCACTTCTACTATGGCTGAATAGTTCCCCCTGGGCCCCACCCTGTGTAACTACCAAAAACCCTGGGGAAAAAGGAACAAAGCCAGAGTGTGGGGGACATAGAGGATTGACATTTGGAAAAAGTGATGGCCTGGGGTGAGATTCCTATTTCCAGGTCTTAGCCCAGGAGCAGGCTGAATGTAGCACCACCAAGTCCCTCAAACTCTGGCTAAAAACTTCTAGTTCTGGGCTGTGGCTGTACTATCCCTCAGTGATAGAGCGCTTGCCAGACATGTGTGAGGCCCTGAGTTCCATCCTCAGCATCGCATATAAATAAATAAATAAATAAATAAATAAAATGTCCATAAACAACTAAAAAATAGTTTAAAACACACAAACAAAACTCTGTACTCCTTCAAGACTGAAGAATTAGAGCGTAGAGTCTGGAGCAGTCACAGCCACCAGGTCTCCGGCTGGTTGCTGAATCACACATGCACAGGACAGACTCAAAGCAGCCCGGCTCAAGGTTAATAAAGAAAGGAAGAAAAGAAATTAAATGATTCTTGAAGTGTAGCCCAAGAGAGAAACCTGGTAGAAAATCAAAGGCCATGCTGTTGAACCTGCGACACAAAGAAAAGACCACCAACTCCAATTTTAAACCAAATTAAAGCAAGTTTATATTGTGTACACAAGAGAGCTGATCAGCGACTGCCTCACCCAAAGCCGGGCCAGAGGACGGCATCTGGTCTAAGGGCAGGGGGCTTTTTATAACAAAAAGTTACAAAGGCAGGTGTCTTGGGAACTTAGGGCTAACAGGGTTCTGGCAAGTGTAATACAAGGGCAGATAAGCAGGTTAATGATCTACATGGCTTAACATTTCAAGGTAGGAAGTAAATTCAGATTCCAACATCAGAATTTATGAGGAACCGCTGAGGTTTTAGGGAGGATTGTTATCTGGTCAAGGGGGACCAGGCATGGGTGGATTCAGAGCACAGACAGGAATTCCAAACAAGTTTAAACCTCAGAGTCTGGTCAGGCAAAATAGAAATCTTAGTATTTTATTGTAAAACAGAAATGAACTTTTCATGACTTTGTGATGAGATGGCTTCCAATCTTAAGATGGAATTAGGCTGGGTTCATCAGTGCCCACTCTGGATAAGAGGAAGTCTTTCCGGAGGAGGCAGCATTGATGCTGAAACCTCAAGGCTGATAAAGAGCCAGCTGTGGGGAGGAAAACACAGGAACCCAGCATTTTGGAACATCATGACCAGAGACTCAAAGGCAAGAAAGAGCCTGGAAAATTCCAGGGAATAAAAGGAGGCTGAAGGTAGAATATATGATGGAGAGAAAGGGCTAATTTATCGTAAAACAATAAGTGCTCTAAATATTTTTTTCATACTATTATAGAGAAAGAAAAAGCACTAAAGTTGAACTCTCTCCTTAGGTGCTTACAATCATAGTGTGGAGACAAGACTATTAACGAAACAACTGAACTTGAACACTAGATAACATGTAGTTGGCAATGCTTTGAATAATGCTTTGTTCAAAACACTTTCACAAGCATCATCTTATTTGGCCCTTATGATAGCCCTAGGAGGCAGGTGAATTATTACTACTATGATTATTGAACTCTTCCTCTCTCCCTCTCTCCCTCTCCCTCCACTACCCATAAGCCTTCTGAGGGCATGGGCCATACCTGTGTCTCTCACTACAGCACCCCCAGCAGCAGGCACAGCTCTGAATTTAGAGTAGTGTGCAGTAAATCTTCACTAAATACATGAGTTTTACAGATGAGAAACTCGAGGCTTTAAGGGGAAAGGACTTAAATGCTCAAGGGCATGTTCATGACAGAATCAACTAGAATTCATGGCTTTAGTCTCCCAGCCAGTATTATAACTTGGCCAGTAATTTTCAAATCTTCTTACCTCCCTCTTCTTTTTTTTCCAATTTTTTTTTTAGTTGTAGATGTACACAATACCTTTTATTGTTTATTTTTATGTGGTGCTAGGGATCAAACCCAGTGCCTCACACATTCTAGGCAAATGCTCTACCACTGAGCTACAACCCCAGCCCCTTACCTCCCTCTTCTTTTCCCTCCCTCTCTTCTGCCTTCCCCTCTGCTTTTTTTTTGGGGGGGGTGTCCCTTCCTTCAAATAGCAGAACCCTTTGTTTTCTAACAAAATTTTATTCATCTGGATGTGGAAAACATAAAATTTATTATAAATGAATTATAAATGTTTTATAATTTTAGTGTCAAAGTGAGAGCCAGGGTAAAGGACAGGTAGCTAATTATCAAAGAAAAGGAAATAGTAGCAGGGCCTGGTGGTGCATGCCAATAATCACAGGGGCTCGGGAGGCTGAGGCAGGAAAATGGTGAGTTCAAAGCCAGCCTCAGCAATAACAAGGTGCTAAGCAACTCAGTGAGACCCTGTCTCTAGATAAAATACAAAATAGGGCTGGGGATGTGGCTCAGTGGTTGAGTGCCCCTGAATAGTTCAATTCCCAGTATCAAAAAAAAAAAAAAAAAGGAAATAGCACTTCCCAGTCAACCGGTTACTAACACCCTCTTTCAGGAGAGAGGAAGAATCGCACTTTCCAACACGAGCAAGCAAGCCTGACTGGCTCTCTTTCTACCCTTTGGTCACTTTTGGTTGTGTAGGCATAAGAAGAAAGGAAACCTAAAATATACAAAGGGGCAAGATACCCCAGCTCTGGATCCCCTCCTCCCCGGAGAAGTCTCTTTCTCTCTCTCTGTTCTGTTTCCTAAATAAAATTTACTTTCTGCTCTTGCCTAGTAGTTTCTCAGGTGTTTAATCTTCAACACCAGGGGAACAAGGACCCTATCCTGATTTTCAAGACTGGTATCAAAATGATTCACTGTAATGTCAGACAACAATAATGATGAAAATAGTTTAATAAACATAGAAATTAGACATCAGGTATCTAGATGCAAGTAGCAGTCATCTGACAACCTCACCATCCAATTTATTAATTTTGTTTTGAATGCTCAGTATTGAGAAAATCTACATGATTTCTAAAAAGTCTAGTAGTTATAAATGGTAACATGTTTTAAATGATGCCAGCAATCTCAGGACTTAATTCCACTTATTCTGAAGCATAAAAGATGATTAGGAGACGACATATTTATTATAAATTTAAATCACTAACATCATCTGTTAACTCACAAGCCTGCTACAATAATCTATATTCCATTGATAAGATCATAATGCAACATGTTACATGTATTTTGCAACTACACAACTGACTATCCTGTGGAATTCATTACACAACTGTTCCAACTGTGTCTTTCCTTGCATTTTATTAGCCCAATACATAGGTCCTCTTCTCATTTGTACAATTTTTTTTTGTGTGTGGGGGCTATTATGGTTTGGATGTGAGATATCCCCAAAAGCTCACATGTGAGACAATGCGAGAAGGTTCAGAGGAGAAATGATTGGGTTATAAGAGTCTTAACCCAATCAGTGAATTAATCCCCTGATAAGGATTAACTGAGTGGTAAACTGAAATGATAGGGTGTGGCTAGAGGAGGTGGGAATTAGGACGTGGCTTTGCTGTGTATATTTGTACCTGGAGGGTGGAGTCTCTCTCTGCTTTCTGGTCACCATGATGTGAGCTGCTTCCCTCTGCTACCTTCTCCCTCCATGATGTTCAGCATCACCTTGAGCTCCAAGAAATGGAGCCAGCCTTCTATGGACTTAGACCTCTGAAACCATGAGTCCTCAAGTAAACCTATCCTCCTCTATAATTGTGCTGGTGTCCTATGGCCCTATGCAGGCCTAAGATAAAAAGGTTAATGAAAATCTATAACTTCCCTAATCTATTACATATGTCCCAGAAATTTCAAGTCCATGCCAAATTTGAGAGGAAGAGTTTTATTATGTGGTCTGCCCCTGTAAAGCTTACTAAAAAGACCTGCCAGGAACAATTTTAGAGGAAGAAAAGTTTATTTTGGTGCCTCACAGATTCAGGGGCCTTAGTCCATAGATGGCCAACTCCATTGCTCTGGGCCTAAGATGAGGCAGAACATCAGGGCAGACTGGCGTGGCAGAGGAAAGTAGCTCAGGGTGTGGTACCAGGAAGCTGAAAGAGAGCTCTGCTTACCAGGGACAAAATATAAACCCCAAAGGCCCACCCTCAGGGACCCACCTCTTCCAACTATACCCTACCTGCCTACAGTTACCACCTAGTTAATTTCATTTCATGGGGTGGGGGTCATACACTGATTAGCTTAAGGCTCTCCTAACCCAATCATTTTACCTCTAAACCTCTTGTATTTTCTCACCCATGATCTTTTGGGGGACACCTCACATCAAAGTCATTACAGCCCCCAAACATATTTTCTAAAAGGAAACACATCCAGAGATGTGGCCTCCAGTGTGCTCAAACATGGCACATTTCAGTGAGAATATTCTTTACCATAGTTTATCAAATAGTTTAGAATGCTTTTGTAAGATTTAATTCAACCCAAAATATTTCTACCCTTGAAGCTGCTCAACAGTTCTGCAGAACCACTTGAAATCACAGCCCTGTAGCACTTTGTTTCTCTTTAAGCTACTTCAACTTAGGTAGATTGACTTTGTGGTGTGGTGGGTGAGTGTGGTCCATTGAGTCCTAGCAATGATGCATTATGGGACTTTTCCAGAATCTTCAAGATACGCAAGTGCATTTGCCAAATATCTCAGGCACATACCCTAGAAACAAAGTAATAGCTTTTTGCTCTCCTATTGAAATGTAATTGTGACTGGGTATAAAAATTTAGTTGAAGTACTAAAGGAAAATGTGAATTTTTATAGTGTTGCCAATACGCTTTCCCTTTCCAGTTAGGTCACCATTGATCTGTAAAGAGAGGTTTGTGAATTTTAAGAGTCAAACTATTTGAAAAGAATATGTTGTTTGGCTCCTTAACACTGTGCAAGTAATATTTTAGACAATTCTGTCACTAGCACTAACTTAACATTGTGTAAGTAATATTTTACACAATTCTGTCACTAGCACTTATTAGTCTTTATATTAATATCTTTGTCAATGAAATAAAGCTAAAATCCTGCCTGGCTTTCTGGAGTACCTCCTACATAAAGATTTCTCAGATTATTCTTACTTTTATTTATCAACTATTCACTTCGTCTCTGAATTTCTATGGAAGAAATAGAGTGTGTGCTACTTAACCTAGCTAAATGACAAAGCAAAAGTGTACTTTATTAGGAGCTATAAGACATAGGTTTTGGTTTATGTTCATGTGCCCCCACAGAACAAGTAATTCACATATTTTGATTCTTATGTATTTAATGAGCAGAGTAATAGTAATTTTACCTCCCTCCTAAGGCTATTGTGAGGGTCAAGTAAGATGTTGCTTGGAAATGTGTTTTGAACACTCAAAGCACCGGCCAGTTACATGCAGCCTATAACATTGACATTAGCCTGCTTATCTCCCCACCTTGAAGATAGAGATCAATTTTAGTGCTTTTTCCTTTATCTTCCTATAGTTGTGAGTATATGATAAATATTTGCATCATTATTTATATAGTACTTCATAGTTGACAAAGCATTTTCACATATATCACATCCATGGTATATCTCCATTTGTTTCTTTTTATATTGGCACATTATAATTATACACAACAGTGGGATTCATTATGCCATATTCATACATGAACATAATTTGATCAATCTCATTCCCCAGTACTTTCCTTCTCTTATCTCCATTTTTATGTGCCAGAAAAGTGAGATTTTGAAAGGCAAAGTGACTTGGCCAAGGCCACCTGGTTAGTGAGTTGTTGGAAATATCACGTCTGCACGTTCCCCATCTATTCATGGTGATCAGACATTTTCTTCATGTAATCTGGGTACTGCCAAAGAGGCGCTTTGTTCTAGCAGTTCATGCAGTTCTGGTTATAGAAGGAATTTGTAAACCATGTAAGTCCTCTGGAAGTGACATTATTGATTCTCTACAGCTGGCTGCACCTGTGCCTTTGACAGCTTTATTTTCTCTTTTATTATAAGTGCAAGGGTAGTTAGTGTATGGCATATGCCCAGAGTGGTTGGGGGCTTTTCCATTTCAATGCAGCCAATTCTTAATTTTGGAGATTGTGCATTGTCCAGGATCTCTGTTAGCCTGTTCCTTTCCTTCTTTGCTGCCAATCACTTTTTGTGCAGGTCACTAACAGCTAGAATTCTACCTGCCCCACCCAATTCTGGGGATGGAACCCAGGGCTTTGCATATGCTGAGCATGTGCTCTCCTACAAGGCTACACCCCTATCCCCTGAGAAAGAATTCTGATCAGAATATAGTCAAGCAAGGGTGAGAGAAGGTGACTGATTTTAATCCTAAGATGTGATATTTTTAACCACTTGGCAAAAACTCTTTTAGAGAAAAGGATGAAGTTATTAGATAAAAATACAGTTTTTAATTATATCAGGGTATTTTTTTTTCCCCTTCCACATTCCCCAGGACCTAATTAATACTGACTGGGTCATCCAAATTAATTCCAAACAAAAGTAAACAGTCGGTGGAAAACATTGTATCTTAACTATTATAATTAAAATTTGAATTTAGGTCAGAACATGCTCCTTAAATCACCTAGGGTTTGACTAAGAATGAGGATAATAGGGACACAGTAGGCTACTGACAAGGCCATTGTACAATTCTCATCAGTTTCTATAATGATTTTGCCATTTCATCAAAGCTCAGGAGGAAATTGAGCAATTATTTATTTGACTTTAAAAATCACAAGGTGTCAAAATGTACTCAAGTGGCTACGAATGAAATGCTTTGAAAGAGAAGAACTGCAGCAGATGCATCCCAATTGAAATGAGAGCAAGTGTCCCTATGTCAGCTAGAAAGTAACAGGTCCTACACAGGGCACTTTAGGTTAATGAATGATATTTCATTTGGCTAGAGTGACCAGGAAACTTCTAAACCATGAGTGCAGCTCAGAGAAGAGCTACTTAAAACAAGAGGCTACAGGAAGCTTATGCAGTTAAGGAAGCAGTAAAATTATCTTGCAATGGTGTTAATTTATATTTATTTTGTGAATACTATGTGCATGTACCTGTATTCTTTCATTTACCCTCAGTCTCAACTTGAGAGGTCATTTCATTACTGCTGAGCAGAGACTTAGGGGAGTGACAAGCTGGAATTTGAATTGTCTCTTTCACATTCCAGAGCCAAAAATTTCTACTCTTTCACTTACTACATGGGTGTGTCAGACCTGAAATATCTTGCTGTGGGACCTTGGACAATAGAGTTTTTCTCTTGCAAATTGCTCCATCTGTAAAATGAGGGGACCTGACTGGGTTTCACTAGCTCTAGTCTTTTGAGGATGGCCTTGGCAACTAGGCGAGAGACTCTGTCTCAACATAAAAATAAAAAAGGGCTGGGGGGCTGGGGCTGTAGCTCAGCGGTAGAGTGCTTGCCTCGCACAGGTGAGGCCCTGGGTTTGAACCTCAGCACCACATAAAAATAAACAAATAAAAATAAAGATATTGTGTCCATCTACAACTAAAAAAATATTTTTTAAAAAGGGGCTGTGGATCAACATCAGTGGTCAGTGGTAGAGTGCTCTTGGGAAGGTAGGTAAGCAGGTAGGTATGTAGATTGTTTGGATGGGGAAAAGTACAGCCAAGAAGTGTGTGTGTGTGTGTGTGTGTGTGTGTGTGTGTGTAGGTGCTGCTGTGGAAAGGGGGTAGAGCCTAGACTTAGAGCTTAGATGGCTATTGTTGCTATATGAAATGAGATTCTCCTGTAACTTCTGGCCAGTTTGTACATTTCTCTTAAGCCCTCTTGGTTATTCTGGGCTTCAGAAAGCCCTAGAGGGATGGAGGGGAGTCTCTGGATGTGAGGAGAGAAAGCACTCCTTTGCCATTTCCTGTCACTGGCCTCTGAGGGAGCACATCCAGTGGTCTGGATCTGAAGCAGTGAAAATGAGGAGGAAGAAGGTACTGAGAAATGAGAGACTGGCCTTTGAGAAATGCTGATGTGGAGGCAAAGAAAAGTCTTTTTAATTTTTTTCCTATCGTGAATAAAGTTTAATTGTCAGTAATTTTAATGTACTCTGTAGTATATTTAGTCTTTAATTTTGTAGAAAAAAATTGCATCATATATGTTAAAGACACAAATTTAAAGCATCTACAATCCCACTGCCTAGAGAACAACTCTCAATATTTTAGTGTAAACCTTTCAGATTCTTTTGATGTCCAGAAAAAAAAAATCTTTTCAGGCTATTATTAGAGCATTTTATAATCTGTTTCTCCCATTTGAGAAAACCTTTCCAATATAAGCTGTATTTTAGGGTCTTGAGTGCCATAGGAATTCAGACTACACCTATGTCCTTAATATTTTCATCTGTAATACTTCCTACCTATACAAATAACAAATTCTACCACAGGATGCTCCTATGGTGGATTCCAAAGAAATGTATATGACATATTATGAAGGCATTTTCTTTTCTCATTCAAACATTTCCACAATGATTTTCTGTTTCTCAGAATCTTTGGGATAGGGAATCAATCCTATTATTCATATTGTTCATTTATATAGTGCTATTAGTAATACAGATTTTGATATCAATAATAAAAATTTTGATATTGGTAATAAAAAATTGAAAATATAAAAGAATCATTTTCATGTTATAGGTCTCTTGACCTATTATTGGCAACTCAATATTTACTCACTAATTGTCTTTATTGATAATGATTTTGAATCAGCTAGTGACTGATTATGATTATGTAGCTTTATTTCTCATCACATCTTTAAAAAGGAAAGTTTTTTCTCTCTCTTTTGGATTGAACTCAGGTGCGCTCAACCACTGAGCCACATCCCCAGCTCTATTTTGTATTTTATTTAGAGACAGGGTCTCACTGAGTTGCTAAGGCTGGCTTTGAACTCGTGATCCTTCTACCTCACACTCCCAAGCTGCTGGAATTATAGGCATGCACCACCACACCTGGCCAAAAAGGAAATTCATTAAAAAGGTAAGCCAGCAGGATGCAGTGGCACAGACCTATAATCCCAGTGACATGGGAGGCCAAAGCAGGAGGATCACAAGTTTGAGGCTAG
Organism: Marmota flaviventris; assembly: GCF_047511675.1. Taxonomy (NCBI): domain Eukaryota; kingdom Metazoa; phylum Chordata; class Mammalia; order Rodentia; family Sciuridae; genus Marmota; species Marmota flaviventris. The sequence goes on from NC_092518.1 coordinate 122,474,429, forward strand.
CTTCCACAACTTATTGAGAACCTGTTTCAAAAAAAAGAAGTTAATCCAAATTATAATTTTTTAAAAAAATCAACTCAATTTGTTCTCTAACCTGAGAGAATTTTTTAAAAAGTAAAATGTTATTTTGTGGATCCATTGTTCTTTAAGGTGGGTTTTTTTTTTTTTTTAATTTTTAAGGATGTCTTTGGTCTTCTCAAGGTCAGACCAATTTTAAAATCCAATTTTCCAAATATTATAGTTTAGTGTTTCAGAGAGGCAGAATCAACACTCCTGAGGGGCAAAGATTTCTGAAAACCTTTCTGATGGAAGCTATGGTTCACAATGATCAAAGCCCCCTTCTGATCTGTTACCTTCTTTGAAAAGCTTAAAAGCACATTGTTCCTCCCATGAGTGTACTCCCTGGAGAAATTCTTGCACATCTGCACAGAAGATATGCACCAGAATGTTCCTTTTATCATTATTAGTGATAACCAAAAGTTGTAAGTATCCTAAATGTTCCATCAATGGGAGAACAAATAAATAGATTAGGTATGTTTATATATGAAATGAATTATGGCTACATCCATCAGTAGGGGTGAATCTCAAAACAGTTGAGCAAAGAATTGCTGAATGTTAGATATGGTAGGGTAACATCTATATGAAGTTTTAAACTGTGCAAAATTTATCTGTTTGGATAAGCTGGGGTAGCTGCTTTAATAAAACCTTTCAAATCTCAGATAACTTAATGCCATGATACATCCAGCACAGATGATCTGGGAGCCTCTGTTCTTGGGTCACTCAGTCCCAGGCTGATATAGGCTTCATCTTATCACATGCATCACTGATCCCTCCCTCAGTGGGAAGCATATAAAGTGTCTTGCATATGAGCTCTTAAAATGTCTGCATGGAAATGGCATATTTCATTTTCATATCTCATTATCCCAAACAAGTCATATAGTCACACTGAATTTTAAGAGGACTGCTAAGTTTTTGTTTTGTTCTTATCATGGATTTGAGGGCAAAATCATCCAAAATATTTGGTGAATAACTCTTCATAACTAGTAGACTAAATAACACTCTATAGTGTGTACAGATATATACAAGTGTAATAAAAGTATTCAGATATGAATGGAAATTTTGAAGACCAATTTGGATTGGCCATACCTTTGCTGGGGGAGGGAAGGGATGGAATGGAGTGAGGATGATTGACAGATGCTGTCCGCTGCTTCTGTTAATCTCTACTCTGCCCCTTCCACTGTCTGCCTGGGGAGGATGACCTGTATGGATTTTGTCTATGGGTTCCCCATGTTCTCCAGATCCAGATTGGTTTCAGACAATTGAGAAGCAAGAATGAAATCAGAAAAAGGGAGGGGAAGGGAGGGGGTATAGTAGAGGATAGGAAAGGCAGCAGAAAACAACAGACACTAGTATGGCAATATGTAAATCAATGGATGTGTAACTGATGTGATTCTGCAATCTGTATATGGGGTAAAAATGGGAGCTCATAACCCACTTGAATCAAAGTGTGAAATATGATATATCAAGAAATATGTAATGTTTTGAACAACCAACAATAAAAAATTAAAAAAAAAAAAAGAAATCAGAAAGAGGGAGAGGAACATTCTATGACTCCTCTATGAGGTCATCTCAAATTGAATATGCCCGTTGCAGCAAAGTCTCTGCTACTCTCAAGGTGACTAATTCTACATGTCTTTGGATTTCAAGCACCTCCCCATTTTCTATACTTTTGGTCCAGCAGTTGATAGCTAAGTTGCTTACTAGCCCTAAGAATCAGCACCACACATTGGGGTTCTTTTCATAGCTGTACTTTGTAAAGGGTCCCCTTTTTAACAGACTCTCCTGGAATGACCTTATATTGAATGCGCCGCCATGTTTCCTATAGAAAGTTAGATGGATAAATATAAACAGGGATTTCATTTATATCTGTATTGTTTTATTTCATATGTTGGGTTGTGAACAACACAAGGAATTGTTGTAATAGTCCATGCTTTTTGTATATATTAATTATTTCATAATTAAAGAACAAATTTTAAAAATCTCAGAATATACTGTAAACATCATAATCTATTTCCCCCAAAACTCTAAAATGCCATTTTAAAAAACTTACTGAATTGATAGTTACATGATGATCAAAGTTGTTTCTTCCCTTTTATCTTTTTTTAAATATTCTCTTTTAGTTGTAGATGTACACGCTACATTTTATTTATTTATTTATTTATTTATTTATTTATTTATTTATATGTGGTGCTGAGGATTGAACCTAGTGCCTCACATGTGCGAGACAAGTGCTCTGCCACTGAGCCACAACCTCAGCCCTCCCTTTTATCTTTGTAATTTTTCTGAATTTGCAAGTTTTCAACAATGAATATATCCTTCTTTGCATTTAAAATATTATTCAATGATGATACTGACTAAAACAAACTGAATTAAGTTAGAAAAGTGATATGTATCTTAGTTGTGCAATTGAAATGTACAACAATAATTCTGTTAAGTCTAAGTGCTTTCTGATTCCTCTGTACCTCTCTACAGTACTTGTAGAATACATAAAGCTTATTGTAGTGTATTTATTAGCTTTCCATTACTACAATAAAATACCTGAGGCAATTCATTTATAATTTTGGCTCACAGGTTTGGAGATTCCAGTCTAAGATGGAGTGATACCTGGTAAGGGCAAAACATCATGTTGGGAGTGCAAAGCAGGAGTCAGGAGGCAGAAGCAAGAAGAAGAACTTGGGGTCCCATAAGGCCCTACCTCCTAAAGATCCATAGCTCCTCTCAATAGCACAACCCTGAGGACCAAGACTTTGATACATGGACCTTTAAGGGGCACTACCCTATTCAAATCATAGCAGTTCCGTATTTGTGTTCCTGTGTGACTCTTTTTCCCACCAGTTGAGCTGTATGCTTACTGTTATGGTTTGGATATGAAGTGTCCCCCAGAAGTTCCTATGTTAATGCAGGAATGCTTGGAGGTGAAATGACTGGATTGTGAATACTATAACCTCATCAGCTCATTCTAGTTTGAATGGACTAATGGGGTGGTACCTGTAGGCAGGTGGGGTGGGGTTGGAGCAGGTGGGTCATGGGAAGTGTGCGTCTCTTCTGCAGCCCCTCCTCCTTCTCCTTTTCTGCTTCCTGGATACCATGAATGGAGTAGTGTTTCTCCACTACTCGGTGCCCTTGGCCATGATTCTCTACCTCACCTTTGGCCCAGAGCAATGGACTGTGGCTGAGCATGGACTGAGCCTCTGGAACCATGAGCCAAAATACTTTTCCTCTTCTAAGGCATTCTGTCCATCTACAAGTACAATTAAAAAAAAATTAAAAATCTGCATTAATTAGGTGTAAGAAAATGAAAAGTTACAAAAAGCAATTATAAAAATTATTCCGATTGTTTGGAAAATGTTTTTTTTTAAAAAAAAAAAAAACTTATTGTTGTAGTTCAGACAAAATGTATAGGGTATTTTATGGTGTATTTTTTTAATATTTATTTTTTAGTTGTAGTTGGACACAATACCTTTATTTAATTTACTTATTTTTATGTGGTGCTGAGGATTGAACCCAGACTCTTGCACATGCTAGGCAAGCACCCTACCACTGAGCCACAACCCCAGCCTGCCTGGTGTATTTTTTTTATGAGTATGCATTTTATTAGAAAAATCAACAGAACTCCACATTTATTTATTTATTTTGATATTGGGGGGTACTTTCCACTGAGCTGCAACCCATCCATTTTTAGTTTTAATTTTGTGACATAGTCTTACTAAATTGCCAAGGTTGACCTTACACTTGTAATCCTCTTCCCTGAGCCTCCCAAATCACTGAGATTACAGATGTGTACCACTACGCCCAGCCACTGGACACATCTTGAAGTAAACATATTGGATTCATATCAAATAAGTGACAAAAGAATGCACACTTTACCAGGTGTGGTGGTACATGCCTATAATCCCAGCGGCTCAGGAGGCTGAGGCAGCAGGAGGATTGCGAGTTCAAAACCAGCCTCAGCAAAAGCGAGGTGCTAAGCAACTCAATGAGAGCCTGTCTCTAAATAAAATATAAAATTTTTTTATATTCCCCAGGGGTGGGGGCTCAGTGGTCAAGTGCCCCTGAGTTCAATCCCTGGTACTCCCCCAAAAAAGTATACTTTGATGTTTTATGTTTAAAACATGGGGAAAGTACAAAACTGATGAAAAAAAATCAAAGAAGACCTAAATAAATAGAGATATCTCTTGCCAGCAACCCGCGCAGACAAGATGAACTGGCCTCAAAAGATCTGGCTGGGACATTAAGCTAAGAAAACAGCAAGAAAGCACAGGACACAGAAGTAATTTCATATCAAGGGCGGGACTGCTCTGCAACCTTAAAAGTCAGCTTCCGTGCTGGAAAGAGCACTAGAAAAGAGCATGAACCCAGAATCTATTTTTATAGGGGGACACACAAATGAGTTTCCATAGAATGTTTTTCACCAAATAAGGCAGGGATAAGGTTTCAAGGGGGGTTGTCCAATCCCATTGGGTAACGCCCAAGTCCAGAGCTTCAGCAAACTTCTTTGCTGAGCGAAGGTGGAGGCCACTTGCATCGCACAGCACAAGGCGTGCAATGCCAGACCAACGCCCCCTTACTCAAGGCTGAGGGAGGCTGCTTAGCTTATGGGTGGGTGGCTTCCCACTGATATCCATGTGCATTGATAGAATACTCAATATTGTCAAGATGTTAGTTCTTCCTAACTTCATCTATAGATTCAATGCCATCCTAATCAGAATCCTAGGAACTAATATTGTGGATATTGATAAACTTATTCTATAATTTATGTGGAAAGGCAAAAGGCCCAAAATAGCCAACACAACATTAAAGGAGATCAAAGTCAGTGGGCTAATGCTGCCCAATGTTATGACTCCCTAGTAAAGCCATAGTAATTAAATCAGTTTGGTATTGGTGAAGGAATAGAAAATTTATCATTGGAACAGAACAGAGACCAGAAATAGACCTACATAAATAGAGTCAAATGATCTTTGACAAAGGGGGATAGGCAATATGATGGAGAAAAGATAGTCTTTCCAACAAATGGTGCCAGAACAAAGGCACATCCATGTATTAAAAAATGGGAAGACTCGGGTTGTGGCCCAGTGGTAGAGCACTTGCCTGGCATGTGTGAGGCCCTGGGTTCGATCCTTAGCACCACATATAAATAAATAAAGTGAAAAATCCATTGACAACTAAAACAAATATTTTTAAAAAATGGGAATCTAGCCAGACATGGTGGCACATGCCTGTAATCCCAGTGGCTTGGGAGCCTGAGACAGGAGGATTGCGAGTTCATGGCCAGCCTCAGTGATGGTGAGGTGCTAAACAACTCACTGAGACACTGTCTATAAATAAAACACAAAATTGGGCTGGGGATGTGGTTCAGTGGTTAGGTGCCCCTGAGTTCAATCCCTGGTACCTGACCCCCCGCCCCCCACCCATGGGAATCTAGACAGACTTATATCCTTCACAAAAATCAACTGGAAATTTATCACAGACCTGAATGTAAATATACACAAAACCATAAGACTCCTAGGAGATAATACTGAAGAAAACCTAGATGACCTTGGATTTCGTGATTCCTTTTCAGATAAGATACCAAAATCATAATCCACAAAAGAAAGAACTGATAAATTATGTTAAAATTTAAATCTTTGTGAGAGACCCTGTTAAGAGAATGAAAAAACAAGCCATAGATTGAGAGAAAATATTTGCAAAACACATATGCAATGAAGAATTTTAATCCAAAATATACAAAGGACCTTTAAAAATAAGAAAATGGAAAAAAAAATACTCCATTAAAAAAGGGGTCAAAGACCTTGACAGATACCTCATCAAGAAGATGTACACATAGAAAATAAGCATATGAATAGATGGTCCACATCATGTGTCATCAGGAGATTGCAAATTAAAAGAACAATGAAATCTGGTGTGGTATCACATGGCCCATAATCCCAGGGATTCTGGAGGCTGAGGCAGGTAGATCACAAGTTGGAGGCCAGCCTCAGCAATTTAGTGAGACCCTGTTTCAAAATAAAAAGACTAGAGATGTGTTTCAGTGGTTAAGCGCCCCTGGGTTCAATCTCTGGTACCACCCCCGCCCCTGCCCAAAAAAATGAAAATAAAAAGAATGAGACACTATTACATGCCTGTGAAGATGGCCAAAATCTACACTATTAAAAATAACAAGTTCTATGAAGATATGGAACAACAGGAACCCTCATTCACTGACAGTTTTCTTAGTAGTCTGTTTTCTGATGCCACTAACAGAATTCTACAAACTGGGTGACTTTATAAAGAAAAGAGGTTGATTTTGGCTCATAGTTCTGAAGTTCCAAGGTCAAGAACCTGCCATCTAGTGTTGACCTTCTTGCTAGCAGAGTCCCAAGGTGACTCAGGGCATCACATGGCAAGAGACAGGGTCTCTGTGTGTTTTTGTCTCTCCCTCTTCTTATAAAGCCACCAGGATTAATCATGGGGCTCTACTCTAATGACTTTATCTAATCCTAATCACCTCTGAAAGCCCCACCTCTAAACACTATAGTCAAATTAAGTTTCCACCCTGGTAATATCCTTTATAATAAATTGGTGACGCGTGAAATGCCACATTCCACGATTAAACACTCAGGGTCACTCCAGGAGAACTGGGCTGCACTAAATAATCACACAGAGACAGAGAAATACCTTTTTCTTGGGGTCCTTAGGAGTCCATGGAAAGAGAGCAAGGAGCACATACTGAACCCTTTTATTGGGAAGAAGTAAGTCATTCAAATGAGGCAAGGGGGACGATTCGAAGGGAACAGGTGAGTGTAGCTCAACCCCTCTGGGTGCCACCTACTCCTAGGGCCACTCCCAGGGCCATACCTTATTATCTGAGCAAGGGAAAAGACTGAGTCACAAGTCATGGCACTACCACTACCACACCAGACTACAGTGATCTTTCAGATCCCCATGGTGCATCAAGACTTAAAGGTGTGTGAATTTGGAGTGGCTTCCCACAGTAAACTCCCTGAATTTTGTGAGCAAATTAGTCAAATCCAAGGAGAAGATTGTAAGAACTTAAAACTAGTTAATCTGAAGCATAGGCAACAACCTTGTGATTGACATCTGAAGTGAGGAGCAGTCTGTGGGAGTGAACCCTCAACCTGTTGGATTTGATGCTACCTCCAAGTAGGTCACTCAGCTGGTGTCCACTGCAGAATTGTTGCTAGTCACCTCATACCTTTTGGTGATCAGAGCTAAAGTGTGCCAGATGAGTTTCTGAGAGTATTAAAAAACCATTTTGTCTTTGGTTTTTCCTATATCTCTTACTAATGGTACATTAGAGTTAAATTTTAATTTTTATTTGCATATTTTTCATTTTTTTGCATTTTCTATAATAAACATTTATAAATATGTTGGGTTTTTTTAGTTGTAATTGAACACAATACCTTTATTTTATTTTTATGTGGTGTTGAGGATAAATCCCAGTGACCTGCATGAACTAGGCGAGCACTCTACCGCTCAGTCACAACCATAACCCTATAAACATTTATATTTTAAAAGATTATCTAAAACATTGGCTATAAGAAGAAATTATAAAAGTAGTTTTGACTATAGGGTAATTCTTGAGTACTCAGCTCACAAATCTTTCTATTATTCTGACAGTTGTAATGTTTAAGCTATATTTGAAATTAGTGTCCTGTCCTGATATAACTACTTTGATATCCCAACAGATTTTTGGTTTGTTGTTTTGTTCCTTTGCCATGAGGATATAGCTGTCTAGAGTTCCATTCTCTTGTCCATATGATATGTTATGGATTCTAGAGAATTTTATGTGTTCTTTGAATATGGCAAAAATTGCCTGCTTGTTATAAACATCAATTTTGGGGAGATAGTCATGATGTTGTGTTTATGCACCATCTGTAAATCTACCTCTTCCACTTTTGCCTGAAGATGTACTTGGGAATAGAGTGTTTCATCACTTAAGTAATTTTCCACAAAATATCAGAAATAAATAAGAGGAGAAAGAAATACACTCAAGTGAAATGTATTGAATATAATTATGTAAGTGTACTACAGAAATTGAACTTGGGAGAGAAAAGATTTTTTTTTGTAAGATGCTCCAAGGGAAATACAAAATGTCCCATTTTAGTATAAAGAGAAAACAGGAATGAAGTGTTCAAAAGCTATTAACAGTCCATAGGTGCAACTTGAACAAAACTACTTGTTTCTGATAAAATACCAATAGTTCTTCTAAGTGAAGGGAAGAATTGAGGAACTCTGGATTGGTGGAGGGGAGTGAAAGGAGGGGAGGGGGTAAAGGGGTGAGAAAGATGGTGGAATGAGAAGGTCATTACCCTAGGTACATGTATGATTGCATGAATGGTGTGACTGTACATTGTGTACAACCAGAGAAAAGAAAAATTGTGCTCCATTTGTGTACAATGAATCAAAATGCATTCTGCTGTCATGTATAATTAATTAGAACAAATTTTTAACAATAAGTGTTGGCGAGGATGTGGAGGAAAAGGCACACTCATACACTGCTGGTGGGACTGCAAATTGGTGCAGCCAATATGGAAAGCAGTATAGAGATTCCTTGGAAAACTTAGAATGGAACCACCATTTGACCCAGCTATCCCTCTCCTTAGTCTATACCCAAAGAACTTAAAAACAGCATACTACAGGGACACAGCCTCATCAATGTTTATAGCAGCACAATTCACAATAGCTAAACTGTGGAAGCAACCTAGATGCCCTTCAGTGGATGAATGGATAAAAAAATGTAATATATATATATATATATATATATATATATATACACACACACACACACACATACACAATGGAATATTATTCAGCATTAAAAGAGAATAAAATCATGGCATTTGCAGGTAAATGGATGGACTTGGAGAATATCGTGCTAAGTGAAGTTGGACAATCCCCCAAAACCAAAGGCCAAATGTTTTCTCGGATATGTGGATGCTGATCTATAATGGGGATGAGGGGGGAAGCATGGGCAGAATGAAGGAACTTTGGATAGGGCAAAGAGGAGGGAGGGGAAGGGAGGGGGCATGGGGGTAGAGTAGATGGTGCAATGAGATGGACATCATTACCCTAAGAATGTGTATGAAGACACGAATGGTGTGATTCTACTTTATGTAAAACTAGAGACATGAAAAAACTGTGCTCTATATGTATACTATGAATTGAAATGCATTCTGCTGTCATTGTATAACAAATTAGAACACATAAATATTTTTTTAAAAAGGCAATCTGCAAAAGCTCTGTGTTGTACAATTTCATTTACATAACGTTCTTGAAATGATAAAAATGTAGAAATGTAGAACCTGTTGGTGGTAACCCGAGTTAAAGAAGTGGGAGCAGGAAGGGAAGTAGAGTACATAGGATTGCACAGCTTGAGGAATCCTTATGGTGATGGGAATGATTTGGATCTCGAGTCAATCTGTGTCAATGTCACAATTGTGCTGTTGTATATAGTTTTGTGAAATGTCAAAAAAGAAAATGGATAAAGGGTTCATGGAATCTCTTTGTATTATTTCTTACAACTGCATCTGGTAGTATAATTATCTTTATTTTTATGTGGTGCTGAGGATCGAACCCAGAGCCTCACACATGCTAGGCGAGTGCTCTACCGCTGAACCACAACCCAGTCTCCCAGTTTGATTATCTTAAAATAAAAAAAAAAAGTAATTTAAAAAATTATCTATGGGGTAAACATTATATTTCTGTTGGACCTTGCATCTGTAAGAAAATTTCAAGGACAACACGAGGTAGAAGAATTTGTATCACATAGAATCTAGAAAAATGCCTAATAGAATGGAACAGATACTTCACAGAAGAAAAAGTATGATCAGTCAACTAATATATGAAAAATTGTTCAACATCACTAGCAATTAGAGAAATGCAAATTAAAACTACACTGAGATTTTGTCTCACTCCAGTCAGAATGGCAATTATCAAGAATACAAGTAACAGCCAGACAGGATGGTGCCCACCTATAATCCCAGAAGCTCAGGAGGCCAAGGCAGGAGAATTGTGAGTTCAAAGCCAGCCTCAGCAAAAGCAAGGCACTAAGCAACTATTTAGAGACCCTGTCTCTTAATAAAATACAAATAGGGCGGGGGATGTGGTTCAGTGGTCAAGTGCCCCTGAGTTCAATTCCAGGTAACCACCCCCCCGAAAAAAGGAAAAAGAATACAATCAACAATAAATGTTGGCGAGGATGTGGGGGAAAAAGATATACTCGTACGTTGCTGGTGGGACTGCAAATTGGTGCAGCCACTCTGGAAAGTAGTATGGAGATTCTTCAGAAAACTTGGAATGAACCGTCCTTTGACCCAGTTATCCCACTTCTTGGTATCTACCCAAAAGACTTAAAATCAGCATATTATAGTGTTGCAGCCACATCAATGTTTATAGCAGCTCAGTTCACAACAACTAACCTATGGAAACAACCTAGGTATCCTTGAATGGATGAATGGATAAAGAAAATGTGGTATACAGACACAATGGAATATTACTCAGCCTTAAAGAAGAATGAAATCATGGAATTTGCCAATAAATGGATGGAACTGGAGACTATAATGTTAAGTGAAATAAGGAAGAGTGGCGTTTCACTGGATTGGACAGGGGAGGAAGGGAGGGGGAATGGGAATGGGAAAGACAGTAGAATGAATCAGACATAACTTTCTATGTTCATATTTGAATACACAAGCAGTGTGGCTCTGCATCATGTGCAACCACAAAATGAGACGTGATACTCCATGTATGTATGATATGTCAAAATACATTCTACTATCATGTATAACTAAAAACACAAGATAAAAATATTTTAAAAGAAAAAATTTTTTGAAATATTTATTTTTTAGTTGTAGTTGGACACAATACCTTTATTTTATTTATTTATTTTTATGTGGTGCTGAGGATTGAACCCAGGGCCCTGCATGTGCGAGGTGAGCGCTCTACCGCTGAGCCACAACCCCAGCCCCATTAAAAGAAAAATTAAAAATTTTTTAAAAATAACAAATTAGAATGAATGAAAAAATATAAATAAATAAATAATTTAATCCTCCCCCCCCAAAATACCAATATGTTCCAGAATGAAGCTATGATGTGGCCTTTTGCCAATTACCTTGTCCTTAGTTAATTTGTGATTGTCACTATGCTTTAGCTACCACCACAGCATCCTCTAGCATATGATTTGTGTGGTGAGGATAGGCATGTGGTATTTTGATGCTGAAAGCAATCTTTGGCACCTTCTTCTTAGTTCTTTGCTGCCTTTAAATAATTATTGTGTCAGGCTGTGCACTTAATTCTGGAATATACAGTCTAGAAGGGAAGACCCACATATAGGCAAATCATGCCAAGCTCAGGCAAACTGTGATAGGCAATAGAAGGATGAAGTACTGCCAGGATGTTAGGAACTGCAGTTTGGGGAAGGCAGAGGGAGTCAGTGGCATCTGCACTGAGCCTTGAAGGATAATTAGCACTCAGGGTCTGGTAAGAAGTTGATTTTGTATGGCATTATGGTTTCCTGAGTTGGGAAAAAGATGAACCCAGAAAGTGAGGTGACAGTTTGGTTATTTCATCAGAATAAGAAGTTTACCTAGGTATGGTCTCACATGCCTGTAATACCAACTACAGGGAGGCTAAGGGAGGAGGATCGCGAGTTTGAGGTCAGCCTGGGCAACTTAGTAAGACTATGTCTCAAAATAAAAAGCTGGGGTTGTAGATTGGTGGTAGAGTGCCTGAGTTCAATCCACAGGACCAGAAAAAGAATAAGAAGTTTAACTTTTGAGACTCAGTAGAGCTGGTCAGAGCTGCACTAGAAGAATAGTCTGCCCCTGAGAGTGGAGTACACTGGAGAAAGGGAAAGATCAGAGAAATCACCTTTTTGATCAATCATCCAGTGCAGTCACTCCCCACCCCTACTTGTCTGCATTTGGCTTACTCTCCCAGTGACTAAGAAAATAGAACCCATAACTCTTATCTATCTAGCATCCAATATTTGATTAGGCACTCACATGAGGATATTCTTTATGTTCTCACTTACCTGAATCTGGCAGGACCAGGAAAGATCAAATATTTAGGTTCCAGGTTTCATCTTTCTTATCTAAAATATGAAAAATAAGCCAGGGCCCTGTGACTCAGGAGGCTGAGGCAGGAGGATCACAAGTTCAAAGCCAGCCTCAGCAACTTAATGAGGTCCTAGGTAACTTAGCAAGACCCTGTCTCAAAATAAAAATTAAAAAATGCAAAGGGCTGGGGATGTGGCTCAGTGGTTTCATGTCCCTAGGTTCAATCCCCAGCAACAATAAATAAATAAATAATAAATAAATAATTTTAAAAATTATTGAAAGTATAGATATGTGGGCTGAGGCTGTGGCTCAGAGGAAATGCGCTTGCCTAGCATGTGTGAGACACTGGGTTCGATCCTTAGCACCACATAAAAATAAAACAAAGGTATTGTGTCCACCTACAACTAAAAAAAAATAAATGTTTTTTTTTTTAATATAGATATGTGTAGGATTTCTGAATGTGGAGTTTTCTGTTTTTGTTTTGCTTTACTGGGATAGTTTCTGGCATTTGTAGTTAACTTTATTATTAGTTTTAATGGAGGTAAACAAAGGGGTGAAAACCTCAAAGAGACAGATAATTAAAACTTCTGTTATTTCACTTTGTGAGCCCTTTTTGACATATCCTTTCCTTATATCAAAAGAATAGCCTGAGGATAGGAAAAGGAAGGTATAAATTTGCTTTCTTCTATTTAGGAGGAATAAGGAACTGCCTTCCACAGACAGCATCCATCTATATTTTTAAAGTGTTCAAAAGAGTCTGACATTTGTTTAGAAACTATATCTATAGTTTATATTGCTTAGATTATTATTCCTGCCTCTCATGACCTCTTGGGAACAGCTCTATCTTCTTGGAAGGAAATTGCTGCTGCTGCTTCTCAAACCAAGTTATTCTAGTAGAGCAGTCAATTTTCCTTGGTCATAGAGGTAGGCACGTTTCAGTCAGCTTTTTTGTCACTTTGACCAAAACCAAAACCAAAACAAAACAAAACAAAACAAAAAACATGAGAAGAACAATTTTAGAAGAAAACTTTATTTGATGCTCACATTTCAGAGGTCTCAGATGTTCTGCTTTACCTGAGGCCCAGAGCCAACTCCATTGCTCTGGGCCTCAGGCGAAGCAGAACATCAAGTTGGAAAGGTGTGGCAGAAGAAAACAGCTAAGGACAGGATAAGCATGAAGCAGAGAGAGCTCCACTCATCAAGAACAAAATATATACCCCCAAAGCCCCCGCATGACCCACCTCCTCCAGCTATACCCTGTCTGCCCACAGTCGCCACCCCTAATCCCTATTAAGTGATTAATGCACTGATAAGGTTAAGGCTCTCCTAACCCAATCATTTCACCTCTAAACTTTCTTGCATTGTCTCACACATGAGCTTTTGGGGGATACCTCATATAACTATAACAACACACAAAGGAGAGAATGGGACTATGAAAGAGGGGCAACCACATGGTATTTAAGGTTTCAATTCCAAGTGTTCTGAGGCCAGAAACATCCACATTCTTTGGTTTGCTTATGTGAGCCATTAATTTCCCTTTTTGTATATAAGGTTAGACTTGAATTTTGGTCACCTATTAAAAAATGCCTAAAGAAAACACTCCTACTCTTTCATTCCTACCTCAACTGCCCTCTTTAATATTCTCATGACCTCTTATTTCTACTATTAAAGGAATCTTCTGACAGTCCCCTCATATTCATCAAGAAAATAAATATTTAATTTTATTTAACTTTATTGCAGGACTATATTCATGTACACATGACCTGTGCTCATGCATAGGGTCCCATTTTTAGAAAGGCTCTGTGCTTAGTTTAATGCTTTGCTGTTGAAAACTTGAACTTCTTAATAATTATATCTCTGATCTGTTTTCTCTAGGGGAAGTCCAATGGGACAATGAAGCAGGTACATATGCCAGGCTTGGCATCAGGACTCCAGGCTCCATAGGCAGAGGCTGTGTGCATGCTGAGCAATTGGCATAGCTGCCAGGGCACATATGTATATGTTCAGTGCAGTCTGGGCAGCATGATCAGTGGAGTGACAGGGCTCAAATTAGGAGCAGTGATGGTATCAGCAGCTGGGGATCAGGGAGAGAGATAGTAGTCCACATGGGGATGTGCTGGGAACCAAAGTGGGAGGTTGACTTGCCCATCTGTCCCCAGAGCCTGTCCTTGCAGCATCTGCATGAATATTAAACTCTCTGGCTTGAAAACCAGGATAGAAGCTGCCTGTGTTGAAGCAGGAAAGGTTTTCAGTAAATCATTACCAAATGAAAGCATATACATACATGGACATTGTAGTAACACATACCAGGGAGAGTTACTAGAATTCTTCAAAAAGTTTAGAATCTCTGATCTTGAAAAATGCTGCAACACTAGTCGTGGTGGCACACACCTATAGTCCCAGCAGCTCAAAGGCTGAGGCAGGAGGATCATGAGGTCAAAGCCAGCCTCAGCAATTTAAAGAGGCTCTGAGACCTTGTCTGTAAATAAAATATTTTTTAAAAGGACTGGGGATATGGCTTAGTTGTTGAACCCCCCTGGGTTCAATTTCTAGTATCCAAAAAAAAAAAAAAAAAAAGAAAAAGAAAAGAAAGAAAAAGAAAACTGCTACAACGTTAAAAATCAGCTGGGCATGATGGTTTACGCCTGTAATCCCAGCAGATTGGGAAGATGAGGCAGGAGGATTCTGAGTTCAAAGTCAGCCTTAGCAACTTAGTGCGAACTTGAGAAACTCAATGAAACCCTGTCTCTAAATAAAATACATAAAAGAGCTGGGGATGTGGCTCAGTGATTAAGGGCCCCTGGATTCAATACCCAAAACAAAAACAAATATTCACGTGCTAGAAGTAGGAATCAAATTTATAGATCAATGCATTTCACAGGAAACAACATGATTTTCATGTGAAGTCCTGGATCCTAGTGTTTTTAGTTCTCTGGTTGAACTATGAGATATAATAGTCTATGGGGAAAATCCAATGTATATAAAACTTCCAGAATGGAGATAGATATGAAGATAATGAAATGTCTAGACCAGCGCTGACCAATAGTATTTTTTGCAGTGTTTCCCAGTCCAGTAGCTACTTGCCTGATGTGGCTTTTGAGTACATCAACTGTGGCTGGTATGAGTGAGGAAGCAAATATTTAATTTTAATTAATTTAAATTTAATTAACCACAAATGGCTAGAGGTTAGTGTGATGGACAGCAAAGGTCTACACACTGTGATATACAGGGAACCCTTGAAAGAAATGAGTGTTTATTTTGACGAGAAAGACTCGAGAACAATACGTTGGCTATTTTCAAACAAGAAGGGTTGTCAATTGGTTGTTTAGTTAAACTCAGTGTGGTTCCACAAAGCAGAAGTAGAACTCATGAGCGAATGGTTACACAAGGACAAATTTTGGACTTTAAATAAAGAAATTTCTAACAGCTAGTGTATCCAAGATGCAGTGGATGACTAGACTAGATCCTTCCAAAGTCCCTTTCCAATGCTGCACATTTATGATTGTGTGATCTAAATGTTGCGAATGATGTGCTATGGAGAGAATTTGTTTCTGGGTAGATAGCTATGAAATACTAAAGTCATTTAGGCACCCAAGCTAGGTGGCCTTGTCTATTTTTCTATTAGATTCTGGGTGAAAATATATTCTGTCAATCTTTGAGATTAATAGTTCTATTTTCTACTTACTATTTTTGAGAAAATTCTATTACTAAAGTAATTTGTGAGAAAAAAGAAAACTAACTTTTGAATATCCTTTTCTTGAGGTTATCAACATATACCTTCCATAAGTCCTTCACTTCCGAGCCTTGAGAGGTTTCTAATGTTATGTCTTTAAAATACGGGCAGGTAAATATTGTGACTAATGTGATTCCTAGATTGGACAATGTACTTCCAGTAAGAGTATAATCTGACTAGATGAAAGCAGTTGCCATAATCAGTTTCTGTGTTTGCATTTCTGTAATCATATCTTTTGTGCGATATTGCACTTGAAAAAAATTATAAAGTTAAAATAATTACATATTTTATTTAACAATTCAAAAGCATTGGAAAATTAAATGATTCAACAATAAATATTTAGAGTGCACACTGCTCCAAGCAGTATGCAGACACTGTGGATACTGTGGGAGACACAGCATGGTCTTTACACTTGTGCAGCTTTTAGTTAAATGGAGAGGACATTTAAACTAGCAATCACAGCTTGGAAATGAATGCTATGTTGAGAGGGGGAGCACAGAAAAGGGTGCTTAATCTATTCTGGGCTTGGAAAGATGTGGAATGGGAGCAACATGGATTATTAAACACATTTCTATATCAGCTGAAATATGACATTTCTCATTTAATATGTGAACATGGTATTTCTCCTGGGCTTGTTTGGCCTCAGATCTCTCCCACGCTCTTCTCCTGTTCTGCCCTATTCTACATACAGGCTGACCCCTGCAGGCTCCAATTGCTAGACTACCCAGTATGTTGTGGCCATCTTGGTTCAGCCAACAGACAGAGCAACAAAAGATTAGAACCCAGAAGGATAGAGCATCCAGACTTTTTCTCTTTCTCTTTCTCTTTCTTTTGTACCAGATGACTTTTCCTTCAATGGCTAAATATTCTTCGTAGCTCCAGCACCATCAGATTAGCCCACTGTGGCCCTCCAACCTGTGGAACTTAATACCTAGTTCCCACTAACACTCTTTCCTCTGTCCCTCCATCCTATAGGTGGGAGTGATTTCCTTATGTTGAAAATTGGGTTTCCCAACTCTCCCATTTGGCTTCTGCATCACTTGCATAACTAATTCCCTGCATTAAATTCCACATGTATCGAATATTTTCTATGGTTTCTTTTTTTCTGGACAATCCCTCTTTATTAATATTTATTTTTTTTTGTTTTAGGCGGACACAATATCTTTATTTTATATTTATGTGACACTGAGGATCGAATCCAGTGCCTCATACATGGTAGGTGAGTGCCCTACGTCTGAGTCACATCCTCAGTCCACAATCCCCCCCTTTTTTAAAAAAAATTGTAGTTGTAGATGGACAGCATGCCTTTATTTATTTGCTTAATTTTTGTATGTGGTTTGAAGGATCAAACCCAATGCCTCACACGTACTCTGCCACTGAGCCCCAGCCCCAGCCCCAATCCCTTTTACATGCAGCCTATAATATTGACTGATTTTTCTAGTATTAGACTCCTTCACATTCCTGGGATAAACTAATTTATTATCAGATGTTAAATATGTTTTTTTCTAAGAGAGAGAGAGAGAGAGAGAGAATATTTTTAATATTTATTTTTTAGTTCTCGGTGGACACAACATCTTTGTTTGTATGTGGTGCTGAGGATCGAATCCGGGCCGCATGCATGCCAGGCGAGCGCGCTACCGCTTGAGCCACATCCCCAGCCCCAGATGTTAAATATGTTTAAGTCTCTTCTATAATTAATTAAAAAAAAAACAGCAAACAGAATACCACTGGATCTTGAAACTGCCACATACATCTCATTGTCTTATAGTTTACTCAAAAATAATTTTACTCTTCCTAGCATATATATATATATATATATATATATATATATATAGATATATATGTATATATATACATACATATATACGTATATATGTATACACATATATATAACATAAAAATATATATTCTAATAAATATATTAGCATAATTATATATATATATTATAATAAAATAATTTTATACTGTACTCTTATTTATATATAAATTCAAATAGTACAAGTTATAGTGTGGTATATTTAACTTGTAAAAACATGAGGCAATATACTTAAATCCATATAATACTACCAGTGTGAAGCAACCCAAGTGCTACTAAGAGGGAAATGTACAATCTTAGGTATATTAGAAAACCATATTTAGGAATCAAGGCTATCCAAGAAGCTGGAGAATTAATAGTACATTAAACCTAAAGTAGCAGAAGGTAGGAAGTAATGAAATTAAATGTAGAATTAATAAAATAGAAAATGATAGACCAAATAACAAAAGTTAGCTATTTGACAGGGCTGGGAGCTAAGGCTCAGCAGTAATGCACTTGCCTGGCATGGGTGAGGCATGGAGTTTGATTCTTAGCACCATTTATAAATAAATAAAATAAAGGTCTATCAGCAACTAAAAAAAATTTTAAAAGTTAGCTATTTGAAAATACTTACAAAATGTACAATTTGCGGGCTGGAGTTGTAGCTCAGTGATAGGATGGTTGCCTCGCATGTGTGAGGCATTGGGTTTGATTCTCACCACCACATACAAATAAATAAAGGTCCCTCAAGAACTAAAAAAAATGTTTTTAAAAATGGACATTTTGCAAATATGATAAATTACTAAAGAAAACAGCACAAATAAACAATATATGCTAAATAAAATTCTACAAAATATAGACATAGAAAAGACTTAAATGTTGTAAGAGAATATAATAAATGTATTTCATCTTTCCTTCAGGATAACGAAATGATGGGCAAGTAAATATTTCTACTTATAGCATTATTTCAGTTAACAAACTAAGAGGAGATGAAAAGAATTACCACAGGTCACAGTGGCATGCGCCTGTAATCCCAGAGGCTTGGGAAGCTGAGGCAGGAGGATCCCAAGTTCAAAGCCAGCCTCAGCAAAAGTGAGGCCCTAAGCAACTCAGTGAGACCCTGTCTCTGAATAAAATACAAAATAGGGCTGGGGGTGTGGTTCAGTGGCTGAGTGCCCCTGAGTTCAATCCCCAGTATTCCCCCCCACCAAAAAAAGAAAAGAAAAAGAAAAAAAAGCAACAGAATCATCACTCTGTTAATGGGTTAATGGATAATGGTGATGATCAACAATATCTGCCAACATCAGCACAAAGGAAGACAACCAGACCTTCTGTGCCTTCAAATGAAAGTACACAGCATCACCTATAAATGATTTTGAAAAATAAGATTACAAAAAATCTGACCAAGCTTCAAGCTCTTTCAATTTAAATAAATATAGGGATCTGAAGATCATGTAAAGGATACCAAAGTGTTGCAATCAGTAAAATCTAGACTATGGGAGACAGAACAAAGACCTATGCTTTTTTGTTTTGTCCATTTGTTTTTGTTTTGGTACGAGGGATTCAACCCAGCAGCACTTAAACACTGAGCCACATCCCCAGCCTTTTTTATATTTTATTTAGAGACAGGGTCTTGCTAAGTTGCTTAGGGCCTCACTAAGTTGCTGATGTTGGTCTTGAATTTGCAATCCTCCTGCCTCAGCCTTCTGAGCCACTGGGATTACAGGTGTGTGCTAAGGTGCCCAGCTGTGGTTTTTTTAAATTAATGAACAATACAAATTAATTGCCAGGGAAAAAAGGGGGGATATAGGGAGGACCCATAGCTTGCAAATGACTTAGAAGGGACTGGGGTTGTGGCTCAGAGGTAGAGTGCTTGCCTAGCACATGTGAGGCACTGGTTTCAATCCTCAGCACCACACAAAAATAAATAAAGATACTGTGTACATCTACAACTAAAAAAGTTTTTAAAAAAGAATTCATATTGAAATACTCAGAGAAGAAATGGTGTTATGTCTTAGATTTGCTTCACATTATTCCAGTAGCAGAGATAAGGGTGGGTGATATCTATGATTGTTGATGCATAGTGGCAGGTATATTGGATCATTATGCTGTTTCCTCTACTGGTTCTGGTTTGAGAACTTCCATAATGATAAAAGTTATTATAACTATCATGCCTTTAAATTTCAAATCCTAAGTAAAATGGACCACTTTTGGAGTAAAAATGACCAAGCCAGTTCATAAAGAAATAGACTAGTTTTTCTTGATTAAATAAAGTAGATGAGAACACCACCATTACCACCACCCTCAGCCACCATGAAAAGAACTAAGCCAAGCTCACTTACATGGCAGGAAATAATGCTAAATAGATGAATAACAGAATATTAAAACAGCCATGAATTAAATGAACAAATAAACTATGTCTGAGGAATGAAAACATGATTTAACATTAGAAAACACTTTCTACTGTAATTCTGTAACAAATTAGAAGAATGTATTAATTTTCTAGGACTGCTACAATAAAGTACTACAGACTGAGTAGTTTAAGAAGTAGAAGTTTATTTCCTCAGTTCTGGAAGCTTGAAGTCCAACATGAAGGTATCAGAAGGGTTGGTTTCTTCAGAGGCCTCTTTATTTGGCTATAGATGGCTGTCTTCTCTCTGCATATTCACAGTCTTCCTTCTCTGTGTGTATGTGTGCTAATCCATTTTCATTGGTCATATTGGATTAAGGCCTATCCATACGAAATCATTTGACCTTGCCATACCTCTTTACAGGCCCTGTCTCCAGTTAGAATCATGTTCTCAGGTACTGGAGGTTAGGGTTTCAACATATGAATATGGGAGAACACAATTTAGTCCATAACAAGAAAAAAATATTTGATTGCATCAATGCGTAGAGAAGAAAACCTTTGAAAGAAATTCAACACTAGTTCCAGGTAAATTTTCTAGCAAACTTAGAAGGAAATTTTCATTTCTTAAAATCTACAGCAAACATACTTAAATGTGTATGTGTTATTTGTGGGTGTTCCCTTTTCAATTTCTTTCACCAGTGTATTGAATTTTCATCTAGTAGGTTTTCCACTTTATCAGTTATTATTTATTCCTAGGTATTTATTTTTTGTAGCTTTGGTGAATAGAAGTGCTCTCATTGTTTCTTTCTCAAGAACTTTGTTATTGGTGGCTAAAAGTACTACTAACTTCTGTATGTTGATTTTGTCCTGAAACTTCACTGAATGTGTTTCATTTCTAATAGTCTTCTGGTGGAGTCTTTAGATTTTTCTAAATATAGAACCATGTCATCTGCAAACAGGCATAATTTGACTTTCTCCTTTCTTATTCGTATGCTTTCATTTCCTTCTCTTTTCTGACTGCTCTGGCTAAAACTTCCAGTACTGTATCAAATAAAAGCTGTGTAAGTGGACATTCTTATCTTGTTCCAGATCTTGGAGGATATGTTTTCAGGTTTCCCTACTCAGTAGGATGTTGGATGCAGGTTTGTCATATTCAGCCTTTATTATGTTGAGTTATGATCCTTCCATATTTAGCTTGTTCAAGATTTTTATCATGGAAGGAGGTTGAATTTTATTGAATGCTTTTTCTGCATCAATTGAGATAATCACATGATTTTTATCCATTTTATTCTGTTGAGGTGATGTATTATGTTTATTGATTTGTGTATGTGGAACAATCCTTGCATCCCTGAGATAAATCCCACTTGATCACAGTGAATGATTATGTAATATGCTGTTAGGTTCAATTTGCTAGTATTTTTTTTTCCATCTGTAGATACTATCTTAGAGAAGAAAAACACTCATTGCATTAACATTATGGGTTGGAGTTTCTTATGTGATTCCCAAATCCATCTATGATTTTTTTGTTTTGATACAATTTATAGCCATGGTAAGAAGACTATCACAGACAGGCCTGGTTCAAGTGTGGTCTTTAGTTTCAGTAAGTCTATCCGTCATGTAGTTGGCTGCCACTGCTAAATCTATTGCTTGCAGAAGCCTCAGAGCTACGGGTTTGCGGAGTAGAATGCTCACCATTTAAGCTTTTTCCACATACAGGACATGTGTCATGTAGTTCTACCCATGGTACAGTACAACTGCTGTGGAAGAAGTGGTTGCTATAACTACTGGACTTCTTTTTCAATTGTGTGATCTTCTTGGCATACTAGACATTCTAAACCCACACCAACTTTTACTCAGTTACTATCACTGTTAGAAGAGATGAAATTATTTTTTCCTCATTGACTAGGGGAGACCCTATGTTTTCCAGTTGTCCTAAAAGCTGAATTACAATGGCATCAAACACTATTTGACCCCAAGCACAGTTCCCAGGGTTGAAGTGCAGTATCCTGCTCCAATAAAAAGTGTATGGGAATCCAAGAATTGTAGAATTTGCAAAAATCGTGCAAGCATCTGTTTTATTTCCTCAATAACTAGAGATCTGTCAGGATGAGTATTTCTTTGAGATCTATAACTCTGAGTCATTGGCAGCCTTGAAGGCTGACTTTGTCCCAAAAAGTCAGTGTGAGTTTGGTGACCCTTCTCATTAGCTTTGTTATCTCGGTCCAGTAGATTGCTACTTAGAAATGATCTAAACTCTTGGAAAAACATCATGTGATCCAAATGGCCTCAAAGCTCTGTGAAATGTGTTGATTTGCTATTTTTTATCCAGCTGCTACCACCACCTGAAAAAAACAGTAATTTGGGGCTGAAGTTGCCCTTGCAAAAGTGGCTTAAAAA
The DNA here is from genome assembly GCF_047511675.1 of Marmota flaviventris. NCBI lineage: Eukaryota > Metazoa > Chordata > Mammalia > Rodentia > Sciuridae > Marmota > Marmota flaviventris. The sequence goes on from NC_092518.1 coordinate 122,496,814, forward strand.
CCCATGTGTGGCTACAGCGGCACCCATGTCTGCCCAAGTCACTGAACCCTCCACCAATTTTCTCTCTGCCATAGCTGTGTGAGAGAGTGGCCAGCCAGTCCCTGACCAGGTCACCACCTTCCCACTGCTACCTCCTTGGTGCATCCTACAGCTCCAATGTCCATAGGACCCAGAGCGGTGGCATCCTAGGCAGGGACCCAGCTGCCCACTTTCTAGCACCTAAGAGAAGTAGGAAAAAGAGTCCCTAAATTTCCTAGAGACTTTATTTATACCTATGTTCATCAAGGATATTGCTCTGCAGTTTTCTTTGTTATTGTATCTATAACAGAATAGTTTGGCTCTTGTAGAATGAGGTTGGAATAGTTCCAAGAGAAATGATGTTAGTTCTTCCTTAAATGTTTGGTCAAAAATCTGAAAATAAATCTACCATATGATCCAAGTGTCCCCTTTCTGCATTTATATCCAAGGGTAATGAAATCAGCATACCAAAACGATGCCTGTACTCCCATGCTTATTGTGGTGGTATTCACAATAGGTAAGATATAGCAAAAACTGAGGTGCTAACTGATATGTGAATGGATAAAGAAAATATGCATGTATACACAATGGAATACTATTCAGCCATAAATAAAAATGAAATCCTTTCATTTGCAGCAAAATAGATGGAACTTGAGGATACTGTGTTAAGTGAAATAAACCATACACAGAAAGAGGTAAGTACTGTGTGTTCTCCTTCATATGTGGAAAGTGAAAAAAGAATTCTCACCTGCAGCCTGCATGGGGACAGAGTAAGTAACCCTAGGAGGTGTGGGCCAACTGGAATTAAAATTCTGAAAAGTAGTATTAAGAAAAAACAAAGGACACAGAAAAATATGTTTAAAGCAGGGGTCTTGACAGGTGGAAGAGACCTGATGGGTCTGATCCTGACCAAGGGAAAAAGCTCATGAATGCTTTGTTTATAGTTAAGGAATTTATTGTGTGGAAAAGTTCTTCATGGTAAACAAGAAGCGGAGGCTGTGGGGAAGTTGGCCTGGTTGGAGACTTATCACTTGCACAGTAATTCTTCCTCCTCCAGGCAGTTGGACCACAAGGCTAATTGGGGCACTGGTGTCTCTCTCTACCTCCAGGGAGTTGTGTTTGAACCTAGGACTATCTGAGCTAGTAAATTCTGCAATATCACAGAATTCTCTTTAAGCAGGAGGTTTGTCAAAGCAATGAAGCAATCTCAGATCCATAAGATAACATTGAGAGTTCTCTAAGGGGCTCACCTCTGCTTAGAGATGGCTCAGACTTGCCCACAATTAATTTGAGGATTCCAAAAAAAAAGTTTACTAGAGGGTGGGAAGAGAAGGGAAGGAAGGATAGAGAAAGGTTGGATAATGCTACCAAAGTACAGTTAGTCAGAAGGAATAAGTTTGGGTGTTCAGCAGCACAGTGGGATGACTACAATTCACAATAACCTAATACATGATCTTTTATGAAGATCTAAAAGCCTCTGAAAATAAATGACATGGAGAGAGAAATGCTAATTATACTGATTATTTAATAGACAGTGTTAAAATTTCACAGTGTAACCCATTCATATGTACATTTATTACATGTTAATAAAAAATTCCTGTTAAAGTCAAGGAGAAGATACTGATATATGCTATCCAAAACTGTACTGGAACACAAAGCCAGACTATGTGTACAAAATAAGTAAGAGGTATTACCATGGAAAGGAAAGAGATAATATCTGGTGACTTAGACTTTTCAGGCTACTCTAATAAAATATTACAGATTGGGTAGCTTATAAAAATCAGAAATTTGGGGCGGATCCAAGCTGGTGGGCCAGAGGGAGGCAGCATTCTGTGTCGCTCCGTGACCTGGAACTCAAGTAGTGAGAATACTACTTCTCTGCAAGCAATATTCCTGCTCCCATGCAGGAATCAGGTTAGCGTGCCCATCCAGGGCTCCAGACCTCAGCATCAGAGTAGGTCTCCCAATTACTGCCCACGCAGGATGACCAGGTACCCAAGTGGAACCATGAGCACCCTGGCAGATATCACTGTCACTGCTCCCATGCAGGGCACCCAGCAGCTTCCCACGCACAGGAACTCCGGCCACCACTCCCATGTGGACCCCCATCTACCAATGTGGGGTACCCCCGGTCGCTGCCATCTTGGGACTCTGTAGCAGTGGAGATAGTCCCCTATGTGCCATAGCTTGCCTGCACCTGGGAACCTCACACAGGCTCTGAAGTCAGCCACAGCACACACTGCACTCCACAGAGCTCATCTCTGAATTCATCATTCAACAGATCACCCGGCTCCCCCACCTGACCCGACACCCCATCACCGAAAGCAGGCACCTCCATCTTGGGTCACCTTCATCACCATCTTCAGTGGAGGCAACTCCCAGTTTGGTACTCTGTCTGGCCAGGTACCCAGTTTATAACTCCCCTCTCTCCCCAGCAGCCACTACCCTGGCACAGTGACACCCTGGTTACCTTCACCATCCTGAGGGCAGAGATACAAGCTAACAACAGATGACCCCACCCATTGGAAGGGAAGCAGGAAAGATACTGATCTCCAACCAAAACAAGCCCTGTTTCTTCCTTCAAGATTTTTTTTTCCCTTTCCCTTGCTATTCTCCTGCCCTCACATCCCCAATATATGTGGAACCAAGTACTTTGCATGAATTAGGATTTTGAGGACTGGGACATCTGAATAGTATATTACAGGTATGTTGTATATTCTTTTTTATTTTTTATCTTTTTTCCATCAATTTCTACTATTTTAACATTTTTTATGTTTCTTTTTATGTGTGTTTGTTTTATGTAATCTACTGACTTCCCACATACTTGTCTACCCAAAATTACATCCTCTCCCTTTTCCTGCTACTAATCTTCCTCTTTACATTTCTCTTTCACACTTCCCAAGATATAATAACTCTATATCCTCACCTCCTAGCTCCTCAGCATATCATCCTACTCCTCACCCCTGGTTCTCTGTCCACCATCAGAAATTGTAAACCTTTTTACAAACCTACTGAGTATATTGTACATAATAATTGAATTCACCATTTGTGTACATTGTGATCAAACTGTAAACGTCTAATAGCAAACATTTGTTTTTAGAGTGTATATTGTTTATATTGGGATCTGTTAACACTGTCCTTCACCTCAAAGGAGAGATATTGGATTCCTACAGGGGCACTATAACCCTACAGGGTAAAAATGGTAACACCTTGGATCCACACAGCCAGAAGGGAAGACACACAAGCAATATGAAAAGATAAGGGAAGAAAGTGCCCCAAACTAATCAAGATACCACATTATAAGAATCCATGGCCAGCACACAGAAGAAATTACAGAGAAGGAGTTTAGGATGTATATAATTAACATGTTCTGTGAATTAAAGGATGATATGAGAGAGCAAATACAGGCAGCAAAAGATATTTTGACAGAGAGCTACATAAACAAATACAGGAAGCAAAAGATTACTTCAACATGGAGACAAAGGTTCTTAAAAAAAACAGAAATCCTTGAAATGAAAAAAACAATAAACCAAATTAAAAGATCAATTGACAGCATCACCAAAAGATTAGACCACTTGGAAGACAATGAAGACAAAATATATAATCTTGAAAAGAATGTAGACCAAACAATGAAAATGGTAAGAAACCATGAACAGAACATTAAAGAAATATGGGATAGCATAAAAAGACCAAATTTAAGAGTTATTGGAATAGAGGAAGGCAGAGAGTTCCAAACCAAAGGAATGAGCAATCTATTTAATTAAATAATATCAGAAAATTTTCCAAATGAAAAATGAATTGGAAAACCAAATTCAAGAGGCTTAAATGAACCTAAATGTACAAAATCACAACAGATCCACATCAAGGCACATTATAATGAAAATGTCAAACATACAGAATAAGGAGAGAAAAAGGAATCAGATTACATACAGGGGGAAACCAATTAAGATGCATACAAATTTTTCAGCCCACACCATGAAAGCTAGAAGATCCTGGAACAACATATAGCAAGCTCTGAAAGAAAATGGATGCCAATCAAGAATTTTTTTTTAAAGATACCTTTATTTCACTTATTTATTCTTATGTGGTGCTGAGGATCAAACCCATGGTCTCGCACATGCGAGGCGAGCACTCTACCACTGAGCCACAACCCCAGCCATCAACCAAGAATCTTATATCCAGCAAAATTAAGCCTTAGATTTTATGAGGAGATAAAAACTGTCCATGATAAACAAAAGTTAAAGGAATTTACAACTAGAAAGGCTGCTCTACAAAACATCCTCGGCAAAATATTCCATGAAGAGGAAATGAAAAACAACAATGAAAATCAGCAAAGGGAGGTATTACACTAAAGGAAAAACTAATCAAAGGAGAAACCAAGTCAAGTTAAATACCAAAAATAAACAAAAATGGCTGGGAATACAAACCATGTCTCAATAATAACCCTGAATGTTAATGGCTTAACCTCACCAATCAAAAGACATAGACTACAGATTGTATTTTAAAAAAAAGACCCAATAATATGCTGCCTCCAAGAGACTCATCTCATAGGAAAAGATACCGACAGACTGAAGGTGAAGGTGAAAGGTTGGGAAAAATTATACCACTCACATGGACTGAGGAAGCAAGCAACAAATAAATGACTTAACATTACATCTCAAAGCCCTAGAAAAAGAACAAATCAACACCAAAAGCAGTAGAAGACAGGAAATAATTAAAATCAGAGCTGAAATCAATTAAATTGAAACTACAGAACCCTATCGAAAGAAATCAAAGAAGACCTTAGAAGATGGAAAGATCTCCCTTGTTCTTGGATAGGCAGAATTAATATTGTTAAAATGACTATACTGCCAAAAGCATTATATAGATTTAATGCAATTCCAATCAAAATCCCAATGACATTCCTTGTAGAAATAGAAAAAGCAGTCATGAAATTCATCTGGAAAATAAGAGACCCAGAATAGCTAAAGCAATCCTTAGCAGGAAGAGCGAAGCAGGTGGCATCACTATACCAGGACTTAAGCTATACTACAGAGCAATAGTAACAAAAACAGCATGGCATTGGCCCCAAAATAGACTGGTAGACCAGTGGTACAGAATAGAGGACACAGAGACTAACCCACATAATTACAGTTATCTTATATTTGAGAAAGGCACAAGAAACGTACATTGGAGAAAAGATAGGCTCTTCAACAAATGGTGCTGGGAAAATTGGAAATCTATATGCAACAAAATGAAATTAAATCCCTATCTCTCACCATGCATAAAACTCAACTCAAAGTAGGTCAAGGACCTAGGAATTAAACCAGAGATCCTGCATTTAATAGAAGAAAAAGTAGGCCCATATCTCCATCATATCGGATTAGGCCCCTACTTCTAATAAGACTCCTATAGCGTAAGAATTAAAACCAAGAATTAATAAATTGGATGGATTCAAACTATAAAGCTTCTTCTCAGCAAAAGAAATAATCAGTGAGGTGAATAGAGAGCCTACAGCATTGGGAGCAAATTTTTACCACTTCCACACCAGATAGACCACTAATCTCTAGGGTATATAAAGAATTCAAAAAGCTAAGCACCAAAAAAAAAAACAACAAATAACCAAATCAATAAATGGGCCAAGGAACTGAACAGACACCTCTCAGAAGGTGATATAAAATCAATCAACAAATATATGAAAACATGTTCAACATCTCTAGCAATTAGAGAAACGCAAATCAAAATTACTCTAAAATTTCATCTCACTCCAGTCAGAATGGCAGCTATTATGAAGACAAACAATAGTAAGTGTTGGTGAGAATGTGGGGAAAAAGGCACACTCATACATTGCTGGTGGGACTACAAAATGTTGCAGCCAATATGGAAAGCAGTATGGAGATTCCTTGGAAAACTGGGAATGGAACCACCTTTTGACCCAGCTATGCCACTCCTCGGTCTATACCCAAAGGACTTAAAAACAGCATACTATAGGGACACAGCCACATCAATGTTTATAGCAGCATAATTCACAATAGCTAAACTGTGGACCCAACCTTGATGCCCTTCAGTAAATGAATGGATCAAGAAGATGTGGTATATATACACAATGGAATATTACTCAGTAATAAAAGAGAATAAAATCATGGCATTTGCAGGTAAAGGTATGGAGTTGGAGAATATAATGCTAAGTGAAGTTAGCCAATTCTACTAAAACAAAGGCCAAATATTTTCTCTGATATAAGGAGGCTGATTCATAGTGGAGTTGGGAGGGGGAGCATGGGAGGAATAGATGAACTCTAGATAGGGCAAAGGGGTGAGAGGGGAAGGGAGGGGGCATGGGGGTAGGAAAGATGATGGATTGAGATGGACATCATTACCCTAAGTACATCTATGAAGACATGAATGGTGTGAATATACTTTGTGTACAACCAGAGATTTTCATGAAAAATTGTGCTCTATATGTGTAACATGAATTGTAATGCATTCTGCTCTCATATATAACAAATTAGAATTTTAAAAAATCAGAAATTTATTTCTCACAGTTCTGGAGGCTTGGATGCCCAAGATCAAGGCTCCGGTGAATCTGATTTCTGGAGACGGCCCACTTCCTGGTTCGCAGACAGCACCTTCTTGCTGTGTGCTCATATGCTGAAAGGGGCCAGCTTGTTTTCTAGGGTGTTTTTTTAAGAGTACTAATACAATCATGAAGGTTTCATCCTCATGACCTAGTCACTTCCCAAAGGCTGTAGGTCCTAATACTATTGCCTGAGAGGTTAGGAATTCAACATGAACTTTGGGGGGATACAAACATTCAGATCATAGCAGTGACAATATGATCACCTAGGTAGAAAATTTTAAGGAGTCAGCACATGGAATACTGAAATGAATAAGAAACTTCAGGTAGTATAAGGTCACTGTAGCAAAATCAACAGCCTTACCATACAAAAGCAGTAACTCTTAGAACATGTAATAGAAAATACCTTAATCACAAGAACAATAAGATCCAAAAATTACCTTAAATAAATACTTGCAAAACTTATTATAAAGTTTGCTGATAGATGTAGATAAATTTAGTCCCGGGGCTGGAGCTATGGCTCAGTGGTAGTGCACTTGCCTGGCATGTGCACTACATATTAATTTAAAAAAAAGGTCTATCAACAACTAAAATATATATATGTATATGTATTAAAAAATTTAGTCCCAAATAAACACAGCAGTACTTCCTATTCATTGATGGGGTATACAGTATTATGAAGATATCAATTTATTCACAGATGTAGTGCTTTACTTATAGCCATGAAGATGACAGTCAAGCTCAGACTCCAAAAATCCCATTTTCTGTTCTCAATTCAAACCTGAAAATGACAAAAGATGGAATGAAAAAAAATATCTGCAACATAATCTAAACAACAAAACATGAAAACTCTCATGGGAAACTGAAGACTGTGTTGAACTTGTATTTGGGGTGAGGGAGTTGTGGGCTTAAGTGAAGTGGGGAGGGTCCATAGCCAGCAATATAGGGCAAGGTGACAGGATAGGTAGGAGCAAAGTTTTAAAATCTCTGTTCCTGGTTCATTACATAAACCTGAGGTAGTCTCTCAGACAACAGATGCCAGTAGCCCTATGGTTATATCAGGACAGCAAGAAAAAAACGGGTTGATTAAAGCAGTCTGACACCAAGAATCTTTGTTAATAACCAGTGAATGCTGTTTAATTGATGAGAACTATTTTTAAAAAATATTATTTTAATACAACATAAATAACCTGGAAATGGAATAGTATTTATCATAATGAATCACACATAGTAAGGGTAGCGATTTTTTCATGATGCACACATATGTATGATTTACACATATGCTTGGTAGAAATGTACAATATTTTTCTCACTATGGATAAGGGTTATAAAAATGAAATTGCACTGAACAGTAACATTAGAGAAGCTCAAAAGAGACAGGATCTCCCCAAATCACCATGCTCAGCCTCTTCTGGGTAGAAAATAAATCTTTTAAAACAAAAGGTTTCCAAAGTCTAAGTGTGACTAGTGAAGGAAGTTGGGCTTCTTTGTCATGTGACGAGTGCTACTACTTCCACATCCAGCATATAGCCTGGAGTTCAAAATCATTTTCTACAAAACTTCCAATTGAGCAAATACTGAGATGGCACAGAGGGATAATTTTCCAGCGAGTATTTAGTTAGAAGCCAGGATGCAATACAAGGACCCTCAAGAGTGAGGACCCAGGGGTCTGCCCATCCCAGAACAGGATATCCCACAGAATCCCACTTACTGTTGATGTCACTTCCAGGAGACTCACAGCAGAGGTCTCTGGCTGAGCAGTCCCCCTCATTTCCAGCTTGGGAGTCTCAAGAACGTGGATGCTTTGGTCTGAAGGTAACAGGCACAAGTTAGCAGAGGGAGGAGTTCAGGCTCTGATGGTTGTGAAGGACTTACAAGACCTCTCATTTCACAAGAAATGAGACCAACCCTGCCCTGCTCCTGTTAGTTCTGTAGTCAGAAGAGGGGAGAGGCCAGGCACTGCCAGACATTTAAGATGGGAACCCTGAGGGAGATCTGAATAGACCCCATCCTAGATAGGGGAGGCCACACAGAATCCAGCCTTCTACCTGATTTCCTATCTGAGAGGCTCTGAGCATGGTGGCTGGATGTGAGATCCCCCGACTTCCCACTGGGGCATTAGAGGTCCCTGGCTTCAGGTTAGGAGAGGGGAGAGCCCTCAGGCCCTGCTAGGAATCACAGGGAGGACCCTAAGGAAGAACCGTGGGAGACTCACAAAAAAACTGCTCATACCTTCAGCCTGGGGAGGTCCCAGTCAGGATGATAATTATGCATAGTTCCTTTCCTAGGCTTCTCAGGGAAATGAGGACTTCTCCCCTGCCCCTGCAGTCATCTGCGGCAAACAGGCAGGGTACCCGGATGTGGTATATCCGACTTCCATCTTGGAATCAGAAAGGGTGCTTTTACGCAGGGTCTCCGCAGGTGTCAGTAGAGGAAGAAGCCCCGGATCCTCCAAAGCATTGGGGGAGGAGAAGTTCCTGTCACAGGTGTGGCAGGGACCTCTTCCCTGCCCCTGCAGTCATCCCTGGGCGACTCACAGTAAACCCAGGCAAGGTTCCCGGATGAGGTGTATCTGACTTCTATCTTGGACTCTGAAGAGGGGGTGCTTTTACATGGGGTTCAGCAGGTGTCCGTACAGGGAGAAGCCCCAGGTCCTCCAAGGCATTAAGATGACACTGGGAGAGGAGAGGTTCCTGCCACAGATGAGGAGGACCTCACCCCTGCCTCTGCAGTCAGCCCTGGACTCAGATCTTTGCTCTTGCTGACAATATTAGAGGACCAGGGGCATGGCTATTGGATGTGGCGCCTCTTTACTTTTGGCAGGATTGGGGGTAGTCTTGGAGGTGAAAACCTTGATCTAATAGCTGTGGCCTGAGTTTAGAAGTGGAAGGCACCATTGGTGAGGACTAAAGGTACACTCCACCCTCCATCCTCCCCTGAAAAAGAGGAATCCTACAGAGTCTAGCTATACCTTCTAAGCACTGGGAGGATGAAAGCTAGGATAACCAAATGAAATGAACTCTCACTTCTATCACAAGCTCTCCCAGAAGCCAAGGGACTGGATTTTTTTCAGGATGGTGAGGTTTTAGTTGGAAGGGGAGACTTCAGGTCAGCACAGGGTGGGAAGGACCATGCTAAGAGTAGAGATGAATACCGTGAGGTAAGACTAAATGAATCTCTCAATAGACTTTGGGCAGGGGTGACTGATTTGGTGCTTTTTTGCTTTTGTCTAGAGTCTTCCAGGCAGGTGAAAGCCCTGGTTTTTGTGTGTGACATCAGCAGAGGGAGAAGTCCCAAGATCTTTTAAGAGTCAAGGTAAGGTAAAGACATTGAAGGAGGAATAATGATACCCCCCCCAAAACCAGAAACAAAGGGCTCTGCAGAAACTCCCATTATGTTCCTGCTGTCAACTCTGGAAGGATTGGCCAGATAAGGTGTGCTCTCACTTCTTTCATGAGGTAAGTGCGGGTACCTCTGGGAATTGAGGTCTTGATCTGAAAGGATAATTTCATGTCAGTAGGGGTTGGCTCAGGCCCTGTTGGGAATAAGGATGAACACCGTAAAGGATGGCTGAAGATATGATAACCCCACAGTAGAGTAGATGGGACCTAACCATGGGCAGAAATGGCTGCATGTGGCATCTCTTCATTTCTGTCTTGAGAGTCTCAGAGAAGTGAGAGCCTTGGCCTAAGGGTGTGACTGCAGGTCAGCAGAGGGAGGAGTCCCAGGCTCCATTTGGTGTCAAGGTAAGGACCCTGGTGAGTACCAAAATGCCTCCTGCCCCAGAAAGAAAGGACCCTGCAGAGTCTGGCTATATCCTGTTCTCAGCCAGGGTACGTAAGGTGTGCTGTACCTTCACTCCCTCCAAGAGTAGGATAGATGGCTCAGAGAAGTGAGATCATGTGGTCTAAGTGGGACGTCAGTTCAACAAGGCTGGGTCCCAACTCTTTAAGGAGTAAAAATGAATACCATGAGGCAAGACAAAGGGGATCCCTACTGCATAACACACAGGGTCTGGCCTCTGCTGGCAGTGCTGTGCTGTAAGACCCAGGCAGAAGTGGCCAGATATTGTGCTTCTTCACTTCTGTCTATGTTCTCAGGGAAGTGAAGATCGTGTTCTGAGGAGGGGACCATCTGAGAGGGAACCACATCAGGCTAGCAGAGGGAAGAGTTCTAGACTGCCAGGATTTAAGGTAAGGACCCTGAGTGAGGACTGAGGGCACAATGTCCCTTTGTAAGACTGAAGACATACCCAGTGCTACCTTGCCTATGCTGACAGCTCTTGGAAGCCCAGAGCCTACTAGCCAGATGTGCTGAAGTTCCATCTTCATGATCTCAAAGAATTGAGGACTTTTCTGATAGGGAGACAAGGGTAAGCACAGGAAAGAGTCCTGGGCCCTGACAGGCATCAGTGTAAGGAATGAGGATACCTCACACCTAAGAGAGATGGGATCCTAACAAAGTTTGGCCAGCCCTTTCTGTCACCTCAGGGAGACTCTGGATGGGTGTGATTGGAGGTAGTGCTACCTCATTTCCTTCTCTTAGTCTCCAGAATATGAGATCTTGTTCTGAAAGTTTTGCTAAAGTCCAGTGAAGGGAGAGAATCTAGGCCTTGCCAGGGGGAAAGTGAAGAGACCATCCACCCCAGAAGTGGAGATTCACAGACTCTGACCCCACTTGTCAGCTCTGTGGAGCTTAGGGCTATGCTTATAGTCTTTAGCTGGGAAGCCCCCTACCTCTAGTTCCTCTTACAGAGGTACCAGGAACCGGTGATGAGGGCCTTGGTCTGAGTCACATGCCCTCAGATCAAAGAGCAAAAGAGGCTTAGGAAGTGTCAGGAGCCAAGGTGAGGTTTCCTGAGGCCCTACACGCCCCTAACAGAGGGGGACCCCATGTATCCTACTGTCAGCCCTGGAACCTCACACTCTTCTAGTTGGCTGTACCCTGAGGAGGTTTTCATGTCCTCCTACAGGTTCCTAAGGTACAAGCCAACCAGAAAGACAACAGACCTGTGAAACTCTAGGACATCACCTAAAGACAAGACTTGTAAGTGAGCTTTTATTAGAGCCATCACAGGTGAGTTTTTCCCCCCCGAGACACTCACTGTCTCTCTTACCCCCAGGCTTGTGGAATCCTATCACTACACTTCTGCTCACACTCTTACCTGCTGCCTCCAGCAATAATCATCATGCCTCGCTTTCCAAAACGTCCACGCCTCACCCTTGAGCAAGACTTCCAGAACCCATTTGATATACAGGACTTGATGATTGCACAGGCTCCCACAGCTGAGGAGGAAAATGATACCTCTTCCACTTCATCTTCCTCTTTAAACTTGTCCTACCCCTCCTCTTCTTCTTCTTCTGCCTCCTCTTCCTCTTCTCTGATTCTGGATACCCCAGAGGAGGAGGAGCCTGTTGATGCAATGTGTAATTCTCCCCAGAGTTCTCCCCAGAGTACTCCCCCAAGTACTCCCCAGAGTTCTCCCAAGACTTCTCCCAACACCTCTCCCAACACTCAGAGCTCCTACTCTTCCTCGACTTCATGGAACAAGTTAGATGAAGAGTTCAGCAGCCAAGAAGAGAGTTCAAGCACCTTTCAGTCTTCAACGGATACTGAATCCTCGCCCAGAGACCCGCTTGAGGAGAAGGTGACTGATTTGGTGCATATCCTGATTCTGAAGTATCGACTGAAGGAGCCCATCACAAAAGTGGAAATGCTCAGAGTTGTGACCAAAGAGTATAAGAATCAATTTCCTGTGATCTTCAAGAAAGCTATTAAGTACTTGGAAGTGATTTTTGGTATTGATGTGAAGGAAACAGACACCGCCAGCCACCTCTATGCCCTTGTCAACTCACTCGACCTCACCTATGATGAGATACTGACTAATGACCAGAGCATGCCTAAAAATGGCTTCCTGATAATTATTTTGGGTGTAATATTCATAGAGGGGAACTGTGCCTCTGAGGAAAACATCTGGGAATTCCTGAATATGATGGGAGTGTATGATGGGAAGGAGCATTTCATATATGGGGAGCCCAGGAAGTTCATCACTAGAGATTTGGTGCAGGAAAATTACTTGGAGTACCGGCAGGTGCCCAATAGTGATCCTCCATGCTATGAGTTCCTGTGGGGTCCAAGAGCTAAAGCTGAAACCATCAAGATGAAAGTTTTAGAATTTTTGGCCAAGGTCAAAGGAAGTGACCCTGTTTCCTTCTCTAGCTGGTATGAGGAGGCTTTGAGAGAGGAGGAAGAGAGAGCCCAGGCCAGAATTGGTCCTGTGGATGATAGTACAGCCTTGTTCATTGCCCAGCATTGGTCAGCAGCATCTCCTGCCCCTAGTGAAGAATGAGGCAGATTCTCCCCTCTGTTTTTGAAGAAGGCAATTAAAATTCCAAGTAGAGGAGGGTCAGGGTCATGTTCCGGAGAACACAGTGTATAATTTTCTGTTCCTGTTCTGTATGGTGACAGTTACTGTCTTTTGGGGGGAGTACTTTTCAAATGCTGTTTCTGTTAGAATAACTAGCTTAATATCTAGTTTGAGTGACATTGGTCACACATTGCTGTTTATCACATTTTGAGAAAAAATATGCAGTTGTTAATTTTTTTTTATTCCTTTAACTCTTTTAGACTCTTCTGTAAAATTAAATGCAGTGAACTTGGATTTGCTTGGCTTATTCAAGAAAGTATGAAAAATATCATTAAATCTTAATGAATTAAGGTCTCTGCTTTCTGACTTTTGTTCGCCAAATATTTCTAGATTATTTTCTTTTTGGAAGAAATTGCGCTAATAGGGAGAATCCTTAGGTAAGAGAGACACACCTCTACCCACAAGAATGGTAGAGTCACCGAATCAGGAATGTGGTGAGATGTCTGTAAGGAACAAGTAAAAGAATGAACAAACAACGAAGTGAGACTCTAGTTGCCAGCAGTCAAGTGTAAATGCCCTGAGCCCAGGCAGTTTGGGGATTTGAGAAATTCTAATTCTTTCTGTGGGAGTTTAGGCTAAGCTGGGTGGTGGCAGCGGCCAGACTCTTGGACAGTGTGTTACTGGTGACAGAAAAGCCTGGAATGGAAAACTGATCAGAGCAGTTCCTTTTGGATAATGGCTAAACAAGAGAGGAATCTCCACTTGGGCCAGGTGTGGAAGGTGTCTTGTGCACTTGTCCCAGCACATGCGAACTCTGCATGAACTAAGTGTTCTGTACAAAATAGCTGCAAGAATTTCCTGGGAAATAGGGTGGTACTCCCTTGAGAAGGTTCCTAGAAGCCACCAGGATGGCATTCTTCCCTGGCCTGGGATTACCAGAACCCACTCCATTAAAAATGAAATGAAGGGCTGGGGATGTGGCTCAAGCGGTAGCGCGCTCGCCTGGCATGCGTGCGGCCCGGGTTCGATCCTCAGCACCACATACAAACAAAGATGTTGTGTCCGCCGAAAACTGAAAAATAAATATTAAAAATTTAAATAAATAAATAAAATAAATGTATAAAAAAAAAGAAATGAAGCGGACACTTGTAATCCTAGTGGCTCAGGAGCCTGAGGCAGGAGGATTGCAAGTTCAAAGCCAGCCTCAGTAACAGCAAAGCACTAAGCAACTCAGTGAGACCCTGTCTCTAAATAAAATACAAAATATGGCTGGGGAGGTGGCTCAGTGGTCATGTGCCCCTGAGTTCATTCGCCAGTACCAAAAAAAAAAAAAAAAAGGCAGATTATCTTGATTTCAATTTGGCCAGGTGTAAGCAAGGGCTAGTATTTGGTGGCAGTGAAATTAATAAAAGTATTTTTGAGATGATGAGAAGCTGGGTGAGAAGGAAAGAGTTGGTATTTGACTTAATTGTAGGTTCTTTGAATTGTATCAGCTGGGGAAAACTGACTCACACCCAAATTAACATAATGTTCTAAGAGGGAAAACTTAATTACTTCTATTTGGGTATCTGCATTTTTGACTGATTTGATATTTTTTTCTCCTGGTCAGCTGCATGTTTTCTGAGAAGTCCTGGATAATAACAACAAAACCCTAGAGGAGAGGATGGTAGGTTCTGGAGTCAAAAATGATATTTAAAATAACTGCCATTCATTTAATATCAAACATATGCTAGGTACTGTGCCAAGTATTTTACTTAAAGCATATACATTCCAGCAGTCTTAAAAATCTCCAGAAGCCAGGGCTTCTCAAACCTTCACTTCTCAGACTCTTAAGACAAAAATGAAGAGATGCCACAAGCAGCCATTTCTGCCCAGGAGTAGGTCTCATCTATTCTTCTGTGAGGCTATCCTCAGTCATCCTTCATTGTGTTCATCCTTATTCCCAACAGTGCCTGAGCCACCCCCTGCTGATCTGACATTGTCCTTTCAGATCAAGACCTTACTTCCCAGAGATACCCCCACTCACCTCAAGAGGAAGAAAGAGCATACTACCCTGATGCTTCCAGGGTTGACTGCAGAGACGTGGTTCATATAAACATAGTAGATGGGCTCTCCAAAAATGTTTAATGCCTTCTCCAAGTGTCTTCCAAATGGGCCTGTGAGTAGAATCTGATTTGGCATATTAAGTACTGCTTATTGGTTTTTTTTTTTCATTTTATTAGTATTCTTTATTTTTTTTTTGTTCTTGTCACGTATTTTTTTTATTGGTTGTTCAAAACATTACAAAGCTCTTGACATATCATATTTCATACATTTGATTCAAGTGGGTTTTGAACTCCCAATTTTACCCCAAATACAGATTGCAGAATCACGTCGGTTACACACCCACAATTTTACATAATGCCCTATTAGTAACTGTTGTATTCTGCTACCTTTCCTATCCTCTACTATCTCCCCTCCCTCCCCTCCCATCTTCTCTCTCTACCCCATCTACTGTAATTAATTTCTCTCCTTGTTTATTTTCCCATTCCCCTCACAACCTCTTATATGTAATTTTGTATAACAATGAGGATCTCCCTCCATTACCATGCAATTTCCCTTTTCTCTCCCTTTCCCTCCCACCTCATGTATCTGTTTAATGTTAATCTTTTCTTCCTGCTCTTCCTCCCTGCTTTGTTCTTAGTTGCTCTCATTATATCAAAGAAGACATTTGGTATTTGTTTTTTAGGGATTGGCTAGCTTCACTAAGCATAATCTGCTCTAGTGCCATCCATTTCCCTGCAAATTCCATGATTTTGTCATTTTTTAGTGCTGTATAATACTCCATTGTGTATAAATGCCACATTTTTTTTTATCCATTCATCTATTGAAGGGCATCTGGGTTGGTTCCACAGTCTAGCGATTGTGAATTGTGCTGCTATGAACATCGATGTAGCAGTATCCCTGTAGTACGCTCTTTTAAGGTCTTCAGGGAATAGTCCAAGAAGGGCAATAGCTGGGTCAAATGGTGGTTCCATTCCCAGCTTTCCCAGGAATCTCCATACTGCTTTCCAAATTGGCCGCACCAGTTTGCAGTCCCACCAGCAATGTACAAGAGTACCCTTTTCCCCACATCCTCTCCAGCACTTGTTGTTGTTTGACTTCATAATGGCTGCCAATCTTACTGGAGTGAGATGGTATGTTAGGGTGGTTTTGATTTGCATTTCTCTGACTGCTAGTGATGGTGAGCATTTTTTCATGTACTTGTTGATTGATTGTATGTCCTCCTCTGAGAAGTGTCTGTTCAGGTCTTTGGCCCATTTGTTGATTGGGTTATTTGTTTTCTTATTGTTTAATTTTTTGTGTTCTTTGTATACTCTGGATATTAGGGCTCTATCTGAAGTGTGAGGAGTAAAAATTTGTTCCCATGATGTAGGCTCCCTATTTACCTCTCTTATTGTTTCTCTTGTTGAGAAAAAACTTTTCAGTTTAAGTAAGTCCCATTTGTTGATTCTTGTTATTAACTTTTGTGCTATGGGTGTCCTATTAAGGAATTTGGAGCCCGACCCCACAATATGTAGATCAGAGCCAACTTTTTCTTCTATCAGACGTAGAGTCTCTGATTTGATATCAAGCTCCTTGATCCACTTTGAGTTAACTTTTGTGCATGGCAAGAGGAGGGGATTCAGTTTCATTTTGTTGCATATGGATTTCCAGTTTTCCCTACACCATTTGTTGAAGATGCTATCCTTCCTCCATTGCATGCTTTTAGCCCCTTTATCAAATATAAGGTAGTTGTAGTTTTGTGGATTGGTTTCTGTGTCCTCTATTCTGTACCATTGGTCCACCCGCCTGTTTTGGTACCAGTACCATGCTGTTTTTGTTACTATTGCTCTGTAGTATAGTTTGAAGTCTGGTATTGCTATACCGCCTGATTCACACTTCCTGCCTAGCATTGTTTTTGCTATTCTGGGTCTTTTATTTTTCCATATGAATTTCATGATTGCTTTCTCTATTTCTACAAGAAATGCCGTTGGGATTTTGATTGGCATTGCATTAAACCTATAGAGAACTTTTGGTAATATCGCCATTTTGATGATGTTAGTTCTGCCTATCCATGAACAGGGTATATTTTTCCATCTTCTAAGATCTTCTTCTACTTCTCTTTTTAGGGTTTTGTAGTTTTCATTGTATAAATCCTTCACCTCTTTTGTTAGGTTGATTCCCAAGTATTTTATTTTTTTTGAGGATATTGTGAATGGAGTGTTTTTCCTCATTTCCGTTTCAGAAGTTTTGTTGCTGATATACAGAAATGCTTTTGATTTATGCGTGTTGATTTTATATCCTGCCACTTTGCTGAATTCATTTATTAGTTCTAGTAGTTTTTTTGTAGACCCTTTTGGGTCTTCTAGGTATAGAATCATGTCACCTGCAAATAGTGATAATTTAAGTTCTTCCTTTCCTATTTTTATGCCTTTAATTTCTTTCATCTGTCTAATTGCTCTGGCCAGTGTTTCGAGAACTATATTGAATAGAAGTGGTGATAGAGGGCATCCCTGTCTTGTTCCAGATTTTAGGGGGAATGCCTTCAATTTTTCTCCATTGAGAATGATGCTAGCCTGAGGCTTAGCATAGATAGCTTTTACTATGTCGAGGTAAGTTCCTGTTATTCCTAGTTTTTCTAATGTTTTGAACATAAAGGGATGCTGTACTTTGTCCAATGCTTTTTCTGCGTCTATTGAGATGATCATATGATTCTTATCTTTAAGTCTATTGATGTGGTGAATAACATTTATTGATTTCCATATATTGAACCAGCCTTGCATCCCAGGGATGAATCCTACTTGATCATGGTGCACAATTTTTTTGATGTGCCTTTGTATCCGATTCGCCAGAATTTTATTGAGGATTTTTGCATCTAGGTTCATCAGAGATATTGGTCTGTAGTTTTCTTTCTTTGAGGTGCTTATTGGTTTGTGATCCAGAAATTATATAGATTTTTTTTTAAACCAGTCTGGTACTTCAAGTAGAATCTTAATGGGATACCCTTTTTGAAATTAGCCACTAGACACATATACAAATGAATGAATTTATCCACATGGTAAAAATCAAAGCCTCTCCTAGTAGTGGATGAAGAAAAACCTTAGAAATCTGTGTAAGAAAATATGTGCAGAGCCTGAATCCTTAAAATCCTGGGGTCCTTCTAGGCAGCAAACAATGACTTCTTAGCAAAAATAACCATTGTTCTGAACTACATGTTTGTGTCCCCCTTCTCAAATTCATATGTTGAAACTAAACCACAAAAAGGAGGTAGGACCTTTTGAAATTAAATAGGTCTAGATGTGGTTATGAGAGTGAAGCCCCATGATGGGATTAGTGTCAGTATAAGAAGAGAAAGAGACTAGAGCTTTTATTCTTTCCCCTCCACCACTATGTGAGGTATAGTGAGAAGATGGCCATCTGTGAATCAGGAAGGGAGTCCTCAGCAAACATTAATCTGCTGGCACCTTGATCTTGGACTTGCCAGCTTTCAGAACAATAAGAAATGTATTTCTGATTTTTAAGTAATTCAACCAAAGCAATCTTAACAGCAGCCTGAACTGACTGAGACAACCATTCTTCCAACTCCCCTTGTCTGTGCCTGCATAACGGGAAAATCCTAGTTTGCAGTTTTTCAAAAGGCACCTAAAAATGTATTTGTAGTGTTCACTTACGTGTAAGGAAGCAAAGACTCTTAAGTTAAGATTTTGGCCATGTGTCATAAGGAAGGAAAATGCTTTCAGCTTAGTGAGATTATACAGGTTATTTCAGGGAGCTGTGTAGAATAGTACTATTGAGTGCAGAAGGGTGCATTCTACCTGCTAAGGTTTTTGGGAGTCTGAGAACCGAGTGTGATCTTACATGGGAAAGCACCTGTGACATAGGAGGTTCTTGGAAAAAGTTGATGGATTTAAAGATAAATTTTTGTCTTTTTAGAAACTTCCCCCCAAATAGAGATGGTTAATATCATAACAAATTATAATAATGGTGTTTTATTGAGCGCCTACTATTTTGACAGCCTGTGGTAGAAACTAAAAGTGCCCATCCACATGCTATCTTCCTCTCTTTCCAGTTTGCTCTTTCCATGCTGCTTCTTCCATTCAGTAGCAAACATGGTGACCCCATGTGGAAATGGAGGAGCCAAATGTGGAAGCATCCTGGGTCCCTGGGTGTACTGAGAGCAGAAGTCCCTGTCAACCAATATCACAATTTATGAACACAAAAAATAAACTTCTGTGTTAAACCATTCAAATATCAGGGTTTGTCTTTTGCATTAGCTGGCACAGTTACTTAAACTCATTAATATATGCCTTCTATTTCTGTTTTTAGGCTTAAATATTTTACTTAAAAGGTAGTAGTTTATATAGTCTTGTTTTCAAAAAAATTCTGAAAATACAAATCAATCAACATTTTCTCCTTTAAAGTTCCTCCAGAATAAAACATCCTCCTTTGAGGTAACTACATTTGTTTCTGGTGTGTATCATTTTAAAGCTTATTCTAGGATGTTCCATAAATTTATGTATTATAAAAATATACTTCTTTCCATATAGTTGGTAATAATATACACATTGACCTTGCACTTAACTTTGTCACTTAGTAAAGTGAGTGCAAGATCTCTCCATGACAGCGCATATAGATCTACTTCACTTTTATAACTACCCCCTAGAATTCTGAATTATTTGAGTGCTGTGGTTAAACACTATCCTGATGGATGCATACATTGTTTCCTGTTTGTTGCTATGATTAATAGAACTCAAATTAACATATTTGAACATGAGTTCTTGAAAAAAATGTATGTTTTCCTATGAGAAAGACATAAATGCAGAAGTTTTTTTAAGTGCAAAAGACATGAATATGTTATGTATTTTTTATAGACAATTGGCAAAAATTTATTCTTAAAAGGCCATAACAGTATATTTTTTTTAAAAGATTCTGTATATGGCTGGGTGCAGAGGCACATGCTTGTATTTCCAGTGGCTTGGAAGCTGAGGCAGAAGGATCACAAGTTCAAAGCCAGCCTCAGCAACTTAGGCCCTAAGCAACTTAGTGAGAACCTGTCTCAAAATAAAAAACAAAAGAGGGCTGGGAATGGGGGCTTGGAATATAGCTCAATTGGTAGAGTGTTTGCCTTGCATGCACAAGGTCCTGGGTTCAATTCCCAGCACCACCAAAAGAAAAAAAGGGGGGCTGCGAATGTGGCTCAGTGGTTAAGTGCCCCTGGGTTCAGTCCCTGGTACAAAAAAAAATACTGTTTTTGAATATACTACATTTTCACATTTTATCAATCTTTAATTTTAGTCAAAATTATAGGTGAAAAATGTTATGTCACTGTTATTTTACTTGTGTTTCCTATTTTTTCACTGCATTAAGCAGAAAATCACTTGTCTCTATAAAGCTGGATTTATGTAATGATATCCAGAATAATGGGATTCTTTCAATGGCATAATTTAAAATTCTGTAATATCAACCACATATTTCCCCTTTATAAGCAGGAAAGCAAGGATCTGGTCAGAATATTTAAGAACAAGGGTATACGACCAGAAAGGACATCCTCAACTAATGAGAGGCTTTGGAAGGATGCAGAGGAGAGCAATTGCCATAGTATGTAAGTTAAACCCCAAGAAAAGCCAATGCAGAGAGCCCAAGGCCAGCTGTCACTCAGAGCTCTGAATCCAGTGGTTAGTATAGGAGGGAAAAGCGTCCAGAAAGAGAGAAGGTGGGGAATCTGGGTGGGGAGGGTGCAGGCCCAGGACAACTTACACAGATGGGCTTGGGGAATCCCTGAATCATCAATACCAGCTGAAGCTTCAGTGTGGTCTGAGTACGCAGGTCAACTGAAGGTGCAGACCAGTAGCATGCCAGATGCCACACCCTGCCTTAGAGTCACCCCATGTCCTGTCAGAAGGAGCATGGCTGGGTCTCCCACACCATTGTGTGAGCCACCTCTCTTGACCACGCTAGTGGTCCTCCAGGGCACAATGATCAGTGTCCCAGACCTGGAGCTGTCTCAATGCCTGCTGGAGGCTCTATGCTCTCCTCCATGGTAGACCTCCTCCCTAGAGGCTGGGGCTGTGTGAGTAAGTGGTGGGAGTGACTGACAGCGGGCAGTTGAGACAGGCAGGAGCACCATTGAGCAGTGGAAGGGAGTGTGCAGCTCAAGGAAAGGGGATGAATTGGTGTGGGGGGAATGGCCTGGGGCTAGTTACCTCATGCAGATAAAGGGCTGGGGTCCAACATGCCTTGAAAAATGATCCAGATAGTGTACCCACCTCAGACCATCTCCCTTGGATTCTGGGCCATTGGCACTCTAGAGGGCATTTGTGCTGTGGCTATGACTGCTGACTTACATTGCCACCAGATACTATCTGGGATAGAGGATTGGATAAAGTGCAGGCATTGGCAGGGTACTTGAAGATGGCTTGCTTCCTTGTGGAACTAATGAGATGGGGGGCGGGGTGCAAAACAAGAACTATCATGTATCATGGTTGAGAACATTCCCACATTGAAGGTGATGTTTGAGCCCAAGGACAAGATACCAGTGTCTATACTCTGTGTGGTAGTTTCCCGTGGGAATTCTGAAGTCACAGTACTTTAGGTTTCTTCCATGTAGGCAGAAAGCCCAGGCAGGGGACAGGTTCTACATTTCAAATCATTGAATATGACCCTCCAGTACTTTGATTCATTAATTCTTTTATTTATTCATATAGCCAGCAAATATTGATGGAACATATGATGAGTTATGAATATCAAGTAAATACAGCAAAGGAAAATGACAAGGTGCTCAGTTCAGGCTCTGGGTGAGAGAAGGGGAGGAGACAGATTGAAAAGGATTTTAGGGAAATTTTGTGAAATGCTGGAGGAGTGTATAATCATTTGAGTTCTGAAAGTTGCTGATGAGGTAGAATTTTTCCTCTTAACTGAGATTGAGGAGAAAGGAGAAAGAGTTGGTGGTGACTTGAATTATCAGTAAAGATGAGGATGGGTGGGTTGGAGGAGGTCAGTGTGGGCCATTCAGAGGGTGAAGCTGTGTGGCTGGCTACGTAGGCAAAGCTGTGCAGTGAACAGGAGGAATTATAGCTTGGACTATCAGGGGAGGGTTTGGGGCTAGAGACTATGTTGAGCTGCATTAGTGGAAGGTCATTTGAACCCACAGGTTGAAGGAAAATTGAGTGTTGTGTACAAAGTGGTTTTCATGCACTCTCTGATGTCATTGCTTCTGCTAACACAGTTGGCAACCCAAAAGAACCCAACACAAAGTTTAATCAATCAAGGGAAGACTTTAAAGGGAAACAATATTCACCCAGAAATCTACCACTTTTCCTGTGCTTCCTTTTGGATTTTTTTTTTTTTTTTTTTTTTGGTGCTAGGGATCAAACCCAGGGTTTGTGCATGCTAATTCTCTACCACTGAGCCGCATCAGCCTCTTCTGTTTCCTTAAACACACACACTCACAGAGATATGTGTATTTGTGACTCATATTATATACACAATTATATAGTCTGAGTTTTCAATCTCACATCTGCAATGTCAGGTCATTTTTAAGGGTCTGCTCTTGGCATCCTTTGTCCAAGGTGGAGGTAACACACATCAGTATACCCAGACACTAGCTCCGCTAGCCTAGCGTGTCTGTTTAAGGCAGCAGTAACTAAAGTATCTCACACAAACACCTGAAATGAGGAGTGTTTTTAAAAATTCCTGGTCTGTGTAGGATTACTGGTCATTGTGCCAGGGCCTTGTATACAAAGGAGAAAACAATCTACGCACCCGATGGAACCTAGAACAGTCCAACACAACAATCAATAGTATACTTTCATTTCTCCCTTCTCAGCATCTAACCTACTGTTGGTATATATTTTAATTCTAGGTGTGTTGTGAACACCAGTACATTGTTATTTCTTTTACTTTAAGCTGTCAATTATCTCTAATGACATCTATATAATGAGGAAAACATCTTTATATTTACCATTATAGTTTTAAATTTTGGTGCTCCTCATTCCTTTTGGAGATCCAGAGCTCTACCTGGTATCATTTTCCTTTTGCCTGCAGGATCTATTTTAACATTTCTTGTAGTGAACATTTGTTGGTCATTAATTCTTTCAGGTTGTGTATTTATGAAAAAGCCTTTATTTCACCTTTGTTTTTGAAATATATTTTCATTGGGGTTAGAAATCTGGATTTAGGGTTTTTTTTTCAGTACTTTAAATATATTGTTTCATTTTCTCCTTTCTTTTTGTAACTGTCATAAAAAACTAATACTGAAACATAAATTTGACCATTTTTAAAATTATTTTTTAGTTATAGTTGGACCCAATATCTTTATTTTATTTGTTTATTTTTAATGTGGTGCTGAGGATCGAACCCAGGGCCTCACACATGCTGGGTGAGCACTCCACCACTGAGCCACAGCCCCAGCCAGTAAATTTGACCATTTAAACAACTTTAAAGTATAAGTCAGTGGCACTTAAAGTGAGCAATTAAGGATATTCACAATGTTGTGTGATAATCATCACTATCTAGTTCCAGAACTTCTTCCTGACCCCCAACAGAAAGCCTGTACTCATTATGCAGTCACTTCCCATTCCCCCATCCCCCAAGGCACTAATCTTACTGTCTCTATGGATGAGCCAATTTGCATATTTCATTTAAGTAGAATCATATAATATGTGGCCTTTTATTGTTTTGACAAGAAATCTGCTGTCATCTCTTTTTTTCTTTGTACATAAAGTAGGTTTCTGGCTAATTTTAGGGTTCTGTCTTTAGCACTAATTTTAAGCAATTTGAATATTATGTACCTCAATATAGTTTTCTTCACATTCTCATTTTTGGATTTCAGTGGAACTATGATTTTCATCAAATTTGGTACTTTTTAGTAATTTCTTCAAAAATATTTTTCTATTCCTCCTTTCTTTTTTTCACTTGTGGTATCTCCAAATGTATTAGGTTACTTGAAGATACCTTACGGTTTTGTACTCATTAGTTTGAATATTTTTTTTTTCTGAGATTTATTATGGAAGGTTTTTATGCTATAAATTCAAATTAAAGTTTTTCAATATTTTTTCCCCAATTCAGACATTGCAGTTCTCTCAAAGTTCATTTAGGGCCATTTTGTATCTCCCATGTCCATATTTGACATATTTAAGTTTTCCTTTTTTTTTTTTTTGTGGTGCTGGAAATGGAACCCAGGGTCTTGTATATGCTAGGCAAACACTCTACCACTGGGCTATACCCCCAGCTTTGAACATACGGAATACAATCATAACAACTGTTTTAATGCCCTTCCCTAATTCCATCAATTGTGTTGTTTCTAAGTCAGTTTCAATCAATTGAATTTTTTCTCATTGTTGATCCTGTTTTGCTGCTGCTTTGCATGCCTGTTAATTTTGATTAGATGCTAGACCTTATGGGTTTTACCTTATTGAGTACTGGATATTTTTATAGTTCTCTATGTAAATATCCTTGAGCCTTGTTCTGAGACACAGTTAGGTTAATTAGAAGTAGTATGATCCTTTGCATTTTATTAGTTTCCTAAGGTTGCCATAACTAAGTACCACAAATTAGGTGGCTTAGAATAACAGTAATTTATTCTTTCACAGCTCTGGAAGCTAAAGGACAAAATGAAGTTATCAGCAGGATGGTTCTTCTGAGAGTTCTGAGGATGAATCTGTTCATGTCTGTCCCCTAGCTTCTGGTGATGACCAGCAATCCATGGTACTTCTTGACTTATAAGTATATTACTCTAATCTCTGCGTCCATGTTCACATGCTGTTCAACTTCTGTGCCTGTTTTCAGAACCCCTTAAAAGGACAGCAGTGTTCACCCCACTTTAATATGACTTCAACTGAAATAACTACATCTGAAAAGACCTTCTTCTTTCCAAATAAGGTCACATTCACAGGTATTGGGAGTTAGGACTTAAATGTAGTTTTTTGGAGAGTAACACAATTCAACGAAAAATACATTTTTTTAAAACTTTGTTAGAGAAGTCCCAGAACAGTGTTTAACCTATAGTTAATATTGCTTTACTCCTAAGCAAAACTCCTAATCAATGATCTAGGAATTAAGTTTTCTATTCTGTCCTATGGGATCAGGAGCTATTTCTGGTCCCATGTGGCATTCTCTCAGTGCAACTCTTTCCTCTCTGGTATTCTGTCCTACAAATTCTGGCCTCATTGGCTTTCATGGACTCCTAACTCCATCTCATCAACTCAAGGACTCTGCCAGACTTCTCCCTTTACACTGTGGTCTATAGTCTCTCCCATGGCAGTAATCTGAGACAATTGTCCAGCTCACCCCATTTGTTTCCATGTCTGAGATCACTGTCCTATAGTGCCTGTTGTTCGATAAATTGAAAATCATTGTTTCATCTATTCATTATTGTTTTAGCAATTTCAGTTTCACCATTACCCTTAGTAACCCACAAGTTAAATTTTTGCCTCATGTTACTGTGACCTTTTGTTCTGTTGACCTAGAATTATTAATCCCAGGAGACACAACACTTATTTCATTGATATAGAAATTAAGACTGCCACCTGACCACATGGGGCTTCTCATGCCTCGGAATCTACTAAGAAGGGAGTTATAGTGTTAGCTGGGATATTGATTCTGACTATCAAGGGGAAATTAGACTACTAGTCACTCTATAATGGAGTTAAAGAAGAGAATATTTGGAATACAGGAGACCCCTGCCCTGTGACTATAGTCTGTGAACAACTACAACTACTCAGTCCAAGAAAGGCTGTCTCTACCTTAATTTCAAAGGGTGTGACAAATGTCCAATAGAAGCATAGGGGCAAGGCCAGTTGGCAGTGCCATTGGGGAATGATTTCAACCCTGATAGCTGAGGTTTGGTTGGCCATAGTATGGCACCCTGCTGATCTTTAGGGCCCTCTGTCACAGTGGGCC
Source organism: Marmota flaviventris (assembly GCF_047511675.1). Classification (NCBI taxonomy): domain Eukaryota; kingdom Metazoa; phylum Chordata; class Mammalia; order Rodentia; family Sciuridae; genus Marmota; species Marmota flaviventris. The sequence goes on from NC_092518.1 coordinate 122,522,673, forward strand.
TGAAAGGCAAAGTAGAGCAAGACAGGAGGATTATTCTCCAGTCTTAAGTTCTCTTTTCCTGTTTGTCCCTTTTAGAATCATGTTCTACCATTGTATTTTGGAAGCAAGTACCATGCTTGATTACTCAGATTCACAACTAGAGAAGAATTTTGCTTCAGGTTAAATATACCTTGAGTTTTACCCATATATAATTTAAATGAGTCCTTGAACTCCTATATTAAAGTTGATAATAGAATGAATTAAGATTTTGGGGGCTGTTGGGATGAATGCATTTTGAATGTGAAAAAAAGAATTTGGGGAGGTTAGAGGTAGATGTTATGGACTGAATATTTATGCCTCCCCCAAATTAATATGTTGAAACTCTAACCCTCAGTGGGATGATATTAAGAGATGGGGCTTTATGGTGATGAGTAGGTCATGGAGGTGGAGCATTCACATATGGGATTAGTTCCCTTATGAAAGAGACCATCACTCCACTTCTTCCATGCGAGGACATAGCAAAAAGTTGGCAATCTGCAACCTGGAACCCAAACTTGCTAGCACTCTGATCTTGGAATCCCAGACCCCAAAAGTGGTAAGAGAAAAAAATTACATTGTTCATACACCACCTAGTCTAATATATGTTGTTACAGAAGCCTGAATAGACTAAGATGTGGTCTTTGCAAGGAAGTAACTGAGCACAACCCACAATTAAGAAGTAAAAGTTTCTTCTACCTGAGGGGAGAGTATCTACATAATTAATTTAGAATTCTTCTGCAAAATGATTGTCTATGTTCTTATATTTATTCAAATATTTTTTGCACTGTGGAATCACGGGCATTTCTTTTGTACTTAAGGCTGTAATTTAACACTACTTTATTTAGTTCCTCAAATTCTATCAACTATGGTCACTTGGAATTTATTCAGTTGGTTCTTCTGTTCCTTTGAGGTATTTCCATTCTTGTGTTGTCCTTGTTTGTTTTGAAGAACTCCCTTACTTTCTAGCACAATGAGCTGTCTAGTTCTTCTTGTTATGTTTCTTGACCCAATCCTGGAATAAATCATTTTATCAAGGGTCCTTTAAATGAGAATGATTTGCTAGGTATGATTACTACTGCGGGGGTGTCATTTCTTCTAGGTCCATTCAGCTGAAAGAATAAGGAAATACATGTTTGTTCATAGCATTTACATTTTAGAATCCTCAGAGAGATGCTCCGTGTTTCTTTCTAGGGTTTATAATTGCTTTCAGTGTGGGAAGAGACTAGGTAGATTGTGATTATTACTTCTTAACCCTAGATAATTTACATTTAATTATTGATCGTATTGGATTTAAATGTACCATCTTGCTAATTTTTACTATATTTGCCCATATAGTTACAGTTTTTTCTCTTTTCCAGTCTTTTTTTTCCTGTTAAGAATTTTTATTACTCCATTTTATCTCCATGATTCATTATGTATCATTTGTATTTTATAGTGGAAATTCTCTTGTTTTACATAAATATCAACTTTTACATATCACATTCTACTTATAATAATATTATACCACTTCAGGTCTACCATAAGAACCTCACAAGAATAAATTTCCATTTCCTTCCTCCAATTCTTTGGGCTATAATTATCACATATTTTATTTCTTCATGTATTATAAATTCCTTAATACATTGTTTCTGTTTTTACTTTACTCCTGAGATCTTCACGTAAAAAAAATAGATAGTAAATATTTTAGGCTTTACAGGGCATATGGTACCTATTGCATTTTTTTTTTTTTTGCAATCCTTTAAAAATATCTTAGCTCACAGGCATACGTAAACATGTCCTGGACTGGATTTTGTTCACAGGCATGTTTGCCAATCCATGCTTTAGATATTCAATCATCTTTTAAGGTATCTTTTACAAATAGAAAACGTCTTTTATATTTACTCTCATTTTACTATTTCTGTTGCTCTTTCTTTCTTTATGTAGATCTACATTTCCATTTGTTATCTTACTCCATCTGCATGAAAACTTTTCTCTTTTCTTTAACATTTCTTATAGTGCAGGCTTGCCAGCAATGAATTTTCTCAGTACACCCCCCCCACACACCAGCTTTTGGTTTCTTTTCCAAGACTTAAAGATATATCTCTTTTGTCTTCTGCTTTGCATTTCAGTGAATTTGCTACAGTTCTTACTTTGGTTTCTATGTATATAATATTTCTTTTTCTTTTTGTTGTCCTCAAGATTTCCTCTTAATTTTGGGTTTCATCAGCTTGAATATTATATTCTTTCTGCTTATCCATCTTAGTGTTCCCTAAACTAGTTGTATCTGTGAGGTTTTTGATTGATTGATTGGTTTCATTTTCCATTAATCTTGAAAAATTCTTGGCTATCATTTCCTCAAATATATCTTATACACCCCCTCTTTTACACAAACACATACAGGCACACATATTCTCTTTCTGAAACTTCCATAACACTTACTCTAGATGATTTGATTTTTCATGCCACTTTGGATGGTCTGTTTTGTTTTTTTACATTTTGATGGGGTGGTCAATACTCCGACAGAGCAGGTTCCTGCTCAGGAGGTGTGAGCCACCTGGGAAAATAAAAAGTCTGAAATAATCAGTAAGAAATAAGACAAAGCCAAAGATTAGATTTTAAAAAGCAGAGTGCTTAATGGATCTTCCTATTGCTATCTAACAGGACTGGAGACCTGAGCTGGGTTTGCAAGAGCCGGCTACATCAATAACAGAAAATCTCGAAGGAAGCACACGACACACAGAAATACCTTTTGCTTGCAGGAATCAGGAATGGCTCTCAACCTTAAGAGTTTATTGAAAAAAGAGAGAGAGTATAGCTGAACTCACATTTTTATTGAGGAAAGCTGTCCGATAGGACATTCTATCCAAAAAAGATGAAGGGTAGTATTACAAAAGAAGGAGGAGGTAGCCCACTCCCATTGGGTAATGCCTACTCCCAGAGCTTCACTCCCCTGTGGAGCTCAGGTGAGGTCCACCTGCTTTTGCAGGCAGTGAAGCCAATTCCACAGTTGGCTCAAGGTTAAGGGTGCTCAGCTCCTCTGTGCTCAAAGGCTAAGGGTGCTCAGCTCCTTTTCATGGTGGCTCCTGACATCTTCCAGTCCTGATAGAAACTAGAACTGAACAACTGAAAAAGGTCCCAATTCTTTATTTAAGGGGGAGGACATCAAAGGCAGGGATAAGGGTTCAGTAGGAGGAATCTCGTTTCAGTGATTGCTTCTCTTGTGGCAGGAGTCTTGCAGTAAACAGGTTGATTGGCATTTGGCAAGCTACTCCCATCTCCAGGAGGCTGTTTGGCTCTAGCAGTTTTACTCCAATCTCCAGAGCTGAGCCTGAACCTGAGCTGGAGGTAGAACAGGGCACTAACGTAGATTAGGCATTCTGGAACCAGTGGTTTCCGCTGAGAGTTCCCAAGACCAGGCTTCCCTGCCCAATGGCTCCAATGTCACCCAGTTCACACAGGACTCATAGATGGCTTCCCGTAACATCTTATTCATACTTGTGCTTCATTTAAAATAAATTCTGTTGATTTAGCTCAGGTTCATTGCCTTTTTCCTCTGCAGCTTCCAGTGTTTTAAGACACCTATTGACAGAACTTTTTTCCCCATATAGTATTTAAAATTCTAGCATTTCTACTTGATTTTTATTATTTATATCTCTCTGATGAAATTTACTCATCTCTTCATGTATATGGTCTGCCTTTTCCCCTAGATTATCATAATTGTTCAGTCTCTTTATAAATAGCCAATATCTAGGTCATTTCTGATTCCAGTTTGTTTATTTGCTTATTCTCTTGGCAATAGGTTGATTATTCTTCACTTTTTGTGTTTCTGATATGAGTACCAGGAATATTACAGGATTATTAACTGCTGACTATATTAACTAGTGAATGTGTATTGATTGAATATTGAAGGACTATAAGCATGTGCCCATGATGTAATGTGAACTGCAGAACTTAGACTTAAACCATGAACATAGATAGACTTAAGTTAGTGATGTCAGAGTTTACACATGGGGTGTAACCAGGTACACCCTAGACCTCACCCAGTTACCAGCTGCAAGCACAACTGAACTAGAACTTAAAAGCCCAGACTTCTGGGTGCTGATGGGACTAACAGGACCCGGACAGAGAGACAGAGATCTCCATTGCTGTTGTCCTCCCTGCACCAGACTCCTCTGGCCCAGATTGAGTTCTAGCAACCCAGACTTAAGACACATCACAGGTGAGTATCTAGGACCCTTGAGTGTAGACTCAGTTAGGACTTAGAATTAGGATGTGATTCTGAAGTGTGATGAGCATTAATAAAATAGATTTAATTGACTCTAGCTGCGCCTCAGACTGAGTCTAAAGTAACCTCTCGTGACAGTTTCCTAAGTTTTTAAACTGAGTGCCAGAATCTTTTGTAGAATAGTAAAGACCTAAGTAAAAAGACTTTGTGCCTTAGAATTGGCATGCCTTGTTTTGCTAGGCTGTTAGTGTAGTGACATTGTTAATTTAGTCAGCAGTTTAGCTGGGTCTGGGTTTTGTTGTTGCTGTCAGTTTCAAATTTTTCCACATGCGGGTTGTTTTACATGTGCATAGAGTGGAAACTGTGATTCTGGAGGGTTTTTCTTGGTGTTCCTGTTTTTCCTGCAGGTTTCAACAGTCCCAGCAAAGCATGTTCTTTGTCCCCAACACACTCCACATTGGTAGACTTCTGTAGCTCTTCATTTAGTGCTAGTGTTGTGGTGGCAGTGGTCAGTGAAAGACAGAGATTCAACCAAGAGATTTTATTGGGAGGGCTGCCAGAAGGGGAAGAAAAGGAGAGGAAGAGAGCAGAAAAAGAGAGGAGAAAGCAGTAGAAAGGAGAGGAAGAGAGCAGAGAGTAGAGAAAGATTGCAGAGAGCAATCTAGATTGAACTCTAGATAGGGCAAAGAGGTGGGAGGGGAAGGGAGGGGGCATGGGGGTAAAAAAGATGGTGGAATGAGATGGACATCATTACCCTAAGTACATATATGAAGACATAAATGATGTGAATATACTTTGTTTACAACCAGAGTTATGAAAAATTGTGCTCTACATGCGTAATATGAATTGTAATGCATTCTGCTATCATATATAACAAATTAGAATAAAAAATAATTAAACAAAAAAAGAAAGTTCAGAGGTGAAATGATTGGGTTATGAGAGCCTTAACCTTATCAGTGCATCAGTCCACTGATATGGATTAACTGGGAGTAACTATAGGAAGGTAGTGTGTGGCTAGAAGAAGTAAGTCACTGGGGCCATGCCTTGGGTTTTATATTTTGTCCCTGGTGAGTAGAGCTCTCTCTCTCTGCTTTCTGATTGCCATGTTCTGAGCTGCTTTCCTCCTCTACTCCTTTCCACCATGATGTTCTGCCCCACCTGGGGCCGAAAAACAATGGAGTCAGCTGTCTATGGACTAGGACCTCTGAAACCATGAGCCCCAATTAAACACAGTGAGGAAGCATTCATTTTAAGCCTGGAACGTAGTTTACAGAAACTGACTATGCTGGCTTTTTTATCTCAGGCCACCATCCTGTAGAATGGTGAGAAAATAAATTTCCATTGTTCAAGTCACCCAGTCTCTGATATTTTGTTACGGTAGCCCAAGTTAAAACATTCCTTAACATAATAAATGGCATCTGTGAAAGACTATAGCTAACACCATAATTAGTGGTGAAACACTGAGCATTTTTCCCTTAAGATCAGATGCAAAATGAGGACATAATAGTATTTTCAATAAATGGTATTAGGACAATTGGATAGTCAAATGCAGAAATTAAATTAGACCTCTACCTTAAACTGCACACAACAGTTACTCAAATGGATCAAAAGTTTTATGCAAGAATTGAAATTACAAAACTCTTATAAGAAAACATAGGTGTTGATCTTTGTGAGGGTGGATTAAACATTGATTTCTTTAATATGACAGCAAAACCACAGCAAAACAAACTCATACATTGTACTTCATTAAAATAAAAAAAACATAAAACTTCCAAAAAACACCATAATAAAGTGAGAAAGCAACTCACAGAGTGGGGGAAAGTATTTGAATCATATATCTAATAAGGGACCTGTATCTAGAGTACATTAGGAACATGTACAACTTAAACATAAAAAAGTAAACAACCCCAATTGAAAAATTGAGAAAGGATTTAAAACATTTTCCCCAAAAAGATATACAAATGGTCAATAAGATGAAAAGATGCTCAACATTATTAGCAAATGGGGAATGCAATTCAAAACCATAATAAGATAACACTTCAAATGCTATAGGATAACTATAATCAAATGACAGATAATAGTATTGGCAAAGATGTGGAAATATTGGAATTCTTGTGTTTTGCTTGTGTAGCAAGTTTGGAAAACTTCCTCAGAAAGTTAATATAATTTTACCATTTTACTTAGAAATTTCACTCCTATGTAGACAAGAGAAATAAGAACAGATACCTACACAAGAACTTGTATAGTACTGCATTAATGTGTTAATCATTTTACTGATACTGAAACAAAATACCAGAGATAATAAATTTATAGAGAGGAAAGGTTTGTTTTGGCTCCATTTTGAAGGTTTCAGTCCATCGTTGGTTGACCCCATTGCTTTTTGACTTCTTGTGAGATAGCACACCATGTGCAGAGAACCATGTAGCAGAAAAAAGCTACTCCCCTCATGAGCAGGATGTGAAAGAGAAGAAGGAAGGGCTGGGTCCTACTAGTCCCTTTAAGGACACATGCCCAAGTGACTTAAAGACCACCTACTATGTCCTACCTCTTAAAGTTTCTACTACCTCACAATAGTGCCAAGCTGGGGACTAAGGCTTTAACACTGAAACATAGTTCAGTGGTAGAGCACTTGGCTAGCATGCACATGGCCTTGGGTTCTATTCTTAGCATCACAAAAATTAAAAAAAAAAAATAGTCAGGGCCTAACCCCATTGCAACCTTCTGCAAAAGCAAGACTTGGACCTAATTTTATTTTTAAAGCCACCATAGCCGAGCTGGGGGTATGGCTCAGTGGCAGAGCACTTGCCTCGACATGAGGCACTGGGTTCCATCCTCAGCACCACATAAAAATAAATAAACAAAGATATTGTGCCAAGTGTAACTAAAAAAAAAATATTTTAAAAAAAGCCTCCACAGGTAATTCTGACATATGTACTTGGTTATAAGAACCAGTGGTTTAAAATCAAATCTATTTTTAGTTGCACTTCTATGTATTTTCTAATGTAATAGAAAATAGTCTTTCTTCCCATTTTGCTGGGGCGATGTTGGTGGAGAGAAGAAGAAAGCTGAATGGACCCCACTCGGACCTTGTAATATACTTCAACAGTGGAATTGCCTGCTCCTACTAAAAAGAATAAGATATAGGATAAAAATTCATAATACAAGCTGGATGGAGTATAATTCCAGAGACTCATAAGCTGAGGAAGAAATATTGCAAATTTGAGGCCAGCCTCAGCAATGTAGTAAGGCCTTGTCTCAAAATAAAAAGGGCTGGACTTTAGATCAGTAGTAAAGTGCCCCTGCGTTCAATTCCCAGTACAAAAAAAAAGAAAGAAAGAAAAATATCATAGTGTAATGTCTAAAATGTCCAGAATACAGTCAAGAAACATCTTTCATAAAAAGAGCAACACCAAAAACTCACAATTTGAATGAGAAAAGACAGCATCAAAACTAAGGTGGATAATCAACAGATATCCAACTAAATGTTGGAATTTTCTGACAAGGGTTTTAAAGCAGCCATCATAAAATTGGTTCAACAGACATGTAAATATTCTTTGAAAGCAAAAGAAAAACAGAAACTCTCAGGAAAGAAATAGAAGTTATAAAAAAAGTAATAAATGGGAAAATGTAATAATATAAGAACCTTTTTTTAAAAAAATTTGTTTAGTTGTACCTTGATATAATACCTTTATTTCGTTTATTTATTTATTTTATTTTTATGTGGTGCTGAGGATTGAACCAGTGCCTTACACATGCTAGGCAAGCACTCTACCACTGAGATACAGCCCCAGCCCTGATATGAGAATTTGTTGAGTGGGCTCAACTATGGTGTAGTTGCCAAAGGATAGAAACAATGAACTGAGAACACATCAATGGAAGTTACTGATCTGAAAAATAGGAAAGAAAATAGACCGACTTTACAGATATAATCAAAATCCAATCTGGAGGTTTCTACTTTTGGAAACATGGAGCAGAGGTATATTTTCCCAAGTTACTCCTGCTAAAGAACAGCTAAAAAGAATAGATGCCATATTTAAAACAAATTTTAGAGGACTTTGAGAGGTAGAAAAAAGGCAGACTGTCTAGGCACTTGTGGAGCCAAGGAATGACAAAGCGTTCAGCTTTCTGAGTTTCTTTTTCTTTATTGCATTGTATATCCCGAGTCAGAGCTGAAAAAGCAAACAACTGGGAAATGACAATGGGTACTGCCAAAAAAGTAGTCCCAATGACAGCCTACTCTCTCTAGGCAAAGGAGCTGGAAAGGGTCCTAGCAATATGGAAACCCTTTAATAACCCTCCTACTCCAGCTAAACACAAAACAAAACCAAAACAAAAATTGTGGCCCCAGCCAGGCATGGTGGTGCACGCCTGTAATCCCAGCGGCTCACGAGGCTGAGACAGGAGGATCGCAAGTTCAAAGCCAGCCTCAGCAAAAACAAGGTGGTAAGCAACTCGGTGAGACCCTGTCTCTAAATAAAACACAAAATAGGGCTGGGGATATGGCTCAGTGGTTGAGTGCCCCTGAGTTCAATCCCTGGCACCCCCCACCATCCAAAAAAAAAGAAAGAACTGTGGCTGAACTGTCTCTAGATAAAATACAAAATAGGGCTGGGGATGTGGCTCAGTGGTGGAGTGCCCTGAGTTCAATCCCCAGTACCAAAAGAAAAAAAGGCTGGGGATGTAGCTCAGTGGTAAAGTACCTCTGGGTAAGATCCCCAGTACTGCAAAAAACAACAAAAAAGTAAATATTTAATGACCACAGGACCCAGCAATTGCATTCCTGAGCATTTATCCCCCAAAAATGAAAACCTACATTCACTCTGACATCTCTATGGATGTTTCTAGCATCTTTATTGAGAAGAGTAAAAAATGGGAAACAATGCAGATGTCCTCCAACTCCTGTTGGCTAAAGAAGTTGTGGTATATTCCTAGCATGGAACACTATTTGGCAATAAAAAGGAAAGCACTATTGATACACATAATACCATGGATGAATGAGAAGAATTTTGCGGAATATTTCAGCTCCCACGAGTTTTGTTAACTTGTAGCTTTTGAGTTTTCCTAGTTGAAATGCCAGACATTGTGGAACAAAACAACAAAAAGCTGTCAGAGCCCTAACTTTGCTTCACATGTTCTGAACTCCTGACCAACAGAATCTGTGAACATAATAAAATAGTTGTTTTTATCACTAAAAAATCATGACAGTTTTGTTATGTGGCTAAGAAGAACTGAATTAAGAAATAGCTCTTGGGGGCTGAGGTTGTGGCTCAGTGGTAGCCCACTTGCCTACCATGCGTGAGGCGCTGGGTTCGATTCTCAGCACTATATACAAATAAATAAAATAAAGGTCTATCAATGACTAAAAATATATATATATGTATATATTAAATAAATACTGATTAAAAAAAAGAAATAGCTCTTGGGTTGGAGTATATATAGCTCAGTGGTAGAGTGTGTGCTTGGCATGTGTAAAGCCATAGTTTCTATTTGTTTATTATTTTTTTTAATGTGGTGCTGAGGATTGAACCCAGTGCCTCACACATGCTACACAAGCCCTCTACCACTGAGCCACAACCCCAGCCCCCCTAGTTTCTAGCTCTAGCACGCACATGCACATGCACACAAAATGGAAAGGAAAAAGAAATAGTTCTTTATAAGAGATAAGATGATTATATTGTCCAGAGCACTATTTTAAAGATTCATTTTATAGGATAAAGTTTTAAAAGAAGAAACATTACAGGTTATATAACCCTTATCCAAAATGCATGGGACCAGAAATCTTTTGGATTTTTGATATTTTTTGGTATTTGCATATATATAATAAGATACCTTGAGGGTGGGGTATGCAGATCTAAACACTTAACTCATTTTTTTCATACAAGCTATATATACATAGGCTGAAGGTAATTTATACAGTATCTTCAGTGCACCTGCATTTTGACTGACCTCGCACATGAAGTCAGGTGTGGAATTTTCCACTTTTGGTATCATGTCAGTTCTCAAAAAGTTTTGAGTTTTGGAGCATTTCAGATTTTAGATTTTCAGGTTAAGGAGGCTCAACCCTTATACAATACTCTACCTCCCGTAACTAAGAAAAGCTGAGTTCTAAAATGGATTCCCGTGATAATACATTTTCACCATGTCCTGAGTCACGGTGGATCTTCAAGACATTGTAGTTGCTGTGGTGGATGCCTCATCTTGTTTCCCCTTGGGCTTCCAGCTCACCTGCAGCTGCAAGGCTCAGTTCTCAGACATTCTGTAAACCTCTCTTCAGAAACATCTTCATCTCCATCTCCCTACTTTTCTTTCTGAAGCTTTCTTTAGAACCCTGTGGGCTTGGTCAACTCACGTGTAGGGCAAGGTTTAATAACTTTGGGTTGAGCCTCCACCAAAGGGGGATGGGAGCTGGTGGATAAATACCCCAGCTCCCTGCCCCCTGGGTGGGACAATTCTGATGAGTGTTGCACATTGCTATAGTCTGGATCTAACTTTTGGTCTATAGCATGACACTCTTGGGAACTTGGGAGGTGATAAAAATTTCAAAAAGTGGGGCCTAGGTGGGCCAGGGTTGTGGCTCCATGGCAGAGTGCTTGCCTGGCATGGGTGAGGCACTGGGTTTGATCCCTGGCACCACATAAAAATAAAAACAAATAAAATAAACATATTGTTTCCATCTACAACTAAAAAGAAAAAAAAATTTAAAAAGGTGGGAACTAGGGAAAGTCTTCTGATCATGGCGTAATGCCCTTAAAAGAGGTAATAGGACCTCAGCCCCTTTCTTTTTATTTATTTATTTACTTAAGTTTTAGGGGGACATAACATCTTTATTTTATTTTTATGTGGTGCTGAGGATTGAACCCTGTGCCTTATGCATGCTAGGCAAACACTCTACCACTGAGCCACAACCTCAGCCCACCTCAGCCCCTTTTTCTTTCTCCCTTTTACCTCCTGACCACAAGGTAAATGGCTTTGCTCTGTCATGTATTCCCTACTACATGTGTAGCCTTGTCACAGGCCTAAAAACAACAGGGCCTACTGATCATGGACTGAAACCTCCAAAACCATGAACTAAAATAAAACTTTTCTTTTACAAGTTAATCTCAGGTATTTATTATAGTGATGGAAAGTTGACTAACATGCACACTAAATTATCTCAGAGAGTTCCCAGCACCACTGAGTGTCATTCGTTCATAATGGTAACCTGCTCCTGAATGCTGTCCTTACTGGCTTCTCTCTCTTTCACTGCCCCATTTCACTTCCTGATTCCCTTACTTATATTTCTTGAAGTCACCTCCCAAATAAATTATCTGTACCCAAGCCTTTATCCCAGGGTCTGCTCTTGGGAAAACCCCATTAAAACAATCTTCTCTTTAATCCCCAATAGGATACAGGAGAATGGAGGTGAGTGGGGAGTGGAAAGTGGAGGGGTAGGTTATGGTCATGCATTTACACATATGTGAGTGTATAAGATTGAAGAACAAACCAGTGATGCATTCAAAACTCATAAAACTAGAAATAGAAATTACCTTTAATCTAAGGCATTGTTTAGATTGTTAAAATGCTGGAACTCTTCCTATAAACCTATAAACTCAGTTGTAAGTAGAAAAAAAAAATGTCTGGGAGGAAATAATAATGGATGAAAGGACCAGTATCTTACTTGGGTCTCCCAGTATGTTAAACATAAAACCTTACTTAGGTCACCTAAACTTTTCTTCTTCCTTCTCTAAAGTATTACCTGTGTTAAATGTTAAAATAGTTAAACTTAGGCCACTTGACCTTCTATTTCCTCTAATGTTAAATAAAACCAGAAACACCTGACTTATCTACCCCATTTGTGGTTTTTTTGTAAATCCACAATTGGCAAAAGGTTAAATTTCTATATGGTTCACCTCCCTAAAATGGCAGAATTATTTAAGAATTACATATAGTTTTTCATATCCTGAAACAACAAAGATCAAGTAGCTTTCAAAAAAAATGTCAAGTCATGGCAACACAGAACAATGGATCTAAACAAGAATTCCCTCTCCAATAATTGCACCAAGTTAAATATTTTCCTTCCATTATGGAAAATGCAAAGCTCCCTGAGTAGCAGCAGCTTAAAAGAGTGGCTTGGGGCAGTGAGCTCCCCCCTACCCCAAGTATCTATCACCTTTCCCCAGTTCACTGCTATAGAGAAATGATGTTTTCACAACTTATATCAATTTCCATGCAAATGTGGTTTCCAATCCAGTCCCTTAGCCATCCACTTCAGACCAGAATGCCATCTCTAAATCTCTCTGGGATAAAAATTACAGATATTTATTTATTCTAAAGAAAGCATATCATGTCTCAGTCCACTGTGTGGCTATTAGAAAGCACATTCTGATATTGAGCCAAAGTTTACTCTGCTATTAATTCTGCCTCTTACTCCCAGTTATCTATCCATATTAGGACTGCTGGGAACAAAAGAACTGAACCTTCTGCCTTCAAAGCCCTTAACATAGCTTAACTTCAACCCTCAGATCTTTTTCCAAGGAGGATTTTAAGTGGCCCTGCGTGACATGCAATAAATAGAAACTTTGGGCATGGGTCACATAATTATTGCCTATGAAGCTCCCAGTGGGGCTGGGAGGAGCATCTGGAACAATTACGTTAATAATATGAACTTCAGGGAGAACCATCCATCTTGGCGAGAAAAAATAAATCATATGCTTCAGGAGCCAGATTTATGTTAACAAAACAAATCACCCACCTGTAAAATCTCTGTAAACATGTTAGGGAGAATAAGGTGGATCTCCTCAGAGGACTGTTAAGATGGTTGTTTGAAAGTAATATATGACTATGACAAAAATCCCAGAAGTCTCTTGGAGAAAACAATCATCAGTTCAGGGCTACACTAAAGCCATAAATATTTTATAACAGCATACTGTGTCTGAAAAATGTCTTAGTTTTCAAGCACCCAGCCTCCCTTCTTACATAACTTCCTCAACATAAATGTTTGGACATTTTGTAAATGGTTGAAGCATTTGACAACAGACAGCAAGAGACACTGAAAGATAGGGCTCTATGAAAAGCTAGAGAAAAGAATGGCTTAAACACCCCCTCTTTTTAAAAAAATATTTATTTTTAGTTATAGTTGTCAATACCTTTATTTATTTATTTTTATGTGGTACTGAGAATTGAACCCTAGGCCTCGCACATGTTAGGCGAGCGCTCTACCACTGAGCCACAACCCCAGCCCCCAGGCCCCCCTCTTTTTTTAACCTTTGTGAAACTTTATGTGATGATGCTGGGTGAGCACCCCAAATAGAAGCACTTTGGATTAAAAGAAAGTAAAAACAAAACAAAAAATACAAAAACTTCACCTCAAAATAATCAGTGGTTTTTCACTCCATGTGGAAAAGACCCCAAAGTTAGAAGTCTCCTCTCCAAATCTGAGAGCTTATTTATTGTCATTAAATTTGTAATTTTTGCTGGGGTTATGGCTCAGCTGGTAGAGTGCCTGCCTCACATGCACAAGGCCCTGGGTTCAATCCTCAGCACCACAAAAGAAAAAAAAAGTGTAATTTTTGAAAAGAACCATCTTGCTCAGTATCAAGACACAGGGAGTACACAGTTCCCCAGATAATGTTTGATGGGCCTCTCTTAATCATAGGCCATAAAAAAAAATTAAACCTGTCCTATGAGCTGCCATCTCTCTAAATCACACATCATTTCTACACTAAGGATAGCCAGGGCATAAAACAGGAATGCTTTAGGGTAAATGCAAATTAAATTATGTTTAAGAATATTTCATCTTTCTTGAACATTTAATGAGTGAAAGAACGATCAAGGCTTGCCATCAGAGAAAAATGCCCGTTTATTGAGGCAGCTCTGCATATTTATAGAGCTGGGGGTGGTCTGACCGTTGAAACAGTTTAACAATTTAACGGTTTTTGGCAGCTGGCTTGAGGTGCGTTCTAATTGGTGGGTAAGGATCATGTGACTCAGCAGGACTCACCTTGATCGTTCTTTCAATGAGCACCTATCATGAATTAGGAATTATGGTAGACACTAAATACAAAGTCACGATGCAAGGGCTCACAGCATAGTAAAGAGGAAGGCATGTACTTTAGTGCATATAACACCAAAAAAAAAAAAAAAAATATATATATATATATATATATATATATATATATATATATATATATATATATATATATGAAGCAGGAAAGTCAGATGATCAATATTTCATGATATGTATTTCATGAGACTGACTCTGGTTGCACTATGGAAAACAATTCAATGCTATGAGTAAAAATGGGGAGACCTGTTAGGGAGCTATCTTAATAGTAAAGGACAGAATTCCTAAATGGATGGAACTGGAGAACATCACGCTGAGTGAAATAAGCCAGAATCAGAAAGTCAAGGGTCAGATGTTTTCTTTCATATGCAGAAGCTAGAGAGAAATAAGGAATTTGAAAAAAAAGAAAGGGGGTCTCATGAAAATAGAAGGGAAATCAGTGGAGTATAGGAAAAGGATTGAGGGAAAGGGAGAGTGGCCAGGAAAAGGAGGAACTGTGGAATGAAATTAACCAAATTATTCTCTGTGCACATATAAATATACCACAGTGAATTCTACCTTTTTGTACATCTATAAAGCCCTAATTTAAAAAAAAAAAAAAAACAATAAATAGAAGGAAGACTAGCAGAGAAGAGGAAGGGGAACAGGAGGAAGGTGGAAGACAGTGAAAGAGGAAACACTGGGGACTGAGTGGAGCTAATTATATTCCTGTATGTATAATTATGTCAGAATGAACCCCAATATCATGCATAACTATAGTGCACTAGTAAAATCATTTTTAAAAAGAATCTGAATCAGGGACTGGGGTTATATCTCAGTGGTAGAGTGCTTGCCTCATATGCATGAGGCCCTGGGTTCCATTCTCAGTACCACATCAAAACAAATAAATAAAAAAATAAACATATTGTGTCCATCTACAACTAAAAAATAGTTTTAAAAATATCTGAATCAGAGTTGTAGTGGGAATGAAAGATTGAAAAGATTTGAGTTTACTTACCTCCATTTAATGTGGTCAGACATTTTAATTTAGTCATTTAGTAGATGTGTAGAGGTATATTATTCTGGTTTTGATCTTCATTTCCAAATGACTATATTTTCATGTGTTTATTGGCCATTCATATATTGTTTGATGACATGTATGTTCAAATTTTTTATCCATTTTAAAATTGTTTTTTAATTGTCAATGAATCATTATTTTATTTATTTGTATGTGGTGCTGAGAATTGAAGCCAGTGCCTCACACATGCTAGGCAAGTGCTATACCACTGAGCCACAACCCCAGCCCCGTTTTACTCATTTATTATTGGGTTATTTGTTTTCTTACAGGTGAGTTCTGAGAGTTGTTTATATTAGATGCAAGTCCTTGATTTGCTATGTGATTTTCAAAATGTTTTCTTCCAGGCTTGGCTTTTCTTTACATTCATTCATATTCTCTCTCTCTCTCTCTCTCTCTCTCTCTCTCTCTCTCTCTCTCTCTCTCTCTCTTCTCTCTCTCTCTCTCTCTCTGTACTGGGGATTGAACTCAGAGGCACTCGACCACTGAGCCACTTCCCAGCCCTATTTTGTATTTTATTTAGAAACAGGATCTCACTGAGTTGCTTAGGGGCTTGCTAAGTTGCTGAGGCTGGCTTTGAACTCCCAATCCTCCTGCTTCAGCCTCCCGAGCCACTGGGATTATAGGCATGCGCCACTATCCGCCACTATGCCCCGCTTTTTACATTCTGTTAACAGTGTCTTTTGAAGAGATTCTTTTTTTCTAACCTTGTTGAAATTCAATGCATCACTTCCTTTAAAAAAATGAATTTGGTGTTTTAGTACTAAAAGAAATTGTTTTCTAACCTAAGATCAGAAGGTTTCCTTCCTTGTTTTATTCTACAAGTTTCATAGTTTTAAGGCTCATATTTGGATCTAGAATTCATTCAGAGTTAATTTTTGTGTATTGTGTAAGACATAGATCCAAATTCTTTTTTTCTTTTTTATTCTCTTTTAATTTGTTCAGCACCTGGATATCTAATTCCAGAATCATTTGTGGAAAAGAGCATCCTGTCCCAGCAGCATTGACTTTGTGTCTTTGTTAAAAATTAGTTGTATATATGTATATATGTGTGTATATACATTCTTATATATCATTTCTGAACTCTGTATTTTGCTCCACTGTTTTAGTCACATTTTCAGCCCTGTGACCCAAATACCTGACAAGACCCAATTTAAAGGAGGAAAAGTTCACTTTGGATTAATGGCTTCAGAGAATTCAGTCCATGGTCAACCAACTCCATTGTTCTGGGTCCAAGATGAGGCAGAACATCATGGTAAAAGGGCAAGGCAGAGGAGTTCTGCTCTGTTCATAGTGGTCAGGAAGCAGAGAGAGGAAGGGAAAAGGGCCACAGGAAAGATATACCTTTATAGGGCACATCCCCAGTGACCCAACTCCTCCAGCCACACCCTACTTGCCTACAGTTACCACCCAGCCCATCTATTCCAACTAGGATAGATTGATGAAGTTATATCTCTCAGAATCCAATCATTTCACCTCTGAATATTCCTGCATTAACAGGAGCTTTGGGGAAATACCTCCTCTCCAAACCACAACATTCACTAATCTATTTGTCTATTTTTTAAAGACCTCTTTTTTTTTTTTTAGTTTTAGGTGGACACATTATTTTACACTTTTATATGGTGCTGAGGATGGAACCCAGTGCCTCATGCATGCTAGGCGAGTACTCTACCATTGAGCCACCACCCCAGCCCCTCTATTTGTCTATTTTTATACCAATACCATGTTGTATTGCTTAATGTAGTTTTATAATAAATCTTGATTTTTAAATGTTATTTTGGCTACTCTAAATCCTTCCCACTTCCATGGAATTTTATTATCATTTGTGATAGCCTGTAAAATGCTTACTGGAATTTTGATAGGGTTTCTATTGAATCTGTACATGAGGTGGTGGAGAACTAATATCTTCAATAGTATTGAGTCTTTTAATCCATAAACACTGATTATCTTTGTATCTTCATAGCTCATTTTAATTTCTTTTACTAGTGCCTGATAGATTTTTTCATACATGTCCTGCACATATTTTGTTAGATTTATACTCAAATACTTCACTTATTGTTGCTATTGCAAATATTTTTTATTTCAAATTTTTTTAAAGAAGTTCTTTTTTTATTTTAAATCTTTTATTTACTTATTTTTATGTGGTGCTGAGGATTGAACTCAGTGTATCATACATGCAAGGCAAGCACTCTGCCACTGAGCCACAATCCCAGCCCCTCAAATTTTAATTTGTAGGGTTTCATTGCTGGTATATAGGGATGTAGTTGACTTTTGTATATTGTGTTTTCATCCCCTTGTGTCCTGCAACTTTGCTAAACTTGTTTATGAGTTCTAGGAATTTTAGTTTTTAGATTCCTTGGGATTTTCTGTGTAGACAATTATGTCATCTGTGTAGAAAGATAGTTATATTTCTTCCTTTTCAATGAGTGTGCCTTTTTCTTTTTCTTACCATATTACATCAGTGAAGTCTTCTCTTTTATTTTTAATATTGAAAGTTACCGTTTTATTTGGGGGCCCTGGAACCAATTATCAAGGATGCAAGGCAAGTTTCAAGAATTGACTTAGTGGGTGATGAGACTAATTATTCAAGAAGATTCCAACATTTCTTGGCAGAATTTCCATTGCTGGTGATGGAATCAGGGTAAATCCATTGATATTACCCAGTGAGGCAGGAGTTGACAGTTAGCTCTAGCCCCTGAATTAAAGAGAGGAGACTGGAAATTTTGAAGAAAGTAGCATGGCATGACAGTGATTTCATTTCTAAATGTGTCGAGTGATACTACAGAACATGTATTACCCCATTTCATGCTTAGGATAACTCAGACTAACATTGTTTATTTTGGTTTTGGTACCACTGAGCCACATCCCCAGCCCTATTTTGTATTTTCTTTCAACACAGGGTCTCACTGAGTTGCTTAGTGCCTCACTAGGTTACTGAGGCTGGCTTTGAACTCATGATTCTCCTGCCTCAGCCTCCAAGCCACTGGGATTACAGGTGTGCACCACTGCGCCCGGCTTTTTATTTCTTTATATATGAGAAATGAGAATTTATTCAATGACTGTTTTATCCAAACTTACACGGCCTTATGACTTCTTATTATTCAATGTTATGTTTAGGGACCTTGTTCTATGAGTTAGGGAAGCACTAGCCTCTTTTATAAGAGCTGAGACCAGTCTATATTATGTGGTAGTTTTACATATTGCCCTATCCGTGTACAAGGGTTGGCATAGAAGTTTCTAGCAAACTGTCCTCTTGCTTTTATGTAATCAACTTCACACCAGGGATTTGTACTTTCTCTGACACCTTGTCCTTTTAAACCTGACACTGTGAGTACCCAATTCTTTGATAACCCAGCAGATAAATGATTTCCACTTAGTTATTCCTCTGCCCTGCCACTCTTTGGTTCTTACTGCACAGAAAGTTCAAGGGCAGAAGTGTTTCTGATGCATGAGGCTTTCAAACACAGAATCTAGGGACCCCAGGGTTGGACTTGATCTCGCTAACAGTCATAGAAAATGTCACAGTTAGTGCATTCCATTTCCATTCAGGAAACCTATAGATGCCCTGTGGGTTAGTTTGTGTGTGATTGATGTCCTTGCTCCAGTGATATTGGCTTCAAATAGTAGTCCAAGTGTGTCTTTTTTGGCAAAGTCTTCACAAATCCCTCCTCTTTTGTATTTGGACTGCCTTTTGTACCTTTAGGACAGCACTTCTCACTGCTTTGCAGTACAGATATTTATGTTCCACAGCTTCTCCTAACCCCATCACCATTAAGCTGTGTTCTTTTGAGGACAAGGTCCCTATCTTATTGATCATTGTATTATCAGTGTTGAGAACAGGGCTTAGAAATAGAGTGGGCATAGAATAAGTATTAGCTTGATGGAATTAAAGAGGTTTTTTTCTTCGTTTCTAGACATACAACAACAAAATATCCTTGCAGGTTCTTTGCATTCTTATACTTCTTTTCTGATTAGGTAAATAGAAGATGGCAGGAGACTGGGTGTTAGACAACCTGCAGGCTTTGCATCTAGCTACTTTTTAAAAAAATATTTTATTTTAGTTGTAGTTGGACACAATACCTTTATTTTATTTTTATGCAGTGCTGAGAATGGAACCCAGTGCCCCCGCACGTGCTAGGCAAGCGCTCTACCGTTGAGTCACAGCCTGAGCCCCTCATCTAGCTACTTCATAAGGAGAAATTGTTCTAGCTGTCCTTGTTTCTCCAGTGGAGTTGTCTCTTGGGGGCATATACTCCTCACAACTCACTGAACCATACCAGGTGTTCCATATGCTCACAGTATGAAAGATAAAGTTCTTGCCCTCAGAGAGCTTGTTTTATAGATGTATAATAAGATAGCCCCATAAACAGACAAATACAATCATAATTACAGGTACTGGAATATGAAATAAATAAACAGGCCATGTGTTAGAGATTGATGGGAAAGAAGGGAGGTTGTTTTGGATAGAATTCTCAGGAAGAATCTCACTGACGACATGACATTTGTCCTGAGATCAGAAAAAAGCCAGCTATATGAAGAGCTGTGTCTTGAGCATGCTGTGTCATTAACGGAGATGAGGCACATTTGTGTCTTTCCACAGTGTCAATTTATTGAATAACAAAAAGTTCACAGGTTACACCACTTTTATCAGTGGCAGTTCACTGAATACTTGTGGCTCACATGGTAGTTATAAGCTGGGCCATCACAGCTTCCTTTATTTCAAGCTTAATTTCTAACATCTGTAACACTTAAGTCACTTTGTGTGATTTTATATATAGGTTACAGCAAGTCAAAGAAAGGGTTAAGGCAGCCACAGGGTTCTGGAGGCTGAACTGCAGAGACAACAGATAAGAATATAGAGAGTCACTGTAGATGTCTCTTGGAGTGTCAGCTTGAGATGTCAGTTTGGCTTGCCTGGTCGTCAGAGACAGGGGAAACTGCACTCTGCTGAAACCCGAGGACAGAGATTTGAGTGACCAGGTGACAGAGTCAGGGTGCCACTGTGTCCAGTCTTAGGGTGCCCCTCCTTTTATGGGCTCAAGGGAGGGAACTGCATCATTTGTGACCTGATGGGTGGATAAGATCATGGGCCTGGTTTCTCTGATATGAGTTTGATATGTTCATGCATCCATGTGCTTCTGATTAATTTGATAAGTTCACGGGTGGTCATTCTTATTGGCATGATTTAATTTATGTATCAGTTTATGCATTTTGGTTGTGCCAGGTAGATGGTGGTTGTATACTTGTACAAACAGGGTGTGGAGTTCTTGCACCTCAGCATTTAAACTCAAAATGCAGTAGCTTATGGCAGACTATAGCTTGAAAACTGCTGTTCTATGTACATCATGGAGTAACTCAGAGCAGAGCACAGCTCTCTACAGCTAAGAACACTCCAGGCAGTATAATGGCAAGCAAGGATGCAAGAGACTACTTTGCTTCTTTGAGGGACAGAAAGTATGCCGATGTGGTTGAGGTGAAAAGAGAGTTGTGAGATAAGATTGGAATGCTGGCAGGGGCCAGGTCCTAGGAGGCTGTATACTCCATGAGAAGAACTGGTACTGTATTGTGAGGGTAAGAGAAACCACTGATGGATTTTAAGCAGGAGAATGACATGTTCTGATTTATGTTTGGGAATCAAATGCTGTTTCGTGATTAGACTCTGGTGTATGAAGGGCAAGAGTGAAAGCAGAAATACCAATTAGGAAAGTGAGGAGAGATGACAGTGACTTGGGCTATTGTGTGTGTGGGAGACTCCCCCTTCTCGGAGAACAACATGGAATCCCTTACCCCTCACCCTCCTCTCCAAAGGGCGCCAAGCCAAGAGCACCAAATTCAAAGGTTTCCTCCACCAATCCCCACAGGACACAGTGTCTGCTGGCTGTCACTGACTAACCCTGCCAATCAGCACCCCCCACATCCCCTATGCAATCCTTCTTAAGCCGAAGCGTGGTAAGCACACACTCTTCTCTCTTCCTCTCTTCCTCTATTCCCCTCTTCCCCACTTCCCCTCTTCCCTCTACTCTTCTCTTCTCTTCCTCTCTCTCTCTCTCCCCCCATCTTTTTCTCTCTACTCTCTTCCTCTCTGCCTTCTTCCTCTTCTTTCTCTCCTCTCTCTTGTTGGGAAAAGGTATAACGGCAGCCACACCCCAAAAACCCCAACACGGCGCCTGAGGAGCTTCTCTTCCTGCTTCTCTCCCTTTCCTGCTGGCACCAAAAACTCCCGCCAGCGCCAATATTCAAATCCCGCTGGTGGGGAACCTTAGCCCCAATAAGAACTAATTTCGTGGGCTCTGGAATTGACATCTGGAAGAACTTACCAATAAACGGGTGACCTGTCATTTACCTAAGCCCTGCCACCTATCCTTAGATCTATATAAGCCCACAGCCTTTTGTAATAAAGTGGAACTTCTCCGGTGATTTGTCTCGCATCGGTTCTTCTTTCATTGGTGCCCAGACCCGGGAGACGGGTGAGCTCATTCTCACAGAGCCCCGTTTCCGCTTCTTTCTCTCGCTCCACCTAGACATCTCGCCCTCGTCCACCTTTCAGGCACTGGCTCCTTACACTTACCACTGATCGGGCTTAGGTAAGTTCCACTTCTGGCTTGTTGCCCTCTTCGGGGTACAGCAGGAACTGCGACTGTGATCGTCCGGCACACTCCTGACACCCGATAGAGGGGAGAGAACCCACCCCACTAAGGTCTTTACGGCCGCAGTGGACTATCTGACGACCTGTTCTTCTTTTGGGGAGTGAGGCTTCTGGGTTCAGGTGAGAGACCCCTCTGTTTCTTCCTTCTCCTCCCTCCGTAACCAGTAAATCCTAGTACTAGGTTCTTCATGGCCTCCAGCTTTTTGCCTCCTGAGAGTTGCAGTTCAGGTGATGACCCTCACTGCCTCTTGTTTCCTGGCTCTTCCTAGAGTCTCCGTGATCCCCAAGGTCCTAAAAGGGGACACCCTTTTAGCCCTTGCTGATCGTTTCCGGCCCGAAGGTGTTCTCTCTCTCGCTCTCTCTCTCTCTCCATCTCTTTCTGTGACCATGGGTGCCTCCTCGTCTATACCTGAAACCTTGCCCCTCAAATGTCTAATGAAAAATCTGACCACACTCTCCCTCGCACCAGACATCAAGCCCAAACTCCTGATCAAATTCTGTACCCAAGATTGGCCTACATATCCTTTGGATAATGGCAATCATTGGCCTCTAGAAGGCTCATTAGATCCAAATCTTCTCAGGGAGCTTTTTAACTACTGCCAGCATCTGAAAAAGTGGAAGGAGATCCCCAGGTCTTCCCGCACAGCATCCTGCTCTCTGCCTTTCCTGCTGTCCCTCTCAAGTTCTCCTTGCTAACCCCTCCCTTCCCCTACTCCTACTCCTGACCTCGCAACTCTTCCCCATTTGATCCAGCAGACAAATCCCCACCTTATCCCTCGGCCCCATCTGCTCCTCCTCTCCCACCATCCCCTCCTCCTCCTCCACCTGATCCCACGGATCCTCAGCCTTCCATTTCATCCCCTTCCCCTCTGCCCTCTTCCACCGCTGCTGCTGCCTCCACCTCCTCCTCCACGGAGACAAACCCTTCCCCTCTCTCTTCTTCCTGTCTGCCGCTGACCGACTCCTTCAGCCCTCCTGTTACCTGATCTAAGGGACCCCTGCCTGCTCCCATGACGATCGCACCCCTTCGTGAGGTTGCTGGTCCCGAGGGTATTATCAGGGTACATGTGCCCTTCTCCATGTCGGATCTTACTCAGCTAGAAAGGAAGCTAGGCTCATTCACCACTGACCCTACCACCTACATTCGGGAATTTCAGTGGATTCTGCAAGCATATAGCCTCACTCATCATGACATTTACATGCTCCTGGCCAATACACTTCTCCCTGAAGAAAGGTGACGGGTCTGGGAATTAGCCCAGGCCCGCACTGATGAAAATCATAGAACCAATCCCAATCACCCTACGGGCCCACACGCTGTCCTGGAGCAGGATCCCCTATGGGATTACAACACGCCTGGAGGCTTGCATTCTCGTGACCTTTTTGCATCTTGCCTCTTGGCAGGCCTGAAGAAGGCTGCCCGCAAGGCCATTAATTTTCAAAAAGTGCAGGAGGTCATTCAAAAGAAGGAAGAAACGCCTTCAGAATTCCTGGATAGACTAACCAAGGCCCTCCAACAGTACACAAACCTCGACCCAGAAACCCCTGATGGCCGTCATGTCTTAATGACATAATTCCTGGCCCAAAGCTACCCTGACATTAAAGCCAAGCTTAAGAAACTTGAACAGGGCCCTGCTACTCCTCAGACCAAAATCCTCGTGGTCGCTTTCAAGGTTTTCCATGGTAGGGAAGACGAAAGTGAACACTGCAGGCAGAAGGCTGAAATCGCCAAATTCCAAATGTTGGCCCAGGTCATTCAGGGAAGGTCATCACCACACCACCCTAATAAGACGCCCCCTGGAGCTTGCTTCAAATGTGGTAAGGAGGGACATTGGGCCAAGGCTTGTCCTTTGCCGAGGACACCCTCCACCCCCTACCCAAAATGCCACCAAAGGGGACATTGGGGGTCAGACTGTCCAACAACCTGGAAGGGAGGCTGGTCAGCTGCCCCGCAACCCTAGCCTCTCCTAGGCTTGACAGAGGAGGATTGACGAAGCCCTGGGCCTTCCCTCCCGACTATTACCATCAAGAAGCAAGAGCCCAGGGTCACCCTTCTGGTGGATGGACATTCCATTACCTTCCTCTTGGATACTGGTGCCACTTTTTCGGTCTTGAGGGAGTATTGGGGTCCTACCATGCCCTCAAAAACTCCTATTGTCAGGGTAGGAGGTAAACAGATTTTCCCTCAAACCCCGCCCCCCTTATCATGTTATATGCACGGATCCCTTTTGTCCTTCACACACTCCTTTCTTGTTATGACCCATTGCCCCATTCCCCTTCTGGGAAGGGACATACTTTCACTACTGAAAGTCACCATTCACATATCACCCCACACTTCTCCCACCTCTCATTTCCTTATGATTTTCCTAGGGGTAGACACACCTCCTTTACACATTCTCCCACAACTATCTAAACCAGTTAACCCTGAGGTTTGGGACACAACTACACCCTCTATGGCTAAATGCAATCCTATTCATATTGTCTTACAGGACCCTTCAAGATATATTAGTCAACCACAGTATCCACTCACAACCACAGCCCTCCTCGGATTAGAACCCATCATCCAGGATTTAGTACGGAAGGGGTATCTTAGGCCTACACACTCTCCTTTCAACACCCCTATTCTGGCAGTTAGGAAACCTAACGGGTCCTACAGACTGGTCCAAGACCTTTGCCTCGTCAACTCCTTTGTGGTCCCCATTCACCCGCTAGTGCCCAACCCCTACAACCCTTCTCTCTCAGATCCCTGCTACTACTACCCACTTCTCAGTCCTAGATTTAAAGGATGCCTTCTTTTATATTCCTTTGTCCTCAGAATCTCAGGATATCTTTGCTTTTATGTGTACTGATCCTTGCACCCGCCATTCTCGTCAGCTTACCTGGACCGGCCTTCCGCAGGGATTCAGGGATAATCCCCATCTCTTTGGCCAAGTTCTTGCCCAGGACCTCACATCCTTCCACCCCACCTGTCCTGACTCTACCCTCCTTCAGTATGTTGATGATCTTCTTCTATGTAGTTCCTCTTGGGAAGAGTCTCAATCCCACACTGCCCAGCTTCTCAATTTCCTAGCAGATAAGGGATATAGGGTATCTCCCCACAAGGCCCATGTTTCCCAGTCTACTGTCACCTACCTTGGTTTTTTCCTTGCACCAGGAAAAAAGGAGATAACATTGGATAGGAGGCAACTCCTCTCTAATCTTCCGGTACCTCATACGAAAGCCGAAATACTATCATTCCTAGGACTAGCAGGGTATTTTAGGGCCTGGATCCCAAATTACTCTCTTCTAGCCAAACCCCTGTATGACCTAGAAAAGGGATCCCCTAGTGAACCTCTAACCTCCTCCCCTCGCTACCACTTCCAATTATGACCCCTCTGGGAGACATATAATGGCCACTTTAGACTGTCCATATGAAGCCCCTACTTCTTCCAGTAAGAACAAGGACTTTTTCAAGTTCCTCCATACTCTATTCCATTCCAATTCTCAGTCTTTGACCCTCTTCTTACAGAGCTTCTTCTCCCTCACCCCCTCTGACAAAGCCATGCTACATAATATAGCCTCTAATTGTCAGATCTGTCAGCGGACTAACCCTCATACTCCTTTAAGGCCCAAACTGTTCCCTTCCCACCAGGCCTGGGGACATGCTCCTGCTGTTGACTGGCAGGTAGACTTCACCAACACGCCCGCAGTATGGTGCACAAAATACCTCCTTGTCTTTGTGGACACTTTCTCTGGTTGGGTTGAGGCATTTCCCACTTCCAGTAAAAAGGCTTCCACCGTAGCTTCAATCTTACTGACAGACATCATTCCCAGATTTGGTATGCCCACTTCCCTACAATCCGACAATGGCCCTGAGTTTATCTCTAGGATTATACAAAAGGTCTCTCAAGCCCTCTCCTTCAAGTGGCATTTCCACTGTCCATATCGCCCCTAGGCTTCAGGAAAAGTGGAAAGGGTAAATCGGACTCTGAAGGAAGTTCTTACCAAATTAACAATGGAATTAAACTTAGACTGGGTCAAACTCCTTCCCTTGGCTTTGCTTCATATCAGAGCTCTCCCTAAGAAACCATCTTTATTGTCTCCCTTTAAGATAATGTATGGAAGACCTCTTATACCATCTGGGTTGGTGGTTTCAAATCTCTCACGAGATTTGTCTTTGCCTCTCTTGTTTCATTTCCGCTCAGAACTTTGAAAATATCAGGACTGGCTTCTTTTGGACCCAGAATCCTCTCCAAACACTCCTCCCTTAACACCTGGGAGTTTAGTCTATTATAATGCCCTGGAGGAAAAAGGGCCTCTTGCCCCAAAATGGGAAGGCCCCTATCTGGTCATTCTTTGTACCCCCACCACCACCAAACTCTCCTTACCAGGCAACCGTCTCACCCCCTGGATTCACATTTCTAGGTTGAAGCCATACCACCAAGAGGTCTCATCTACTGACGACAGAAACTCCAAGAGTCACCTCCTGAACCTCCCCTTTACTCCTGCTCTCCACACCCATCTCAGCCCTTTAAATTGCGGCTCACATGGTGTTCCCCACAGCCCAATTCCTCTTAAAGGAGGCACAATGAGCTCTCTGAGCTCTCCTAACACTTTACCCGGACAACTCTGTTCCCTTTCAACTCTCCTTCTTTGCTTATTCTCTGTGCTCTGTTGGGCCTGGCCTTCATCTTCCTCTCCTACTATGTATAAATTCACCCTTCAGGAATGATACTCACAACATGGCATGCAGAAGTTCCGCAGGGTGGATGAAAAGACCTGTTTTATCCACAATTGCTCCTCTATATCTCTAATACTGTCCCCCTCTAAGTCTCTCTCCCCAGGAAATTGGGCTTGGCCTTTTCTCTGCTTCACTAAGGACCAGTCTGAAGATTATTGCCGTTGGTGGGAGGACATCTATGGTGGATGTCCCTACTGGTCTTGTAGGATTCATTATGAAAACTATAAGGACAGGGATTACCAACGGCTTCCTGAACAAGATGACTCTAACTCCTCTCATGAAGCTCTCACCCAATGCTGACAATGCAGAAACAACGGCCATCAGACAGTGAGAAACAATGAGCCCAGAGAACCTCTTAGCCTGCCACCCTGGATTTTTTAGCCTTTATGTCCTTTTAAGCCTCCTCATGGCCCTTGGCCTCTTCTCTGTCAGTCCCCCAACATGGAACTCCTGCCAAAAACTGACCATTGCTTTAATTTATATCTTCATCCTGTTTCTGTTCGCTCTGATCTTCTTCAGGTGCTGGTGATGCCATGTCAAGATAGCGCTTCCAATACTTCCTAGAGTCCCTGTAACAAGACCAGTGGCTGATACCAACAATCTCCTCCATCCAGAACTGGTTTGATGCCATTGATGACTTGTGGCTTCAAGGAACTTTCATAGACTTCACCCCTACCGAAGTAGCTGTCTATAGCCACTGGGTTTTATTTCTGGTTGCCATGGTATCCCCAGACCTGACCCCCGAACATTCCTCCACTTCCTCTTTCTAGGTTCCATGCCGCCCCCACACAGCAGGAAGCAGCCAGATCTGACCAATGACACCCCAGTTCCTAAGAAAACAAAAAGGGAGGAATGTTGGGAAAAGATATAATGGCAGCCACACCCCCAAAACCCCAACTTGGCGCCTGAGGAGCTTCTTTTCCTGCTTCTCCCTTTCCCACCGGCACCAAAAACTCCCGGCGCCAATTCTCCTGCCGGCGCCAATATTCAAATCCTGCTGGTGGGGAACCTTAGCCCCAATAAGAACTAATTTCGTGGGCTCCGGAACTGACATCTGGAAGAACTTACCAATAAACGGGAGAACCGTCATTTACCTAAGCCCTGCCACCTATCCTTAGATCTATATAAGCCCACAGCCTTTTGTAATAAAGTGGAACTTCTCCGGTGATTTGTCTCACATTGGTTCTTCTTTCATCTCTCTTTCTCTCTCTCTTTCTACCCTCCTCCTCTTCTCTCTTTGCTCTCTGCCTCTCCTTCAGGCAGCCCCCCCCCAATAAATTCTCTTGGTTGAATCTTGGTCTCTGGTGAGTCACTCGCCTTTCAAGGAGAGGTGCATTAATTTGGGCACATATTTTCTAAGACAGATTGACCAAACTTGCTAATAGATTGTTTATGGATGATTAGAGAATGGGAGGAATCAAGGATGACTCTTTGGATTTTGCTTTGAGCATTGAGAAGAATGATGCTACTGAGATAGGGACCAGAACAAGGGACGAAATGGTAGATAAACTCTCAGATTTTCGTTCATAGTCTTTATCTGCTAAATGCCTTTTCTACTCCCACCTGCTTACAAAGTATGGAATATGCCTTTTACTCTCTTCTTCTTCTTTTTTTTTTTTTGAGAGAGAGAGAGAGAGAGAATCTTTTTTGTAGATGGACACAACACAATACCTTTATTTTTTATGTGGTGCTGAGTATCAAACCCGGTCCCGCCCTTGCTAGGTGAGCACTCTACCGCTGAGCCACAATCCCAGCCTCAACTCTCTTATTCTTAATCAAATTAATTCATAACACCAGGTGTGGGGGGCCTTGCCTAGAGATTCCTCAGATTAATTATCATAAAATGGAGTAATTATCATAAAAATACTAGACTCTTCCAGTCCCAGGAATTCAATAGGCTGAGCCTTCTCACTCTGGGAGTTGTCTCCTTTCTCTGGAGGTGAATTCCCCCACCCCTTTTTTCTCCCAATTAAAGTTTTGTTGTTGGTGGTGGTTTTAGTTGTTCATGGACATTTATTTATTTATTTATTTATTTATTTATTTATTTATTTATATGCAGTGCTGAGAACCCACACATGCTAGGCAAGTGCTCTACCACTGAGCTACAACTCCAGCCCCAATTAAAGTTATGCTTGTCTATTCAAATTCACTTGACTTGGGGTTTGTGGGGGGTTTGTTTGTTTTTAATTGACACAGCTCCCGTCTCCCAGTTTACTGGGGCGTGAAAGGCTGAGGAATGAACAACCATTGGTTGTAGAGAATTAGGTGCTTAAGCTATATTAAATTTGAGCTGTAGTAGACAACCATGTGAAGATACCTAGAATAAAACAATCTGAAGTTTAGAGAAGAGGTCAACCTGAAGCTATAAATTTGGCATATAGATGATATTTAAAACCATACGACTAGGTGAGACTTTTAAGAAGAAAGAATTTTTATAGAAGACTCATTGACAGGCTAAGAAGAAAAGGATGATAACAGCAAAGGACATTGAGAAAGAATGGCCAGTTGGTATGAGAAAAATCAGGAGAGCATAATGTCTTGAACACTGAGAGATTAACTTGTTTCAAGGGAATGAGCATTTAAGACAAGAACAGAGAAGGGTTCATTGAATTTAAAACCACAAAGATCATTGGTTATTGTTATGGTTTAGGTATGAGGTGTACCCCAAAAGGTCAGGTGTGAGACAATGCAAGATTTAGAGGAAAAATGATTGGGTTATGAGAGCCTTAACCTAATCAGTGTATTAATTCCCTGATGGGGGGATTAACTAAGCGGTAACTTTAGGCTGGGAGGGTGTGGCTGGAGGAGGTAGGTCCCTGGGGGCGGGACTTTGGGGTATATATTTGGTTAGCTGAATTAAGCCTCTTTCTGCTTCCTAGTCATCTTGCCAGCCACCTCTCTCCACCACACTCTTCTGCCATGGTGTTCTGCTTCATTTTGAGCCAGCTGTCTATGAACTGAGACCTCAGAAACCGTGAGTCCCCAAGTAAACTTTTCCTCCTCTAAAATTCTTCTTGTCAGGTCTTTTGGTCCCAGGAATGAAAAAGCTCATTAAAACAGTTATCTTTTTTAAATTTTATTTTTAGCTAATGCATAAATACATAACATTGTATATATTAACGGAGTACCACGTAATGTTCAATCCATGTATATATTGCATAATGTTTAAATCAGATTAAACATATTAATCTACTCAAACATTTATCATTTCTCTATGGTGAACACTTTTGAAATCTTTCACTCAGGATCATTGGTTTTCTTAAGGAGACAATTAGAAAGTTCAAGTCAATTGCTTCTAATTTCTCAAAGAAGAATAAGGTGAGGCCATTTGCTGAGAGTGTGTGGGTGAGGTTGTTAACAAGTTTGAGGAAAGAAGAAAAGGTCTAAAATGGGGATGATGAAAGCAAATTTAGTAGGGGAATATAGGATTACTGGGCACAATAGAGTGTGGACAATGGCATATAATTTAGGTAAAGAAGTGAGGAAATGAAAATGATGTTGGGACTTGAAAATGTGAGGGATCAATGGACTGGAGATTATAATGTGGTTAAAATAATGTTAGAGGGGGGCTGGGGTTGTAGCTCAGTGGTGGAGCGCTTGCCTAGCATGTGTGAGGCACTGGGTTCAATCCTCAGCACCACATAAAAATAAATAAAGGTCCATCAACAACTAAAAAATATTAAGAAAAGAAATAATGTTAGAGTGAGGGTTTAGGAGGAGAGATGATAGACTGAAATCAAAGTTTCAGAAATGACGAGTTACAGTAATACTTAGCTAAAGTATGTGCACATGGGAGTGGGTGACTAAGGTCAGGTGGAGGGAGAAAATATTATAGAAGTCAAAGGCTGTGAATCCAGAGTATTAGATATTTCATGTATGATTATCAGTATCACCAAGCAATTATGACTGGGACAGAAATGGATATGGTGTGAGAGAGCAAGAGACAATGTCCTTAATAAATGGAGGTGAATTGGAGGTGAGTAGTTGGTAGCAACTAGGAGGGGTAGTGAGTGGTTTCAGGTGATGGTATGAGCTCTAAAGAGACTAGGGATTTTGAAGAAGGAAAGAGGAGACATGTTTTGAAATAACGGTGAGGAATAAGGGTTCCCCTGGTTCTGAGATTCAAGGATTAGGACAGAAAGAAAAAAAAAAAATTCACTTCTGACAGCTGCATGCCCTCATGGGATAGGCAGATCTCTGAGGAAGTGAAGGGTTGGTTCCAGGAAGAGGTGGAAGAATAGGGGACCAAATTGGGAAATAAGTCTCCAAGAGTTAGGAAAGAATAAGTAAGGAACTGAGTCAAGGGAAGTAATATATAGAGCAGTATAGGGAAGAAAATCAAGATGAATGAGGTACACAGGGATCTTAACATTAACTAGTCGTTATGGTCTCTTATGGGAGGTAGGCAACATGTTTGCATTATGTATTCAAAAATTGTACTGAGTTCAATGATTTGGTAGTTGTGTGTATGAATACAAGGGCTCAGGATTCAGAGGTGTTCTCACCAAGGGTAAGTGCAGAGATTCTACAGCCTTTCAGGTAAGTGTGTCTTTCTTGAGAAGGAAGTCATGTGATGGATACCCTCACCCCTACTGAAATATCTGAACCTTCCAAAAAGCAGGGTGTGTTACACATTCCCTCTTTGTGCTTATGAACGTGGAAAAATGGTGGTGATTTAGTGCCTCTGAGCATGACATACCATAAAGTTCTGGCTGCTAGAAACATGTTTTGTTCTCAGAATGTATGACCCATCAGAAGCCAAACAGACATTAGGTTAATGTCCTACCTTCAAGCTGATTCCACTCCTTCAGAAGTAGAGCCAAACCTTGCTCAGGTAGAGTTGCCATTGGTGGTTCAGAAATATGCTGCAGGGACATAAATGTTGCTAAAGAAGGAAGGTTGTGGCTACCCCCTTAACATGGCTGGATGGCAATGATCACACTACCCTTCCTAGTGAGAGGATTCCTACTTCCTTCTGCAAGGTGCCAGTTACCCTCAATCTTCTCTCCATATCACTGTCCATCTTGCACTAAGCCTTGCATTCCTCTTCTAGAACTGGGAAGGGATTTTCCTTTGGGCCATGTTAGAGGTACTTTCTTTTAACTCTACTAGGTTTTCTTGGGACAGGGACTGGAACTGTCTCTACCAGCTCCTGGATACCCATTTACTATTGTGATCATTCCTTCACCTTGACAGCTGTGCAGCTGATCTCCACCCTGTCATTTATTTAATTATAATTCTTCTTGTGGTAGGCATGGATAAAGAAATGTGCACAAATCATAAGCATACAATTCTGCAAATTTTTACAAAGCAAATACACCAATTTATGCATCAATCATATCACGTACTCCATAGACTCTCTTCATGGACTTTTCCTTTCCTGTCACAGTATCCTTCCCCTCAAAGGAACTGCTGTGCTGGATTTTATGCCAGTATTTATCTGGTATTAATTCTATTTGCTCTTAATATTAAACGGAGGGTGTATTTCCCTTGGTTGGAAGGCTATCTTTGTGCCAGAGACCCTCAAATTGTGCAACAGGACCTCATCTTGATTATTGGTATAGTGAACTTGCTGTGTGATTTTTGGGCTTCTTAACTGTTTATCTTTTGGCGCAGTTAAATATGGGTGAGAATGGCCACTTTTTCATTTCCATTATCTACTGGGAAGCATAGACTGACAGGCAATTAAAGATCTTGCTGGCACATTATAAAAAGGGGAGAAAATTGGATATAATTCTGGTGACATTCACTGCATGTGTGAATCAGGAAAGGCATATGTTGACTGTAATGCCACTTCAGCTCCATCCCTAGTGTTCTCATCAGGCTTAATAAAGATTGATGATATCTTCTTAATTTGGAAATTCTTTGTGGAAAGTAGGGCTACATTGCAGACTTTCTGATCTTGGACATTTAAAGCAGTTCAATCCAACAACCCCAAATCAATATTCTTTCTTAGTTTGAATGGAACAAATAAAAATACTCCTACAACACTTAGGCAGCTAGAGAGACATGCTGAAGAGTGTAGGTATGGCGGGATATGTTTAGACATGGCAATTTATTTATTATATATTTTAGTTGTTGATGGATATTTATTTATTTATTTATCTATCTATTTATTTATTTATATGTGGTGCTGGAATCAAACCCAGTGCCTCATACATGCTGGGCAAGCACTGTACCACTGAGCCACAATCCCAGCTCTAGGCATGGTGATTTAAATGGTGTGTTACCACAAGAAGTGTTCAGAACTCTACAGTCTGGTTTAAAATGTTATATTTGGGGCTGGGGTTGTGGCTCAGCGGTAGAGTGCCTGCCTAGCATGGGCAAAACCCTGGGTTCAATCCCCAACACCACATAAAAATAAATAAATAAAGATATTTTAAAAAATGTTATATTTGTAAACTTCAGGGGTTTGTTTTCTCCTTCCAAATAGACTCTAGATACTGTGCTTGTGGGAACCATGTCTTCCTTGGTGCTTTGGGTATAGAAATTACTCTTGGATTTAATATTTTTCACCTTCCTGTACCTGAAAAAAAAAAAAAAAAAAAACCTTTGCTCCAATCAGTTCCAAAGTCTTTTTCCCTTCTCTCATTCTCGCAGGGTACTATGTCTCCCTCTCATCTCCCCCCTTACTCCTGCCATTGCATCTTTGATCTCCTACTGTTCTTCCTCTTGATCACTCCGTTCCTTCCCCAAAATATCAGGATGACTGCAGTGTCAGATGTTTGCACTTTCTGTTCTCTCTGCACAGGGCTCTATTTCTCCAGATATACAAATGGCTCGATCATTTAAAGTTTTTAATTATCACCCTTTCTGTGAAACCTGCCTTTTTGTTTTCGATATTTTAACTGTCCTTCCATTTCAGAGTTTTTGGTTTTCCTTTCATGCTTTATTTTTCTCCTTGGGGTTGACTAATAACATAGTGTATGTTCTATTTTATTTATCTGTCTTCTCTTCCAGGAGTATGTGGAAAAATGTCTGTTTTGTTCATCATTGTATGTTTAACACATAAAACAGTGCTTGGCACATAATAGATACTCAATATCAGAAGGTCAAACCATTCTGTCAGAGTATCCTTGTCTCTACAACTGAATTTAGATTGACAAAGCATAATAATATGATGGTCTACTAATTGCAATCCAGTGCTGTCTCATGGCACGTAGTTTCATACAAAAATGAGTAGGTTATAGTAGAAAGGACATGCTATACCTACACTCTTCAAACCTACCTATCAGCACAAACTATAACACCAATAGTTACTCATTTAAAGCTTTAGTATTGGATATATAGATTATTTTCAATTTTTGGTGCCATGACCACTGCCTCAATGAGCATCTTTTGCTTTGCATGACTCATTTTCTATTCATTTTGAGATCTTCTGTGTTCCTAGGATAATTTTTGTGCTGACAGAAATCATTTTATAACTGTTAAATTGAATTAAATCTGACTGGGTAGAAAACCACATTATCTTGTAGTCAATTACTATATCCTATTTTCTATTGCCTACCAGTGCTGAGTGAGTCAGTCATCAAGACCTACCAGTTGTTCCTTTTATTCAGCAGAAAATAGTTTGAACATTATAGTACACTCCAGATGCTTTTCTGGGGAGTGTGGATATAGTTGTGAAGAAAGAAAAAAGAAAAAAAAAAGAAAGAAATGGCCTGGATCTCTATCCTCATGGAGCTTATAGTTAAATAAGTAGAATAAACATTAAATAGACATGTGTAATAGCTCCTTTTGCATGTCAACTTGCCTTGCTTGTGATGCCCAGTTGTTTGATCAAACACCAAGCTAGATGTTGCTGTGAAGACTAATGTTTAATTTAGTAAACTTTGGGGGGGGGACTTATTTCCTTCCATAATGTGTGTGGGTATGACAAAATTATTTGAAGGCTTTAAGACCAAAGGAGGACTTCTCAAAACTGCAACAGAGGACTGAGGTTGCGGCTCAGTGGTAGAGAGATTGCCTAGCATGTATGAGGCATTGAGTTTGATCCTCAGCACCTATAAAGAAAAAATAAATACATAAAATAAACATAAAAAAAGAGTTCTTGGGAAGGTGAGTAGTGAACTACCTTAAAGGATAGAGAAGATCTGAATAAAAATAATGATATCTTGATTAGAAAGAGGTCATACAAGCCAGTTGCAGTGGTGCATGCCTGTAATCCCAGTGGCTTGGGAGGCTGAGACAGGAGGATTGCAAGTTCAAAGCCAGCCTCAGCAAAAGTGAGGTGCTAAGCAAAGACTCTGTCTCTAAATAAAATACAAAATAGGGCTGGGGATGTGGCTCAATGGTCAAGTGCCCCTGGGTTCAATCCCCAGTACCCCCCCCCCCAAAGAAAAAAAAAAAAACCCTGCAACAGACACCTGTCTACAGAATTCAGACTTAAGTCCCCAACATCAACTCTTACCTGAATTTCTAGCCTGACAGCCTGGGGAAACCTGAATAATACAACATGTGTGTCATTTATATATAAACCATGATAAGTGCTATGAATAGATGTCTATAAGTGAATCTACTTAGGGACCCAATTTAGATTAGCAGTGAGAGAATGTCTCTTTGAAAGAGTAACTTCCAAAAAAAAAAGATCTGCTAGCTTCATAGAAGTTTTATAAGCAAAGAAGGTGGATTTATATAAGCAGGGGGCATCTAAAATCTGAATACCCTACAATGAGGGGTTGATTCATTCATAGTTAGAATGTATTGAATGAGCAAATAAGTGGTGTGAGATGAGGTTGAAGAATCAAGCAGGGGCCAGCTGTGTAGGACCTGTAAGTTATGTCTGTGACATTCTCCTGAAGGCAGTCCAGAGCTGGGAAAGCCACTTAATCTTCCTAAGAGTCTGTTTCCTGATTTGTAACATGGGGGTAATAAAGTCTCTCAGGCATAAGATGCCAATGTGATAATGTGTGTAAAGTACCTAACCCCTTGCCTGGCACAGCATAAGTAGTCAAGCCATGGACTCCATTTTTTTTTCTCTTCCCGGTTGTCTCACCCAGTCTTTCAAATGCAGCTCAGTACCTGAGTCCTCCATGCAAACTTTTAGAACAAGTCTGATAAGCCCCCAATTTTTCCTCTCTGAAATGGAATTATGCCAGGGATCATTTGGAGGTTCCACTCTTATTGTTGCAAGTCTACGTTATCCCTTCCAGTTTATTTCTAAGAGATCCAAGCACAGAACTTGAGGCCACCAATTTTTGGTAGGATCTGCCCCACCATAGTAATTTGGCTAGAAGAATGAATGCTACCTGGTGGTTCTGGTTACTTTTTTCATTGTGAGAATTCCCTTCACAGTCTCACTCAACGTTTTTGGCCACCAACTCACCTTTGCAAGAGGGTCATCTGGGATTAGAGGCACAGTCAGAGATCTGAAAGGTGAGTAAAACCTAATATCTCTGTGTGGGAACAGAAGCTAAACCCTTTACCTTAAGCATAGGTTAACATTTGAATGACTTCTCAGGATATGGCACAAATGATATGGGATATTTGTTAGAGATTTGTAGCTTATTCCATGAGATGCTTTATTATGTGTTCCTTTTTATTTTCTTTCCCTCAGGAGATCTGATAAGGCTATAACTATGTTTGCATATCATTTCTCTGTAATTTTTTTTTTGGCATCAGGGATTGAACTCAGGGGCACTCGACCACTGAGCCATATCCCCAGCCTTATTTTGTAGTTTATTT
This sequence comes from Marmota flaviventris, assembly GCF_047511675.1. Taxonomy (NCBI): domain Eukaryota; kingdom Metazoa; phylum Chordata; class Mammalia; order Rodentia; family Sciuridae; genus Marmota; species Marmota flaviventris. The sequence goes on from NC_092518.1 coordinate 122,559,038, forward strand.
AGAGACAGGGTCTTTGCTTAGCACCTCACTAAGTTGCTGAGGCTGGCTTTGAACTTGCAATCCTCCTGTCTCAGCCTCCCAAGCCACTGGGATTACAGGTGTGCACCACTGTGCCCAGCTTCTCTGCACTGTCTTTATTAAAAATTACTTTTATATACATTTTTAGTTGTTGATGGACCTTTATTTTATTTATTTATTTACATGTGGTGCTAAGGATCGAACCCAGTGCCTCACACATTGTAGGCAAGTGAGCCCCAGCCCCAGCTCTGCACTGTCTTTTGTGGAGTTGTTTTTTTATGAACAGTAAGCAGGAGGAGTAGGCTGCATTGATTCAGATTTGGTATTATAAACATTCAATTTACTAATTCATAGGCAAACTTTCAAAAAGTTCAGCTGTCCTTCAGTGGAGAAGGAGAAAGAATTCCCCTTTTAGCTTGCTTGTCGCTTGATCATCCCCAGGCTATTTCTGAATGCCTAGACCAGCCTGTGGGAAATCCTGAAATTCTGCTGGCTCTAATTCTCTCAGTAGGGTTAAAAAATATCTTTTTATAAACCTGACACTTCCTTCAGCTACTGGGTTTTAATCAGCATATTTCCAAAGTTTAATGGCATACCCAAAAGCCTTGAAATAACAATTTACTTCTCTTCCTATTTGCATATAGCAAATATTTCAAACTAAGCTGAGCATGGAATGTGGAAACTGGAAAATCACACTTTGGCAAAAGTTAGGTTGAAGAATCAGATGCATATAAATTACTAAGGAATGATCTGATTAGTAGTAGTTATTAAAGTTGCAGTTCTCCTTAGTGTGGCATATACTCAATAAAGTCAGGCGTCTTTTTTTAAAAGCATTTTTATTCGCATTGGCTTCTACCTAGAGCAGCTCTGAATCCTCAAAGGAAGAAACATTAGGAGCTACACTTTGCTTCATAAGTCAACTAGTTGCTCTTTGCTCTGTTGGTTGAAATAATGTTGGATTTTCCAGCCAGAAGTTTAATCAATGTTATTGGGTAATTGTTTTTGCTAGATAAGGATTAGGACTGTTTGGAATAAGGGCAAAAAAGTAATTAAATGAGGAAGAATGATTGTTTTAAAGGCAGATGAAAAGATGTGCTCCAGCCAGTGTCTACATTGTGGGTAGAATAGTGACATGATGTGGCCTCCTTCTTGAACAATTGGGGGCCTTCTCAGTGAGAAGAGAGATTGATTAGGAACCATATAGAGTTCTATAGTTAAGGAATCGGGGCATTTGAGTTTGACTCCCAGTTCTAACCACTCACTGGTTTTTCTGACCAGATAGATCCAAATCACTAATGCCCTTAGAATCTTTTTTCTACTGGGAATAATTAACATTTTGAGTATTAAAAGAGATAAAGGATGCATGAAAACATCTGGTTCCAATGAGAGCAGGAATCTGAACGCACTTTAGAGAAGTCACAGGGTTGTGTCACAACCATAAAATATCTTCCATATAGTTCTTTATTACCTACAAAGCACTTTAAGATTACCTGCTTTCATCTCTAAAATCAAATTATTGCCATATATTTTCACATTTCCTCCCTTGTGGCTTTCTGAAGGAATGTATAAGCAAAGAATAATTTGGCTGTCACCCTAACCCTCTAGGATTTCCTGTTTGTCTGCTTTACTTTGACAAAGAGATGGAGAGTGTCTGTCGTAATAGTAGAGGAGTCAATTTGGTCACTAAGTTATTTGGTCATTAATTTCCATTTTCTGCCAGCCACATCTTTTATTAAAACAAAATTCACTGCTTTATGTTTTATCTATCTTTAGAGACATACTGATATTTCTTTTTTATTTCTGAAAGAAGAACTTGGCCTTTTTATATGTCCAATATCATATTTGCTACCCTCTGGGCATTTAATAAATGTGTGTATCATCAGCTCCATTTTTATTAGTAAGAGTCTTCTGTGTGTCACTAAGTCTTCTCTTAGGTCATGGATAATCTACATTATATATCCTCTTCTTAGAATGACTTTCTTAACCTGCTGCAGCCAGGATATATTTTATGCCTTATCTGGCCTTTCTAAATTCTCATAGGTTTGCTCACATTTATATTACCAAAATTATTCTCACACTAAAAAGCTACCACCATATCCATATCTAATCCATGACTGAATCGTACCATTATTGTGAATATGCTTGGCATCTGCAATTTCTGATACCATTTAAGAAATATGAATATCACTTTGCTCCCAATAACAATTTTAGATCTTTCGCAAGGCACATAACTTTCCTCTATCTGCATGCTAATTATTTAATAAATCCACTTATTGCCTCCTAAAGTCGTTTGCTTAACAGGAGCAACGTATCATATTTCCATATAAAGTGCTTATAAAAATAAGATGGAAAGGAGTCTTTTCCAGAGGAGAATGATTATGGGGTTGAGCTCTTCATAGCTACAGTATTAATTTATAAAATCATTCCAATATATTTCAAATTGGTAACATTGTGTTGAAACTGCTGTCAGCTGCTGGCTGGAACTTGACATAAACTGTCTCATTCATGCAGCAATTTCACTTCATAAGCTTTTGTTAAAATAGTTATTTATCAAACTTGGAGGGGGAAATACCTTACCCGGGGTGTTCTTTCTTTCCAGATATTTCTTTTGACTATGGACCTATAAATCCCAAACTGCTTCCTTGATTATATAACATTCTATATTTATGTACAACAAAGTAAACCACCATTTTTGAAGAAAAAGCTAGTAGGCTTTAGCAAAATCACTTGTCTTTGTGTGATAGAATGATCTTTAAAACTGGGGCAAGACTTGGTCCGGCAATGATTTGTAAAGTAGTAGTGTTTTGCATCCAAGTTGATAAGTTAGCTCATCCCTAACTCCAGAAAGGACTGAGGAGCACCCCAGGATTTGACAAATATTTGATGATGGGAGTTGGAATTGAGCATCCTGGACTGAGGGACAATCTGGTACATAAAAGCTAAGCATCCATGTGGTACTAGAAGGGAAAGAGGAGTATACATATTTTATCAGGTGATTTGGGACTTAGTCAAACTGATTCGTTTACTGACATTCTTTGAGTTGGCAATCTGTGCTTTGGAAAGCTTATGTCTTCCTATTTGTATTTTCTGTTTGAATTTGTATTTTATGTCAATTTAATTTTTATATTCTCATGGCATGTAGTAAAACCCTTGGGTAAATGTCATCCTGCACAGCTCTACAAAATTGGAAACCTAGGCTGCTTTTAGTGAGGGAGTCTGGAATGTAGTGACAGTAAGAACCAGAGTGAGAGACCCTTGCTGGGAAAATAAAACAAGCAGGAAGAAAGGAGTCAGTGGAAAGAAGAAAGGGGATAGTGGAGTCAACCTTGTCATCCTTGACTCTATGGTGCCCCTTGCTCTGAACATCTTTGTGCTTTGCTTAAAGTCAAGGTTATCCTTACTTGCAGTGAGGTATTCTTGGGCTAGGAGCCCAAACTGTCTTGTTCACTAGGCTTAAGTCTGCACAGGAAAGCTCAGGTGAGATTCAAACACACTTTGGAGCAAAAGTGAAACAGGGATCTACATACACTCCATTTACTTATTTGTCTTGCAACAAATATTGACTCAATGCCAGGTCTTGTTCCAGGTGCTATTGTTTTAGATAGGAAATCAAACAGGCACTGTCTTAGTGCCAAAGACAGTAATAAATAATTTCACTTTGACCTATATGTCATCATTTGAGAACCATTGGCAAAGGAACACCAAGAAAGCTACCATTGACTAAGAGTAGCACCATTAACAGTCTTCTAGGGAGTCCAAGTTCCCCTATTACACAATTACTTTAGCAAACATTCATCAGCTGTTATCTCTGTGTCACGTTGGTTGCTAGCGACTAGAGATCAGGATGAAAAAAATCCCTTGAAAGGTATTAGTATAGACCTCTATTAAAGCACATGTATTATCTGAGATGATGAATAGGTTTACTATCAACTTCTAGAAAGTTCAGCAAGAATCAGGTAATCTGTTCCTGGCTAAAATTGGGCCCAAATCAATTATATATAAAATGAGGAAAAACTTAATTAGTTATGTGTGTGTGTGTGTGTGTGTGTGTGTGTGTGCATGTGTGCATGCAGCAGGGGCTGGGGTTAGAGGCAGGAGAATGATATAGTTCTGAAGCAGGACTAGCTACATAACTTCTAAAGCCCAGAGCAAAATGAAAATGTACCTCTTATTGAAAAAGCAGAAAAAATATTATTAAAAGTATAAAACTAAAGCTTCTCTTTTAAAAATGTTTTATTACTTATAAAACATAATGATATGTGAGTTAAAACAATCTTACAAAATGCAAAGAAAAATATTTTGCTATCATAATATTTATAAATGTAGTACATAGTAATAATTTATAAATGTGATAGCTTGATTGATCACAAGATGCCTCTGGCTCACTTTTCTGCCAATTCATTTATTATATCATTAAAATGTATACTTTTAGCAACTTTGTTTTCCATCAATGTGGTTGAAAGCACCATCTGTCACTTCTGGAAAGTATAAGATTACAAATAAGTTGATATCTTAAATTTTTGATCAGGATTTTCCTGCTGAGGCAACTGTTAGCACTGCAGCTATTAAGAGTATTTTATAGAATATGATAAAGTTGGGTTAATTTTTAATAAAATTATTTCAAAATATGAATTATAATATAACTAGAGCTGATGATTCTTGTGAAACAATTTCTCTAAAATATTTAACTCAATACAAATCAGTTTCATGTAAGTCAGAATTTAATTTTAAATGTAAATTAAAACAATGGCATTTTAATGTTTCTTCTAGAGATTATAGAATAAACCAAAAGTGTGTTCACTATTCGTGTACAATTCAAAATACCTGTTTATGAATTCTCTTGCTGTGTCTACAATTATATAAAAGCATTAATTGTCAAATTTTCTTCTTTTTTTTTTTTGTTTTGGTACCAGGAATTGAACTCAGGGGCACTTGACCACTGGGCCACATCCACAGCCCTTTTTTGTATTTTATTTAGAGACAGGATCTCACTGAGTTGCTTTGTGCCTCGTCATTGCTGAGGCTGGCTTTGAACTCGCAATCTTCGTGCCTCAGCCTCCCGAGTCACTGGTATTACAGTCATGCACCACCGCGCCCGGCAAATTTTCTTCATTTTTAAATAGTTGGTTCATCCAAAGCTTGATGTGAAAATATTATTTTCTGTTGAATGGAATGTTCTTTAAAATCATTTTTTGCTAATCCTGTGGATATTTGCTTTGCAAGATTATAGCCGCTTTCAAACTCAGAAGATCTAAATTCCTTCAAGAATCCTAATAATTTTACATGTTATTGCCATGTGCAATATATTTTATACTTATTTTATACTAATTTACTGACAAAGTTCACTGTTTCTCCATGGACAGTTATGTGTCCCAGCATTCAAGTCAGAGAATTGCTATTCATGTAGATGTATCAAGAATATGAAGAATGGAGGGAAGGACAGGCAATTGAGCTGCCACTTTCAGTTCCAGCACTGCCCCCAAATGAAGCAGTTTCCCCTCTGACTGGGTTGTAGCCACTGCCACCACCACTGTTGCTTCTGCTGTTTGTACCACCATTGACTAAACCGATGTTGGCCTATATCCTGTCCACAGCCACTCTTTCAGATACCCACAGTGCCCTGGACCACCTCAGATGTGCACCATGCTTTGGATCAACTGCTATGTGCATACTACCACCTGGGAATACCCTGGGCTTATAAAAATGTTCCAGTGTCCCATTGGACATCACTTACAAACCATAAGTTCAAGGATAAAATTAAGAATTTCATGACAATGGCAGCAGAGCATTAAACAAAGCACAGGGAGCTTCTGAGGACAGGGCTTTGAGGAAGAAGGAAGAAAAACTCTTTCATTCTTTCTAATTACTTTGTAACACAGAAACAAAACTCACAATAATATCTCAACAAGATATTTTTTCACAAGTAGATGAACAAGATTGCCCCTACCCTCAAGAACCTCCTGGATTCTTTTGTACTGCATATGAGTTTTCCTTTCTATTAATATATTTTTTGCTTAAACTCCTACTTTTTCTTCAGCTGATGAAGCTTATTTCAGTTAGTCATTTGCTAGTAGTAGTACTGTTGGTACTAGGGATTGAACCCAGGGGCAGTTTATCACTGAGCTACATCCTATTCCCTTTTTATTTTTTATTTTGAGAGAGGGTCTCTCTAAGTTACCTTGGCTGACTGTTTTAGTCAGCTTTTTCATTGCTGTGACTAAAAGATCTGACCAGAACAATTGTAGAGGAAATGTTTATTTGGAGGCTTACAGTTTCAGGGGTCTTAGGCCAAAGAAGGTCAGCTCCATTCCCTGGGGCTCCAGATAAGGAAGGACATCATGGCAGATGAAAGTGGCAGAGGGAAGCAGCTCACATGTTGATCAGGGACTGCACTCTTCAGATACAAAATATATACCTCAGAGCCACACCCCCAATGGAACACTTCCTCCAGCCGCACCCCACCTGCCTCCAGTCCTTACTCAGTGAATCCATTCAGGGATTAATTCACTGATTAAATTGAGGCTATAACCCAATCATTTCTTTTCCAAACCTCCTTGCATTGTCTCATGTGAGCTTTGGGGGGGGGGGGGGACACCTCACATCCAAACCATAACATTGACCTTGAACTTGCCATCCTCCTGCCTTAGATTCCAAGTTGCTGAGATCAGAGGCATGTGCTGCCACACCCCACCCTTTTCTTTTTTTTTTTTTTTTTTAAGGAATTTGATTATAGTTATCCCAAGAAAATTTGTAGAATGTTGCAGAATGCTTTACTTGGGTACAGAAGGAAGGAGAGAGAGAAGAGAGAATGTTATTTCCACATATGCAGGGAGGTCTGCATTAAACTCCCAATTTTTCTTCTTTTACTAGGTAAGTTACTCTAAGCAAAGCACTTAAAGTCTATGACCCTATATTTCCTTCTCTACAAAATGGGAATAATAATGGCACTCATTTCACAAAACTTTATTAATCAATAAACACTTCTTGAGAACTTAAGGTTTGGTGGTATACACCTGTGATTGCAGCAAGTTTGGAAGCTGAGGCAGGAGGATTGCAAATTCAAGGCCAGCCTCAGCAACTTAGCATGACCCTGTCTCAAAAAAAAAAAAAAAAACCGTCTGGAAATGTAGCTCAATAGTAAAGCATTCCTGGGTTCTATCCCTAGTAAGAGGAGTGCGGGAGAGAGGGAAACCTCCTGGATCAGGCACTGGTGTAGATGCTTCTACAACAGTGCTTCTGGTGCTACATTCTTGCAAGGAAACACACAAAACAAATGAAATATGTGAGAAAAGAGTCAGATCAGTGTTGTACAAAACCAGCAGGAAGGATTAGGGAGTCCTGGGTGGGAATGGGGGTGGGGGAGGAGGCCATTTTAAACAGAGTGTTCAAGGAAGACATCTCTGGTCAAGAGGTATTTCAGAGACCTGAGGGAGATGAGGAGAAAGAAAGACCACACAAATTGTTGGAGAAGAGCATTCTAGGGAGAGGGTATGGTGCCCTCAAAGGCCAGGAGGAGGGAGGGCAGTATGGTGGATCACAGAGGCCTTAGAGAACATGGGCAAGACTTTTGCTTTTACTCTGAGTGAAATTGGGAGCTAGGGCAAGGTTTTGAGCAGAATAGTGACATGGAGTGTTTTAAGTTTTCCATGGGTTATTCCGGTGGCTGTGCTGGGAACAAACTAGGGTTATAAAAGGGTTGAAGGAAGGAGGCTGGTAAGGAAGTGATCACCATAACTAGCCGAGAGATGTTTGTTAGAGCAATAGAAAGAGACAACAGAGTTCCCAAAGGGAGGGAGGTCTCAGAGAGAGAAGGTTGCCAGCTGGTGTCTGTTGTCTCAGGGCTTTTATGGGCTTGACCATGTAATGACATGTAAGTATAGGATTCAGAAACAGGGGCAATCAGCTCTCTCTTTTGTCTTCTTTAGCAAATCGAGAAAAAAGTGATTTCTTAGGCTTTATTAGCAAAGATGGGGGGAGGGTCTGTTGGTGCAAGTACCTTTTGTGGTTGGTCATGTCTAGGGGATGTTAAGGAACTGTCCTTGGGGTTGGTCCAGCTGATTTTCCAATTAAAAATAAGCTTTATTTTCCAATCCTCTCTTCTTCCTTTCCTTCTCCAAGACCCTTTTCCTGGTGGCATATAGGTGTTCTTTTTTTTTTTTTTTTTGGTAGTGCTGGGGATTGAACCCAGGGCCTTATGCATGTGAGGCAAGCACTCTACCAACTGAGCTATATACCCAGCCCCCATGTGGGCATTCTATCTTCCTGTCTCAATAGTATTGAAGGGGGTAAAAAGTAGGCACACCCTGAGTATATTTTGATGGTAGAGCCAACAGGACTTTATTTATTTATTCTCATTTGTTATATATGACAGCAGAATGCATTTCAAATCATATTACACAAATAGAGCACAATATTTCATGTCTCTGGATGTATACAAAGTATATTCACACTATTCGTGTATTCATACATGTACTTAGGATGATGCTGTCCATCTCATTCCACCATCTTTACTACCCCCATGTCCCTCCTTTCCCTCCTTCCCCTTTCCCCTATCTAGAGTTCGTCTAATCCTCCATTTCCCCCCATCCCCATTATGAATCAGCATCCTTGTATCAGAGAAAACATTTGGCATTTGTTTTTTTTGGGGGGGATTGGCTTACTTCACTTAGCATTATATTCTCCAACTCCATCCATTCCAACAGGACTTCTGACAGACTAGATGGGTGTAAGACATGGAAAGAATAGAACTGAGGAAATTCCATGGTGTATTGCCTGAGCAGTAGGAAGCTTCAGTGAAACAATAAATACGATGTGCTCACTATTGCCTGACTTCAGAGTTCATACCAAACAGTAGCATAGCTTAAATGGTCCCCAGAACTCATCAGCCCATGCATACAAAATAGGCTACATTCACTGTAATAAGCTTTCCTTGAAATTAACATTCAAGGAGAGAGACTGGGGTTGATAATCAGGAACCCTGGCTCTTAATCCAACTCTACCGCTGGCCTGTTATGTGATCCCAGGCAAGTGCCTTAATTGCTCAGCAAACAAGAGTGTTTATCAACACAATGGAGTCTAATAACATCTAGCTCATAGGGTGGTAAGAGCAGAGCAAAACCAAACCCACAATCACAATTGATGTGAAAATGTGGTGACTGTTAAAGTGTTATAGAAATTCCAGGTTTGTTAAGTAAGCGGGTTCATTATAGTGGTTTTTCCTGTGGAGATTTTAATTTTAGATAGGAAAGACTAGGGTTGTAACTCTTGGTTTCTGTGGATAAGAGACCAGAAGATGCTCTGAGACTAATCTTTTACTACTGAGCATCTCCTATCTTCCATTTAAGAATGTCTGATTTTCTTTGTAGCCATTAATTCCCTTCAGGCTCAGTAACTATATTCCAAATACCCTTATAGAATCTTCTCAAGCCATTGCCTCCCCTCTTTTGGTATATTGTTGGTGGCCACCCAGAGCATTTACCTGAGAAGCCTCTGGTGCCTTGTCCAGGCTCAGTGGTGAAGAATGTCCCAATTCATATGCTTTGGAGGAAGAAGTGTCTGCATGCTCTAAATTTGACATCACTGATCTAAGGCACAGCTTGGCTTTGCTTCTAACCGTAGAATTCAAAACAGCATGCTGACCCAAGCTGTCTTCTATGGATTTCCTTCTTGTTCTTTCTTTATGCAATAGAGCTTTTTCCTAGCACACCTCTTGTGCATTCCCCCTTTGCCTCTTTAAATTTTAACTGCTGTCTGCGGCATTCCACAGATATAATCACTTTTAACAGTTTCTTTCAAATTCCTCTACAAATTTCTTATGTTTACACAAGTTTATTTTGATATTTTTGTTTGTTTTTGTTTTTAATAGTAATAGAATCATACTGTATGTTTTAGCTACTTACTTTTTTCACTTAATAATATAGCTGGGAGCTTATTCCATATCAACACTCAATTGATTGACATTTACTTGTTTTGCCTTTGGTATTTTTATAATGGTCTCTACATCACACATGGGGAAACTGAGGTATTGGTAGGCATTTTGCCCAAGGTCACCCAGCTACTAAATTGTGAAGCAAGGATCTGCCTAACTCTATGATCCACTCTTGTAACCACCAGGCTCTACTAATGTTGCTGATTAACCCTGAAAGTGGTTATATTACTGACTTTCTGCCTCTAGAAACCAGGACAGACTCATGTGTGTGCCCATTCAATCATAGTCCATAGTTCCCCAGCACTTTATACCTTCAGAGTACTTTCACCCACAAGCTTTAAATTTTCATGATTTTTGAATCTATACTGCACCACACACTATTGTAAGCCTGAACATAAAACAATGAATGAGATAAGATCCCTGTACTTGAGGCACTTAGGATGAGGTGAGGAAGACAAACATGTAAGTAAATACTATGGTTTGGATAAATGTCCCCCAAGGCCCATGTAGTCCCCAGCTTGGTGCTATTGGGGGGTGGTGGGAATTTTAAGAGGCGGGGACTAGTGGAAGTCTTAGGTCCTTGGAGGCTTGCCTTCAAAAGAGGCTGTGTGCATCCAGCACCTTCCTATCTCTTGTTTTGCTTCCTGGCCACTATGAGGTGAGCAGCTTCTTCCAACTCGCTCTCCCACCATGATGTGTTGTTTTGCCACTGGCCCAAAAGAAACAGGGCCAATGGACCATGGATGGAAACTTTCAAAACTGAGCCAAAATAAGTCGTTCTTCATGTTAAGTTGATTATCTCAGGTGTTTTGTTACAGTAATGCAAAGCTGACTAACACAATTATAATATGAAACAATAAAGGTTATTTTAGTTCTTCAGATTTTTCTGATATGTACTAGTGGTTGGTCAGTTAATTTAAAAAACTGATTAATTTGGGGAATGATTACAAAATCATACATACAGCCCAGAAACAATTTTAGTTAATTTGAATATATAAATATATATACTTGCTCATCTTTTGATACAAGGCTAAGGCCTTGTTTTTTTATTGTGAGTCTATCGAAGGAAGTTTCCCTCCTTTTTCTTTTTTTTTTCAGCATTTTAATTAATTAATTAATTAATTAATTAATTTGTTTTAAAGAGAGAGAGAGAGAGAGAGAGAATTTTAATATTTATTTTTTAGTTTTCGGCAGACACAACATCTTTGTATGTGGTGCTGAGGATCAAACCCGGGCCGCATGCATGCCAGGCGAGCACGCTACCGCTTGAGCCACATCCCCAGCCCTTTAATTTATTTTTTATTGGTGCTTTATATGTGTACATACAGTGGGATTCATAATGCCATACCTGTACATGCATGTAACAATTTTTTCATATAGCATATTTTTTATTCTAATCAGTTATACATAACATTAGAAAGCTCTATGATTCATTGTACATAAATGGAGCAGAATTTTTCATTTCTCTAGTTGTATATGAACTAGAGTCACACCATTTGTGCAATCATACATGTACCAAAGGTAATGATGTCTGTCTCATTCCACCATCTTTCCTATCCCCTTGCCCCCTCCCCTCCTCCCCTTTGCCCCATACAAAGTTCCTCCACTTATCAGAGGAAAACATTCAGTCCATGGTTTTGGGGGATTGTCTAACTTCACTTAGCATTATCTTCTCCAGCTCCATCCATTTACCTGCAAATGCCATAATTTCATTCCCTTTTAATGCTGAGTAATATTCCATTGTGTAAATGTACCACAGTTTCTTTATCCATTCATCGACTGAAGGGCATCTAGGTTGGTTCCACAGTTTGGCTATTGTGAATTGAGCTGCTATAAATATTGATGTGGCTGTGTTAGCCCATTTATTGATTGGACTGTTTGTTTTTTTGGTGTTAAGGTTTTTGAGTTCTTTATATATCCTGGAGATTAGTGCTCTGTCTGACATGTGTGTAGCAAAAATTTGCTCCCAAAATGTAGACACTCTCTTTACCTCATTGATTATTTCTTTTGTTGAGAAGAAGCTTTTTCTTTTGAATCCATCCCATTTATTCATTGTTGATTTTATTTCTTGTGCTTTAGGAGTCTTGTTAAGGAAGTTGGGGCCTAATCTGACATGATGAAGATTTGGGCCTACTTTTTATTCTTTAGGTGTAGGGTCTCTGGTCTAATTTCTAGGTCCTTGATCCAGTTTGAGTTGAGTTTTGTGTGTGGTGAGAGAGAGTGGTTTAATTTCATTTTGCTGCATATGGATTTCCAGTTTTCCCAGCACCGTTTTTGAAGTCCCTCCTTTTTCTTGTATAAGCACATCCAGAATGTTTTGCTTATGATTTACCATGTCAGTTTCATTTAACTGGAACAATAAATTAAATTATTATATTTGCAAAGCAATTAGGGCACAGAATCCTAAATTTTAGATTTTTCACAAATCATCGTTGTCTCACATTTAATTTGAGAGCAATTTCTTTTAGTGTTAAGCTTCCAAAGCAATCATCTCAGTTGTCATAGAAAGAGCAATTCTTTCTTTGTGCACTCACCTTTTTTGGGGGAGGGGGGTTACATAATATTTAACTAAACTATTCAGTTATAATACAATCAGCATAAACAGTTTGGAAACAAAAGGGTCTAATTTTTCATAAACATGCAACTTTATGAAATCAGAACTGAGCAGTCAGTCTACTATGGGCAATGTTTCCTAGTGATCACTTGGATCAAATTTCTGCCTAGTCATTTGCAGGCTGTGTGATTATGGGTGATTTACATAACCTCTCTGTGCCCCAGTGTTTTCATCGATAAAATGAGGAGTGTAATAATATTTTTGCACTATTACATTAATTTGTACTTGTAGAGTGCTTGGAATAGTACTTACATAAACTTATTTGTTCGTATTTTCAGAGGGCGAGCTATTAGCTGTGAATTTCCTGTGGGCACTTCATACCTTCTACAGTGGGTTGAGCAATTCAGTTAAACAGATTCATTAGTTAGGAATGTTTAGAAGTTTTCCCCAATTTTCATATACTAATTCTTCTAGTATTACAATTTCAGGTATTTATTATGTTTATATTTTTAATCAACTTTGAGTTGATTTTTGTAGGTGGTAGAAGCTATACGTTCAAATTTATTGTGTTGTATGTGCATCTCCAGTTTTAGCAACATCTGTTGCATACTTTTTGCATATCAGTTAACCATAAATGCATAGATCTATTTCTGGGCTGTCTATACTGTTCCATTGTTCCACCTGTCTGCCTTTATGCCAGTATGATGATGTCTTGATTACCATAATTTTTATAAGATTTTGAAACCCGGAACTGTGATGCCTCCAGCTTTGTGCTTGTCAATTATACCTCAATTAACAAGAAAATAAAACATTATCAGCAAGCTAGGGATGAGTTCTGCTGCCATGGATTAATTGTCTTTACAGTAGTGGTTCTAAATGTTGGTTATACATTAAAATCATTTGGGAGGCTTTAAACCTGTTCTAATACCCAAGCCCCACCCAAAGTGAGCAAGTGAAATCTCTGGGGGTGGCCCTAGCTTCCCAGGTTATTTCAGTGTGCAGCCATGAGAACCACTGGTTTATAAGGCAATGTGGTGGTCTTGCCACTGAAGACTGGGGTTTCAATAGGCAGAAGTACTGGGGGATTGAACTCGGGGGCACTCGGCCACTGAGTCACATCCCCAGCCCTATTTTGTATTATTATTATTATTTTTTTAGAGACAGGGTCTCACTGAGTTGCTTAAATCATCACTTTTGATGAGGCTGGCTTTGGACTCACAATCTTCCCATCTCAGCCTCCCCAGCCACTAGGATTACAGGCAGGTGCCACTGCGCCCAGTGGTAGAGAAGTTTTTATCCTTCTTTCATTGAATTAAGAATCTGAGGTTTGCTGGGCATGGTGACATACTCCTGTAATCCCAGTGGTTTAGGAGGCTGAGGCAAGAGGATCACAAGTTCAAAGCCAGCCTCAGCAATTTAGTGTGAACCTGTCTCAAAATAAAAAATGGTGGGGATGTGGCTCAGTTGCTGAACGCCCCTGGGTTCAATACCTGGTGTCCAAAAAAAAAAAAAAAAAAACAACTAACAAAATAACAAAACAAAACCAGAAAACAGAATCTGAGGCTTCCAGAGGCTCAGCTCACATAGTGGTAGAACAGGAATGGCATGCAAGCCTTCTGACATTAGGTCCACTGGTCTTTCCACCCCTCTAGACTGTCAAGGCCAAGAAAGATCAAAATAATTAATAAGAAATCAAATGAATCTGTTAGATCTTTTCAAATAAAAATAGTCACATAATGTCTTGTGTACATTTTGAAGTGAAATAATACACTGATCTTTTTTATGCAAATAAAATGTATATTCATAGTCCCTTTCATAATGACAATTGTTGTCTGGCTTGCAATAACTATGTAAAAAGAGATTTCTTTCCCTGTAGTATTCGTCTTATAGGACAAATAGGTTAAAAGAGTGAATAATTAGTGAACTTTTATAGATTTGCTGACTTTTTCCAAATTTATGCTAAAAACCATTTTTATCTTTGCAGGCTGTTTTACCTAATGTATAAAGACCACAGCAAGTAATATTATATGTGAAGCCAGCTAGAGCTAAACAAGTTAGTGATCTACTGAAACAATCTCTGCTTCCCCACCCCCAAATACACACACACACACACACACACACACACACACTCTCCTCTCTCTCTCTCTCTCTCTCTCCAAACATAAAACAATGTAGCTAACTGAATTGAAACAATGAAAACTAGTCTGATTAAATAGACTACCTCAGAAGTACACACAAATCATATTGCATTAAGAATTAATGGGGCCGGGCACAGTGGTGCATGCCTGTAATTCCAGCAGCTCGAGAGGCTGAGGCAGGAGAATCGTGAGTTAAAAAGCCAGCCTCAGCAATGGCAAGGCACTAAGCAACTTGGTGAGACCCTAGTCTCTAAATAAAATATAAAGTAGGGCTGGGGATGTGACTCAGTAGTCAAATGCCCCCTAGTTCAATCCCCAGTACAAAAAAAAAAAAAAAGGATGATTTTGGATGCTTTTTCTTCTTTAGATGTTTATGGAATGACATATTGCATTTTTATATAACAACAAACCAAAATAACAAGGCTCAAGTGCTCTGAAGGAAGTAATTTCTTTGTGGTGATTTAATAGTTGGAAATTCGGCTTTTCTTTTTCTTGAATTTAAAATTTTGATTAATTTTTAAAAGGTTTCTGAAGTAGATTTTCCACTTTCAAAATGATAAAAGTTGTCCCTTGCTCAATAATAAGAGGTGGTTAGCCTTCCAAGGATTCTGGCTGAGAAGAGGGTGAATGTCCAAGTAATGACTTGAAAGCTTCACCTGGTTATTGTATTAGGTCACAGTGGCCATTGTAACAAATGACCACACACAACAACAGAAATTCATTCTCTCACAGCTCTGGAAATCAGAAGTCTGAAACCCAGGTATGGCCAAGGTCACCTTCCCTCTGGAGGGTCTGGAGAAGTTTGTTCCTTGCATCTTCCAACTTCTTGTGGTTAAAGGCATCCCTTGGCTTGTGGGAGTGTCACTCTGCCCCTGTCTTCACCATCACTTTACCCTCTGTATGCATCTGTCTTTTGCTCTTCTTTCTTATAAGGACATTGGATTTGGGGCCCACCTGAATAAGACAGGATGATGTCATCTTGAGGTCTTTAACTTAATTACATCTGCAAACACCTCTTTTTCCAAACAAAATATCATGTACATGTTCCTGGTATTTTCATGTAGATATATAGACATATCTTTTTGGGGGATCATCACTCAACATGCTACAGTTTCCTTTTCTGGAAATTGGCCTGACCCATCTGCTTAGAAACAATAAAACAATTAGGAAGAGCATGGAATGATGTCAATATCTTATTTGCATAATGAAACTATAAATGTAGTTTGGTTAGCTAAGGGAGTATATTTGGGCAACATACAATGTTTAACCAGTCAGCATCCATGTTTTTAAGGTTTTCCTATAACCAATATAATCTCTTTTCTTGATAGCCTAGTAAGTGGAAAATTGGATGTCAGGGTACCATTGAAATATTACAAAATAGAAAATATATAAATGCTCTTCCTTATTTCTTATTTTTTAGTAATTCAGAACTTTACAAACATGGGTAATAGCACTGTAAAGCAGTCATCCCCAAACTAAAAAGTAAAGCATTGACAAATGTTGGCTAGGTAAGTAGACATTTCCAAATACTACTTAGAAGTTACTGAGTTGTTTTGGGATCAGTGATATTCTGAATTTGAAGCTCTTCATAAATTGCACTGTAACATGAGAATGAAGGAATCACTTTTGCTATTTGTGAAGGGAATAGGAACAAGTCCAATATCATACTGAACCACTATCAAAAATGCTCACCAAGTAAAAGTTAAGAACATTTATGTTTGGAGATGGAGCTGGAGTTGGGGCTCAGTGGTAGAGAGCTTGCCTAGTATGTGTGAGGCACAGGGTTCAATCCTCAGCACCACATAAAAATAAATAAATAAATAAAGATATTGTGTTCATCTACAACTAAAAAAAATATGTTTACAAAAAATAAGAACATTTCTGTTGAATACATCAAGATAGGTTTGTTCCTAGTTGGGGTGGTTGTGGGTTTAGTGTGCTCTTGAATCAATTCTGCATGTTATTTCCACCATCAAGAATGAATTGTAGGGGCTGGGGTTGTGACTCAGCTGTAGACTGCTCACTTAGCATGTTGGGGCCCTGCGTTCGATCCTCAACACCACATAAAAATAAAATAAAGGTATTGTATCCAACTACAACTAAGACAAAATATTTAAAAAAAGAATGAATTGCACTAGCAATCACCTCTCCGAGTAGGAAATGGTCAACAAGAGCAATTCTTTTCTTGGTAGTTTTTGTTTACTGGTGAGAATTCATTTGAGATACAAAGGTAGAAGAAAATCTTGAAGGAAATGATTATAAGAGGAGGGAATTGGAGACCCTATGGAAATAAGGACCAGTGAACAAGATTAAGAAATAAATTTTAAGAAGGCACACCTCAGATTTCAGACACACAATTGGAAAGATTCAAAGAATGAAAATTCACAGCCAAGTTAAATGCCAAACCATGCAGTAGTGGTTTTCCAACTTTTAAAAATCAAACCCCATTTTTCCCCCAAATTAATCTTACCTGGAAGTTCAATAAGATATAGAAGTGTACCTGCTCTGTTTGCCCTTTATAAAAGTAGAGGCAGGGATGAGGGACAAAAGGACATCTCAGGGACACTTGGCACCATTGTGTTTTATACTCCTTAGGTGATTATTTGATCAATAGTCATCTTCACTAGATAGACTTCCTGACTGGGATTTTGCTTTTGTTTACAATTATGTCCTGGGTGCCTAACACAGTGCCTGGCACTTAGTATATACCTGTATTGATGCATGGATGGCATGAACCAAGCCAGTCAGGTGTCATTCTCTCTGATGACATAAAAGATCCTTTTTCCACCCTCCTGGCATTTGTCACCAGTACTATCGACCACAGAAAACACTGCATTTCAGTACCTGATAGAGTTCCTGGCCCATAGTAGATTTCATTAGATTGAGCAAATGATACTTATAAAGTAGTTAAATGAATGAATGAATGAATACCTGCCTTGTGATCAAGTGATTTAATTTTCTGTCTTGAAATGATTTAAGAAAGTGACAAAACCCAAATTCCAGAAAAATCCTAATAAAACCTTCCTAGGTGTCCTTTTAAAAAGTCAGGGCTCCATTTATTCTAAGTTTTACTTTGTTTATACTGATTCCCTAGAACTTTATTGTCTGAAAGTGTGACACATCATAAAACAACTGGAGCCAACGGTGGTGCTAAAGCCATCTTCACTCAGTACAAATTGCTGACTTACAATTATCCCCAGGAGACACCGGGTGCCCCAAATATGGACAGCTCCAAAAGAAGTATGCCCAGTTTGAAAGAATTGTGTGCCTATAGGAAACGCACAAACTCTTTATTTAGGAAGGAAAGGTATAAATTTCAGCTGTTTGAAGGCAACCATACCTTGTGCCTTAGTTCTCTGTGTAGCAGTGTGCCATTTGATCTACAGTGTATATTGTAGCGAGACATTGCCTAGGGATGTACTTAAATGAAGACAGACCGATTTGCAGTTTATCTAGTCATCCAGAGCATCAGCAAGCAAAAGCACCAAAATCTTATACCATAGTAATTTTGTGCAATAATTTCTAGAGCTCCAAGAAAACCACTAAAGTGTATGAGGGCCGGGATTGGGGGCGGTGAGAGGTATCACTGGAGCCTGCTGCATCTGCTCTCGGAGTCTCCATATGTGACAGCATCAGATGGCCTTAGTGACTGCCTCAGTGGGTAGACTTGGCCCTTGGGTCGGTGAGCCAACCTGTCCTTAAATTGGTGATTTAATCTTACTAGCTGGAGATGACTCCCAGGTGGTCCACAGATTGGGTTCAGACTGGAAACTCTACAAACCTGGGATTGCTCTTATTGGTATATTTTTTCTAAACAAGCAAAATTTTGCAAATTTATATGGGCCCATTTAAAATATATATAACTAACACAAAAGTATATGTAGTAAACACAGAAAATATCATTTCATCAACCAGTCTCATGAGCCCTACTCCTACCACATCCTACTTTCTTGCCCAGAGGGAATCACTGACACCTACTTAGTATGGTGGCATATATCCTATAGACCATTTCCTGTTTAACTACAAATATAGCTACGTACACATACAGATTTTCAGACATGTACATAAGATCATACTACACACAATTTATTGTCACATGCTTTTTCACTTAATAGTATGCCTTAGGCATATTTATAGATCAGTCAATAGGGAAAAAAAAAAAAAAAACAGTGGTAGCTTCAATTCATAAGCATCTGGTGTGTATCCTTCCAGGGCCTTTTCTATACATATATACATATTTAGTTGTTTTGGGTTTTTAAAATAAATAATATCATGCTACATACATTGTTCTGTTAATTTGTTTTCCCTCTTACTAGTGTATTGTAAAGATCATTTCACATCAATACATATAGGTCTTCCTCATTCTTTTAGACTGTTCTTTATTGCTAATATGTGCCATGTTGTTTTGCCAGACCTTCACTGGTGGAGATTTAAGTTGTCTTAGCAGGGCTATTGTTGTGTTTATTTTCAACCAGACTATAGCAGATATCCTACATATCCTCCTCTTTGTGCATAAGTGATATTCTTTCTTTTTTTTTCAGTTGTAGATGGACAGCATGCCTTTATTTTATTATTTTTTTTAAAGAGAGAGAGAGAGAGAGAATTTTTTAATATTTATTTTTTAGTTTTCGGCGGACACAACATCTTTGCTTGTATGTGGTGCTGAGGATCGAACCCGGGCTGCATGCATACCAGGCAAGCGCGCTACCTCTTGAGCCACATCCCCAGCCCAGCATGCCTTTATTTTATTTACTTATTTTATTTTATGTGGTGCTGAGGATCGAACCCAGTGCCTCACACATGCTAGGCAAGTGTTCTGCATCTGAGCTACAGCCCCAGCCCCCATAAGTGATGCTATTTCTATAGGTAAAATTTCTGGGTCAAAGGATGTGCTCATTATCTCAAGAGATATTGTTCAACTGTTCTCCAGAAGATATCTTTTCTCAAATCTTTGCCAATACTAGATATTGCTAGACAATGCCTACTTCTTTTTTTTTTTTTTTTGGTACTCAAGATTGAACCCAGGGGTGCTTAACCACTGAGCCACATCCCTAGCCCTTTAATTTTTATTTAGAGACAGGGTTTCACTGAGTTGTTTAGGGCCTCGCTAAGTTGCTGAGGCTGGCTTTGACTTGCAGTCCTCCTGCCTCAGCCTCCTGAGCTGCTGGATAGATTTCTTAATCATTACAAATTTGACAGGGAAACATGATTTCATTGTTGTTTTAATTAGTATTGTCCTGATTATTAATAAGGTTGACCTGCTGCTTTATTTTTTATTTTATTTTCCATTCTCTATTATTCTATCTCTTGACTCTTCTCCTTGTCCAGTTGCTTGCAGATCTAGATCATGCCATACAGCACTGTCGGGTCAGTTTTCCTGAAGCTATTTATCATCACTTCACTTTCCCGATGGAAAACCTTCACTTCAGTGTGCCAGCTATTTAGTGAGTTCCTGGTGTGAGCCAAGATCTATGCTAGGCCCTTTGAGAGGGGGGATTGATCACTCATGGCTCATGACCCTAATCCAAAGGAAGACATAGGAAGCTGTCTCCTCTCCCCATCTCTCACCTGAAGTATGCAAGTAGCTCCAAGCCCATAACCTTTAAAATACCTGGCATAATCCTGTCCATACTTCAGCTCTGTGAAAAGGCTTGCATCCAATCAGAAAGCAACTTGTCCCCTCTCCTTTCCTGTAAATACCCTCTCTCCCATCTGATGGAGAGAGACAGATTATAGCTCCTGGCCTCCTTCCTGGTTGGCTGCACAATAAAGCCTTTTCTTTTTGCCAAAACCCAGGTTCCATAGTATTGGTTTCTATGTGTGTTGGGCAGTGATCCTTGCCTCTTTTAGATACTATTTTCTCTAACAGTAACCTCAAATTACAGAATGTTCTGCTGCCCTTGTAAATGTGTTGGGTGAGGTGTCTCTGGCAATACTAGGATCTTTGGAATCCCTCCTTTTTGTCTCAGAGAATCAGAAAACTTTTTTAAGCTGGACTTTCCTTTTCCCCGCCCCATGCCTTTTGAACTGTCACCTGTGCATAGGCAGGGGGAACCAAATTGCTCAAGAATGAAGTTCTAAAATGTGTTATTTTTCTGCCACTTCTAATTCTGGGAAAGGATTAGTGCTAATCATTTCTTTTTAATTTCCTGTAACATACCTTAGGTGATAATGCTGATGATATATAGTCTGAACTAAGGAAGGGGAAAACATTGACTTCAATGGGGCTGCTCTACAGTAATTGGTACTTCATAAGCTTCATTTGTGCCTTTGTGACAGAGATGGTGAAATTTATCGGGGATAAAAGCTCAAAGAAATGGAATTGGCACTTGGCTTTCCAGCTGTCTCTTTTGAAGTGTACTTCAGAAACTTTAATAGGTAGAAACTACATTTAAATTTAGATACTATTTTCTCTAAGCTTACCAATACAGCCTTTTAAAAAATGTGCTCTAAAGATGCTTGCAACTTGAGCTCAACAACTATTATCAACAACCAAAGTTTGTTTCACAAACCCACTCCTTTTGTGTGTCAGTTGGAGGATAGGCAACTCTAGAAAAGCATAGTTCTCGGATCCCCAGCAACCACTGAAGCTAGTAATTAATGATAAAAAATCCCTAGATGTACCCCAAAGAATCACATTCATTCTGCAAACAGTATACCAGGATGTTTATAAACAACCACCTGGACCGAGCCCGTAATGGATTATAGTCTGTTTTCTTTGCAGACAAACAAAGCTTCAGATTTCTACAACAGAAAGTCTAAGACCTCAGTGATAAGAATTAATCTCAACTCAG
This sequence comes from Marmota flaviventris, assembly GCF_047511675.1. NCBI lineage: Eukaryota > Metazoa > Chordata > Mammalia > Rodentia > Sciuridae > Marmota > Marmota flaviventris. Next base: position 122,580,470 of record NC_092518.1, read on the forward strand.
AAGATTTAAGGCTTAATTAGAATTCTGATCCAAGACAGCAGACTGTGCGAACTGCTGTTGCTAAACTGTACTGTGTAAACATTGCATACTGATGGAATTTGCTTGTCAACTCAACTGGCATTTCTGTGCAGTAAGCTTGTCTTTCTGTCAGCAGAGTGCATCCTGGGAAAAGATCAGCATCTCAAAGGAATGTGATCTGCATGTGTAAAGAGGTGTGGGGGGGGGATCCTCAAAGAAAAGGAGCTATGTACATTTTTCAGCTGTGCTTAGAGGTTAAAAAAATTCTAACAATGTGTATTTTGGTCTCAGGATAGTGAGGGGTTTCTTTCTAAGAATTGAAAGAAAAATTTTATTTTTAAATTTAAGGGGAAGAATCCGTGTAACTTTAGCTATGGAAAACATGCCATAGAAAGACTGCGGAAAATGAAAAGAATTTGAAAAGGGTTTGAGCTTTTCCCTGATCCCTCCTGTAGAATTCTTTGTTTTCTTACATCTACTACCTCAGTCAATTTATCTAAATCAAGAAGCATTTTTTTTTTTTTAAACACGAAGCAGCAGCACAGTGTAGACAATGTAAAGAACACAGGAGCTGGATTGGATAGATATGTATTCAAAGCCTGACTCTGTCACTGCACCACCTCTGAACATCAGTTTCTCATCAATGAAATATTGGCATAGTAAAAGCCATGTCATATTGATATGAGGATTAAATGAAATTGTTATCGCTTTTGACAGGTGACAAGTCCTTGCTTCCCCAGTGTTGAAGAATAACACCAGAGAAGCACGCCGAGGCAAGATCAGAGTGGAAAATTAGAAGTTTATTAAAGGACAGCAGAAAAGACTTCTCCCAGAGGAAGAAGGGGACCCAAGAGATGGAATCTGTTGAAGGGCGAATGTGTTCCCCTTTTTATAGTTTTCGGTGATGGAATGTAGGTGGGAAGGCCCGAGGGGTGGGACACAGGTGGGCCAAAGAAGTAATCTAGGCAGGAAGGACTTCTGAGGCAGCATCTTCAAGTTTGCTGTTCATTAACACTTCTTTGAGATGGGCTATTTTCAAATCTGCTGGGGCTGTTCATTAAAACTTCTTTGGGATGGGCTATCTTTAAATTTTCTGGGGGCTGTTTCCTGGACTTCATTAACATTTCAAGAGTTGCTCAACTTTTCCGGGGAATTCATTCTCATGGCCTCCATTTTAGATCTCACTCGATATTAGACCCAATTTACCTAACTACACTGACTACCTAATTTTAAATCTGGCTTCAAAATGATGCCTGGGGAAGTCCTGGCACTTAACAGGTGATGATCTGAGGTCATTGTGATTTCTCTGCTCTATTGTAAGTTTGATCAGGTGTAACTATTGCTGCTGTACCATTATTTGACCCATCAGTGAATATATTTGGAACATTCATGGTAGGTGTTTTTCTTGTCATTTTTGGAAAAATTACAGGATGCGATGACCAAAAAGACAATAAAGGATTAGATGGTAAGTGGTTATCAAATGAAACATTAGATTTGCACATGATTATTGCCCAAGTATTTAACTCATTAGCTAACTCATCAATTTGATTCATAGTATATGGAGTAATAATTTTATTGGGAGAAATTCCAAACACTCCCTTTGCTGCTTTTATTCCTTTGAGTATTAATTGTCCTACAGACTCAGGATACCTAGTAAGAATAGTGTTAGGAGAACAAGATAAATGTATCCATAATAATGGACCTTCTTGCCAAAATATTCCTGTAGGAATATTTTTTGTTGGTAGTACAATAATTAATAAAGGCAAATTTATATCAATTCTATCCAAATGCATATTTTCCATATATGTTTCAATGATTTTTAATGCCTTTCTTGCTTCAGGCGTTAACATTCGGGTGAATTTGGATCTGATGGACCTTTTAGGATATCAAATAAAGGTCCCAACTCTCCTGTTGGTATGCCTAGATAAGGCCTTATCCAATTTATGTCTCCTAATAACTTGTGAAAGTCGTTAAGTGATTTGAGTTGATCTACCCGTATTTGAATTTTTGGTGGACGGACCATGGTTGAGGATAATAGTACAACCACTGGAGAAGAGGAAAGAGGGAGCCAGGTATGAGGTACAGAGTAGGAACTCAAATATTTATAAGAGCCAGGATGGTGGTGCACCTGTAATCCTAGTCACTGGGAGGTGCAGGCAGGAGGATCAAAATTTGAGGCTAGCATCAGCAAGCAGTAAAACATCCAGGTAATCGATGCCTCCCCCCCCACCCCTGTTTTGGTACAGAGGATTGAACATAGAGGTGCTTTATAACTGAATTGCATTCCAGGCTTTCTTAATTTTCATTTTGAGACAGGGTTTTGCTAAATTGTTGAGGCTGGCCTGGAACTTGTGATCTTCCTGCCTCAGTCTCCCCAGTCGCTATTATTACCAATAGGTGCCACTCTACCCAGTGAAGCCAGAATTACACAGGCAGTCAGTATAGATAGGTAAATCAAGTCAGGTTGGATCAAGGAGGCCAATTTTGAGAGAATGGGGCTAGTTGGAGACTGTCCCTGGAGGGATTGAAATGTTCATTCCTTCAGAGCCCTTCCTCCACCCTTATCCAGAACCGGCCCCTGCTCCAACCTGTTGCCAAGGTAATCTGCCCCAGGAATTGCCCCTCCCTACAGGGAGCTATAAGGTTGTTAATTAATGTGTCCTGGACTGCTCTATCCTGCCCTTCCCCCTTCAGCCCACCTGTTTCCCACCTTTTGGCCAACCCAGCAAGCATCCCTGGGCCCAGTCAGGAATGCAGGAAGGAGAAAGATAAGGGGAAGAGGGCAGGAGAACAAAGGAAGCCTAGGACATATAAAAAGGGCAGGACACATCACTTCTGGGGATACCAGGATACCAGCTATTGCCCCCTTCTATGTTACCCCTTTTAGAATAATCCCTGCTTTATATGCTTGCCTCAGTGTGCTTCTCTAATGTTCACACTTCAATATATGAGGAAGCAGGACTCCTCACCGATAACTGGTGGTATCACCAGCAAGTCCACAAAATTTTATCTAAAATCCTTGGGTATAGATATGTTCAGAATTCAGAAATTGTTGGATTTTAGAAAGAAATATGGTTAATGTACCATATATTATATAATATCAGCAGGGGCAGTGGTAACACTATGTAATCAAATGCATTAATATTTATGGATTGAAATACATGAATATTTATACATAGTAAGAAATAGAGTATAAATAGCTCCATATTTAGTTCAGGTCAAGTCAGGCTTTGCTGCCAAATAAGTTACAAAGCACCTTTATTTTTCAAAGCCTTTTTGGATTTTAGAATTGCAGCTAAGAATTGCAGGCCTGTGGTAGGTTATAGAGACAAGTGAGAATCAGATAGACTCCAGAGAAGAGCTTCTGCTTGCTATATTAGTTTCCTGTTGCTTCCTGAACTAGTTACCATAAATTTAGCAGTTTAAGGAATTCAAATTTCATCTTATGGTTCTGGGAATAAGAAATCCAAAATGAGTCCCACTGAGCTAAAATCAAGATGTCAGTAGGTCTGCATTCCCTCTGGAGACTGAGAGAATTCATTTTCTTTCTACAGGAAGCAGTCTGCATTCCTTGGCTTGGGCCCCTTTTTCCATCTTTAAAGCCAGCAGTGAAAGACTAAGTCCTTCTTAGTCACTCTGACTTCCCTTCCAACACCATCTTCCATATTTAAAGGGCCCTTGTAAGTACATTGGATCCACTGAGATCATGCAAGATGTATTGTTATGCTCGAATTCGGGACCCCCAAAAGACCACCAGAGACCAAGATTGATGTAAGCAGCAAAGAGGTGTTTATTGCAAGGTAGCTCGGTCCTCCACGCGTGCACACACACAGCAACTGGTGACACTCAGAGGTCCCCAGCCCAGGGTTTGCAGCAGTTTTATACATTCTTTGGAGAAGGCAGGGACTTCACATACATCATAGCATCTCTTACCAAATCATCACACACTGTGGAAAAATCATAAAACAACTCTATAACATGATTAGCACATTCACTGGTGGGAACAAGTTGGGTAGGGGTGATTGGTTACTACAAGAGGGGGATTCATTTGAACTGATTGGTTTAAGCCAAGAGAGGTGTACATGCTGAACTACAGGGTTTCCCAACTTGTTATCAACCACCATAAACTACTGGGAGGGTCATCTGGCATCCCAGGTATTTCTGTCTCATGCTGACTGGTGGCTGCTAGGGGATTGCTATGGGTCCCCACCTAGCCTGACTGAGTCAGGGACACCTGGTGCAGCAGCAGATCTCTTCTGTTATTTGTAGATAAACCACTTAGCAGGGTGGGAATGTGCCTAGGAGTGCTCTGTGGGTCTTTCCAAGGACAGAGGTCATGTCCCTTCCTTGGACAGGCTTTGCTCTGAGGTAGAGGCTGGTTTTTCAATATTAGTCAGAATTCTACAGAAAAACAGACTCTATATGTGGGAGAGGGGAGAGTGATTTAAAGAATTGTCTTAAATGATAATTGAAAGCACATGAAAGAGAGTAGAAAAGAAAATGGAGGCAGACATCAACGGACCAGTGATACTTTCTTTCTTTTTTTTGTTTTTGTTTTTGTGGTGCTGAGGATTGAACCCAGCCAGGGCCTTGTGCATGCAAGGCAAGCACTCTACCAACTGAGCTATATCCCCAGCCCCAGTGATGCTTTCTTAAGCAATGGAAGGGCACATTGTCGAAGGGAAAATGGCAGCAGCTGCAACAAGGGTCTGGGTTTTATAGGGTTTAGCAGGACCAGGTCTTGGAAGAAGTTTTGGTGGTGGGCTCATTTAGGGTGGGTCAGGAGGGCCAGTAGGGAACAGTAAGAGAAGTTCCCTGGGGCCTGTTGTCCATATCCCTCAATAATGGAAGCTGTGAACTCCAAAATCTGAAGGATAGGCCAGCAGGATGAAGACCCAAGGAAGAGTTGATGTTGCAGTTCAAGTCCAAATTCATCCTGCTAGAAATTCCTTCTTCCTTAGGCCTTCAACTGGTTGGATGAGGCCTATCAAGATTATGGAGGACAAGCTACTTTACTCAAAGTCAACCAATTTAAATGTTAATCTCATTTAAAAACGCTCTTATAGAAACACCCAGAAAATGTTTTTTTTTTTTTTCCAAATACATGGGTACCATGATTCATCAATGTTGATACATAAAATTAACCACTAATGGTTAATTAAAATGAATTTCTCTATCTTAAGTTCAGTGAATTAGCCTCATTTCCATCTATAATAATATATTTTCCTCACTCTATAATCAAATAGGATGTGAACATCTTTGGAGGCTATTACTCTGCTTCCCACAGTGAGGTTACACAAATTGTATACAGCAACATTCCCAGGGGGGCACCATTTACACAGATTACAATTTGAATAGTATTCCCTGAAGTGGTATAATTTAAGGGTCTTGTTCCAGAACCCACTGGCCTAAAGACAGTCATTGCACAGACCTTTTGCAGACAGTGTAGTCAAAGTTTTTTGAAGTTCAGCTTCCAGAAAACAGGGTGTTGATGGCTTCTATGTAAATAAGTAGTTCCACAAGAGACAAGGGGCAGCTAATGTCCAAAGGGAGTTCCCCTGTTGGAGCATGGGGCAGAGTCATCAGGTTTACAATCACAAGTTTTTATCAGGACCTCACCAACAAGGTTTCTAGTAGACTTTCCTAACTCAAGCAGGATTGACTCTTCCAGATAACTCTGAGTGTTTTTGAGGAAATGGGAAAGCTGAATTCCAGATAGGAAGTGTTGGGTGCAGAGCAGGCTGAACAGATGTTGGCTGCAAGATAGCCCACGCACTCAAACCCCCCTCTATCTGGTCCTTTATCACCTGTTTGCCTCAAGTCTGAACATTCAACCCTGCTCAAGGCTGAACACTTAAGCCCCCCTTGGGCTAACAAGGCAGCTTGCAGACCCAGAGGCCCCATTAGATTTGGGCTATAAAAACTCCCTCCTGCCAGGCCCCCCTCTCTCTTGCTCTCTCTCTCTTGCTCTCTTTGTCTTTCTTGCGTGAGATCTCTGTCTCTCTCTTGCTCTTGCTCTCTCCCTCTTCATCTCTCCTCTTCCCTTCTCTCTCTCTCTCTCTCTCTCTCTCTCTCTCTCTCTCTCTCTCTCTCCTTCTTTCCTTCTTCCCTTTCTCTTTGTTGCACTGCTGCAATAAAGATCTTTTGTTTGCGCTGAGTGTTGTGGTCACTTTTCTTTCAGGAAGCTTGGTGTGGAGTTTCAAAGAAACAGTTTCCAGGCCAATCTCTGAGGCAGGGAATCCTGGGTCTGGTCCTGGCTGCGTAGGTGAGGAATATGATCACAATAATGATGGAACCAACTGATGGCATCTTTCTGCAGAAAAACATTTTCCAGGAAAGCTAAGAAATTTCTAGCATCTCATATTTTCATTGGGATTTCCACAGATACCAGAACAATCAGATACTTTCTAAATACTCAAATCAGCATAGATGCACCCGTACCACAATTTGTTTTATCCCCCTGTCCCTAAACAAAGCTAAGAAAACAGACAAAGCTCTATTTCTTGACCCTTCCAGGTCCTACAGTAAATTGCCACACTCCAGATGTTTCATGGATGTGCAGAGAGTCATTACCAGAGATGGTTAAGTAAATTGGTAAAAATTCTGCTGTCAGTGTATAATGACTATTTAGTTCTTTGTAATGTCCTCTGTGACTTTGTTGCTGGCCTCCTGTTGTTCAGGGCAGGGGCAATACCTCTGGTGTCCATGCTGATTGGCTTTTATTAGGAGTTAGGAAGTTTGATCTAGATTAAAACAGTGCTGGTGAACATGAGAAAAGGTCAGCAGGTTAGGTGAGTAAATTGCCACCAAATGGAGGATGTGACCTCAATTTTTCTGTTAGCAGGGAGAACCCAGAGTTGAAAAGTTCTTGAGAACACAGTGATTGTTCAAAACATAGGAATAAAAAAGCAAATATTCGACAGACTTTGAAGACCCATTGGGTTGTTTGTTAATGGAGCACAAGTCCTGTTAAGACTCTGAATGGACTCCAAAGACTGGGCATGTTCTATTCTTCCACATTATAATATTATGCTGAGCTTAATTTAATACATTTCAGCTTAATGTGAAATACATTTTAGAGTGTAGTGAGCACAATCTGGCTAAATTTTATAAAGATTTGAAGCAAAAGTAAAAACAATACTTTGCTCAAAGTTCAGAGAAGTCTTTGTTGTTGAAAAACCAACACAGAAAAGAATTTATTATGTTTATAAAACCCATTTAAGGGGCTGGGTTTGTGGCTCAGTGGTTGAGCACTCACCTAGCATGTGTGGGGCCCTGGGTTCCATCCTCAGCACCACATAAAAATAAATTAATAAATAAAATAAAAGATTCATTTACAACTAAAAAGAGTTAATAAATAAATAGATAAAACCCATTTAAGGGGCTGGGGTTGTGGCTCAGTGGTAGAGTACTTGCCTAGCACGTGTGAGGCCCTGGGTTTGATTCTCAGCACCATATATAAATGAATAAATAAAATAATGGTCCATCAACAACTAAACAAATATATTTTATAAAAAAAAAACATTTAATATTTTAAGTTGTCCAGGTGTCTTTTCAGTTGTTGGGTAACCATAGCCTAAGATTGGGGTCCATAAACTTTTTCTGTAAAGGGCCAAATAGTAAATATTTAGGGCTTCGTAGGTCAGGTAGTCTCTATTTTAACTACTCAATTCTACTATTTAGCATAAGAGCAGCAATAGACATTGTTTAAATAAATTGACATTGCTATATTTCAATAAACTTAATAGATAAAAACAACTGGAAGGCCAGATTTGGCCTATGGTCCATCCTTAATTTGTTGACCCCTCACCTAAGAGACAAGAAAAAATTCAACTGACCATTTCAATTTTGATAATAAGCTGTAAATATTAGAGAGATGAAGAAGGTCAGTCATCCAATCTGATAAGATGGGAACTCAGCTGCCCAAACCATTGTCCCCTCTGTTTTCAACCATCCTAGTGTTCTTAAGGTCTTTATTTTGTTTCCCTGCTTTTCTCCACTTTACTAGCATGCCATAGGAATGATTATGAGAAAGAAATAAAGTTGTTTGGTGGGGGCATAAATTAGGGTGCCTGGGATGCTTGCAGATAGTTTGATTTGGCACAACTTACCTTATGGACATTGGTGTGAATCATTCCAAGGTTTGATTTTCATCATCTACCAAAGAACAGCATGTTACCTAACTGAGACAAAATGGATAGATGTTCCCTCAACCACCATTGGGCACAGAGGACAGACACTAGCATATACTGAGTGTGGGAAGCCGTTCTCGCACGTGATTGGGCACCTCCCTGACTGGGTGTGAGGCGTTCTGGCCAAGCTGTGTCAGAACTAATCCCCACCCTTTCTAGGTGCGAGAGCCCATCCATGTGGGGGTGTGACTGACCATTGACCCTGAGACCAATCACTGACCCTGACCTTGGAATGCTGTCCCCCTCGACCTTCACTGGATGGAATTTTCCCCTGAATTTCTTGTTCCCCAATAAAAGGCCATCCTCTGGCGTGCTCTCTCTCTCTCTCTCCTGCTAGTCTTATGTAAACCTCGCTGCCCCACCGGGTGGCTCGAGGCAGGAGCCAGAGGGGGAGCCGTCTCAGACTTGGTCAAAGAAAAAGGTAAATTGAGTTTATGTGTGTTTATTTTGATCTCACTAGTTAACTTCTATGCTTAGAACCTCTAGTATGAAGCTAGCGTGCTGGTCGCGCAGTTGAACTGAGTTCTTTTCTCTTTCTGCTATAAAGTCTAATTGTGGTGACTGTGTCCTTACTTAGGAAAATGCTCTTCTCTCTCAAGATCTCTCATTTTGAAGTCATTTTAGTGGCAAGGGCCAGAATTTAATCTTAAATGTCAAGTATACTTACAAATGTCAATTGCACATATAAATGTCAAGTGAACTATGTAGTTCCTCATATCCTCTCCTACCAAAGTGTAGAAGGCCCCATTCGGAAGATCCATGACTCAAGAATTCCGATTCTTAATGGAGTTTGTTCTTGTGCTGGAGGCAGAGTTATCTAGTTAGCTATTATATTCACTCTGCAGGTTCACGATGAAATTGGAACTGTTTTCAGAGTTGGAGTCAATGAACCACATACTTGTTTATAAGAAGTTACATAGATAGTGCAAGCCCTCTTGGCGAATTCTTTGAAAGAAAATAAGATCAACAGGAAAAATAATTTCAGAGGAAATTGCTTGCGTGTCCATTGGGCAGTATTTTGAAATGACCTTTGAATTACCTACTCACTCATGTGACTGGAGCACCTTTGCCTTGTCATCAGTAAATCCTTCCTGCTTGTCCAAGGGAAGGCATGTCCCCGATTTATATTTTCACGATTTGTGTTTTTCTGGAAATGGATTCTTTTTTTCCAAACTCATTTTTTATGGGTTCTTAATAAACATGCAGGGGTTCTGTAATATGTTCCAAGTTTCCTGCACGTGCTTGCATTTTTTCTTTTCTCCATTTAGTAAACATTTATAGAGAGTCCTGTGGTTGGTGTTGGATATATAAACAGCAGTGAACTCAGAGAGCTTGCATTCCAGTGAAGGAGGCAGATCTTAAATAATTGATCACCTTAGTAAATAAATAATTACAAACCATGGTAAATGCTGTGAAGGAAAAGTACATCGTGCTCTCAGAGTTTGCAGTAGGCAGAAATGACCTGGTGTGGGAGGGGGAAGACATTTCTGAGGAAGTGATTGTTTGGGCTAAGACTAGAAAAATGAGTAGAGGTTCACTAGACAAAGAGTGAGAGTCAGAAGGTGCTAGGGCGAGAAAAGTCTAGATTCAAAGATGGGAAAGTAAAAATAGACCTGGGGAGTGAGCAAGAGAGAGAGACTCATTTACTCATCAAATAATTGGGGAGACTTCTGTGTAAAAGGTACTCCTCTACATACCAGGGATATAATAATGAAAAAAAAAATTCCCTGTCCTCATGGAGCTTATTTTCCACTTGGTGAGAGAGACTATAAATGCATAAGCAGATATTAATTTGATTTCTTACCATAATAAGTGCTCTGAAGAGAATGAGCCTGGGTGGTCTGTGAGGACCTGTCTCGGGAGATGCCATATGAATAAATATTGAGTGATGTGAAGGAACCAGTCAGGTACAGACCTGTGGGAGAAGAATCTAGACAATGAGATCAGCCTGTAAGAACATGCCTAGTGTGTTTGTTAGATTGTATTTTATTTCATGTTTCTAAACAAACTCAAAAGGCATATATTAGATAACTTATGCTAAATTCATGGTGTATATATGTCAGGGCAGGATGGAAACTCAAGTATATCTCTGCCTTCCCTCTCCCCACTAGACAATAGTGCCTCATTAGAAAGTATTAAACCATGTCCACAAGAACAAGTTGTTAAATCATTTTAGTCAAAATGTCAAATCTGAGAGTGGACATAATCCTTAGTATGTGGCCTGGATAGACCCCAAGGTAACGCTGGTAAAGCCCTTCTAAGCTTGTTCTGCTTGAGAAGACTCCTTTGGAACCTGATATGAAGAGGACCCCTGAATAGCATATAGTCTGTTGGTATGTTTAGAAATCATTGGTTAACACAGAGAAAATTCCAGACTAATAAGAGACTTGGGTTCTGTGTTCTTCCTTCCATTCAATTAGTTATACAAACTTAGGCAAGTTACAACCTCTTTCAGTTACAGTTTCTTCATCTGTAAAATGAGAATGTTAACATGATCTTTCTTGTCTACCTCTCAAGAGCTTTTACTGTCCAATTAAAATGTTGTCTCTACCTTCAAAATATGCCCTGAATCCAGCTATTTCTCACCGTCTTCTCTACTACTACTATGGTTCAGCCATCAACCTTTCTTTACTGAATTATTGCAACAGCAGCCCAACTGATCTCTGTGTTCTACCTTTGCCGTGCCACCCCCAAGCTCTATTTTGAATGGAGCAACCACAGTGATCTACTAAAAGTCAGATCTTAGTGGAACTTACTGATCTGTTTCAGGTCTTTCAATGGTTCATTTATGCATTTGAAATTAAAGCCAGAGTCCCAATATTGCCTACAAGTCTCCCTGTGATGTGACTGCCACATTACCCCTCTGACCTCATTTTCTCCAATGCCTTTCATTCACTCTGCTCCAGCCTCACGAATTTCCTTGGTATTCCTCAAGCGCACTCTGCACCATCTCACCTTAGAGACTCTGCTTTCTTGCCTCTGCAGGGAATACCTGTCATGTACAGATCAACATTGCTAACACCCAGACTTCCTTCAAGTCTCTGCTTAAATGTGACCTCAATGAAGTGTATGGTGGCCATTATATTTAAAATGGCATTCTATTTAGAATTGAAAGGTGAGTGACTCACCCGAGACAGAGATTTAACCAACAGATTTTATTGGAGGCAGGGCTGCCCTAAGGAGAGGCAGAGAGCAGAGAGAAGAGGAGGAGAGCAGAAAGAGGAGAGAAAGAAGAGGAAGAGGGGAAGAGGGCAGAGAGTGTGAGCTTGCAAGCTTGGGCTTAAGAAGGGTTGCGTAGGGGACGTGGCAGGTGCTGTTTCGCAGGGTGACTCTGGAACAGCAAGCGGTCACTTTGTCCACTGGGGATTGGTGGAGGAAACCTTTTAATTTGGCGCTCTTGCTCTTCGGCGTGGCGCCCTTCGGAGAGGAGGGGAAGGGGTAAGGGATTCTGTGATGTTCTCGTGAGATGGAAACTTAACTTCAGTGGGGAGTCTCCCACAACCCAACACTCCTCCCTTTTGTTTTTGTGTTGGGAGCAGGGTGACGAGATCCTCTGGCTTTTTCCTGCTGGAGGGGGATGACAAGTGTGAAGGAAGGGAGGGATGGTCAGGGTGCGGGGACAAGAGAAGCATAGCTGTGAAGGCCAGGGCGCTGAAGATGTGAATTTCCTCGGGGCTGAAATCGATGGAAGTTCCTGGAAGCCATAGGTCATGGATAGTCTCCATCCAGTCCTTGTCCCTGCAGATGGGGGAGTCAGCCAGCTGTCCTGTCGGAGGGCCTCCATGAACTCCATGAACCAGCTGTGCTCCATGTGAGCCTAAGAACACCAAAGGTACCCGAGGCAAGGAGAAGAGGGAGGAGGAGACACCACATTAGCTTCTGGCTGGAGGTCCAGTGAGAGGGACTGGCTGAGAAAAGACCAGCGGCCAGGAGGAGGCACACGAGAGCGAATGGGCCTAGAAACCCTGGGTGACAGGCTAGTGACGTTCCCAGTCGTGTTTCCGCCGTCGGTGAGGCCTTCACTGTCCTCCGAGGGAGCAAGTAGCTGGAAATCCCTGAGGAGAGGCTGGCTAAAGGTCTGGTTAGACATGTTGCCTGCGCGGTTCTGCAGGAGCTTATGATGCGTGGGAGAAAGGCCCCAAACAAGAAATCCCAGGGAGAGGGCCATCTGGGGTGTCTGAGGAAGCAGACGGAGTAGGAGTGAGGAGGTGGGTGCCAGGAGGGTGGCGAGGAGCAGGGGGGAACGAGAGTGAGGCCTGCTGTTGTGAGGGTTTCTCGGGTTGAGGAAGGTCCTCCTCGGGAAGGGGAAGGAACCCTCAGGCGTGAGAGGTGGAGAGTGCGGGGAGGGGTTTGGGGGAACATATGGTGGAATCCATGAATGAGGTGGCAGAAAGAGAGGAGGGTTTATAAACCAAAAGGTCATGCTTTGGGTTGCAAGAGGTACAGAGAGACGGATTTGAGCGAAGGAGGAAGAAAGCCTGAATGTATAAAATCTCTGCCTGTTGTAGGGACAAACGAGGCAAAGCACCAAAGATAGTAGGAAACACTTTTATGTGGCTGCAGCCAGGTTCAGAGGGCACAGCTTTTGCTGTAATCAATCAATCCCCTGAATCCCGAGTTCAGGGAGTTTCAGAGTTTTATACTCAGCATGTAAGGGGGGGTGGGGAGGGCTCAGAATTTCACAGTCTGCAGAAGTTCACATAAAAGCAGCTTTTTCTTTCACTGTTCTGGGCAAGTTAACCCTTCAAGGACAGCACCTGACTGAGAAGGGGAGAGCTTCTTCTCCCCTTTCTTTCCTCCCCCTGCCAGCTGTTACCATGGAGCCCATTTGTAACTTATCTTAAAAATGTAGACATCTCTGTGAAGCCCAGCTCAAGGCCAGAGGCCTTGTTTGCACATTTCTTCAAAGTACTGTACTGGATACATTTGTGAAAAACTAGTAAGGGGGTTCCAGCACCTGGAGTGTTGGTGTCTTCCCTGCCAGTGGCCAAGTAAACAGGGAGACACGAAAATAGGAAGTTTATCTACATTGGACTCTTTTGCAGAGACTCCTTTGCTGACAGTTCTAAAATCAGTCTGGGTAAAGATTTCTGGAGAGGCCCTTTCAGTGGAGAAAGGGGTGCCACTTCATGCCCATTTTTTCGATGGCACACAATAATTGTAGAGATCCCACAAAATGGCGGGGTCTAAGGACCCATATAGGGGGGCCGATGGTTTTGGTCAATCTTGGGATTGATCTCCGTGGGGTTAGGCTGAGGGTGTCCAGATTGCGGAGGAGGCATTTGAGAGGGGAGTGGGCCGGCAGGGAGGAGGCCCCGCTTGCTCATGGGGCTCTGAGGAAGGGTGTGATATGTTGACTGGAGGGGCATCCCACTCGAGCCAAATATCAGAAGGAGACCTCAGGCCGAGGATATGGTCGTCACCGAAATCCTATGGTGAGGGGCCCTCCCAGAGGGCCCTGGGAGCTCTGGGTCACCGGGTGCCAGGGTTTTGGACCCAGAGAAGGAAAGAGGAGACCCACGCTCGAGGAGGGGAGGGGGTTTGCCAGTTCTCAAGCCAGCCGAGGCTTGTTGGAAGGGGAAGACTCCAAGAGGAACACCGTGACTGTGAAGGGGTGTATTCTCCCCCCACACACACCAGACACCACAGGGGGCTGCGGATTATCAATGGCCAGTTCCCTGTTACTGCGCTTCTGCGGGTTTAGGAATCCAGAGGGGGGACTCACCAATTCACAGGCGGATGGTGGATGTGAAGCAGGCAATTGAGAAGATGGGCACAGGTTGGTCTCTGCTCAGTTGGTGATCTCAGGTGGTGATCTCCAGCGGGATGGGAGTCCTGCTTAAAAGCAGGGGAGTCTCATCTGGGTCAGAGCACCAATGAAAGGTGAGTGACTCACCCAAGACAGAGATTCAACCAAGAGATTTTATTGGGGGGCTGCCTGAAGGAGAGGCAGAGAGCAGAGAGAGAAGAGGAGGAGGGCAGAAAGAGAGAAAGGGTAGAGAGAGGAGAGAAAGAAGAGGAGGAGGACAGAGAGAGAGAAAAGAGAGAAGAGACCTTGTGCTTATAAGCTTTGGCTCAAAAAGGGTTGCATAGGGGATGTGGCGGGTGCTGATTGGCAAGATGACTCTGGAACAGTGAGCAGACACTGTGTCCTGTGGGGATTGGTCGAGGAAACCTTTGAATTTGATGCTCTTGGCTTGGCACCCTTTGGAGAGGAGGGGGAGGGGTAAGGGATCCATGATGTTCTCCGAGAAGGGGGAGTCTCCCACACACCCAACAAAAATGGCCCTTCCCCACATTTTAGACCCCCTTACCATGATGCACTTTTTTCTTTTCTGTTCCATAGCATTATTGAACATAATGCATAGTTTACTTATTTATAGGGTAAACATAAATGTTTTGCCTCAACTGGGACTTTTTCAGAGAGGTTTCATTAAATTGCTTAGGCTTCACTAAGTTGCTGAGGCTGGCCTCAAACTTGTGATCCTCTTGCTTCAGCCTTCTGACTACAGGTATATGCCACTGCACCCAGCCCTCAACTGGGACATTTTTGAGAGTGAGAGTGTGTGCTATTAAATTATACCACGACAGTAAGTATAAACTGGGACTTTGTAATTCATGATATTTAAAAGAAAAAAGAACATGTCTTCCCTTGCTGGGTTTCACAGAGATAGGAATCTTTGAATGCTTTGCCATTTACTTATCTTATGAGCTAATGACAGTGCCTGACATATAGTAGATTATCAATAAATATTTTTTTGAGTAAGCAAATGGATTATAGGTAAGAAAGATGTTCATGAGATATAAAGTAGTGTAGATCTTAGTTAATTTATTAATTTTAGTTAATAATTATTCATTTTTCTCAGCCTATCTAAATGTGTTTATTGATATACATGATATGAAAATATCTATATATTCCTATCCATGTGTAAAATATTTAATATAAGCAAATTCTCCCAACTTTATACTTTTTATTCCCTAGGATAAAAGGGAAGATTGCTCTATAATTTATATATACTTTAAAATACTAAAGACTAATTTGAAAGATGAATATCATGTAGGGAAAATTATTTCAAGACAGTTGAAAGGGGACATTTATTAAAAATAGACCTTCTTCTCCTCCAGAGCACACATCTTTCTCCTGAGGGCTTTACTGAGAGTCACCTCAAGGAGTTGTTGGTGTAACTTGACTGAAAATTAATATAGTGCATGTATAAGGCTGAGGAGCGGAACCAAGGCAACCTCCTGTCCTATGAGAAAGAAGGCTCTGGAGGCCGAGGCAGGGGGATCGAGAGTTCAAAGCCAGCCTCAGCAACTTAGCAAGGCCCTAAGCAACTGAGGAAGACCCTGTCTCTAAATAAAATACAAAATAGGGCTGGGGATGTGGCTCAGTGGTTAAGATGCCCTGGGTTCAATCCCTGGTACCAAATAGGAATAATAAATAACAACACTAATAATAATAGTCTACCTTCTCTTTTATTTTTTTAAACTATGTGTTAACTGAGGAATGGATAGGAGGCATAGATGAAATAGAGTGAAGGATGGGCAACACGGACCAGGTGATGGTGTGGTAAGGGGACGCTCAGTTGGAAGAGTTAAATTAATGATTAAAATATGACTTAAACTTTGTTGGGCTATGCAAAGTACTTGACAAAAGTTGGAAATAGCCATTCCTGTATTTTTACAATGACAGGCACTACTCTATTTGCTCTATATATTGACCTTTTCTTAAATAAATTGCTGGCAGAATCCAAAATACAATGTACTCTTTTTCAAAATTAATGAATGAATTGAATCCAAATGTAATATAGTGTGAATTCTACTTTGCTTATTCTATAGTCTTGAAAATTCTTAAATAAAGAGTGTGCACTTTTTTTTTTACAAAGTCAAAGCAAAATCATGCTTCCTTTTTAGTTGATATCAATGAGGAGGATTAAATAAGAGTCTTTGCTTTTATCTGAATTTTAGAACAATAAAGCCTCACTGGCCTTGATTTTGTGAGCCTCCATCTTCCTCTGCACTTTGGTCAATAAAGGTTTGGTTGAGAAGGTTTTTCCTACATCCCATCACCACAGCGTCTGAAATACCTTTTCTATTCCTTGTGTTTGCTCATATTCCAAGGATGTGTCATAGACAGAAAAGCTCATTGGGTTTAGATGGATCACAAGAAAAGAAAACACTTAATCTCTTCAGGCATTTAATGAATCATAGGAGAGATTGATAGGCAAAGAGTTAAAACCTTTTCAATTCTAGTAATATAACAGAAAGGAAAGAGAACAGCTACTTTCCACCTTTTTAGACCAGGGCTTGACTGCTTTTCAAAGATTTTTAGCTTTCCTCTTCAAATTCATGTTTACCTTTTGTGGCTTTTATCACTCAGGCCTGCAAAGTTGACTATCTAGTTCAAATATCAAAAGGTGCTGAACTAAAGAAAAAACAAAACAACAATAACAACAAAAAAATCCTGAGTAGAGTTAGACATGTAGTTGGGAATCAATATGTATTAATTTACTGAGAGATGGTTGATAAGTTCTGTAAGCATATTCAACTGCTAATTCACCTCTATTGTCTGATGTCAGGCACCCTTCTAAGATGTAAACAGCTAAAGAGGAAATATAGATGTGTGAAGTTCACAGCCACAGTTTCACATATGCAAAACCATATCTTTGTTTTTCTGTCAGTGGATTCATTTTCTTTTCAAATGCTTAGTCTACCTTATAGCAATGCAAAATAACAACCACCACAACAATCAAAATGGTAATAAAAACCTTAGTTTAGCTGCTTCCAAGTAAACTTCAATTCAAATCTGTGATGTTTTAGACAATACCAGTTAACCAGTTAAGTTCCATCATCCCAGATGTGGAACGTGTATAAAAAAAAAAAGAGCAACAAATATACTACTCATGGTAAATTTTGAAATAAATATTATGTTTTTAGAGTTCTATGGTTTTGAGAAAAGTAGTAGGTGATTATTAGACCATTTAAAAATATATATTTGCAAATTATGTGAAAATCTATACAAAGCCTATATAAGCTCTAGACTATGACTTCCAACCTATTTTCTTTGAAATATTCACAGAATTTAAACTTGGGGCTTAATGGGTTAATAATTTATCCACATTCAGTTTAAAAACATTGTTATGGTTTGGATATGAGGTGTCTCCCAAAGCTCCTGTGTCAATGCAGGCATGTTCAGAAGTAAAGAGATTGGACTGTGAGAGCTATAACCTAGTCAGTTCATCCTGGCTTGAATGAACTAACTGGGTGATAACTGTAGGGAGATGGGGCGTGGCTAGAGGAGGTGTATCACTGGGGACATGTCCTGGAAGGGTGCAGCTTCCCTGCAACCCCTTCCTCTTCCAAACTCTCTACTTCCTGGTTGCCATGAGCTGAGCATCTTTCTTCCATGGTACCCTTTGGCCATGATGCTCTGCCTCATCTTGGGCTCAGAGAAATGGAACCAACCAATCATAAACTGAACCTCTGAAACTATGAGCTAAAATAAGCTTTTCCTTCTCTAAATTGTTCTTGTCCAATATTTTGGTCATAGCAATATAGAGCTGACTAATACAAACATTGTCACGTTCTCTCTCTCTCCTCTATCTCTTTGCAGTTCTTTTAAGTGATAATGTTGAGACTTGCTCATGCAGCTGTTATATGGTATTTTTGAGAGGACAGTTTCCAAATCTCTTTTCCTGTTTCTCATCTGTCTTGTTTCTCCTATTTCTTGATCTTCTCTGATGAATCCATTAAGAAGGCCTTTTAAAAATGTTATTAGTGCCATATAACAGTGGGGTTCATTTTGACATATTCATAAATACATATAATATAATTTGATCCATTTTAATTCCCCTTCTCCCTCCCCTTATCTAGCCTCCCCCTGATTCCCTATTGGGAAGGCTTTTGCCTGAAGGTAACAGCTAACAGTGCCTTAAAACACAAGAATATTTATTATTTAGTAATAAGAAAATCGCGACACAGGTGGCCTTGAGGTTGGTTTGGCAGTTCAATGGCCCAGACATTTCACTATCTTTCTGTTCTACCATCCTCTGCATGTAGGTTTTTCAATTTTGTGCTGCTTGTCTCATAGTCACAAAATGGCTACATATGGCTTGCACAATATAATCTCTCCAAGGCAGAAATAAGAAGGAAGAAACCCCATCAATAGCTCTCCTCTTGTATACACTTTTTTTGTAAGGGAATCAAGAGGACCTCAAAAACTTTCAGGTAGGTCTTCTTGGAATGTGCTGAGTCACAGGCCACCGGTTTTTGTGAATGAGTTGGGGAATGCAATGTTTTGGGTTGTATTGGGAGACAGACAAGTATATAGAGTTGAGAATGGTGTCTCAAGTGGCCAGTCTTCAGTTTCTGCTCTGATTACTCTGGTTCTTGATACATGAAATGCACAGTACTCTCTGAATCTGTGGCCAAATGCTCTGTGGGAGAATGATTTGGCTTTATTGCTGTGAATTTTTTGATATTGGAGGGAACCCTCTGAGCAGAGAAAATACTATTTGAAGTTACATAATTTTAAATTAATTTATCAAAACTGCAAACTAAAAAGTGGTTTTATACTGGCCTTTAAATTCAATTTAATAATCAGTTTGTTCCATAAATCTAGCATATTTTGTCAATCACTTGCAAGGCAGCTTTTGATTAATGTTAGATCAAATCAAGCTGAACAGACTAAATTCTGCTTAATTAAATGAATTCCTATTTGTAAACTTAGATTCTTCAATTCTCTTCAGCATTTCAAAGTACATTTTTAAGTCTAATTTACCCAATCTTCTTTTTAAGCACTTCAAGGACCTGGCCAGGCAAACTTAGGATCCCAACAAGCAAAACCTTATTAATTGCTTGAAAAACTTTCATACATTTTAGTAACTTAAACTTATAAATATAAGAAACTTCAAGTTGATTTAAACATTCTGGTGTATTTACAAATAGAAATATAGTCAATGTGTTGCATCCTTTAATGAAAAATCAAAATTAATGAAATGTTTTAAAATGGAATTTGTTCTATTTAAACTGTGTTTCTAAAATATGCAGCATTCTCTTATACATCACAAGCATATTGAATACCAACTGCAGCAGATTTTTTTAAACTTCACATACTGGTATTAATACAATGGGTTTGCTTCACTTCATTTTGCTATATTTTGTTACAAATCTCCCTAAGATTTTAAGGACATTTAGTCCAAAAGCAGTGGTGCATGGCCTCAGGCCAGGCACTACTGTTGTTACAAGTGAACTGAGCTCACTTTACAAGCCAGAAATTTGAGGGTGGAATGTGGTAGCAGAAGCAACAGTAATCTAACAGTGGGATATTGTATTTGTGTACAGATGTAAAAAGTGGGATCCCTCCCCACCCCTATTACTATGGTAACAGGAAACTAGGTTCATACCCTTCAGCTGGCATTGTTTTCTTGTAAGTTCGAGTTGCACCTTTACATCATTTTTCCATCATCATTATTTAATTTGGATACGTGGAAATCTTGAAAGCACCAGTGCTTCAATTTCACAGCTAACTTCCTTGAATTAATTTTACTACCTGAGTGAATTCAAGAGTCCATTTGTATTTCCTCTTCTAGGCTACCATTCTTATAAATAGACTAATGATATCTATTTGAACTCTGCATGCCTCTTATATTGTTGTCTCTGTGATCACAATCAGTAAAGGCAATTTTCACTCTGGCCCATGGTCAGTGTGCAAGTATATTTTCACCTTTTTCAGGAGAGAGTGTCTTGGGTGGTGGAGTGGGTGGAGCTGTTTTTACTACTGAATCCTTTGTCACTTGTCATTTCATCATAGCCATGGGACAATAAGCATGCCTGGTAACTCTCTCTGCCAACTTTTATGCCCCCTGGGTACTGATGGCAAATCTAGTACTATAAAAGTTGCAAGAGTATTCATAAACCCTCCAAGACTTGCTTTTCTCTCTCAACTCATCCTTAATTCTGTGGAGAGTGATGACAAATATTTGCCTTTCCTCTCTAACACAGCACTGAAGACAACATTTAGCTTAGAGGTGTTCCAGCTATTATATCAAGGCCTGCTTTGAAGGGAAAGTAATAGAAATTCTTCGATCCTCTTGTAAGGTACCATGGCTGGCCAAATAATGATTTGGATCTTGAACTAAGTCCTTTTCCTCTCTCCCCTCATTAATGTATTTTTATTGTATTATTTCTAGGCAATGAAATTTTGGTCTTTTCATACAGCAATGAAAATAGGCATGTCTATTAACAGTATAGATGAATTTACCCACATTAGGCAAAAGAAACAAAACACAAATGTATTAATATAAGCTTCAACAAGTGTAAGTAAGCTATATTGTTTAGGAATGCATGCAGAAATGGCAAAACTATTTTTTTAAAATAGAAAGTGGCACCCTCTTTCTCCACAGAAAAGACTTAACTGGGCTTCTCCAGAAATCTTCACCATGGCTGATTTTAGGATTGTCAGCACAAAAGTCTCTACAAAAGAGTTCAATGTAGATAAACGTCCTATTTTCATGTTGCCCTATCTTACTTGGCCACTGGCCAGGAAGAAATCAGCACTCCAGGTGCTGGACACCCCCTTGCTAGTTTTTCACAAAAGTATCCAGTATAGTAGTTTGTAGAAATGTGCAAACAAGGCCTCTGGCCTTGAGCTGGGCTTCACAGAGATGTCTGCATTTTTAAGATTAGAGAACTTACCAATTGGGCTCCATGGTAACAGCTGGCAGGGGGAGGAAAGAAAGGGGAGAAGAAGTTCTCCCCTTCTCAGGTGTTGTCCTTGAAAGGTTAACTTGCCCAAAACAGTGAAAGAAAAAGCTGCTTTTATGTGAACTTCTGCAGACTGTGAACTTCTGAGCCCCTCCCCTTACATGCTGGGTATAAAATTCTGAAACTCCCTGGACTCGGGGTCCAGGGGATTGATTGATTACAGCAAAAGCTGTGCCCTCTGAACCTGGCTGCAGCTAAATAAAACTGTTTCCTGCTATTTTTGGTGTCTTTCCTTGTCTGTCCCTACAACAGAAATAGTGGCAAACCTCATGGTTACTTCTGGGCAGGGGAAGAAGTTTTCATGGGGTATAGATGTTGGGGGTGGTGCTAGTCAGCTTTCCATTACTGTGACAAAATAACTGAGATAATCAAGTTAGAAGGAGAAAAGTCGTATTCTGGCTCATGATCTCAGAGGTTTCTGTCCATGATAGTGTGACCCCACTGTCTTTTGGCCTATGGCAAGGCAGAACATGATGGTGGGGAGCACGAGGTGAAAGAAGCAAGAAAGCTTCTGGGTGAACATCTTTGTGGTCTGCTTCTTAGCATTTGGATTCTTTTTTTGCCATTATTTCTCTTTAGGTATCCTTGAGACATATTACGCCCCATCCTTCCCTATAGCCAGAAAGGTCCTGAATGTGCCTCACTTCTGCTTCTGGAGCACTGGAATGTGACAGCAGCTCTCTGGGTGCTCTGTTTCTATCTCTTGGGTTACCTTTAGATGTGTTCCTCACAGAAGACACCAGGGAGGGAATATGGCACTGAGGCCAGTGGCTTCTCTAAAGGTGGTTGATTCCTGTTATTTCTTGAGCTCACCATTTAAATGCCACATCATTGAGGCAGCCTTCCATAACCCTTCAGGCCTGGCCAAGCCCCCCTACTATAGACTCCCGAAGTAATCTTGAGTTTTCTTTTAACCCACACCTCACTTAATATTTTGGTTTAATTTTTGTTCTAACTAGCATACTTTGATTTCTTAGGGTACTGGGAACTTTCCCCTTGCATCATAGCTTTCTCTCCAGTGTCTAATGCTATATTTGACACTGATCATTTGCTCAGTCAATATTAAATATGGCAATAATAGTTTCTAAATTATTCTAGTTAGTGAAATGCAGTAAGCTCCTGTGCTGTGGCATCTTTTGAATTCTTGAGTGTGGGCAGTGGGCCTTCTGGGTAACAAAATGGATTCTTAGACTCACTGAACAGCTTGAATTTTCACTGAGTTTTTCAAAGGTCATTGGATTTAAGTGAAAGTCAAGGACTTAAGAGGTAAGCACATGTCTTAGCATATATAAAATGTGACATGTTCCGTTTCCAAGGAGGACTTTTTCCAATTGCCATCAATCAAAAGCACAGTGTTATCTTCAGAGTTTAGCTAAGTAGGTGGAATGGAGGGATTTTACTGATGTGTTCAAACTTGTTAGTCAAGAAAGACATTTATAAACTATAAATGGGAATTGAGATGAATCTAAGGCTTCCTTTCATTTTGCAAATCAGGTGAGTCTTCCTGGACTTATTTTCTTCCTGGCATTCTTTAATATGATGCATTTGAACAGACTAAAGATGAAACAGAGTTTTTTTTTTTTTTTTCATGTCTTTTGACCCTGAGCCATTTATATGATGGAGGCTTTTAAAACATGAATATTTTTGGCTCTAACAACTACACCTTTGAAATGGCATGAAGCACGATGTTTAGAACTGCAAATATCACTAGCATTTCTAAAGTGCAAATAATGTTTAATAGCATGGCAGCAAATTTATTGTCTCTGCATGAACATAGGTATTGCTTCGAAGTTTATGGTATTTAAGAGTTAAATAAATCAGTAGAAAACTCACAGTACATACTAGTCTATATAACCAGAGGTAGGTATAGTAATTAGGAGGAATGTGAAAACTCTTTTAATGCTTCAATAAATATGCCAAATATCTATGGCAGCCTGCTGTTCTCTGAGCCCAGATTGCTGCTTTGTAGGTAGGTATCAATCTTGCCTACTTGCTGTGTTCAACCTTTCTGAATCTGTGATCAGGATCCATCTGTTCGTCTGTATTTATTAGTGTATTTTCTTATGCCATAAATCCTTCAAAAATGTTCAAGCAGTGTCATGATACCTGCTGGGTTATATTAGTCAGGCACAATAACAGTGTAATGGTCTTTAAATGAAGAAAACAGAAAGTAAATTATGCAAAACAAAAGTTGTCCACTTCTGCCAAGGCCAGGGCTGCCTAGGAAGTAAACATTGATGCTCCTGACAGATTGGTCAGAAGGGCTGGTAATTATGAAAGATGGCCACGTCTTGTGGGTAGCAGGTCAACCCTGACACAGAATGTGTGTGTGTATGTGTGTGTGTGTGTGTGTGTGTGTGTGTGTGTGTCTTCATGAAGCATATCTGAGTCTTCCATACTGATGATATGCTTGCTAAATGTCCAGCCATAGAAAATGAAGTGGGGAAGGAAATGGTTGCTGGTAAGCAATGCCGTAGACACAAACATCCACGGACTACCACTCTCTGTACTGAGGGAAGAATCTGGTAATTCCTTAAAGATGGAAAAAAAGAGCTTTTAAAATTTGGACAGATTATAACTTGAAAAATGTGATACTCTATCATCCACTGTATTTTTCCATTTCTCATTCTATTATTTCTCTACATTTTTTGTTTCTCCTACAGGCTATTTTTTCATGTTTTTATGTATTCTCTGAGAACAGAATATTGGAAAACATTTTTTTTGCTGTAAAAGTGAGTTGAATATCTCCTTGAGGCTGGTTGTCCAAGAGGCAAGCATTTCCAGCAATATGATCTCATTTAAGACAGCATAGAACATTAGGCCTGGAAGGGACTGTTCTCTCTTTTTATAGATTAATTTTGTACATTTATTATTTTTTGAGTGCTTATAGACAAACAAGTTACATGCCTTGGTCCACTTTCTGCTGCTCTGACAGAATGCTGCAGACTGGGTAAGTTATGAGCAAAGACATTTATTTGAGTAATGGTTCTGGAGGACAGGATGTCCAAGAACATGACTCTGGCATCTGGTGAGGGCCTTTGTGCTGTGTCATAGCATGGCAGACGAGCATCTTGTAGTAAGAGCATTCGAGAGACAGAGAGCAAATAAGGCCAAATTGGTTATCTGTTTAGGAACCTACTCCCTGGATAACTAATCCACTACTGAAATAATCACCCAATCACCTCTTAAAGGTTCCACCTCTTAATATTATTACAATGAATTAAATATCAACATGAGATTTGGAGGGGACATTCAAACCATAGCACTAATGCATGATAAGTTTAATTATTTTGACAAGTTAACAAAAATCAAGATCATATTTACCTTTTTATTTTGTATATACAATATGAACTTCCATGTTACTAAATATCAGTATTTTTTATTTGTTTCAACATTTTTATTTGCTCTATGCATTTAGTCATTGTTGTAATTGTTAGTTTATAATGTGTGTTTGAATTGATCTTATGTGTAACAGTTGCTTACTTTATCTTCTCACATCTCTGGCCTTCTGTGATCATTTTCCTTTTACCTAAAGTTCACTGTTCACTAGTCACTTTAGTGAAGTTTCATATATGTGCATACACCCACATATAAGAGGTTTATTCTTTCTCCTATTTTGCAAAAGAGCATTCATGCTTTTTATTCATATTCAATAATTCATTTGTTTCTTTTATCCAACAATTTTTTGGTGTGTGCCTGCTTTGGACGAAATATAGTTTTATTGTCTGGAGAAACAATGATGAACAAAAATTACTGTGGTTATTTTCCTCATGGAGCTTGGGGTCTAATGGAGGAGGCCAGTCAACATTAAGGAAACTATTACATAAACATATGAGTACAACCTCACAAGAGAGAATAACAAAGGATTTAATGTAAATCCAAAAGGTGGGACAGAAGTACCTGTCCAGGCAAGACCTCTTTACTTTGAGAAAAAGAAGTTCAAGTTGAAACTTAAAAACGAGGAAGAGTTTTCCATACAGAGAGAACACTAGTGCAAAGGCATGGAGGCAGGAAAGAGCTTGCCTTTTTAAAGACACAGAAGAAGGCATCTGTGAATATGTGTAGTAAAATCAGGAGTGTAGAACCTAAAAAACAATCTCAGAGAAGTAGAGAACAAAATGTTGTTTACCAAAGGCTTAGGTTGGAGAATGGGGAGATGTTGGTCAAAGGGTGCACAGTTTTAGTTAGGAGGAATAGGATTTGAGTTTCATTGCACTGCATGGTGATCATAGTTAAGCAATTTTGAAATATATATTATTATTGTCATCTATCCTAGCTGGCCACCTAATGCTGGGTTCACAAAATCTGACTATTCCAATAACTTTAGAAAACACAAAGAAAGCATGCAAACACACAGAAGTACCTTTACAAAATCCTTGATGGCTCTTGGACCTTAAAGGTCTGTGGAAAGAGAGAGCGCCATTGGAATTGTTTATTCTTATATAGGGGACACACAAGTAGAGGTTCCATGAAACATTCTATCTCACAAAGGGCAAAGGGTTAGGATTACAAAGGAACAAGTGAGTGTAACTCAATCCCAGTGGGTGATGCCTACTCCTGCAGCCATGCCTTGTTATCCAAACTGGGGTAATCCCCAAGTTACTAGGACCTGGTGTCCCGTTCCTCATGACTAAAACACTCAGGGTCACTCTAGGTGAACTGGGCTGCACGAAATAACCACACAAGAGATAGAGATACCTTTTTCTTTGGGGTCCTGTGATGGCTCCTCTGACCTTAAGGGTCCTCAGAAAGAGAGAGCGAGCATGCGCTGACCCCTTTTATTGAGGAGAAGCCATTCAAATGAGGCAAGGGGTCAGGTTTCAGGGGGTTGAGTCTAGCTTCGTGATGTCTGCTGTCAGCAGGTTGACTGAAATCAAGGAAGGCTACACCCAAAGGCAGAGCAAGAGAAGGGGACACACAAAGTGTTTCCATGGAACATTCTATCCCAAACAGGGCAAGAGGTAATGTCACAAAGAAACAGGTGAATGTAGCTCAATCCATGTGACAAGCCTACATCTGAAGACGCGTCCTCAAACTTCCGGGACTGGGGAAATGTCCAGGTCACTGCGAGATGTAGTAACGGTCAAAGCCTCTCCGCTCCAGGGCAGAAGACGGGAATCATTCAGAGTGGCTCCCCACAACCTGGCACTACCATGCCAGACTGAACACAATAATTGTTCAGAACCCCATGCATTAGGATTTAAAGGCATCTGCATCCAGGGCAGCTCCTGACAATTGCTCAAAGAGTAGTTTTTAAATTCTTACTACAAAAAAAAATTATGTAAGGAAAAGATGGATATGTTAATTGGTTTGATTGGACCTTTCTAAAATGTCTATGTAGATCAGTACTTCATATTATACCCTATAAATACATACAATTATTATTTGTCAATTGAAAATACAAATTAAAAGGATGGAGGGGGACTGAAACAAAGGTACAAATGTAAGAGAGGGCTAGATAGGTGGATAATTCAGTGCTATATACAAAAAGAGATGCCATTGAAAAAATTCAGGTGGATTATTGGCATGATCCAAATATATATACACACACACACACACACACAGACACATACACACATATATACGCACACACATTTTTTAAAGATTTAAATTACATTTATGAATTTATGTAAAAATTATGTAACTTACATGTAAGTTAGGGAAAATTATAATAAAAACAAATAATGAATATATCTGAATCTGCAAACCAATATGGGAACTAGAGGATGACCAACATTCTTTATTGTTTTGTTACCTGTGCATTTCTCCCCGATACCTTCCCTTTTCCCATGCCCACATTACTATTCTTAATTTTGTTTTTATCATGTCTTTGCTCTTCTTTGCCTTAGACCTACCATACATATAAAATCTTTAAATAATACATAGTTTTCTTTGCTTTTAAGATTCATAAAAATAACATAGTATATGCATAGTCTTGATGCTACTTGTTTATAAAAGTCAGCATTGTGTTTGTAGGATACTTCTATGTTGATGATTTAGCCAGAGCAATACATTTTCACTGCTGTATAAAAATTTGTTTTGGCGTATTTTACAACTTATGCACTATTTTGATGTTGGTAGATATTTGAGTTATTTTCAGATTGTTTTTGTGTTTTGTTTTCTTCTCCTTGTCTTTCGTCTTTTTTTTTTTTTTTTTTTTTTGCTTTGAACCTTCTTAGATATGTGTCTTTGTTAACATACTGATGCTATAGAGTTTTTCTGGCTGTCTAATTATGAATAGAATTGCTAGATCATAGTCTATGAACATGTTTAGCTGTATGAAATAATAATATCATATTATTTTCCATTTGCTACTTCTACCAGTGTTGTATTACTTTCTCTTATTTCACATCATTCCCAGTAATTGATTTTGGCAGACTTAAATTTGTCCTCATATTATTGGGATAAAAAGCTATCTAATTTCAACATTAATTTGCATTTTCATAGTTACTAAGGATACTGAGTGTCTTTTATGATTATTGGCCATGCTCACTCTTTTGTGGAATGTCTGTTCAGTTTTTACTCATTTAAAAAATTATTTATTTTTGATTTTTACAAAATCATTGATTTTATTATTATGTGTTTTGAATCCTAATGAAATATTTTTTCATTCTATGCTTTCTCTTTTCAATTTTCTTATTATGTCTATTTTGATGATAAGAAGTTATAAAGTTTAAGGCAGCTGAATTTTTCATTGTTGCCTTTATGGTTAGTGTGTTTGTGTGTGTGCATGTGTGCATATTTCAACAATTCCTCCCCTACTCTGAGGTCACAAAAATCATCTCCTATGCTTCCTACTGTAAGTTATAAAGCTTTGTCTTTTAAATATGGAATTTTTTTTCATATAAGAAACAAATTATTCTAACATTGCTTACTAGTAAATAGTCCATGCTTTTCCAATGATATCCAAGGCCATCTCTATCATTTCATATCAGTTTCTAGATGTACATGTATGTGGGGGGGTGTCATTTTATTTTTAGTTTTTCTAATACTTTGTATACTCCTGTGCCAGTAGAAAATGTTCTTATCTTCTATATTTTAATAATGAAAGTTAAGTCGTAGAGGGAAATTCCTTCACTTTCTTCTTGAATTTTTGTGTTTCATCTTTATTTTTTTCACAAAGATTTAAGACTTTGTCAAACTCGACAAAAAATATTCTTTGGGGATTTTGATTGAAATTTAATTGACTATACATCTTAATTTGCAGAGATTTTATGTCCTTATGATATTGTCTCTGCAAGTATGATGTCTCTCTTCATTTACTTAGTTATTTTCTCAAGATTTACTATAACATTTTATAATTATCTACTTAAAGGCCTGTACATCTTTTATTCAGTTTTTTTCTAAGGGAATTATTTATTTGACTTTTTCAAAAATTGCTTCATGCTATTGAGTATAAAAGATAATTGACTTTCATATTTATCTTTTGTTCAACTGTCTTTCCTGGGATCTTTTTTTCTTTTAAATAATTTTGAAGGTATTCAAACTGTATTCTTTGTAAATGACAACAGTAGAGTTTAATACCTTATACTACTTTTAATTTTTATTTTTTTCATTTGAATGTCTCAAAACTTTGAGTGTGTTGCTGAATATGTGAGTGATGATGGTCCCTTTTCTTGTTCCCATTTAAATAATGCTGAATATTATTTTAAATTGATAAATCACAATTGGATACATTTATGGGATACACTAATGTTTTGATAAAGGTATTAAGTATGGAATGATTAAATCAAATTGATTGGCATCTATTAACTCACTTCCTTACCATGTTTTTGTATTGAAAGATTTGAAGTTTACTCTTTTGAACAATTTAGAAGCATACATTGTTATTAACCATGGTCATCCTGCAATAGGTCTCAAAAAGTTATTCCTGCCTTGTAACTGAAGCTTTGTATCTTTTGATCACCATTTTTCCATTCTTTCTCCCTTTCCACCATCTGATAACCACCATTCTACATTCTATTTCTATGAGTTCAAATTTTTGAGAACCCACATATAAGTGAGATCATGCGTTATTTGTCTTCAATATAAATTGAAGACACTTATTTCACTTAATGAAATGTCCTGAAGGTTTATTTATATTGTTGCAAATGACAGAGTTTCTTATTTTTTCAAAGGCTTGATAGTATTCTATTGTGTATATATACATCATTGAAAATATGATTTTTCTCAGGTAAAGATATTTGCTTTTATTTTCAGTCACCTATTGTTTTCATGAATACGTGGTAAATTGAATAAAAATTCTTTCTTGTGCATCTATTGATGATAATATGGATTTCTCCATTAAACTATTCTATTCTTTACATAAGCTGCATTGAACATGACATATTATCTTTAAATAATAAAAGCAAAAGCACAAAGCTACAATGCTAAATTCTGTGTCTATGTTCATGAGAATAGCCTACAATTTTCGTTCGTTGAACTGTCTTCATTTGGTTTGTATATTACATAAAAGTTTATATTGGTAATACATAGACTGAAGTTCTGTCCACTGGGAAAAAATTGATAGTAATCATGTTCCTTTACATTTTGGTAAGATCTGTCTGTCAAACTGAGCCTGATGTTTTCTTGCTAAGAAGAGATTGAATTACTGATTTTTATCTCTTAGAAATTGAAATAATGATTCAGTTGCAAGTATTCTTTTTAAAATTGCAGTTATGATTTCTTCCTTGATCTATGAGTTTGAAAGTATATTTAAAAAGTTTTTTCAGTGGATCTCTTGATTACTGATTTTTAATTTAATTGAGCTATGGTCAGAGAATGCAGACGACATGACATTTGATTTCTCCCTTTTACTGCAATTGCTTATTTCTGTAAATATTCTAATCATAATTATTTTCTAATTCTAACATATGAAGCTTTTAGGGTGTTAAATCTTTAGTTTGCTGCTTTTGATGATGCTTACTTAGGTGTGCCTAATTTCTTGTGTGTTAAGTAATATTTCATTGAGCTCATGTCTAGTTGATCTTATCTGGTAATTCAGGGCCTATACTGGGAACAATTACCTCCAAAACAAAATTGAAATCTTTTTATATTGAAAATCAAGATGTGCTTCCTAATCTGGTCCTCTTAAGCTTCCTTCTAATGTATTGGCTTTTAAGGTATTATCCAGTTTAATCCTTCCACCCCACCATACTTTATGATGGGTTGAGGTTTAGTTTCTAGATTCTAGTATTGGTGTAGGTATTTGCCACCAGGGCAACTCAGAGATTCTCATCTACTTAAGGCCTGCTTCTGTCTAGATTTTGAATCTTTTCATTTCTTTTCTTTAGCTATCTTACCTTTTAAGTTTTGAGCCCCTGGGAAATATCCCCTGCTTTCTTTGAGCCCATAAATACATATTCAAACTAACATTTTTATACAAGGTATAGTAATACTACAGTGGGAAGGACTTTTAGAGTATCAAATTAGCCGGTTTTTCAGGATAAAAAGTGCAATTTATATAAAAATACCACTTCTGGTCTGGGGCTATAGTTCAGTTGGTAGAGTGCTTGCCTTGCATGCACTAGGTCCTGGGTTTAATATCTAGTACCACAAAAAAAGAAAGAAAGAAAGAGAGAGAGAGAGAGAGAAAGAAAGAAAGAAAGAAAGAAAGAAAGAAAGAAAGAAAGAAAGAAAAAATACCCCTTCTGCTGACAGGATAATAAATGGAACTTGGAGCAAGAATGCAGGTAGAATGGGGGCTTAGGTTGTGGCTCAGCTGTAGAGTGCTAGCCTAGTGTGTGAGGCCCTGGGTTCTATCCTCAGCACCACATAAAAATAAATAAATAAAAACAAAGGTATTGTGTTCATTTACAAATAAAATAAAATAAATAAATAAATATTTTTTAAAAAAAGAATGCAGGTAGAACAACACTAATGTTACTTCGTCGTGGCCTGTACTATGGATATGGTCATTCAGGAAGAGAAGGGAGAGAAAGAAGGCCCAGAACTAATCTCTAATCTCTGGAGTAAAACACACACACACAAGCAGACCCACACACATATACAAAACATACATAAATATATAACACGTATGCACATAAAATTTATTATATAACGATGTGAATAGTTATATAAAACTTAGTTATCATTTGAACTAATATTTAAGTGTACAGTTTAGTGACTATTATGGTTTAGATATGAGGTGTCCCCCCAAATCTCATGTATGAGACAATTCAAGACAGCTTAGAGGTGAAGTTATTGGGTTATGACAGCTTTTACCCAATCAGTGAATTAATTCCCTAATAGAGATAACTGAGTGGTAACTGAAGTCAAGTAGGGTGTGGCTGGAGGAGGTGGGTCATTGGGGATATGCCTTGGGGTATGTATTTTGTAGCTGGTGAGTAAAGTCTCTCTCTTTCTCTCTCTCTCTCTCTCTCTCTCTCTCTCTCTCTCTCTCTCTCTCTGTCTCTCTCTCTGCCTCCTGGTGTCCTGTCCCCAGCTGCTTTCCTCTACCACACTGTTCCGTCATGATGTTTTGTCTTACCTCAGCCTCAAGGAATGGAGCCGGCTGCCCATTGACTGAGACCTCTGAAACTGTGAGCCCCCAAATGAATATTTCTTCCTTAAAATTATTCAAATCAGGTCTTTTAGTCAAGCAGCAACAAAGCTGACTATAATAGTGACACAGTTCATTTACATTTGTGGTGCCACCATCAACACCATATTCATCTCCAGAACTTTTTCATTCTCCCAAACTGGAACTCTTTACCCATGAAACATTAACTTTTCACCCTCGCACTGCTGCCACATCCTAAGCCCCTGATAATCACCAATCTACTTTCTATCTTTATGAATTTGACTACTTAAATATCTCATATAAGTAGAATCACACCATATTTTTCCTTTTGTGTCAACATTTTTTAGCAGTACAATGTCTTCCACCTCAAATCGTTATAGCATTTGTCAGAATTTCATGTACTTTTAAGGCTGAATAATATTCCATTCATTTCCATTCATGAGTCAAATATCATATTTTGTTTATTCACGTATTTATAGGCAATTGGGATGTTTCCTCTTTTTGGCTATTCTGAACCATGCAACAATAAACATAGTGCTCCAATATCTGTTTGAGTTTCTACTGATACCCAGAGATGAAATTGATGAATCACACAGTGTATTAGTCAGGAGGTATAATTATAAAAGGGGATTTATTAGATTGACTTACACAAGCAGAAGCTGGATAGTCCACAATGGCCATCTGCAGGCTGCAGAGCTGGAGGAACCAATAGCTGCACAGTCCAAGATGCTGAAGGCTCAGAACAAGAGGGATCAATGGTGCTACCCTAGTCCAAGACTGAAGTCTTTTGGAAACTCCCTGGAGAATCACTGGCAGAGTCCACTTTTGAATAGTGAAGGAGGGAGAGTCTGATATCCTGAGGTAATTGCAGCAGCAATCAAGAACCCCTTCAAGAAAAATTGAATTTGTATCTGCTGCTGCTTCCTTGTTCTTCCAACTTTTATTCCATCCAAGCCACTATCGTATTGGATGGTGCTGCTCATGCTTAGGGAGGGTCTCCACTTCAATTGACTACCCCACATGCCAATCAGTCCTAGGCACACTCTCATTGACTCACCTACAAGCCTTTTAATCTTTAACATCTCTTAATCCAATCAACTTGAGAATTCAAACTAACCATTACACATAGTAATTTGATGATTGATTTTTTGAGGACCTAGCATATCATTCATAATAGCTGTACCATTTTACATACCTACCAGCAAAGTACAAGGGTTCTAATTTCTCCACATCATCATTAACATTTGTTATTTTCTGTTTTTTTAAATCATAGCCATCTTAATGGATGTAAAGTAGTACTTAACTGTGGTTTTTGATTTGCATTTCCTAAATAGTTAATGATGTTAAATCTTTTCATGTACTTATTGGCCATTTGTGTATCTTCTTTGGAGAAACGTCAATTCAGTCCTTTGCCCATTTTCCAATCTGTTTACGTGATTTTTTTGTTGTAGGAATTTTAATAAATTCTGAATATTAATTTCTTCTTAGATACATGATTTCCGAATATTTCATCTTGTTTTTTGGTTGCCTTTTCACTTGTTGATAGTGTCCATTGATGACAAAGATTTTTTGATTAAAATGAAAAACTGAGTCATTATTTAACATATTAATGGGATTCAGTGTAATATTTTAATATATGCCTACAACACACACTGATTCCCTGCCCCTTGCTGAACTCTAATAATCATTATTCTACATTCAGGCCAATTTTTCTTTTTCTTTCTTTCTTTCTTTTTTTTTTTTTTTTTTTTTTGGTACCTGGGATTGAACCCAGGGAAGCTTAACCATTAAGCCACATCCCTAGCCCTTTATTATATTTTATATGGAGACAGGGTCTCACTAAGTTACTGAGGCTGGCTTTGAACTTGCACTCTTCCTGTCTTAGCCTCCTGAGCTGCTGAGATTACATGTGTGTAGCATTGGAACCCAGCCCAGTGTTTTTATTTTTAATTTCCATATATGAGGGAGAACATGTAGTACTTGTTTTTATGTATCTGGCTTATTTCATTTAATATAATGTCCTCCATTTCCTTCCATTTTGATAGGATTTAATTTTTAATTCTTCTTTATAGCTAAATAATATTCAATTTTACATGTATACTACATTTTCTTTATCTGTTTATCCATTCATGAGCACCTAGATTGATCCCATATCTTAGCTATTGTGAATAGTGCCACACTAAACATAGATTCACAGGTATCTTCTCGATATGCTGATTTAAACTCCTTCACCTATATGTTCATAAGTGTTATAGCTGGACCATATGGTAGAACTATTTTTAGGGTTGTTTTATTTTGGTACTAGGGATTGATCCCAAGGAAAGAAAAATTGGCCTGAATGTAGAATAATGATTATTAGAGTTTGGCAAGGGGGCAGGGAATCGGTGTGTGTTGTAGGCATATATTAAAATATTATACTGAATCCCATTAATATGTTAAATAATGACTAAGTTTTTCATTTTAATCAAAAAATCTTTGTCATCAATGAATGGACACACTGAGCTACATCCCCAGTCCTCTTTATTTTTTTAAATCTTGAGACAGGATTTTGCTACTTTGCTGAGGGTCTCACTAAGTTGTTGAAGCTGGCTTCAAAGTTGCCATCCATCTGCTTCAGCCTTCAGAGTCACTGGGATTACAGGCCTGTGTCACTGTGCCCAGCTATTTTTAGTTTTTTGAGGAACCTCCATACTGTTCTTTGTAATGAGAATGCTAGATTATATTCCCACCAACAGTATATACAAATTCATCCCTTTTTCTCCACATCCTTACCAGCATTTTAAATTTTTCATTCTTTTGATAATAGCTATTTTTTAATAGTAGATGGACAAAATACCTTTATTTTTATGTGCTTCTAAGGGTTGAACCCAGGGCCTCACATGTGCTAGGCAAGCACTGTACCACTGAGCCAGGATCCCAGCTCCTGATAATAGTTATTCTAACTGTGGTAAGATAATACCTCATTGTAGTTTTTAGTTTTTAATTTCTTTGTAGTTGTATATGGACAGAATGCCTTTATTTTATTTTTTACTTAGTTTTTAGTTGTAGTTGGAAACAATACCTTTATTTATTTATTTTTATTTTATTTTTTAAAAATATTTTTCAGTTGTTGATGAACCTCTACTTTTTATTTATTTATATGTGGTGCTGAGGATTGAACCCAGGCAGGGCCTCGCACATGCTAGGTAAGTGCTCTACCACTGAACCACAACTCTAGCCCCAGAATGCTTTATTTTATTTATTTATTTATTTATTTATTTATTTATTTATTTATTTATTTATTTAATGTGGTTGTAAGGATCAAACCCAGTGCCTCACACATGCTAGGCAAGTGCTTTACCACTGAGGTACAGCCCCAGCCCCTCATTGTAGTTTTGATTTGCATTTTCCTGATGAATAATTAAAGTGAGCATATTTTATGTATTTATTATAGGCGATGATTATTTGAATATGACCCCAAAAGCCCAGGAAACAGAAGCAAAAAATAGACAAATGGAATTACATCAAACTAAGAAGCTTCTGCACAGCTAAAGAAACAATCAAAAGAGTGAAGATACAACCTATAGAATGGGAGAAAATATTTGCCAACTATTCAGCCAACAAAGCATTAATATCCAGAATACATAAGGAGCTTAAACACTTGGCAACGAAACCGAAGTAATCCAATTAAAAGTGGGCAAATGATCTGAATACATACTTCTCAAAAAAAGAAACACAGAAGTTTTTAATTTTTATGAAGTGCAATTTATCAATTTCTTTCTTTTCATGCTTGTGCTTTCAGTTTCACTTCAAGAAATCACTGCCAAGTGCAACCTTGTGAATCTTTCCCCTGTGTGATATCAGGGAAACCAAGGGAAGAAAGTATTTCAAACTAGAGGGACTGGGTAACTACAGGGAATGCTTCTGAGTGGTCAACTAAGGTAGGCCTAAGAGTTTGGTAATGAGGAGAGAATGGTAGGAGAGGATGTCACCATTTGAAAGTTTCTATTTTCTATATGTGCCGTGTTATAATTTGGCAGCAAGATGTGGGGAGATGTGGTGGGATGGAAAAGCTGTAGGAGATTTGAGTAAAGACAGTATAGTCTCTTTATCCAAGAGCTTGGAAAGCCTCCAAATGGGGAAATATAATGGATACCCCAGTACCGTTGGAGATCCATTTGGGTTTGGTGAGTGTAGGCTAAACTACTATAAGAGATAAAACCAAACTTGTATGACTCAAACACTATAGAAGTATATTTCTTAGTCAAGTTGAGCGTTGAAATTTAGCAGGCGGATTTCCTCCAGGTGGCCTCTTTTCCATTCTAAATTTCTCCGGTTTCACATGGTTATTTTTGTCCAGCTAAGGGAAGCGAAGAGAGAACACAGAGATTGTGTACCATCTCCTTGAAGTCCTCCGCCCAGAAAAGGCAGATGATAACCACACTCACATTTTCTGGCAAGAACTAATCACATGGCCATACCACGTATACCAGAAGGTTCTCAGATACAAGCTGTCAGTGTCAAAGACCGCCAGGCACAGAACTATCATTGAATGGAATTGAGTTTATCATTCATATAGCAGGAGAGAACACATCTCATGGGGAACCATGGGGTTTCTGGGTAGGGAATGTTGGATATGGTTCAATATAGATTTTGGGATTGAACCAGGAGACTTGGAGGAAGGCTTACATAAATGGGACTTTACTCTGGATTGGGTGCTGTGAGGGAGTAGGGGTAATTTTATGATAAGGTATCTTAGTACATCTTATAAAGTAGTGAAGACTAGAACAGGCTAAGGTTACCAGTGGTAAGGAAGCTGTGATCAGTTATATTAGGATAAGGGAAAGCGTAGTCATTTTTGTGACTTTCACAGTATTTTATTTTTCTGTGCTTGGGTGTGACTATGGAGTGGTCTTGTTTTTGCCTTGATCCATTGTGATCACAGAGTGTTCTCATTTGATGTTAATGTTCTATGAAGTTGTTCATGTTCAGCAGAACATGACCTTGTTGTGAGTGCCAGGCCAAGCCAACTCCTAGCAACACCCAGGCTGAGCTAAGAGGACCAGATCAGCTCTCTGATGTCAGCACTGCTCCTCTGTCTTCCTAACTGTACTATAAGGAGCAGAACCAATTTTTATGAACAGCTATTTATCTTTTGCATAGTAACTAGAAACTTATAATGATATACGTTTGGCTTGCAGATTTTGTGAATTTCTCTAGTAACACTCAGCTCATCTTACAAAATTCCTTATTGGTTCTTTTCCTACAACAACTCATGCAAGAGCTGGGGTAGAGCGCTTGCCTAGCATGTGAGAGGCCCTGGGTTCGATTCTCAGAATCACATAAAAACAGATAAACAGAATAAAGGTATTGTGTCCAACTACAACTAAAAAATAAATATTAAAAAAAAAAAATCTCATGCAAGGTGCCAAAGTCTTTGGTGAATGACAAAGAGTGACAAGTAGTTGGTTATTGATTGCCATGTAGAGGGCAATAGGCTGAAATAACTAGAAGACATAAGCCTTAAGGAACCAGATTTATTTTTTTTTTTCTGAAGGACAAATAGAATTACCTGGAAGTGGCACTTGAAGTGTGTAAGTTGTTAGAGGCAAAGTAGCCTCACTTGAGTGGACTGAAGGGAAGGCAGTGTCCTCAGAGGACAGCCAGGGTCAAGTGAAGTAGAGGTGATGAAATTATCATTTGCCAACTAGCTTGGAACCTTCTCACATTTTGTCACACTGATGAGCAGCATTCTCATCACCTGGCAGCTAATTAGGAATGCATAATTTCAGGCTCCATCCCAGTAGAGATTAAAATCAGCATGCTAGGGGCTGGTTCTAGGGCTCAGTGGTAGCACACTTGCCTAGCATGTGTGAGGCACTGGGTTTGATTCTCAGTACAACATATAAAGAAATAAATAAAATAAAGGTCTATAAACAATTTTAAAAAAAATTTAAAGCATACTAGGGGCTGGGGCATGGCTGAGGCAGAGCACTTGCCTAGCACATATGAGGCCCTGGGTTTGATATTTAGCACCACATAACAAACAAATCAATCAATCAATCAATCAATCAATCAATAAAGGCATTCTATCTGTTTACAACTACAAAATTTTTTTTTTTGGAAAAAAAATCTGCATATTACAGGATGCTATAAGGCTTTAACACTTCGAGCTGCCTCAAAACCTTTGCTCTTATTTTCTGCTCTCCAAAAATGGTGGATGTTTTTCACGTCACTTCACTTATATTCATTTGTAGTAATTTGTCCCAAATCAATGACTACAGTGGTTTTACTTTATTCTTTCCAGATTGCTCTGTTTTCCAAATTTTGTTTTTTTAATTGGTTCTTTTTAGTTATACATGGAAGTAGAGTCCATTTTGATAAAATTACACAGGCATGGAATATCTCATTCTAATTAGGATCCCAGTCTTGTGGATACACATGAAGGTGAGATTCACTGTGATGTATTCATATATTTATAACACAGGAAGGTTATGTCAGGTTCATGCCACTGTCTTTCCTTTTCCCATCAGCCCTCCCTTCCCTTCATTCCCTTTTGTTTAATCCAATGAACTTCTTTTCTCATCACCTCCCCCATTGTGGATTAGCTTCCACATATCAGAGAGAACATTTGACCTTTGGTTTTTGGGGGATTGGTTTATTTCACTTAGCATAATACTCTCTAGTTCCATCCATTTACTGGCAAATGGCATAATTTTGCTCTTCTTTATAGGTGAATAATATTCCATTGTGTATATATACCACATTTTCTTTATTCATTCATTTGTTGTAGGGGATCTAGGTTGGTTCCATAGTTTGGCTATTGTGAATTAAGCTGCTATAAACATTGATGTGGTGGTGTCATTGTAGTATGCTGATTTTAAGTCCTATGGGTATAAACTGAGGAGAGGGATTGCTGGGTCAAATGGTGGTTCCATTCCTAGCTTTCTAAGGAATCTTCATACTGTTTTGCAGAGTGGTTGCACAAATTTGTATTTTCGAAATTTCTTAGAATGCTCACATGTTGCTTTTCTGATAGGACAAAGTAATATAAATTATCTGCTAAGGAATACAGAGTTGGCAAGGAGTTAAAGTATTAAGCTGTGCCATGATTTGCTGTTCTGCAGGAACTGGCCTATCAGCTGTTATCTGTCAGATGACCCATTTACAACCTCCAGTTCTTTAGAAATCAGTACTATCTCTAGAGATAAGAATGAGGCCTGTAGTGCCAACTGAAGCTTCACGCTTTTTCTCCAGGCTGTGGCTTTTCCTATCTGATTTGGCTGCATCCCTGTCAGCCCAGCATGAGAACACCTCTGTTCATCATGTGGTCAGGGATAGCTCTGATCCTGGCAAGGTGTAGGAGAGTTCAGCAAAAGCAATCAATTCAGAAAGGGATGATGACTTTTGAGAAGCTATCCGTGGAACACCACTGTTGAAAGATGTTCATATAATACTTTATTCTCATGTGTTTTCAAACAATTGTCGGAGCCAACGCCTACAGCATATACTGTCTTTTCGTCCCAATCGGAGTCTTTTCAGACCATTCAGAAAGACATTTCCTTCTCCTTTAGCACAAAATATATATTTAGCCATTCTCTGACTCAGAGTTACAGTTCCTTTCAACAGTTTCACCCCCTCTGCCGGAAGCAGCTGAACTTCTTTTATAAATTGTTCTATCACCCAGCTTGCTGCACTTAAAGCCATTCTTATCTCTTGACCCGTTTTCATACCTGAGCTGTTCAAATAAACCTCTGTGAACCTTGAAATGGCCTGAGGTTTCTAATTTCAGTTGAAGTAAAGTGTGACTTTTCTTGTGCAATGATTGATAATCAGGCTGGATCTTAGGAGATTTTTTTTGTGTGTGTGATGAGAATAAATAAAAATTGGGATAAATCTACCTGTGACAGGAAAGAAGTATCAGGGAAAATGTTGGTATGAGACAGAGCTGTCTGGAGTTGATAGTCATCCCAGATGCCAAATAATAGTGCCATTCACTGCCAAATAATAGTGTCTTTCATCAGGCAAGTAGCATCTCACTGAAGATGATTTCTTTTTGATCCACGTATATAAGGATGATAAACAAGTAGAATGACTCTGTTCGTTAAGGTTTAATGCTAGAAAGAGTCCCAAACTCTACCCCTACTTTTGGAATGAAGACTGGTTTCCCCATCAGTATTTCTCGAAGTGTAGTCTAAAGAAATGTGTCCATGGCAATAATCACTTGCAGGGGCCTATTAAAAAGACACATTCATGGACTGGGGCTGTAGCTCATTGGTAGAGTGCCCGCCTCACACATGTGAGGCACTGGGTTTGATCCTCAGCACCACATAAAAATGAATAAAGATATTGTGTCCAACTACAACTAAAATATATATATATATAAAATTCATGGGCCTTATCTCAATTCTACTGAATCAGATTTTTCAGAAAGATAATTGATGATCTACATATTTATTAAGCATCTTGAATAATTCTTATCATCAAGTGAGTTTGAGAGAGTGTATCTCAAAGAGATGTGGAATATGTAGATTCCTTGGCCCAATGGATTCTCTGCGAGTGGGACCCATCAGCTGAGCATTGGGTCTTTCCTGGAGAACTGTGTATTTAATGTTGACTCTGTCTGAAGCCAAAAGATGATGCCTTAAGTGTGTCAGGGGGCCAGGAATATTTTCAGAAGGACTCTAGTAAGTTGAAAATGAAATAGAAAGTGTAAAATTTTATGAATGCTGATAAATATTGTAGCCTAATGAATCCACAGTTCAGAAGTAAATCATTGATAATATTTATGTGGGAATTTAAAATTAAGTAGAAGAACTAATGCAGTAAATATAATACAACAATTACAATAAAATATATTTTCCTGGCTCTTTACAGTTTACAAAGAGCTTTATAAAGAATGTTTAGCTGTATGCAGTGGTGTACTCCTGTAATCCCAGCAGCTTGGGGGGCTAAGACAGGAGGATTGCAAGTTCAAAGCCAGCCTCAGCAAAAGTGAGGCATTAAGCAACTCAGTGAGACCCTGTCTCTAAATAAAATACAAAATAGAGCTGGGGATGTGGCTCAGTGGCTGAGTGCCCCTGAGTTAAATCCCTGGTACCCAAACAAAGAAAAAAAGAGAATATATTTAATTAGTTTGGGCATGGTGTCACACACCTATAATCCCAGCGGCTGGGGAGGCTGAGACAGGAGGATTGCAAGTTCAAAGCCAGCCTCAGCAACTTAGCAAGGCCCTAAGCAACTCACTGATACACTGTTACTAAATGAAATGTAAAAAAGGGCTGGGGATATTGCTCAGTGGTTAAGCACCCCAGGATTCAATCTTTGGAGAGAGATATATATATATATATATATTATATATAATATATATAATATTATATATAATATATATAATATTATATATAATATATATAATATTATATATAATATATTATATATATTATATATATATATATATATATATATATATATATATATATATATATATATATATATATATTAGTGTTACAGCTACTCTGAAGCTTATATACGTATTCCAGCCTTTATAGCTCAAGAAGTTGAATTTCAAGATACAAGATAAATGACAGGGCTAGAACTCATCCTTTTTCTGGAAGCATCTTCTAATCTACATAAGATCCAATTCCCTGCTGATGCTGTAGTTACCTTCCTATACCCCAGAGATTCTTCTACTTGACAGCTGTCTTAAGCTTGGT
Organism: Marmota flaviventris; assembly: GCF_047511675.1. Classification (NCBI taxonomy): domain Eukaryota; kingdom Metazoa; phylum Chordata; class Mammalia; order Rodentia; family Sciuridae; genus Marmota; species Marmota flaviventris. The sequence goes on from NC_092518.1 coordinate 122,621,638, forward strand.
GTCTTACAGTCAAACAAAGAATACCATGGGACTTCTAACTTTAAAAAATTCTCATGCTTGTATATCATAACATGACTGAGGTCAAAGCAAAGGAGTTCTGTTATTCTAGACCCTCAGATAAGATAGCTTTGAAGATTTCTGCATATGATCCCACTCACAAAGAATCCCCACCTTTATTCCTTTAAACAGGAAGTGTTCTGAGAGGGAGTCTGCCTTTGGCATCAACTGTTTCTTATAAAATTGTCACCTTGTTTATTCTGAATTCAACCTCATGTTGTCTTTTCCCTTATACTCTCTGCAGGGGAGGGCAAAGCCAGGCAGGCAGTACCTTGGACTTCCCTGTACTGACTCCCTCTTTTGTCTACTCTTGATGACCTTTGGAAGAAAACAAAAATTTTATACATAATATTAAAGTCAGAAAGAAAGCAGAGTTGTGGTACCTTGCCTAATTCTTCTCTTCTGTATTTTGGAAACAGCAGCCCTTATCTGAATGTTTTTGGCTATGTTTACATGCTGATAATTTTGTCTTTGTTAGACGGTGTCCTTGGGAAAAGAGGATAGGCATATGTTTGAGAGATGAACATTGTGCACCTTGTATAAATATTTCTAAGAAAATATTTTCCCTTTTATTAGATGGAAAATGCAATTCTTCAACTAGATAGGCATATGGATTATGGTCTGGTATCATTGTTGCCTTGAAATAAAAAGTTCTAAGTATTAAAATGGGTGTTTCATATAAGTAGATGTTAGTGACAGGTTTCTCAAGTAGTTGTAGGCAAGAGAATGCATGCACACACACACACACACACACACATATTTTTGTGGTGCTGGGGATGGAATTCAGGTCCTCATGCATGCTGAGCCACATCCCTAGAACAAGAGAATAGTTTAGAAGGAGAAATCTAGGAGTGCCTTGTAAGTAAACAGACCATTCTGAGATTTATGTTATTTTCTCATTTGTGATTTAGCCTTTCCCAAAAGGCAGAAAGGTTTTGCAGTTGAAGCTTACTATTCCAGAAACTTCTCTGAGCAGGTTAGAAGTAACTTGTATTCTGCTCAGGCCCACTCGGAGGCAGTTAACATAGCTTCTTACCAGTCAACTTCAGACTTGACAGGAGAAGGAATAGGACTCGAAAAACTAAGAGGAAGGAGGCAGCTGTGTGGAACAAAGGCAAGAGTCATTTTCCATCCATCCAATGGCAAGTAGTCAGGCATTTCTTTAATTTAACTTTGCTTTGTGAAGATGAAGCATTTTTGTTTGGCCTAAATGAAACTTGTTCACTTTGAAAAACATAGTTTGTTTATTGCTATGGAACAGGAAAGAAAAACAATTTGGAGTGGAGGGAGGATTATTACTTCAGAAAATGTTTCTATTTGTATTTTATGAGAAATATATGATTAGATGTGCTGTCATTGTGGCAAAAGTTGCCTCAGCCCAAGAAAAACATCAGATATCTTAAGAAAATAGAGGGAAACATGGCTTAGATTTAGCTATTGCAGCTGACTATATGGCAGAGGTGAAGTAGTTGCATGAGATGCTGCTAGACAAATTCTTCTTATCCAAAGTAATATAAAGAGCTGGGTTTGATGTGATAATTCAGTGCTGATAATATCATCATAGAAGTCAGTCTATTTTAAGTGGTGGATTCTTATATTTAGTTCCTTATATTTCCTTAACAACTGATTTTCTTATTTTAAAAATTGATTTTCAAGATTTGCATTATGAATTCTTGGCTGCTCTGTTGATATGTATGTGAGTTACAGTTTAATTCCCCTCATGACTCTTGGGAGTTGAATGCATCATAATAAGAACTACAATTATCTATTGCATAGAATATACAGTCATCCTTTTCTTTATGAATAGGTTGTGTTTCAGGTTCCTAAGGGCTAATTGTTTCTAAGTTTAAAGTTACACTATAAAAATGAAAACCAATGATATTTATTGGTGGCATATAGTGTTACCCATTTGTTTTGGCAAATGGCTTCTTGATATCTATGGAACATTGCACCAATAAAAACTTGTTGCCTTATCCGATTCTTCATCTGTACCAGATTTCAGATTCATAATCTACTGATTGAAGATATGTCTGGGAAACCTGCAACACTATGACAAGCATATACTGTGACATTTCCTCCCATTCTTCCCTAAAGAGACATCTGGACACTTACTTTGGTGATTGTACACTGGGAAAAAGGGAATAATCAGACACTTCAAGTACTACTGGGTATAAGTTCTGATTTGACATTGCTACCCAGAGACCCAAAACACCATCATAGATCCTTTATCAGAAAAGAGACATCATGCTAAGTGGAATAAAAATTCAAAGGCAAAAAAAAAAAAAAAAGAGAGAGAGAGAGACACATGAAGCTAGATAGTGAATGTGGACATGGTCAAAATTTTGCATACAGTGGATCTAATGGGTCCACAGACTAATTTCTTTAAAAAAATTTAAATATTTATTTTTTCTTGGTGATGAGGATCAAACCTAGTGCCTTACATGTGCTAGGCAAACACTCTACCATTGAGTTACACCCTCAGTTCCCGCAGACTCATTTGAGAGTTATTTCTCCAGTCCACAAAGATGTAATTAATACTGATACACTTCACATTTTGAGTAACCTCTGTGTTGGGTTATTGGCCTATAGAGTAAAAGATTTTAGAGTGGTCAAGGCCAAATGTAAGCTTTTCAAACTGTCCCCTTCCCATCTGACTTTGGAGCACCATAGTATCCACCAAAGTAATCAGTATAGTACATCAGTGTGTGTGTGTGTGTGTGTGCCCGCCCAAAAGTATGTGTTTTGACAGGAGTCTTTTTTTTTTTTTTTTTAATCTGTGCAATCAAGAAGGCAGAGGCTTCTGATTGAATTCTGATGTTGTTTAGATCACAGGTTATTGCACAAGGAGTACTGCTCTTAGAATTTCAAGGATGTTTCTGTTCCTACCCTCCAGGGGCCGTTCCACAATGAAATGGGTACTGCAAAACCTCTTGCACTTGTACAAGATGGCAGCTCTGTTTCTTTTCTTTGATCCTTTTTTTCTTTGGTCCCTTGGTCGACTCACCTGTATTATCTCTATTGATCTTGGCAACAATTCTATGAGGTAGTTGGGGGTAGGAATTACTAGCTTTATTCAATAGATGGAAAACTGGGAACTCAGAGAAGATTAAGCAATTTGCTCTAGTCCAAATCTCAGAGCTTGCTTTTAGGCCAGTGTTCCAAAATATGGCCTGAAGACACGTGCATAAGAAGAATCAGCTGGGCCTCTTGTTAAAATGTACATTCTTAGGCCTCTTCTCCTGTATGCCAGCTGTTGATCAATCCAACTCAGAAACTGCAAAAGTTAAAAAGGACCTTCTTCAGGGCCTTAGAAATTGTGGTTTGGGAGACACAGGTTCTGATAGTTCTAAATCAGTGTTCTGAGGAAGGCAGGAAAATTGGGAGCATATAAAGGCTCTTGAATTTTGAGAAGGAACAAGGGCTATGTGCCCTATTAATGTATAAACAGAATGAAAAGTCCTATAAAGCAAGAGCCCAGTTTTTTTGTTTGTTTTTTGTTACTGGGGATTGAACCCAGGGGTGCTTAACCATTGAGCCACATCCCCAGTCCTTTTTATTTTTTTATTTTGAGACAGGGTCTCTCCGAGTTGCTTGGGGCCTTGCTAAATTGCTGAGGCTGGCCTTGAACTTGTGATCCTCCTGCCTCAACCTTTATTTGTTTTAATTAGTTATACATGACAGCAGATTGCCAGAACAACCCCTTTTTTAATAATTATTTTTTAGTTATAGATGGACACAACACAATGCCTTTAATTTTATGAGGTGCTGAAGATCGAACACGGGTCCTACCAGTGCTAGGCGAGTGCCCTTCCACTGAGCCACAATCCCAACCCCCTAGAACAACCTCTTTTTATAGCCTTGCTACTCAAACTTTTTAGGTAGTGTCTCAGAGTATATTGGAAATGCAGTATCTCAGGTCCTCAGAATTACTACATCAGACTTGCATTTTAAAAAATATATTTTTAGTTGTCAATGGACCTTTATTTTATTTTTATTTTAGTTATAGATGGGCACAATACCTTTATTTTATTTATTTATTTTTATGTGGTTCTGAGAATTGAATCCAGTGCCTCACACATGCTAGGCAAGCCCTCTACCATTGAGCCACAACCCCAGCCCAGGGCCTGTGTTTTTATTTATTATTTATATATGGTGCTGAGAATCCATGCCATATACATGCTATAACCCCAGCGCAGATTTGCATTTTAATAAGTTCTAAAGGCTAGTCTTCTGCAAACCAAAGTTTCAGCGCCCTTATTCTATGGTAGTGCTTCCCCAACTTTAGCTTGCATCAAAGTTCTCTAGGGATTGTTCAAAGCTTGCTGAGCCCAACTCCCAGTTTCTGAATCTGGAATGAGGCTGGAGAAGCCTCGTTTCTACAGGTTGCCTGGTGGCGTTGATGCTGTCGAGACAGGGACCATACTTAAAACCCACTGCTGTAGGAGAAAGATATTCAAATAGGAACACTATTACAGTCACCCACAGAGTTTGCAAAAGTACCTGGATGCCTAGGGCCTACCCAGGGAATCTGGTGGTGGAGCTCAGGTATCTGCATTTTTAAAAACTCCTAGGTGATTCTAATGTGCAACAGGGTTAAAAACTTATGCCTTATGGGAATTATGATTTTATTCTTGGACCATGTGTATTCTACTATGACCACCTGATAGTTAAAAATATTAATCAGTGAGTACAAAATTTCATATGGAGTCCCCCCAACACACACACACACACACACACACTGACAGAAATATTAGGTAGAAGGCTATCTTCCTAATAGCTATCTTTGAGGCTTGAATAAGCTGGCAATTTAACATATGTTGTTCCTTACTTTTCTTTTTCTTTCTTTCTTTTTTTTTTTTTGGTACTGGGAAGTTAATCCAGGGGCACTTAACCACTGAGCCACACCCTCAGTCCTTTTTTGTATTTTATTTAGAAACTGGTCTCATTGAGTTGCTTAGGGCCTCACTAAGTTTCTGAGCTGGCCTTGAACTTGTGATCCTCCTGCCTCAGCCTCGCGAGCTGCTGGGATTACAGGTGTGTGCCGCTGCACCTGGCTTACATTTTGTTTTTGTATTTTCTATAACTTTGTCTTATGACTTTGGTTTTGGTCTCTCCAGCCTGTTAGATTGTTTGAGTGAGAGGTGTGGGTATGGGTTTTTTGTTTTTGTTTGTTTGTTTGTTTTTGGTTTTGGTACAGAGGATTGAACCTAGGAGCATTTAACCACTGAGCCACAATCCCAGCCTTTTTTTTTTTTTTTTTTTTGTATTTTCTTTAAGACAGGGTCTCACTGAGTTGCTTAGAGGCTGGCTAAGTTGCTGACACTGGCTTTGGTGTGCTTTTTTTCAATATTTATTTTTTAGTTTTCGGTGGACACAACATCTTTATTTTACTTTTATGTGGTGCTGAGGATTGAACCTAGCGCTCCGCGCATGCCAGGTGAGCACGCTACCATTTGAGCCACATCCCCAGCCCTGGTATGTTTTTAATATAATGCAAATTCATACCTCTGCCCCAGTCTCACCATTCACTATTAAGCAAAATTCATGTTTCAATTCTGAATCATTTAAAGAAATCCAATGGGTAATTATCTTTAGAAGCCTGTTGAGTCTGTTAGTGCACAGATTCTATGTTGATGCATGAAAACATGTGTCTACAGTTTTTCTAATATCTCTATGCACCATACTAGGGGTTCCTAAATAATTTTTAGGAAAGAATGACTTTTCCCAGAAACTCTAAGATCACAGGAGAATACATCTATGTGTTGGAGTATAGAGACAGAAAAAGGGAGGAAGGCTGGATGCTGTGGTACACACCTGTAATCTTGGTGGCTCAGGAGGCTGACGCAGGAGGATTGCAAGTCCAAGGTCAGCCTCAGAAACTTAGTGAGGCCCAAAGAAAGTTAGTGAGATCCTGTCTCAAAATAAAACATAAAAAGGACTAGGGATATTGCTTAGTGGCAAAGTGTCTCCAGGTTCAATTCTCAGAACCAAAAAAAGAAAGAAAGGAAGAGAGGAGGGATTATATACAAAAGTCCAGACATCAGAGGTCATGAGGGGACAGGTGGAAACAGTGTTGACCCCAACCCCAGTATGGACTCAAGGAGGGGATGCTGCTATAGTTGCTCTCCAACTGCTAGGAATTCTTGAAAGCCCAAGTGAGGGAGATGTAGCAGCCACTGTGTTGGAGTGCCACCAATGAGCCTTTGAGATGTACTGGCAACCTACTAGCTGGGAACTCCGATTCCCAGACACTAGTCTGTGACATTGTTTACTCTGTGCACCAGAAGTCACGTAACTGCAAAGTCTGACTCAGAAGCTAGGAATCTTTTTGTATGTGCATGAAGCTGGAGAATTAACTTTCTTTTTGAGATTTGGCATAAGATTGAGTAGATTATCATGAGGCTGTTGTGAGCACAGTGACCCCCCCATGGTAGAGCTGCTTAGTTTTGATTGTCACTGAGATAGGACAGCTATATCAAAGCCAGACATCTGCCCTTCCTCACAGTTTCAAGGGATCAGGAGAATTACAACGTTACTGTCATGGCATCATGAATACCATTATCTCTCCCAGCTGTATTTTGAGGGGTAACAGAAGGATTCCACGGCTACTGCTTAATGTTAACATTCCTATGTTCTGGCTAGTATGATAGCAAAACAAAGAAACAAGGACCAGATGTCTTCTTTCATATTATATATATAAAATTTTTTTAATTGTCAATGGATCTTTATTTTTTTAATTTATTTTTATGTGGTGCTGAGAATCGAATCCAGTGCCTCACACATGCTAGACAAGCACTCTACAACGGAGCCACAACCCCAGCCTGCCAGATGTCTTTTTGTGCAGTCTCGAGTCTTTGTGTCTGACTGTGGTCCTTTTGGATTAAACAGGATTGGATTAAAATGCAAGACTGTGCCTAGAAATAAAACCCTTTGAATCATGCTATTCAATTTCAGGAACATAATTACAAATATGATTATCCAGTAGTCAGTTTCTGGTTTCAATATGGGCCACAGAAAAGCCAGATGTGTACACTTGTGCACAGATCTCAGGAGACTGATTTATTGTGGCAGCTCAACTGTTTACAACTTGCACTCTATACTTGAGTGGATTTTCTTTAGAAAGAATTGACTCAATGCATTTGAACAAGTTTTGTGTGTGTGTGTGTGTGTGTGTGTGTGTGTGTGATTGGTTATGTAGTAGGGATATCAAGCTTGATTTGGATAAGAATGTTGCTCTTTGAATTATTTCTCTATTCTGCCATTCAACTACAGCTTACTTGTAATCCTCCATGTGTCCTCTCACTTACCTCTTCATTCATTTTTACTAATAAATACCTGAAGGCTTTAGGGAAATATCAGATTTTTATTGAGCTGTGTTTATAATTTTTTTTTCATTTTTCTGGTTCTTTGGCTATAAAATGAGATTGACAAAAATGCAGTTGATAAATGCTCTATAAATAGAGGGAATAGCCAATGCAAAGTTGGTTTGAAAATAGCAATCTTTAGAAAATATTAAAATATGTTCACTATATTTTCTTTTCTCTAGAGTACCAAACTGTGGTTTCCTGGAAGATAAGTTCATATCTTCTGTGTCTTTGGAACATCAATTTGCACAAAAGATACTCTGGGTAAACAAATGAATGCATCTGGGAGGCCTGACCTCAATCATCCGATTGGTCAAACAATTTTGGTCAGAGTTTTTTGGTTGATATTTTTTGGTAGCTTCAGAAAACTAGAGTTATGTGGGAGCTGTATGTCTCCTCCCCTATAACCTTGTGACCAGATGGCAGATTATTAATGAAAGCAAATCTTAGTCCATATTCTGGCACTTGAGCTAATATTTATTAATCAGCAGGCATTATTAATCAGATTTTCTGTGAGGCAGAGTTTTTAGGTTTGGGTAAGAGAATTCCTCATTTACTGACAGCACACAGATGAAAAAGAAGAAGGTTCTAGAAATAGGGTGCTGCTATGAATATATGAAACTACGGGTCTTGCCAGATTGTCCAACCTCATCAGAAAAACCTTGAAAGAAACTCTTTCCAGACAGTCACTGTTCCTCATGCTAAGTAACCAACCATCTGATGAAGATTTCAATAGCTGTGTCTGCAGGCTTGTAGCAGCCTTGTTTGGAGTGAGGGTTTCTGAAATGGGATCTTTCACATGCTAACTAATTCAAATAGTAATTATCAGAACCTAGAATGTAGGAGAAAGTTTGTCTATGCTGAAATTTCCAAACTTAAATTATAAATAGTAAGGATGCTTCTCTCTCATTTTTGTTTCAAATATCCACTGGAATGACATTGTTCTGAGGATGGGTCATCCTGATGGAGTCTGCCTTTATCATTTGGGGGAAGAAATCTCAGAACATGTCCAAAGATGCCAGGCCTACACTTTCTTTCCTATCCTGATGTAAGTTATGTTTGGGATCCTCCCTTAATGGCTCCTTTTGGGGGCCATAAGTTTTGTTGGCTCCCTTAAGTAATAGTTATGTTCCTTGGACACATTGCAAACCTAAAATAAATTCCCTGTGTGATGCAGACCCACAAGACTAAAATGCCTGGCAGAAAGGGAAAAAACAATCTCATTATTTCCAAGCTACAGTTTTGGATCCCTGACATCACATGCCTCTGACCAATTTCTGTGGTCCAGAAATATAGATCAGAGATCCATAAACTATGGCCCAAGGGCCAAATCTGTACTGGAGCCTTTATTTATTTTTTTAAAGAAACTTTATTGGAACACAATCATGTCCATTCATATGCATATTGTTTATTTCTCTATTCACACTGAAATGGCAAAGTTGAGTACTTGGGATAAAGAACTTATATGGTCCACAATGCAAGTATATTTACTATTTGATTTTGTAGAAAAAGTTTCTTGACTCCTGATACAGATTGTATTGGGGTTATAAAATGTGTATACTTGTGCCTGAATTTCTTCATCTTTAAATGGAGATAGTAATCTTAACTAATTCACAGGTGTTGTGAGAATTAAATAAGTAGATACATGCAAGACAGAGCAGTGTCTGAAACAGAGTGACTGTTCATAAAATGTTATTATATGGAAGTACCTGAAGAAATGTTACTCTATATTCTTGGTGGCCTTTTCTCTGAGATACACCTCTTTATGTGTGTCTACTGGTTGTTCTTTTTGTTGTTGTTGTTTGTATTTTGGTACCCGTGATTGAACACAGGGGCACTCAACCACTGAGTCACATCCTCAGCTCTTTTGTATTTTATTTAGAGACAGGGTCTCATTGAGTTGCTTAGGGCCTCGCTAAGTTGTTGAGGCTGGCTTTGAACTTTCGATCTTCCTGCCTCACCCTCCTGAGCTGCTGGGATCACAGGCATGTGCCACCGCACGAGCCTGATTGTTCTTAATATTAGTCTTTAGGGGGAGATAGACTGGGTTCCCCTCATGATGACTTCCCATTGTTTCCTATGGCTACTGGATGTCTCCACAACAGACCCACAAGTTCTATTTGCTAGGATATTAACATGTCCCTCCAAAATTCATGTTGAAACCTAACCTTCAAAGGACATTTGGGAGATGATTAGGTCATGAGGGTGGAGCCTTCATGGATAGGATTAGCATCCAAATAAAAGGGCTTAAAGAAGACTAAGGATATAACAAGATGCCATTTACAAGGCAGAGAGTAAGACTTGACCAGGGATTAAATCCGCTTGTACCTCAGTCTTGAACTTTCAAACCTCTAAGACTATGAGTAAAAAAAAAAAAAAAAATTGGTTTATATGATTTTTTTTTTTTTTTTGGTAGTACTGGGGCTTGAACTCAGGAGCTCATGCATGCTAGGCAAGTGCTGTACCACTGAGATGCATCCCCCAACCTTTCTGTTATTTGTCAATTACCCAGTCTAAGTTGTCTTCTTATAGAAGCCTGAACTAAGACACAACTTGGAACCAAGAAGTAGAATGCTGCTATAACAAATAACAGAATTGGGTAATGGGCAGAGACTGAAAGAGTTTGCAGGAGTAGACTAGAAAAAAGCCCACATTGTCATTATCAGACTGTAAAGGACAATTCTAGCCAGGGGTCGGAAGAAGAGGAGAGTTGTAGAGAAACTGACAAGCTTAAAAAAATAACTAAGTAATCCTAAAATGAATGGTAGTAGAAATAAAGGCCATTCTCATGATAACTCTGATAGAAATGAGGACCTTATTATTGGAAACTGGGGGAAAGGCCATCCTTGTTATAGAGCAGCAAAAAACATGGCTGAATTGTTTGTATCCTAGTGCTTTATGGAACATACTTGTAAATTTTAAAGTAGAATATTTGGCAGCATAAACCTCTAAGAAAAATGTTTAGTGTTCGACATGGCTTCCTTGGGTTGCTTATAATAAAATGCAAGAAGAGAGAAATGAATTTAAAATACTTTGTGTTAAAAGGAAAGTAGAATTTAAAGATTTGGAATATTCTCAGACTAAAACATGTTGTAAAGATTGAAAAAGCTTGCTCAGGAGAGAAAACCAAGGGTGTGATGAGGAGAATAGTATAGATGGGTCCAAGTCTTGTGCTATTCACCAAGACTATAAAAAAATGATCCCAAAGGCATTTCATAGATAATTGGTGCTGTTTCTCCCATAATAGCCCCAGGGCACCAAGGAATGTGGGACAGAACTATGTCAAAGGAAGATCCTTGGGTACCTGTTGAAACTTGCCAATCATCACCTGGTGCAGTCTTGTCTCTGCTCCCTGAAGTCTGGCACAGTCCCCTTAGCCATCCCAACTGTGTATCCAGTGGGTTCAGATTCAGTGCAGACCACAGTGGCCATTCCTCCACAGGCCAGGTGGTAGAATTTGGTAACATCCATGTGGTGTCAACTCCACTAGTGCCAGCAATCATGAGCTGCGGGGGCATGACTGTTTCCATCTTGATTTCGAAGGATGGCCCATAGAGCCTCAGGGCCCAGGTAGAGAACTGTCACAAAGGCAAGGCTACCACAGAGAGTGCCCACTAAGGCAATGCCTATTGGACTTGTGATGGTGGGGTCACCCTGGACACCCCAGAGCCACTTGAGTGTGATTCCAGTCCAGAAGAGGCTAGCATCTTAGCTTAGGGCCTTGCTAAGTTGCTGAGGCTGTCCTCAAACTTGCAATACTCCTGCCTCAACCTCCTGAGTCACTGGGATTATAGGTGTGTGTCTTTTGGGTTTCAACACTGTGTTTATATGTACATGAGGAGGAATTGAGGATGGAGTTCAATTCACCTAGTTAGGAGATTGAGATTCTTCTTGATGGGAAATCACAGGTTATGCATCATGCAGACCTATTTCAGGAGCTGGGACAGGGATGTGGTAATCAGAACAGGAACAATCAAAGGCTTTCTTGGAGGTTAATAAAAGGGCAATGATTGAACAGGGAGGGAGGTGCTGCCAACCTGCCTTATTCTGCACATGAATAGGCTTGTGGGAGATTTGCTTCATTCTTCCCACATTATCAGACCTTGTTACAGTCCAGACCAGTGGCTGTAGCTCAACAGGAAGCTTGCAATTTGAAGTCTCCATTCTCTAGTTTTAGCAGGTACTTCAAAATTTTTCCTAACTCAGAAAGATGTGCAATTTTATGAGGGATTAAAGGTTCTGTACACCAGTTCTGAAAGAGAAGTAGCTACTCAGTGAAAGGCAGAAAGTGAGATGTAGAACTGCTGAAGGATGGGGACTGAACTATTTGATATTTTTGTAGGAAAGGCAAGTTTTTGAGGATGAGCCATATTGCAACACATAGATAGGTTTTATTTAAACAGTATATGCTCTGCTGATCCACGAGTTGTCAGGGCTGCTATTCTGTGTTAAAGCAGCCAAAGAGCTGCTGAGTCAGGGAAACTGATAAAAATGAACTGACCTATTTATTCCTTCACATTGCCCCCTCCTCCATGGCCTTATCAAAACAATTTCATTGCTAAAGATAATTACCCTGTTCGCTCCGATCCTGCAAGTCTATTCCCAGTGAAAAATTGCTAGTCTCTAGGTCTCAGCCCTTTTTTCCTTCTGGATGCGCTTATCCCCAATGAGGCCAGGAGAATTATGCTAAGAATAGTACTATCCAGAAAAGAAAGGGCCATTAAGATGCCTTTTTCAGGTGTGACCAATGGGTAGCATCTGGTCAAGAATAGACCCTCTGCAAAATTCCAGCTTATTCTGCATTCCTGATCTTTTTACAAGGAGTTAGCTGAAAAATAGAGGATGCTAATTTTACATATTTGATCATTTTGGGGATCCATTCATTTAAAAACTTGCACATGAAAAGGGAAATCTATGCATTTAAAACAGGTGCTTGCTTTTTCCAGTATATGTTCCACATACTTTAGCTCTCAATTCTGAGTGCATCCTGGAGACTTAGAGGTGGGTGCTGTTTTCCTGACTGTACAGTCTGGTACAGCTTCTTCCTCAACACAGTTTGGCCCTGTTTTAGGACTGCTTTCCTTTTTCTTTTGCTTCTTAGTTGCCACTAAGTCTGTGTGGGTAAAAAGACCCTTGCTTAAAGTAGTAAGTAATGGGGATTCATTTTTAGCCAAAAGATCATTCTCAGATAAATCTTTGACTTTTTAATCATAGCAGTCCTGGTTAATTACCTACAGTGATACATTTCCTAATTATTTGTTTACATTACAAAAACAATACAAGATTAACACATTTTTTATAAAAGAAAAAAAAACCTCTAATTTTTATTCTATAATACAAACCAACTTATGTTTTTTGAAAAAAAATTAATTTATCCTAATTAGTTATACATGACAGTAAAATGCATTTTGACATATCAGACATAAATGGAGTATAACTTCTCATTCTTCTAGTTATACATGATGTACAGTTACACCAGTTATATAATCCTATATGCACATAGGGTAATAATGCAAAACAACTTCTTTTTGGCTTAATCTTTTCCAAGTAATGCCTACAATATCTTTTATGCAGTCGTAAGCACTATGTGTATGCTGGTTTTATGCTATATATTATGTCTAAAACATTTTGGCAAATTGCTCATTGTCATAAATATATTTAAAAACTGTGAAAGATTCATGGAATTGATGAAGGAATACAGTATATTTAACTGTTCCCTTATTATTAGTAAAGTCTTTTCTTCCCTTTTGCTCCTCTTCCCTCCTCCTTCCTCTTCCCTCCCTCTTATCTTTCTCTTCCTCTCTTCCCTTCTTCATTTTTTTTTTGGTACCAGGGATTGAACTCAGGGGCACTGGACCACTAAGCCACATCCCCAGCCCTATTTTGTATTTTATTTAGAGACAGGGTCTCACTGAGTTGCTTAGCACCTTGTGAAGTTGCTGAGGGTGGCTTTGAACTCACAATCCTCTTGCCTCAGCCTCTTAAACTACTGGGATTACAGGCATGCACCACTGCACCTGGCAGGGAGATAATTTTAAAATAAAGACAATCTTTGTATTGAAATTCTTGGGAAAACTTAAAATGCTTCTGATACGAATTTAACTTTTGCCCTGATAATTTTCTGGTTCCTTCTCCTTTTCCAAAATGGACTGACTCATTGACTTTAAAGCAAGTTGCTTCTTCCTAACATTCTCCCAAACTCTGTCTGTTGTTACACTCATCAGAGCTTCTTTCACAATTATCATGGTACACACTCTTTTCTGCATTTACTACTTCAAACTGATTTACTAAGGATGCACTCCATTCACAACATCCAATATCCACAAAGACTCTATAACCATCAGTATGCTTCATGATGGTCAGAAGCTTTTTATGGTTTGAATATGTTCCCCCAAATCTCCTGTGTTAATGCAGGAGTATTCAGAGGTGAAATGATTTGATTATGAGTGCTATAACCTCATCAGTCCATCTTAGTTTCAATGGACTGACCAGCTGATAACTGTAGGCAGGTGAGTTGTGGCTCGAGGAGGTAGCTCACTGGGGGTATGTCCTGGAAGGGTGCATCTTGTCTGCAGCCCCTTCCTACTCCCCTCTCTCTGCTTCCTGGTAGCTTGAGTGGAACAGCTTCCATCCACTGCTGCCCTTCCACCATGATATTTTGCCTCACCTTAGGCCTGGAGCAGTGGAGTTTGCCAACCATGGATCGGAACTCTGAAACCATGAGCCCCAAATACAATTTTTCTCCTCTAAGTTATTCTCATCAGGTATTTTGATCATGGTGACAAAAAGCTGACTAACAGAGTCCCAGAAGAGAAGAATCTCTATTGTTAGAGTTAGTATTCTTTTACATTTGGCTTCTTCTGTTCCCAGTACATTTAATCCCATCCACTGAATGCAGGAAACAGACTTAAAATACATGTAGGCTGACAAATACTGGGGAAATCTATTGTTAGTATCATCATCTTTCTTCTTAGCAGCACCGTCCTCACAGTGAAACAGCTAACACATTTGTGAGCCATTTCATTGACTATTTCCTTGACCACCACATGGTTACAAGTTGTAACATTTACATGAAAAAGAGTTCTGGATAAGAGCGTTGATGGACTACATCTACAGGTGTACGTATTTATCTTTAAAAATTGCATCCTCTTCATTTGCAAAGATAATTTAGTGTTTGTTATCAGGTTGATCAAATATATTTCCTTCTCTCTCTACTTCTTCAGGTTGAATCCACAGTCTTGTCAGGAAGCAGACTATCCTTGAATTCTGTATACTCTGGAAAACCTGCTTCAAAAACACCTGAAGGCTTAGGTTTTGAATGAGATTAAGAGAAATAGAGTCAAAGTAACCTTGAATGCATTTTCTTGAAAGCAATAAGATATTATCATTAGTTCTCTGTAAATTCTCTGTAATTTCAAAAATTAGCATCACTTTAAAAACCATCTAGCATTTTCTAGCATGGTCTTTATTAGGTTGGCAGCCTATTTAGTTGGACGCTAGAAAAGCCTATCATCCCCAAGTCAAATAGGGATTATATTGATATGGGCAAGCTTTGCTGACATTCATGCCAACTGGCACCACACTCTTAGAATACTATTTAATGGGAAATATCTGGAGTGACTTCTGAAGTGCATTGCAATCATCTTCTTCCCATACTCAGATACTTTTGTTTGGCAACTGGCCTTGCAGTTCATGCAGGAGCTTGTCACTTGTTCAGTGTACAGTAGCCTAGATCCAAGCATTCACCATGGGCCTGGTCCTAAAGAGAGTGAGAGGCAGGCCTCAGTGGGGCAAATGAGCTTTAAAGGAAGGCATTCAAGTTCTTTACATATCCTGGAGATGAACAGCCTATCTGAGGTGCAGTTGGCAAAGATTTTCTCCCATCTTGTAGGCTCTCTCTTCATGTTCTTGATTGTCTCCTTTGCTGTGAAGAACCTTTGCAGTTTGATATCATCCCATTTATTGATTCTTGATTTTACTTCTTGCACTTTAGGGATCTTGTTGATGAAGTCAGACCCAAGGCCAACACGGTGAAGATTTGGGCCTACACTTTCTTCTAATAGGCACAGGATCTTTGGTCTAATGCCTAGGTCCTTGGTCTATTTTGATTAAATTTTGTGCAGGGTGAGAGATAGTGATTTAATTTCATTCTATAATATATGGCTTTCCAGTTTTCCCAGCACCATTTGTTGAAGAGGCAATCTTAGCCCAATTAATAAATGGGCAAAGGAACTGAATAGACACTTCACAGAAGAGAAAATATGATCAGTCAATAAACATAAGAAAAAATGTTCAACATCTATAGCAATTAGAGAAATGCAAATTAAAACTACACTGAGATTTCATCGTACTCCAGTCAGAATGGCAATTATCAAGAATTCAGACAACAATAAATGTTGGCAAGGATGTGGGGAATACACACTCATACATTGCTGGTGGGACTGCAAATTAGTGCAATCACTCTGGAAAGAAGTATGGAGATTGCTCAGAAATCTAAGAATGGAACCACTATTTGACCCAGCTATCCCACTCCTTGGTATATACCCAAGGGACTTAAAATCGGCATACTACAGTGACACAGCCACATCAGTGTTTATAGCAGCCCAATTCACAATAGCCAATGTATTGAACCAACCTAGATGCCCTTCAACAGATGAATGGATAAAGAAAAATGTGGTACATATACACAATAGAATATTACTCAGTCAAGAAGAAGAAAATACTCATGATACTCTCCAGTTCCATCCATTTACTGGCAAATTGCCCTAATTTCGGGCAGTTTACCAGTAAATGGATGGGAAATTTGCTGGTAAATGGATGGAACTGGAGAGTATCATGCTAAGTGAAATAAGCTAATCCCCTAAAACCAAAGGCCAAATGTATTCTGGTATGTGGATGCTTACTCACAATGGGGGGGGGCACATAATTTCATTGGATTAGCCAAAAGGGGAATGAAGGGAAGGGAGGGGGATGGGAATGGGAAAGACAGTGGAATGAATGAGACATCACTTTCCTATGTTCATATAAGAATACACAGCCAGTGAAACTCCACATCATGAACAACTACAAGAATGGGAAGTTATACTCCATGTATGTATGATATGTCAAAATACACTCTACTGTCATGTGTACCTAAAAAGAACAACAACAACAAAAAAGAGGCATTCAAAGCAGCAGCTCAGGCTCTGGGAGCTTTTCTGGAACCCCAGAGAAGTCCAGAGGGAAGTCAAAATAGAGAGGCTTGCCGCAGTCAAGGTAGCAACTGCATATTGCCAGGCCAAACATTTCACCATAGTCTCCTTTGCCACATGATCCCATTTGGCCTGAGCTAATGACTGGAGGGGCCAAAGGAACAAGGCTTCTTCTCCTTTTGCTTGTCTGCCATCTCTGCTTTCCAGGTCATTTAAAAAACACATGGGTCAAGTTCACTCTTCCTAATGCTGTGTTTCTAAGCATACAAGTTAGGCCTTCCCTAGTCAATAAAAGGAAAGAGACCCACTGTTCTCCTGTGTTTCCTACTCAGTGAAGCATAGGAGCTAGTGCTCTGCAGTCAGCTTGGGTTGGGTTCACAGTTCCTTCATGCATAAGCTCTTTGACCTTTGCCTAGTTGCTTAACATAGATGGACTTTAGTTTCTTCCTCCGTAAAATGGTAAGTCTACCCTTTATGAGAGTTCCTGACCATTCAGGAAACATTGGTTGGTACACTAATGCTCTCACTGCTGTTTGTAATTATACATTCGTGGGTTATTTACTTGTTCATTGTTTTATTCTCCCACCACACAGCAGGGATTTTATGTTTGTCATCAGTAGAGTACCTCTGTCACATAGGCCCTTAATAACTATTTGATTAATGAATCACTCTCATAGTATTTCAGAGTTGAACAAATGCATATCATTGCAGTATTATAAAAACTCCACTTAATTATCTCTATATGCCTTCTTTATTTTAGTCAGATTCCTATATTTTTCAAATGTAGTTCTGTAAATGTGTATGATACCTTTCTTATGTACAGACATATGTACATATATAAACATACATGTTATGTATATTAAAATATATTACAAATATATATTTGATTTATATATGTATATTTATATATAGTTATATATATATATGTATTTGTATATATATTTATTTATGTATATTTATATACATACACACATACATACATATATATTATATGTATGTATATATATATAAATATACATAAATAAATATATATATTACAATCAACTCTTAACTAATGGGAACACTGGACATGCTGACTCTCCATGTAGTTGGAAACCTGTATATAACTTTTTTTAAAAAAAATATGTAATAACTTTATTAACAAGTGCTTGAAGTTTGTTGACTATTTTGCAAAATCATGTTGTAAACTTTATTACAAACTTAAAAAAGAAGTTCTTAAAAAAACTCAACTTGATCAGATATGAAATAATTTTAAAACTTTTAGTTGGGCACAGTAGCACACCCCTGTAATCCCAGTGCTTGAGAGGCTGAGGCAGGAGAATTGCATGTTTGAGAGCAACCTCAGCAACTTGCAAGGCTCTAAGACCCTGTCTCAAAACAAAACATGCTGGGTGTGGTGACACCTCAGCAGTACGTGAGGCTGAGGCAGGAGAATCATGAGTTCAAAGCCAGCCTCAGCAACTAAGCAACTCAGTGAGACCCTGTATGTAAATAAAATATGAAATAGGGCTGAGGATGTGGCTCAGTGGTTGAGTGCTCCTGAGTTCAATCCCTGGTACCTGCCCCCTGCAAAAAAAAAAAAAAACACCAAAAATGGGCTGGGGATGTGACTCCGTGGTTAAGTGACCCTGGGTTTAATTCCTGGTACCAAAATAATAAATAAATAAATAAAACGTTTAAAGATAAATTGAGAAAAACCTGGCTTTTAAATAAAATCATGTTTGTCATTACCATAAACATACATTACGTCTTTAGGTAAAAAATTATAAAAATCCCATGCTGCATAGATGATACAAATAGAGCTAGTTATCCAGTTAACAGACAAAAAAACCCAAACACTTAAGGTCTTCAGCTCCAATTTTAGGTTTACTTCTTTTTTAAAAAAAAACAAAACATTACCTTTATTTTATTTTTATGTGGTGCTGGGGATCAAACCCAGTGCCTCACATGTACTAGGTGCGCACTCTTTCCTCTGAGCCACAACCCTAGCCCTTGGATTTACTTCTTATTGCTGGAATTTCCTATTCATTTTTTCTTTATGGATGACTAGATGTTGGTAGAGATAGTGAGCTGACGTTTACCAAGTCCTGTCCTGCCCAGCCTCAGGAGTGGACAAATTCTCAGCTGGTAGATTAGCCATATTTGTTTCTTTGTCATTTTATGATTTGGGGTTTTCAGGACATCTGTGTTGGTAATTAAAGATACGATGGTACTGATGTTTGAAGTAGCTGCTGACCTTGGGTCTCATACCCTTGGTTTCCCTTGTCCTTTTCATTGGCTTCATCTCTAGGCTGTCTCTGGTGAGGAGGGCCCCTCTGGAATTGTTTTATAACTGGATACATTCTGTCTTACTGTTCTACCTTATTCTCCTGCACCCTGGCTATCAGCACCCTCCTATCAGCATGTTTTCTGATCTTGCATTCTTTTTCTCATGATTACTCTTCTGGTAATTGCCCACAGGACCCTTAGGAGGTGAATATTATCTATAATGATCCGGTCTGCTGCAGTTTTACTATCTTGAACTGGAACTCCATGGGGCCGGGGCTGGAATCTCTGCTGGCAGCACACCCTTTTCTCTTTCCATTTCATTGAACTCTCCAGAGTCTCCTCTGAAGTTGCAAAGGCACTCCCTGGAGTCATTCTCCTGGTGTACAGACACACCTTCCTAGGTGTCATGCCTGTTGATTAATCCATATGCAGTTCTTACATCGAAACCCTTGACTGTTCCCCAAAACCTTCTTTGTGATGACCTTATCCTTACTAGCAAGTGCTGCCCATGAGTGTGAAGCTACCCAGACCACCTGGCCCTTTCCCACTCTCTGTGGTGCTGGACCTGCTATCTGCATGCACTGAGGATGGGTGTGGTGGGGCTGCTCAGGGTTCTACTCGATGTTTCTGGTTGTGGTGGTGGTGACTGGATGGGTTGTGAGGGCGGCTAGGCCAGCTGGGGGTGGTGGGGCTGCTCTAAGCTCTCTGGGCTCCACTCTCTGCTCTGCTACCAATTGAATTGTGTGCGTAACTAATGACTACTGCAATATTAACTAGTAATAGCCTGCTGTTGTCCAGAAGCCTCACCGATAAACAGTCAATTAGCACATATTTTGTATGTTAAATGTGTTATATATGGTGAAAATACACAGAAATAGAGGAGACTGCTTTTTACTGTGACACAAAATTTCCTGGAGAGACAGGCTGCTCACACGGAGATAATTAGCACCACAAGGCAGTTAAGCAGATACAACACAAACTCATTGCAATAGCAACAAGATGTGGCTATGAAATAAGTACAGGAGGTACTACAGTTAATTTTATGCAGTTATGATTTAATACTGCATCTTTATAATTTTTTACATTTCCCTGCACTTTGAATGGCACCATGTACAGTTTTGTGAAGTTTTGTATGTATAAGTTTTAATAAATTTTAAACTTTTGTGACAGATTTGTATATATTTTGTGGTGGTAAATAATAAAATAAACTATGATCTACGTATATTTTATATATTTGTGACATACTTTTTTCTTAATTTTTGGATATTTGAAGGCTACACAGTTTGTGAGTTTTTTCAAATTGTCACAAATCACGAAAAACAGACAAAAATCCACATATAAGGGGACCTGAACAATTCAAACTTATATTACTTAAGAGTCAATTTTATATACAAACACTATGTAAACAATAATAGCAATAGCATATTGGAATGACTACAATTCACAATAACCTCATATATTTTTTGAAGATCTACAAGAGATGGTCTTGAAGTTTCCAAACATAAAGCAATAATGGGGGGAAAAAGTCTAATTACTGTGATTTGATCAGTGCCTGCAATATGCATACATTGAAATATCACACTGTACCTCATTAATGCATGCAATTATTACATGTTAACCAAAAGTTTAAGAAAAATTTAAAAACAATAATAATAAAATAGAACATGTTTTATTTTGCTTTCAAATTTTAAAGATCTATATATAACTTGTAAAAATTATAAAAAGTAAAATCTATAAATCAAGGTATATTCAAAGAAATATATTTCATATTTGTATATGCTACATCCTATTCCTTTCCTCCTGATACAAACCTTTTTTTTTTAATTTTTGGTTTATGCTTTCATTGTTATAATATAAACTATGCATATGAATTAGTTCCCTAGTATCTTCCAAAGGTGAACAATGACCATTTCTAAAATACCAGTATGTCAAAGAAGACATTTGACATTTGTTTTTTAGGGATTGGCTAGCTTCACTTAGCATAATCTGCTCTAATGCCATCCATTTCCCTGTAAATTCTATGATTTTGTCATTTTTTAATGCAGAGTAATACTCCATTGTGTATAAATGCCACATTTTTTTTATCCATTCATCCATTGAAGGGCATCTAGGTTGGTTCCACAGTCTAGCTATTGTGAATTGTGCTGCTATGAACATCGATGTAGCAGTGTCCCTGTAGCATGCTCTTTTTAGGTCTTTAGGGAATAGACCGAGAAGGGGAATAGCTGGGTCAAATGGTGGCTCCATTCCCAGCTTTCCAAGAAATCTCCATACTGCTTTCCAAATTGGCTGCACCAATTTGCAGTCCCACCAGCAATGTACAAGTGTACCCTTTTCCCCACATCCTCGCCAGCACTTGTTGTTGTTTGACTTCATAATGGCTGCCAATCTAACTGGAGTGAGATGGTATCTTAGGGTGGTTTTGATTTGCATTTCTCTGACTGCTAGAGATGGTGAGCATTTTTTCATGTACTTGTTGATTGACTGTATGTCCTCCTCTGAGAAGTGTCTGTTCAGGTGAGTAGCTAAGAACAGAGTAGGGTCGAAGAGCATGAGAAGAAGATTAACATTAAACAGGGATGAGAGGTGGGAGGGAAAGGGAGAGAGAAGGGAAAATGCATGGAAATGGAAGGAGACCCTCAGAGGTATACAAAAGTACATACAAGAGGAAGTGAGGGGAAGGGGAAAAATAATACAAGGGGGACAAACGAATGTCAGTAAAGGGGGCAGAGAGAGAAGAGGGGAGGGGAGGGGAGGGGAGGGGAGGGGAGGGGGGTTAGTAGAGGATAGGAAAGACAGCAGAATACAACAGACACTAGTATGGCAATATGTAAATCAATGGATGTGTAACTGATGTGATTCTGCAATCTGTATATGGGGTAAAAATGGGAGCTCATAACCCACTTGAATCAAATTGTGAAATATGATATATCAAGAACTATGTAATGTTTTGAACAGCCAACAATAAAAAATAAAAAAAAAAAAATAAAATAAAATACCAGTATGAACTCATGTCTCATGTGTTTTTCATGTGTTTTAATCCATTAAAATTATTCTAATTGATTCTCCATTTTTTTTATCTTCATCAGTAGATGCCTCTTTAATTTGGTGTCTATATTAGTCAGGGTTCTCTAGAGGAACAGAAATAATTTTACACATACATACACATTTATACACATACAAAATTATAAAAGGGAATTTATTAGATTGACTTACTTATTTGGAAGCTGGGTTTTAATAAATTTTAATAAATTTTACAGCATTGTCCTACAGTAGGTTATTGTCCTACAATAGCCATCTGAAAGCTGGAGAGCCCGAGAAACCGATAGCTGCTCAGTCCAAGAAACTGGAAACTTTAGAAAAAGAGAAGCCAATGACACAGTCCCAGTCCAACGCTGAAGGCCTGCAGCTCCCTGGAGAGATGCTGTTAGGAGTTCAAATTCAAAGGCTGAAGGAGCTGGAGTCTGATGTCCATGGGCAATGGCAGCAGCAAAAAAATTGCAGCTGCTCAAGAAGAATACAGCTATGATCAGGTGGGCTTCGTCCTTCTGTTTTTTGTCCCAATCCAGCCCCCAACTTTTTGAATGGTGCCACCCACATTCAAGGTGGGCCCAAATTCAAATCACTGACCCACATACCAATGGTCTCTGGAAATACCCTCACAGACACACCCAAAAGTGTGATTTTCACTTTCTAGGTCTCTCAACCCAGTCAAGTTGATGGCCAATTAATCATGATGGTGCCTGAGTTTTTTTGGACAGAACCTTAATGGTATTTGACAGCTTTTTTGACAAAATGCACACCTCCTTTCTTAGCTAAATAGTGGCATTCTATCCACACTTTTTACTTCATATGAATATAATATAATTTATTCAAGCAATACCTTATTTATGGATATTTGGGTTATGCCCAAGTCTTGATATTCTAAATAATGCTAAATGAATAGACTTGTTCAAAGCTTTTCATATTTTGCCAACATGTCTTTCCTAGGAGTATGATCTCTTGGTCAAAGTGCATATGCATACACATTTTTAGGCATGATCTCTTTAAAAAAAGACCAGCCAGTCAATTGTAAACCATTCATTATCTGGCTGGCCATATTGTTAGAATAGGTTTTCTTATGATAGATGAATAGTTCCACTCTTGGTTCTAGTGAAAATAGGGAAAACAGGTTAATCAGTCTTTCTTGACAGTTGGTAGGATTTGACTGATGTTGTGTGGAAGATTTGCTCACTGGCTTTGTTTATTCAAAATTCTTTCCACCCAGGCTAATAAAGTCGACCTTGAAGCTGAAGCATGCTTTTAATACTCCTGTGGAACTTGGGTGAAAAGGGCATAGAATCTATATAACTTGAACAGTGTGTAAGTTTTTGAGGGGGATCAAATCCCATAGCCAATATGTGTATAAATTAAAAAAAATATCACTTCTTAGGCACTTCAGAAATAAACTCTACTTGTATTCTTTTACTTTACTTCCCTCACTTTTTCTCCCCCGTGGACAGACAGCACCTTGATCATTCCTCAAACACATATTTCATGAATTAACTTTTATGCATATCTACTGGGATGTTTTCCCCCTCAAAGCCTATGCTACTTTTTTGCAAAGTAATCTTAAAGGTTTATTTAAGATTATTTTCAAATTTCACTTTAGATAGAGTATTTTTCACTGGATTGTTAAGAGGATTCCCTCATTCCATCATAATACTGGAAGTAAATTACATGGCGTCTCTCGTGTTTGTAGCACTTCCTTTCTCTCACTGTAATATGAGCAATCTGTACCCTCAATCTTGCCATATGCTAATTCTTCTCTCTAGAATTTCTGCTACGTTATGATGTAAGAAGAAATGTTTTTAGCTCCTTTGAGTAGTAAAAGTAACATTTTTCTTGATTAAGGTGCAATCTGGAAATGCAGAAAAGTGTCCACAGTGATACTTCCTGTGAAATATCATCAGATATTTCCTATGCCACATGTCATTTGCAGTCTCTAAAGATCCTTCTGATTCAACCATATGATGATTTTTATCATATGTACTATACTTCCCTTTTCTACTGCTCATCCTGGAGGCCAAGCATTCATTTTTGACATAGTTTTGAGTATGGGTTCCTTGCTGTCCTTGTTTCACATGTGAGCCTGGGTTCCATGCCACTATATAGCCTATGAAAACCATTCTACTTTGTCACTGAGAATTTGGCCACCATTTTAAAGAATTCAGCCCCCTATCAACAAGAAAACAACTATCTCTAAGGTGAGTTGAAAGAGAGATTCTTCCTAGGCAATCAGTTATATGAAATTGTAAAAATCTTTTGAAACTATATACAATTGTTCAGTTAGAATTAAAACTGACGCAGATAAACTCTAAGCCCCGACTCCCTTCATATGAAATAAGAGGGTTGCAGGAAGGACTTAGATGATTATCCACCCATTTCCTCTTGCTGTATACATTTTCCAGCCTCTCTTTTTTTTAAAAAAAAATATATATATATTTATTTTTTAGTTATAGGTAGACACAATATCTTTATTTTACTTTTTGTGTGGTGTTGAGGATCGAACCCAGTGCCTCATGCATGGTAGGTCAGTGCTCTGCCTCTGAGCCGCAATCCCAGCCCTTTCCAGCCTCTCTTGCTGTTAATTTGGGCTGTCTAACTGGGTCTGGCCAATGGGGTGTATGCAGAATTGAAATATACTTCTTCTAGAACTAGCCATATAAAATGATCTTATGATCATCCACAATTTTCCCTTTTTCTGCCCTGGGGTCTCAGAAGCCAATACTTAAAATAGCATCATCACAAGACATTAGGAATCATCATTTAGAGGAGAGCTGCCCTGAGAGTCCCCTGACACACATTCAACTAGGAAGTAAATAAGAAAGAACAATTATATTAAGCCAATGAAATTTTAGTATTGTGTTTTTATAGCAGTTAATAAGCATTACCTGATGAGTATAAAACAAAAATTCAGAGAGATACTTACGGTGGCCCTGAAAAAATTGTGGATAAGAATTTTTCAAAGTAAATTGTCTCAGGATTCTTCAGCGTTTCTGTTCAAACTCTATGGTATCCCTGATAACAATTTTCACTATTCATAAGGAAACAGAGGCTGAGAAAAATTTACTGACTTGCCTGAAATCACACAGCTAGTAACTTAGGGAGGTCAAATTCAAACTCGGGTCTGTCTGACTCCAAAGCTGATGATTTTTCAATACTACATTTCATTGACTTTCTGACTTTAGTTTGAGCTTGTCTTCGGCTGCTATTCTGGATGCTAACCGAGATCTAACTAGTCCTATGTGTTGGCAAATGAATTATTGACCTTCCTTTGAGAAAGACAGACTCAATTGCAGAGCAGAGCTACCTCTAAGTCTCAAGTCACTTCATACTGGGTAGATGTTCAAGGTTACTCATAATGTACATTGCAAAGGTTGCAGGATGGACTTTGCCCCAGTGGCAACCCAAAGGAATTCAACTTCCTTTCCAGCCTATAAAGAAAGTTCCAAATATTTCATTTTCAGACAGCTTGTGAGACTTGATTCCCTTTGTGGTCTGACTTGTGAGGTCATCCCCTAGTAATCAACTCTGCCTTTTGATTTACATTTCTTCTCTAGGAGAAAGGTAAAGGTCTTACATTTCCCCTGCTAAACTATAGAAAGCTAAATGGATGATGTTTATTAAAGAAAAGGAACACTATCACAAAACCTTATTTCTTTGTTAGAGAACTATCTAAGCTTTGACAGTCAACCAAATCCACATCCTTGTCACATAGAGAGCTCAAATATATTTATGCTTGAGTTTTTAATTTGTCAAATGGACATGAAATTACTTATTTATAGTGTTTTACTTATTCATCAAATATTCACTGTTCATTCCTAAGCTCTTAGAGTGACACTATATGGGTTTGATGGGGCTCCCATAAAAAAGTACCACAAACTTGGTGACTTAGAATAACAGAAATTCATTCTTTCATAACTTTGGAGGCCAGAGGTCCAAAATCAAGACATTGACAGGGCCACGCTCCCAGAGAAGGTACCAGGGGAGGACTCCTCTTTTTTTCTTGGCTTGTGATAGTTTGTCAGCAATCTTTGTCATTCCTTGGCTTGTAAATCTTCAGGTGGCCTTCTCTTGTGCATATCTACCTTTTTGTCCAAATTTTTTTTTGTATAAATTCACTAGTGATAATGGATTAGGGCTTACCTTCCTAATGACCTCATTTTAACTTGATTACATTTATATAGACTGTTTCCAAATAAAGTAGCATTCTGAAGAAATGTGGGTTAGGACTTAAACATTTTTTTTTAAGGGACACACAATTCAATCTAGAATTGATGCCAAGTTGAATAAAACAAAGTCCTAATGTCAAAGTGATTCTTATATAGTAGGGGATATTGGACAGAATAGGTTTTTTAAAATTGTTCTTTTTAGATATATATGACAGTAGATGTATTTTGACATATCATATATACATAAAGTATAACTGCCCATTCTTTTTTAAAAATATTTTTTAGTTGTAGTTGGACACAATACATTTATTCCATTCATTCATTTTTTACGTGGTGCTGAGGATCCAACCCAGGGCCCTGCATGTGCTAGGTAAGTGCCCTACCACTGAGCCACAACCCCAGTCCTAACTGCCCATTCTTGTGGTTGTTCATGATGTGTAATTTCACCGGCCATGTATTCACATGTGAACATAGGAAAGTTATGTCCAATTAATTCTACTGTCTTTCCTATTCCTGTCCCTGCTCCCTTCGATTCAGTCCCCTTTGTCTAATTCAGTGAACATCTACTCCCCCTTATCGTGAGTAAGTATCTGCATATCTGAAAAAAACATTTAGATTTGGGTTTTTTAGAATTGGCTTATTTCACTGAGCATGATAGTCTCCAGTTCCATCCATTTACCTACAAATGTCATAATTTCATTCTTCTTTATGGCTGAGTAATATATTCCATTTTGTATATGCACCACATTTTCTTTATCCATTCATTTGTTGTAGGGGATCTAGGTTGGTTCCATAGTTTAGCTTTTGTGAATTGTGCTGCTCTAAACATTGATGTGGCTATGTCACTATAGTATGCTGATTTTAAGTCCTTTGGGTATAAACTGAGGAGTGGGATAACTGAGTCAAAGAGTACTTCTTTAATAAAGCAGCAGACAAGGGTTAAGTGAAGGACCATGATGATTTGGAAGAAAGCTTGCTTTGAATTGGGAGAGTACAGTTGTGTAATAATATTCAGCATAAATTAGGAAAAATTTTTTTCAGCACTGGGGGTTGAACCCAGGGCCTCCTGCATGTTAGGCAAGAACTCTGTCACTGAGCCACATCCCAGCCCTAGGGAATGTTTTCAAAGAGATTGCAATAAATGACTTTGTGTGACCAAAATGTATGGGGGAATTTTCCTCATATACCAAGAAATTCTCCATGCAACACCAGCTGTGTGTCCTATAATAGAATTCAACTCAGACACCATATATCTTGAGAGAGCATCAGGTCACACGGGTTAAGAGCTCAGTCCCACAAGGGTGGCTCCCACTTTAGATGCCAATCACAGGGTATTATCTGTATTTCTAATGACTGACTGTAAATTGGGGTTCTTCCTACCCCTTCTTTGGTTTCGATTAATTTGTCAGGATGGCGCATTTAACTCAGGGAAGCACTTACTAGTTGATTATATTCATAAAAGATATAGATGAAGAGCTGTATAAGGCAAGGTGTGGGGGAAGGGGTACAAAGTTTCCATATCTTCCTTAGAAGTGCCACCCTTTTGACCCCTCCAGGTATTCAGCAACCAGAAGCTCACCAAACCCTGTCCTTTGGGGTTTTATGAAGGCTTCATTGTGTAGGCATTGTTAATCCACTGGATCTTCAGCCCTTCTCCCTTCTCAGAGGCTGGAGGATGGGGCTGAAAGTCCTGGCTCTCTAATCCTGCCTTAGTGTTTCCTGTGATCAGCACCCATACTGAAGCTCTCTAGGGTCTCTCAGACACCAGTCATCTCATTAACATACAAAACGCGCTCGTCATTTCAGTCACTCCAATAATTTTATGAGCTAAGGGTCGCGAACCAAGGTCAAAGGGCAAGTATGTTCCTTATTATATCACAATATCACTTGTCTGTGGTCTCTACTGTGGTATCCCTAATGACTATATCAGTGGCTAACACAGAGTAGATACTCAATAAATGATCAGTGAATGAATACACTAATGACCTAATGAATAATTTAAAGTAGCAGCTTGACTAGGATTTTTTTTTCACTTCTTTTTCCTGAGAAGGATCAGGAAGACACAGTAACCTTGAGGCCCAGCAATTTCTTCTAGTGCTGAGTGAATTTTCTTGCAGTGTCACAATTTAAGAGATTGAAATTAAAGCTGTGAAGTAATTAAGGTTCCAAACAATGTGGTAGGCCCTTCCATATTGGCCAGGCAGGGTCCTGTCAGCTAAGAAGACAAATACAATTTGGCTGCCAGGACTCATTTGTGTAATTCGATTCCTTTTTTTCCTCTTGGTCCTTCTTCATAAGTTAAAAGCCTTCATTGCTGCACACCCTGCAATTTCCACAGCATGACAGTCAGGAGGAATTGCTAGGCCAGAGAGTTTTGCGGTAGCACACAAATGGGGGGAGTTGCATCACCGCCACAGTGTCTGTTCTTTCATTTCACTATCAGACAATGGCACAATTACAAGCAATTACTTATTAGATGTTTGAAAACTATTGTACAAAGCCAGCACCATTTGCCAAAAGTAATTTAATGAAATTGGGCATAATTGTGCCCTGAACTGAATTTTTCTGAGTTTCCCAAAGTTAAATGACTCCACAGAAATTATTTAGCAAATGAATGAATAATAACACATAGACAAAAATCTCTGTTCAAGTTGGCGGAAATGTGCAGTGTAGAGATTGAAAGCCACTGATCTTTAATGGTCTAGAGTGAGGTTTTTGACAGATGCATGGGAAGTAAGCTAACATTTGCTTGATAGAATGCACGACACCATTTTAAAGAAAAATAAGGTGTTTCAAGGCTCTGCAACACATTTGATATTTTGACTGAGGGTTGAAAACAGCTGTAAATTTGAAATGTTGATTAATGGCTATCTTTGGTTACTTATTAAATATAATAGTAATAAAGCAAATTTTCACCAATTTGGATAAGGAGAAACTCTTCCAAATGTTTGAAAAATTCTATAAAATAGTTTTAAAGAAATGGAGTTTCTTTACTTTCTTATACACATGGTAGGTATATAGACCAAATAATTATTGCCTCACCCAGTTCCATGATGGAATTTAAACAGTCTTCCTCACTTTTGTTTGTTGATATGCTATTGGTTTAGCAATCCAGCCCTGTGTTTTATTTTCCTTTTTATAAAATGCCTTTTTCAATAAATGCTTGTATGGTTTAAAAAAAATAAGCAATACAGAATCACAAAGAGGGAAGTCATTTCAAAGTCCTTCAGCAAGAAACAACCATCACTATCATTAAAAATATTATTCTATATTTCTCTCTGAAAATATACCAATGGTTGAATGACTATGTAGATGTATAAGGTAGTTTGATAAAAATGGGTATGTTTTAAATGTAAAAAGAATACATCAAAATTAACTCAAGCCTAGCATGTAGTTTACGCCTGTAATCCCAACTGCTCAGGAGGCTAAGGTAGGAGGATCTAAAGTTCAAAGCCAGCCTCAGCAATTAGCAAATCCCTAAGCAATTTAGGGAGACCCCATAACGAGCAGCATTATTAATAATTACTATACTTGGAAGCAGATTGTCTTTAATGCAAGCATATATTCGACCACACCAATCATAAAACACAAACAATTAATGCAAAAAGTGTTCGGTGTGCAGGAGCACCCCAACTAGCATTCAATGCAAACTAATTAAACACTATAAGCAAATCACACAATCCTAGGGCAACCACAAGCCCCAAAATACCTTCGATGCCACGCAACATCTCTTAGCCAAAGAGCAGACATTGTCCTTGTCTGGTGGTTCTCTCCAGCTGAAGGCTGGATGTCAGGGAATGATGGAGTCAGTCTAGGGATAGACAGCAAGGCAGCCAGTCTTACTGATGTCCTTGGAGCAAAAAGTCTTCAATGTGGCAGGACCAGTAATTTAAATAGAGTTCCAAGTTGGTGATTGGTCACATCTAGTGAAAGTCAGTTTCCATTGGTTAGTCCAGTGAGATAATATAATTGCAGCTGAGCATATTGTTTGTGCATGTCCATGGAGCTGTGCCCCTATCAACTGTAACCAGTCATTGCTAAGCATGCCTATGGCTAATGCCCCTTATAGCTCTTTATCAATTGCAAGCAGACATTACTAAGCAGTTCAATGGCTGCTGTTCCTATGGTTAGCAACTTAGTGAGTCCCCGCATGTCCCAGAATGTCTATGGCAGTTGCTCCTTACAGACCCCATCTCAAAATAAAACATAAAAAGGCCTGGGGATGTGGCTCAGTGGCTAAGCGCCCCTGAGTTCAATCCCTGGTACAAAAAAAAAAAAGAATTTTAGTAAAATGAAAAGTCAGAATAGAATTGAAAAAAAAAGTTGACATTAAGCAAACATTTTTTTTTCAATTATTTTTTATGTTTTTTAAGCTTCATGGGAAATTTTTAGGCAGTACTTATTAGTTATTTTGATTTTGTCAAGGCTTTTAGCATTTCAATTGACTTCCAAAGTCTTAATTCCTACAACTGTTTGGTTTTAATTCTCTATTTAAAAGCTTTCAGTGCTTGCCATTAGTTCTTTGGTCACAACTTCTTTACTCCTGAGTTGAATATTTAGATTTATGTCTTAGTTGTCCAGGTAGGGCTCACGCAGTCCTTCGAATGCATGCATACAAGGAAGGAGACTCGTGCCTTAATATTCAAAGAATAAATTGTGTTTTAATCAGCTTTTTTTTGTGGCTGTGACTAAAAAAATCTGATAACAACATAGAGGAGGAAAAGTTTATTTCCATCTCACAGTTTCAGAGGTGTCAGTTCATAGATGGCCAGCTCCACTCTTCAGTGCTCTAGGTGAGGATGAACATAGTGGCGGAGGAGTGTGGCAGAGGGAAGCAGCTCCAGACATCACACTAGGAAGCAGAGAGAGACTAAGCTCAACTCCCCAGGGGCAAAATATAAATCCCCAAAGCACACCCCCAGGGACCTGCCTCCTGCAGCCACACCCTACCTGCCTACAGTTGCCATCCAGTTAATCCCTAATGCATTGGATGGTGGCTGGTTGAATCAATGCTCCTTCTCATGTATATATTTCTGTTACTAATTTTCATTTGCTTTTATTATATTTTTCTCCTGTTCAGTGTGGTAATAAACATATACAACAAGCATTGAAACACATACACTGGACATTTTCTTCTTTTCTTCCTTGCTTCCCTTCTTTTATTCTTCTTTCCAGAACTCCTGTCTTTCCTTCCCTTCTTTCCCTCTCTCCCTCCTTCTTTCCCTTCAACAGCCTCATTTTACCCCAGTCTCTTTCTGGCTTTCTCATGTGAAAACTGGAACTTTCAGGCTTACAAAGGGAAGGAAGTAGGTGGAGGTCACCCTGTTAAAGTGGGGAAGGTTGCTAAGGAACCTGGTTTCCTCCTACAGGTTTCCCCATTAGACTGGGGCATCTCAAACACAGCACAGTCGGTCTTTTCTTCAGCCTGTGGAGCTCCTGTGTGAGAAGATGGCTTCAGGCTTCGTGCCCTCACTGAACAGAAAGCTGGGGAGAAAAGTAGAGAAGATAGTTTCCCAGTTGGGTGGCCCCAAACACAAGTGTGCAGGACAGAATTAGTGTCATTCCTAACTTGGCACTTTCCAGGCTAACCACATAGATCTAATTATAGAATCTGGCTCTCTGTAGCTTGAAATCATAGTGGGTAGATAGCCCAAATTACCCATCTGCTATTGAGAATGCACAAGGACTTGTTAGTGAAAATTGTGCTGTTTCACAGTTTTTGCCAAATGATTTTGAGTTAAAATTCCAGTAATCCAGAAGCTTCTGGATAGTGTATGAATCACAAGAAAGAAAGCCAATATTTTTATGCTCTTAACCTGCCTCTTCAATGACCTACCTTGGCAACCATACTTCCCAGAGTTTGTATTAGAGTTCTTACTCAACTGATTGTGGGTTTTGTTGTTGTTGTTGTTGTTTTGGGGGGGTTAGATTGTGTATGGATGCTGAACTCATTGGCAATAGTGATTTCATCATCTTGATTTCAGTGCATCCTACAACCATAAGGAATTGGCAGGACCAACAAGGTCCTTCCCAGCAGTTCTCCACCACAGGACATGCTGGTGAATAAGAATAGATAATGGTCAGGCAATGCACCAAAAAATCAAGGTCTTATTCAAAGGTAGAGACTACACCTGTAGACTAACCTGTAGAAATAATAGTGGGCAAGGTCAAGGCCTATTTCAAATATAAAAGACCCTGAGGCTCAGCTGTGGGGACACCCCAGCCAATTCTTTTGTGTTGGGGATGGTGAGAGGGGATGGCCACTTGGATGGACTGAAGGTTGGAGGAGTGAATCTAAAAGGGAATTACAGGAAGGATGAAGACTCAGGATAAAGGACACAGCTAATACTTTTTCAAAACCTGTTTAACGCAGATTTTGATCAATGCTAATATCCCAGACTCATAAAGCCCCTAAGCTAGCGCACAAAAGTAGGTTTTTCTGCTGTCTGGCCCCCTTCCACATCTTGGGAGTTCTCTTTCTCCTCACTTTAATAAATGCTGCTCCATTTACTCTCTTTTCCATTATTGTCCATCGATTTTATTCTTCAAATTTGCGAGACAAGAACCCAGAAGGAAATTGGTGAATTGGGGAATCTAGTTTCATCTCAAAACTCTGTGTTGGGTGCAGAGCAGGCTGAACTGTGTTGTCTGCATGGCAGGCTGAACAGATGTTGGCTGCAAGATAGCCCACGCACTCAAACCCCCCTCTATCTGGTCCTTTATCACCTGTTTGCCTCAAGTCTGAACATTCAACCCTGCTTAAGGCTGAATACTTAACCCCCCCCTTGGGCCATCAAGGCAGCTTGCAGACCCAGAGGCCCCATTAGATTTGGGCTATAAAAACTCCCTCCTGCTAGGCCCCCCTCTCTCTTGCTCTCTCTCTCTTGCTCTTTATCTTTCTTACGCGCACTCTCTGTCTCTCTCTTGCTCTTGCTCTCTCCCTGTTCATCTCTTTTCTCTCTCTCTCTTTTTCCTTCTTTCCTTTCTCTTTGTTGCACTGCTGCAATAAAGATCTTTTGGTTGCTCCGAGTGTTGTGGTCACTTTCCTTTCACTCTGGTTTCACTGATAGTGTATATTTGGAGAAACCTTCACATGCAGAGTGTCCAAGGTAGAGATTTAGGATTTGCTCAGTCCCTAAACATAATTCTAAGGTTTGTTTGCTTCCGACCCAGCTTTTGGTAAATATATTTTACTTTTTCTTTATTTAAAAATTTTCACAGGGGCTGGGGTTGTGGCTCAAGTGGTAGAGTGCTCGCCTAGCACATGTGAGGCACTGGGTTCGATCCTCAGCACCACACAAAAATAAAATAAAGATATTGTATCCACCTAAAACTAAAAAAAAATATTAAAAAATTTTGCACATATTAATGGATACCATGTGATTGTGTGTGTGTGTGTGTGTGTGTGTGTGTATATATATATATATATATATATATATATATATATATATATATTGCAATGTTTATTTCAGATTAAACATAATCTGTCTCCTTAAACTTTTATCATTTCTTTATGGTGAAAATATTCAGAATCCTATCTTCTAGCTTTTTGAAATATGCAATATGTGATGGTTGTTTACAGTCATCATACTGTGCAACAGCACTCCAATACTTCTTTACTACTATCTAAATGTACCCATTGATAACTTTTCTCTTTTCCTCCCTTTTCACTACTCTCCCTGGCTTCTGGTGTTACTGGTGATGAGAATCCATCAGGATCTGGTCTCATTCCCCAGGAATGTTGAAGATTGAACATCCGAGAAACACCAAGGCAAGCTTGGAAAGCAAGTTTTATTTAAAGGACAACAGATCAGAGATAGACTTCTCCACAGAGAAGGGGCCTCAGAGCTGGTGTCTGATGAAGTGGGAGTGTCCTGCCCCTTTCATACATTTTAGATTTCCTTTGTTCTCATGCCTCCTCGTCCACTTATCTTGCCTACTGACTAGTGACCAAAAGGTGGAGTGATCCAAGGGTGAGAATGAATAGGCAGGAAGGGAATAGCTCAGGGGGCATTCATTAACCTGCTTGCTGGGAGGAACAATTTCCTGGAAGCAGGTAACCTTGGCAACAGGTTGAGGAGGTAGGGGGAGGGCTCTGGAGGTATTAGCATTTTTATTTCCTTTGGAAACAGCCCCTATCTTTATGAACTAACTCTATCAGTTATTACTTACACTGACTGTCCTTTTGCCCCCTCCCTATACACACACACACTGGTAGTTATTCCACTCTTTTTTAAAAAATATTTATTTTATTTAGGTGGACACAATTATCTTTATTTATTTTTATGTGGTGCTGAGAGATTGAACCCAGTGCCTCGCACATGCCAGGGCAGTGTGCTACCACCTGAGCCACAACCCCAGCCCCCCATTCCACTCTTAACTTCTATGAGATCGACTTTTGTAGATTCTACATATGACTGAGATCATGTGGTACGTGTGTTTCCATGCCTATTTCATTTAATATGATGATCTCCATTTCTGTCCATGTTGTTGCAAGTGATGGGATTTTATCTTTTCTTATGGTTGAATAGTATTCCATTTTGTATATGTACCACAATTTCTCAATCATTCGTTCACTGATGGACACTTAGGTTAACTTCATATCTTAGCCATTATGAATAATGCTGCAATGAATATGAAAGGGCAGATGCCTCTTTGAAATATTGATTTTGTTTCCTATGGATATATACCCCAGAGTGGGATAACTGCATTATAAGGTAGTTCCATTTTTAATTTTTTGAGTACTCTTCACATTGTTTTTCCTAATGGCTGCATTAACTTACATTTGTACCAACAGCATATAAGGGTTCCCTTTTCTTCATATTCTCACCAACACTCATTGTCTTTATGATTTTTGATAGTAGCCATTCTTACTAGGATGAGGTGATGATACCTTGTGGTTTTGACTTGCATTTCCCCTCATAATGAAAAATTTTGAGCATTTTTTTCATATACTTGTTGCCATTCATTTTGTATGCAAGGCAAGCACTCTACCAACTGAGCTATATCCCCATCCCTTATAAGTCTTCTTTCAAGAAATATCTGCTTAGGATTATGCTTGCTTTTTAAAAAATTTCTTTTTGTAATTTATTTTTTTAGTTGTAGTTGGACACAATACCTTTATTCCATTCATTTATTTTTATGTGGTGCTGAGGATGGAACCCAGGGCCCCACGCATGCTAGGAGAACGCTCTTCCGCTGAGCCACAATCCCAGTCCCGTATGCTTGCTTTTTAACCACCTTATTTGCTTGATTGCTATTGAGTTTTTAGAATTCCTTTATATATTCTGCTGTTAATTCTTTATTGGCGGTATAGTTTATGTTACATCGCTTTGAGGTGATTAAGCAACCAGAAAGAATGACCAACCAAGCATGGACAGAACTGCCTGTCAGTCAGCGGGCTCTCCTGGCCAATCCTGGATCTTAGCCAGATCCCAGGACCAACCTCAGTAGGACAAGGGACTCTAAAACTCCCTTTTCCTGTCCCAACCCCTCCCTTCCTGCCCTAAACCCAATAAAAATTGCAATCTGGGGCTGGGGCCATAACTCAGTAGCAGAGCACTTGCCTAGCATGTGTGAGGCGCTGGATTCGATCCTTAGCACCACATAAAAAACTGAACAAATAAAGGCATGCTGTCCATCTACAACTAAAAAAAAAAAAAAAAATTCCAGTCCGGTGGAGCCCCTGCTTGCTTCTCCTCAGACCCTCTTCTTACCCTGTTGGTCTGAGGGTTCTGCCCAGAAGCGAAATCTCAATAAAGCTCCATTCAGCGGCCTTTTAAAATCTGCCTCCTTTCTGTCGCCGCTGCCTGACCTTACAGTTTATACATATTTTCTCCTATTTGGTATGTTTGCTCTGATAATCGTTTCCTTTGCTGTACAGAAATGTTTTAGTTGGATATAATCCAATTTGTCTAATTTTGCTTTTGTTTTCCATGCTTTTTTGGTCTTATCCAAAAATATCACAGTCAAGTCCAATGTCCTGAAGCATTTGTCCTATTCTTTTTTAATTGTTTCTTTTAATACTTCCAATGATAATTACTACCTATACAATTATATACAAAATATTTTTGCGACTTACCTTTTTTATTCTTTTTGTTACCAGGGATTGAACCCAGGGGCATTTAACCATTGAGCAACATCCCTAGCCTTTGTTTATATTTTATTTAGAGACAGTGTCTTGCTAAGTTGCTGAGGCTGGCTTTGAACTTGTAATCCTCCTGTCTCAACCTCTTAAGCCACTGGGATTAAAGGTGTGTGACACCACGCCTGGCATGTGATTTACTCTTAAAATATGAATTTCAGCATTTGTGTTAGAAAGTATTTGGTAAATGATAACTTAACATTTTTGATAAATATGGTGCATGCTGAAGCATTTGTTTAATTTTTTTTTTTAGTTGTAGATGGCCACAATACCTTTACTTATTTATTTTTATTTTTTAGTTATAGGAGGTGCTGAGGATTATTATATGTGGTGCTGAGGACTGAACCCAGTTCCTCACACATACTATGTGAGCACTCTACCTCTGAGCCACAACCCCAGCCCCTCAAGTATTTTTAATTGCCAAATAGTTTAATAAAATTAGAAAGTTTTGCCTATTTTTGGAAATTTATCAGTAGTCTTTCAATAAGATTAAAAAGTGAATATGTTAAAGGGCTTAGAGAAGATAGATATAAATTGAATTAGCTATTAGTCTTCATGGAAATAGGGAATGGAAAAGGGAGGGAAAATCCTGTAATAGTTATAAGGTTATTTTTAATGAATACAACACCCTTTTTAATTGGTTATTTTTTTTTTAATATGGTGCTGGGGATCAAACCCAGTGTCTTATGCATGCTAGGCAAGCACTCTACCACTGAGCCACAACCCCAGTCCCCGCAACACCACTTTTTAATATTGGGATATGATCTATGCTTTCAAATGACAGTTTATAAAAATCATTTTGGTTATTTATATTTTAAATTTCTTTCTTATTTTGTTTCTGATCTGCACTTAAGGTGGCTTTATATAACCATAATAATTGTCTTATAATATTTGTTTTAAAATATGGCTAATGGCTAATGTCATCTTTCAAATGTATTGAATACTTAATTTTTTTTTTTTTTTTTTTTGGTACGGGGATTGAACTCAGGGGCACTCTAGCACTGAGCCACATCCCCAGCCTTTTTTTTTTTTTTGTATTTTATTTAGAGACAGGGTCTGACTGGGTTGCTTATTGCCTCATTGTTGCTGAGGCTGGCTTTGAACTCACGATCCTTCTGCCTCAGCCTCACAAATTGCTGGGATTACAGGCATGCACCATGTGCTGGCTTGAATACTTAATATTGAATACCAAATTTAATGTTTAATGAAGTCAATTCAGACCACATTTTCTCAGAAAAACAGTGTTATAGAGGGGTCTTGTCCTTGACCCATTCTTTAGATCTGCATAATATTTCTCCTGGGCAACTTACAAAGCCTTCTTCTATTTTCTTTGCTTTCACTATTGTCTCCTGCCAAACAGATTCCAAAATAGTTTGGTGAGTCAGTCCCTTATTGGGGAGAGGTGGGGAGGAGCTAGCTCCTCATTACACTCAAGATAGATCCTATGCCAATCTTTTGGCCCTGCCTACTGTTGGAACCCCATTTCCTGTCAAACCTCTGTGCTTCAGTTTCCCTTGCTTCAGCCAGTCCTGAATCTTTAATCTTTAGTAAACACATTGCATTTATT
This sequence comes from Marmota flaviventris, assembly GCF_047511675.1. Taxonomy (NCBI): domain Eukaryota; kingdom Metazoa; phylum Chordata; class Mammalia; order Rodentia; family Sciuridae; genus Marmota; species Marmota flaviventris. The sequence continues at coordinate 122,659,443 of NC_092518.1, forward strand.
CCCCTCTCTTTGTTTTTGCATTGTTGGAGATTCGAGAATACCCCAAAATATGACTTTTCTGTTTTTTGTTTTGTTTTCATTTTGTTTTGTTTTTTGCATGCTGACCAATTTGATCTGAAGGATATCAAAAGAGTGCACAGGAGAATTGAGATCTGAGTTTTCTTTGGTTCTCCCACTGCCAGAACAGGAAAAGGCTCACTGCAATGTTCCTTTATCTACCAAAGGATCTGCCCAAAGAGAAGCATAATCACTGTCAGTCTTCCTATTGAAATTTTACTAACTGGAGAAAACTAAACTCATCATAGGAAGAAACAGTGAAGTCTGTAATCACACCTGAAAAGACTTCTGTCACACACCATTGTCTTCTATTTCAGTCCTATAGAGAATCATTTACAATCCACTGTGTTTTCTGTGGGTCCAGTGGACTTTGACCCAGGTCATGTATGTTCTCCAAGCCCATTGAATTCCTCTGAAAATCATTTAGAGCTCCCCAACATTCCCTATCCCCAACCCATAGAATTATGTTGAGCTAGTGGGTAATCCCACTTTAAAAATGTTTCACATGCTGTGATTTTTTCCCCCTTTTAAACATTAATAATTTTTTCCTGTTTAATCATTCTACTATTAAGTGAACCTTCAGAGAATGGAGGGGAAATTTCCTTTCTCTCTTATAGTAGGTACTGTTCCTTATGTTCCTTTTTTATTAATTTTTTATTTAAATATGACAGTGGAGTACATTACAATTCTTATTACACATACAGAGCACAATTTTTCGTATCTCTGGTTGTATACAAAGTATATTCACACCAATTCATGTCTTTATGCATGTACTTTGGATAATAATGTCCATTCCTTATGACCTAAAAGACTTTACCTGTTCTCATCTGAACTTCACTGCGGCCTGGATGAAATATCTTTCCAGTGTCATTTTTCTTTTACTCTACTTGCAAATTCACCAACTAGCCTTCTGATTAGAATTTGGTTCCCTATGAAGATTTGGTTTAATTGAAGGCCTATATGAGCCAAAGATTCTGGACTTTAAAAGCTGAATGTCCAACCCAATACATGGTAAATTCAACCTGATCAATATCACGTTGGTATCTCTCAGTGACTAGCCAGATAACTTTGCATCTGGTTTTACTTTTCTACCTTGTCTTCCAAAATGTTAGTAATTCTTCCTATCTCTTTTTTCCCTCTTGGTTGTCAACATGCATTTACTTTTGAAATATGGAGATAACGTACATTAAATATTTACCATAGTGACTAGCAAATAATAAGAGCCCATAAGATGTTGATTAATAAAAACAAAAACAGCAACAAGTATATTAGCATCTTTCTGTATTTTCCCTGAAGAGACTACTTTAATAATCAATTGTTAGCTTGCTTTAAAGGTTGTGTTCCCACACTCTAGATATTTGCAAATATAACTAACAAATTATTTAAAGCTCTCAACTCTTTCAAATTGTGGACACAAACAGTCCAAATATTATTGATTGCTACCTTATGTGGAGACATTTTTGTATCATGCTATTATAGAAGTTAATTAGTTGTTATGGAAGTTATGGAAACCTTCAACAATCACAATTTTCTGATAAATTACTGCTTAAATAGTATGTCAAGGGCTAGAACACCTGTTAAAGAAGAGAATTGTGAGTTTTAACTAGGTACTTCATATAAAAATCCTTTTGTTTCAACATTCATTTAAAAAGAGGTTTTTAAAAAACATTTCTTTTTTAGTTATAGGTGGATACATATCTTTATTTTATTTCTATGTGGTGCTGAGGATCCAACCCAGGGCCTTGTGGATGCTAGGTGAGTGCTCTACCTCTGAGCCACAATCCCAGACCATAAAAAAAGTTCTTGTTTCTGGATTTTCTTCCTAAAGTATCTAATTCCTACCAATAAAGGTAGCCTGACTTTACAAGGCTATTTGCATTTGTCTTAACTTTTCATTACAAAACTGTTACTTGAAAAGCTACTGATTTATTTTGGTCATATGCATCTTACTTAAAAATATTTTAGCTTGAGAATCTGAAAGAAATGGAACACTGTGTATAGATCATGTATTTTTTTATTAATATAAAAAAGGCTGTCCAAAAATACTTCAACATACCTAGCAAATACATCATGTTTTAATAGACATCTCTAAGGTGATTTAGCTTAAAATTTAGTAAAGATTTGTACTCAAAAAGAACTTAAGGGACAGAGATTTTATACAACTGATTTTGAGTCTGGGATTCTGTTCTACAAATATTTGCTTTATTTTTGAATTGACAATTGATTATCAGACTATCCACCACCAACTCAGTCTTTTATTAAAACCCTTCATTTTTACAGAAGATGTTGATTGTACAACCAATTTGTGCCATTTAAATCTCAATTTTTTCATTGTGCTATGCAAAATATATCTTTAGGGCTTACTGTGACTGTCTCTGCATAATAGTAGACAGATTATTGCACAGACTGTAATGTGTATCCAGTCAGCTCAGAAGAGCTTCTAGCATCATCTTCTCAGTGAAGAATATAATGGGTACCTGCTAGCTGCTTTGCTATTTTGATTTTATTGCATTCTACAGACATCTTTTGAGTACCCCAAATATCTCAGGTTTTGGAGAAGATCAAAGACAAATAAGACAATGCTGTGCCTTCAAGATTTTACAAACAAGGAGGGAAGACAAGAAATTGGTCACAATTATTCTAATACCAGAAAATATGCACTAGAAGGTGCCTTTGAAAGAACTCCAAACAAAAGGCTCTGGACTTGAAGGAGTTTTTTTTTTTTTTTTTTTTTTTAAAAAAAACAACTTATTTTTTACTTGTAGTTGGTCGCAATACCTTTATTTTATTTATTTATTTTTATGTGCTGCTGAGCATCAAACCCAGGGCCTCACACATGCTAGGCAAGTGCTCTACCACTGAGCCACAACCCAAGCCACTTAAAGGAGTTTGAAGTGTGAAGGAGTAATGAAGGCATTTGCATTAGGGAAGACTGTTAAAATAGTCCTTCAAGGGCTGACTGAGCATAGATAGAAGGGCATTTCAGGTGGTAGGAATATGAGCCAAGGCACAGAGGGAGAAAAGAAATTTTTGTTGGATATTATTATGCATCAGAGAGGCTTCATCTGTGTTTGCTCAATGAATATGCACAATCACCTTCTAACTTGCATGATACTATTTCTATTTTTCACATTAACACTCCAGCCCAGAGTGGGCAAATAAATGGCAGACCTTGTATTCAACTCAGATTGGTCTGATCTCAAAATCCATGTTCTTTCCCTACAGAGACAGGAGAAGGCACAATCCATTTGGGAAAAAGAAGGCATGGGGTTACTTAGAACATGGGATCCCGGAAATGTAGCAAAATAAATAAGATGATCAGAAGAATTCACGTAGAACAAAATATAGTACACTAGATATTAATGACTATTCTGTACCAATTATGTCCCATGGTCAAATATACATGGGAAACACTGCATGCTATATTTTAGTGCTGCCATGTATAGGTTGTACATTACGTAAATGAGAGTAGTTACTGTGAGCTCTCTAGGATATTTACATACCCACAATAGCATGTGACAGATTTCAGTAAGTCCAGAAACAATTAAACATATTTAACCCTGAAATTTTATAATTATCTGAACATGGGGTGGGAAGTTACTATAGTGTCTGTTAATATCTGTAGGAATACTGGAATTCTATGGAACACAATTTGGGGAACACTGGGTTAGCCAGTCGTACTTAATAAGTCCAGATCAAATTGGGTGACCTGGTTACTTAAACCTTGTATGGAAATTCTGCCAGAGATACTCATGTGTTGGTCTAGAGGTTGGGTCTTCCCTTTATACTTGGTACCCATCTTCCTTCCTTAATTTCCAGTTCTGGGCATTAGAATTACCTTGAGCAGAGCATGTGCTGAATATGAATTAGAGGTGTAAAAGATCTTTGTTTCTTCCATCTTGGACAAGCTTGACAGGGCCTGAGCCAACTGGAGTCTCTGGAACAATCCACACCACCCCAAGCAGTCTTTGTCCATTTACCCCAGTGTGTACTGAACAGACCTTATAATTTTCTAAGTGTACCATGATGTGGGAAAAGTTTGGATTAATTTTGAAAATAGCCAGGAGTTACTTCTAAAAATTCTACTCCTGATTTATAAGGTCGAGGATCCTTTTCCCATTTTCTTTAGCAGCACCAGAAATATTGGTACAGCCAGTGTTAGAAGGAAACAGTATTATTACACAATATACTACAGGGCAGAAGAATCAGATATTTGAGAATGATTTTTTTTTTTTTGTCATTTTGCTTATCAAGTTGGGAATATCACATGAATCTGTTTCCTTTCATGATTAAAACTTTTTGGGATAACAGCAATTACTCATTTATGAGCAAGGAGCTAGAAGATGAGCAATGTGAATCCACAACAGTAAAGGAGGAATTCAGGATGAGATGGCACAATTCCTTAAATAGTCATACTTCATTTCAGTTGAAAAACTTTGCACAACCGAAAGAATGACAAAAATGCTATTGTTAAAGAGAAGAAAAAAAAACTTGGGAAAGTTATGAATGTCTAAAATTTCCTGCAGTTATTTTTGCAAGGATTGATTCATATTCAGATTAGCTTCCTGCCAGATGGAAGAAACACACAGTAAATCAGTTTTTGCAGGAGAGAAATCAAAAAGAAGCACAGGCTGCTATTTAAAGGATTTTCTTTCTTTTTGCCATATTAATAGCACATTAACCCATAGGGAGTGTTATTGAAAGAAGCCAAACCATGAAGGCTACCATTCCTTCCTTTAGGAAGAATAGATTTTTTTCAGACAACTAACTTGGGAGAACAATCTCCTTGTATTGCACATCAAAAAAAAAAAAAAATCTGTCTAATGATGGCCAAGTGTCATGAGTCCCAAAACAGATAAGTGTATGAACAGGAGATAAATTCTTTCTCTTGCACCCAGCGAGCCATGGCTTTCCGTGGTTGTACCTGGGAAGGATGGAGCACACACTAGATGAGATGCGTCCTTGTCTCTGGGCATCCTCTACGCCAGGTGAGTGTGATGTCAGGGGTGCTGATGTCGGAGGTACTGATGGTGGAGTGCACGCACCACCTTTAAGGCACTTCCTCGTTCTGACCCTGGAAGCCAAGTGCCTGAGTTCATTGACACCACACACCCAAAGCTGGAGGGGAGGTTTCCTCTCTTCAGGGGAATCACACTCCCCACTCGAGTCTCTCTTTCTGCTGGCTTCTCCTTTTCAACTTGCTCTTGTCATAATGCCCTTGCCCCAACCTTCAGCCCCATCCCTCTTTGGATTGGCTAGTGACCTGGGCTTCCCAGGTCCTTCTCTCCGCTGTAGATGAAGGACATATTTAGGCTCTGAGCAGCCACACTTGACCCATCCCACAGGCTGACTTGATGGGGAGGGTTTCTCACCTGGCCTGTCTCAGCCTTGCTGGAAACTCTGAGGATAATGGTAACAATTTAGCTATTTGATTACTGAGCACCTGTTTGTCAAAGTTCTCAACAGCCCTGTGAGAGAGGTATTATTATTTCAGTTTTATAGCTGAAGAAATCAGGCCCAGATCATTGAAGAACCTGTTCAAAGCTCTTAGGAATTGTAATTGACAGAACTTGGCTTCAGAAACAAAAGGGTGTGCATGGAAAGTTTGTGCTTTTAAAAATTGTGCTGTATCAGAGCTTCTTCAATAAGAATGTGCCTATTATTCACCTGGGAATCTTGTTACAATGCAGATTATGATTCAGTAGATCTAGGATGTGCCTTGAAAAATTTTCATTTTTAACAAGGTCCCAAGACACCAGTGTTGCTAGTTACATGCACCTGACTTTGAGGAGCAACTGACTACATGAGATGTAGCATTTTAAGGAAACGAATGCTTTAGAAATGTCTTTCACCTTAATTTCTGGGATACCTGCTACAAATCCTCCCCACCACATCTGAGAATTTTTTGTGGTTTGTGAAGGATTAGAATGTTGGCTACTCTAGGTAACATCAAATATCCCAACCAGTTAATGAGGGTTTTCTTTCTTCTAGTCACTGTTGTAAGTGCATTACATAGTGTTTTAAAAAAATTGTTCTAATTAGTCATACTTGACAGTAGAATGCATTTTGAAGATCATCCTTAATGAGTATAACTTCTCATTCTTCTAGTTGTACATGATGTAGAATTACAACCATCATGTAATTATATGTGTACATAGGGTAATAATGTCCGATCCATTTTACTATCCTTCCTACCCTCATACCCCCTCCCCTCCCTTTACTCCCCTCTGTCTAATCCAAAGTACCTCTATTGCATTACATATTCTTTTTTTTTGGGGGGGGGTGGATGAAATAGGCTGTATTTAAGAACTCCGATTCATTTGTCAAAGGCACTTACCTAGGCACCACATGACTCTGACAGCAGTAGATACAAAAATGAACCCAGACCACACCCATCCCTAGGCCCTGCCTTTCCCTCCTGCCCAGAGTTGCCCTCCTTCTGTACCTCTAGTTAGCATCATCTTAAGGAAAGCTGACTTTGGGATTATTATTTTTTTCTGTATGCTTCTCTTGGCTCTATACTGACAAGAAATGACTGGAGAAAATCCCACATGGATAACAGAGCTTTGGGTCTGGGCATATTCTTAATATCTATAGTAGTGCTACGCAAAAATTAAACATTTAATGAAAGTAGTGAAACTTAAATTCATAGCAAAAGAATCTAGCTCTAGAGACCACCCATAACTAGTGTGCTCTTCCTAAGTATGGCATAGTGAGTGATCTGAGATCAATTTAGGACTTTGGTTTAGTGAGTGAACTCTGACATTAATTTTCAGTAAGGATCCATTACATGTTAGCTGTATGATCTTGGATATATTGTTTAACCTTTCTGTGTTCATTTTGCCTTTGTACCACTTCTGTGGTCTGGTCCAACATGTAAGGAACTTGGGAGTTGACACTCCTTCCTAACAATAAGTAAAGAGCTGAATGAACCGAAAAATCCACAATTCTTTTTACATATTAAATCCATCAGAGAAGCAAGATCACAGAGATACAGGCACATACAGAGAATCACAACTTAATTGGAGCAGAAACCTCCCTAGGAACCAGTGCCATGGTAAGAAAACCTAAACTGTAACTAATGAAACACTGGAGGTTAGAATGGACAAGTGTGACAGGTATAAACTTCATTCACGGGAGCATTCACCTGTACTTTTGTGTGTTTTACCCCCAGGAACTCTACTGGATCCTCAGAGTGAGTATCTGAGAAAAATCCCCTCGTACTTTTTGTAGGGGGAGGAGAAAAGAAATCATTCTGAAATATTCCAAAATATTCTTTTCTTCATCATAAGGCCTGTACCTAGGAGAAACTACTTGAGTGCCTACCCTACCTGGGGGAAGGCAAATAACCAACTCTAGCTCCCTCTAGCTTTCCATGGGGAAGAAAGGACATACTTAACTGCAGTCTACTCTAGCCATACCTAAGGAGGAAAAATAGCTAAAAATATGCTAGTGAAGTTCATAGTCCAGAGGAAAGGTTTACCACAAGACCAAAAGACTGAGGCCTAATCATAAGACTAGAAAACACTGCATCCGCCTGTGCACACCTTACCACATCTTGCTGAATGCCTAGTTGTTGCCATTCAGCACCACATGTCTGCCCTTCAACAAAAATTTCAATGATACTAAAGGCAAAACACATAGTTTGAAGAGAAAGATCAAGCTTTAGATCCATAGTCAGATATGATAGAAATGGAGGCATTATTAGGTGAGGATTTTTTAAAACTTCTCATTAACATACTAAGGGCTTTAGTGGGAAAAAAAGTAGATAACATGCAAGAATACATGAATTATACAAGCAGAGAGTTGAAAATTCTAAGAAAGTATGCAAAAGAAATGCTAAACATTAAAAACAAAAAATGAAGACTGTCTATGTTTAGTAGACAAGACCCAGTTGAGGAAAGAATGTCTGTGAATGATGCTATGTCAATAAAATCTTTGAAAACTGAAATGAGTAAACAGATTTTTAAAAAAATCCAAAACAGATAACCATGAACTGTGTGACAGCTACTAAAAGTGTAATGTACATGTAATGGGAATATGATACCTACCTACATACATGCACATGTGCACACAGACATGAAGAGGCCATTTTTAAATTGCAGAAAATCAAAGGTAAGGAAGAAATCTTGAAACAAGATGGAGGGGGGGAAACACCTGTAGCACAGAAGAGCAAATATAAGGATTATGTTTGATTTCTCCTCAGAAACCATGTAAGCAAGAAGAAATTGGAATGAAATTAAATATTAAAATTGGAATGAAATTAAATATTAAATTAAAGTTTTGATTTTATACTCTCTGAAATTACTTTTTACAAGCAAAGGGCAAAAAAAAGTTTCAAGACAAACAACAATTGAGAGAATTTGTTGCCAATAGACCTGACTTGAAGGAAATGCTGAAAGAAGTTCTTCAGAGAGAGGGCCAATAATGTGGTTAAGATATTTGGATCTACATAAAGAAAGGAAAAGCATCAGAGAATGAGTAAGTAAAAGAATAATATGTTTTAAATAATTTATTCAAAATAAAAATAGCAACAATGTACTAAGTTATATATACTTATGTATTTATATGCTTATATAAGTGACTGCTTTGTTATTATAAGTTACTTGCACTACCCACTAGGTGGTATAGTGTTATTTGAAAGTTGAACTGGATTAGTTGTAGATATATATTGCAAACTTTAGGACAACAATTGAAAAAAGTTCAAAGAGAGATATAATTGAGAAAAGAAAAGAGAGAAAATGGAATCATATGAATGCTAAATTAAAACCATGAAAGGAGAAATAGTATAGAAGTCAAAATATGAACAAAGAACATGGGCAAAAAATATAGAAAATAATGATGTGCTAAATGACATCCAACAGTATCAATAACCACTTTAAATATCCATGGTCTAAATATACCAATTAAAAGTCAAAGATTGTCATACTGGATCCAAAAACTCCCTGATCCTAGGCTGTTTATTAGAAACCCACTTTAAATATAAGGACACATACTAGAAGTAAAGGGTTGGAGAAAGATGTACCATGATACCATTAATCAGAAGAAAGTGGGAATATCCCTATTCATTCCAGACAGATCACACTACATAGCAAGGAAAGTTATTAAAGATGAATTGGGTCATTGCACCATAATAAATAGGTTATTTCTCTAAGAACACAGAACAATGTTCTATGGCCTCAATATTTGTGCACAGACCCACCAATTCTTATGTTGGAATCCCAATCCCCCAGGTGAGGGTATTAGGAGGTCAGCATTTGATAGGTGATTAGATCAGGAGGGCTGAGCCCTCACGAATGGGATTACTGCCCTTGTAAAGAAGATTCAGAGAGATTTCTCCCCCTTTCTACCATGTGAAGACATATCTAAAAGACAGAGATCAATGAACCAGATGCAGGCTCTCATCAGACAATAAATTCACCAGTGGCTTGATCTTGAACTTCCCAGCTCCATAACAGTGAGAAATAAGTTTCTGTTATAAGCCCACCCCATTTATGGTATATGTGCCTAACCACAGAGCATCAAAATATGTGAGGCAAAAGCTAATAGATCTATTAGGAGAAATATATGAATCCACTGCTGTAGTCAGAGAAATTTTTCCTTTCTCTAAGATAGGAATTATGCTAGTGGTTACTCAACAGGATGAGTGTGAAGAATCAACAAGGAGTTAACACATGTAAGACCCTTAGATTAGCACCTGACACAGTGTAAAAGCTGGAAAAATGCTGGCCATTATTATTACTACTGTATTACCGTTATTATTATTATTGCAGTCTACCCAAAACCATTATTATTTTCTGTGTTTGACATACAGATCACTATACTAATCTGTCACCTCCGCTTCTCTTCTGGATACCTAGGAAAAAGGGAGGGAGATGGAGGAGTATAGAGATGCTATGAAAATGTAGATAAATGAGAGAAGCCATTTATTTTCCCACTGCTACCCTTGACATGACCCCTGCTGAACTGAGGGAGAAAAGAAATTGCTGAGAAAAGAGATCAATAAAAATTATTCTTCCTCACATTTTCCCCCTGCTGTTTGAATCCATCCCTAGGCTATTCATATGGCAGGATTTAAAGGCCGAGGAAATGGATTCTTCCCTAGTCCCTCACTCAAGTTACCCTTTATCCAGCCTTTCCAGAAATATAGCAGAACAATAGGTAAGGTGGCACATGAATTCATAAGAAAATTGGAAACAGTGTACAAGTACATTTGCAGCAATAAAATTGAAAGAAAACAGAGGATAATATACATTTGTTCATAATAAAAGCTAGTAGGGGTATTTTGCTGCTCTTGGAGAAGACACATTTTTGTTACATGAAAAACTTTTGAAAAATTCAAGTGTGGAAGAAGCTTATTTTATTGTTCTCTAATTCTAAGTAGAGATAGCAAGATCCTTATGATAAGTCAGGAGGTTGGTAACATTTATTGAGGAACTATTTTGGGAAAGGAAGTTTCTGTGTGCCCAGAACAAACCAGCAAGGCCAATTTTGTCCATTTGACATATGAGGAAACTGAGGTGTTTATATATAGCAAGTAAATCTGGGATTCAAACCCAAACCTGTCTGAAGCCAATGACTCTTCTCTTCCTATACTACCTTCATTTAAAATAAATAAATAAATAACCCTTATGTGCCTTAAAGAAGAATTTGCAGCTCTCCTAGGAAGCTATTATATGCTATAAGTTATACTTCTTCCTATAATATGACTGCCTTTGGAATACATGTTTTTGTTCCCAGTGCCTAGACTTCCATACAGGTTAGGGGTCTTCTCCATCTAGAAATCTTGAGATATGTCAGATTGACCCCTCTGAGACCATGCAGGCTGATACAGCAAAACAAACATAGAATTAAAATCACATGGTCCTGAGTTTCAGTCTTAGTTTTCTCATTTCCTTGTCCATAAATTTGGGCAAGTTTGTTAGGTTCTGTGAGCCTCAATGTCCTCCTTATAATTCTCATTTGGAATAGATAAGAGACATGTTTTCTTATCTTTGATCAGTTCCCTTGTATGAGTTCATTGCTGCCATAATCATTATGTATAATACTACTTTCCCAGACATTTCAACTCAGTTGTCAATTCTTTTCATGCATCTGTTGGTTGGTTGGGTGTCTCTACTTCAATGCTATAGCAGCTGGAGATATTCTGTGCCATGTTTCCTTCTGAACCTCCAACTGAAGATTAAACAAGTATCTTATGGATGTATTTTTGAGATCATCACAAAGGCTTGAGAGGGAAAGCAGAAGCACGTGTGTCCTCTTAAATTACAGGATCAGAACTGACATTCTGTTACTTCTGCCCCATTCTGTGGGCCAGCTTATGTCAGAAGGCCAAGCCTTCTGATGACAATGTATACTTTCTGCTTGATGGCATGATGGCAACAGTGTGGATGCAGTGGAGGGTGAAGAATTGGAATTGGTGAATCAATCCTTCTTTGAAACTTTTTGAAATTTCCATACTCCTTCTCAGGCTCACTATTCTGCATCTTCAGGAATAAACTTCAATTAACTGACTTCCCACATGTGAGCTAGAAAGCTCTGTATCCCCATTTACTGACCATTTTCTCTCTTGGTTCAGTTTTAAAATTAAGATGGCATTCAACCTGTGATTTGGAATTGAGTTCACTTCTTGCTTTTCTGGTAATCACCAATTATCTTCTCTTTCTTCCCTGTACTCAACCTATTTTCTTTTTTAAAAAAATATTAGAATTTTCCTGTTTTAACCAAAACCTAAAACCAGAAAGTTTCATTTGACCTAGCCTCTTCCCTGTAACGACTCCCCTACGATTTTCAGTGAATCTTCTGGAAAATGTTAATCCATTCTGCGTTTCAATCATTCTTCAACATATTTCAATCTGGTTTCTGTTTCCCAACACTTTACTTATAACATTCTCTAAAATGTCACCGTTGATCATTCCCTTCACACAGGCTTTTTCTTTCAATGGCATGATTTTAGTGTCTTTTGTGTTTTTCTTCATTATTGTATACTCTTCCTCAATTTCTCTGAGTTTCTTTCCTCACCTGCTTTCTGTCTTTGTGGTACTGGAGATGGAACCCAGGGCCTCATTCTTACCAGGGAAGCCCTCTACCCGTGAGCTGCATGCTAACCCCTGCCTGCTTTTAAAAATGTTGTTTCTTGGGATTCGTTCAGAGTTCTCATCGTATTTATCACTTTTCCCACAAATTATCTAAGCTATTTCCCCAAATTTTACATATGTGTTAATATTTTCAAACTCTCTATCTTAATTTCTCTCCCAACCTCCAGGTATCTCCAAATAGGTATCACATGGATAAGTGAAATCCAACCTGTTTCATTCTGAATTCACTAGCTCCTGCATAGTGCTAGCTAATTCTTTTATTTGGTATGGAGCTAATGTTGCCAGCTCTTCTAAGTCTTTTTTTTTTTAAAGTTTTAGGTGGACACAATATCTTTATTTTTTTATCTTTTTATGTGGTGCTGAGAATCGAACCCTCACGCATGCTAGGCAAGCATGCTACCACTTGAACCACATCCCCAGCCCCTCTTCTCAGTCTTCTGTGCAAACCGGACACTCACCCTGTTTCATCTTTAGACATCTCTCCAAATCCACCCAGTAACCAAGTTAGATCAAATTGAAATAGGTCCTTCACTGGTACTGTCATTATTTTTTAAAAATTGTTTTGTGGGGAGAGTACTGGGGATTGAACTCAGTAGTACTCAGCCACTGAGCCCCATCCCCAGCCCTATTTTGTATTTTATTTAGAGACAAGGTCTCACTGAGTTGCTTAGGGCCTCACTTTTGCTGAGGCTGGCTTTGAACTCGAGCTCCTCCTGCCTCAGCCTCCCAAGCCACTGGGATTACAGGCATGTGCCACTGTGCCCAGCTGTTTGCTTCTTTATTGTGTTGCTTTGTTGGTTTTGGCAGGACTATACCAGTAGCTTCCTTAATAATCTCTTTCCCTTTGCCATTTTAGGATAATATTTTAAAAATCAAGTGCCTTCTACAATACTTGATGCACCTTCTGTGCTCAGTGTGGGATTTTTGTTCCTCTCTCCCTTGTCCTTAAAGCAAATCCATAGTAGTAGATATGGCACAGAATAAAACTTACCTTATAGTTGATTCTTTTAAGAAGGGTGTGTGTGTGTGTGTGTGTGTGTGTGCACGCGCTTGTGGATTAACATGTATATTTTTATTCTGATAGTATCCTTCTATGCTTCTACTCTATTTACAGTCTTCGTCTTCAAGGTCACCTTATGATCCAGGGTGCTAGAGAAACATCTCCATTTTGCTGCAGACAATAGATTGGATGAAACCCCTTGAAATAAACATCAAGGATGTTTTATACAGTGTGTCCCTTCGCATCTCACAGTGTGTCCCTTTGCATCTCACTGTGTGGAATTTAATCACATCAGCTGCAAGGCAAGCTGAGAAATGAAGTTTTAAATCTGGGTAGTGATGTACCTGGCCTCCAGCTGAGGTTCTGTGATTAGGGAAGGAGAAGAAAAAGAGGTCTGTTTTTCTTTCTTTCTTTCTTTTTTTTTTTTTTTGTGGTGCTGGGTATTGAACCCAGGGCCTTGTGCATGCAAGGCAAGAACTCTACCAACTGAGCTATGTCCCCAGCCTGGAAAAGAGTGTTTTGAAAGGCAAGCAGTAATGTCCATGTCTTCATCACCCACCAAGGTATCTAGCCTATTCGCAGTGTCTAGTAAATGTGCAGGGCTTGAAGGTCTCTTAATGCACTTCACTAAATTAATTGCTACCTATTTATCTTACCTGTCTTTGAGCCCATTACCTTTCCTTTGGGACTTTTATATCTCTCCTTTCTTCAAAATGTTGCTACGCAGGAGACCTTAGTTTACTTTCCAGAAGGAATCTTTGTTGTTGGTGGTGGTGATGTTCACAGAGAAAATTAGGATGTTTTTTCTTGACATAACTAGTCTTCAATTTACTTTTTAAAAATACTTTTTAGGTGTAAATGGATCTTTAATTTTATTTGTTTATTTAAATGTGATGCTGAGGATTGAACCCAGGACCTCACACATGCCAGTTGTGGCTCTACCACTGAGCCACAACTCCAGCCCATAGTCTTCAATTTACTTTTTGTACCTTTCTGCTTTGCTAGGATCTCAGTGTACTTGCAGGTATTTCACTTCTTTTTCTCCACCTAGTCCTGCTCTCAGGATAAGACATGATGAACACTATCAGGATGATGAAGCTTAAAACATAACTTCTTTCAGGATCAGTGTTTCAATAGGCTCCAAAGTCACAAAAGAAAGCAGGAATTCTTTAATAGCAGAATTTCAGGACTAATAATGGAAGTGTATGTGCATGGTGTTGGGGGTACCCTGAAATCATGGCCACCTCCCTGACTTGCCCCCATCCTCAGGCTGATTCTGCACCTTTTCATTGAGTTGCTGCTTCAATCAGTTTCTTTTTGTGTTTGAAGATGCAGGGCAGATTGCATTGGTAGCTCAAGTGTCTGCTTCCTTTCAGTTCAGACAGGATTCAGTTTCTTCCAGTGGTTTCCAAGGTTTCTTTTTCTTTGTGGTGCTGGGAATTGAACCCAGGGCCTTGTGCATGTGAGGCAAGCACTCTACCAACTGAGCTATATCCCCAGCCCTCCAAATTGTGTTAATTAGTTCATATCCATATAGTGCTGTTGGTGGATTACAATGAAAATATTTAGTTGATTGAACAATTTTTTAAACAAATTAGAGTGTGAAGGTGAATTTTATTGTAAGTCTAGACTAAATTTGAATTAATTTATAAAATAATACTATTTGGGATAGCAACATCAATTGTCAACATATAATCATTAAATGCAATGACCTTGAACAAAGATGATGTTAGAAAAAATTAGGTTACATGAAAGAATTATAATGACAAGCAGATAAAATTTATATGAGATATGCTACTAATTTTGACTACTGATTTAAAAATTGAAGTGGCAGCAAATAACATTGTCATATTCATTTTCTCAAATGAAAGGATAATTGGAAGCCAGATTGATTTTTAAAGCATGCTGAAATCATGGCTAATAAGCTGCTTATATTATTTCATAGAAATCAAAAGAGAATATCTCAATCATGACATGTATTTAAAAGAATTTTTGCCACTGTTTGCTCTGTCTGATTTTTTCTACATTTTCATGAAAACTACTTTTATTCCATCTTCAGCCCCTTATCATTGACAAAGGAGGAAGAGAGTTTTTGTTTAGGAAAAAAATCGCCAGGTATGGTGGCACAGGCCTGTAATCCCAGAGGCTTGAGGATTGCAAGTTCAAAGCCAGCCTCAGCAACTTAGCAAGGCCCTAAGCAACTTACAATAGACCCTGTCTCCAAATAAAATATATTAAAAAAAAGGGCTGAGGATGTGGCTCACTGGTTGAACACCACTGGGTTCAATCCCTGGTACAAAAAAAAAAAAAAAAGTTTACATGAAAGAATTGTGGGTGTAGTGCTAGACAAAATGAATCCTTAGATTCCTTCCTTTCATTGAAAATGATCAGTAAAATATTAATTTCAGATGTCTGAATTGGCATTGCCTGAAGGTAAACCTTCAAAAGGAAGAGTTCTAAGGAAAAATACTTTAATACTGAAGACTTTGGTTACATAGACTTGATGCTGGAATAATTTTAGCTCAGCAAATTTCTCATTATTCTTATATTTCAGCCAGACAGGCTTAGATTTGAATTCTAACACTTCTACTTAGTGGAAGTGATTTTGAGTAAATCTTTGATTTTGTTTCTCCACTTGCAATATGATACTCATGGGGACATTACAATACTTGAGTGGGATGATCTAGGTAAAGATATTGGTACTGCCTAAATCCTAACCCTCTTTGCCTAAAGTACTCTCTTCCACTACACCATCCTTCCTCACAGGGAAGCAGTTTTACTGATATTTCAATAAATGAATGAGATATCATATAGCTAAATGCATGTCATCCACAACCAAATAAGTCTCTTGGGAAACTACTCTCCTTTTAATGGTGTGAGAATCATTTCAAGTTAGTCTCTGCACAAGTAGACCAGTTTTATTACTTTAAAACTGAAACTTTTTCAGCAAGAGGCAGAGAGTAAAAATTATGTTACCAAGTTTATTCTCCCCATATCAAATATTTTTGTGCTCATTCCTATTCTCATTTCTGTTTTTGAACATCAAAGACACACACACACACACACACGAATACATATCCTACATGTATACCCATACATACAGAATGATTCCATTTAGTCCCCAACTCATTATTACCATTCATATTTTCAACTTCTTTCTCTGTACTTTAGTTTGTATTGGCATGCCTTCTAGTTTACTGATTTTTTGATTCTGTAGTTTCTAATCCATTATTATGGATTTATTTATTACACATTTTTATTACATACATTGATTGTTCATATTTGGAAGTGTCATTCTGTTCTTATTTATAGTTTCAATATCTATCCCACTCTCAGGCACAGGATTAGCTATATAATCTAATGTTTTGGTTTAGCCATTAGTAACAAATTGTATTATTCTTTTCTTTGAGTTTCCTACTTTTCTTTGAATACTAAGCTTAGTTGCCATTGTAACAAGGGAGCCTTTTAGACCCCCCTGGCTAGTTCCAATCCTCTATAGCTCTAGCACTGATTCTTCACAGCGCTCAACAGTACTCTAGTAATACACCTCTGGGGGCAATTTAATTAATGTCTGTCTTGTTTAGTAGATTGTATTTCCATGTGGATAGGGAACCTGTATCTAATTTTGATCAGTGATACATCTTCAGCATTACCCAATTTTAGTCCCTGCGTGTTGTTGACATTCAAATATTTCAACAATGCTTTTGGGATACTGTAAGACTTAAGGATGTATATTCAAATGCTGTCCATTTAAAGTTTCTGTATTAAAAAAAAAGAAAAGCTCTAGAGTTAATACCAAATAGCCTCACATCCGATAATCCTGACACTCATTGATCAGAGTCTGTTTCTGTAACTTTTCAGAGCTTGAAAAATCCTAGAAGGAAAGCATCTAATTTATTTGCTGATTTTACTGTTTGCAGAATACATTCCTCCCAATTAGGAAAGCAGATGGCCATAACACTGTGTCAGTGTTTAAGGTATGAATAACTATACTCTGAAGCATGCTTTGAAGAATACACAGAGGCCTAAGTCTCTCATTTTAAACTGAGCAAATATGACTTTCTGCTTCAGAAATTAAGAAAGGTATTATGCCACTTGATTAGCTTTTGTTGTAGTCAACCAGGCCAAAGTTTAGACTTTTAGGAGTTTTCATTTGTACAAAGCCGTGCAGTGTTGTTACCATCTGAGATATAGTGCCATTCCTACCATTCCTACTGTCTGCACTAATACCACATGCCAGCATGGCCCATTTACTGAACATTTATTAATGATCAGATCAGCACTATACCCATGTATATTATCATTAATCATTAGAACATTCCTACATTGTTGGTGTTATTATATCCATTTATTCTAGTTGTGGACAAGGAGACTGAGTAGCTAGTAACTTGGACAAGTCACAGTAAGTGTCAAAGTTGGTATTTAAATCCATGATCAGGGGCTGGGGTTGTGGCTTAGAGGTAGAGCACTCGCCTACCATGTGTGAGGCACTGGATTCGATCCCCAGCACCACGTAAAAATAAAATAAAGATATAAAAAATAAATATTAATAAATAATTAAATAAATAAATCCATGATCAAAGGATTGGCCTCTATTTTACTCCTTTAACATAAACATAACGTAAAATCTGCCATTTCAACCATTTGAAAATGTAAAATGCAGTGATTTTATCACATTATCTGTAACCACCACTATATAGTTCTAGAACCTCTTTATCACCCTAAAAGGAAACTCTAAACCTATTAAGCCATCACTGTCCATTCCTCCCAACTGATTTGTCAGTTTTCATTTTGTACCCAGCAAACTTGCTACAGTCATTTATTTGCTCTAATGCATTTTGTGAATTTTAAAGAATCCACTAGATTGCTGCCTGCTGGTCCCAGGCGCATAGCCGCGGGCAAAAAAGATGGTGTCTTTTAGGGGAAGTTAAAGATGGAAGGAAATACTGACCATCTGACAGTAGTGATTGAACTCTCTGGCTCTGAAGCACAAGGAGAAGCAGAGAGAATCAGGGGTGAGCCCAGCAGCCGTGTGTGCTCAGCCAGGAGGCATCAAGGACAGGCCCTGGGTTTGCTATCTCCAGGCCCTGCATCCTGAGCCCAGCTGTCAGGGTCACACCTGCACTGTGTGGCACTGAGGACACATTGGGCTTGTTGTACACATGCTCGTGGCAGGCAGGCATGTGCTAGGTATTGTGTGGACACTGTGTCATGTCTTACCTTCTAACACACTGGATAGGCGGGACTATCACCCCAATTTACAGAGGAGGAAATGGGCTTAGTGGTGAGAGATGAGCTGAGCACCATGAAGTCCTGTCCCTAAGGCCTGGCTTGTGGCTGTCCTTCCTGCCTCACAGACTCCCTATCTACAGATAGCTCAGCCTTGGAGGAGCTAGTAGCTAAAGAGCAGATGGCAAGGCTGAGGGTAGCTACCAGAGTGCAGCAGAGCCCCTGGGAAGGCCTGTATCCACACCAAAGATCCCTGGCACTGCTAAGACAGTACGGATTGAGCTAGAAATGGCCCAAAGGTGTGTGTGTGGGGGGGGAAGGAATGATATTTGTGAGCATCTCGGCCCCATTACAGTAGCTTTCTCCCTTTAAGATGGCAGTTGGAGGTATCCAGAGGGTGAGATGGAGCAGAGAAGTTCAGAGACTGCCCTCTGGGAAAGACAGCCACCACATTTACAAGCCTGTCAGCTCTGTGGGCCTGTTGGGTACATGGGGTACAGGAAGACTGTGCCTAGACAGCCCTGGAGTAGAAGGATATGGACACATGAGAGCAGGGAGCCAGGCCCCTGAGCCTACAGCCCCAGGCAGCTACAGACAGTGTGTTGGTCCTCCCAGCTCTGCATAATTAGAAAAAGGCTGTCATGGTGTTACTGCTGTTTACCAGTGACGAGTCCTTGCTTCCCCAATGCTGAAGTATAACACCAGAGAAGCGGAGGCAAGTGTAGAGTGGAAAGTGGAAGGCTTTATTAAAGGACATCAGAAAAGACTTCTCCCCGGAGGAAGAAGGGGGCCGGAAAGGTGGAATCCATGGAAGGGGGAGGTCTTCCCTTTTTTTATAGCTAAGGTCTTCTTTGAGTCCTCCCACATTCCTGTCCTTTGTTTCCCTTTATCCTGCAGGGATAGAATGCAGGTGGGAAGGACAAAAAGTGGGAGATAGGTGGACTGGAGGAGTAATCTGGACAGGAAGGGCCTGGGGTGGTTTGATTAATACTTCCCTGTTTGCTGGGAGCTGCTTCATTAACAGTTCCTTAGGATGGATTTAGGGCCTTGGGGACATTTAACATTTCAATTTCCCCAGGTGCTGCTCTGCTTTCTTGGACTCCATTCTCTATAATGGTCTTCATTTTCTTTATTTTACTCGATATTAGACCTGATTTACCTAACTACCTATCTGTAAATCTGGCTTCAATGGTGAACATCATCTGCCATCTGCCCAATGTAAACTGTGGGGTTATCTTCCTGGGCCCCATCTCACCCCTATTTGGGTGTAGATGTTGGGGGCAGGCGTTGGTGAGGTTTGTGTGTTAGACTAATGTAGCAAACTACCTTTGCCCCAAAGGATCATAGAACTGTTGGCCCAGGGATTGATGGCCCCGGATATCAGTGGCTTCCCTTTACTGGAAGCCAGCTGGGAATCTCATCCCAGTGCCACAGATCTTGATTGCTCCCTTAAGGACTCCAGGAGGATATTGTTAGGTATAAATTGACATAGGCAACACCATTTTGAAACATATCCTTCATCTTAAGAGACTCAACTCACAGTCACTCTGACTCAGCGTGACCTTAAACTCCAGAAAATTACTCCATCATCATACAAAGAAACCCCCAAAACACTCCATCATCATACAAAGAAAGGAAATTGTTATCTGGGACAGAAACCCTGGAAACATCTTCTTCCACATGAAACAATGACCACTTCAAAGAATGGAGGTGAGGACCAAAAGGATCCCTCTCTGACAACCCCCTAGCAATGGCCTAACTGCAAAAATTCTCCCACTTGCTCATGCCCCTGTATCTACTCCAGGCTGTAAGCAGAAGGTGGGTCTCAGTCTCCAGTGGGCCCCCCTCTGCAGGTTTGTCCTGAATAAACCTGTGTTACTGTTGAGCTGCCTCCCTCTATTTCCTTCATTGGGTTCTTTCCTTGCAGATACCAGGTGATGGCAGCTGATGGAAGGCACGGTTTGGGGATTGAACTTGCAACTTGCAAGGAGAAGACTTAACAATGGGCTTATAAGGAAGTTTTGGAGGGATGGTTCTGGTCATGTTATTGTTGTTCTTTTGGAAAAGAAAGCTTGCCCCTTGCCCAAGTCTATTACTACATGTGCAGACATGGATGTGGCCAATTCCTGAGGACCACTGCATTCACACATATTATAGGCTTGAGGATTCTGGTTTGACAAGGATGGCCCCTTTACCTCCTCAGGAATTGGCCAGGAGATAGGTGGTCCTCTGAGGGATAAACCCTGCAGACTGCTCAGCTGGGGCAACAAGGAGCAGGTGGGTATTGCAGGAAGCTGTGTTTGCTAGAGAGAGGCTCTACTGAGGGCCTGAATCTCCCGGGAGCTGAGACTGTTTTTCCTGGGTCCTGCTTCCTTATGGGGAGTGGCGTGGTCCTTTGCCTTTTTAGAACAGGGAGGTCTAGCAGCAATGTTTGCTTGTTTCTAAGCATTTATTTTTATGTTTTTAGTTGTAGATGGACCCAATACCTTTATTTTATTTTTTATGTGGTGCTGAGGATCAAACCCAGGGCCTCACATGTGCTAGGCAAGCACTCCACCACTGAGCCACAACCACAGTCCCTGTTTTTAAGATTTTTTGTTCTACTAATTTTTTTTTTTTTTTTGCAGGTGGGGTCAGTGTACCAGGAATCGAACTCAGGGGCACTTGGCCACTGAGCCACATCCCCAGCCCTATTTTGTATCTTATTTAGAGACAGAGTCTCACTGAGTTGCTTAGCACCTTGCTTTTGCTGACGCTGGCTTTGAACTTGTGATCCTCCTGCCTCAGCCTCCCGAGCCACTAGGATTACAAGCGTGTGCCATGGTGCCCAGCTGTTTTTTTTTTTTTTTTTTAATTTTTAATACACAGAACTTACAAGTTGGCATTTTAACCATTTCTAAGTGTTCAGTTCTTTTGCATGTTAAACTCTTGAGTCCAAGGAACCTCTGAAAGAAAAGTTTATTGAACCATTTATAGATCCTAGAATTCCGTTGGGTGGATATGTCACATTTTGCTTACCACTCATCTACAGTGGACACTTGGGTTGCTTTCTCCTTTTGGCTCAATAATGCTGCTGAGAACATGAGTGTATGGGTATCTGTTCCAGGCCTGCATTCGGTTCCTGGGTTCCTCTGGGTGTATACCTGGAAGGTGACTTGCTATGTCATATGGTAATTCTTTGTTTCACTTTCCGATGAGCTGTCAAACTGTTTTCTGCCAGCATTCACACCAGCAGTGCAGGAAGATCTGAAGTTCTCCATATTCTCACTCATATTTGTTATTTTCCTTTAAAAGAAAAAAATCCATTTTTATGGGTGTGAAATAGTATAGCTGTGTGGTTTTTATTTGTATTTCCCTAATGACTAATAATGCTAAACATTTTGTGAATTTTCTTTGGAGAAATGTCTCTTTGAGTCCCATTTTAAAGTTGTGTTGTTTGTCTTTTTTATTAACTTAGAGGAGTTCTTTATACATTCTGCATATTAAACCCTCATCAAGTATAAAAAATAAAGAGTTGTATATGCAAGTATGTGAAGAGAAATTATTTTACCTCTGCCATTAAAGTTTAGATGCCTTTATTTTTGTTTCTTGCTGAACTACTCTGGCTAGAGCCAGCAGTACAATGTTCGATAGCAAGGAACATCTTTGTCTTGTACCTGACCTTGTTGGGGGTGGGAGGGAACTTTCACTATTTCACTGTTAAGTGTGACATTGGATGTGAGTTTTGCAAAGATGCAACTTATCATGTTAAGAAAGTACCCTTTTATTCCTATTTTTCTGAATTTTTAAACAATTATTTTTAGTTGTTGATGGACCTTTACTTTATTTATTTATTTATTTATTTATTTATTTATTTATTTATTTATTTATTTATATGTGATGCTGAGAATCGAACCCAGGGCCTCACACATGCCAGGCAAGTGTGCTACCACTAGCCACAGCCCCAGCTCACTGACTTTTTTTAATCATGAAAAGTAGCTGGATTTCATCGTGTCTTTTTTGCATCTATTGGAATTACCATGGGTTATTTTTTTTCTTCTTCATTCAATATGTGTGATTTATTACATTAATTGATTTTCATATTTTGAAACTCACTTTCATTACTGTGATAAACCCCCTTTTGTTGCATAACCCTTTAATGCTGCTGCTTTTGATTTGCCACTATTGAGGAAAATTTGCATCTATATTATTAAGGAACGTTGGCCTTAGAGTAATGATGACTTCATAGAATGAGTTATGAAATGTACCCTTCTATTTTTTGGAA
The DNA here is from genome assembly GCF_047511675.1 of Marmota flaviventris. Classification (NCBI taxonomy): domain Eukaryota; kingdom Metazoa; phylum Chordata; class Mammalia; order Rodentia; family Sciuridae; genus Marmota; species Marmota flaviventris. The sequence continues at coordinate 122,682,091 of NC_092518.1, forward strand.
GAGTTTGAGAAGGATTGGTGTTAACCCTTAAAAATTTGGTAGAATATTCATCAACAAAGCCATCTTGTCCTGGATTTTTATTCTTTGTTGAGAGCCACAGACAAGTCAAGATGGCACCTGGCACTTTGCCAGAGGGAGTGGTTTGTGAAGTAACCCAGTGAGCCATTAAGATGATAGAGATTCCTTAATGACTGACTGCTGTGTCTAGATTATGTCAATTAAGTTAAGCTGTGTGTAATCATTAAGATGATGAGGATTCCTTATTGGTTGACTGCTGAATATAGTTTATGTTAATTAAGATAAGCTGTGTGTAATTAGTTAAGTATATATACCTCTGCTGTCCTGCAATAAAGCGGCTCCCGCTGTATCAATCTTCAGAAGTTGCTTGTCACCCCCCCCCCCCCCGTTAGTTTGCCCAGCCAGACTGCAGCAATTCTTGTGTGCTGTTTGATCACTGATTTATCTCTTTAGATATTAATTGTCTATTCACATTCTGTATTTCTTCATGAGTAATTTTTTTGGGGCGGGTATTACTAGGGATTGAACCCAGGGATGCTTTATCCCTGAGATATGTCCCCAGCTCTTTTTGTCAGGTCGGTGGCAGTGATTTAGAACAAAGCAGCCAGGAGGAAAAGAAACATCAATCAGGCGCTGACAGAAACGCCTATCAATCAGAGGGCTAACACCTGTCAATCAGCAGGGTTTCCTGACCAATCCTGGATTTCAGCCAGTACCCCGGACCAACTCCAGTAGGACAAGGGACTCTAAAAACACCTTTTCCTGTCCCCAAGCTCTTCCCTTCCTGCTGTAAGCCCCATAAACTTCCAGTCCGGTCATGCCCCCACGCGGTTTCGCTTCAGACTCTTCTCCTGTCCACTCTGTCGGTCTGATCCAGTTCTGCCCTGGAGTGAGTCTCAAAGCCTTGTTTGGCGGCCTTTTTAAATCTGCCTCCTTTGGTCACCACCCGCCTTGCCTGATCTCACACTTTTTTGTTTTACTTTGTTTGTTGCTTTTTGAGACAGGATCCTGCTAAGTTGCTGAGGATCTTGCTACCTTGCTGAGGCTGGCCTTAAACTTGCAATCCTCCTGCCTCAGTTTCCCCACTTACTGGGATTACCAGTGTTCCTCACTATGCCTGGCTTTTGAGTCAATTTTGTAAGTTGTGTGCTGCTAGGATTTTGAATCTTCTGTCTTTTTCTCATAGGTAATCTTGATAATGGTCTTTCAATTTGGATAGTCTTTTCCATGAACAAACTTGGGCTTCATTGATTTTTCTCCATTGTGTTTCTATTCTCTATTTCATTAATTTGACTTAAGTTTTATTACTTCCTTCCTTTTGCAATTTTGGGGTTAGTTTGTAATTCTTTTTATCCAGTCCCTTGAGAGGTAAAATTGGTTATTGATTTGGGATTTTTTTAGTGTATGCATTTGTACTTGTAAATTTCCTTGTGAGCCCTGCTTTTTTTGTCTTGCATATATTTTGGTATGCAGTATTCTCACTTTCATTTGTCTGAAAATATTTTCTAATTTCTCTTGTGATTTCTTCTTTGACCCATTGATTGTTTAAGAGTATAATGTTTAATTTCCATATCTTTCTGAATTTCCAGTTTTCCTTCTGTTATTGAGAAGAAAGTTATACGGTTTTAAGCTTTTCAAATTTATTGCAACTTCTTTTGTGACCTAAACATAGTTTATCTTGGAGAATAGTCTGCATACATTTGAAAAATGTGTGTTCTGTTGTTGGTGGAGTGTTTTGTATATTTAAGTCAAGTTGGTTTACAGCATTGTCCAAGTCCTTTATTTTCTTATTGCTCTTCTGTCTGGTTCTATCCATTATTGAAAGTGGAGTATTGAAGTCTCCACATATTACTTTAAGTTGTTTCTCCTTCTAGTTCTATCATTTTCCCCTCATATTTTTTTGGAGCTTGTTATTATGTGTGTATATATTTATAACTGATACAACGTCCAGGTGAATTGGCCTTTAATTAGTGTGTAATGCCCTCCTTTGTTTCTTGTAATGATTTTGGAGTTAAATTGCATTTTGTCTGATATTAGTATAGTCATACCATCTCTCTTTTGGTTACTATATGCATGGATTGTCTTTTTCATTTCTTTTCCTTTCAACTTATTTGGGTCTTTGGATCTAAAGTATATTGTAGTCAATATGTGGACAGAGTTTTTATCCATTTCTCTAACCCTTTTTTTTTCTTTTGGTGCTAGGGATTGATTGAACCCAGGGCCTTGTGCATGCGAGACAAAACACTCTACCAACTGAGCTATACCCCCAGCCCCGTTTTTTTTTTTTTTTTTTGAGGAGGTTACTGGGGATTGAACTCAGGGGCACTTGACCACTGAGCCACATCCCCAGCCCTATTTTGTATTTTATTTAGAGACAGGGCCTCACTGAGTTGCTGGCTTTGAACTTGAGATCCTCTTACCTCAACCTCCTGAGCTGCTGGAATTACAGGTGTGTGCCACTGTGCCAGGCCTAATCTTTGTATTTTAATTGGAGAGTGTATATCATGCTTACATTTAAAGTAATTGCTAATAATGAATGTCATTCAGAGCCTGGTGATGTGGCTCAGTAGTAAAACATGCACCTGGCATGCATGAGGCCCTGGGTTCCATCCCCAGCACTGGAAAAAAAAGAACAATATTCTACCATTTTACTATTTGTTTTCTATACATCTAATGTATTTTTGTATTTCAATTCCTTTGTTACTGCCTTCTTTTATGTTTAATTGATTTTGTAGCGTACTATTTTGATTCTTTCCCCATTTTCTGTCCTATATAATTTATTTTTTAGTGGTTATCTTGGGATTAAACTGCATAGCCTAGTTTGGATTAATATCAATTTAGCATCAATATTATACAAACTCTGCTTGCATGTATCTGTTTCCCTTAGTCTTTGTATTATTATTGCCACAAATTGCATTTTATACAAGATGTACAGATTAACATAGATTATATAATTTTGACTTTGTTTTTTTTTTTTTGTTGTTGTTGTTCCAGAGATTAAACCCAGTGGTATTTAACTGGTGAACCACATCCTCAGCCCTTTTTTTTTTTTTTTTTTTTAATTTAGAGACAGGGTCTCACTATGTTGCTTAGGACTTCCCTAGGGCCTCTCTACGTTGCAAGACTGGCTTTGAACTTGCAATCCTCCTGCCTCAGCTTCCTGAAGTTACGGAGGGCCTTGCTAATTTGCTGAGGCTGGCCTGAGCTTGTGATCCCCCTGCCTCAGCCTCCCAAGCCCCTGGAATTACAGGCGTGCCTTATGGTGCTCAGCCTTTCCTGCCTATTAAGGAGATTTTTAAACTTTATTTTCAAGATGATATTTTAATTTTCCTGTTGGGTTTTGAGCTAGGCTTTTCTCCAATTTTCATTTTTTAATAGAGATTCCAATATACATACTTTGCTTTATGCAGTTTATTTTCAGTTAATATCATATTTCTTTACATGCAATATAAAGCTCTGCAATAGACTAGGATCACATGCTCTACCTTTGTTTATTCTGCAATTGTTATTTGTGTTAAATTTTCACTCATTATAACACCAAAAAGCATCATTGTACTTTTAAATATTTATACATATTGTAAAAAAAATTAGGAAGAAGATAAACCAAAATAATGGTGGCATAAACTGAAATAAATTTGGTCTAAGCCAGCCTCTGTACTTGAGCAAAAAGTTTGGCCCAAAATGGCCTCTATATATGGTGAACTGTAATCTAGCTTGGCGTGAAAACAAATTTTAACCTCACTAAGAGTATATTCTTGTGCTAAGCAATGGAACTTCAGCCAATCATAGGAGTTGAGCTTCAGCCAATTACAGGCTGTCAATTGATCCGATTATGTCCACATAAGGCAAATGCTGGCTATAGCCAATCAGGTTGTATAACCTGTGCTTGTGGAGAGTTTGGGTGTGTTGAGCCATCTTTCCTCTGGAGTGCTGCAGCTGTGTTCCCGAACTTTTTTTTTTCTCATTCACATCAACTTTGTAAATTTAACTGCTTTCAGTTTTTTTTTTTTTTTTTTTTTTACCGTTTGGTGAATAGCTGGGCGATTGGAATAAGGAGCTTGGATCTTGTTTGGTATCCGCCAGGCCCCTGGAGCCCATTGATCTCTACTGGGCAACCAGAGTACCTGGTAAGTCTTGAGCTCCACTTGAGTTGTGTTCTGAGCTCTCTGGTTTTATTTGCTAGTCATTGGTTCCTCATTGTGTTTTTTCCACTTTACTAAATTGAATAGAAGAAGCCTTTGTATGCTTTGATCACACAGAGTCTGGACTGGGTTGAGAGTCAATTTAGTTTCAGCATTTAAATTGTTATAACCCTTGCATAGATCTTTTTCTTTTCAGCTTTTGGTCTTGTGTTTTGAGAGGGTACATGACTTGGGGTTTGTTCTTGTTGATTAGTCGCTGGCAAAACTGCTGGGGCAGCCAGGTGGAGCATGCCTGTAATCCCAGCTACTCCGGAGGCTGAAATGGGGATCACAGGCTCTAGGCCAGCTTTGGCAATTTAAAGAATCTCTCACGAAATAAAAAGGGCTGGGGAATGTAGCTCAGTGGTTAAGTGCCCTTGGGTTCAATCCCCACTACCACAAAGAAAGGGGGAGGGTTGGGAGGGGCGGTTGGATTCAGACTTAGATTGGATCCAACAATGAAATAAATGAAATTCAGTTAAGGAGGCATCAGTAGTCTGGGTCACAAAGAACTATACAGGGACAGTAGATAGGTAATTAAAAGACAGGGAATCATGGGTTCATCTAGAACTCCTCACTTTGGAACTCCAGTCAATTTGATGTATATGAATGTAAAACTTGTACTTTTCTAGAGAAATGGGTCAGTCTTACCAAAACCAATTCAGAGTTGCATTAGCCACAGTGGGGATGCATTTATCTAGACAAAGTTGCTTATTTATGGAATAAATTAGAAAAGAATAAGATCAAAAGTCCCACAAGAACATTGTAATGCATTTTTTAATCTGCACACAGAGACCTTGAAAAGATTAAATGAAAAAAAAATACTTCCTTACAGAAAATAAACAAACACATGCCTTTGCAGAAACAACTACAAGAACCAAGAAGACCTTGTGTACATATTTTAAACTAGACCAAGTGACCCTCAAGATGCTTACCTTATTTCAAACAGGACTGTATCCCCATTAAATTTAGGAAGATCTCCAAAGCCTTCACTCCCAGGACTTAATCAAATAAACTAAAGTAGTGATCAATTAAACCAAAGGATGACAGTCAACTAAACTAAGCCCTCTGTGTTCTGTTCTGTTAATTTTTTTTCCTGTTTGATTCTTCCTTTCTCATAAAAAGCCCTAAACACTTGATGGCAACACTTATTAAACCCTTGCTGAGGCTTCTTTCTCCTTGTCCTGATTTTTGCAATGCCTTCAAACTCTTTCTTGCTAAGAATTGTTGAAAATCTTCTATATTAAATTCCTAATTCCTAGGGTATCTCTGTAGAAAATTGATCAGTCTGTTGTTCTATCAGTTTTTGTTATTGAAAGCTTATTTAGATAGATTGTTTGTGGAACATTGAGGGGAAAAAAATGCAATGAGTAGTTCCTCCTGGAACTGAAATGGTATTATAGCCTGCAGTTAGGCCCTTAGCCAAGGCACAGTCTAATTGTTTAAAAGTAATAGCAATGACAGCCAAATTGGTGGGGGTCACATCTGAGTTACTTTTAGAGAATGAGCATGACCTTGCAGGTCTTACCTGCTGTGGAAAGTATCGAATTCCAAACTCATCATCTTTTGTAGATTAACATCCTATGAATTCTTTTTCTTTTCTTTTTTTTTTTTTTTTTTTTTGGTCTTCCAATCTCCATCTAAAGCATTTCAACATACTTGACCCTGCTACTCTACTACCTCTACTGGATGAATGACCCCTTGTGATTTATAAACTGTTCCATTCCATTGGATAATTATGAATTAATGCTCTCTTTTGATAGCCCATATGCTAGTAATTCTGATGGAAATCTCAGGCAGGGTCTGCTGTTGCCACTCAAGCTGCAGAGCACGGCTTGCTTTTGTTGAAGGTGTTTTTCCTGGTAAACCTGTCTTAATTGAGCTTTTACCTGCAGCCTCCTTTCTTGGTTTAGGAAGAGGATGGTATTTCAGCCTGAACTATCAGCTCTGATTTTATAAGATCTACTCCTGTCTATGTATTTGTGTCTTTGATATACATGTGTGATAATTTTTCTGTCTATTAATGATAGTGGCAAATTAAACTTAAAGAGCTCTACTTAGAGTTTGTATGCATGAAGTAGTCTGAAAAAAATTAAAACTGGCCCAGTGGTTTTCAAGTTCATGTGACTTGAGCAATCTTTGGTAAATAAGAAGTTGGTTTAATTAAAACAGGCATGTGTTTAGAATTTTCAGCATTATATATAAGTGCATGTTTTTTAAACCTGGGTTTACTGATAAAATAAGCTTATGTTATTTATATATTATACAGTTTGTTAATGGGCAGAATGACTTCAGATGATGACTAGCTCTTTAACAACCTTGGCATAATGATTAAGAACACATGGATTGAATAGATATAATGAAATAATGTTCCTATTGCAGAAGGTTTTAAAATTCTTCTCATCGAGAATAATAACTTGAGGCTGAGGGAAATCTGTACAAACAACAATTTAATTCTCCCACCTAGCAAAAACCTAAAGGGATAGATGCCGCAGTCCGGCTGCAACAAAATAACCGGGGGGGTGATGAACAATTTGTGTACATTGATACAGCAGGAGTGGAAGCCGTTTATTGTAGGACAACAGAGGTATTTATACATTCCACACAGCTTATCTTAATTAACATAAACTCCATACAGCAGTCAACCAATAAGGAATCTCCACACTTAATGGCTTGCTGGCGTTACTTCACAAACCACTCCCTCTGGCAAAATGCCAGGCGCCATCCAGACTTGTTTACAGACTCTAACAGAGAAAAATTTGCCTCCTCTGTAGTTTTATTAAGAGACCATTAATAAATATGTTCTAATTGACAGATTGTAATATGAGAAAGCACATGTTTCTAGAAATTATGATTTTCCAATGTTTCCAGTCTATAGATTGCTGATGTGACAGTGTACAATTACTTGCTTCCTGGCATTCAGAGGAAATTTAAGTTACTATGGGCTAACAATTTTTGTTAATGTTTATAACTAAAATTACTAGAAATATTAGGGAGAAAAACTGTATGCAAATGTGAAGGGAACATATGTTTTTGATAAGACAAGGCTAACTGTATGAAGGTGCTTTATTAAGGAAAAAAGGAGAGACAGGTGTGGTGGTGCTGGCCTATAATACCAGCAGTTGGAGAGGCTGAGACAGGAGGATCACAAAATGGAGACCAGTCTCAGCAAAGGCAAGGCACTGAGCAACTCGGTGAGACCTTTTCTCTAATAAAATACAAAATAGGGCCGGGATGTGACTCAGTGGTCAAATACCTCTGAGTTCAATCCCCGGTATCAAAAAAAAAAAAAAAAAAAAGAGTAAGCTTTCACTTGAAGTAGAGTGACTGAATTATACCAGAATGGGAAGCAAAGAAATCTAGGACAAAATCAAATAGATAAAATTGCAGAAGGTTTGTGGCAGGTGAGTGTTATTAAAGGAACTTTACATGTGATGAAGTTGGATATGATTAGAAGGGAATTATTTATAAATTTTCTTAGGTGGTTGAATAATATCAAAAGTATACTAGTGATGAAATTTTTAGGAATCTGAGCATCTGAGCATACCATTAGATTAGGTAAGAAATTCCCAGGATTCTAATGAAGAAACACATTGTTTCCATAAAACTGCTAATACAACAGTAAGCAGAACAAGAATTAATTAAGCAAAATATCCAAAAATATTGGTGGGGTGAATTATTGCTATAAAGATTTATAATTGTATAGCCAGAGAAATGAAAAATTGTGCTGTATATGTATAACAAGAATTGCAATGTATTCCGCTATCATTTATTTTAAAAAAATCAATAAAAAAATTTAAAAAAAGATTTATGGCTGTTTAGTTTGCCATACCCATCATCCTGACAAGACAAAAGCTTCAGTTGGTTCATTTCCGCCACCTGATGAACTGTTTGAATATTTACAGATGGATTTCATTCAGCTTCCATACTTGATGGGGTACCATGTGTATGGATAATAGTTTGTGTGCTTTCTGGTTGGATAGAAGCTTTCCCATGTGGAAGGTAAGAAATTACTAGAACATGTCTTTACTTTTCTGGAAATCCTGGAAAAATTTCCTGTGGCAGAGGGTCCCATTTTATTGGGAAAGTTATAATGCAAAAAAGTAAGGTACTGTAAACACAATGACATTATGATTTTGTTCTTTTGTGGTGTTGGGACTTGAACCTGGGCCTTATACAAGCTGGGGAAATGCTCTATCCTTGAATTATATCACTGCTCTCTCCTGGTTTTAATACTACTGAGAGTTTGATTTAAAAGGTGGCTGATACTGCCATTTTTTTCTAGATATGGTCACCAGACACCAAGGAAATTAACTGACAAGATAGAGACCAGGGTAAAGGAACACATAATGTGTTCATAGGAACACGTAGAAATTGGTTTGAGGCATCCTGAGTGGTGAATGGCAGGCCTGGCTGTTCCAAGGGTTACTGCTTCTTAAAATGAAGGCGAAAACACTGACTCTTTAGATTACACCATTTTGCAATATACTGTGCTCCTTATTCATTATCATACTCCAAACAAGGATTGTGATAAGTAGAACTTGGGTGCTGTTGAAGTATCTTTAATGCCTGAACAATGTTTGATTTTGCTTGGTTTGATTCATGAAGACTCCTGTTGAAATGTATATTTCAGTTTCTTGGCACTGGGCTGTACTCACCCCAAAACATGGTACATAAAATGCTTTTATTGTGAGTGGAATAACCAATGTAGACAAAGGAGTTGTCTAAATAATTTGACATTTTGAAATTATAAATTCTTTACTGGAATCGAGCAGATTCATTGCTGTGGTTGCAGAAGATGGCATCATTGCCTCTGCTCATGGTTTTGGCTATCTTCTCAAGATTTAAGAGAATGACCAAGAGGGGAGAAATCATTTAACTGCAATAAATTTGGCCTAAACTAACCTCCACACTTGAGTGATAAGTTTGACTAAACTGACTTTAATACATCGTGAACTTTAACCCAGTTTGATGTGTAAATAAATTATAACCTAAGAGTACACTCTTATAACTAAGCAACTGAACCCCACCTAATCACAGCCTTTGAGTTTCAGCCAATCACAGCTGCTACCTGATGAGACCATGTGCATGTAAGGAAAATGCTGAGTGCAGCCAATCAGATTGCTCCTATGTGTTATTTCCTTTTCTCTGGCTCTAAATACAACCTGTATGAAAGGTGTGATGGGGAATTCTGAGCCATATTTGTTCTAGAATGATGTTTGGTTCTAGAAACTTCTTTCTTGCTTAAGTAAACACAAAGATAATTGGTTTCCGATTTTTCTTTTAATAGTGCTTTGCATGTGCCATGTCACTTATCATTAATGATGGTCTTCATATATATATTATTATTTTTTTGTACTGTGGATTGAACCCAGGGGTGCTCCCCTACTGACCTACATTCCCAGCTCTTTTTACTTTTTTTTTACCTTTTTTGAATATTTGTTTTTTGGTTAGACACAATACCTTTACTTTGTTTATTTATTTTTATGTGGTGCTGAGGATTGAACCCAGGGCCTCGCACGTGCTAGGCAAGCGCTCCACCGCTGAGCCCCAACCCCAGCCTTACTTTTTTTATCTTGAGACAGGGTTTTGTTAAGTTGCTGAGGCTGGCCTCAAACTTGTGATCCTCTTGCCTCAGCTTTTGAGTTGCTAAAATCACAGGTGTATACCATTATGCCTGGCTTTATATTGTTTTGAGGAGATATTTCTCATCGTCTGCTATCATTTCCCTTCACCCTGAAAAATTTCACTGTTATTTCTTTTAGTATGGATTTGCTGGTGATGAACTCTTCCTGCTTTCTTTTCTTAGATAATCCCTTGATTTTGCCTTCATATTTGGAGGGCATTTTTGCTGAATATGGTATTTCCATATCTTTTATGCATCTCTTCTAGTCTCTGTTATTTCTTACCACAAGTCAGCTTTTAAGAAACTTCTGTTATTTTTGATTGACGAGCCATAATTATTTGCATTTATTGGGTATGGTGTGAGGTTTTGAAATATTTTTACAATGAAGAATGACACAATCAAACTTACTAACATATCCATCATCTATCTCACTGTCATCTATTACCTATCACTTTATGGTGAGATGTTTGCAATTCATTCTGTCAGTTATTTTAAAATACATAATACATTATTATCGACTGTGGTCACCTACTGTGCAGTAGATCTCTAAACTGATTTTTCTTCTGAAATTTTATAACTTTGGATCAGCAACTCCCTCTTATTCTACTCTCAGCCTCTGGAAAGCATCATTTTATTCTCTAAGAAGCCACTTTTTATTCAGATGATTGTTCCTCTATATATAAATCATATTTTTTTCTCGCTCTTTGCAAGACTTGGTTTTCTGTAGTATGAGAATTATATCTTGACCTAAGTTTCTTCTGCTTTGCTTCTGAACATCTTCTGTATGTATTCAGCATGTTATTGATTTGGGAAGTTCTCAGTCATTTTTTCAAGTAGTTTTTCTGTCTCATTCTCTTTTGTTCTGGAATGCCAGTAACACAGATGTTGGAATATTTGGTTTCTATGAGTTCATTAGGGCTCTATTTATTTATTTTTTTATCTTTTATTTCTGTTTTTTAACACTTGATAATTTTATTGGTTTGTGTTAAGTGTTGTTCTTTGTTATCTCCATTTAGCTTTCAAATCTACCTAGTAAATTTGTGTGTGTGTGTGTGGGGGGGGGGGGGGTATTGGGTTTGAAACCAGAGGCGCTTTACTACTGAGCCACATCACCAGCCCTTTTTTATTTTACTTTTTTTAGGGACGGGGTCTTTCTAAGCTGCTTAGGACCTCCCTAAGTTGCTGGGGCTGGCCTTGAACTTGTGATCCTCCTGCCTCAGACTCCCAAACCACTTGCATTAAAGGTGTGTGCCACAACACCCAGCTACTTAGTAAATTTTTGAAATTTCAAAAATTCTAATTTTGGAGTTTCTTTTCTTTTTTTTAAAAAATATTTTCTTTTTTTAGATGTTGAAGGACCTTTATTGTATTCATTCATTTATATGTGGTGCTGAGAATCGAACCCAGTGCCTCACACATGCTAGGCAAGCGCTATACCACTGAGCTCCAACCCCAGCCCTAATTCTGGAGTTTCCATTTGGCTTTTTAAAAAATAATTCTACATTTATGCTACGGTATCCTATTATTCATTTAATATCTTGTTTTACCTCATTATGGATTATTATAATACTTTATTTTAAAATACTCTATACTGTATGCATGTGTGGAAGTATCATAAAATTCCATTAATATGTATAATTAAGATGTCACAATAAAAAGAAATAAAGGTTAAAAATTAAAACAAATACTTGTCTTGTAGTACCAATGTTTGGGTCACCTTGTGAAAGTTTTGTTTGGTTGATTTTTTTTTTTTAAACTTGGTTTCTTAGTTTTTTGGGGTTTTTTTTGTTTGTTTTGGGGATGTCAGATTATTTTGGATTATATCTTAGATATTAAAAATATTAATATTTGGGTATTTGGGGTTCCTGTTCATTTTCTATGGCTTTATCATGACATTTTCTTCATTGGACTGAACATCAAGTTCTCCAGAGCAGTAACTCTGTTCCCACTTTACCATTTATCTCTGGCTAACAGACTTTGATTCTGCTTCATTCATGCACAGTTCAGGGATCCATCAGGGACATGGGTAGGCTGAATTTGCATATCTTGTCTCTGGCTCTTTCCTGTCTTTTCTTTTCAGTCCTCTCCCCCCACTTTATTAAGCAGTCATGGTTTCCTTGTCTTCCATTTTGTGGTTTCTTTTGCCAAAAAGCGAATGATTAGCCCATTTCTGCCCATACCACTATGGCTGTCACGCAGTCAGCTGCCCTTGATTCCAACGGAACAGCTACAAAAGCAGAAGCTCTCTTTGGACAAATACCCACCTCTGCTCTTCTGAGCACATGCTCCTTCCACAGTCTGCTGCTCCTGTTGATACTCGAGTACCTCTAGGCAGTTGCTTTTCGTATTAAGTCTAGAGTTTATAATGATTTTCAGAGTGGACCTTCATCTGGTAGGGTTTTAGTTTGTCATTGTAGTAACCAGAATTCCTCTAGATAACTTTATTTGGATGAAATGTGGGGTTGGGAGTAGATGGTGGTGATAAGTTGGGAATCTATCATTGAATTTTCATGCAAAATTCCTTAAATATCAGGCTGAAGAGTTTGTGCTCAATTTATTATTAGTTTAAAAATGCTGGATAAAAATTTATATTTTTAAAATTTTTGTTAATTGCAGGGGAAGGATAGGCAATATTTAACATATTGTGGGCTGACTACATGTCAGGAACTCTGCTAGACATTCTGTTAAAAGTTTTACGTGATAGTTTTCTTCAAAATTTTTTCTTTATTTTATTTATCCTTTTTAGATATACATGACAGTAGAGTGCATTTTGACATATTATACACACATGGAGTCTAACCCAAGTAGGATCCCATTCTTGTGGTTGTACATGATGTGGAGTTACAGTGGTCATGTATTCATATATGAACATAGGAAAGTTATGTCTGATTCATTCCACTGTCTTTCCTATTCCCATCCCCTCTCCCTTCTCTTTGTTCCCCTTTGTCTAATCCTATGAACTTCTGTTCTTCTCTTCCCCACCCCTTATTTTGTGTGAGCATCTGCATATCAGAGAGAACATTTGGCCTTTGGTTTTGTGGGATTGGCTTATTTTACTTAGCATGATAGTGTCCAGTTCCATCTATTTACCATGTGCTCAATTTAGAAGGTGATAAGGAGTAACAGAGAATGGCAAGGTGGAGTTTTATTTTTTTTAAATAATTACATGGGGAGCTGGGGCTGAGACTCAGTGGTAGCACACTTGCATGGCATGTGTGAGGCACTGGGTTCGATTCTCGGCACTGTATATAAATAAATGTCAACAACTAAAAAAAAAAATAATTACATGGGGGCTGGGGTTGTGGCTCAGTGGTAGAGCACTTGCCTGGCATGTGTGAGGCCCTGGGTTTGATCCTTAGCATATAAATAAATAAATAAATAAATAAACAATCCATTGATAACATAATATTTTTTTAAAAAAAATAACCACATGGGATTTTTTTTTTTTTTGGAAGGGGCTACCAAAGATTGAACCTTAAACGTGGGGGCGCTTAACCACTTAGCCACATCCCAACCCTTTTTTTGTTTTTGGTGGTGCTGGGGATTGAACCCAGGGCCTTGTGTATGCGAGGAAAACACTCTAAGAACTGAGCTATATCCCCAGCCCCCTTGTCCCCCCCGCCCTTTTTTATATGTTATTTAGAAACAGTTTCTCTCTAAGTTGCTTAGGGCCTTGCAAAGTTGCTGAGGCTGGCTTTGAACTCACTATCCTCCTGTCTCAGCCTCCAGAGCTGCTGGGCACACGTGTTTTAAAGTAGTACAGGAAAAATCATATATGCAAGTAGATGTTTGGGAAGAATTTCTTTACTAATATGTATTTGTCCTCCAGAGTCTATGAAAAGATTTCAGCATGAAACACAGATGAATCACAAAACATGTGTTCCCTCTTCTGAGAGCAACCAACTCTGAGGCAGGAGCAACTGATAGCAGTATGTTGAAATTCAGTACCAGACTTTCAATTTCACAGACCATAATTCTGAACTGACAGGAGGCAGTGGTACTCAGACTGAGGCCCTTGAGTGAAGAGGGACCAGTAATTATGTGTGTGTGTGTGGGGGGGTGGCGCTGCATGTTCCACTTTTGTTTGCTAAATAATAGGATACTCTGGGGTGTTCTCATAATTCCACTGTCAGCATTCACTCAGTGCACTTCACTAGCTACTGACCTTGAACATTTTGAGTTGTTTCTAGCAAGGTAAATGAAAATGATAGAAGAAGATAATGAGCCGCAATGGCATAAAACCCTTAGGAAAAATTAGTTTTATTAACCTGACGTCTGAGTCCTCACAGGTACTGATTTTGAAAGATGCCCTGTGATTTAGTTTTATAGGAGAGCCTTCTTTTTGTTGTCTATAAATTAGCAGTGGGGTAAGCAATGTTACCCTTTGTAGCGAAGGGACAGGGAAGAAAGAGGTTTGGGAAAAAGAATCATTTTATTATCACGCTTTTATTCTTCCTAATCATCTCTTCCATTAGCCGAACTCCCAAGGAGAGCAGTGGCATAGAAGCTTTTGAGGTGGCAGTGAAAGGTGAAATCCGCTAAAATAGTACTTTGCTCCATTTAAGACAGATAGAGGCAGCAGTGCATCCAGGTTAGTGTGAAGGTGAAAAGGAAACAAAAATATAATAGGCTCCGATTGAAAAATAGATCTCTTTGTGGCTACCACCTCGGAGGGGGAACAATTACTACCTTGCAAAGAGGTTTTTACTTTATCACTTCTGTTCACCTTAGGGGACAATGAGGCAGGTTAACATGGCCTGCGGGGTTTCAGGAATGCATTTACAGTCATGAGATTGCATTTATTTCTATGTAAGTTAGACCTTGCTTTATCCTGGATTCAGTTATCCTTCATTATAGCTGGAAAAATGCAAAATGTCTCTCTTACCCTTGTCCTCCTCTTGAACATTTTTATAAACTTCCATTGGAATTTGTACCTCTGTGGGGCTTTATTTTTTTTTGTTTTGTTTTGTTTTTGGTATGGGGGATTGAACCCAGGGGTGCTTAACCACTGAGTCACATCCTCAGGCTTTTTTTCATATTTTATTTAGAGACTGGGTCTTCCTGAGTTGCTAAGGCTGGCCTTGAACTCAGGGTCCTCCTACCTCAGCCTCTAGAGCTGGGATTTTAGGTGTGCATTACCACCCTATGTGGGGCTTTGAAAAAGTAGCTTTACAGTCAGAGAAATGCAAATCAAAACCACCCTAAGATACCATCTCCCTCCAGTAAGATTGGCAGCCATTATGAAGTCAAACAACAACAAGTGCTGGAGAGGATGTGGGGGAAAGGGTACACTTGTACATTGCTGGTGGGACTGCAAATTGGTGCAGCCAATTTGGAAAGCAATATGGAGATTTCTTGGAAAGCTGGGAATGGAACCACCATTTGACCCAGCTATTCCCCTTCTCGGTCTATTCCCTAAAGACCTAAAAAGAGCATGCTACAGGGACACTGCTACATCGATGTTCATAGCAGCACAATTCACAATAGCAAGACTGTGGAACCAACCCAGGTGCCCTTCAATAGACGAATGGATAAAAAAAATGTGGCATTTATACACAATGAAGTATTACACAGCACTAAAAAATGACAAAATCATGGAATTTGCAGGGAAATGGATGGCATTAGAGCAGATTATGCTAAGTGAAGCTAGCCAATCCCTAAAAAACAAATGCCAAATGTCTTCTTTGATATAAGGAGAGCAACTAAGAACAGAGCAGGGAGGAAGAGCATGAGAAGAAGATTAACATTAAACAGGGACGAGAGGTGGGAGGGAAAGGGAGAGAAAAGCGAAATTGCATGGAAATGGAAGGAGACCCTCATTGTTATACAAAATTACATATAAGAGGTTGTGAGGGGAATGGGAAAAAAAAAAACAAGGAGAGAAATGAATTACAGTAGATGGGGTAGAGAGAGAAGATGGGAGGGGAGGGGAGGGGGGATAGTAGAGGATAGGAAAGGTAGCAGAATACAACAGTTACTAATATGGCATTATGTAAAAATGTGGATGTGTAACCGATGTGATTCTGCAATCTGTATTTGGGGTAAAAAAGGGAGTTCATAACCCACTTGAATCAAATGTATGAAATATGATATGTCAAGAGCTTTGTAATGTTTTGAACAACCAATAAAAAAAAAAGAAAGTAGCTTTGCAATTGTTTGCAGGAGTGGGACATCATATTTTATAGTAGCTAAATCTTAGTTTGATGCTAATGCGATA
Organism: Marmota flaviventris; assembly: GCF_047511675.1. Classification (NCBI taxonomy): domain Eukaryota; kingdom Metazoa; phylum Chordata; class Mammalia; order Rodentia; family Sciuridae; genus Marmota; species Marmota flaviventris. The sequence goes on from NC_092518.1 coordinate 122,698,133, forward strand.
TCTCTATATACTCTAATTGCTTATCGAACTGTGAACCATACTAGAGAAAACACTCTTAGAAGATGATACTGATGCTGAACTATAGAGAGAAGTGTGGATCATGATGCTTTTTATAGAGTGATCAACCACGCACTTCATTGTGCAAGCTGGGACACCTTGGGGAATGAAACAGGAAGTTATAGTGATAAATACACTATGTAAATAGGTGTAAGCTAGGACTAAGCATGAATTGAGGTCACCCTATTCATAAACCAAAGTAAATGATGATAAACCAGCGATTAAAGCATATATATGTATCACATACATGTGATAAATAAGCACATATGTATGTGATATACATACAAGAGATGCCAGAATAATGGAACAGACCCCAGAGAAATATTTCCTTGATGAAAGAATGAATAATTATTTTAAAATAATATTCATTGCTTTTATCAAAATAATGCATCATAATTGCATGAATTTTTTTAAAATATAGAAAAGTATTAATTACCACAGATAATTCACTATATAAATTTTTGTGTTTTTCCAGGTTTTTTTTTTTTTTTTTTTGGAACCAGGAATTGAACCCAGGGGCACTCGACCACTGAGCCCATTCCCAGCCCTGTTTTGTATTTTATTTAGAGACAGGGTCTCTCATTGAGTTGTTTAGTACCTTGACATTGCTGAGGCTGGCTTTGAACTTGGGATCCTCTGCCTTAGCCTCCTGAGCCGCTGGGATTACAGGTGTGTGCCACTGTGCCCAGCTTTCCAGATATTTTTTGTTATGAATATATGCAATGTTATACAGTTAGCACAAATAATATTGAGATTTAATAAAATTTTTTAATTTTTTTGTTATTTCATCAGCATTGTCCCATTCTATTAAATATTTTTACAACATATTTTAATTGCATAATACTAATAGATAGTTCAATTAATCTATACATTTCATTTTATGAATAAATTGTTCTATTTAGTGAATTATTTTTTAAAAAAAAAATCTTTTTTTTAACTTTATTTATTTTTATGTGGTGCTGAGGATCGAACCCAGTGCCTCACATGTGCTAGGTGAGTGTTCTACCATTGAGCCACAATCCCAGCCCCTTAATGAATTGTTTATTTGCTTTGCTGTCATCAATGAGGCTTACATAAGTATCTGCATTCATGAGTCTTTGATTTTGTTCCTGATAATTTCTTTCTTTCTTTCTTTTTTTGGTATGGTACTAGGGATAGACCCAGAGCCTCACACATACTAGGCAAAAGCCCAACACTTTACATCCCATTCCCCTTTTAAAGTTCTTATTTTGAGATATTGTTTTGCTAAATTGCACAGGCTGCCCTCAGACTTGTAATCCTCCTGCTTCAGCCTCCAAGTAACTCAGATTACAGACATGAGCCACTGTGGTGGCAAAGGAACTATTTAATTGATTAATTAATTAATTTTTTGCATTACTGAGAATGGAACTCTGGGCCTCATTATGCTGAGCAAGTGCTCTACCACTGACTTTCATCCCCAGGCCTTGTTTCTGAGAATTTCTTTAGGATGTGTCCTAGAATTAGAAATTTGAGTTTCTATGTATTTGTAAGGCTCTCAGTATACTTTAACAAATTGAACTCTGGAAAGATTATATCAATTTTTGCTGCTTCTGCAGTGCCTGAGACTGTTCATCTTAACTCTCATTTGCTGGCATTAAACATTATGCTTTTGAATATCTTCATCAAGTTGAAGAGCAAAAATATATATTATATTCACTTATGTTTATGTTTTTCAACTTAATGGTTGTAGAATGCCATTTGAATACTGTCCATTAAAAACAAATTTTAATTTGTGATAACTAAGGTCAAGGAAGCCAGCCAGGTTAACCATTCAAGTGGTCATACCACAGGACCTTTGAATATCCAGTTCCTTCTGACTCACCTGTCATTTCTCCAGCCACTACCTTGTCCATTTAGATCCCATTCCTCATTCTTCAGGTTCCTCTTTCATTGTTTTTGTTTCTGTGCTACTGCCTTTAATAGCATTAGTTTGGAATTATATATTAAGTTTTATTACCCAATCATTTTCTTCCTTAATCATGAAATGCTTGAGCAGGGACTCTTTTGTCCTGTGCCCTCCCTGTCAATCGCTGAATCATTTAATTTAATTAGATCATTGAGTTCATTAAATAAATGATGAAAGTAAATACAAATGAATTTTAATATCTAGTTGGTTTCCTCAACCCGTGTTGCTTTCCTTCCAAATTTTATACATATGCCTCTTATTATGTCAAATTAACTTCAAAAATGTTAACTGTCTTGAACTTACAAATTAATCTGAATTACATCAGACAAATTTACATTGTTGAGTCTTTCCATGCAGGAGCACAATATATATGCATCTCTGAATTTTTTCAGGGGGTGGGGCGTGCTGTAGATGGAACCCAAGCTTTATATATGCTGAGCATGTGCTCTACTGGTAAGCCACATCCCCAGCCCCAGGTCTATGACATTTTTTTAGGTGTCTACCCCCCTCCATGCACAAATTTTTGTAGTTCACTTTGCATATGTCTTACATATTTCTTTCTTTCTTTCTTTTTTTTTTTTTTTTAATCAGGAATTGAGCCCAGAGGCGCTTAACCACTGAGATATATCCCTGGCCTCCAACCTTTTAAAAAATCTTTTATTTAGTGACAGGGTCTAGCTGAGTTCCTTAGGGCCCTGCTAAGTTGCTGAGGCTGGCTTTGAACTTGTGATTCTCCTGCCTCAGCCTCCTGAGCTGCTGGGATCAGAGGCATGTGCCATGTTGCCCAGCTATCTTGCACATTTCTTGGTTTGTTTATTTTGTTGGGTGTTTTATAGTTTTAGTATTATGAGTCAAGTTCATTAACTTTCAAATTAATTTATGCTGATATGTAATATAAATATATAATTTTAATGACTTCTTTTCTGTTGCATCGAGTCCATACTTTCTTTTACTGCCTGATATTTGCCAAATGGTTTCCTAAATGTTTCTTTGGATCTGTGGTGGATAATGTTCCCTAGTGTGATGTTCCTGGGTCTTTTAATATTTTCTTTTCTTCTGTGCAATGTTTTTTTCATAGGTCTTTATTTTGTTCTTTATTCATCTTTCAATAAGCAGCAGTCTCTCCAGAACCAGTCTTGACCAGAACACAGGTGAAAGGCCATTTCTTTTGCTATCAAGTCCTCCAAGCTGTTTTGGGTGTGTGTGTGGGGTCACTGATTGAGTTTTTTCATTCAAATGCATTGACCTTGCAGTTTTTAGGAATTGTACTCAATTTCTTAAGATTGTTTATTCTGAGTTTTCCTTCCTTCTATGCTTCCTTTAGTATTTTAGAGGGAATTTGAGTGTGTGAGATTTATAACCAGGTAACATTTTGAACAGAAAGTGAGAAATGGGCTGTTAAATATTTCTCCTTAAATTCTCCCATGTGTTATACTCAAAGAAAATTACACTTTTTCTAAAGGACTTTGAGGGAAACAACAACAACAACAGATGCATTAAAATTCTTTAAATGAATAAAATGCATTAAAAGCTTTAAATAAACTTTTAAGAATTAAGGAAATATATACAGAAATATCAAATGAGATCATTCTGATTTACCTCCTCTAAACATTTTGAAATCTACTCATGTGATTTTATTTTTATTTTTTGGGTACTGAAGATTCAACTCAGGGGCACTTTACCACTGAGCTACATCTCCAATCCTTTTTATTTTTAATTTTGAGTCAGGTCCTCTCTAAATTGCCCAGGCAGGCCTTGAACTTATAGTCCTCTTGCCTCAGCCTTCTGAATTTCTGGGATTACAGGTGTGAGCCATGGGGCCTAGCTTTTTTTTTTTTTTTAAATCTGATGTTGTAGATTCTCATTTTGCTCTAGTGAATAGGTTATATTGAATTCTTTATTGAAAATTCTATTTAAAATGCAGATATTTTCATTAAAGCTCTTTGGTTAAATGGCAGAAATCCTACTTGAATTACTTTAGGCTAAAAAGATAATGTATTAGAATAAAACAGGAGTATTTCCCAAAACTAATAAAAGGGGACATTAATTAAACCATGGTAGGGACAAGGCCTGAGAACAATTGGCAGCAGCATTTTAATTTTTCTGTGTCATTTGATTTTTATCTCTCTTTTTTAAAACAACCAGTTATTTTTCCTCTGTCTACCTCCGTGTGGTGGAGAGTGTAGAATCTTGTCACATCCTAAAATCTCCCAGTTCATGCTTCAAATATTTTAAGAGAAGAGCTATGGTCTGATGGAGTTGGTAGGGCATGTGAATTCAATATTTCCGTTTAATCATCAATTATTGTCATTTAGAATGAAACTGCGTTGTGGGAGTTCTAGTAATTAATTATTTTGCAGTCTTTCAGAATTAGTGGTATAGAATTCTATTTTGCTCAGAGAGCTGTACTAAATATTAACATTGAGGTACAATTGTGGAGTTTAGGTGTCCTGTGAATAAGAAACTGAAACAATATCTGGAATCGTCTGGACTAGGAACCAATGAAGGATATGGGACTTTTTTTTTTTTTTAAATAAAACTTGACCTTTCTAGGGCGGAATTAAATTGTAATCATCACTACTATTACAGGTCCCCAAATAATGAGTACCCATCAAGGATTTCAAGAGATGTTTTATATTTAATGATGATCATGATGACTTTACAGAAGTACCTGAGAACATTTTACCTTGTATTGTTCCCTGATGAATATTAGCCACTATTATCATCAGGGATCAAAAAGAAATACAAAACAAGAACTTCCCAGTATCCTTTTTTTTTTGTGGTATGCGCAATGCAAAGATTTTGTCTAGTCATATACTCTTAGCAGTCTGCATCCCAAGTTAAACTATGTGACAAGGACCTTATATATAGTAAAGAATAAGGTGTAGTCCAAAATTCAAGGTTCTAAAATTGCAGTGTGGGTTGTTGGAGAGTTTCTTGTGAAAGTTCAATATATATAAAAGTTATACACACACACCCATATTTAATATTTGGGCTCCTCACTGGAGCCCATTTTTTAATATTTATTTTGTAGTTGTAGTTAGACACAATGCCTTTATTTTTATTTATTTTTATGTGGAGCTGAGGATCAAACTGAGGGCCTCACACGTGCTAGACAAGCGTTCTACCACTGAGCCACAAACCAAGCTCTGAACTTTTATATTTTCAAGACTCCCTTTCACCTAGATCAGGGCTACATTACCGGGCTCTGGCCACTGGGTGGTTATATAAGGAACGGACGTAAGCCTATTTTAGGTCTGGCCCTTTAACTTTCCTCCTGACCTTTACTCTTTCTCCTCTTATTGAAAAAAAAACCCCAGAGAACTGTGTTTTCAAGATGATATTATATTAAGATAGACGAGGTCAACCTGACTTAGTTTGAAACTGACTAGGCCCGAAGATCCCAAAGTGGGATCCAGGGAACATTGATGCAGGGTGGGGTCCCTGAGATCTTTTAAGGGACTCCACAAAGTAAAACAATTGTACAAAATTTCTAAGATGATATTTGCTTTTTTTCCCACTCTAATTTTGTCACAAATGTACAGAAGGATTTTCTAGAGGCTACACGATCTGTGATAACATCATTGCCCTTAATGTCTGTTAGATTGTGTGATTATGTATTCTTGTCTTTTCTAGAACTTTTTAAGGTAGTATTTTTAGGGAGTAAATATGCATTTCAGAGATAAATTCCATTTATTCTTGATTCTTCTATTCTCTTACTCTCTTACCTGTTCTAATCTGTAATTTCAGAATCACATATTAAATGATTTTTTTTTTTTAGTTTCTAAATTTTTCTTGGGCCTAAAGAAAAACACAACTAGACATGTGTATATACTGTTTTCTTGTTTTAAAATATAGTTAAAGATGTTTTTGACAAAAAAATCTAATTTAAAAAAAATTTGAGAATTGTTATTACTTTTTATCTTGCTAAAAGAAAAAGTGTTTTTATAATATAGTTCTATTATATTTAAATATATATTCATGTTCAGGAAAGAGAAATTAGAATTGCTTTCTCAACCCAAGAGTTGTCTGTCCCGTGGAAGAGAATAATCTACTCCAAAGAAACTAAGGAATCAGCAAAACAAAAGACATATTGAAAGTGTTTTCCTCAGCCTTATATGTGGCAACAATTACATTATTTTGTCTTAAATAAAACATTTTTGAATTAGTATTATGATGTCTGATATTGGGACATGATTTTGAGACCAAGTAATTCAGAATTTTTAAAAAGAATGGTTACATGAGGACTATGGTTAATAGTATTGTTTTGTATACTGGAAATTTGCTAAGGGAAGACACTTTAGGTGCCCTTAATCAATCTCTCTCTCTCTCTGTCACACACACACACACACAAACACACACACACACACACACACAAAGGTAGCTATGTGAGGGGCTTTAACATGTGGGTTTGGGCTGGGGGTATAACTCAGTTAGTATAGTGCTTGCTTTGCATGCACAAGCCCCTGGCTGGGTTCAATCCCCAGCACCACAGGAAAAAAAACATGTGGGCTTGATTGAAGCCATCATTTAGCTGTGTACTGTATATTACAACATCATGTATGCCTTAAATATATACAACAAAAATAAAATTAAAAAAGAATTGCATGTTTTGAGATAGATGTGATGAACCATTTAAAAGTTAAAAATTGATTCTTTTTTTTTTTTTTTGGAATGGAGATTGAACTCAGGGGCACTTAACTACTGAGCCACATCCCCAGCCCTTTTTTATATTTTGAGACAGGGTCTCGCTGAGTTGTTTAGGACCTTAAGGTTGGCTTTGAACTTGGAATTGTCCTATATTAGCCTCCCCAGCTGCTGGGATTACAGGCATGAGCCACTGCATCTGGCACTAAAAGTTGCTTCTTATAGACTTTTAAGTCATATATGGAAAAGCCATATGAACTTCTTATAGGGCAATTTAGTGTTTCATTGGCTGGAAGAGTATACATTATCTTATACATTTTATTTTACCTAATACTATATTGGTACACCCTCTTTTACATAAAATCTTAACTAAGCTTTTCCAGAAATCTTCAGCATAATTGATTTAGGACTATCAGCAAGAGTCTCTACAAAAGAGTTCAATGTAGGTAAACTTCTTATTTCCTGTTGCTTTATTAGTTGGCCACTGGCCTGGAAGAAATCAGCACTCCAGGTGCTAGGCCCCTTTAGTAGTTTTTCACAAACACATTTATCCAGTATAGTTGTTTGTAAAAGTGTGTTTGCAAGTGCAAAATGTGACAATAAAAAGACAAACCCTTTAGCAAGGCCTCTGGCCTTGAGCTGCAGCTTTACAGAAAGTTTACATTTAGAGATGTTACCAACTGGGCTCCTCGTTAACAGCTGGCAGGGGGAGGAAGGTCAGTCCAGACCCTGTCCTTGAAGGGTTAACTTACCCAAAACAGTGAAAGAAAAAGTTGCTTTTATGTGAACTTCTGCAGACTGTGAACTTCTGAGGCCCTCCCCTTACATACTGGATATGTTCTGAAACTACCTGAACTCAAGACTCAGGGAAATTAATTGATTACAATGAAAGCTGTACCTTTGAACCTGGCTGCAGCCAAATAAAACTATTTTCTGATATCTTGGGTGCCTTGCCTTGTCTTTCCCCTACAATAGAACCTTAATAAAAAGTCAGTAAAAATAATCATGATGTTTCCACTTTCCATAAATGTAGTAAGTCACCACTGCAGACATTAGGACTGAGCTAACTTCATCTCATCTTCAGAAGTCTACTTTTGCCTAACAAATGAAGGAATCTACAGTAGCTGGGCTTCCTGATTTGCTTTTACTTATTTGGCATGAGCTAATCAGCTAAGCAGATCTTCTTTATGTGAATGCTGGACAGCAAATACGAGGGTGCTAAAATATCAAAATGTAGAATACAATTTGTGAGTGTCATGGTCTATTTTGGAACAACTGTGTTGACAGATGCCCTGATGGTGCTAGAGCAATGGTCAAGAAACATCTGCTCCATAATCCTGCATCAAGGCAGTGGCTCCACACTGTACCATTAGTCATCAATTTCTTCATTACCATGCCCATTACTGATGGGCATGGTGGCATATACCTGTAATCACATTGGCTTAGGAGGCTGAGGCATGAGGATTGCAGGTTCAAGGCTAGCCTCAGCAATTTAGCGAGGCCCTAAGCAACTCAGGGGGACCCTGTCTCAAAAAAATAAAAAGGGCTGGGGATGTAGCTCAGTGGTTAAGCACCCCTTGGTTCAATCCCTCCCCTTGGAGGGAGGGAAAGTTTCACTTGAGAATATTCTTGCTGAAACAGTAAAAGTATTAATTTCATGATACCTTGATGCCTGAGTACAAGTCTTTTTTAATATTCTGTGTGAAGAAATAGGAAGCATGCACGAAACACTTTTTTTTTTCTGCATTCTAGGGAGCTATGGTTGTCTCAAGGAAAAGTGCTTTGCAGTTGTTTGAATCGTGAGCTGAATTAGCCACGTTTTTCATTCAACATTATTTTATTTCAGAGAGTACCCGATAGGCATTTTTGATTATTTGGAGTTGGATATTTGGCAGAAAAATCTTTTCTGAAGTTGAAATGAGCTGTTACTTCAAGAAAAACAACTGAGGCTGTTTGTTATTAATTGAAAGTTTCAAGTGAAAATTAGAATTCTGTAAAAATTCTGTCTCCCACCATGAATTTAATAACTTCCCCAATACTTTGACTTTTTGATGAGATTTGTGGTGAAATGAACAAATGTGATTTTTAAAAAATATTGTGTAATAAATATCTGCTTAACTTGTAAACTGAAATTTCCCAAATGACTGATGTTATGAAATCATTCATGGATAAAAAAAAATTCATTCAAGTTTCAAGATAGACCAACGTATTTTAATCAAAACGAGTATGAAAATTGTATTGACACTATTTCAAATTCCACATTCAAACCAACTTTTAACCACTTGAGCAGAGTTTTGTTGTGGTATCCAAGAACAGTATACGTGGTTATTTTAAAAAGCTATAAAATATTCTTCTCATTTCAAATTATATATATATTATATTTTTGTGTGGGTGTGAGTAAGAGAGAGATTTGTTTTTTCCATAAGTCTTAGCATTTTCAGCATTTTTTCTTTATTGAGAAGTTTCTTTATTTAATAAAGTAAGGGCTATTTATGATGTCAGAAACAGTTGATCTAACAGTCAAGATGGCTGCCAAGTGACTAATGGGTGGGTAGTGGTAGTATACAGTTGGGATTCTGTAGACAAAGGGATGATTCACATTTCAGGCAGGATGAAGCAGGGTAGGAGATTTAATCACACTACTCAGAATGGTGTACAATTGTAAATATTGGAATTGTTTATTTCTGAAATTTTTCATTTAACATTTTGACTTCAGGCAACTGAAACCCTAGAAAGCAAACCCATAGATTAGAGGAGACTATATATTTATTAGGTCACAGATGGCATCATCACATAAGAGCAAATAACTTAATGCAGATGAAAATGACTTGATTTACATAAAATTAGCATTACATTAACATGAACCTAAAAAATATACATTGTTTATGAGAGGAACTTTCAAAGACAGGCCATAAAAGTTCAGTTTTAAAAATAAGTTTAAATTTTTCTGCAAGGTTGAAATGATCACAATTGCCTCTTTGATGAAGAGGTCACCTGAATGTTTAAAATATCCTCTGCTGGTTTCTTGTGATTAGTGGCACCAAAATTCCTTTAGGCTTGAGCTCAGGAATAGCACGTCAGGCAATAGCATATGGCCACATCAAGACATCTGATCTGGTCTCATAATGCCACCTTTGATTAGATGTTTTCCTTTCACTCTTTCTTCCTTTTTTCTTCTTTCTGTGCAACCCAGATCTGGCCCTGGTCACAGCATAACTGCTCACATTATGTAGCTTCAGCTGCTACGCTTCCACATTCAGGTCCTTATCATGCTCTACCAGGGGGTGTTCCAAAGGTTTGAGATCTATATCTATATCTATATTTATATTTTATATATATATAATTTTTTTTCTTTGTGGTGCTTGGGATTGAACCCAGGTTCTTATGCATGCAATGCAAGCACTCTACCAACTGAGCTATATCCCCAGCCCAAAGGTTTGATATTTATTTATTGCCCATTTTGTGCTTCCTTTCACCCTGAGACATCTTATCCATCCACCCCTCACCTAGTACTCCTCTTTTGCATCTCTGTCTGTCACTGGTTGTCTTATCTCCACCTTAGAACCTTAAAAGTTATTGCCGCAGTGCACAATGAGTGCTTAGTTAAGATTAGAAAAACATTAAATTTGTGGGTGGAAGGTAAGAACAGAAAACATGTTCAGATCGATGGCAACATGTTGTGCCAGAAAGCATTGAGCCTCTGTGAAAAACTTAAGGGATTCCCTGAAATGAGGGATGCCAAGTCATTCGCTGCAAGTAAGGAATAGGCACACAGATTAAAGGAATAGGTTGGGACTAAAAAAATATAAAAATTTCTGGAGAGGGCACATCTGCTGATGAAGCAGCTGCTGCCACATTTCTGGCAGAGTTACAGAAGTTGATGAAGTAGAAAGGATGTAACATCCAAAACAAGACTTCGATTGCCATGAAACTGGGTCTTTCTGGAAAAAGATACCCCATAGAACCTACATTCATTAAAGTGCAAAGGGGGCATCAGGGCATTAAATATGGAAGGACAAATTAACTCAGGGAATACATGGCAATGCTGTAGGACATATGATAGAGTTGGGTGTAATATACATGTAGAGCAAAGAGCCCACACATTCTTAGAAGCAAAAACAAAAATGATCTGCCTGTATTCTGGCAATCATCAGAAAGTGTTTATGGAATGGTTCAACCAATGTTTCATCACAGAAGTGAAAAAAAAAGTACTTGGAACCAGAAGAGTTGGAATTTAAAGTCTTATTAATAATAGACAATGCACCTGGCCATCCTGAATCTGTTTGCTATGAAATGAAAATGTTGAGGTTTTATATATACACATATATAATTTTTTCCCTGTCTCTACCACTGAGTTACATCCCCAGCCCTTTTTAAATTTAATTTTGAGACAGGGTTTTAACAAGTTGCTGAGGATGACCTTGAATTTAGGATCCTCCTGCCTCTACCTTCCTAGTCACTAGGATTATAGACAGATGTCATCTGCCTAACTTTAGGATGTATTTTTACCTAGAAACACAAGCTCACTGCTTCAGACCCTTGAGCGGGGCATTCTTCAGTTTATAAAGGTTGCATGCACACTCCCCTTGTATTTGATCACATTTGATCAGCAATTGATGCAGACCCTAACGTGGACACAGCGTAGTGTTGAAATCATTCACTCTTGCTGACACAGGAACATTCATCAAAGCAGCAATGGATGAATGAAGAGCAGAAGTCAGGAATGATTTTGAAGACTTCCCAGGGATTGATGGGGAAGTTAGAAAAACCATTCCTGTAGTGAGGGGAGTTGGTGGAGAAGGACTTGCCGATAAGCTTGATAAAGAAGTGAAGGAGCCTGTTGAAGACCATCAAAAGGTGTTCACCAAAGAGGAACTGGAAGAACTTGTTGACTTATCTACAGAAGAAGAGGAAGGTGAAGAAAAACACAAACAGAACCGGCTGTGTGAACATTACCAAATTTGCTGAAGTGTTTTGAATTGCAGGTATTAAAGGACAGAATTTTGGACTGTGATCCTCTGTTGGAATGAAGCATTTAAGTCACTTATATGATCACCAAAACATTACCACTTCTGCGGCAACCCTTTGATGGGTTCAAAGGAGACAACTTCTGATTACAGTGTTCTTCCAAAAGGTTTGGAAAGGGATCAGCTATCAAAGATCCCCAACTATTGACATCGTCCTGGTCCTGGCTCCATGATCCTCCTTCTAATGTGTCATCAGGTCAGTAGTAGCGTAACACAATGCCCAGGTTGTTCATCTAATTTCAACTCATCTTGTTGGCATTTTGTCATCTCATATTATCCCAAGAAGAAGGATGAGTTCAGTACATGATATTTTGAGAGGGAGAGACCACATTCACATAACTTTTGTTACAGTAATTATTATAATTATTCTATTTTAGTTACTGTTATACTTTATACATTAAAGTTTATCATAAGTATGTATAAAAAAACAGTATTTGTGTGGTTTGATACTAACTGTGGTTTCAAGCATCCACTGGGGTGACAAGGAGGGACTTGCTATATATATATTTGATCTGTGCCCCCTCCACTTCCTACATTGAACTCCTAAAATCCTTGGAATCTCTACAGTGAAAACTATCTTTTATATGCCAATGAGATGACTGGTGAGTGAGAGGTCCTGACTACTCTCTTGATGGGGAGCTGGCTGCCAGGGAAACATCCAAGTACTTAGAAAGTTGTAACTTCTAGCCCCAGACCTTTGCAGAGGGAAGAGTGGGGAGGACTGGGGACTGACATCATCACCAATGGCCAGAGACTTAATCAATCATGCTTTCATGATGAAGCCACCACAAAATCTCAAAAATGTGTGGTTCAGAGAGCTGGGTTTGTGAACATAACTGTGTACTGGGATGGTGGTACATCCTAGCTCCATGAGGACAGAAGCCCCAGCACTTGGGGCCCTGCCGGACCTTACCCTTCATACATCTTCATCTGCCTGTACATCTATGTTCTTTATTTTATTTTTTGGAGTACTGAGGATTAAACTCAGGGGCACTTGGCCACTGAGCCACCTCCCCAGCTCTATTTCATAATTTATTTAGAGACAGGGTCTCACTGAGTTGCTTAGTGCCTCTCTTTTGCTGAAGCTGGCTTTGAACTCATGATCATCCTGCCTCAGCCTCCAGACTCTCTGGGATTACAGGTGTGTGCCACCATGCCTGGCATTCACATTCTTTCTAATAAACCAATACACATAATTGTTTCCCTGTGTTTTGTGAGCTACTGTGGCAAACCTTAGGAGTCAATGGGAATCTCTTATTTGTAGCCAAGTCAAAGAGAAGTGTGTGTAACCTGGGGGCCCACTAATTGAGATTGTCATCTGAAGTGGGGGACATTCTTGTGAGACTGAGCCCTTCAGCTGTATTGTCTACATTAACTCCATGTAGTTAGTCCCTAATTGAATTGCATGATACCTTGTTGGTGTATAGAGAATAGGAAAGTTGGCTGGTATAGGAAACACCCCCATCTTCCCCCACATTTAGCATCTGTAAGTGTTGAGAAAAACGGTGACTTGTTCCTACATATAATGCTCAGGAATCTCTGAAATCAACCCTATCTTTTCCACTTTGCTTCAGTGGCACAATTTTTTGTATATTATGTTTAAAATAAATGCTATTGATTTTGTTAGTATTAGTAAGATTATTAAGTATTTGCAATTTTGTATATTATTTCTTATTGGTCATGAGTATATCCACATGATCATCTTGTATCTGTCATCTATTTACCACATTTATGGGGGCTATTTCTGAATTATAGTGTTTAGATATAGCACTCTGGTCTGATTTTTGTGACAATATTCTACAATATGCAGCAAACCTTACATTTTAAATATCTTCTGCTACAAAAGTCTGGACATCATTCCATTGATTCATAGAAAAATGTTCAGCATGTCATTTGGACCTTTTTCCAAGTAGCCTTCTTTTTCAAGAAGAAAAAGTTGTCATTCATTCATTGCCAGACCTCTGTAAGGAAGCTGGCTGGGTATTACATAATTTAACTCACGTGGCAACCTTATGGAGTATAGTAGTAGTAGTAGTAGTAGTAGTAGTATTGTGTATTATGGGTGAGGAAATTTTAGGCCATGTGATTCAATTGAAGGTTCCTGATGGGAGTGCTGGTGTTGATGGTGGGGACTAACTCAGACCCAAGGAGTTCTTTATCAAGATAAACATGGTGCAACAGTAGGGTGGCTGTGGTTGGGCGGACTGGACAGCGCAGGTGAGGGAGGCTCTTGTGCTGATTATTATGAGGTGGTGAAGGCCAGATCCAGGGCTCTGGCTGAGAAAATGCAGAGGAAACAGGAAACTGGTGATTTCCAAGGAATAATTGACAGAACATAGCAATTGATGACAGAAAGAGTTATAATGAATAAGCTAGTTTTAAACATGATGTTGTCATTTTATTTTCTCACCATAACTACCTTTTTATTGAGGGTAATATTCATATGACACAAGACATAGCCATTTTAGAGTATATAACTCAGTAGAACTTCTTATACCCATAATATTGCACCATCATTACCTCTATTTAAAAAATATTTCCATTGCCCCAAGGGGAAACCCTGTATCCAATAAGTCACTTCCCATTATTACTTCCCATAGTCTCCAGAGACCACTGCCTTTTGTCTTTTTGGATTTATTCATTCTTTGATATTTCATATAATTTGTGACCTTTTGTGTTTGCTTTTTTCATTTGGCATAAGGTTTTCCAGAATCACCTGTGTTGTAGAATGTAACAATACTTAATTTTTTATGGCTGAAAAATATTATGTTATAAGGACATTACTTAATTTTGTCAGTTCATCCATTGATAACCCTTGGGCTTATTTCCAACTTTGGGCTGTTGGAAATAGCACTGTTTAAAAATGTACAGGTATTTGAGTACTTTTAGATACAAACATGGGAGGGCAGTTACTCGGTCATATGGTCATTCTATGTTGAACTTTTTGAGGAATCATTAAACTATTTTTCATGGCAGCTGTACCATTTCATATTCCTGTCTGCAGTGTATAAGTTCAGATTTCTTCGCATCCACAACAACTGTTCACGAGGAGTGAAGCAGTGTCACGTTGTGGATTTGCTTTGCGTTTCCCTAAGAACTAATGATGTTGAGTGTCTGTTGATGTTTTCATTGGCCATTTGCATATTCAAGTTTTTTGCCTATTTTTTAATTCTTTTTTTTTTTTTTTTTTGCGAGAGGGGAATGGGTCCTTTTTGTTGCAGAGTTGTAAACTATTCTTTGTATATTTTGGCTACTAGACCTTCAACAGATATATGACCTTTATCATATGTATGTATGATTTGTAAGTGTATTCTATTATTAGGTTTGTCTTTTCAATCTCTTTCAGTGCTCTGACATGAGAAATAGTTTTGAATTTAGATTAGTCCAATTTACACATTTTTTTGATTGCTTGTGTTTTTTTGTTACATACCTAAGAAACCATTGTGCATCCCAAGTTATGAAGCTTAACACTTTAGTTTTCCTCTTCTGTTTTGTAATTTTAGCTGTTACATTTAGATTTTTGACCTATTGTGAGTTAATGCTTGTATGTGGCATGAGGTAGATGTACCACTTTCTTCTTTCCTATGTGTATATCCAATTGTCTCAGCACTGTTTATTAAAAAGACTATACATTCCTCATTAGATTTTTTGGAACATTTGCTAAAACCATTAAACCTAAGGGTGAGGATTTATTCTAAATTCACAATTCTGTTCCATCTGTCTATATGTCATTTCTTTGACCAGTCCCATCCTATCTTGATTAGTGTAGCTTTGTGTAGTAAACTTTGCGATCAGGAAGTGTGAGTCATCCAACTTTGTTCTTTTTTTTTTTTTTAACATTTTATTACTTGTTGATGGGCCTTTATTTACTTTTATGTGGTCCTGAGAATTGAACCCAGTGTCTCACACATGCTAGGCAAGTGCTCTACTAGTGAGTCACAACCCCAGCCCTAATTTTGTTCTTTTTTAAAGATTATTTTGTCTATTCAAATACCAGTGCCACTGCATATAATCTTGAGGATCACCTTTTCCATTTTGTAACAAAGACCATTGAGATTTTGATACAGATTGTTTTAAATCTGTAGGTGGCTCTGGGTATTATTTAACTATCAAAAGACTTTCTATCATTGTAGGATGTATTTCCATTTATTTAAATCTTCTTTAATTTTCATCAGCAATGTTTTCTAATTTTAAGTATACTCAGTCTTTTATATTTTTGGTTATTTTTCTTCAATAATCTGTACTTTTTGATGTATTTTCTTAATTTCTTTTTCAGATTTTCCATTGCATGTATATAGAATGCATATATATACTCTGAATTTTGTGTATGGATCTTGTATCCTGCAATTTTGCTAAATTAGTTTTTCAGCTGAAAATACTTTTTTCGGTGAATTTTTAAGGATTTTTCTCTATATAAGATCACTTCATCTGTAAATAGAGATAATTTTATTTCTCCCATGCTAATTTTGAAAACATTTATTTTTCTTCACTCTGTTTAGAAATTCCAGAAAAATGTTGAATATAAGCAGACATTCTGGTCTTATTCCTTATCTTGCGGGGAAAGCATTTAAATTCACAATTGAGTGTATTAGCTTTGTGGGGTTTTTCCCAATAATTGTCATTTACCATGTAGAGAAATTTCCCTTCTATTGCTATTTTTTTGTTTTTTTAGTTGTAGATGGACACATGACTTTGTTTTATTTATTTATTTTTATGTGGTGTTGAGGATCGAACCCAGGGCCTCTCACATGCTAGGTGTGCACTCTACCACTGAGCCACAATCCCAGCCCCTTCTATTGTTATTTTATGAAGTATTTTCATCATGAAGCAGTGGTGTATTTTTCTAAAATTTTACATGCATCAGCTAAGTGACCAAGTGTTTTTCCTTTCATTCTCTTAAATTGGTATGTCATATTTGATTGATTATTATAATTTTTTTTGTATGTTGACTTCCTCTAGCATTTCTAGGGTAAGTCCCACTTGGCCACCATATGGAATCCTTTTAATGTATGATGTCTTATCTTTGCTCATATTTTGTTGAGAATTTTTGTATCTGTGGTCACACAGATAGTGATCTCTAGACTTTTCTGCCTTCTTTATCTGGCTTTGGTGTAAGGGTAACAATGGCTTTGCAGAATGAGTTCAGAAGTGTTCTCTCTTTTATTTTTGGAATATTTTGAGAAGAATTATTTTTTTAATTTTTTTAAAGATGAGAGAGAGAGAGAGAGAGAGAGAGAGAATTTTTTTAATATTTATTTTTCAGTTTTCGGCAGACACAACATCTTTATTTTATGTGGTGCTGAGGATCAAACCCAGGCACCCTGCGCATGCCAGGTGAGCGTGTTACCGCTTGAGCCACATCCCCAGCCCCAGAAGAATTCTTAACACTGCCTCAGATATTTGGTAGTGAAGAATTATAGTTCTTGATTTTCCCTTATTGTTAGGAGGTTTGCAGCCCAGATTCAATATCTTCACTTTATGTAGGTCTAGTCAGATTTCGTACTTTTTATAGTGTCAATTTTAGCATTTGTTATTTTTTTTTGACAATTTGCTCCTCATTTATGTTGTCTAACATCAGGGAGTACAATTGTTTTTAGTACTTTCCTTTCTGTTTATTTCTGTAAGATTTGTAGTAATGTTCCTTTTACTTCTGATTTCAGAACTTTCAATCTTTTTACCTTGGTCAGTCTAGATATACAGGTTTGTTGATATTTTCAAACAATTGGCTATTAGTTTAATTGACCCTTTCTTTTATTTTTCAATTCTCTATTTTATTCAGTCTTTGCCTTTTGGTTAAATACTGAATTCATTCATATTAAGTATTATTGTTGATGTAATCCAATTAAGGACCATCATATTACTTTTTAATGGCCACCATATTACTTTTTATTTCTATATTTCTTGTATTTTTGTGGCAGTTTCTCTATTCCTCCTTTACTTATGTCATTGGTACCAGGTAAATAGTTTTTAAGGTAGTATGTTAATTTTTTATGCTATTTTAAATATATTTTTGATTCCTTTCTTTTTCCTTTTTTAAGAGAAGAAATAAGAAAAGGCACATTATACTGTGTTTTTAAGTACATAATTATCCTTTTAGGTACTCTTTCCTCTTTGGTGTGGATTCAATTTTCTTAATTGCTCATAGCCTGAGGAAGTTTCTTCAAGATTCCTTGTTAGCTGAGTTTCCTAGAAATGAATTGTCTCTTTTTATTTAATGATGCTTTTAACTGGGCACTGTTGTGCCTACCTATAATCTCAGCAATTTGGGAAGCTCAAGCAGGAGGAATGCAAGTTCAAGGCCAGCCTCAGCAACTTAGGCCCTAATTGCTCTTAGTGAGACCCTGTCTCAAAATAAAGAAAATAAAAAGGGCTGTGGATGTGGCTCAGTGGTTAAGCATCCCTGGCTTTAATCTCCTGTACCAAACAAAAGCCAGACAAACAAACAAAAAATTATCTACGGATGCTTTTATTTTACCTTTACTTTTGAAAGAAATTTTTGATGGATATAGGATTCTTTTATTTTATTGATTGTTAATTTTTCAAAATTAATTTATTTATTCTAATTTGTTATACATGATAGCACAATGCATTTCCATTCATAGTACATATATAGAGCACAATTTTTCATTTCTCTGGTTGTACACAAAGTATATTCACACCATTTGTGTCTTCATACATGTACCCAGGGTAATGATGTCCATCTCATTCTGCCATCATTCCTACCCCCATTCCCCCTCCAACTCCCTCCCTCCCCTTTGCCCTATCCAAAGTTCCTCCATTCTTCCCATGCTCCCTGCTTCCCCTTTATGGATCAGCATTCACTTATCAGAGAAAACATTTAGCATTTGGTTTTATGGGATTGGCTAACTTCACTTAGCATTATCTTCTCCAACTCCATCCATTTACCTGCAAATGCCATGATTTTATTCTCTTTTATTGCTGAGTAATATTCCATTGTGTATATATACCAGAGTTTCTTTATCCATTCATCTGTTGAAGGGCATCTAGGTTGGTTCCACAGTTTAGCTATTGTGAATTGTGCTGCTATAAACACTGATGTGGCTGTGACCCTGTAGTATGCTGTTTTTAAGTCCTTTGGGTGTAGACCAAGGAGAGGGATGGCTGGGTCAAATTGGTTCCATTCCAAGTTTTCTAAGGAATCTCCATATTGCTTTCCAGATTGGTTACACCAATTTGCAGTCACACCAGCAGTGTATGAGTGTGTCTTTGTCCCAACATCCTCGCCAACACTTATTGCTGTTTGTATTCTTAATAGCTGCCATTCTGACTGGAGTGAGTTGAAATCTTAGAGTAGTTTTGATTTGCATTTCTCTGATTGCTGGAGATGTTGAACATTTTTTCATAAATTTGTTGATCAATTGTATTTCTTCTTCTGAGAAGTATCTGTTCAGTTACTTAGCCCATTTATTGATTGGGTTATTTGTTTTTTGGGTGTTAAATTTTTTGATTTCTTTATATATCCTGGAGATTAGTGCTCTATGAATAGGAAAAGAAGAGCTCAAGCTATCACTATTTGCTGATGACATGATTCTATACTTAGAGGATCTGAAAAATTCCACCAGAAAACTTTTAGAACTAATAAATAAATTCAGCAAAGTAGCAAGATATAAAATCAACACCCATAAATCAAAGGCATTTCTGTTTATCAGGATGAATCCTCTGAAAGAGAAAGTAGGAAAACTACCGCATTTACAATAGCCTCAAAAAATATGAAATACTTGGGAATCAACTTAACAAAAGAGGCGAAAGACCTCTACACTGAAAACTCCAGAATACTAAAGAAAGAAATTAAAGAACTTTGAAGATGGAAAGATCTCCTTTATTCTTGGATGGGCAGAATTAATAATGACCATACTGCCAAAAGCGCTATACAGATTTAATGCAATTCCAATCAAAATCCCAATGACATTCCTCATAGAAATAGAAAAATCACTCATGAAATTCATCTGAAAAAACACGAGACCCAGAATAGCCAAAGCAATCTAGCAAGAAGAGTGAAGCAGGTGGCATTGCTATACTATAGAGCAATAGTAACAAAAATGGCATGGTATTGGCACCAAAACAGACTTGTAGACCAATTGTTCAGAACAGAGGACACAGAGACAAACCCACATAATTACAGTTATCTTATATTAGACAAAGGCACCAAAAACATACATTGGAGTAAAGATAGCCTCTTCAACAAATGGTGCTGGGAGAACTGGAAATCCATATGCAACAACATGAAATTTAGCTACTATCTTTCACCATGCACAAAACTCAACTCAAAGTGGATCAAGGTCCTAGGAATTAGACCAGAGACTCTGTGCCTAATAGAAGAAACAGTAGGCCCAAATCTTCATCATTTTGAATTTGGACCTGACTTTCTTAACAAGACTCCCAAAGCACAAGAAATAAAATCAAGAATTAATAAATGGGGGGCTGGAGCGGTGGCTCAGTGGCAGAGCGCCTGCCTATCATGTGTGAGGCACTGGGTTTGATTCTCAGCCCCACATATAAATAAATAAAATAAAAGTCCGTTGACAACTAAACATTATATAAAAAAGAATTAATAAATGGGATAGATTGTTAATTTTTGTCGGAGAATTTTGAATATGTTACCACACACCTTTTGGCTTCCATTATTTCTGATGAGAAGTTAGCTCCTAATCATGTTAGGTGTTTCTTGCCCATGATGAGTCATTTTTCTCTTATTATTTTCTCTCTTATTTCATTATCTTTACTTTGTGTCTGTGTGTATCTCTTTAAGTCTGTTGCTCAAATTTGTTGAGCATCTTGGATGTGTCCTAGAAAATTTGGGACATGGTCAACCTTTCTGAATATTTTTCTCTTGTTTTTCCTCTTCATCTGGTACTCCATTACACATAGGTTGGGGTGTTTCCAGTGAGCCACATTTCACATTTCTGTCTTCTTTAGATTGCATCATCTTGATTTATCTGTATTCAAGTTTCTGATTATTTCTTCTTTCAATTAAAATGTACTCTATTGAGTTTTTTATTTCAATTTGTATAGTTTTTAATTCCATAGTTTCTGTTTGCTTCTGTTTTATAATTTCTATCTATTAATAATTCTCTTTGTTTTTATTTTGAGGCAGGGTCTCCCTAAGTTGCTTAGGGCCTCGCTAAATTGCTGTGGCTGGCCTCAAACTTGTGATCCTCATCCCTCAGGCTGCTGAGTTGCTTGGATTGTAGGTGTGCACCACCATACCTGGCTCATATTTTTGTTTTTCTGAAGTGAACATTTGAGATGGTTTGTTGCAGCAACTCTGGATATTGTTTCTTCTTCAGTGCCAAAGTGTCTATTATCATTTGTTTTTTCCTTTGTGACTTGGGTAGGTAATTTTAGTGAAGTCTGTTTTTCCCTCATGTGAATCCTTTTGTGTTGCTCCTCAGAAGGTGCAGCCTTGGGCACACACACAGTCACCTGGGCTGACACTGGTTTTAGGAGGTGTCTCTTCCTGTTCCCTCTGTTAACCTGCCTGCTGCATTCTGTTGCACTCTGTTGTTAGGCTCCACTAATTACTGACCAATTTCTTTTGTGGTTTATTTGTTTATTATGCCCTAAGGCAGAAATTGCTCTACAATCTAATCCAATTATTTTGGAGCTGAGGTAATTTTTGAGGATCTTTCACTTCCCAGCCATCTCTTATTCTGGTTCTTTCTTGTGAACTAGCTTGTCTATGTTTCAGCTAGTTGTTCTTAATTAACAGGAATTACTCTTTGTTTTTGAGAGTGCCGCTGGGCTTGAAAACATAATTTTAAATAAAGTCATTGTTTGGGCTGGTGGTTATTTTCTTAAGGGTTGCTGCTGAACAGGAAACACCCTGAGCCATTGCCCTCAGAGCTGTATAGGTTGATAGCCTAAGCTAGGCACCCAGGACCTGGGGACAATGTACTGTGAGAGTCATTGAAGCCCAGACACTCTTGGCCTTTGATTTAGTCACTTTCTGTCAGTATGTCAAAATTCCAGATAGACATCAACAGTTTTGCTTTGTCTAACTAGGCCTCACCTGAAGGCTTCCATCTTCTCCCAATAGCACCACCAGCTGGGGACTAAGTCTTTACATGTGAGCCTCTGGGGGACATTCTAGGACCAACCAAGCCTCTGACCTATGAGTAGAGACTGGAGGACTAGAATCCCTGACCTCTTAGCTACTCACCAGGAAGCTTTGCCCTGGGAGTTCTAGTTGCCTTTGGATTTTTGGTTCGTTCCTCTCAACTGCAGGATCTTGATGGTCTCTGCCTTGGTTTCCCCTTTTAGAGGTGTAAATTGGAAAATCTCTCAAGGCAGTAACCTGGAGTAACTGGAAGGTTCACCTCAATTTTTTCTCTCTGGCATGACTGACCTGCATTGTCAGATACCCTGTATCTGGAAATCTTTATTTAATGTATTTTGTTCTTTTTGTTTTTAGTTTTTCCAGGTCCCTGTTGCTTCTTTTTGGCTGCAAATGAAAGTCTCTTTTGGCCTGTATTTAAAAAAATTTTTTTAGTTGTTGATAGACCTTTATTTTATTCATTTATATGCAGTGCTGAGAATTGAACCCAGAATTTTACACACACCAGGCAAGTGCTCTACCACTGAGCCACAGCCTCAGCCCCTGGCCTGTATTTTTAATAGCAATTGTAGCATGTGTACACCTCAAAAAACTCTGTAGCATACATTTCTCATTTTTTAAAGATAATTTTTCGTTGTCAATGGACCTTTTATTTATTTATATGTGGTGCTGAGGTTTGAACCCAGGGCCTCACATATGCCAGGCAAGTGTTCTAACCCTGAGCCACCACTCCATCCCCACATTTTTCATTTTTAGTGGGTATTTGTTTGAAGAATATTTGTATTTTAGGTTGTGAAAGATATACAAATAAGTTGATTCCTTGCTAATGGAAATATTCAATGCCATATCAAATTAATGTTGAAGCAGTTGGTCAGATTTGTTTGAAAAGCAGCCATAGTGTAAGAAAAAGGTCCCAAATCGATTGATTGTGTTCTGGGTCTATTCAGTTCCTAATGTGTTTAAAATTAATATGACTATAGAACTTAATGTAATTTTCCCCAAGTGTGTGTTACAGAACAAGTTTTTAACAATCGCTATTCTATTTATTTTGAAAGTTATTTTCTTAAATACAAGTAGACCATTACAATCAGGTTTGAAATCTTGCTTTTAATAAATCATGAAAATAGCCTCTAATGTTAAATATTATCCTCTGTCAGACAGGTTTTCAAAAAGGGTAACAATCCTGAAAAATAAGGACATGTAGCACCATGTTTTCTAAAAACTTACATTTCATACATTGCAATTGTGTTTACTTGGAGTGAGATTCTGTCTCTTGCACCCTATTATACCAAGAACAAAAGACCAAATGACACAGCTGTCTCAACTGGCATAGTTACTTGAAGTTTCAAACTTTTGATTATTTCAATTCAGTTCAATTTTGCTCATTCTTTTTACTGGATAGGTGGAGAGCATACCCAACAGACATACAAATTGGAGTTGTGTTGGCTTTTGTTGCAGAACACATTTCAGGATCCAACATTTCAGATTTCTGAGAATTTGGGAGGATAACCAACACTCAAGACTAATATGGGGGCTGGGGTTGTGGCTCAGTGGTAGAGCACTTGCCTGGCATGCATGAGGCACTGGGTTCATCCTCAGCACCACATAAATGTAAAATAAAGATATTGTGTCCACCTAAAATTAAAAAAATAAATATTTGAAAAACAAATACTAATATGTACGGACATAGTCGTGTGGCCGTGAACATAGCTCTGAACTTCAGATTCCTCTCTGTTCCTCTCTTGAAGTATGACCTTGGGCAGGTTGCCGCCTGTTTCTGAGCCTCAGTTTTCTCATCTGTAAAGTGAGGTTTGGAATAGATGATCTTGAAAGGAAGTGCCTTTGCAGTACTGTCAGCAGATGCTTCTGGAAAATGCTTTATTTTAGTGTGCAAGGACACAGGTAGTTGAGAAACAATTGGATATTATCCCTGGCTAATTGTGCAGTTACATATGAGAGAAGCTTCAGGAGACTGAGTAACTTTTTCATTTTCCTTTTGTCATATTCTCTGGGAAGATTTGGCTCATAACCCACAAAGACATTAGGAAAATGACCCTATTCATTTTGCCTGTGCCTTGCAGTTTTAAATAATGATTACTTTCTACTGTTTCATTATGTAGCTAGGAGATGTACTTTCAATTGCATATTAACTCCTTCTGCCCATGTAATAATTTTCTCTAACATTCTTGTACTATGTTATATGTACTTATGGAACAATGAAATCTCTACATATTTCTTTTCCCACATAACTATTTTAAATATGCTTCTTTCAGTGGAAATTCCTCCACAAAGATTTATTATCGAGCCAAATGCAATCTTTATTTTTAAATCTGCATAAACCATTTTAGAGAGCTCATTCTCATGACTCATGGTTTCAAAAGGAAGAGTACCATATATGGAGTGACTTCTGTGGTGTGGGACAGTGGGCAATGGGGGACAAAAAATAAATGTCTTAATAGATTTAGCAAATGGAAAGCTTTTCTCTCCTGTGTGACTTTAGGAGGTACACTTTGGTTAAACGTGCATTCAGGTTTTCAATCCAGGTATACCTCAATTCATATTTCTTGGCTCTGAATGCTTGTGTATATTGCTCTGTGTGTAGTTAATACTCAATAAACTCATGAATTCATGGTCCCTTTGCCACAACCGTATGGTCATTTGAGCTTCACAGATCATGTGACGTCATGACAGGGACTGGTAATTGGCTTCCAGTGTTCATTTCCATCTTCTCATACAGTTAAATAACTTGTTGGCCACAGAACTGCCTGACCAACAGTTCCACCCTGTGCCTT
The DNA here is from genome assembly GCF_047511675.1 of Marmota flaviventris. Classification (NCBI taxonomy): domain Eukaryota; kingdom Metazoa; phylum Chordata; class Mammalia; order Rodentia; family Sciuridae; genus Marmota; species Marmota flaviventris. The sequence goes on from NC_092518.1 coordinate 122,722,658, forward strand.
GCCATGCACCTTGGAGTGGCTGTGCAGTCAGTTATGCTCAATGGGATGTAAACAAAAATAAATGTATAACATCTGAGAATGCTTTGAATAAGATCATAGACTCCTCATTTTTTGGTGCCTTTCCTTTGGCTGGAATGCAGAAGTTGTATCCAAAGGTGAAGAACCCCGTTTGGATCTTGAACTGGAAAAGCCATGTGGAGAGAGGTAGAATAATAAGCTATTGTGACCTCTGATTATTTTGGAACAGCCATACTAACCAATCTACTGAGTTGGATCTTTATGTGAAAGAAGTAAATTTTTTTGGAGAGGGGGTACCAGGGATTGAACTCAGGGGCACTCGACCACTGAGCCACATCCCCAGCCCTATTTTGTATTTACAGACAGGGTCTCACTGAGTTGCTTAGCGCCTCGCTGCCAATCATCCTGCCTCTGCCTCCATACCTGCTGGGATTATAGGAATGCAATGCTGTACCCAGCTAAGAAGCAAATTTTTAAGCCACTATGTTTTACTCGTTTATTACAATAACTGAAGAAAATTCTAATTAATACAGTTGGAAACCACTAGAATAATGCATGTGAAAGAGCTTATCAGTGTTATTGGCATCTTATAATTGATTAGATCAGTTCCTCCCTTTCTTGAGTGATCGTCCCTTGGGTTTGTCCTGTCATCTTATAATAATGCTGGATTATGAACTCAAAGACCCCCTGTAAGAGCTGAAAACCTACCTGCCTTCCCCTGGGCAGACATGTTCCATGCTGTATTCGTTATTTTGACCTTCATGAACACTTATGCATAGCAGTTCTCTGAGAAGCCCTCTGAATTCTCTGAAGCTGTAATATGCAGTCCTTTTTATAAGAGGCACTTTTGATTATTAGCTTCCCTGAAAGTAATAGACAGGCAGATTTGTGATGCTGTCTGTTTCTATGTGTATTCAAGATTGCCTTGCCACTTCATAATGCTCCTAGTTATTCTGGAGCTGATTAGATACAGTGTAGAAACCAAATGGAAAATGACACAATTTATTACCTTTACAGAGTGTATTATAAAAATATTATAAACAATAAAATTCTTCAGAATTAATAGAACATAAAACACGCTTTTTTCTCGTAGTATAAAATTATAAGTGGAATTGGATCATATCTGGTTAGTAATGAAACATCCTGTTAGCTTTCAATTATGGTCCTAAACAGCAGCTCACACTCTCATTCTCTGTCTCTGTCTTTCTCTCAATTAAATAGATATTAGGGTTTTAGACCAGAAGATAATCCAATTGACTGATCATTAAATGCCTTACACGATTATGATTATATTTTCATACTTTAATATGTACCCACAAAATGTACTAAACTGTTCTTAAAGCAAAATCACATTTGAACCAGAAACTTGAATTTCAATGAAAAGAGCATATTGGTTGAGCTACAAAGAATAAAATATTACCATATACTCTTGTTTTTTTTTTTTTTTTTTTTTTTTATGTGATGTACTGTTCCCTCAACTTCACAATATTGGTTTGGGTATTTAATGCTATTAAGTGGTACAATGAGATGTCGAGAAGTTTTGCTCTCTCTTTATTAGGAGTGAGGATATGCGCCTCCAACCAAATCCTTAAAGAACTCTGTGCTTAATGTTCTGCTTCTAACTGCAGCAGTGCATTACTGTGGCACCTCCATTAGCTTGCTCAGTATTCTAGAGACTTCTGCGCCTGACAATTGAAGAGCACCAGGAAGAGAAACTTGATGAGAGCTGATTTTTTCATTCATACATGGAGTGCATGAGTTGACATCCACAATGCTCATTAATAAATAAGGGGGTCAGGCCTCATTAGAATTGATACCAGATTTTTTTTATCTCTTCTTTCCTCTCCAAATATAAAACTCGAAATTTAAGCAGGGGTCTCCCTTTAGTTAAGTCAGTTTTGCTTTCAGTTTGCAGAGTCAGAAAAAAAAATTCTGAAAGAGAAAAGTTTTGAGGGCTGGGGTGGTGGCTCAGTGTCAGAGCGCTTGCCTAGCACATGTGAGGCGCTTGGTTCGATCCTCAGCACCACATAAAAATAAATAAATAAAGATATTGTGTTCATCTACAACTAAAAAATATTTTTTAAAGAAAATGCAACATGGCAATATGTTCTAGTGCCTGGAGCCACAGTTCTCTCTTTATATGTTTGGGGTGTAGAAAATGACAGTTTGAAAAAGCGCAGTTCAGGTACCCACTATTACCGGAGCAAGGAGTGTGGTTAATCCATGTTCTGCAATACTTCTTCAGTAAGGTATATGTAGTGTGAAAAAAGGAGAGAAGTCAGCCTTCTTTGTGTGCTTATAGTTGCTTGCTTGTTGTGTTTACAACTGAATCTATAGGTGTACTGATGGATTTTATTTATTTCTTAAATTATGAAGTAGTTTCTTCTGGTATCTCATAAAAAGTCTCTGCCAGTTTTTTTTTTTTTTTTTTTTTTTTTTTTTTTTTTTTTTGGTATGGAAGACTGTAGAGAGGCCTGAGGCCTGACTTGTCAGGGATATAGATTTTTGTCTAGTTAAAGGTCAGATGCTGAGCCATTGATTTGATTGCTGAGCCACTGGGTCATTAAGTTGCCTCAAATAGCCTTGTTGCAAATGTTCGTTGATGAGCCCGCGTGGGACTCTGTACTCAGGGACTGCATTAGGGTCTAAGGAAAATACTAAGTTGAATTTGTCTTTGGAATTGGGAAAAAAGAAAGTAGTTAGAATTGCATATGTCACAGGAATAGAAATTTTATATTTGAAATGATTTGTGATTTGAGGATATACAAATGCTATTCCCTTCTTTTCTTTTTTTGAAGGTCCAGAATTCTGCTCTTAACAGATTGTTTTTTTTTTTTTTTCCAAACTGTGGCATCCCTGGGGAGTGGATGACAGAGGCTGTATCTGCCCAGAAGGGTTGGACTGCATGGAAGGTGGCAATGTTGAATACCCAGAGGAAAGTAGTGAGAGACAAGGCAGGGAGGTCAAGGCTAATGGTGCCTTCTTCAAAAATTTGCTGAAAAAGAGACATTTATGATCATACTTAGCAGAATTGAAAGAAACCTGACACAAAACCAGTAAAAGGAAGATCACTGGACTTGAGAGTCGAAGGTGCTAGTCTACCAACTGTGTGCCTATGGACTAGTAAGGGATCTCCAATGAGGAAATTGCTGCTTCAATCAAAATATAGAAATGTGAGTTGATGCTCTCTAAGCTCTACCATTGTATACTTTATCGTTTAAGTAGCTCTAATTTGTGCTCCCTCCCCACCACTTTTTGGTGCCAGAGATTGAACCCAGGGGAGCTCAACCAATAGGCCATATCCCCAGCCTTTTGAAAAATATTTTATTTAGAGACAAGGCCTTGCTAAGTTGCTTAGGGCCTCACTAAATTGCTGAGGCTGGCTTTGAGCTTTTGATCCTCCTGCCTCAGCCTCCTGAGCTGCTGGGATTACAGGTATGCGCAATTTGGTCCACTTTTCAGAGAAAAGCATGACAATTAGCAAAGTGATGAATTATGTTTCTATTTCAAACAGTATTATCCAAATTAATGGTATAAACCGTAGTCTTTCTTGGTAAGTTGATGGTGACTTTCCAGTTATGGTTCTGTTTTGGAATTTTGGAAAGGAGCGTTACAGAATGAAATGTATTTCCTTGTATGTCACAGGGGAGAGCATCCTGTTGCAAATTTTGCCACGAAATTTCAGGAAACTTCATTTCTCTCCTTCCACCTTAGTTTCCTTATTTCTGAGGACTTTTTTACTCTACCCACTGATATCTATATTTTAGCTTTTATACCTTTCCAGGAATAAACAGAATTGAATAGTTCTATATGACTGTCAATATGGTAATGATGTAATAGCACAGCTTCTTACAGTTCCTATAATATTTCTTGTGAATCCATATTTCCTTCCCAGGATCTTGCTCAGGAAACTACTTTTTATTTTTTTCTAGTGCTGGGAATCAAACCTAGGTCCTTATGTGTAGTAGCCAAGTGCTGTACCACTGAGCTACTTCTTGACCCTGACTTTTAAGGATTTCATAGTTCCTGAGAATGAGCAAAGTTGTCTTAGATAGTTTGTGTCCATGTCAAAGCATTTTGGTGACTTAGTCATCTTCCTGTGAGGCATTCATCTCAGGCTTCTCATATGATCCTATGTTCTTCAAATTTCCATGTCAAGAAAATGGATTAATTAGATGTATTTCGACCACTATGTGTGTAAGTATGTATCTTCTGTGTACGCATCTAATTTCTATGCCGTATCCACTCTTTCTGAAGTGTTAAACACTACTCATCAATACTGATGTCAAAACAAGCCTTTAGTAAAGGAGAGGAGAAAAGCTGCTTTGAGCATTGCAGAAAACTGGATCGTAGGTCAGTGGGGTTGGGGGGGCTGAATTAATATTTCCCTGCTTCCTGCCATCACCTCTCTGCAGATGTGGGGAGGGCTGCACTTAACACAGTTTTGTGAACCACTGGACAAAGGCAGTTGAGAATGGAGCTGGTAGATAATGGACGTGGAACAAATGAATGCCTGATGGCATAGGTAGAAAACGACTCACCAAACTATCATCTGCTTGAGTACTTTGTTTTCTATTGGAAAGAGGTTTTTTTTTTTTTTTGGTACCAGGGATTGGTACCACTGAGCCACATCCCCAGTCCTTTTTATTTTTACTTTGAGGCACTGGGATTACAGACATGTACCACCATGCCTGGCAATGGGAGAGTTTTAAAAGAAACTTTTTCAAGGAAATATCACCTATAACCCCTTCACATTAATACACATTTTTTTTTTTTGGTTTATTCCTTTAATGTCCTAATCTTTGTCCTGGCTCCATTATAAATTGTGCGAATTTGGGCAAATTTTTCTTGGATTCCTCATCTTTTAAAGAAGGGATGCTGTCAATACTTATTTTATAGGCTTGTTGTAAGGATTAGGTGAAATAAAGCATCTTTAAGTGGTTTGGATCTCAGCAGTGACATCATGGTAAGTTCATAACATGTCACTGTTTTAAGTTATTTACAGTTTTGCATGACCTGTGAACTCTTAGAAAGCAGGAACTATGCTTGGTGTATTATGAATCCTTGGTTTTCATTGACTCTGCTCTGGTAGGTAGGATACACACTAGCTTTGCAATCCTGGCTCTGCTATTTATTAGTTTGTGCCTTTAGGGTTATTCCCTTCTTCTTCCTGCCCTGTTCCTATGTTGACTTGGGTGAGCTTCAGTGTCCTCCTATGAAACGCAGAGGCAATAATAGTAATTACATTGCCTGTTTGTTAGAGGAGTTGAATAAGAAGCAGCACATGATTCAAGAAGCTCATGGCTCTTTGGAAGAGCTTGGTAAACTATAACTACATTTACTTAGTTATGTATGAGTGCTCAATTAATGATGGATATTATTATTGTATACATTACTTTATTAAGTGTGGAATTTCTTTTCCATTTTGCTTCTTTAGGTTTATTTATCATTAGTAGTCCCCATGTTTCATCCCACATTGATAATGACTTTGTTGAAAGGTATCTTAATCCATTACTGATGCTATAAGAAAATACCTAGAATGAATAATTAATAAATAACAGGAAATTATTTCTCATAGTTCTAGAGACTGGAATGTTTATAATCAGGTTGGTAGCAGGTTTTTTGGTCTGGCAAGGGCTCATTCCTTGTTTCTAAGATGATGTCTTGATGCTGTGTCCTGGAGGGATGAACACTGTATCCTTATATGGTGAGAAGAATGGAAGACCAAAAAAGGGACTAGATCCTCCCTTCATCCTCTTCAAAGGGTAATAAAACCATATATTCAAGCACTCATGACTTAATCACTTCCATAAAGTCCTCCCCTCTTAACACTATCACATTGGGTATTTAGGTTCCAAAATAAGAATTTTGGAGGGACACTGTTATGGTCTGAATTTGTCCCCCCAACTTATGTGTTGAAAACATAATTTCCAATACAACTGTATTGGGCTATAGGACCTTTGAGGAGGTATTTAGGCCATGAGATCTCTGAGCTTATGAATGGATTAATGATCAATGCCCCCATGAAAGCATTTATTGGATTTTGCCCTTCCACCTTCTGCCCTTGTGAGGACACACAGTTGTACCTCTGTCTGGAGGATGTAGCATCAAGGTGATACCTTGGAAGTAGAGTCTGGCCTCTTACTGGACACTAAATGCTAGCACCTTGATCTTAGCATTCCGAGCCTCTAGCACTGTGAAAAATAAGTCTCTGTTCTTTATAAGTATCACAGTCTCCATTATTCTGTTTTAGGAGCACAAACTTGGGTGTAAGGTAGATACATACATTCAAATCAGCAAAAAGCTTTATAATTATGTCCGGATAATGTTTAGGATGCTTAGCATGTAGGGACCCAATAAAATGTAATCTCATGAAGGAAGGAATTTTACTTGTTTTGTTCACTCATATATACTCTCTATATCTGTGCCAGACATCTAGTAGGTGCTCATGAAATATTTTTGAATGATTATAGGAACATAGCTAGGAATTTTGGCTCAAGCACACTGTTGGATTGCACACTGATGATTTTTTGAAAACATAGTGATGACTAAATGGAGCATTATAATTAAAGGATGGGGGGAAAGTTTAAAATTATCTGTTTTTCACTGTTATTATATAGAGATAATGAAAATTTTTCATGGATCCATAGGCCTTTGACTTTGCTATAGTTAGGATCATTAGTGTTCCTCAGTGGTTCATGTGGTAAAGGCTTGATTCTCTAGTTTGGTGCTCTTGGGAGGTTATTGATTCTTTACAAGGTGGGGCCTACTGGGAGGTTTCTGGGTCATTGGGAGAGGCCCTTGAAGGGATTGTGAAACTCCAGTCTCTTATTGTTTTTCTTTTCCTGAGTATGAGGTGAGTGGTTTTAGTCCATCACATGCTCCTTCCATGATGTACTGCCTCCTCACAGGCCCAGAAGCAATGGGCCCAACCAGTTATGGACTGGAACCTCTAGATCTTTGAGCCAAAATAAACCTTTTTTTCTTTATAAGTTGATTATTTGTGCACCTGTCATAGTAACAGAAAGCTGAGTAAAACAGACCTACGCAGGTTTTAGTAACAAAGGAAAAAGAAGCACCCATAGGGAAAATTGAAAGATAAGGTCTTAATTTGAATCAACATACCATTTCACAAACATTTCCTGAGTATTTATTGTATACCTTACCTTGTTAGTCTAAGGTAAAAGACATTTTCTGACCTTAGGGAGACATTACAATTTCTTAAGTCTCTTTCCTTAAAGTTTGTTTTCAAGGGGAAATATTAACTTTGAAAACTTCCTTAATAAAACTATATTTTCTTGAATTTATATCATAACTTTGCATACATACTCAACTCTTACAGGGATGAAAAAAGAACAGAGTTCATGCTCCTCTTTGGAACTTTGTGTGATTGTCATTGGTCAAACAGTTTCATGCAGGACTATGTCTCAAAGGAACCAAACTTTTTACTTCCATTCACGGAAGAGAGGAATCATATTTCAGCTAACATTTATAATGGACCATGTCCTTGTAATTTTCAGTCTTTTTATTTTTTTGATACTGGGGATTGAACCCAGAGGTGCTTAACCATTGAGCTACATCCCCAGCCCTTTTTTTTTTTGTTTTAATTAATTTTACATGACAGTAGAATACATATATATGATTTCTCATTCTTTTGATTATACATGTTGTAGAATCCCACTGGGTTATATATGTACATAGGGTAATAATTTCTGATTCATTCCTTTCTACCCCATATTGCTAGCCCTTTTTTAATATTTGATTTGAGACAGAGTCTCACTGGTTTGCTTAGGGCCTCACTAAGTTGCTGAGGCTGGCTTTGAACTCGTGATCTCTTGCTTCAGCCTCCTGTGCTGCTGAGATTATAGGTGTGTGCCACTGTGCCTGGCTACATTTTTTAATCTTAAGTAAAATTGTAAAGATACTTTATTTTCTTGGTAGCTATGGTACTGTAAACTAGCTTTTGAGGCATTTCAGTGAGGTGACTGCCCTCGTGTGCAGGCATCATCTAGTGTTCTTTCTGTTTCTTTCTGAATTACTGCTCTAAACCATTTTGGAGGACCTATCAGAAGCCTGAGTCTCTTGACTTCACAAACCATTTCCTTTATGATATGAGCACTCTGGGGAAATCTGGCAGCCATTTCATTTTGTCTATGATACTGCAGGGGAACACACTGAAGCCATATGGTGGCATCTGCTCTCCGAAGAACAAAACAAATCAAAACAAAAGAACTAAGTTCATAAAAATGGTCCAAAATAAATTTGGGAGGTTTCCAAAAACTTCAGCTAAAATGGTAATATTGGAAAAGGAACTCTCTTGCTCTAGATGTCTTGGAAATTATCACAAATTGAAAGAGTGTGTGTGTGTTTACATAAGCATATGCAATACCACTGAATAAAGGAGAAGTGAACATCTTCAACAAACTATCAGGTTATTGTTTTCAAGGGATTGAGGAGTAGTGATGTAGGAAGAAAATTGATGTGAATTAAAAAAAGGACAACATGAAAGATTCTCGTGGTGTGGTAACAGAAAGGTTTTGTTACATGATTATATCCCTGTCAATATCCAGGTTGTGGTATTGTACTATAGTTCTGCATGATATTACTGTGGAATCTGGGTAAACAGTATTTGAGACTTCTCCAAATTATTTCCCACAACTGCAAGTGAACATATATTCATCTCAAAATAAGTTTAATTCCAAAAGGCAAGAAATGAAAATGGAGAAAATATTTGCAAAACAAGTATCTGATAAAGGACTTATATCCTCAGTAGACAAAAATCTTACAACTTAATAACAATTAGACAATCTATTTGAAACATAAGAAAAAGATTTAATAGACATTTCACCAAAGAAGATATTTAAATGACTAAAACGCATAGGAAAAGATGTTAAACATCACTCATTATTGGAATGCAAATGAAAATCCAAAACAAAATACCCCATTCACACCCAGTAGGATGCTTTAATCAACATGACAGATAATAACATGTGTTGAAGAAATTGGAACCTTATACATTCCTGGTGGGAATGTAAAATGGTACAGCTGCTTTGGAAAACAGTTTGGCAGTTCCTCAAAAAGTTAAAATCCCAGTTAACCATATGAGCGGCAGTTCCACTGTTAAACATCTACTGAGGAAAATGTAAAATGTATGTATCCACAAAAACCTTATACAATTGTTCATAGCAGCATTATTTATAATGATGAAAATTAGAAGCCATCCAAATGTCCATCAAACATACAAATGAATAAATAAAATATGATATGTTATTCATTCATAAAAAGAAGTAAAGACATGTTATCATATCTTAAAAAGATTATACTCTAAGAAAGAAGGCAATCATAAGAGACCGCATATTTTATTGTTACATTTATATGAAATAGCCACAAAAAATATTGAGATCGGAAGCATGTTACGGGTTGTCTGTGATGGCAATGGAAAACAGGGATTATCAGTAAATGTGCATGAGGTTTCATGTTGGGTAAAGAAAATTTTCTAAAACTGATTTATAGAGGTGGTGGTTATTGTATCAAAGTAGTTAAGATTACAAAAAAAAAGAAAACCCACATTGAACTGTGCCTTTGAAAAGGGAGATTACATGTTATACAAATATGCTTCCATAAAATTATTTGAAAACAAAAGCAGCAGTACAATACTGCATATGGAACCCTGTCATGTACTGTAGGTTCCACTCTTGAAAATATTTGTTACTTGGTTATTTTCTTCCTCATGATTGTTCTTTCTACTGAAGTCTATTTCTAACTCTGATTAGATGTAGATATTTAGTGTAACTGGTATCTTGAGAATTGTTAGATGGTGGACTGTTTCTTTTTTTTCTTTTTTGAATACTTTTTAGTTGTAAATGCATCTTTTATTTTTATTTTATTTTATTTTTTTGTAGTTGGATACAATACCTATTTTTTTATTAATTTATTTTTATGTGGTACTGAGGATTGAACCCAGGGCCTCACACATGCTAGGCGAGCACTCTATTGCTGAGCCACAACTCCAGCCCCTGGATCTTTTATTTTATTTGTTTTTTTTATATGCTGTGCTGAGGATCAAACCCAGGGCCTCACACATGCCAGGCATGTGCTCTACCACTGAGCCACAACTCCAACCCCTGTTTCTTCTTTCTTTGGCGTAAATGATGAAAACAGTTTAAGTTTTTTTTTTTTTTTTTTTTTTAAATTAACTCAGTAGCTGAATAGTGTTGCATGGTGTGCATATGCCATAATTTATCAGCTGATGGACACAGGTTGATTCCATGTCTTCATTGTTGTGCATTGTGTTTCAATGAACATGGGAATGCAGAGGTCTCTGACATCCTGATTTCATTTCCTTTGATTATATACTCAGCATTGGGACTGTTGGATCACATAGTAGCTTTGCTGTTAACTTTTGAATGAACCTCCATATTGCTTTCCATAGTGGTTGTATATTTACATCAGTATGGATGGAACTCAATGTCATTATGTCAAATAAATTGCGGGGCACACAGTCAAATACCACATGATTCACCCTTGCGGAATCTGAAAATGTCAATACTGAGTATAGAATGGTGGGTGAGAGATTCTGGAGAACAGGAAAAGTTTGATCAATGGGCACTAACTAAGTTAGTTATATAAGAGCAGTAAGTCCTGATATGATATTTCTTGCACAGTAACATTACTGAACTATACATTTCAAAAACGTTGAAGAAAAAATTTTGTATGTGCTCACCATAAAGAAGTGATAAATGTTGGGGCGAAAGAAATGATTAACCTGATTTGAATATAATACATCTATGTGTATTGAAATGTCACTTTGTACTTCATGAATGTGCATATTTTTGTGCTTTTATGAAATTAATTTTGTGCTTTTTTAAATTAATTTTATCAGTTAAAATTTATTTAAATTTAAAATAAATGGAAATAAAAAGAAAAATTCAACTCCATATGCCAATTAATTTAGCCATTCCATAGTATACATATAGTAAAATCTTGTGCATCACACATTTTGCTGAACAGTGACAGAAACAAAACAGTTCAACACAATCTGGTATTGGAGATTTAACCCAGGGGTGCTTAAACACTAAGCCACAACCCCAGTCCTTTTTTATTTTGAGACAGGGTCTAGCTCGGTTGCCTATGGCCTCATTAAATTCCTGGGGCTAACCACAAACTTGTGATTCTCCTCCCTCAGCCTCCTGAGTTGATGGGATGACAGGCGTGCACCACCATGCCTGGCCCAACACAATCTGTGTGGTATTTTATTTGCATTTCAAAATTACTGAGTAAAATTCTCCTTAAAATGCATTGACCCTGATATAGCATTTATGTTGTTTGAATATTCTTTAGCTGAAAATCCACAGGATATGTGCATAAACAATTATCTTAATTTATATGGTTCCAAAGTGCTTTTATAGATGTGTCTTAAGTATTTGGGTTATTGCAGACATAAACCAAAGATGACTTTATTTTCTAGATTTAGCAAGAATTGTCATTTAAAATGCACCATGAAAGGAATTTATGTAAATACATGTACATTATACAAAAAACTTTCAAACATTTTCATATTTGTCACTTAATGAAATTGGTACATTCTTTAAGGGTCTGATTGCATGTGCATATGGATTAGAAGGGAACTAGTAAATGTCCCTACTCATAGTTGTCTTATAGGAAAAAGAAATCTAAAAAATAATAATAATAATTGTTGAACAAATGAGTGAGTTTAGTAAGGTCATGTGGTGTAAGATCAAAACCGAAAATCATTCATGTTTCTATATATTGGCAAATAAACAATTGGAAACTGAAATCATAAATAATTCCTTTTATAATCATTAGCCCAAAATATTAAATATTTATTTATAAATCCACCATTATAGAGTTATACTATATAGTTTTACTTCCTTACAACCCTCCTGTGCTCCACCTCTTCATCCTTCCCTCCTTCAAATTAAAATCTTGGCAACCATTTGTTTTTTTCAGAATGTCACAACATATAGACTGTTCAGATTGCCTTTTTTCATTTAGTAATATGCATTGCAGATTCTCCTACATGTATTTGTACCGTGATAGCTCATTTCTTTTTGTTGCTAAATACTGTTGCATTGTATATGTATACCATGGTTTGTTTGTATCATTTAAATCAGTGGATTAATCCATTTGATGGATTGACAATTTCAATGGATTACTGGGTGGTGACTATACAGCTGGGACATGGTTGGAGGAAACAGATCACTGTGGACTTGCCTTTGGGGATTATGTCTTATCCCTAGCTCCTCAAGCACTCTCTTTCCCTGATTCCTGGCTACCTTGAGCTGAGCAGCTTTCCTCCACCATGGTGTTCTGCCCCAGAATAGGCCCAGGGCAATGGAGTCTGCTGACCATGCACTAAATCTCTGAAACTGTAAGTCCAAAATGAACTTTTCCTATGCTAATTTTTTCATGTCACAGTGGCAAAAAGCTGACCAACACACTCTCCTTGGTATTTACTCAAATGAATTAAAAATCTTAGGTCCATAGAAAACCCTGCACATAGTCTTTTATAGCAGCTTTGTTCATACTGCCAAGACATGGAAGCACTTGAAAATTTTGTTGAAGATTAAAAAAAAAGATCTACGTTCATGAGAGAGATTGATCTGTCATTTTCCTTTCTTATAATATCTTTGGTTTTGATATTAGTGCCTAAACATGAGCTTTATGCTGTAAACTACCAAATGCAGATGAGAAAACTCAAAATCTAAATAAATAATGTGGGTTCTGTTTTTTTTTTTTTTTGTACTGGGGATTGAATTCAGGGGCACTCAACCACTGAGGCACATCCCCAGCCCTATTTTGTATTTTATTTAGAGACAGGGTCTCACTGAGTTGCTAAGTGCCTCGCTTTTGCTGAGGCTAGCTTTGAACTCGCGATCCCCCTGTCTCAGCCTCCTGAGCCCCTGAGATTATATGCATGTGCCACCATGCCAGGCATGATGTGGGTTTTGCACTGCTTGGTTTATATATACTTGAAGGAATTAAAGTCAGCATACAATAGAGAACCTACATACCGATATTTATAGCAGCATAGTTCACAATAGCTAGGTTATGGAATCAGCCTAGATGCCCTTCAGTAGATAGATTAAGAAATTTTGGTGTATATACATAATGTAGAACATTCAGCCATAAACAAAAATGAAATCATCTCATTTGTAGGAAAATGGAATTGGGTATCATAATGTTAAGCAAAGTAAGCCAGATGAAAAAAAGACAAGTATCACATGTTTTCTCTCATATGTAGAAACCGGGGGAGGGGATATGATATAAAATTAGAAGACAGACTATTAGAGAAGAGGAAGGGCATCACAGTGGCGGGGAGAGGACGGTGGTGGAGGGAAGTGGGAAGGTGGAATGATCAAAATATGTTATAAACATGTATGAATATACCAAAATGAAATCCATTATTCTTTTTAATTAAAATAAATAAATTATGTGATTTTTGGATTGGCAGGCTCGATGTAAAATGTCAATTTTTCTAAAATATTGGCAGGATTATTTGTTTATATAGATAAACTTATTAAAAACATATAAGGAGGACTGGGTTTGTAGCTCAGTGGTAGAGCAGTTGCCTTGCACTCATGAAGCTCTGGGTTTAATCCTCAGCACCACGTAAAAATAAATAAATAAAAATAAAGATATTGTGTCCATCTACAACTAAAAAATAAAATAAAAATGTGTAAGAATAAAAATTCAATAAACAAATAGTTTTTGAAAAGAACCAAGTGGTAAGAATCACGCTACTCACACTATTAAAGAATTTTTACATAGCTACAGTAATTATTAAGACAAAGTAGAATTATGTAGGGCAATGGAACACAATAGAGACTTCATTGATGCACCTGTACAAGTACAACTTTCAGAGGTCTCACAAAGGTGCATGGGCAATTTGGAGAAAGAATACTCTTTATAACAAATGGTATTTTAATAATTAGTCAGTCTTAGGTGAACAAATAAAACTTTGACTTAAATTTCATAACACATATGAGAATTAACCCAAAATGGATGGATCACAGATCTAAATATAAAATATAAAAGTCTAAATCTTAGGAGAAACCCTTAGTTTCTGAGTGTCTGATGAAAAGTTTAAAAATGACACCAAAAGTGAGATTTGTAAAAGAAAAAGATTGCTAATTTGGCCCTTATCAAAATTAAAAATGATGTTTATTGAATTGAATGACCTATAGCACATGACTTATTTTTAAATTTTAATGATTAATGGTTATTCTGTGAAAAGATAGGCCTTCTATATATCCAGCAAAGGAAGTGTTTTCTAGTATATAGAAAGAATCTTCAGAACAGAACACTTTTTAAAAAAGGAAATCTAATGAGAAAATGAGTAAACAATTAGAGCTTAGTTTGGATGGCAAATAAGCACACAAAAAATCATTTGTTACTAGGGAAATATAAATTTAAACCATAAATAAATATCAATACATTTCATTTATACTGGATCTCTCTTACATTGCTGGTGGTAAATGCAAAATTGTTTTGAAGCTGGACGTGTACTTCCCATACAACCCAGCAATTGTACTCCTTGAAGTACAATTTAACCTAGAATAGCAAAGACTTACTCTATCAGTTTCCTGTGGTTACTGCGTCAAGTTACCACAAATTTAGTGGCTTAAAATAGCAGAAGTATATTTCCTTACTGTTCTGTAAAATAGGAGTCTGAAATCAGTTTTACACCTTCCTGAAGCTCTAGGGGAGAATCTGTTCCTTGCTTCTTCCAGCTTCTGGTGGCTGCTGGCATTCCTTGGCTTGTGGCCATATCATTTCACTATCTGCCTCCTTGGTCACATTGACTTCTCCTATTCTCTATGGGGGAATCTTCGCTTTTCTCATTTCAGGATGCTTGTGACTCTGTTTAGGGCCCACTGGGTTAATCTAAGATAATCTTCTGATCTCAGGGTCCCTAATCACATTGTATTAGTCAAGTTTGCATTGCTGTGTCAGAATGCCTGAGAAAATCAACTGAAAGGAGGAAAATTTTTGGCTCATGGTTTTCAAGATTTCAGTGCATAACTCTTTGCCCCATCACTGTGTGCTTGTGGTGAGGCAGAAAATCATGGCCAGGAGAGTGTGTGGTAGGCTAGGATTACTTCCTCACTTCATGGTGGCCAGTAAGCAGAGAAGAAGAGATTGAGAGAGAGAGAGAGAGAGAGAGAGAGAGAGAGAGAGAGAGCAAAGTAGGGGTCAGAGACAAGATACACCTCTCCAGGGTCACCTCCAGTGACCTGTGTCCTCCAGTTAGTCTGCAACTCATACTCTTTCCTCCACTTCGCAATAGTCCATTCATCTCATTAAACCATCATGAGATCAGAGCATTGATGATCCAGTCATTTCCAAAAAGCCATATCTCTGAACACAGTGCTGCATTGTAGACCAAGCCTTTAATACATGACCCTTTGGAGAACATTCCAGATTCAAAGCATTCACATCTGCAAAGTGTATTTTGCCACATAGGGTAACATATTCATTCAAAGGTTCAAGATATTAGAACTGGGATATCTTTGGGGACCATTATTCAGCCTACCACACTTCATTTATGCATGCTCTTACTTATGAAAGTTCATAGCAGTTTTATTCACATTACCAACCAGAAATAATCCAAATGTCTTTTTTTTTTTTTTTTTTTTTTAGTACTGGGATTGAACCCAGGGGCATTTCCACTGAGCCACATCCCTAGCCCTATTTTGCATTTTGTTAGAGACAGGGTCTCACTGAGTTGCATAGTGCCTCATTAAATTGCTGAGGTTGGCTTTGAACTTGCAATCTTCCTGCCTCTGCCTCTGCCTCCTGTGTCACCTGGATTATAGGTGTGAATAATTGGTAGTATATCCATACAGTGGAATACCACTCAGCAATAAAAGGAACAAACTATGGATTCACAGAATAATTCAGATTAATAATTCAGAATAAAGAAAATAATATATTAAATTAATAATTTATTAAATTAATAATTCAGATTAAAGAAAAAATTATGTAACATTACAGAAGGCACTAAAAGAAAACAATTTTCTTAACAATTTACATTATCTTTAAGAGAATTATTAAATATAATGAAAAGGAAAGGTGAAAGTAAACAAACAGATCTGTTAACCTTCTTTTTTGTTTACATATTAAAACAATCCTCAACAGTTGTTTACCCAATTTAAATTAAACCATATAAATCACGTGAAAAAAAATATTTGGATCCATTTTATCATGAGCGCTCATCATATATGATATATGGACATACGTACATTCAAACATATAAAACAAAACACAAGTGTGCACACATAATATAATACATACAACACATAACATTATAGTAAAGGCCTTATAACTTTTTACAGGTGAAATATCCATTGCAATGTTTAAAAACTCTATAGTCAAAAAATAGAACTGATCAACAAAACATTAACCTAGGTCTGTATGAGCTCAAAAAACAAAATAGAACTTCATGATATGGCAAAAGGCAATAATAAAATAGATATTGAAAAAAGCATCCTGGTTCTGTTGCAGATGTAAGAATAGCCAAACTGGAGTTTTGGATATCAGTTGTTATGGATTTGAGCCAAATCATCTTCTTTTTGGTCTGTAGAAATCACTTTAGTTAATCTTTCTGGAATCCAAATCGGCTGCTGTTCTCCCTGTGGAAACACATAAACAGACCCCCGACTCCAGACAATTACTGGGTCAGGACCTTGGTTAATCTCTCTGGAATCCAAATCGGCTGCTGTTCTCCCTGTGGAAACACACAAACAGACCCCCGACTCCAGACAATTACTGGGTCAGGACCTTTCCATTGTCCTGTTAGAATATCCTTCCAAAGTACCTTGGGCTTATGCACATTTTTTGGACACATATGCCTTTCCGCAGCACTAAGTCCTGATGAATCCAAATTTAAAAAGTTTAGAGTAAAAAGGGTTATTTTAAGTTTATCTTTGGGGAATATATACCCCTTCCCAATTCCTTCTTTTTGCTTTAATAAGTACATTTTAATAGTTTGATGAGCTCTTTCAACTATGCCTTGTCCCTGTGGATTGTATGGGATTCCTGTTATATGAGTAATGCCAAATGTTGAGCAAAATTGTTTAAAAGAGGTAGAAGTATAACCAGGGGCATTATCTGTTTTTAACTGTTTTGGAACACCCACAGTGGCAAAATTTTGTAAGCAGTGAGCTATAACATCTTTAGTTTTTTCTCCGGCATGAAGGGAGCCCATCAAAAATCCAGAAGAAGTATCAACTGTAACATGCAAATATTTTAATTTTCCAAATTCTGGCAAGTGTGTGACGTCCATCTGCCAAATATGGTTAGGTATCAATCCTCTAGGATTGACTCCAAGATTAACTTGTGGTAAAAAGGTCACACAATTTTGACATTGTTTTATTATTTGTCTAGCTTGTTCCTTAGTTATTTTAAAACGCTTTTGTAAAGTATTAGCATTGACATGGAACTTTTTATGAAAATTTATAGCTTCTTCTAGTGTAGAGAAAATATGTATGTCATGTGTAGTTTTATCTGCTAAATCATTGCCCAAACTAAGGGCTCCAGGCAATCCTGTATGTGCCCTGATATGTCCTATAAAGAATGGATCTTTTCTGTCCCAGATTAGACTTTGTATAGTGGAAAGCAAAGAGAAAACAGTAGAAGAAGGGGAAATCCTACCAGCATCTTCAAGAGATACTATAGCATTAACTACATACTGACTATCAGAAAATAAATTAAATACAGAATCTTTAAACATCACAAAAGCTTGTAAAACTGCATTAAGCTCTACCTTTTGAGCTGATTGTTTGGGTACTAAAAATGTAAAAGTTTGATCAGGGGTAACTACTGCTGCTGTACCATTATTTGACCCATCAGTGAATATATTTGGAGCATTCATGATAGGTGTTTTTCTTGTCATTTTTGGAAAAATTACAGGATGCAATGACCAAAAAGACAATAAAGGATTAGATGGTAAGTGGTTATCAAATGAAACATTAGATTTGCACATGATTATTGCCCAAGTATTTAACTCATTAGCTAACTCATCAATTTGATTCATAGTATATGGAGTAATAATTTTATTGGGAGAAATTCCAAACACTCCCTTTGCTGCTTTTATTCCTTTGAGTATTAATTGTCCTACAGCCTCAGGATACCTAGTAAGAATAGTGTTAGGAGAATAAGATAAATGTATCCATAATAATGGACCTTCTTGCCAAAATACTCCTGTAGGAATATTTTTTGTTGGTAGTACAATAAATAATAAAGGCAAACTTATATCAATTCTATCCAAATGCATATTTTCCATATATGTTTCAATGATTTTTAATGCCTTTCTTGCTTCAGGCGTTAACATTCGGGGTGAATTTGGATCTGATGGACCTTTTAGGATATCAAATAAAGGTCCCAACTCTCCTGTTGGTATACCTAAATAAGGCCTTATCCAATTTATGTCTCCTAATAACTTTTGAAATTCATTAAGTGATTTGAGTTGATCTACTCGTATTTGAATTTTTGGTGGACGGACCATGGTTGAGGATAATAGAACTCCTAAATAATTAATTGGAAAATTTAATTGTACTTTATCTATTGCTATCTCTAGATTATAATTTTTTAATAAGTTTGTAAGTGTGGCATAACATTCTAGCAATGTGTTTTTATCTTTGTGTGCTAATAATGCATCATCCATATAGTGAAATATTTGTAGTTCAGGATTTTGATTTCTAAGTGGCTGGATTGCTTTGTTAACATAAATTTGACACATAGTTGGGCTGTTAGCCATCCCTTGAGGGAGTACTTTCCATTCATATCTCTGATCAGGACCTTCATGATTCAGTGCAGGGATAGTAAATGCAAAACATGGACTATCCTCAGGATGAATTGGAATTGAAAAAAAAACAATCTTTAATATCTATAACTAAAACATACCAGGTTTTTGGCAAAGCAGACAACTGAGGAATCCCTGATTGAGCAGGTCCCATAATAACCATCTCATTATTAATGGCTCTTAAATCTTGCAAAAATCTCCATTTACCAGATTTCTTTTTGATGACAAAAATGGGAGTATTATGGGGAGATACAGAGGGTTGTATATGTCCTTCCGCTAATTGTTGTTTGACCAGGTCATGGGCTGCTTGTATCTTTTCTTTAGTCAGGGGCCACTGAGGAACCCATACTGGTCTTTCTGATTTCCAAGTAATTTTTATTGTCTCAGTGGCCCTTTCTGAAAATCCAACCCATGTCTTTCTGTTCCTTGATCTATTTGTATTGGTGCTGCTATACCTTGTTCTTGTTTTTCTAATCTTTTTCCTTTCCTAAAACCTTGTCTAGTCATAATAGTGGGTGCATTTTGGTTGATGTTATTTGTTAATGTCAAACCTAATTGGTCTAGGACATCTCGTCCCCATAAATTTACGGGAAGATGATCCAATACATATGGCTGTATAATTCCTTCACATCCTTCAGGATCCTTCCAATCTAATACCATTGCACTTCTATGGGGATTAGTCGCCACTCCTAGGCCTCGAAGCGTTTGAGTGGCTTGTTGTAATGGCCAATGTTTTGGCCATTCTTGACGAGAGATGATGCTAAGGTCTGCAACTGTATCCAGTAGCCCATTAAATTCATGTCCTTGAATATTTAGTTTTAGCATGGGGCGAGAATCTAAATTTAAAGAAAGCATAGCCCAATCTACACACCTGTGGAGCCTAATCCCTTGGAACCTCTTTCTACAGTACGACTGGAAAATTTATCATGTAGGCTGGGTATTATTAGTAACTGTGCTATTCTATCTCCTGGTGAAATTACTGATATACCCTTTGGAGAACTGGCTATAATTTTTATTTCACCTTCATAATCGGGATCAATTACCCCAGGACTTATCATAAGTCCTTTTAGAGTAGAAGAGCTGCGTCCCAATAATAAGCCTACTGTTCCTTTGGGAAGAGGTCCTTTCACCCCTGTGGGAATGATTTGAACTCCCATCTCTGGAGTTAGTACTGCTCTGGCGGAGGCGCAGATGTCCAACCCTGCGCTCCCTCTGGTTTGTCTGATGAGGGATCTGATGGACAATGTGTCCTGGGCACTACCCTGATGGGGTTGCTGGGTTCCTCCAGTGCTCCGTATATTTGTGATTTTGGGCCCCGGAGCATTGGGCCCCCTTGTCCATTTTTTGGCAATGGAGCCTGATGCCTTTCTCCACGATATCGTGGATAAACACCTGGTCCTTGTTCGTTTTTTGATAATGGAGTACCCTCTATGGTGGTTTGAGAACGGCATTCATTAGCCCAATGTCTCCCTCTACGGCATCGTGGGCAAATACCTGGTATTCTACTCCTTGGATACCTAGTTTTGTTAAACCCTCCTCCAATGGGGCAATTCCTTTTAAAATGTCCTGTTTGTTCACAATTGTAGCATGTTCTTGGCCTGGCATCTAAAGCCTGTTTTACTGCAGCTGCCACAATTTGCCCTTGTTCATTAATGTCTCTGGCATCTAAAGCCTGTTTTACTGCAGCTGCCACGACTTGCTCTTGTTCATTAATGTCTCTACATAATTTAATATATGTGTTTAAATCTTCATGTTTCCATGGTCTAATGATATCTCTGCACCAACGATTCGCTTGCTCATAAGCCAGGTGTTTTAGTAATGGCATTGCTTGTTCTGTATTCCCAAAAACTCTGGTAGCTGTTTGAATAAGCCTATCTACAAATTCAGCATAAGGTTCATTAGCTCCTTGTATTACCTTAGATAATTGACCTTGTAAACCTCCATGTCCTTGTAAAGTCTTCCATGCCTTAATTGCATCTGCAGCAATTTGTGCGTATACGCCAGGATCATATGCAATTTGTTGCTGCTGATCCTCATAAGGTCCCTTTCCTAACAACATATCTAGATTTCTCTGAGGATAACCAGCTGCTGCATTTCGCCTAGCCGTCTCCTTGCAAAATTCCTCATTGGCAACCTTCCATAACAGGTATTGTCCTCCATTTAGCACAGCTTTACACATATTAGCCCAATCTGCTGGTGTCATGTTCAAGTTGTTAATGGATTCGACCATGCTTACAGTGAAGGGTGCTTGAGGACCATAGGTTGTTACAGCCTCTTTTAGCTGCTTCACTGTTTTGAAATTTAAAACTTGGTAAAATCGCTGCCCTCCTGCCTCAAATACAGGGCATGTTAATATTTGAGATCTTGTCTCAGGATCCCAACTATCAACTGCGGGGGTTGGGGACCTCCCAGCATATGGAGGTGGCCTTGTTAGTTGGACACTTACGTCCTCTGGTGATAGAAAGGTGTTAGTAGCAGTCTCCTGTTGTAACTTTCCCCCTGATGGCTTTTTCTGTTTTACACTTTCTTTCTCTATCTGACTAGCTTGAGAGGCCTTCTCTTTTACTTGAATCTTTTCCTCTGTCTGACTAACTTGAGAGACCTTCTCTTTTACTTGAATCAATATGTCTTCTCCTTCCTCTACCTTTGTCTGAACTGAAGGCTTTGGACTAAGCAAACAAGATATGAACGTCCACAATGGCAATGTGCCAACTGGCAGAGTCCCTGGGCTTTTCTTTTCTATTCTTTTTAAATCTTCACCATGATGGTTCCATTGTGATATATTTAACAACTCCTCCTTAAAAAGCCATGGGCTACATTTTTGTATTGTATCAACGTATGCCCTGACTGCTATTGATTTTACTGGGATGCCTCCTTCCTCTAACAATTTACTTAACACTCTTTCAGTTTGTTTTTTACTAATTTCTGATCCCGTATTTCTACTATAATACAACCCAACAAGATGACGCCTAACAAAACTGAAACAGAGTGAAACAAAATTGAAACAACACAAAATCATTATAATAGCCTCCTGAAATGTCCATCCGTCCTTTCTCCCTATCTGTTCCTCAGATGTGAGCGGTTTTTCTTCCATCTTACACATCTCCAGGGACAGGCAACTTAAAACAAAAGTGAAACAAAATAACAAAAGAAGAATCTTAAAATGGCTACCCATCCTCTCGCCCTGCCCTCAGGGGCGAGCAGTTTCACTTACCCTTAGTCGCTCCGCGTGCGAGCCACCAAATGCCGCAGTCTGGCTGGGCACAATCAGAAGCCACTTGTCAAAAGAAACTAACTTTATTTTTAGAACCAAACACGCCAAACAAAACAGCCTCTCAGGAAAAATCCTCAGAGCCTCAACTGCCACCACCGGCTTTCCACAAGCCTGTCTCTCCCACACAAGCTTCTTCACCTCCCACAATCCTCCTGCTCTTGAGGCCGATTGGCTGGGTCACGTGGGCGGAGCCAAAAAAGTCCCCCAATGAGCAGCTCCGTGGTCTGAAAGGGCAGGGAAACAGTCCAATGAGCATCACCGCAGAGGAGCCAATCAGCTAGATGTTGCTGGGGCCGAGGAGCCAATCAGCTAGATGTTGCTGGGGCCGCTGTGAGCCAATCATCAGCCAGCAGCTGGTGCTGGCAGCTGGAAGTTTGCTGGGGCCCCTTCGGCTGTGGCTCTCAACACTCAAAGGCATTATGCATAGTAAAAGAAGTTAATCTCAAAATATATGATATTGTATGATTCCATTTACATAACATTGTTAGGCAAAACTATGTGACAAAGACTAGATCAGTGATTTACAGGGCTTAGAGTGGGGGATGGTGTGACTCTGCTAGGGAATTTTGAGGTGATAGAACTATTCATCCTGATTATAGAAGTAGTTATCTGAATCTGAACTAACTATACACCAAAAATAATCAAATTTTACCTGATGGTAATTTGAACAAATCTGAGCAAAAGGAGTTTCTTTGCAGAGATAATGTCATTTACAAAGGCCTACAGGTAATGAAGCACAACACACTTATGGAACTGTAGTGCTGTTTTTTTTTTTGTTGTTGTTGTTGTTGTTTTTTTTTTTTTTATTGAGAGAGACTTAAAAGCACAGGAACGTGGATGGCAAGAGATAAAAAGTGCTGGGATTTCAGTGTTTTTTCCAACAATCATGAGATCAAAAGTGCAGTACTTTGACGCCAAAATTACCTCTGGCAAATGGAATGCTTGATGGTAATAAATTAGTGTTCTTATCTTGATTGCGGATTTCCTTTAATAACTGAGAGCTGGTGTCTGTAATAGACAATTTAAACATCAAAATAGTGATGGTTGAACCTACCAAAAGATGGATAATTTTCTAACAGAATTCAGAATTTTCTAACAGAATTCTTATTTGGCTCTGTTGGTTTGTGATCTATCTAAGGCAGATGTGTCATTTTCCTCTGCCTCTCACAATCAAGACACTCACTCCATGTGTCCTCTTTTTGGACGTTAGTCTCTCAGTGTTTTCTCAGTCAGTTTCCCCACATATCTGTTTTCTATTCTTTGAAGAATTCATTTGAGAACAATTTTCTTATCTTTTATTTAGGCCAAATTTTATATTAACAGAGATCTGTAAGAATTTATGGGGCTGGGACTGTAGCTCAGCGGCAGAGCACTTGCCTAGCATGAGTGAGGCCCTGGGTTCTATCTCCAGCACCACATGGACATAATGCCTTTATTTTAAAGCATTATGTCCATCAACAACTACAAAAAAATTTTTAAAAAGAAATTTTGAAAAATAAATGTGTGATACAAATGTATTGTGCTGAATTATTGAGTGATCATGCAACATTCTTGTGCCTTTATAGTAATTGGGAACCATTGCAAAGAATATCAAAATTTTAAAAAGGTAATTTTGCACATATTTTTCTTGACAACTTTTATAGCTGATGCACAAAATATAACCATTGGTTTAAATTTGGTTACATATTTCTTTCCTATGTAATGAGCTTCAGCTACATTAAACTATAAACAAATGCCTTTATTTTGAGTTCTAGATAAGTTTTTCCATCTTGGTATTCTGCCAATTTCATAAAAATGATTTTGGTTTTAAGGTCACTAATCACTTCTAAGCAGCCATATTTCACCCATTACTTTAAAAAAAAAAAAAAAACAAACAACTCTGTTTTACTTGTTGGTTTTACTTTTAATTATAGATGGGTGGCTAACCGTACACTTATCACAAAGGTCAACAACATCTCATCTTCTCACAGCTTTCTCCTTTATTTTTAAATGTCAGATGTAATTTAATAAAAGACTTTCAGTTTATCTGCATTGTAGTTTTTAGCCAATGATTCTTTTCAGTGTCTCTGATTTAGGGAAAAACTCTTTTTTGTTGGTGGTTTCTCCTGATTTCTATTTCGAAGTACCAGAGAGTATTGAAAATATTTATGGTCTTGTGAGAAGTTTGTGTTGTTTCTCCATTTATTATTAGAAATCGGTTTTTACTTGACATTTCTATTAAATCATTTTTATACTGCCAATAAAGATATTTCAATTTCTTGAGTAGCAGATACAAAGTACAATGTAACAAGGTGTAATGTAATACAGAAATCAATACAAAATGCAATTTCTGTGTTCCAAGAAATTAGTTTAATTAAGACAAAACAAGTTGGGGCTCGGGCTGTAGCTCAGTGATAGAGCACCTGCCTTGCACGTGTGAGGCCCTGGGTTCAATCCTCAGCACCACATAAAAATGAGTAAATAAAGATATTGTGTCCACCTACAACTAAATAAATATTAAAAAGAAAAAAGAAGTGTGCTTCTGTACACAGGTATACACATATATGGAGTTCAGAAGCATAATTTGTGGTGAGATACAGAACTTGCAGTGTTACTCTAAATTATAACCCCAGCAAGTAGCTCATTGTCTCTTTTTGAAAACAGGAGTACTGCCAGGTGCTGTGGAGCATGCCTGTAATTCCAGCAGCTTGGGAGGCTGAGGCCAAAGGATCATGAGTTCAAAGCCAGCCTCAGCAAAAGTGAGGGGCTAAGCAACTCAGTGAGACCTGTCTCTAAATAAAATACAAAAAAGGGCTGGGGATGTGACTCAGTAGTCGAGTGCCCCTGAGTTCCATCCCCAGTACCCCTCTGCCCCGCCCCGCCCCCCCAAAAAAAGGAAAACAGGAGTAATTATGTACTCTTGACATTGTACGATTTACATGGAATAATGTATATGAAAGCATACAAAGTCTCCCATGCAAACAGATACAGGCCATTTGTTCTACCCAAATAGAACACCAAGACAAGGACTGCAACCTTTTCTTGGACTTTGGTTTAGATACTCCCCTCACAGTACTCAGAGTGGTCCATTTCTACCCTCAACTCAGAGGCACTATGCTATTCTGTTAAGACCTTGGACTTTGGAGTCAGATATGCTGGAATTTGAATCACAATTGGGGTAATTGGTCATTGTATCACATTGTGTAAGTGACTTATTCTTTCTGATCTTTAATTTCATAATTTTCAATGGAGATAATATTTCTTTACCTCAGAGTTATCATGAGGCTGAAAATATTATTGTTTTAAATACTATGTACTAAATAGATGGTACAGCATGTGTTTACTAAAGTACACCCTTTCTCACCACTTTAACAAGAACCATAGAAGGCTCAGCTGAGAAGTGTGAACCTCATATTTTGAAATAGATTGTGGAACATGAATGCTTATCTGTGTATGTTAAAGTGTATGTGCAATTATACTTGAGTCTATAGCAAATTTCAAGAATTCAAAGGCCTAACTAGAATGAACACCCTTTTGGTTTTAGGTAATAATCAGTACTCACTTGAGGAAAGACAAAGTATTCATGGGTACTTGTCCCTATCCAAAGCTCATTCATTGTTCCACTGTACTGGCAGCTGCTATGGCAGATAGACAGATGGGGGAAGAGAAAGTCACCTGTGTAAGGGAGACATTTGATAGTCCTCCTTTTTTAAAAAAACTTTTTTTAGTTGTAGATGGACACACAGTATCTTTATTTATTTTTATATGATGCTGAGGATCAAACCTAGTGCCTCACACATGCGAAGCAAGTGCTTTACCCCTGAGCTATAGCCCCAGCTATAGTCCTTCTTGTCCTCTCCTAGGTCAGTGTTCTCTGCAATTTGGTCTCAAGAATATTTAAAGGTCAAAGGTCTATTGGTATTCTGATTTATTTCTTTGTTATTTGGAGCTGAACTGTGGTACCTTTTGCTACTGTTTTTATGTATATCCTTCTATCTGCTGCTCACAAATTGTAAATATTTCTCAATCTTTTTTTCTTGTAAGAGAAAGGACAAAATCCCAAGGCCTCAGGTCATATCACATTTGTCTTACAAGCCCTTTGGCAGGCATTTGCTTGTGTAAGGAAAGAAAGCCAAGCAGTACTTTATTGGACTTATTAATGATACGGTTGCCATGACTTTAGTTGGACTGTTACTTATTGGGTAGTCAAAATGTGTTAGGCAGCACCAGGAACACACAGAAAACATGATCTGGATATTAAGAATCTTCTTTCCTAAAAAAGGAAGTCCATTAACTCAACGACAGAATGGACCAATTGTGTAAATTACTTGTGAAATCTTGATTGGGGAACTCATTTAGCTGGCCTTCGACTTTGAGGGTATTTTTATATCTTTCCAGTTAAAAATTGTGCTGCTCCCAAAAGCATTTCAAGACACTGTAATGTGCTGGTGCTCACATTTGGGAAATTATTCTTCCTCATTTGTAAGGTAATCAACAAACATCTCATCAAGTGCAAAAAATTCCAGCAGATACAAAAGACTCTGAGCAAACGGAGTCCTCAGAGAATAAAGGCATATTAATTTTGAATTAGTTTTACAAAAGTGATCATATCAGGAGAATCATGCTCTCAGAATAGCAAGGCAGTTGCTTGCCAGGGAGTTGAAGGAGGAAGGGTAAATTTGAGGCTGGCAGAAGAAACAGTTCAAGGTTATACTACAACTTGATCTATAGGAATACAAAAGTGGTCCATTTCTACCCTCCCAGTCACAATGGAGCATCCATAGTGTCTCAGTTCCCTGAAAAGTACTGGGAACATGACTGTGAGGACAGACTTGTTTTTTATCTTTTGAGACGTTCACCATCTAGCTGCACAAACACTCAAGGAAATGTAATTTTCCTTTGCTCAACAAATATTTATCGAGTGCTCTCTTCAGGCCAGACACTGTTCCTGGGGCTGAAGGGATAGTAAACAAAAGAGACAAATATTAATCTGTCCTCATGACCACATTACAGCTGGGGTAGACTAATGACAAATGAGTGTGTGCACGCGCGCGTGTGTGTACACGCACATATATCATCTATATTTATGTCTGTGTCTGTATTCAGATGGTGACGATGCTGTAGAGAGGTATAAAAGCAGAACAGGCAGGATGTGTGGTATGTGGGAAGGTGTGGGGGGGAGAACACTAGAAAAGTGACATTTTAGCATGTCACCTAAACATATGAAGGAGCCAGCCATGTAAATACAGGTATGGGGTGGTACAGAAGAAAGTTGAAGGACTTTAAGTAATGTGAACATTTTGTTATGGGTATACCTAGCAATAGTGGGGCTGGAGAGAGTGAGGGACCATAGGCAGAGTCGAGAGGAAGATAACATAGGGAATGTTCTATGTCTTTTCATCTCTAGTACCTACCATTGATGAATATTTCCATGGGATGATTGACAAGTTAGGAAATTAACAAAAAGAAAAGGAAAATGGATTCTGAATTTTGGTGATGTAAAGAAGTAACATGGAAAGAAACAGAAACCTTCAGAACAAATCTGTAGTACAGCAAGATAGGTATGCACAAATTTGCTGTGTTTGGTATTATGCTGGGGATCCCTGGAGCTTGGGAATTGCTTCTTAGAAGAGAGAACCTTTTCTTTTCTTTTTTTTTGACTGGGCATTGAACCCAGGGGCACTTAACCCCTGAGCCACATCCCCAGCCTTTTTATGTAATTTATTTAGAGACAGGGTGTTGCTGAATTGCCTAGGGCCTTGCTAAATTGCTGAGGCTGGCTTTGATCTTCCTGCCACAGCCTTCTGAGCTGCTGGGATTACAGGTGTGTGCCACCATGCCTCCATAGAGAAAATAACCTTTGAAACCCTCGAGAACATGCAGAATATGTGCTTCTGGCTTCTTGCCTGCTATCTAGCTACCATGTATTGCCTCGCTTTGTCATTTCTTAGATGGGACTGGTATTACCAACCGGGCCTAACATGGGTCTTTTGAAGATCCCCCCACATTATAGTATAAAAGAAGCATTCTATAATGTCACTAAGATTTTCAGATAGCAATATTTCTGAGCCAGTTGACTCCATCCATTTTCACCCTTCCTCTTTAAATAAGTATGTCACTTTCCCTGTTCTGTGTCCTGGCTATTCTCCCACTGTCACCTTGGCACCGAGATAACAGATTCCTGACTTGTGACTTTGACTTTCTCCTTGCCCGACTTGGTGTGTTTCCTGAGGATATGTGACTTAATGATGCTTCTGGCCTCCAGCCCCTCCGTACCCAACTACATGCCTTGCTGGAGGATCCCAGGCAAAGTCAGGGCTCATGGCTTCATTGTAGTGCCCATAGGATATAATACATGAGTAAGCAGTTTATAAACTTTGAAGTGTTTTATATTGTAATGAAATCTGTAGTCCTAAGGCCATGAGTTCTCAAACAAAAAAATTACATGAACAGTAATGTTATTATACAGTACCAAAGAGAGCAAAAGCAGGGACAGGGAAAAAGAGCAGCCAGGCAGGAGGTCCATCTCTGTCAGGAGCAAGATGAATCACCAGCAAGAAATAGAGTGGCCTTTGGAAGAGTCAGGCCAGCTAGGTTGGGTCCTCCCCATCCGTCTGGGAGGGAGTGCTAACAATTCACCTTCTCTCTGCCCCCTTTCTCAGATGATTTGTAGATTCTTTTTCTGTTTTCCTCATGCCAGAATTTTGTCTTCTTAATTTTCCTCCAATGCTAGATTTTTTTTTTCCTACCTCCTGTTTGCTCAGGACTATGTGTCCTCTTATTTCTTTTCTTATGTCACTTTCCTGTTTCGTCTGCCTTAGTATTTTCTAGTTCTTGTTTTTTAACCTTGAAGTGGATTTTGCTATGGTCCCTGAGGGAGTGGCTCTCTAGAAGCTTGAAATATACGTGCAGCATCAGTAGTCTCCCTTGCCACTTTGCCAGCTTGGAGAGGTCTGTCTGCTGCAGTGAAGTGATCCTTCAGAGAGAGGTGCTGGAAAGCCTGGTGAATCAATAAGTCCAGAGTGTTTCACCAATGTGCTGGCTAGACTTTGGCATCCCCGGCCTGTGCAGGTCTCAGTATCTCCTGCTTATACAATGAAGCTGCTGAACTCAGAAAACCTTTAAATCCTGATGTGCTGGATTCTGAAAAATGATGTCATATTAGTGCAACACCAACAATCACTAGTTATTTTGGGGGATGGAGAATTGTAGGACCTGAGCTGGTGGTGGAATCTTTGGAGTAAATGAGTTCTTTCTTTCCCCTAGCATATCACATCATGTCCCCACCCTTGGGATCTCTAATTAATGCCTGAAAATACCAACTGGAGACCCTGCCTCCCAAAATAACGTTCCACTGTGCTTGTGTATAGAGTCTGCTCAATGAAAATAACTGTATGTGGGCTGACAAAGTTTGAATGGACTCTTTCTTTCCAAAATATGGCATTGGCAGATAGCCTAGGATGTGTCCAAAGGGGATAAAACAACACTGGAGGAAGCCCCTAGGGAGCGCTCTCATTCTGGATGAATGATAACTGAGCAGAGCTTTCAGGTTGCCTAGCTGAATGGCCCAGGGGTGCTACAGTCTACTTGGTCAGAATCAAATGCCATTGATTCTACTTTCAACTTCACCAAGAATTAAGAGACCTCTGTCTGAAAGGAAACAATTTTTTAGCCACCACTACAGTCAAAGTAATTTCCAAAAAATTCAGCATTGCTTTTGTAAAATTAAAAGAGGTCATTTTACTGGCTTAATTTCTGTCACCCTCAGCTTGATGACCCCATAGTTTGGACATTTTGAAGACTACCCTGTGCAGGAGTGTGCAGCGGTGACTTCTTCTTCTTTAAAAAGAAAAAAAATGTGTTTGTGTATGTATGTGTGTATATGTGTGTGTGTGTGTGTGTGTATGTATATATGAGACACAAAATTTGTTTATTTTTTTAATATTTATTTTTTAGTTGTAGTTGGACACAATACCTTTATTTTATTTATTTATTTTCTGTGGTGCTGAGGCTTGAACTCAGCACTGCTCATGTGCAAGGCAAGCGCTCTACCGCTGAGCCATAATCCACTGCCTGCAGTGGTGACTTCTAATCGTGGAGCCTGAGTACAGGGCTGAGCTGAGTGTTTGAATTGGTGGGACTTATTATGATAATTGTTTATGCCCCCTGAAATCTTTCTCTTGGTGCATGTTAAGTCAGAGATACAGACATCTTTCCAAAACCCACACTCTGCTTCCTTGCATCTGTATGGCCACACTGATTCCTCCCGCTACTGTGAAAGTGCCACCTCTATTACTATCAAAGGCTACCCCTCAAAGATGTTTCAGATCTCATGGCATGCCGTCTTCCTGGGGATATGACTCCAACAAATCTTCCCTTCTCTCCCCTTTATCAAGAATTCTTGGGCTGGGGTTGTGGCTCAGCAGTAGAGCAATCACCTAGCATGTGCAAGGCCCTGGGTTCGATACTTAGCACCACATAAAAATGTACTTGAATTGGGTGTCAACCTACTTTATATCAGAGATATGAAAAATTGTAGTATATATATGTAATAAAAATTGTAGTGCAAAAAAAACAAGTACATGTATAAAGACATGAATTGGCGTGAACATACTTTATACAAAGATATGAAAAATTGTGCTCCATATGTGTAATAAGAATTGTAATTCATTCCACTGTCGTATTAAAAAAATAAAATCAATATAAATAAATAAGGAGCCCGGGGCGGTGGCTCAGTGGTAGAGCACTTGCCTAGCATGCATGAGGCACTGGGTTTGATCCTCAGCACCACATAAAAATAAACAAATAAAGGTATTGTGTCCATCTCCTACTAAAAACAAAGATAATTTAAAAAAAAATAATTAGCCGTTTCATATGGGCTGTGGCTGTGGCTCAGTGGTGGAGCGCTCGTCTCGCAAGTATGAGGCCCTGCCTGGTTAGATCCTCAGACCTCATAAATAAAAAATAAAGGTATTAAAAATAAATAAATAAATAAATAAAATAAAGGTATTGTGTCCATCTACAATTGTGTCCTATTGGCCAGTACAATAGGGGAAGGGAAGGGAGGAGGAGATGGAAAAGGGAAGTACTGGAGAATGAATGAAACTGACCAAATTATATTGTTATACTGTGTGAATATACAAATGTGTAACTATTATGTATAATAATACACTAATAAAAATGTAGGAAAATTCTTCCGTTTTTATCATATCTTTCCCATTAAAAAATCAAAAAATGACAAAAATTGTCAAAAATCTCTAATGTCTCATCCTCTGTTAAAAGTAAATAGACCGGTATAGATGCATACACCTGTTATTCCAGTAACTGGCTAGGCTGAGGCAGGAAAATTGCAAGTTCAAAGCCAGCCTCAGCATCTTAGCAAGGCCCTCCACAACTTGTGTCAAAATAAAAATACAAAGGACTGGGTATGTAGCTCAGTGGTAAAGCACCCTTGAGTTCAATCTCCAGTACCAAAATAATATTAATAATAATGATGACAAAATAAAAGCAAATATAAAAATGTATGCGCTATATCACTTTATGTCTAGGTCCTTTTCCAAAAGAGAGTGCTATTTTGGAAGACATATCTTTTTTTTTTTTTTTTTTTTTTTTTTAAAGAGTGAGAGAGAGAGAGTTAATTTTTTAATACTTATTTTTTAGTTTTCAACGGACACATCTTTGTTTTTTTTTTTTAAAGAGAGAGTGAGAGGGGAAGAGAGAGACAGAGAATTTTAATATTTATTTATTTATTTTACTATTTGGCGGACACAACATCTTTGTTTGTATGTGGTGCTGAGGATCGAACCCGGGCCGCACGCATGCCAGGCGAGCGCGCTACCGCTTGAGCCACATCCCCAGCCCGGAAGACATATCTTTTCTATCTCAGAAACTTTAACTGCCTTTTAGAAGGCTCACTCCTTCTTCTTAAAATATTTTTAATTTCTCTCACCTTCCAAGATGCTACATTCCTTTATTTCCTATGCTAGTTCAGTCTCCTTTGTCTGCTCACTTCTCTGCAGGATCTATCAATTCTGGTGTATCTCCATCTGCCACTGGTCCTCTGCCCACCTATATTCTTCTCTAAGCAATTTCAGTCCATCCCATGGCTCTACATATGCCCCAAGTACAGACCTCTCCCTTCAGCTTTGGACTCAGTATGAACCTACCTAATTAATGTCTCTACTTGGATGCCAGGTATCTCAAACCTGTAGTATTGCAAACAGGACTCTTGATCTGTCCCTACTGCACACCCAACCTGGTTCTCCCCATTGTTCTCCTTTATAGCAGCATCTACCCTCAGGCCCTCCTTTAAGTCAGACACCTCTCTTAACTTTCTCACTCCTACATCCAGCCCATCAGCAAATCCAATGTACTCTACCTCCCAAATATTTCCCCAAATTCAACATCTTACTGTGTTTTGTATTACAAACCTGCTTCAAACCACCATTATCTTTCTCCTGTACTCTTATAATAGTCTCCAAATTGATATCTCTGCTTCTCCCCTTATCCCTTTTTAGTTGATTTGTTACATAGCAGATAGAGATTGGTAAGATCAGGTTATTTTTGTATGAAAAACCCTCCATGGTTTGGCATTGTCCTTAGAGTAAAGTCTAGATTCCTGGGCTGGGGCGTAGCTCAGTGGTTGGGTGCTCATCTAGCATGCACAAGGCCCTGGCTTCTATCCCCAGTACCACAAAAAGATTTTTAAAAATAATAAAAGAAATTTAGACTCCTTACTAAGTCCTCCAAAACCCAGTAGTATCTAACCTCTATCCACCTCTTTGATTTTACCTTCTGCCCTCGCCGACTGACCCTGGGCTACCTCATGTTTTTTATCAAACATGTCAAGCTTGTTGTTATCCTCAGACCTTTGGACTAGATTCCCTTTTATATTTGTCATCTATTTTTATCATTCTTAGGCCCAATATATGTGGGGGTAGAACTGTAATTTGCATGTGAGATTTGATGAGATCAAACCATAGTCCTTACAGCTGCGGTACAAAAGATGCATGTAGTGAGACTTGGAAAGAAAATTCGAGATATTAAACTGCAAATTCACTCATAAATAGTTCTCTAATAGCCTTTTTTGAAGAGAAGCTTCTTGAATTATACGTTATTCTTAGTTCTCTATCATATGATTACTTTAGAGAAGAATTGTATACTGTAATTAAAAACATGGCAAAATCACAATATTTATTAAAACAATTTTCCTGCCATTGTGACACTTAGATTGGTTTTTGTTCAGCAGAAATACTGTAAAATAATTGGCATTTGGTTTCATCCTTGGTTTCCTTAAATTAAAATGGAGAGAGGATATCAGATAAGAAAGCAAATAGAATAAGGATGTTATATTTCCATAATTTTTAGAATTTTCATTTTATAAAGCTCCTTACTGAAATATTCCTAGGTTAGGATTGATGGATATAAACCCTGATTTGATTGCTTCATAAAATCCATTTACCAAAAATAATCCACCTCCCATCAAAATTGATTAAATTGAGCTGTTCACTTGGGATGATGCTATTAGTCAAGGAATGATCCCATCTGTGTGACTAAATTGGGACCACCAAAATCAATACATTCTCTGACCTTTATTAATTCTTTTACTCTGAACAATTGTCAGAGTTGGATTTTACCAAGAACATCAAATCTCAAAATGAGTTGTATTTAAAGTATCCTTTAAGAAAGCTACAATATCAGTTGAGATTAGGTTTTTTAGCATTACACTGCTGCAGTATGCAGTCAGCTAGCTTAAAATGAGATTTAGCTGGGGGGTTTGGGGGGACTATATTTGGGATTTGGAATGAAAGTTGACTCATAAGTGTATGGGTCACACATTATTGATTTTTGTTTAGAAAAAATTCAAGAGTTGTAAAATCAGTTTATTTGTTCTAAATGTAATTTCCTTTTCTGAAAGAAGGGAAATTTCCCAGAGTTATTTATATATCTCTTGCCCTTTATAAATGCAGTCCACATACTAAGACAAACCATCTGTTACCACTCTAATTTGGCCATGATGAAAATTACTATAACAGTGATACTACGTTTTAAAAGGATATATTTCTATTTATATAAAGACAAATGTGCCCATTGAGATAAACTTTAAGAAATTTGGTTCTGGCTGGTTGCCGGGTACAGTGGGGCACCTCTGTAGTCCCAGCAACCTGGGAGGCTGAGGCAGGAGGATCACAAGATTAAGGCCAGCCTTAAAAGACCCTGTCTCAAAATAAAATAAAAAGGCTGGGGATGTAGTTCAGTGGTAGAATGCCCTTGAGTTCAATCCCCAGTATCAAAGAAAGAAAAAAAAAAAAGAAAAAGAAAAAAGGAAAGAATTTTGGTTTGGGCTTGGTAGGTATAGGTTCTGCCAAGTGTTTCAGTTAGCATTGCCAAAAACAGTGCTCTGGGCAGTTGAGGTGGGAGTGTAAATAATCCAAACTCTCAGGAAGCTATATACATCTTTTTCCCTCCAGACAACTTTTGCAACAAGAATTTATGAAGTCGGCCTAGTCTTTAGAGAGCAAGAATAAAATGAAAGTAAGCCAAATATCCTGTGAATTTAAAGAATTGAAACCATATTATAGTGTATCAAACTCAAAAAGTGTTATGGGAGTAGGAACATATTCTTTTTTTTTTTTTTTCTTTTGGTACTGGGGATTGAACTCAGGGGCACTCGACCGTTGAGCCACATTCTCAGCCCTATTTTGTGTTTTATTTAGAGACAAGTTCTCACTCTGTTGCTTAGCACCTCACCATTGCTGAGGCTGGCTTTGAACTAGTGATCCTCCTGCCTCAGCCTCCTGAGTCACTGGGATTACAGGCGTGAGCCACTGCGCCTGGCTAGGAACATATTCTTGTCCATGCAATTACTTTTGGTGCCGGGGATTGAACTTGGGGTCTCATGCAAACTAGGCCAGTGTTCTACCACTGAGGCACATCTTCAGCCCAGTGGTTTGAAAACAACCAAATCTGAGTTTTAATTAAAAATTTCTGAGTTATGTGATCATTTGGGCCAGAAAAAGATTTGAAATCATATTTCAATCACACATTGGGAAAGAAAAGGCCTAGGAATACCAAAAACAGCTGTATGTGATTAAAAATTTCAAAAGTTATTATGAATACTTCTTTTTATCCTTCCTTGCTGTCCTTCAAATCAGTCCCCAAACCTACCAGTTATGTCCCAAAATTTCATTACAACAGTAAGTTGGGCGTGTCCCCCTTCTCTTATGGCATATACTTTAAGTGACACTGTGGTATTAGGATTCAAACTTAGATTTGATTCTGTCTTTGTGACATTGGGTAACTTTCTCGACTTCTTCAAGCCTCCTTATTTTTATCAATGAAAAGGGGTAATAAGTCCTGCCTTGCAGAGATGCTGGGTGGTTGAAGGAGAAAATATAAGGCACCTGCTTCAGTGAGTGACCAATAAGTAAGTGGTCAATTACCTCCCTCACATTTGATCCTGAAAAGTGAAATGGTCTTATTTATATGTAATTTCTATTTGCAATTGTGATATCTATCTAGGGTTTATTAAATATGTTTTTAATGTTTTTATTTTGATGTTGCAACGTTCCAATTAGTCTCTTGAATAAATTAGTTTTTTAAAAAGAGATTGGATGCTATTCACAGGTCTGGAGGAGGTACTATGCCAACTATTATCCAAAGAGATTTCTAAAAAGGGAACATATTTTTGGAATGTGCCACTTTTATAATACCCCAGCAGGCCTACTCTCTGGCTAGGGTCCTAGCAGTGCTATCAGTCATTTTGACTGTCATGTTAATTTGATGATTTCTTGATGAGACCACCTGCTGTCCAGTTCCTGTTATTCTGTCTGCTTCAGCTTCTAGAGATATAAATTGTATTAATTGGAAGTATCTTAAAAAGTATTTTCTTTTTTTGTCTTTAAATTATTGAATAAATGTAAATTTAACAATTTTATAGGTTAAGACTCCCCCCCCTTTCCTAGGTGATATGGAATTCAATCCTGCAGTTGTAATTCATCTTTTTCAAAAATGTGTTTGTTGAAATACATTCAGTAAAATTTACCCTGTTTGATATACATTTCTGTGAATTTTTATAAATGCATACAGTCATGTTGAAACCACTGTAATGAAGATACAGAACAGTTCTATCACTCCCAAATTTTCCCTTACACTACCCTTCCTAAGGAGACCTCAGGCCTGTGCCCCTAAACCTAGGTAACCACTGACCCTATGGTTGGCTTTTTCTGAGAATGTGATATAAATAGAATCTTATAGCATGTAGCATTTTGAATTTGTCTTATTTGCCTTTGGGGTTTCATTCTGTTGTTCTGTTTATCAGTCATTCTTGTCTTTTCATTGCTGGGTAGTAGGCACCAATATGGATGCTTTGTATCTTCTTCTCTATTGATCAACATTGTGTTGTTCTGTTTTTTCAAGTTACTACTAATACTGTCATGAACTTTCATGTACAGGGTTTTTTTTTTGGGGGGGCGGGGTACTAGAGATTGAACTCCGGGGCACTCAACCACTGAGCCACATCCCCATCCCTATTTTGTATTTTATTTAGAGACAGGGTCTCACTGAGTTGCTTAGTGCCTCGCTTTTGCTGAGGCTGGCTTTGAACTTGTGATCCTCCTGCTTCAGCGTCCTGAGCTGCTGGGATTACAGGTGTGCACCACTGAGCCGAGCTAAGATTTTTTTGTTTGCGTGTTTGTGGTGCTGGGAATTGAACCCAGGGCCTTGTGCATGCAAGGCAAACACTGTACCAACTGAGCTATATCCCCAGTGCTAAGATTGTTTTTTGTGGATGTAAGTTTTAATCAATCTTGAGTAGATACCTCAGAGTGGAATTGCTGGATTATATGGAACTCTTTTCAGCATTTTTTAAAATATATGACAGCAGAATGCATTCTGATTCTTATTACACGTATAGAGCACAATTTTTCATATCTCTGGTTGTATGCATAGTATATTCACACCATTCATGTCTTTAAACCTGTACTTTAGATAATAATGATCCTCACATTCCAACAACATTAATATCCCCCTGCCCCCCCCCCAATCCCTCTGCCCTATCTAGAGTTCGTCTATTCTTCCTAAGCTCCTGCTCCCTGTCTCACTATGAATCACCCTCCTTATATCAAAGAAAACATTTGGCCTTTGTTTTTTTGGGATTGGCTAACTTCACTTAGAATTATCTTCTCTAACTCCATCCATTTACCTGCAAATGACATGATTTTATTCTCTCAATGCTGAGTAATATTCCATTGTGTATATATACCACATTTTTAAAAATCCATTCATCTACTGAAGGGCATTTAGTATGGTTCCACAGTTTAGCTATTGTGAATTGTGCTGCTATAAACATTGATGAGGCTGTGTCCCTATAGTATTCTGTTTTTAAGTCCTTTGGGTATAGACTGAGGAGTGGGATAGCTGGGTCAAATGGTGGTTCCATTCCCAGATTTCCAAGGAATCTCCATACTGCTTTCCATATTGGATGCACAAATTTGCAGTCCCACTGGCAATGTCTGAGTGTGCCTTTCCCCCCACATCCTCACCAACACTTATTGTTGTTTGTATTCATAATAGCTGCCATTCTGACTGGAGTGAGATAAAATCTTAGAGTGGTTTTGATTTGCATTTCTCTAATTGCTAGTGATAATGAACATTTTTTTCATATATTTATTGATTGATTGTATATCATCTTCTGAGAAGTATCTGTTTATGTCCTTGGCCCATTTATTGATTGGGTTATTTGTTTTTTTTTTTTGTTTGTTTGTTTGTTTGTTTTTGGTATTTAACTTTTTGTGTTCTTTATATACCCTAGAGATTAGTGCTCTATCTGATGTATGAGGGGTAAAGATTTACTCCCAAAATGTAGGCTCTCTATTCACCTCACAGATTGTTTCTTTTGCTGAGAAGAAACTTTTCAGTTTAAGCCCATCCCATTTATTGATTCTTGATTTTTTTTGAGGAACTGCCAGACTTCTCCAAAGTGACTGCACCATAATCCCAATGATGCTGGAGGTGGAGGCAGGAGAATCACAAGTTTTAGGCTTACCTCAGCAATTTAGCCAGGCCCTAAGTGGCTTAGTGAGACCATGTTTCAAAATAACAAGCCTTTTTTTAATTTTATTTTTTTATGTGGCTCAGTGGTAAAGCACTTCTGGGTTTAACCCCTGGTTCAAAAAAAAAAAAGAAAAAGAAAAAAAAAGAAAACTCACCGCCACCACCAACAACAACAAAAAGTGTGAGAAATCCCCGGTTGCTCCATGTCCATGAGAATACTTGAATTACTTCACAAATGTGTGCATATATACAGACACACATCTATATATGAATAGACTTATATATTTATATGTATTTGTATCATATATGTATAGGATTATGTATTTTATCTATTGACTTTTTGGCTGCCTCTTTTGTATTATTATTTTTTAGTTTATGCTCAAGGTTTTGCAACACGTACACTTAACCATTCACATTTTACCCCCTTCAGTGAAATGTAACCACATAGGTCTAGTTTGTTCCCCCACCACTAAGGTACATACATTGAAAACTGTACTATATTTGGTTCTATTTTTGGCTTTCAACAGTAATGAGTATTTTAAAAGACATGAGGAGAAAGTGTAGGTCCTGTTTATCTAGATAATTATCATTTCTGTTATAAGCATAAAACATTTCAAAGTTTTATGCTCATCAGCTAGTCAAGCTGGTTGATAGTAATATTCCAATTTTTTTCTGCCTTTACTTTTACTGATCTTCTGTGTCTTTCTCTTCTCTCCATAACCTCTTCAGCTATTATTGTGGATTTTTCTGTTTTTTTTTTTTTTTTTTTTTTTTTAAGTTCTGTCCATTTTTGTTTAATCCTTTTCAAGGTATATAAACATGAGTTTTTATGTCTTTGGATTAATTGATAATTTTATCACCAAGAAAACTCCATTTTTGGGGAGTCTCACAAGAATAGAAGGGAGACCAATGAAGTCGAGGAAGGGGTTCAGAGGAATGAAATCAACCAAATTGTTACATGCCTGTATGAATATATCACATGAATCCCCCTATTACATATAACTATAATGCACCAATATCAACATTTTAAATTACATTTTGAATTTTTATCTGTGATAGTATTCTTTATCCTGAAAATTTCTCTGATAATAGAGGCACTTTTGTTTTATAGTTTGTATTTGTATAATTTTTCTGTCCTTTAAATTTTGACATTTCTATCATTGTGTTTGATGTGTGGGAGTTGGTATGTGTTTTTGGAGAAACAGATACCAGGATGAGCTTAGAAAGGCAAAGGATGCAATAGGTAAGGAGTCCATGGGGGCCAATGGAAGGCCACACTGGAGCTGTGACTCTTAGAGGGAAGGAAGGAGGGTTGGATGGCGGACTCTTCCAAGGCAGTGCAGTTCTCAGAAAGTTCTTGCAACTCCAGTGGGCAGTTCTGGGGCCAAGATGGCTTATCAGAAGAATCAAGTGTCTACCAAGAAGGGACCTCGAGTACTGCTGCTGTTTTTAGTCATACACTGGGTGCAACCCCTGGGAATGTGTCATGG
This sequence comes from Marmota flaviventris, assembly GCF_047511675.1. NCBI lineage: Eukaryota > Metazoa > Chordata > Mammalia > Rodentia > Sciuridae > Marmota > Marmota flaviventris. The sequence goes on from NC_092518.1 coordinate 122,762,298, forward strand.
GTATGAGGAGTGTCACAGCACAGCCATTTTGGCCTTGGTTCAATTAAGTTCATTGCAGCCAGGATTTGAGAGGCAGGTTTTCATGACCACCACAGTACAATTTGTGTAGATAGCACTTAGTTGGGTCTTGCTTTTTTTTTTTTTTTTCTTTTTATTGTGGTGCCAGGGATCAAACTCAGGGCCTTGTGCATGCAAGGCAAGCATTCTACCAACTGAGCTATATCTGTAGCCTGGGTCTTGCTTTTTTTTTTTAGTCTAACAATATTTGCCTTTTACTTGGAATGTTTTACTCACCTTCAATGCAATTTTTAAAAGATATTTAAAAATATTTTTATTAGTTATTGATGGACCTTTATTTACTTATTTGTTCATATGTGGTGCTAAAAATCGAACCCAATGCCTCACACATGCTAGGCATGCACTCTACCACTGAGCCATACCCCCAGCCCTAATTTTTTTTTTAGTTGTAGATGAACACAATACCTTTATTTTATTTGTTTATTTTTATAAAATAAGAGAGATCAAACCCAGTGCCTCATGCAAGCTAGGCAAGTGTTCTACCACTGAGCCACAATCCCGACCCCTCAATATAATTTTTGATACAGAATTTAATTCTTCTATCTTGGTATATATATCCTGCTTATTTCAACTATTTTTGGGGGGAGGGTACTGGGAATTGAACCCAGGGGCACTTAACCACTGAGCCACATCCCCAGGATCTCACTGAGTAGCTTAGGGCTTTGCTAAGTTGCTGAGTCTGGCTTTGAACTCGGGATCCTCCTGTCTCAGCCTCCCAAGCTGCTGGGATTATAGGCATGTACCACCATGCCCAGCTTTAACTCCTTTTTGTTCATGCTTTCCTGTACTTGTGCCCTCTTTTGCATTGGTTTTGTTTGTTTTATTTTATCTCCAATATTAACTTTTTATCTATAATTTCTGTTCAGTGTTTTTAGTGGTTGCTCTGGAGTTCAAAATATGATCCAATCATAGTGTACATACAGTATTGTGTAAGAACCTTATAACACTATACTTCCAGTTGTATCCTCTAATCTTTGTCTATTCTTGGCATATATTTTATAAATGTATATGCTAAACCCCAGCTATATTGTTTTTATTTAAACCCTTATTTTTTAAAAAATTGAACTTTAAAAGTTCATATAAATGAGAAAAAATTCTGCATGCATATATATGCACATTTTTTATAGTTCCTGTTGCTCTTTATTCTTTTTTAAAAAAAATTTTTGTTGTCAATGGGCTTTTACTTTATTTATTTTTACGTGGAATTGAGGATCAAACCCAGTGCCTCACACATGCTAGGCAAGCTCTCTGCCACTGAGCCACAGCCCCAGCCCCTGCTCTTTATTCTTTTATGTTGATCTAGAGGTTTCTCTGATATCATTGTCCTCTCATCCAAAGAGCTTTTTCACATTTCTAGTATTTTAGAGATTTGGAGGATACCAGTTCTCTCAGTTTCCATTTTTCTGAAAAAGTCTATTTTGTCATCATTGTCATTGAACCCAGGGTGCTCTACCGCTGAGCTGCATCCCAATCCCTTTGTATTTTGTTTTGAGACAGGGTCTTGCTAAATTGCCCAGGCTGGCCTCAAAATTGTGATTCCTCTGCTTCAGCCTCCCAAGTCACTGTGATTACAGTTGTACGTCACTGTGCCCCACTTTGTCTTAATTTTTGAAGGATTTTTTTCCTGCATATAGAATTTTAGTTTGAGCTTTTTCTTGTGAGTAATTTATAGATGTCATCTAGTTATCTCTTGGCCTGCATAGTTATTGATGAGAAGTCAGTGTTCATTTCATCTTTGTTCTCTGTATGGATCTTCTCTTCCTCAGTGGATTTTCAGCTGTTTAGTTATTGTGTGTCTTGATATGTCTTGTTGTTGCCATTTGTAGTCTTTCATGTTTGTTTAAATGAAATGGAATCATGAATTTTTCAAGAAATTTGGAAAAATAAATCATCCAAATTACTTCAAACATTTTTCTATGTTCTCAATTTATATTCATTATAAATATATTTAAACCACTTTATATTATTGAATAGACTGCTAACATTCTGAATTTTTAAGTCCCTTTTCTCTCTCAAGTGCTGTTTAGAGAGTCATCATTTATTTTTCAGTGACTACACTGCTGTTCAGCCCATCTTGTAAATATTTTACTTTAGATTTTGTAGACTTCTTTTCCAAGACTTGTATTTGTTTCCAATTTAAGCTTATCATTTATCTCTTCATGATATTCATGATTTCCTTTAATTTCTTGAACATACATCAAGTCTTTGTTTTCTAATTCCATAATTTTTGTCATTTGTGAACATTTTTATACCTTTATTTTATTTATTTTTATGTGGTGCTGAGGATCGAACCCAGGGCCTCACACATGCTAGGTGAGTGCTCTACTGCTGACTCACAATCCCAGCCCATTTGTGAACATTTTTGCTGGCCAATTTTATTTTCCTGGTTAAATGTTATATTCTCCTTTTGCTTTGCAGTGTTTGGTTGGATGGTGGAGGATTTTGTATTTTTTAAAAATGTAGATTTCATTGCCTATCTTTAGTAAATGTTAAACTTAGTTCTGTGGACAGTAAACACACAGATTAGTTTTGATACCTAGATCTAAAGAAGACCTTAAGGCTAGTTTCACCTGTACTAATGTGTGATCTTCTAAAAGTCACTACTGAGTGCCCCTATTTTTGAACAAGGTATCTGCACTTTGGCTGGTCAGAATCTGAATGGCTTCCAGCCCTCTTGTGTCCTCTAGGAATAAATTAGTTTGCAGGACCCCTGAAGATACACAGCATTTAGCATTCAGCAACATTCTAAGCAAGACTCCTGTGAAGATTTCTGGAGCATTCTGTGTCTTGACAACTTTTTATTCAGTACCTTTACCCATAAACTCACATGCCTCAGTTGCTCCAAATTTTGATACCTGCATTTTTATGTTTTTTTTTAATTTGTTCTTTTTAGATACAAGACAGTAGAGTGCATTTTGACATATTATACACATGTGGAGTATAACTTAAATAGGATCCCATTCTTGTGGTTGTACATGATATGGAGTTTCACTGTGGTATATTCATATATGAACATAGGAAAGTGATGTCTGATTCATTCTACTGCTTTTCCTATTCCCATCCTCTTCCCTTTCCTCATTCCCCTTTGTCTAATCCAATGAACTTCTATTCTCTCCCATTGTGTTAGCATCTACATATCAGAGAGAACATTTGGCCTTTGGTTTTTTGGGACTGGCTTATTTCACTTCGCATGATACTCTCCAGTTCCATCCATTTACTGGCAAATGCCATAATCTCATTCTTCTTTATGGCTGAGTAACATTCCATTGTATTTAAATTCTTTCTTGTTTTTGTTCTTTTTAGATATACTTGGCAGTAGTGTGTATTTGGACATACACATACATGGAGTGTAACTTCCTATTCTGGAGGCTGTACATGATGTGGAGTTACACTGGCCATGTATTCACATAAGAACATAGGAAAGTCATGTCCAATCCATTCTACTGTCTTTCCTGTTCCCATCCCCCTCCCTTCCCTTCATTCTCCTTTGTCTAATCCAATGAAGTTCTATTCTCATCCCCCATCCCATTATGTGTTAGCATCTGCTTATCAGAGAGAACATTCAGCTTTTATGACCATTTTCTTTTTCTATTCATCTGTTGAAGGCGCCTGGTTTGGTTCCATACCTTATTGTGAATTGTACTGCTATAAACATTGATTGGCTGTGTCACTGTAGTATGCTGATTTTAAGCCCTTGGGGTATATATAGATCAGGGGGTGGGATACCTGGGTCAAATGGATACTTGTATTTTTGATAAAGAAAAATTCTTATGAGCAAGAAGTCATGACAACATGCCTGTAGTCCCAGTGGCTCTAGAGGCTGAGACAAGAGGATCATGAGTTCAAAGCTAGCCTCAGCAACTCAGTGAGGCCCTAAGCAACTCAGTGAGGCCCTGTCTCTAAATAAAAAAATAAAAGGGCTAGGGATGTGGCTCAGTGGTTAAGCACCCCTGGGTTCAATTCATGGGGCAGGGGGCGGGGCAGGGAGAAAGAGAGATTGATTCGCATGCCCTGCTTCTTTTCTCCCATCTTGTACCCCAGTCTGAATGGACTTTCAGACAGAATGTTGTACAAATGTACCTCACCACATTTATTTCTCTAGTGCCTTCCGTCTAATTTCTCTGCTGCCTGCTATGTGATATTACACGGGTATTTCATGTGTTCTTTCAGTTCTTTAGTTGTTCCTGGAAGAGTGGCTAGTTCTGTTTCAGCCACTTCACCATGGTTGGAAGCTGATGTCTAATACTGATGTCCATTTTCATATTTCTTTTATTCTTATTTTTTCCGATTGCACGAGTAAAGTGTTTTCATATCACAAAAGTACAAATGGACAGGGAGAAGAAATTAAAGTCACTTTAACCTCATCACTCAGGTATAAATAGAATCTAATTTAACCCTACCACCTCTCTCTGTCAGAACCCATGGATGTTAGATGTTCTGAAGAGCTGCTGCACTCGGTGCTCCTCAGTCTTGCAGTCAACCACCCAGCTGTCTACCTGAGAGATACAGTTTATACAATAGTAAGGGAATTTTTCTGAGTTAGGTGGAATGGTCCTGCAGGCATTTAGACCATGAGAAATGAGAAAGGGATTGTGGGAGAGCATTGTTGTCATAGGCAGTGACTCTTATTGTTTCCCTGTGTCTTTTTAAAATTCTTTTTTGTAGTTGTAGATGGACAGAATGCCTTTATTTTATTTGTTTATTTTTATGTGGTGCTGAGGATGGAACCCAGTGCCTCATATATGCTAGGCAAGCGCTCTGCCACTGAGCAACAGCCCCAGTCCTTACCTGTTTTGAAATCTCTTCTATTCTCCGTCCTTTCCCTTGTGTGCTATTAATCACTGGTTTTATGTTACAACGTGAAGGTGTAGTACATTCCGCAGCAGATTGTAGAAGAAGTGTATTCTCCATCACTTCTATATTTTTGTTTTAATTGAGCATGTATAAATATATAAATAATTGCACAAAAGCATGAGGTTCTCTTAAAAGAGAAAAAGTATCCTCAGAGGATTTGCGTTGGTGGTTCCAAACATGGGTTCATATGATACTCAATAAGGAGGGAAATTTCTGCTCCCCACACTCTCCCTTGCCTGCAAGATGCTGAGTCAGACAAAAACATCGCTCATTACCTACACTTTCAAGTTGGATTACATTCAGTTGAATTTAATTGTAAGGCTTAGAGATCAAGGTTCAGTATAATTTTCAGTGAAAGTTAGCAAACCAAATAAGGATGATAATAACAATATTTTTTTGAGGTGACTCCATAAACCAGACTCGCACGTCAAAGGGCCGATTTAACAATGTGGTTTTAAATACATTGGTAGAAATTTTTGAAGTTACCAGTGTGAAGTGAGGTTTAAAAGTGTTTGTGTGTGAGAGAGACTAACATTCTTGTCCTGGAATGAATAACGAGGAGATGTTGAGGATCACATATGAAATTTCCCCACAGCATCTGAGGTACAAGAATTATTTATTTTTTGAAATCAAATCAAACCTGACTCCAAGACATCTCCTTGATCAATGCAGTGAATAGTTCATTGAATCTGTATTTTCCTTTATGTCTTTCCCCTCTTTTGGTCATACTAGGATTGAATAACACAGGGAGTAGGAGCGTCATCATTCAGTTGAAGTCACCATTGAGGATGTCCCTTACCTAAGCTTAAGTACACTACAATTGAAGGTAGGTGGCACTGCTAATGCTACAATTCCTCTACGTCAGAATGGTCTGAAGGACTCCTAAGGCATTTAGCATCTGGCCTCCTGGAGCATCCATGCAGCTGTTTCTGCACAGCCAAGGAAAAATTCACAGTGTGATGAGAAAGTCTGCAGATTGGGAGCTGTACTGATTTCAAGGTGCTGCCACCTATAGGTGCTTCCTGGGATATGCATGCTAGTCTCAACCTCTTTTCCCACTCATATACTTCTCTCCCCAACTCTGAGATGTTTACTCTTCCTTCTAGGTCTTCTGTTAAGCTTTGTGTCTCTTTTACCCCCCCAAAAAGAAAAGACTCCATTCAGTTTCCACCTGGAATGATCCAGAAGAATTGCCCTCACTAGGACCTAGACATTTGAAAGCAGGTGTCCTAATTACCATAATAAATATATTTGGTTCGATATTGTTGTTCATTTATTGAGTAGTTAGTAGAAATGCACTGTATCGTAGGCTTTGTGTGGGGAGATGCTTGTCCCCATGTTCATAAGTGTTGCCATTTGCTCAACATGTTCTCTCTGATTTTAGAAGATCAGAGACTGGCTTTTGTAACTATATTGGCTTCTTCAGTGCCTCAACTTCCCTCCTCCTAATATGATTATTTAATGATTACACAATTTGTATATTCAGAAGCAGCTCCTGATTTTCTTGAGCCATGCAAACACTGTCTACTGGCATAAAAAGCACTTTGACTGCAAATTTGTTTCACGTGGTTGAGGAAGTGGCTGGATGGAATGGGGCCGAGAGTTCAAGCCTGTTCCTCTTCCATCTCTTGATGCTGTTATTGCTTCTCAAACTTCCGAGTCACCTTCTTTCCTGACTTTGAAACCATGAAATTATGCTCATGCTTCCTCTGTTTGGTTTAAACAATGTGGCATTTTCTAGAATGTATTATGTGAAATACTAATTCCATTTATGCCCATGGCTATTTATATTCTTTTTTTTTTTTTCAGTTGGACAGAATGCCTTTATTTTATTTGTTAATTTTTATGTGGTGCTGAGGATCAAACCCAGTGCCTCACGCATACTATGCAAGCACTTTGCCACTGAGCTACAGCCTCAATCCTATTTATATTCTTTAAAAAAATATTCTGGAGCCAAATACATTAAGACATGTTAAACAAAGTTAACGTTATTAGAGTTTTTAGTATGCATAACTAAATGGTGAGAATTTGGGATTTTCAAGAGGGAAAAACATTATGAAGACTCTCACTGTAATATTTAATCATAGGGCTCTTTTTCTTTCTCTTTTTTGGGGGGTGGAGGTACTGGTATTGAACTCAGGGGCACTCAACCACTGAGCCACATCCCCAGCTCTATTTTGTATTTTATTTGGAGACAGGGTCTCACTGAGTTGCTTAGTGCCTCACTAAGTTGCTGAGGCTGGCTTTGAACTTGCAATCCTCCTGCCTCAGCCTCTCAAGCTGCTGGATTACAGGTGGGTGCCACCGCACCCGGCCACAGGGCCCTTTTTCAAAAGGAGCATCTCTTAAGACTTGTATTTCATAGAACTTTCTTTGGGAAATGCTAGGCATGGAAGTATGAATTATTAGTATTGATGTTCTATTCTTGCATTGTAATGAACCCTGAGAGAACATGGAGCTTTTCTCCCATGGTTTATGGACTGCATCAAGCCTTCCATTTTGTTTAGAATTAGGCCCCAAATCATTGCAAGTCCCCTTAGCTGCACCTAGATCTGTCTTAGAGATGGATTTCTCAGCACAGCAAGTCAAAACCTTGTCAGATATTCTGATCTTTGCTGAATTATACTTCCAGTTGTTTTCCAGGAAAAGAAAAAAAAAAAAAAAAAGCCAAGTTTCTATCTGAAATAGATCTAGTCTCTGGGCGAGGATCTGGGTCAGGAAGGAATCATGTGCATCTGCCAGCTGGGCTGTGCTAAGCTCCATCTCCATGTTTTATAAACTCCAGTTAGCAATTCATGTAGCAGAATCAAAAAAATATCTCAACACAAGTCATGTTCAGGGAAAATGTATGTCCTTTATTTTCTCCATAAGTAGCCTTTCCCTCAGGATCTGTTCCACTGGTTAGTGGAGAGAAATAAGTTTTCATTTTCTCTGCTGAACCTTATTCAAACATAATAATGAAACAGTTATTTTAAGTAATGCCAAGTCCCTCTAGAAAAAAAAAAATCTCATCATGTCAACCTTCTCATTCCTCCTGATTCCACTTCACCTCATTGTAAAAATGCCATTGGGGGCTGGGGTAGTGGCTCAGTGGTAGAATGCTTGCCTAACATGTGTGAGGCACTGGGTTCGATCCTCAGCACCGCATATAAACAAAGATCCATTGACAACTAAAGATAAATATTAAAAAGAAAATATTTATTTAAATATATTTTTAATACTTAAAAAGTATTTTAAAAAATATCTGGGTACATGATGGTGTGTGTGTGTGTGTGTGTGTGTGTGTGTGTGTGTGTGAGAGAGAGAGAGAGAGAGAGAGAGAGAGCGTGAGTGAGCGAGCAGAACTTCACAATCTCTGGCTGCCCCTTTCACTTGGTGGTATCTGTGGTAGCTGCTTGCCCTGCTCCATGCATGCTGAAGGCTGTAGCTTGTCCACTGTTCTGTCTTGGCCTCATCAAGACATGGGAATCCTCGGTGAGCAACTCAGTAGGCTAGATCAGATTCAACTCCCTCTCGATGCAGACCCCTTGGGTTTCTTTCCATGTCCTCCACATAGACACCATTGCATGGTTTGCTCCCGGTGGGGCTGGTGTGTTCTGCCATGGTGTGTTCTGTCCTCCAGTTCCTATGGCATATCCCCCAGGGCTCATGTTATATATGAATCAAAGAAACATGGGAGAGCTACAGCCTAGAGTCTCTTTGCCTGATCACATTGCATGGCCCATTGAAATAGGCAAGGTTGACTGTACCTGAGGCATTAAAAAGTAAGCAAGGGCAAAACATCCTCTTTCTAGCTAGGATACATGGCTGACCGCTGTGCTCTTGTTCTTTCAGCCTCTTCCTTATCTCTGATTTCTCTCCCAATCATATCCACCTTCCTAACTCCAGCTAATCCAAGAAATAGTCTACATGACAGTAATCTCTGTGAACCGAGTCCTGAAAGTTAAGAAGGGAGAGTAAAGAACTTAGAAGTCCTGATTTAAGTTAATAGTTCGACTCATAAAGATACTGACTCACTGTGTGGGAAGCTGTGTGACATATTATTAGTTCATTCCCTCTGCAACAAATCTTCATTTCCTTCCAGGCAAATGAAATACTTCAGGCCACTTAAGCCTTGTGCTCAGAAAGGCCTCTAGGGGAAAAATTACACACAATTTTTTTTATATCTTTTTTTGGAGGGGGGGCTACTGAGGATTGAACCCAGGAGTGCTTAACCACTGAGCCACATCTCTAGTCCGTTTTTATATTTTATTTAGAGAAAGGGTCTTGCTGAGTTGCTTAGATCCTTGCTAAGTTGCTGAGGCTGGCTTTGAACTCGTGATCCTCTTGCCTCAGCCTCCCAAACTGCTAGGATTACAGGCATGTGCCACCATGCCCAGCTTCCCATTATATATTACCCACACTTATTGTGTTTATTTAGTTGTTTTCTTTATACTTTTCCTCTTTAAAACTTATTTTAAAAACAAATGCATCAAGCATAGGAAAAGAGCTTCCCTGATTGCCAGTGTCACCTTGACTGCATTGATGGCTGAATGATGGAGCTCCTTGGAAGCCAGGCACAGGCAGCAGGACCATCATGCCATTCTTCTGTACTTACAGCTTTCTGCTCGCTTGTTTCTTCTTTCCTCCTTTCCTGTTCCAAACCCAACGCCTATGGATGTCATGCCCCAGTGCCAAACCCTGCCAGCATCCCTGGCCCTCATCGAGGACCAGCTGCTCTGCATTGTGCCACCTGATCTGTTTGGAAGGATTATCTAGACACTGTAAAAATAATTTTGCATATGACTGGTAGTAATTTTTTCACACTCCAGGACACTGTCCATAGTGATGTCACGTCTCACATCATTCTTTCCCCAAGGCTGTCCTGCTGAGTACTCCAAAATCATCAATCATAGCTAGAAGATCTTTCATTTTAATCATGATTCTCATCTCACCAGAAGGTGACACTACTTATGAGGCCATCATCAGTATATAAACTTATATTCACCCTGTTAATCATCTCTGCTTGGCATGCTGGCTATTACACAAGCTGCCCCTGGACCGTGAGAGGAGCTGAACTTAGGTCACTCATGTGAATTTCCAGGGACATCAAATAAAACACAGATACACACTTTACCTGCAAGAGAGAGAGAGAGAGAGAGAGAGAGAGAGAGAGAAGAAGGGGAGGGGGGAGAGAGGGTGGAGGGGGGAGAGAGGGAGGGGTGGAGGGGGAGAGAGAGAGAGAGACCGTTCAGAAATGGGCTTTTATTGGGAGGACCTTCATTCTTAGAAAGTCCAGAAAAGGTAAGAAGGGGCGGAGTTACAAGGGACATGTGAGTGTAATTCTACCCAAGGACTGTAGGGCTACGCCAGTGCCAGAAGATGCATCCTCAAACTTCTGGACCAGGGTAATGTCCTAGTCACTATGGATCAAAGCCTCTCCACTCAGGAATGGCAGACAGGAATCATTCAGAGTGGCTCCCCACATACACATTTGAAGTCCTAAATTCCTTCAGAGTTCTTTTCTTATGTTAATCACTAGTATTTCCCACATATATTTTGTTTACAATATTACTTTTTTTCTCTTTAAGAAATAGTTTTGTGTGTTTATCACATCATAATTTCTTCTCTTTTATCATAGTCAATTCCAACAATCATATTTATCCTTACCCCTTTGAGATGCATTTTGACCCTAACAAAGAATCCACCCATCTGGTCTCTAAAGCTATAGTTCTGAAACTCAACACTCTATTTTCTCAATTGACAAATATTATTGGGTACCCATTAGGCTCACAAAGCACTCTTGTGAGTAGTGGCGGTACTGTGGTTGATTTATTTATTTTTACTTATTTTGGTGTGGGAATTCAACCTAGAGGCTTTTAAACACTGAGCCACATCTCCAGCCCTTTTTATATTGAGGCTGGGTCTCACTAAGTTGCTGAGGCTGGCCTTGAACTTGTGATGCTCCTGCCTCAGCCTTCAGAGCTGCTGGGATAACAGGCACCTGCCACTGTGTCCAGCGAAACACTATGATTTTTTTTTGAGTTCAGTGGTAAATTGCCCCTGGGTTAAATTTTAGTACTAAATAAATAAGTTAACAAACAAACAACAACAAAAAAAATGAAAATAGAAAACCAGTAAAGTTCTTGATCTCACAAAGCTTACATTTTAGAGGAGGGGGGTCGGCATAAAAGCAAATAAATGTCACAGAATAAGTGTTGACCAGACAGCAAAATAAGGGGATGACAGGGCTACTTTATGTCAGAAAAAAGTGTCCCTGAGGAGGTGAATTGGAACTGGACCTGAATGAAAAGGAGCCAGTCCCAGGAAGGTTTGGGAGAAGAGCCTTGGGGGAGGGTGCTCAGCTAGTGCAAATGTGGTAAGGTGAGAATGAACGTGAACTTGTTTGAGAAACAAGAAAAAAGTCCAGTGGAACAGGACAAGGGGGAGAATGGAAGAAAATGAGTTTCATAAGGGGCTTGGTTGTCCTTGGAAGGACTGAATGTCTTTCCGGATTCATAAGAGGCCACAGCACAATTTTAGGCAGGGAGTGATGTGATCTGATTTGCCTTTTACAAAGCATGACTTCCCTGGGAGCCCTTCTCCAGCCAGAGCTGCTGCTTTCATTTGAGGCCCCAACTGGCAGTAGGAGGGAGGGAAGAAAACACTACATGTATAATCAGATCTTTGTTTCTTTTCTAAGTACCAGGCATCCTTGGCCCTTGCTGACACTCAATAAACACCATGTTAAGAAGCAGAAGGGAATATTGGGCTGGGTGTTAGGTAAAATTTTTCATGCCCTTCGTCTATGATACTGGCCCCCAAGATAATAGCATATTTTTCTGTAAGAAGGCAGGTCTTTCTTGGTTCTAATCTATAGAGGTGCCCTGAGGAATGCTAGGCAGATTCACAGTGTGAAGATTGGGTACCAAGTTATAGAGATTTAGCGGAAAAGATCATTTATTCCAGAAAAGAAAATTAAAATGGAGATCCTAATGTCACCTCCAGTTTGTTTGGCATCTATGTCACCAACTACTATTATTTTGTGCTATTTCACTTTGGTTCTGAAATTTGTCTTTTGAAAACGGCGACCCGAGTTTCACACAACCTATAATTTAGAAATGTTCTATGTTGTAAATTGTACTTTGCTTTCAGTAAATGCCTTTACGTGTCAAGTAGCAAAACAAGAATGTCATGAAAGAAGGTGAAGTTCCCCATTAAAGAAAGAGAAATTGGGTAGAAACCTGCTAATGTATACTGGAGAAAATAAAAGGAGGTTGATATGAACATGGCTATCAACTTATATTTATAATACAGTGATTTTCAAATGATAGAGAAACATTTGCGAGTCTGTGTTTTCACAGTGGAATAGTGCCAGAGGATGCTGTTTTCAGAAGGTCAAAGTCCCACAGCTGCTCAATCAGTATGTTGAGAGTTGGTCTTTAATCTTCTAGCTTCTTTGTGGTTCTGACATCCTGTCCTTCTGTTTTGCTATACTGGAAACATTCCTGAGGCAAATGCTGTTGCTTGTTGTAGGATGACATTTAACCTCTCCCCTTAATAATGATAATAATAATAATAATAATAATAGCAGCTGTGCTTAGTACTTTGCATTGCAATTTTCCCTAATCTTTAAGAATCCTAATAAGGCAGAAGTTGGGACCAAGTTCCAGAGGAAGAAAATGAAGCTACTTTCATGTGACATTAGGGCCATATTCAGGGAGAGCTCAGGAGACATGGGCTCTGAAAATAGCATTTTGCCCTCTTTTTTAGCACCATAGGCTGTGTGGGTACAACTTGAAGTAGTCTCTACAGGATCTTTGCTTAAATTATTAAATGGAAAATCGAGCTCTCGTTGTCATTTAAAGTAGGAACCTTTAAACCATTTGGTCCTACTTGGCTTGCCATAGACTGTCCATCTAACAAGGAATAGACTCTTCAAATTTTGGAATTGTTTTAGGTACCTTTTGTGTCACTGTGACCAAAAGACCTTAACAGAACATTTAAAGGATGAAACGTTTATTTTGGCTCACAATTTCAGAGAATTAGTCCATGATCAGCAGATTGCATAACTCTGGGCCTGTGGTGAGGCAGAACATCATGGTGGAAGGCTGTGTTGGAAGAAAGCAGCTGAGAACATGACAGCCAAGAGGTAGACAGAGAGCTGTGCTCACCAGAGCCAAAATATATACTTTAAAGCATGCCCCCAGTGACCTTCTTCCTCCAGCCTCACCCTACCTTCTACAGTTACCACCCAGTTAATCCATACCAGTGGATTAATCCACTGTTAAGTTACAGCTCTCACAATCTAGTCGTTTCCTCTGAGCATTCTTGCACTGTCACACATATGAGTTTTTGGGGGACCCCTCAAATCTATCTAAACCATATCAAATTGTTCATATATAACAGTTTCCCTATGAGCAACACCTAATTATTAATTATTTCCCATCAGTGATGATTTTCATAGGATTATTGGGTGTATTAAGCTCTTCTCTGTTGCCTCCAAATGTTCAAGTCAGCTTGAAGATCACACTTCTGGTAAAAATTGTAGTTTTTCTTTCGGTGAAAACACTTAGTGCCCAAGCACTTATTATAACTGGAATTCCTAAGAGGCAAATTTGAAAAGAGAGGTGCAGTTGTTGGCACTAATGGGAAGGAAGCTGTGCTTTCATCCCCACAGTATTTCACTTGCAAAGAGGACTGAGACGACAGGGAAGATACAGCTCTTTCTTGTTTCCATGGCATTAGGAGATAGGAGAAGCATGATGAGTGGGCTCTCTGAGCTGCTTTGCAGTTGTACCCTTTCTCAGTTGCATTTGAACACGACAGAAATGCTGATGCCTCCATTGGAGATACGGCTGCATTACTTTCAACTTAATCCTGACTAATCTAAGGATCTTTCAGAAAAGCAGTTTTTTTTCTATTCTGTGTGAGAAAAATGTGCATATCCCTAGTGGGAGGTCTGTGCCTACTATATATTTAAAAGCCACCAGTCATGGCATAGCCTCTGTGGGCATTGGACTCCGTTTCTTCATTCTTGTTGACATGCAAAATCTTCCCTTTGATCTGGAGACACTGCAGCTGTTTATTACAATGTCTTTTGTCTGGGTGCCGTACTGTTTACTTACCACTTTCTTCTGCAGGAACTACGGAGTTTTATATTTATGTTCCAAACTCCCCATCTCTTATGGAAGTGCTTGGCAACATTACAATGTGGAATAAATAGCATTCGTTATTGAGAGTCCTCAGGATGCACTCATCTGATAGACATCAGAGGCATTACATAGAACTAATTTGACACTTTGTCTCTAAAACGTGTTAAGACTCTTTGATGCTGAAAATTGCATTTGCATAAGTGCTCCTTTGAAGTGACTGCCGTGTTCTGTGATGGTGCAGTGTCCAGCTCACGAAGGAAAAGAACGTGCAGTACCTTTGGGTCATTACTCAGGCCACTTTGCACTCGGATGCTGTCATTCTGGCCTAAAAGGGAACAAACCCAGCTTCTGTTGACTTCTCTACTCCATGGCTTCCCTGGCTTTCTGTTGGCTCCCTGAAGCTCAGAGAGAGGCTGGGAGCCAAGAGTCTGACCCAAAACCACCAGGCGAATTCTTTGGCCAAACATCTGCAGATGTACAGACTTCCCCCGGATGGGAGGCTAGGTAGGGTTATGGAGACAACATGTGCTGTGTATTTTTTGGCCAGGGTTCAAGTCTCAGCTCTGTCACTCATTAGCTGAATTTTTCTGCTAATTTATCTGGCTCTCAGTGTCCTCATTTATAAAATGAGGATGATTTTGAAGCTGTTATAACAATTCAATGCTATAATATGTGAAAGTGCTTCTCACAGTTCCCAGTACATAATGGGCACTCAATGCACATTAATGTGGTCTTGTCATCCATTGCTATAGTTTGATTATTGAGTAATCCTCCAGAGGTCTGTGTGTTAAAGGCTTGGTCCTCCAGGATGGTGCTATTGGGAAGTGATGGAACTTTTAAGAAATGGGGCCTAGTGAGAGGCTCTCAGATTTTGGGAGTTATGTCCCCAAAGGGATTTTGTGTCCCTTCCTGTGTCTCTCTGATTCTAGCTAATGACATGAACGGTTTATTCTGACACATGTTCCCTGCCATTGACATATGGCATCCTCATCAGAGGCCCACAGTAAAAAGGCTGCCTGAACTTGGGCTAAAACCTCTAGAATTCTGAGCTAAATAAACCACTTCTCTTATTAAGTTCATCACCTCAGGCATTTCACTTTTGTAATGGAAAGCTGACTAATATACCCATGAATTAGGGGGAGCAATCCTTTTTGCCCTGCTTATCTCAAGACAAATAACACAATGGGTTTTAAACTTTTCTTTGGATCAGTACCTTTTATTTTCTCTAAGAAGAAAGTTTGTATGGAAACACACACACCCACATCAGATTTAAGCAGCCCTCAGTGGCCTCTCAGACATTTCCAGGTAACCCAGGTTGAAACCCACTGAAGTAGCATATAAAAGTGCTTTTTAAAGTACAAAGCAGTACAAAGATGTCAGTTATTTTAGGAATAGTGAAGGTGGGTTTTGGAGATAAGTATAGAAGAGTGATGGTGGAAGAATAGGGAGTTTCCCTGAAGAAAATTCTGGTTTGATCTGGGCCAGCCAAGATTACTAAGTATTTGCATGGGCCACCAAACTCACAATGGTTCCTCTCTTGGTTTAACCTATTGCTGTTGCCATCTTGATATTTTTAATAATTAGTTAACGAAGGGTCCTGCATTTCCATTTAGGTCTAGGCCCAACAAGTTATGTAAGTGGTCCCATCTGTAGGAATGTCAGTTTTGTAGAATTCTAGCTACTTGTTCTTGCTTCCATTTCATGAGAGAATGCCTCCTTATATGCAGGTCTTTGCAGGAACACTGGGTGCTACCTTGAGTCCACTGTCTTTTCTTCCTTCCTAAAACAGATGACTTTTAAAAAAAAAATATTTATTCTTAAGCTTTAGGTGGACACAGTATCTTTATTTTACATTTAAGTGGTGCTGAGGATCGAACCCGGTGCCTTGTGCATGCTAGGTGAGCACTCTACCACTGAGCCACAACCCCAGCCCCCAGATGCCTTTTGTATTGAGTTCTGACCCTATCTATAGCTTTGCTTGTCCCACTAGCTCTCATTTTAGACCTAAGCCTGTACCTTCCCCAAAGACATGAGTCACTCAAAATGAACAAAAGAAGTCGAATGTGGGGGTCACTGGAATAGGTACACTACTAATATTTATCAGCATTTTTTTTTTCTTACTGAAATCTGGGAAGTTTTCTCCAATCTGGGTTACTGAAACCTCAGGAGTCAGTTTGAGAGCCGTGAGATTTTTTTTTAATGCACTGTAATAACCAGGGAACTATAAAATTCCGTTTTAAGATTTGAAAATGTATGGGTATATATATATATATATATATATATATATATATATATATATATATATATATATATTTTTTTTTTTTTTTCCTGTATCTTGAAAGTATGCGTACACACACACACACACACCTGCCCCCATTTCTCAAAGTGATTGTGCAAATATTCATCTGAACCAGGACACTTTTAAGTATGAAAGGGGGAGTCTATGAATAATAATATACTATTATAACAGCTATAAAACTGTTGTTCTTGGAAGCCCATGTCTGTGATATCCCTTTGAGTCTCTTTTATGGTAGTTCCCCCCATCCTTATTAATAAAGCAGAGACAGCAGAAGTCATATGAGGAGAGAGATTGAGTCTGTATACCTACTCACAGTTTTTTTGGGTCCTCCCTGCTGATACTCAGGCTCAACTTTTTTCTTAGTTACATTGATCACCTGGGCCATCACTGATTACTGCTCCTGCTTGTATGATCAATGAAATTAATGTGAAAATAGGGGCCCACCATTCTGACCCATCCTCTTTAATATATTTATACCATAATGACACTGTTTTACTGCAATACTGGTTCCTATAACACTGACATTGGTGAGCATGAGGGTTTCTTTCACCCTCTGCACACTGTCCTATAGCAGTATCTGCCACTGTATAGTGCAGGCATCCCTTGTCCCTTGCCTGAAATTCTGCAAAACAACTGTCTGTCTTCATTCTCTTAACACATTCCTACCACTCTGGCTTTGTGATGCTTCTGAAACAAAAATCCGACAATGTTGAGTCAGTTACAAACCCTTCAGTGGCTTCCCATTGTCCTTAGGGTGAAGCTGAAGCTTGTGAACCTACCTGGTAAGGATTTTTGAAATCCAGCAGAAGGCCTGGCTCTGTGTAGATATATCCATGGGGACAGAGGCACGTGGTGGAGTGGGAGTGGGAGGCAAGAAGAGATTTTATCTATAGTATGAGCTCTTTTTGCAATACCCATTTGTCTACCCCTGCCCCCATTCTTTCTAGGCTCTCTTACCTTTCTTAATACCAATTGCACTGTGTCTGAGTTTTCCTTGGATAATTATAAGAGCTGGGCATGCTCAGTAGCTACAGCCATGTTTTGTCTGAATTTGATTCCCATCTTAAAAAAAAAAAAAAAAAAAAAAAAAAAAGATTGCTAAGGCTGCAGTGTAAGGGATGGACAGTGTACTCTTCATATTGGAGTGGACCAGTGATATCCATCAAATGACCAAGAAAGGATCAAAGTTCCCCCTTCCTGTGACTATGAAAAAATTATATTGAAAGAATTTGTCTAAGCAGTACAAATGTAGAATGAGCCGAATAGTGACAACAGAAAAAAGATTTATTAAAGAATGTTAAGAGGAGGAGCTTATCCTGGATTATTAAAGTGGGCCTAGTAAAATCACAAGATTCCTGTATTAGGAGGGGAGGCAGGAGTGTGAAGATTGAAGAGATGTAGGAATGCAGGCTGTCAGAGAAGTAGAGCCTCTGTAGAAATTATGTTTCTGCCAGTACATTGATTTTGGACTTGTGACCTCCAGTCCTGGGAACGAGGAGGTTTCTGTTGCTTGTGGCACTTTGCTAGAGCTGCCCTATAAACAAACCCACCATCCCTCCAGCGTGTGTGAGTCAGATTTGTGTTGCTTTGACCAAAAGATCTGACAAGAACAAGTTTAGAGGAGAAAATGTTTATTTGGGGCTCAGGGTTTCAGAAATCTCTGTCCTCAGCTGGCTCACTCCATTGCCTTGGGCCCAAGATGAGGCAGCACATCATGGTGGAAGGGTGTGATGGAAGGAACCAGCTCAAGAAATGGAGCCAGGAAGCAGAAAGAGAAGAAGGGACCATAGAGAAGATGCACTCTTCCAGGGATGTGTCCCCATTGACCCACTTGAACTAGTCACATCCCATGTGCCTACAGTCACCACCCAGCCAGCCCATTATAGCTAGGATGGACTGATCTAATCCTAATTAGACATCTAATCAGATGTCTGCATCTCACCTCTGACTGTTCCTGCATTACCAGGAGCTTTGGGGGAGACACTTGACATCCAAACCATAGCATAGCTCCACTGGCTTCTTTGCTGGTCCTCAAGTAGGCTTGGGAGCGCCCCTTTAGGACTTCTGTGCTCTTTCTTCTCTCGTCCTAAAATGCGAGCTCCTTACTGACTGGTAGCTGCATGTCTTTCTCCTTCACATCCTTCAGGTTTCTGCTCAAAGTCACTTTTTTCAGTAATGTTTTCAGTGACTACATTATTTAAAATAGTTCTTTAGGAATTCTGTAACATTATTGCTTATTTTTTTTTTCCCTTCATAGTGCTTATCATCCATCTGACATGCTAAATTTTTAATATACTCACTCATTTGTTATTGTCTGCATTTGATTGTCTATATGCCCAGTAGCAGATAGGCTCCACACTGTCAGGAATTTTCATCCATAACATTTCCTACTGTATTCCCAGTGCACTGAACCCAGGACTCAGCACAGTACATATAAGGATTTGATGAACATTTGTTGAGCAAAAGATGAAGTAGTATCAGAGATAGAAAGTGATTGTGATAAATGAAGATTTTATAACCAACCAGTCATGTCCCCAAACTGCCCTTGCCATTAGCCATGCAGCTACCTTAATCCCCATGCATCACTTAATTTCCCATTTTCAAATGTTGAAATTTGGGAAAGGACTTTGAGACATTTTATCTACTACAGTTGACTGTACCTACCTTTCTCAGGCATATATTTATTGAACAAGTTTTTAAAAATGAAAGTGAAGTTATCAAGTTTGTTTGTTTTGCTTTTATCATGTTGAAAGAAAAAGCATGGAGTTTCCTAATTACACAAACAAAAAATTTTTTTTCTACAGGCAAAAAAAGTGTCTATATTTATTTCCAAGGACATGTATCTTTTAGGGGTTGGGGTAGGGACAGATGTCTGCAAAAAGCACTGAAAGAACTCCCCCAGGAGTTCTCACATGCTTTTTCCCTTGCTGTGTCCATGTGACACAGATTCATTTGAGGGCCATTTCTGGTTAGGTGGACAAAGAGAAAATTTAAAGACAGAATCTTACCACTGTAATTATGAAGAGATGCATGCAAAAGTTAGCTAGAGGCAGATTTTTTTCTTTCTCCTTCTTCTTCTTCTTTTTTTTTTTTTTTTTTGCTTTTTTTTTTTTTGCACTGGGGATTGACCCCAGGGTCGCTTTACCACTGAACTACATCCCCAGCCTTTTTTATTTTGGGACAGGGTTTCACTAAGTTGCTTAGGGCCTTCCTAAATTGCTGAGGCTGGCCTTCAACTTGTCTTCCTTCTGTCTCAGCCTCCTGAGTCACTGGGATTACAGGTGTGTGTCACCATGCCTGCAAGAGGCAGATTTGGGAAATCTGACAGTTTTTTCTTTTGGTCTGAGAGTAAAGTACACTAATGTTTGAACTCCTTGGTTCTGTTTTTTAAAAATCAGATGTATTTGGACATAATACATTTATTTTATCTTAAATTTTTTTGTAGTTGTAGATGGACAGCATTCCTTTATTTTATTTGTTTATTTTTATGTGGTGCTGAGGATCAAACCCAGGGCTTCACACATGCTTGGCAAGCGCTCTACTGCTGAGCCACAACCCCAGCGCTTTGGTTCCATTTTTATGGAGGAAATTTGTGCCAAAGATAGCAGAAGGAAATTGGAAAATAACTGAGAAAGGATTAAAAAACTGTAAACTGCACTTCAGCCTAAGCATTACCGCTGCCATTTCTAAGAATTTCTTGACAATCAGTCATCGTACTTAATGTTGCTATTTCAATACAATGTCAACTGGAAGGGTCAGAGACAGGCTTCTGATGATCTTTGAAGTTTGCTTTGTTGAAATCTACTCAAAAGTGAAAAGGGATGGAATAATTTGTAAAAATCTTTTTTTTTAATACTTATTTTTTTTAGTTTTAGGTGGACACAATATCTTTATTTTTTAATTTTATATGGTGCAGAGAATTGAACCCAGTGCCTCATGCATGCTAGGTGAGCATTCTACCACTGAGCCACCATCTCAGCCTATATTTTGGGTTTTGATGTTACACAAGTCCACATAAATTATTGCCCTAAACAATGGAAGAATGCTCATGATATTTGTGGCCAGTGACTTTAATTTTTTTTTTAAAGAGAGAGTGAGAGACAGAGAGAGAGAGGGAGAGAGAGAGAGAATTTTTAATATTTATTTTTTAGTTTTCGGTGGACACAACATCTTTGTATGTGGTGCTGAGGATCGAACCCGGGCCGCACGCATGCCAGGCAAGCGCGCTACCGCTTGAGCCCACATCCCCAGCCCCGGCTAGTGACTTTAAATGTGAATAGAATGTGCCAATATATGAAGTGAAAATAATTTTTAATTTTTGAATTTTGTTTTTTAAGTAAAATTGGTTAATTTAGAAAACGCCATACATGCAGAAAGAACGCACATTGTAGTCGCAGAGCTTGATGGTTTTTCCCAAAGTAAAAGTATCCTACAACCACTTCTCAGATTAGGAAAAAAGAGTTTTGTCAATCCCTGCAAAATCCATCTTTCATCTTCCCTTTTATCCTAAGTTCATGTTTTGGGGCGGGGATAATAATGCATTACCACTGAGCCATATCCTCAGCCTTTTTTTGTTTCTTGAGAGAATGTCTAAGTTGCTTAGGGTCTTGCTAAATTGCTGAGGCTGGCCTCGAACTTGTTGTGATCCTCCTGCCTCAGCCTCCTGAGTCAGTGAGATTAGAATTTCATTTTAATTTGTTTTATATGATTTTGAATTTAAATAAATGGAGTCATACAGTATATTCACTTTAGTGTTTGATTTCTTTCCATTAATTTTATGCTTGCAAGATTTGTCCATGTTGTGCCTTGTAACAGTTGTGCATTAATTTTCATTGCTGTGTAGTTTGCTGTTTTATTAATATACTACAATTTGTTCAGCCATTCCATCATTTGTGAATATTTGAATTATTTCTAGTTGATTGCTACTACAAATAGTACTTATATGACATCCTTTACATGTGTATTCACTAACATCTACACATGTATGTTGAAGTGAAATTGTTAAGTCCTAGTATATAAGCAGGTTCCATTTGATAGATTCTGCCAAAGGTTTCCAATGTGGTTGTAGAATTTAAATTCATATTAGCAGTGCATAAGAGTTTGACTTGCTTCATGTCTTTGTTAATGTTGGGTGTGTGGGAGACTTCCTGCTAAAGTTTCTGTCTCAGAATCCCTTACCCCTCCCCCTCCTCTCCCAAGGGTTCTAAGCCAAAGAGTGCCAAATTCAAAGGTTTTCTCCACCAATCCCCAGTGGACAAAGTGTCCACTAGCTGTTCCTGAGTCCCCCTGCCAATCAGCACTCCCCATGTCGCCTACACAACCCTTCTTAAGCCCAAGCTTGCAAGCTCTTCCTCTTCTCTGCCCTCCTCCTCTCCTCTCTTCCTCTCCTTTTCTTCCCCTTCAGGCAGCCCCACAATAAAATCTCTTAGTTGAATCTCTGGTGGCTTGGGTGAGTCACTCGCCTTTCAATTAACACTTTGTATTGTTATTTGTTTTGATTTGAGTGTTTGTGTAATGATCTCATTGTGGTTTTGTTTCTGTTTGTCTTTTGAGTGATCATGTTGAGCATTTGTACATTACTTTTTAAAAATTTGTTCAGTTCATGTGCTTCATTGGATATTTGGATAGCCTCTTTTTTGAGTTGCCTGTGGAACTCTTTTACCCATTTTCTGTTAGACTTTTTTGTATTTTTATTGATGTATATATATGGATAGTCTTGCTTACAGCAAGACTTTTGCCACTCATATATATTTATGTGTGATATAACACACACATATACATGAGATGCACAAATATCTCCTATTATGGCTTTTTAAAAAGAGTTTTTGAGATATTAGCAAATTCACCCACGGTAAACACACAATTAACATTTTCCAGTAAATTTACTGAGTTGTACAATAAGTACCCAAATTCAGTTTTCGAACATTCCAGTTATTCCTAAGACTCCCTTTATGCCCATTTGCTGTTAATTCCAATTCAATCCCTAGCCTCAGGCAATCACTGATCTGATATTATCTCCTATAGTTTTCCTTTTGCAGAATGTTAAGAAAATGGAGACATACAGAATGCAAGTATTCTTTTTGACTTCACTAATACACCATTATACAGGTTTACTACAATTGGCTCATTCACCAGATGAGGAACATTTGGTTTCTTTACACCTTTTGGTTATTAGGAACAAAGCTACTATGAAATTGTGCATACAGGCTTTGAGTGAATATAGAGTTTTATTTTATGTGTGTGAATACCTTACAGTAGGAGTGGTAAGTGTGTGGTTGGGTTTTTTTTTTCCCTCCCCCTACCACCCATTCCCTTCCCTCCACTCCACTGATCTTTGTGCTATTTACTTTTAGTTTTGTTTTTTTTTTTTTAATAATTAGTGTCTTGTTGGATATACATGATGGTGAGATTATTCACTACATCTATAGAATATTTCATCCATCAATGACTGACAGCTTCTAAGCAGCGCATGGAACATTTTCTAAACTAGATCATATTTTAGGTTGCAAAGCAAATTTCAACAAATATAAAACATAGAGATAGTTTCTTGCATCCTATCAGATCATAATGGAGTAAAGTTAGAAAGCATCCACAAGACAAAAACCAGAAGTCACTCCAACACATGTCTAACTTTTTAAGAAATGACGAACTGTGTTTAAAAAGTGGTAACATTTTACATCCTCATCAGCTGTGTAGGAGAGTTCCATTTGTTCACATCCTTGGTGTTTGAATATTTTTTTGTGAACTTTAATTGTTCTGGAAGGCATGTAGTAGTATCTTGTGGTTTTCATTTGCTTTCTCTAATGAATTATGATATTGAGCATTTTCTTTTGTGCTTGGTTTCCACTTGTATATTTTCTTTTGTGAAGGAAGTATTTGCTCAGATATTTTGCCCATGAAAAAACTGTGTTGTTTGTGATAATTGAGTCTGGCCATTCTTGATATATTCTGGTTAAAAGGCTTTTATCAGATATGTGATTTGAAAATCTGTTTTTTAGAATCTCAGTTTATGGATTATCTTTTGATTCCATTTAGAGTGTCTTTTGAAGACTAGAAGTCCTAATTTTCATAAAAATCAAGTGTATAAATTTTCTTCTAAGGTATTGTATTTTGGTGTGTTGGAAGAAATCTTTGCTAAACCTGAGGCTACAAAATATCCTGTGTTTCCTTCTAAAATATTTATAGTTTTAGGTTTTATAATTAGGTCTATGGGTAATTTTGGGTAAATTTTTAATATGGCATGTAGTATGAATAGTGAGTTTTAATTTTTGTGTATATATATTCAGTTATTCCTGCATCACTTGCTAAAAAGACTATGGTTTTTAAAATATATGACAGCAGAATGCATTTCGATTCATTGTACACAACTGCAGCACAACTTTTCATTTCTCTGGTTGTACATGATGTAGTATCTCACCATATGTGCTGTCATACATGTACCTAGGGTAATGATGTCCATCTCATTCCAAGATCTTTCCTGCCCCCATGCATCCTCCCCTCCCCTTCCCTCCCTCCCCATTGTATTGTTTTTGAATCTTCCCCCAACCAATAAGTTGATTATACGTGTGTGAATTTATTTCTGGCCTTTGTTCCATAACATTGATCTATCTGTGTATCCCTGTCAATATACATATATATCCATATCATTTTTCCAACAGCATGTAAGGGTCCGGCGAAGCGTCGGAGAAAGAGACCACCAAGTGACCCCTCATGCAATTGGCAGAAGGGGATTTATTGAACCAGCATGCTGGGGCTCCGTGCCCACTCAAGAAGGGAAAGCAGCCCAGAGCCCCGAGCAGGGGCTGAGCACTGCTTAAGTACACTTTTTTTGGGAGGGCGGGGATTTTACATACATCACAGTCTCCTTTAACAAATAATTATACACCTCGGGAAAGTCAAACAACAATTCCTAAACATGGTTAGTTCATTCATTGGCGGGAACAGGTCAGGCTGGAGTGATAGGTCATTCCTAAACGGGGTATACATTCAAACTGATTGGTTTTAGGGCCTAAATGACTACGTGACCAGTTACACAGAGTCCCAAGTTATTGGACAACCAGGGAGTCAGTGGGAATATTTACTGGGCAGTTCCAGTATTGTCCTAACAGCTACAGGGATTTCAGGTTTTGCAGGTAGCATAGAAACCTAACAATACCTAATCCTTTACATTTTAACTCAGACCTTTCAGCTTAGAAACTTTACAATGCCTGATCTTTTACCCTTTAACTTTTACGCTTTAACTTCAATTTCTTTTACCCTTACAAGCACACTGTCCTCACCTTTACAGTAAATCTTGAAATTAGGTAAATTGACTTCCCCAAATGTGTTCACTTAATAATCATTTTGCCCACCAGGTTGTAGGGGTACACACCTGTAATCCCAGTAATTCCAAGGGCTGAAGGAGCAGGATCACAAGTTTGAAGCCAGCCTGGGCAATTTAGTGAGATCCTGTCTCAAAATACAAAATAAAAGGGATGAGGAATGTAGCTCATTGGTGAAGCATGCTTGGGTTCAATCCCCAGTGAAAGGGGAGTGAGAGGGGGAGGAGGAGACCCACGCTCGAGGAGGGGAGGGGGTTTGCCAGTTCTCAAGCCAGCCGAGGCCTGTGGAAGGGGAAGACTCCAAGAGGAACACCATGACAGAGAAGGTCTGGGCGGGGTGTATTCCTCCCCAAGAGACACCACAGGGGCTGCCAGTTCCCTGTTACTGTGCCTAGGTGGGTTTAGGAGTCTGGAGGAGAGAAGGAAGAGGAAGATAGGAAGAGGGCAGAGAGGGTGAGCTTGCAAGCTTCAGCTTAAGAAGGGTTGTGTAGGGGACGTGGCAGGTGCTGATTGGCAGGGTGACTCAGGAACAGCGAGCGGACACTGTGTCCACTGGGGATTGGTGGAGGAAACCTTTGAATTTGGTGCTCTTGCTCTTCGGTGTGGCGCCCTTCAGAGAGGAGGGGGAGGGGTAAGGGATTCCATGATGTTCTCCAAGAAGGGAGAGTCTCCCACAACCCAACACCCAGTACTGAAAAAATCAATTGTTTTTACCTATTTCAGTTCCTTTGTTGTTTCAAATAAGTTTTAGAATTATTTTGCCAGTTAGTATAAAAAATCCTACTGAGATTTTAATCAGGATCATACTCAATCTACATATGAACTTGAGGAGATGTGAAATTTAAATAATGATGAGTCTTGGAATCTATGAACATGCCATGTCTTTCCATTTATTTGGTATTATCTTTGTTTTTTTTCCACCCATGTCTTTGTTTCCATATACAGATCCTGCAAAAGACTGGAAGAGTTATACCTACAAATTAGTTTGGGATGTTAAAATACTGTTGTTCCTTTTTTATTTCGATTTCCAATTGTTGACTGCAAATATATAAGTAAAAAATATTGTTATATAATACATTTTCATTTTGCAGCATTCTTCAAGATTTTCTGCATAGTATGTCATCTGTGAATAGAGATCCTTCAATTTTATCTTTCAAAAATGTATAAATGTCAGCCTTTTTTTCTTGCGTTTGTACTAGCTATGTATAGTGTTGAATATGACTGGGGTATGGTGATGACTATGGGTGGTGGTGAAGCCAGAATTAGTCAGGCAACCAGTATAAATAGGGAAGTCGAAGTCAGGTAGGATCAAGGAAGCCAATTTTGAGTGAGTCCTGGGAAGGTGGAGACTGTCCCTGGAGGGATTGAAATGTTAATTCCTTCGGAGCCCTTCCTCCACCCTTATCCTGAACATCCTCCTGCACCAACCTGTTGCTAAGGTAACCTGTCCCAGGAATTGCCCCTCCCTGCAGGGAGCTATTAGGTTGTTAATTAATGTGTCCTAAGCTGCACCTTCCTGCCCTTCCCCCTTCAGCCCACCTGTTTTCTACCTTTTGGCCAGCCCTGCAAGCATCCCTGGGCCCAGTCAAGTATCCTAGAAGGAGAAAGAGGAAGAGGGCAGGAAAACAAAGGAAGCCTAGGACACATACAAAGGGCAGAACAGCTGTGTTACCCCTTTTAAAATAAACCCTGCTTTATATGCTTGCTTGGGCATGCTTCTCTAATGTTCACACTTCAACATGTGGGGAAGCAGAACTTGTCACCTATAACTGGCAGTAACAGTTGCAACTGCCATTCTTTCCTTGTTCCTGGTCTTAGACAAGAAGTATTCAGTCTTTCACCAGTAAGTATGCTGTTTGTGCATATTTTTAAGATGTACTTTATCAGGTAAAGGAAGTTTACTTCTATTTCTGCTTTGCTAAGAAAAATTAAATCTCATTGAATTAGATCTAGAAGGAATATATCTCAACACAACAATATAGCTATCACAATCCCACAGCTAATTGCACACTCAATGGCAATAAGTTGAAAGCTCTTACTGAGTTTTATTCAAGATAGTACTGGATGTCTTTCCCAGAACAAATGGCAAAACAAAGAAATAAAGGCACACAAGTCAGAAAGGAAACAGTAAAATTGCTTCTGTTTACATACTGGATTTCTTTCTTTTTTATTGATTTTTAAAAAAAAAAATAAATGACAGCGGATACTAAAGATGAATGATGAAAAAGACAGAACTAATAAAAGAATTCAGTAAGATAGCAAGGTATAAAATCCACATATAGGGCTGGGATTGTGGCTCAGTGGTAGAGTGCTCCCCTAGCACATGCAAGGCACTGGGTTCGATCCTCAGCACCACATAAAAAGAAAAGACAACTAAAAAATAAGTATTTTTAAAAAATTAAAAGAAACCCACATATAAAAATCAGTTGCAGTTTTATATGCTAGTAGCAAACTCTCCAAAAAAGAAATTAAGACAGCAATCCCATTTGCAATAGCAACAAAAATTGAATGCTTAGGAATTAATTTAATCAAGGAAGTGAAAGATCTGTACACTGAAAAGTATGAAACATTGGTAAAAGAAATAACCATATTCATTGATTGGAATATCCAATCAATGGACAAGGCTATCTTTAAATTAGCCAGATAGTATGGATGTTAATATTTATTCTTTCATACTACCCATAAAAAAACACATATTCAATGTAAAATAATCCTTATAACAATTTCAATGATGTTTTTCATGGAAATAGAAAAAAATATGCTAAGTTTGTATGGAACCACCAAGGAACCTGAATAGCTAAAGGAATTTCAGACCAGTATTGCTGATGAGCATATGTGGAAACATTCTTTTTTTCAAAATATTTGTTTTTTAGTTGTAGGTAGACACAATATCTTTGTTTCAATTTTTTTTTTTAATGTGGTGCTGAGGTTCGAACCCAGGGCCTCACCTGTGCTAGGTGAGTACTCTACCACTGTGCCACAACCCCAGCCCTGGAAAAGTTCTTAATAAAATATTGGCAAACAGCCTACCGAAACATATTAAAAAGATAGTGCACCATGATCAACATACATAAATGTAATTCATCACATCAATAGACCTAAAGACAAGAATCACATGATTATCTCAATAGATGCAGAAACAGCATTTGACAAAATATAGCACCCCTTCATGTTTAAAACACTAGAAAAGTTAGGGGTAGTAGGGATATATCTCAACATTATTGTAAAGGCCATCTATGATAAACCGAAGACCAACATCATTCTTTTTTTTTGTACCAAGGATTGAACTCAGGGACACTTAACCACTGAACTACATCCCCAGCCCTTTTTTGTATTTTATTTAGAGACAGGGTCTCACTGAGTTCCCTAGTGTCTAGGTAAGTTGCTGAGGCTGGCTTTGAGTTTGAGATCTTCCTGTCTCTGCCTCCCGAGCCCCTGGGATTACAGGCATGTGCCACCATGCCAGGCTCAACATCATTCCAAATGGAGAAAAATTGAAAGCATTCCCTCTAAAAACTGGAACAAGACAGGGATGCCCTCTTTTACCACTTCTATTTAACATAGTTCTTGAAACTCTGGCCAGAAGAATTAGAAGAAAGAAATTAAAGGGCTATGAATAGGAAAAGAAAAACTCAAACTATCACTATTTGCCAATAAATGATTCTATATTTAGAAGATCCAAAAATTTTCACCAGAAAACTTCTAGAATAAATGAATTCAGCAAAGTAGCAGGATGCAAAATTAATACTCATAAATCAATTGTGTTCCCATACACCAATGAATCAGTTGAAGGAGAAATTAACTATCTCATTCACAGTAGCCTCAAGTTATTTCATACTAGACAACGGTGCCAAAAACATACATTGGAGAAAAGATAGCCTCTTCAACAAATGGTTCTAGGAAAACTGGAAATCCATATGAGATTAAACCCCTCTCTTTCACCCTGCACAAAACTTGTTCCAGTTTTTAGAGGGAATGCTTTCAGTTTTTCTTCATTTAAGATGATGTTAGCCTTGAGTTTGTCCTTTATAGCTTACAATCATTAGTCAACAAATGGAATGGCATCAAACTAAAACGCTTCTTCATGGCAAAAGAAAGAACCAAGAATGCGAAGAGAGAATCTATAGAATGAGAGAATCTATAGAATGAGAAAATCTTTGTCACCCGCATCTTAGATAAAGCATTAATTTCCAGGATATATTAAAAAGCTCAAAAAACTCAACACCAAATAAATAAATAAAAACAGCAACAACAATAACAACAACAAAACACAACCCAGTCAGTAAATGGGCAAAGGAACTGAACAGACACTATACAGAAGAAGAAATGAGAATGGTCAACAAGTATAACAAAAAATGTTCAACACAACTAGCAATTAAGAGAAATTAAAATTAAAACTATACTGAGATTCCATCTCACTCCAGTTGGAATGGCCATTACTAAGAATACAAGTAGATAATAAATGTTGGCAAGGATGTGGGGGAAAAACATTCACTTATGCATTGCTAGTGGGACTGCAAATTGGTACAAACACTCTGGAAAGCAATATGGAGATTCCTCAGAAAACTAGGAATGGAACCACCATTTGCCCCAGTTATCCCACTCCTCTGCATATACCTAAAGGACTTAAAATCAGCATACTATAGTGATGCAGTCACTTAGTATGTTATTAAGGTTATCAATATTCATAGCAGCTCAATTCCCAATAGCTAAGATATGAAATGAACCTAGGTGCCCACACATGAATGGATAAAGAAAATGTGGTACATAAACACAAAGAAATATTACTTCATAAAGAAGAATGAAATTATGTCATTTGCTGGTAAATGGATGGAACGGGAGAAATATCATGCTAAGCAAAATAAGCCAATCCCCAAAAACCAAAGGCCAATGTTCTCTCTGATATGCAGATGCTGACTCATAATAGTCAGAAGGGGAGGGATCAGTGGAGGTTGACTGTATTGGACAGGGAGGAATTGGGGGGACAGAGCAGGGGTGGGAATGGGAAAGACAGTGAAATGAATCAGACCTAACTTTCCTATGTTCATATATGAATATACCACCAGTGTAACTCCACATCATGTACAACCAGAAAAATGGGAAGTTATACTCCATGTATGCATGTTATGTCAAAATACATTCTACTGTCATGTATAACTAAAAAAAAAAAAAAAAAAAAAATTTTAAAAATGCACAGACAGTAAAAGCAGAAATAAGCAATTCGAATTGCAGTTTCTATTTGATTGCTGAGATCCTTGGTACTTATATCAATAATTTGAGGAACCTGAAAAGATGCAGTTAGGAAATGAATAGGAAACACATAGGGCAAGGGGCTTGATCATATTTTTACAGAGAAAGACAGACTAATTGTGATTAGGTACAGGAATAGGTGCTCAACCTTACTAATCACCAGGGAAATGCCAATCAAAACCACAATGAGATACCCCCCAACACACCTCCTAGGATGGCTAATATGAAAGAGTTAAAAGATAGCAAGTGTTTTTGAGGAGAAAAGTGGAGAAAAGTCAAGGGTCAGATGTTTTCTCTCAAATGTTGGAGCCAGAGGAAAAAAAAAAAACAGAAACAGTAGAGAAAGGAGATTGAGGGGGAGGGAGGAGGGGAGGGCACAGGGAAGTATTGGGGACTAAAATGGAGCAAATCATGTTCTATATATGTCTGAATATATCACAGTGAATCCCACTTTTATGTACAATTTTATAATGCACCAATCAAAAATAAATAAAAGTACAAATGTTTGATATAATTATGTTCCAAGAGCATGCTCTGTAAGGCTTCAAATGTTTTTACTGTTTTTTTAAATTTAATTTTTTATTACAATTTTTAAATTATTTGTTCTCATTAGTTATACATAACAGCCGAATGCATTTCTTATTTTTACTGTTTTGAGACTTGTTTTATGGCTCAGTGTATAGTTCATCTTGGTGAACATTTCATGTGTACTTGAAAAAAATGTGTACTCTGAAGCCATTGAATGTAGTGCTCTGTAATCATCTCTGTGGCCAAATAATGTGATGGAATTTTTGAAACCCTTATGTGTTTACTGTTTTTTGGACAATTGCTAAATCCATTGTTGTGTGAGCAGTGTTAAAATTCCAGCTGTGATAAACAAATTGTATATTTCTCCCTTTTGTCAGTTTTTGCTTCATGTACTTGAAGTTATGTAATTAGAAATATATGTATTTGTGATTATAAATAAGTAAGTGAATAAGTAAATGGAAGGGAGACCAGTACAGGAAAGGAAGTGGGTCAGGAGGAGGCAGGAAGAAAGGAAGATGGAAAGACTGGGGAATGAAATGAAGAAAATTGGGGCTGGGGCTATAGCTCAGTGGTGGAGCACTTGCCTCTAATGTGTAAGGCACTGGGTTCGATCCTCAGCACCACATAAAAATAAAGGTATTGTGTCCATCTACAACTAAAAAAAAAAAAAAAAAACTTGAAAAAGAAATTAAAATTATGTGCATGTATGAATATGTCAGAATGAACCCCACTGTTATGTATAATTCTAATGAACTAATAAAAACATAATAACAAAAAGGATGAGTGGATGAAGAATATGTGGTATTTTGAGACAGGGTCTCCCTAAGTTGCCTAGAGCCTTGCTTAGTTGCTAAGGCCAGATTTGACCTTGGCGATCCTCCTGTCTCAGCCTCCCATAGGCTTTACCTTTTAAAGGTTCCACCACTGCCCAATAGCACACGAAGACCAAGCTTTTAACACAGAGACCTTTGGGATATAGTCAACATCCAAACTCTAGCAATATGCATATCCAGAAATCATGTCGTATGCATTGAATTGATATAATATTAATGTGTCAATTTACATCAATAAAGCTGAAAATAAAAATGAGTGATGTTTGCATTTTGCCATAGACCTTTTCTGCATCTATTCAGATAATTATAGGGCTTATCTTAGTGTGTTAATATGGTGGATTGAAATTGAATTGATCGATTGTTTAAAAAAAAAGAAACCAAACTTTGTCTCCAATATTGCTTATTGAGCTGATAGGTGACATCCTTTTCAGTGAGAGTTTAAATGGACTTAATATTTCATGACTCACTTATTCTGTGCCCAAATTAAATGGACTTTGCTTGTCTAGAAAATAGATCACTTGCCTACTACTTCAGCATTCATTTGGAGCAAAATTATTTGATTAGATACTATGGGGTTTTTAAAAAGTTCCCTGTTCTTAAAAGATCATAACCATAACATAAACATCATAATCATAACATAAAGAAAAATAAATAGATAAAATAAAAATGAAAATGAGCATAGACCAGGTTGTAGAAAAGGCTGAAGTCATGAGCAGACTTGGATGAGGCAGAGAGGCTGGATGCTTCTCTTTAAAAAGTACATGGCTTCAGTGGGAAATAACTAAGGGATATGATTTTCTTATAGCCTATTTTTTGATCTATCAGTTCCCCAAGGCTAAGGGTCAAGAGAAAAGTGAAATCAGAGTCATTGCAGTTGCTTGGAGCACTGGGGTCACAATAGCAAACAGCACAGTGCTTGGCTTTGGGTGGATCAATTCCAGGTACCTGTCCATGGTGGTGTAACTTGCATATTGACTGACTGCAAGCTTTTCGGATTTTTAGTGGCATTTCTACTTGATTTTGGCTTAAATTCTAGTCTCTATCAAAGTAAGACTGAATGTTAATATTCTTCAATTATGTATTTGGAGAATAATTTATTCATTTGAAATCCAGACCCAAATATGAAATTCAGCACAATAATTAAGAATAAGAACCCAAAGAACCTCATGCTTGAGGCATTTAGCATCTGATAAAATTTTGCATACTTATAAGGTGCACTGAAACGACCCAGATGAATACACAGTGCGTGGGTGAAATATATCACTCTGTAATTACGAGAACCAGGTCTATGAAACTCTTTTAAAAATAGTTTGAAGAGGGAAACAGATATTTTTAAAATGCTGTGTGTTCTGGAAGTTTTTAACCTTTTTTCTTAACCTTTTCTATGATGATTGAATTGACTTCATAACTCATTTAGACTACTAATCTGTCAAATAGGGTATTTATAGAGAATACTGTAAGGAAATGATAATCTTTAAAGGCCAGTGCCAAACCAAAGGAGAAAATACAAGGTTTCTCTTAATTTCTGAAAGAAGTCACTTTATTTGGGGCAGGGGTACTGGGGATTGAACCCAGGGGCATTGGACCACTGATCCACATCCCCAGCCCTATTTTGTATTTTATTTAGAGACAAGGTCTCACTGAGTTGCTTAGTGCCTCACTTTTGCTGAGGCTGGCTTTGAACTCGCAATC
Organism: Marmota flaviventris; assembly: GCF_047511675.1. NCBI lineage: Eukaryota > Metazoa > Chordata > Mammalia > Rodentia > Sciuridae > Marmota > Marmota flaviventris. The sequence goes on from NC_092518.1 coordinate 122,795,287, forward strand.
CTCCTGCCTCAGTCTCCCAAGTTGCTGGGATTACAGGTGTGCACCATTGCATCTGGCAAAAGTCATTTTTCTTAAAGCATGACAATTGTAGGTGACCCATAAACAATAAAGGTAGGTGTGTGTGTGTGTGTGTGTGTGTGTGTGTGTGTGTGTGTGTGTCTCCATGTCTCCTTACTGGCTGCTATAACACAATAGCATAGACTGAATAGAAACGGAAGTTTATTTCTTATAGTTCTTGAGAAAGTCACAAGGTGCAGGCAGATTCAGTGTCTGATAAGTGCCCATTTTGTGGTTCATAGATATTGATTTTTCACTGTGTCCTCACATGGTGGAAGGGAAAAGGGAGCTCTCTGGGTCTCCTTTATAAGGGCACAATGCCATTCCTAAAGATCTGCCCTTGTGACCTAATCACTTACCAAAGCCTCTACCTCCTAATACTGTCATATTAGGGATTTTCAACATTTGATTTTTTTTTTTGTGGGACCACAAATATTTAGTCTATGCCAGTAGATGTGTATGTGTGTGTATATATGCACGCGCATGTGCACGCATCCATTTGATTTGATTGTGAATTTTGTATTTGAAATGGATTAAAAAAAAAGCAACTGGAAACTCCTTGGGCTATGGGCTGAATCTGTGAGAGAACTAGCATCTAGTGGATTGTTAACCTTGGTTATGTACTTTGATTCTTCCCAAATACAAATTATTTTCAAGTTGCCCAGTGAGCACAAGGTTGGATTCAGACTCATTTATCTGAAGCCAAGTTCTGTTAATTAACAATTTCTATGATCTTTGAACAGATTCCTCAACTATCTTGGCCTGATTTCCTTTGCTGTAAAAATGAAATAGTAATACCACTGTCATGGGCTGTTGAATAGTTTGGCAAACAGGTGCTCAGTAATCAAATAGCTAAACTGTTACCATTATCCTCAGAGTTTCCAGCAAGGCTGAGACAGGCCAGGTGAGAAACCCTCCCCATCAAGTCAGCCTGTGGGATGGGTCAAGTGTGGCTGCTCAGAGCCTAAATATGTCCTTCATCTACAGCGGAGAGAAGGACCTGGGAAGCCCAGGTCACTAGCCAATCCAAAGAGGGATGGGGCTGAAGGTTGGGGCAAGGGCATTATGACAAGAGCAAGTTGAAAAGGAGAAGCCAGCAGAAAGAGAGACTCGAGTGGGGAGTGTGATTCCCCTGAAGAGAGGAAACCTCCCCTCCAGCTTTGGGTGTGTGGTGTCAATGAACTCAGGCACTTGGCTTCCAGGGTCAGAACGAGGAAGTGCCTTAAAGGTGGTGCGTGCACTCCACCATCAGTACCTCCGACATCAGCACCCCTGACATCACACTCACCTGGCGTAGAGGATGCCCAGAGACAAGGACGCATCTCATCTAGTGTGTGCTCCATCCTTCCCAGGTACAACCACGGAAAGCCATGGCTCGCTGGGTGCAAGAGAAAAAACCTTTTTACCTTGTTTAGATCAGTGTCTTCAGAGAGGCTTTCCATACTCACGTAATGTAAGTATAGTCCCCTCCATCTCTATCAGTACTTTCAGTTATCTTCATGTTAATTTGGTTGATGGATGTTCCCTTGTTTATGTAATTTTCTGTGTGTGTCTCCTATGGTAAGAATTTATATGTTCTGCAAGGTCAGATCTTGGGAGATTTTGCTTATAACTCTTTCTCATCCTTAGAACATGCCTGATATGCTCAGAAGATAGGGCTTTATTGGATGAATTAGGGAACTTCTGAGTTTCTTCTCTACTCTCATTTTCATGTCTTATTTCTAGTTATTTACTCTTTTGGTCAATTCACCCTTCATGTTTTTCTGCTGGTTTCCCTTTCATTCTTGAAAATCTGGCTCAAATCTTACTTGGTTAAATTTTCCTGTAGTTATGAGGCAAGAATACTGTGTGAAACTTCATCTATTTTTTTAACTACTTATTTTTGCTTAAAGAGAAAAGTTATGGGGAAAGAAGGGAATCGCTTTTGGCAATGACAGCATCCTCCTTTGAGTCAGAAATAATGATACCAGAATCTCTTCTATTCTACCAACTTCAGAGTTCTTGGAGGGGACAAGCAATGTCACCTCAGTGTCTTCTGTAGCACTAGCATATTGCTGGCTCTTAAGAGGCAGTAGAGTATGCTAGTTTATGTGTGGAGTCAGACAGACTGGATCATGTCCTGTTTGGTAGGTGTTTGATTTTGAAATGTTTAACTTTAGTTTTCTCCTTTGCAAAATTGGACAGGTAGCTGTACTTTTCTCATAGGGTTGCAGATCAAAGTGAGTCTGATCATGCTTGAGAAGCATTTAGCATGGTGTTGTTTACTATAATAGGCATTCCATAATTTTAGCTATGATTGTCATAATCATCATTACTAGTATTATTAGTGACCCAAATGGTTATTGAATTCAATTTTATTGTAACAAAATTAATCATTGAGCACTGGGGTTGTGGCTCAGCAGTTGAGCACTCACCTAGCACGTGTGAGGAGCTGGGTTCGATCCTCAGCACCACATATAAATAAATAAATACAATAAAGGCATAAAAAATAAAATAAAACATGAAAAATAAAAAATTAATCCTTGAAAGGTATCAGCTTTTTTCCATGCAAATGCTAAATTCATTAATTAATCTGAATATTCCTGTAATTAATTATAACCTTTGCAAGCTTTATCACCTAGGCAATATCCATGTGTTTGTTACTGGTCCTTAACAAATAATACAAAAAATGTGTATTTAAAAATTGAGAGGGCTGGGATTATGGCTTAGTGGTAGAGCACTTGCCTAGCATGTGTGAGGAACTGGGTTTGACTCTCAGCACCACATAAAAATAAATAAAGGTCCACCAACAACTAATAAAATATAAAAAAAAAAATATTGAGAGCTGGGTGCAGTGGTGTACACCTGTAATCCCAGCGGCTCTGGAGGCTGAGGCAGAGGATTGTGAGTTCAAATCCATCCTCAGCAAAAGTGAGGCTCTAAGCAACTCAACGAGACCCTGTCTCTAAATATAATACAAAACAGGGCTGGGGATGTGGCTCAGTGGTTGAGTGCCCCTGACTTCAATCTCCGGTACTGCGCACCCCCCCCCAAAAAAATATTGAGACGTAGATACAATCAAATTAAATGAACTGCATTTGGACATCAGATTGCTTACATTTACTATCTTTGCAAATAAACATAAAGTTATGTTGTACTCTGTAGCATCTTTAAATAACATTCTTTGGGAGCTGTGGACACATTTCAGTGGTAGAGTGCTTGTCTAGAAAGCACGAGGCCCTGGGTTCAATTCCTGGCACTGAAAAAAACAAAACAAAACAAACCCTTGGAATAATTAGCAAACTATTATTTTTTGTGGTAAGGATGTTGAAATTTAATCTCTTGGCAGTTTTAATTCATTAACTATAGTCACCATACTGTTCAGTATATCTCAAAAACAGTAATTCCTCCTTTCTACCTGACACTTTGTAGCTTTTGACCAATATTTCCTCCTTCTCCCAGCCCCCAGACTCTGGAAACCAGAGCCTTTAGTGTGCTGTCAATATAGATATGTCTACTCTCTGCTTGTGTAAGTTTAACTGTTTAGATTCCACATATAAGTGAGATCACGGGCTGTTTGTCTATCTGTGCTTGACTTATTTCACTTAGCATGATGCCTTCCAGGTTCATCCATCTATCACAAATAGCAGGATTTCATTCTCTTTACTGACTCAGCAGTTTTCCATTACATGTATTTTCTTCACTGCTGGAGGGACGTGTAGGTTGTTCCCCTTTCTTGCCCATTGTGAATAGTGCTACTGTGAGTGTAGGGGGAGATGTCTCTCTGACATACTGATTTCATTTCCTTTAGATATATATATTCAGTCATGGAATTGTTAGATCATACAATAGTCTGATTTTTTAAATTGTTTGAGGAAACTCATATAGTTTTCCATAATGGCAATCCTAATTTACTTTCCCACCAATAGCACTGAAGGGTTCCCTTTTCTGTTTCCCCCAATACTGCTTATCTTTTGTCTTCTTGATGACAGCCATCTAACAGGTATGAGATGACATATCATTGTGGTTTTAATTTGCATTTTCCTGAAGGTTACTGATGTTAAATGTCTTTTCATGTATGCAGTGAGCTACATGGTCAAAGAGAGACCCTTTGTGTGTGTGGTATGTGTGTGTGTGTGTGTGTGTGTGTGTGTATGCTGATAGACCCAGCCTGATTTTCTCTTAAATTTGGGAGCCATCTCACCACAAAGCCAGGAAAAGATAATTTTGGCTTTTCTATAAATTACTGCAAATTCTGAACCTGCTTGGAATGCCTGCCCGTGCCTTGAACTTACCCATGCCTGGCTCTTGGACCAGATAGCAGCCCTCTCTGAAACTTTAGTGACGCCTCATAAATCTTGGCCTTCCCTGGCCAAATAATGACCCTCTCTGAGGCTCTAAGGACCTTCATAAATTCTGATGTCGGGGCCAGCAAAAATGTAAACTAGCCTTTGTGTTATGCTCGTCAGAGCTTTGTTATCTGTAACCCCCCTTTGTGTAACTTTCTGGGCTATAAAGCTGGGCTGCAGGAAAGCTGGGGTGCTGTCTTGTTCCCGCGGTTTTGGGTGGGAGAGGCAGCCCGGCTGGTCGAAATAATAAACTTGCTTTAATTTGATTTTAATTGGAGTCAGTGGTCTTTTCTTGCGTCCTGGTCTAACAGTGTGTGTGTGTGTGTGTGTGTGTGTGTGTGTGTGTGTGAGAGAGAGAGAGAGAGAGAGAGAGAGAGAGAGAGAGTGTGCACCTTCTGTTCTGTGGTCAACATGAATGTGTCAGACTCCTCGAGTTTTGGAATTTTCATAAAGATGGTTTTGTTTGTGGATAGTTAATTAGGTGCACTTTCTTTAAGGGGGAATGAAGCCTGAGATCTCCTGTTCTGCTGTGTTGATTACTCATCATCAGCATATTAATTGACTTAAAAGTGACGACTCCTTGTGCTATGACACGTGTGTATTTCAAATGCTCTTTTGGCATGTTTCATACCCAATCTTTAAGATACAGCCCTTATGCCTTAATTTTGAAGTTTCCAAGTTAATCACAGACCTTCACTTATGTTTCTCTTCTAACATAAAATAGGCATGACTGATTAATGTTAGAATTTTTTCTTAGTTTTCTAGGACACGGATTTTTCTAAATGTGGTGAGATAACTACAAATTAGCTGCTCATTCTTAAATGGAGAAATTATTACATCTTTGAGCATGAAAAATGATTTTAAATTTTTACCACTGGCAACAATTATGACTACCTGACTGTTCATCATAGCCTAAAATTTGTAATATAGTTATATGTGTCTTGACATTTTGATAGAGTAGTAGTCTGTTCTAAAAAGCGTACCCCCAAAATGGCATTAGTTGTTTAGAAAGTTTGTAGTAAAGTCATCTTTAGAAAACTTTTAGTTTCTTAAAGTGGTGCTTCTATAACTTACAGAAGAAATCAATTTTGGCTGCCTTAAATGTGAGTGTGAGGAGTGTATGTGTGTGTGTGTGTGTGTGTGTGTGTGAGAGAGAGAGAGAGAGAGAGAGAGAGAGAGATTTATATTGTGCTTGTATGTGTGTGTGAGTGTATGTGTGTGTGTGTGTGTGTGTATGTGTGTATGTGCTCTTGAATGTCTGAGTGTATAATCACATGTTAAGTTTGACTTTGGGAGAAGCATCTATTTGCAAATAAACAAGCACTCATATAAAACATAACAATCCCAATTTATGAAGGCATGCTTAAGAAAACTAATTTATGTAACTCCCCCCCTACTTTTTTCAATACTGGGATTGAAGCCAGGCGTGCTTTACCACTAAGGCACATCCCCTAGCCCTTTTTATTTTTTTATTTTGAGACAGAGTCTCATTAAGTTGCTGAGGCTAGCCTTGAATTTGCAGTCATCATGGCTTAGCCTCCTGAGTATCTGGGATTACAAGCAAGCACTTACCACTCCTAGCATGACCACTTCTCAAATGTACCTTCCTTCCTTTGCTTCTCTTCTGAGATTAAACTTTACCTACCATCAGAAACTATAACAAATTGCTTGATCTAGTATTACCATGTCCTGAGCTATTCTTTTCTCTCCAGGAGGCAATTTCTAAGAGGGGAAGAATCCTGCCTGTTCATCCCTTGTTTTATATCTACTTTCTGTTAAATTGTACCTAATAGATGCTTAAGAAAATGTTAAATGAATTAATATTTGTCTTTCACAGATGAAGTTTAGAAAGCAGTATGCCAGCCCAGAGGTTCCTAAACCTAGATGGGGATCAGAAATCACCTAAGAAGCTTTTAGAAATCTCAGTCTTTAATCAAAATGCTATTTTAAATTAAGAAATGTAAATATAGCACCACTCTGCATAAAACTGGTCCATTTATTTTTTGTTTCTATGGGATGAAGTCCAAGGTCCTTATACAGTTGAATAGGACCATTTGTAGTCTGGCCCCACCCTACCTTGCCAACACTGAACTTCTCCTAGTGCATCATGCTTGTTTATTCTATTCCTTTGTATATGCTATTTAATTGACCTAGACTATTCTTTCCATTTTTTTTAGATTAAATTCCTTTTATTTCTTTTTAGACATAAGTGTAGTTTCATCACTTCCAGGAGCCTTTCTTGAATTTCCCAGGCTTAGAATATAGCATGAAATGTGTCATACATTAAGAAATTAAAGGCAAGGATCATTACTTATCCTGTTGTGGTATTAGTTAAGGGTTATTTGTGAGAGTTGTTTTATTTTCTAATGAGAAGCTAGTGGCAAAAGCATTGAGTAAGGTGAAGGTCAAACTTGAACTACTGAGCTTAAGGACTTTGCTGTCCTAGCTTTCTGCTGACTGTCCCAAGAACAAGTTGAAGCTTTCAAGGGATTTTTTAAACATTTCTCTATGACCTTTACGTTGGTCATTGGCCTATTCTCAGACACAGCATCATGGTGCATCTTTAGAGGAGCAAAATGAGGTCTTTGGGGCTGGGGCTGGGGCTGTAGATTAGTGGTAGAGCACTTATCTAGTATGCCTTAGTCCCTGGGTTCCATTCCTAGGACTGAAATAAACAAGGGGAGTCTTTGCATGGCCCTAACTAGCTGTGGCTTTGGCGTGATGCAGCTCACGTGGTCTGTGCCATTCCCTGCGGGGTAGCATGGGGTGAGGCCCAGCTTTCCCTGAAACAAATTGGGTTTGAATTACAGTTCTCATGTCCCCCATCTCTGCACTGTTGGCCAAGCCATTGTATACCTCCAGACTTCTGTTTGATCATCTGTCAAATTAGAATAACGAGTCCATAACTGTCCTTCCTGTGTATAATGGACTTGGTTTTAGCCTCCAAATTCTCCAGTTTACATCTCCTTCTGGGAAGGCATTTTTTCTCTCTGTCCAACAAAGCTAGTTTGGTAAAGGATTGATGACAGAAAATTCCGTGGCTTGAAAACCCAGGAGGATTCCCTGGGATTGGAGTATCATATTCATTACAGTGATTTGAAAATGCTTCCAAGCAAGTAAGTTATGGCAGAGGAACGAGAGTGTACACTCCTTGCTGAACTTGAATATGGCCTAAGGCATTGGCTGTGAGCCTGAACCTTCTGCAGATTTCTCATTATTTTCAAAAATATGGTTTAAAAAGTCTATCCCATAATAAATCTATTTTTATTTTATATAACAATGTTTTTCCACTCCAAACCTTCAAGTTAATGTGACAATCTAGGAAGATTCTCCATGTTTATATTTGAGGGTCATGTCCAAGCATACAGGTTTGCCTTAGTTATCATTAGGGAGGTGATGTGAGTTGAAAGGGCTCTGTGGGGTTACCCGGAGCTGGATTTGGGCAAATTGTGTATATTTACAAAGCATGCTATGTTTTTCATCACTCATCCATTTATCACTTCATCTGAGCATCTAAATAGCTCTCTTACCCATAATAAGGGAAGAAAGAGATGTATCATTATGTTTATTTGTGTTCTTCTTTTAAATTTAAATTTTTTTATTTTTATTTTTTGGTACCTGGGATTGAACCAGAAGTTTTTTGGTTTGATGTCATCTCATTTGTGTAGTTTTGCTTTTGTTTCCTATGCTTTCTGGGTCTGGTCCCTTGTGATGTCTGGAGTATTTGTATTCTTATGTGGAGGATGCTGCATGTTCTGTCAAGTTTGGTTCTCAATTTGGCTGTATGATCTGAAAAATCAGCATGAGTCTTTACTTCTTTGAGGTTAGGATTTCAATTGAACTGAAGACTTGCACTGGCTATGCAAAGTATATTTGGGGAAATTTTTCCAATTCATCCCCCTGTCTGACCCCATATGTACATTGCTAATACTTTGCAGGATAGAGAAGTTTGTAGATGTTATTTCAAGTCAAGGTGCTAAAACATAATGGTTGACATTCACCACACAAAGACGTTCTGCTGATTTGCCCATAAAGCAAAGGTCAAGTGCCAGTCGTGATGTGCCTCAGACAAAATGTATAAAATGTACCTAAAGTAAAATGCAAGAAAGCAAATGATCAATTCCATTTTCCCAAGGGCAAGGCAAAGTAGCTTCCAGAGACTGCAGATAGCACATTCCTTTGCAAGTAGCCATTTCTCTAATAGTGGTACTAAAGTCTCCACATGTGAGTGAAGGTCCAGGATGTAAAGCTAAGATAGAAAAGCATTAGGCAGAGTGTTTTTAATTCCAGGGATACAGGATTTCTTTCTTGGAATCTCCCCTCTGAGTTAGCATGAAGCAAGTGACTTCTGGGCTCTGGCATTGGCTCTGCAAAGTTCTGCACATTCAGTGTCACGTGGTCATAATGCAGCCCATGGAAACAGGTGTGCCAGTCTCTATATGGTAACCAGCCATCTGTTAGGAACATTTTTGGAGACATTGTGAGGAGGAAGCTGTCTGATGGCTGATCATCTTGCTGGTTGGAGTGCTGTGTTTCTGCTCTTTGACTGCGTCTGAGGGACTCTCAGTTGTACTGGGCCAGCTCTGCCATGGAGATGTCTCTTTGCTCTATTACCTCTTTGTGGTGTGTCAGGATACTTGAGGACTGCAAAACCTCTGTGGATTCCCATGTGAACTTTTCAAATGTGGCCTCCTTACAAATATGCTGTCAACCCCATAAATCTAGTGTTAGGAGGGAGGATTGACAAATGCATAAAACGTGTCCCTGTAGACTTAGAGTTCTCACTTCCTTGCCTAAATGCTGTCCAAAGATTGACCTTCCCAGGAATTGCCAATAGACACAAAAAGACAAGGAGTGTGGAAAATTCTGTGTTAGGCATGGTGTCTACATCGTCTTGACATGGGTGTCAGATCTGTAGCCAGACCCAACTGTTTGCTAGTCTAAATAAACTTCGCAACTTCACAAGATGATATTTTCTGTGTGATTTGTAAGAAGCACTCTACCACTGAGCTACAACCCCAGCCCAGGGGATCTATTATTAATATGTATTTTATAGTTGAGGAACCTGAACCTCAGAGAGGGCAAGATTTTTTATTAAACAAGTATTTTTTATTGGTATATTATAATTATACATAACAGTGGGATTTATTGTGCCATATTTGTATATGCACATGACATAATTTGATTAATTTCATTCTCTAGTTCAACAAGCATTTTGGAATCCCTGACATATGCAAGAAGCTGTCATATGAAGATGAATGACTCCAAAGTAACTAAATAAAATGCTTGTCCTCAAGGTGTTCATCTTCTACAGGACAGACACACAAGTAGAAAATGAGTTGCAATATGATAGATACTAGTGCAGAGTTATAATATACTGGGATTAAAGAGAAGTTGAGCACAGAGCTCTACATTGGGAAGAAAGTGAGAGGGACACAACAGAGGCTTCACAGAAGAAAGCTAAGATAACATTTAGAGGAACCAGGCAGTTGTTAGGAAATCATCATAGGGAAAGCATTGCAGATGGGCTAGCCCTAGAGATCTGTGCTTCTTAAAATTTTGAAAAAAAAATTTTTATGTATAGTATTTGGAATCCAACCCAGGACCTTTTGCAAGCACTATCACGGAGCTACATCCCAAGCCCACTAAATTTTAATGTGGACACAAATCACCCACAGATTCTGTCAGAAAGCTGGTTCTAATTCAGTGGGTCTGGTGTGGGGGCCTGAGATTATGCATTTCTGGCAAGGTCCCAGGTAACATTTATGCTGTCCGTCTTGGGAATCCACCTGTAATACTAACTTGCTGAAGCACAGTTCTCAACAAATTTCAACCTGAGATCTACAAATGTGAGACCTCTGAATAAGGACACAGCCCCAGGAAAATGAAAATGTGAGCTTTGAGAGGAGGGAAAAGACACTAAAAAGTGGTAGAGAGATAGAAGGGACATCAAAAGAGAATGATGGTTTAGAAGCTAAAGGCAGAGAGTTTTAAGATGGAAAATGTCAATCATCCTAACTGTTCTAGAAAGTTTAGGTTAGTAAGAAGTAGAAATGCTCATTGGATTTAGCATATACATGATTGGTGCTGCTTACCCCAAACATAATTATCGTGTGGTGCTCATGGCCTGCCCTATCTAGCATGATGATCACTAACCCCATGTGATTATTGAGCACTTAATATGTAGCAAGTGTCACCTGAATGAGCTACAAATGTAAAACTCATACTGGATTGTGAAGGCTAAGTATGTGAAAAAAGAACAACTATAAAAATTTTTCCTAAAACAAGTGCCGGGGCACACACCTGTAATCCCAGCAGCTCTGGAGCTGAGGCAGGAGGATGATGAGTGAGGCCCTAAGCAACTTACAGAAACCCTGTTTCTAAATGAAATACAAAATAGGGCTGGGAATGTGGCTTAGTGGTTGAGTACCCTTGAATTCAATCCTTGGTACCCACCCCCACCCCAATTTTTTCCTAGTAATTTTTTTATTGATTACATGTTGACATGATAATGCTTTGTATATAATGGACTAAAATAAAGGATTAAGCTTAATTTTAGAAATGTTTAAAGTACTGCTGCTCACATTAGAATTGCATTGCACAGTGCTGATCTAGGCAGATAAAAGTTGAGCCAAGAGTGAAAGGAAGCAGGGGTGGGGATAGGGTGAGTAGAGGGAAATGTAGGATCTATACAGGAAAGCATTTTAGAGGAGAGGGACTTAAGTGTATTCATATATTCATAATAAAATTATTTTGAAATTAAATTTTTCTCTAAATAGAGATTTGATGGCAGCTCAAAAGTGTGGGCATGCTATTTTTTAATCGTTATTTGTTAATAACCTGTACTTGGCATTTTAGTTTCCTTTGTCCAAGAATTCTTTCCAGAGGACCAGTGAACATTTTTTAAGTGTTTTTAATGTTTTACTTTTTTATTTCAAATTTAATCTCATTTACTGTAATGCAAGTATGTGGTTTCTATTATTTATTGGTATTCTTAAAAGTTTTGGGAACTCAATGATCTTTTATCTTGGTATATTTAATACTTGAAAATATTCAACAGACTTTGTAAAACCAAAATGAGAGAGTTATTATGTTTGTGCTTTAGTCTTTTTTTAATATTTATTTTTTAGTTGTAGTTGGACACAATACCTTTATTTTATTTATTTATCTTTATGTGGTGCTGAGGATCGAACGCAGGGCCTCACACGTGCAAGGCGAGTGCTCTACCACTGAGCCACAACCTTAGCCTTTGCGTTTTAGTCTTGTAATTGTCTTGAACGTTTTTCCTTCTTGCAGTTTCCAAGAATAACTGATTGCTGCCACTTAAAAAAATTACTCATGATTTTTGTCTTTCAACAAAGTTTTTGAATCTCAGATAATGATCACACCTATTTTGTCGTGTTATTTTGTAATTGCATCTATTAGAAATTAAATTTAAATGTATAAGAAAATTCAGAGATCCTTTCATCCAGTCAGTACATGGAATTAATATTAGGTGGAAAGTATAGATGAGAGGAAAAAAGTATTAGTATACAGAGGCAAAGGGATTTGGATTAGCTAATAAAAATAGGAGTGAAATTAGCCTGGTACCGTGGCACAGGCCTGTAATCCCAGCAGCTCAGAAGGCTGAAGCAGGAGAATTGCAAATTCAAGGCCAGCCTCAGCAAATTAGTGACACCCTAAGCAATTTAGTGAGACCCTGTTTCAAAATAAAAAATAAAAAGTGCTGGGGATGAAACTCAATGGTAAAACGGCCCTGGGTTCAATCCCTCAAAAAACAGGCAAATCAAACCAAACCAAAAAATAAAAAGGAGTTAAGTTAGTAAAATAAAGACAAAACTCTGTAGGTTGGCCAGCCAGATGTTAAGGGACGAGACAGACCTTCAGGAAAGAAAAGAAACATACTGAGTAAACATGTCATGGTTTGGATGTGAGATGTCTCCCAGAAGCTCTTGTGATAATGCAGGTCTTCAAAGGTAAAATGATGTAAGTTATGAGCTCTGTAACCTAATCTCTCCATCCTAGGTTGAATGGACAGACTAGGTGGTCTCTGTAGGCTGGTGGGGAGTCACTGGGGATGTGCCTTGGAAGGGTACAGCTTCCCTGCTGCTCTTCTCCCTTCTTCTTTTTGTTCTGGCCCTGCCATGAGCTGGGCAGCTTTCTTCTGTGGGGCCCATCCCCCATGATGCTCTACCTCACTGAGGCGCAAAGCAGTGGACTTGGCCAACTGACCATGGACTGAAACCTCTGGAACTATGAGCTAAAAAAAACCCCAACCCAAAACCAAAGAAAACAAAACCCAACAACTAGGGGCAACCCCCCCCCCCAACTTTCTCTCCTTGAAGTTGTTCTTATTGTATATTTTGGTCATAGCAGTGCAAAGCTGAGTAACAAAAAACAGAACCAAAGAATGGCTTGCATTCTTTTAATGACAAGAAAGATAAGAGCAGAAGAGGAATCTGAAGATCAATTTCAAGGTCTTGTTCAAAGCTTCACTGTTCCATAGTTCCTTCTCAGTTGCCTTAGCACTAGTTCTCCCTCTTGATGTTACTAGCATTAAAATGAGAAAACTGCATGCAAATAAAGTAAACAACAATTGTTGGTGGAGTGGCACAATTATTGAATTCTTCATTGAGGAAAATTCTTGAAAGGAATTAGGGATGATATATGCTGCAAGAAAAAAAATGTGTCATGAAGTAGGGTGGGAGTGGACTTAAGGAGTCAACTTGAGCCTGTATTCCTGAGAGGATTTCTAGAAACTTATTTCACCATTGTTATTTCTGATTTTGATAGAACCAGTGTTAGGTAAAATTTAGGCAGTTATAAATCCACATTGTGTCGTGGTCTACTATGACATCAGTGCTTGGCAAGACCCCAGAGATGGAGGAACTTAGTTGCTAGCTGTCCAGTTTGTTGTTTGGATTGTTCTCCATGCTTATCATTACCCTAGGCTAGGCCACTAGGCAGGGGAATAGGAAATAGAACAGCAAATCTGTACTTTTATCTTTCAATTGATATTTACACAAGACTATTTCAGAAGGCTGCTGCTATTTCAGGTAACAGCAGAGATACGTGTACCTGGATCCAACTGGAATAAAAAGGAAAAAATATATATCTAAACCAAGTGTATCATAGCATAGAAAAATGCCTGTAAATATCCCAGATATACCCCATGATGTTAGAGCAATCAGAGCCATCATAGGTACAGATTCTGATTCGTAGGAAGCCACAATCAAATGATCACATATACTTATGAATCATATTACATGACAGTGAACAGTGGGGCTTTTCCTCTGTCTTTTTAGCATTTATTTTAGCAAGGGATGAAAAACCCATCTATATACAATGGTGATTACCAGTTTGAGGGAGAAAACTTAATTTCCAAATAGGAAGTTTAAAGAAAAAGCAAGCTGTTCAGATTAAAATGGGATGTGATATCTTAATTTTCAAATGTAGTTGTATGAGATTGGCCTTTAAAATCCTAGCATACGAATGTTGTGATATGGTGGTCCAGCCCGGAGAAAACATTAGATATTTGGAATTAATTGTATTCTTAAATTTCCCCAGACTTGGGTAAAGTTCAGCTTTAAGTCTGAATGTATGTATCCCAGTAGTGCTCAAGGAGCGGGTGGAGACAGCAAAGTTATTGCCATGATGAAGTCTGTTCTTTGTTTCCAAGTTTATTCGTAGACAAATAAGAACAGTACCTGGGCTGTTATTGCAGCCCCATAACATCACTTAACCTTAAGGAAAATAATCTGATTATTTAATAATATTTAGTTAGACTAAAACTTCTTTTTCTTTTTACCTTTATTATAATTAGTTATACATGACAGCAGAATGCATTTCAATTCATTGTATATGAATGGAGCATTACTTTTCATTTCTCTGGTTGTACACCATGTAGAGTCACACCATTCGTGCAATCATACATGTACCTAGGGTAATGATCTTCTCATGGTACCATCTTTCCCACCCCCATGCCCCCTCCCATGCCCTCCCCTCACTCCCCTCTGCCTAATCCAAAGTTGCTCCTTTCTCCCCACCCCCACCCCATCATGAATCAGCATCCACATATCAGAGAAAACATTTAGCCTTTGGTTTTTTGGGATTAGCCTATTTCACTTAGCATGATATTCTCCAGCTCCATCCATTTATCTGCAAATGCCATGATTATATTCTATTTTGATGCTGAGTAACATTGCATTGTGTATATATACCACGGTCTCTTTATCCATTCATCTATTAAAGGGCATCTAGGTTGCTTCCACAGTTTAGCTATTGTGAATTGACCTGCTATGAACATTGATGTGGCTGTGTTACTATAATATACTGATTTTTAGGTCTTTTGGGTAGAGTCCAAGAAGGGGAATAGCTGGGTCAAATGGTGGTTCCATTCCCAGCTTTCCAAGGAATCTCCATACTGCTTTCCAAATTGGCTGCACCAATTTGCAGTCCCACTAGCAATGTATGAGTGTACCTCTTTCCCCACATCCCCACGAACACTTATTGTTGCTTGTATTCTTGATAATTGCCATTCTAACTGGAGTGAGATGAAATCTTAGAGACTAAAGCTTCTTGATTGGCTGACGTGAGTAACCTTCAAAAAATTATGATGTATGTTGAGAGGTGGAACCTCCCTTGATCAAAAAGATGTTCAAAGGGGGTATTAGGAAACAGTTTTTTAAGCAATGCTGAATTCCTGTTAAGTCATGCATATATTTAGTTATATTTTCATTTATGTCAGTATTGTCAAGTAAAATCTCAGGAGGAAAGAAATTCACAAATGTCACAAAGACAGGTGTCTGTTCCTATGTGTGTGTGTGTGTGTGTGTGTGTGTGTGTATGTATGTATGTATTATAGTTGTAGATAGACATGATATCTTTATTTTATTTATTTATTTTTTATGTGGTGCTGAGGATCAAATCCAGTGCTTCGCATGTGCTAGGTGAGCACTCTACCGCTAAGCCACAACCCCAGCCCCTGTTCCTGCTTTTTATTCCAGTTTTGTAGAGTTCCAGATAAATTTATTGATGGGGATGTAATTTGAGAATAATGCCACATGATATGTGGCTCTTGTGTACCTCACTGTACCCTGTGCTTACATAATTGCACTTTTTTAAAAATATTTTTTTATGTTGTCAGTAGATCTTTATTTATTTATATGTGGTGCTGAGAATTGAACCCTGTGCTTCACACATACTGGGCAAGTGCTCTACTACTGGCTACGACCCCAGCCCTATAATTACACTTTTATGCTGATTGAATCTCCAAGTTTAATACTCAAGGCGTGCACTTTACTATCACTTCTGCGTATTTTATTACCAAAAAGTCATACCATGCTGATACAATTTCATATTTCAGAGATCTGACTGTTGAGTTGCTGATGAAGCTACATAACTTATTAGCTTAGCTGTATGCATAAACAAGCATTTAATCAATAATCAGGTTGCATATTTTAATGAAACCAGTGCAATGACTGTGACAATTAAAAAAAAACATATTGAACAAATTTGTGTTCTTAATTTGTTTTAAAGGGCAGGTTAATACTGTCTAGAGCTGGTATTTTCAAAAGAAATAGATATCTGTGAACTTTAAAACAGACAAATATCAGAATTTTCTTTTGTAATATCGGTGAGTTACTTACCCACACCCCAGAAAAGTCTCCAAAAATAAAGACTGTCTCCTTTTAACACAGAAGCCCTGTTTACCAGATGGGTAGCAGAACAGTCTCGAAACCTATCCAGCCATGACCATGTGAAACATAGCAGCTGGGGACCTTCTAGAAGATGACTGACAGATACTCAAGGATGCAGATCCTAGGTTTATACTGCTTCATGGTTGGACCATGGCTGATTGGTTTGTAACTATGAGGGTCATTCAGATGGCTCAGAAGTAGTTTCTTCACTACATGTGTTGATGCAACCAGTCTTCAAAGTCTTGCCTCAAAAATTGTAGGGTCATTGTTTTACAGAAGGCTTTTAATTCTAGAATCTCATTCAATGACTCAATTAAATGCTACTAAATGTCAGACAAGATTTTAGAGATGGAAAGGGGTATGGAGATGCTGATCCCTGTCTTCCAGTGTCTTATCATCCTATAGGACAGGTGATAGAACTCAGAATGACAAGCACTAGTGTCATCCAGGGTTCTAGAAAGCAAAGGGAAGAAAAAGTCACTGCAACAAGGGTGGAAAGAATTTGAGTGTACCTTGAAGGCTCGAAAGGATGTTGACCTGGAGAGATGGCAATGACAAGCGTCTAGGTAGAGGGAAGAGCATGCACCATTAGGGTGGCTCTTTCTTATTTCTCGATGAACAGAATTATTTTCCATTGAAATGAGAAAAATATTGTATATTTGATTGTATATTTAGGGATACTTTCATTGATTTTTTTTTTAAACTTTGAAGGAAACTAAGCTGACAGCTAGTTGAAAAGGATGGTGACACATTGCTGTTCTCTGGATGGTGCTTTGGGGGCACTTCTGCCAGTCCTGCCTGCTTGGATAACTTCAGCTCAAACTGGCAACCAGTCTTCACCCATGTAAAGAACAGAATAAATGAGGCAGATGTTTTACTGACTTCTGCTCATTTGAATCTGCTCCGTGCAGAAGGGAGATGTTGTTTGCCTCAAATTATTTAAGTACTCGCATTTGTCACTCCTGTAATTCACTTACCACCACCAGATATGCAATTACTTTAACTGCAAGCCACTTACATCTTAGTTCTACTGTCTAAAAATATATCTGCTTTTATTTGAAGAGCTAAGATTGAGACTGTCACTTGGGATCATTCCAAAACTTGGCTAATTGTGCACTTCAAGTAGAGCAATATTTGAATTAATTTTTCCTCTTGAATTTGGAGAAAAAAATGATCACTCATTTGATGTTTTTCACTTATCATTATCATTTTACAGTATGTTTTAAGAAGGAGAATTGGGAATTGGTCGGCCTGAAAGGCTGTACAGTGTGTTATGTTGGGCCTTGACTTGCAACTCCATGTTATCTAAATGTGTGCTTTCTTGATGACTTCCTCAAGGATTTGATCAACTTCAGTGTCTCTTGCAAGTCTCCTAAGCCAGCACTGTGTTGAATTCCCTTTTGTTTGGAGCACTGAGACTTAGAAACCCCTACGTATTTCAAGGAATTATGATTTTTTTTTGTGTACAATCTGAGTATGGCCTGAAGAGATTGCAGTTCACCACTCATGACCCAATAGAAAACTTGCAGAAAGCAGTTTATGCACCCAGGAATAAAGTTAGCTGACCCTTTGAGACTTAGTTCAGATGACAGATGTTAAGAGTTGATTAAAATGTGGACTTCGTAAGAAAGAAGTTGGACAGCATTCATTGGCAAATATTGGAGCTGAGCTTTGAGGGTCACTGGAATCACAGGTCTTGATGACCCAAGAAGGGAGGGCCTGGAATTATTTGCCATATTGGATCATTCTCCAGGATCAGTAAGCTGTCACAGGTACCTGCTTTGTTGCTCATCTCACCTGCTGTCCCTGTCTTAATTGCATCTGAGTGTGGGCATATGCACCATCTGTGGAGGCTGGACCCTGTGCTCCAGTGCAGAGGCTGAGAATGTGGATCTTCTGTTTTCTTTTCATCTGTTTTAAAAAAAATTCATTCTAATGAGTTATACATGACAATAGAATGCATTTTGACACATTGTGCACAAATGGAGCACAATTTCTCATTCCTGTGACTGCACATGGTTCAGAGTCACACCAGTAGAGTAATCATACATGAATATAGGGTAATAAATAATGTATGTCTCATTCTACTGTCCTTCCCATCCCCACACCTTCTCCCTTCCCCACACCTTCTCCCCTCCCCTCACTCCCCTCTGCCCAATCCAAAGTTCTATTATTCTTTCCTATGCCCCTCCCATTATGGATCAGCATCTGCTTATCAGAGAAAACATTTGGCCTTTGCTTTTTGGGGGTTTTGCTTATTTTGCTTAGCATTATATTCTGTGGTTTCATTCATTTAGTGGCAAATGACAAATTTTGATTCTTCTTTATTGCTGAGTAATATTCCATTGTGTATATGTATCACATTTTCTTTATCCATTCATCTATTGAAGGGCATCTAGGTTGGTTCCACAGTTTAGCTATTGTGAATTGTGCTGCTATAAACATTGATGTGACTGTGTCCCTGTAGTATGCTGTTGTTAAATCCTTTGGGTATAGACCAAGGAAAGGGATAGCTGGGTCAAATGGTGGTTCCATTCCCAGATTTCCAAGGACTCTCCTCCATACTGTTTTGAGAATGCAGATCTTAATCCTCTCCCTGTCTTTGTCTGCCATTTGTCGTCTTTCAGCTTCCATGAAACTCTGATGTTATTTTCTTCTTCAGAGGACCTTCACACATGTCACACATGGTCCTCACTTTTATTTTCTCTCTCCATTCTTTTTTGTCTGGTCAGCTCTTTGCCATCCTGCAGCTCCTACCCTACAGGAAAGGTAGGGACACCTGACATCTGAAAGAGGCCAGGTCTGCTTTCTATGGTTCAGAGGAGCCTTGTCTTCTTTGTAGCCTTGTCTGTGAAAGGTAATGTATCATTGAGGAAGGGACTGTATTAGTCTGTGAACTTGCTGTGTGCAGCTCCAAGTACAGTGACTTACCTGTAAGGACCCTTCAGCACCCCTTTGTTGAATGAGTAGCACAGATTTAAAAATTGAAAATGCAGCCAGGCATGGTTGCACGTGCCTGAAATCCCAGTGGCTCCAGAGGCTGAGGCAGGAGGATCACGAGTTCAAAGCTAGCCTCAGCAAAAGTTGAGACCCTTAGCAACTCAGTGAGACCCTGTCTCTAAATAAAATACAAAATAGGGCTGGGGATGTGGCTCAGTGGTCGAGTACCCCTGAGTTCAATCCCTGGTATCTCCCTCCCAGCAAAAAGTTGAAAACACATGCACACAAGGCTTAGATACCAATCTCTTTGCTTAAAAAAATTTGTCTCACAATTTATTTTCATTGTTTTTCTTTATACTAAGAAAAGGTTAAGAGCTTCGGGGCAAGGGATATAGTTATTTTCATGGAAAATGTATAATCTTAGTTGCTCCAAGACTTGGGTTTGAATTGTAACTCTTCTAATTGTCAGTTGAGTGATAGTGAGAAACAAACCTCATCATAGTCTTTTGCTTTCATTTTTCAAATTTCTAAAATGGAAATATATACAGCTGCATTATCTTCACATTGAGGGGGATGGTAATACCCATGTTGTGGGGTTACAATAGTGGGTCTTCGGGGGGCTCTTTACATGACTTCCTTCCCACTCCTTTTCTTTCATACTAAAGCCCTTTTTTTGTGTGAGACAAGCTACATAAAATTTAGTGTTTTATCTTGACTTTTAAAGGGTGCAAGAAAACATCTGAGGTGTCAAAAGAATATTTGTGCTTTCTGAGTAGCAGTCTATATACCATGAAAACTTGGAACTGATTTTTTTGAGATTTATCAAATATTAAAATGATGGATCGCATTGAATCATCTGATCAAGAACTGATAGTGGGAAGCAGTGTATTTTGAAATCAGTGTAGCGTGTTGTTTTTCAGCCTTTGCCAAATAAAAGCAACCATTTTTAGATTTCTGATCAAATAAGATTTTATGATCTTTGCAAAACATGCCATGTCTGTGGCCAGTTATTAATTCAGTAACTTAGTATGCAGCATCCACTATCTGGCAGTCACTCTTTCAGGTAAAGACTGCAGCATGTGAGGTTGGATAAAAATCACAAGTCTTCAGTTATGATGCTACACAAAGCCTGATAATAGGGATGCAAAGAGACAAATTGTGCAGGAGACCAGTTTTCCAAAAGGGGCTTGGAGAACAAATCTGATTTTCCATGTAGAGGAAATGAACTTCATGGAGATGAAGCAGCATGCATGCAAACCAGGAGGTGAGACAGGCAAGGATTATTCATAGATCAGTGCTCAGAAGAGTTTGGATAGAATGTGAGCGTTTTAAGGAATGTGATTGAATTCTGGACAACATTTATAGAGCACCTGTCATGTACGAGGCGCTGTGATTATAGAGATGAAGAGGAATTATTATGGTAAATACTATAAAATCATTATTATCAAGGGTCCTTCTCTCCCAGCACCTAGTGGAGGGAGGGGTGCTATAGGAGGTGGATAGAGGAGATGTATAAATAAATAAGAGATTTCTGCGGTAAATGCAATAACAAAAGTAGGCACAGAATAAGAATAGAGACATAGCATTTCACTCTGGGAACTCTGTGCTGTGTGTCTTGGTGGGAATGTGGGGTGAGAAAGGCTTTATAGGGGGGCATGCCTGTAATCCTAGTGCCTCAGGAGGCTCAGACAGGAAGATTACAAGTTCAAGGTCAGCCTCAGCAACTTAGGGAGTCCCTAAGCAACTTAGTGAAACCCTTTCTCAAAATTTTAAAAGGGCTGGGGATGTGGCTCAGTGGTCCAGCACCTCTGGGTTCAATGTCCAGTACTCCCCCGCCCCCCCGAATAAAAGACTAGATAGTCACCAGGTGGGTCCAGTAAATTTCCCTCAATTGAGTATTACTGGCATAACAGGAAACAGAAAGAGATGAAGGTAGTCAAGCAGACAGGAGCCAGGTCCTACAAGACCTAGCGAGCTGCCTTAAGCAATTTGGACTTAAATCTAAGAGTAATGAGAAATGGGAAGTTTGAAAGCAGAGAAGCGAGAAGGTCAGATTTGATTTGAGGAATGTCTCTCCAGCTGCCAAGAAGAACCATTCTTGAACGTAAGTGTTTTTTCAGCTTCTGGGAAGCTTCGAGAATGCAGATTCCTGGACCTAATCCCCAGAGAAGAGGGTTTTGTGTTGATGCAGCTACATTTGTGGAGCTCAGAATTTTGTTTTCAGATGTAGGTGTTCCTCAGATGGATTTGGTGGTGGTAATAGGGGTGGCGCTGGGAGCCTTTCCAACCAGGGAGACCAGATAGAATGCTGTCGCTGCAGGTAGCAGCATCACAGATTCTAGATTGAAGTTTGGAGACTAGACTCTGTTTCTGTGTATTGGATAGTGAAAGAAAAGTGGCTCAGGACTAATCAAACACTCACCTGGGATAGGAAGCGGCCTTATTGTCCGGAGCCTGACAAGGCTGCTCTACACATCTGCGCAGAGAGAGGGAGAGCAGCAGCAACTCCCCCTTGAATGTTACCTTTTATAGGCTAGAATCATGGCTGCACACTAGGGGCTGGTTTAATCTTGACTGGCTTAGCAAGCATCCCCTGATCTTGTGGAAGGCAAGTTTGTTTCTTGGTAACAGAGACAGGCAGTTTTCCTATCTCTCAGAGGGGGAATAGGAAAACCGTCATGTCCCTTTAGCTTCTCAAGGAGAGAACAGGGAAACCAGTATGTCCCCATCTCAGGGGCCAGTAAGTTGTCTCCTATCTCTCAATGAGAGAGCAGGGAGAGACCTGCTTGTCTCCAGGCCGGTAGGTTTTATCACAGGCTAGTTTCTATTTCTTGGGAATAAGAGCAGTATTCATAAAGTGTGGGTGAGGGGAAAGGAAGATGGCTGCAATTATGCCAACAGATAGAACAGGACAAGGGCCTCTGAGAGGCCTGGAGCACTTGAGACATTATTAATATATAGCTCTTAGCACAAAGAAAACTGAAGAGCCAATTATGAAGGATGGCTGTGACAGCAGGTTAGGGGTGTAGTCACAATGAGGAACCTTGTGAAGATGTCTCAATGCTATTTACATTCCCTTGCTTGGGGTCAGATTTGGTTGACTATGGCTAAGTCTGTAGGTGGAGAAAACAGTGGCTCCCAGGTTGCCCCCAGGTGTTGGGATCTGAGGTCTGAGGAAGCTGGGAGCCAGGCAGGATTCTCCCCGGATGAATGAACGGTTGCTAAGCAGCGATAGAGGTCCAGCTGTGGAGCTGTGGTTTCACCTGTTTGGATTTTTCACCTGTTTCCAGCCATGAGAGATTCATTTTTTAGGAGGAAATATTATTAAGCACAAAACACCAAGTTAATTTACCATGTTTTAGTCATTCAGTAGATCAATACTGACCATTTACTGCATCAGTAATGACAACAGAGATGTCAGGTATAGCACACAGAGCTATTAAACTTGTGTGAAAGAGAGGGGGATAGAGAACTTAAGTGTTGTTGTTTTTTTTTTTTTTTTTTTTTCAGAATTGAGGACACATTTATTCATAGGTTCATAGTCTGCTGCCACCAAATCTTTTACTCAAAGATGCTTACTTAATAACACCTTTGACACACATTTTTTCCCCTCTGATTTAAAGAAATACTCTAGTAGTAGTCACAACCTAATAGAACCAGTGTTTCAACAAAACTTTGTGTCACAGTAGCTTCTCTTACTGTATAGTATAGCTGTCACAGCATTTCATAAGACAATCAATCAGGGGCTGGGGTTGTAGCTCAGTGGTAGAGCACTTGCCTAGCATGGGTTCAATCCTCAGCATCACATAAAAGTAAATAAACAAACAAAATAAGTGTATCGTGTCCATCTACAATTTTTAAAAAAAGAATCAAACATATCCCTCCACCATAGCTATTTAGTGTGTGTGTGCATGTGCATGTATGTTTGTGTATGTATGTATGTATTCCTTTTTATCTTTGTCAGTATGTTGGTGTATGTGCACTCAAAATTATTAATTTTCTCTTAATAGTTATAGTATACCTGCCATCTGAAGTGAACGTCTGTATTACTTTGCCAGGGCCACCTTAACAAAATAACCAAGATTAAGCAGTTTAAATAACAAAAGATTTATTTTCTCACAGTTCTGGAGGCTATAGATCTGAAATTGATGTGTTGGCAGGTTTGGTTTCTCCCTAAGCTTGTCTCCTTTGCTTGCAAATGGCTTTCTTCTCCCTCTCTTCACATAATCTTTTCTCTGGGTATGCACTTGTCAGGTAGCTCTGTGTCTAAATTTTCTTATTAAGGATACCAACACTCAGAAAAATGAGAAATTATATCCCATCTGCTTCAAATGTATGATATGCCAAGGTCATTGTACTGTCATGTGTAACTAATTAAAACAAATAAAAATATAATACAAAAAAAGGATAGCAGTCAGATTGGGTTAGGGCCAACCCTTAAGATCTCATTTTGCCTTATTTACCTCTTGAAAGACCCCATCTCTTAATATGGTCACCTTCTGAGATAAGAGGGGTTAGGCCTATCAACATATAAATTTCATGAGGGGGAGGCACATTTTAATACAAAATAGCTTATTTTCCCTTTAACATTTCTTTAAATATCTGAAACCCCTTCTTCTTTTGTTACCACGTTGATGGGAAGTGGATTTGATGGCGTGCAGAGTTCTGCCATCTTGACTCCCCGGAAGGTTCTTGACCTGACCTCCAGCTTTATTTATTTATTTATTTTTATGTGGTCCTGAGAATTGAACCCAGTGCCTCACATATGCTAGGCAAGCACCCTACCACTGAGCTACAGCCCCAGCCTCAGTGTTGGGCATATTTGGTTCTTGCTATGTTGCTGGTGTTCTAGATGATGCTTCACTGGACATCTTTTTGCATATGTTTTTTTGCTTCTCATTTATTTCCGTAGAATAAATCCCCAAGAGTGGGATTATTGGGCCATTTTTATAACTCTTTTTTTTAAAGAGAGAGAGAGAGAGAGAGAGAGAGAGAGAAAGAGAAATTTTTTAATATCTATTTTTTAGTTTTCGGCAGACACAACATCTTTGTATGTGGTGCTGAGAATCGAACCTGGGCTGCACACATGCCAGGCAAGCGCGCTACCGCTTGAGCCACATCCCCAGCCCCATTTTTATAACTCTTGATACATTTTGCTATATTGCTTTTTAAATGGGTTCTGCCTCTTTGTGCAGTTACTAGCAGTATATGAGTGTGCAGCTTCTCCACATTATTGGCATTTGGTGTTGTCATTTAAATTTGTTAATTTAATCGGTGTAGAATGTTATATCTTTGCCGTTTTAGTTTGCACTTGTTGAGGTTACACACTGTTGTGGTTTTTCACAAATTAGACTATTTCCTATAAAATATCGGAAAATGTTTTTCCAACTAATAATTTCACAGGTTACATTAAACTCTAATTAATTTATTCGTTAAAAATTATTTCAGTACACTTTTGATGAGTACTAGCTTTGCCAGGTACTGGGGTGAAAGATAAGAAAGGCAAATCAAATCCTTTATGTCTAGAATAGCAGCTGCCCATTGGCTCTCTGTCCCTTAGAAATTTTAAGGAAAAGGGAAGTTTAATAGGTGTCCAATACTGACACAGTTAAAATGGATCAGACTCCTGTGTTAGGATACTACTAAAAAGAGATGGCACATTTGAAAGGAATATTTGAGGAGAGCTTAGTAAAAGATTATTAGAAGGCAAGGTAATCAATAAAGAATAACATCAGCAGTGTTGAACACCTTGAAAGTCATTATCAACACTAGGTTTAAAGGGCCAATGGGAGGAACCATCCCTGGAACAGAGCGAGAGCTGTGGAATAGAGGCCCTGGCCTTTGTGGGCTTTGATAAGGAATTACAGCCACTGCCCAACAGCACCCCTGTCATTCCTCCAGTATTTTGTCAGAGCTTCATGTAGGCTGACTCTAAATGGAAGCCAGAGAACCAGGGTCTGGATGAGCTGTGCAATGAGCCAGTCCACCTGAGCTTAAAACATGGTAGACAAAGGCAGAGAATGGGTACAGATGGGCAAATGGAGAATAATCCACCACAATTTTTTTTTTTAGAGAGATCACTTTAAAGAAAAAAAAAGAACAAAACTGGTTCATATCCACACAGGTAAATTTGGAACATCTACTCAGAAAATGACCTAAAACAACTTACCTGGAAGTAATAATGTATGACATCACTTGGGGCAGATTTCTTTAATGCTGCAAGTTCCCAGTAAGTTTGCTACTGCTGAAGTAATGTTCACATTTGGCAAGAAGTGGGACTGACAGGGGAGAGAGATCTAATCAGGGCCCATCAGCACCCAGGTGGGCATTTTGACAATATAATGTCAAGTTGGGATAATTCAATTCTTTTAATTAGAAAGTGACAATCTCACTCGAGTTACCTTATATCATGATAATTGTGCCACAGTAACTAGGCTCTGGTGTTCTGTTCCTCTTGGCCACCAGGGTGTCGTTGTTGATGCAGGGCTATCTCTCATGGCATCTTGGCTTTTCTCTCTGCACATCCCAATATTTTCTTCTGCTACTGTCATGCTTTGAATTTTTGTGTGTCCCCATTCACATGTGTAACTCTAACCTAAAAAGCGATGCTATTAAGAGGTGGGTCTTCAGGAGGTGTTTAAGTCAGGAAGACATAACCCTTATGAATGGGACTAGAATCCTTATAAAAAAATAACCTGAAGGAGCTTGTTTCCTCCCTCTACCACATGAGAGCACAGGGAGAAGTTGTCATCTATGAACAGTGGGCCTTCATGTTACAGGGCAGGTGGCTTCTGCGAAACTGAGGCAGCACGAAGGTCCCCTTCAAACCCTGATTCTTGTGATCAAGTCAGAAAGATTTGAAACATGTTGCTCAGAGTAACAAACATGAGTTTATTATAAGGGATGGGAAAGGGAAAAAGGGACACTCAAGGGAGAGTGGGTCATCTCTGAGAGGAAAGTGATGGCATCTCTCTTGCCTTCCAGTTTTATTTTGGAGGGGGGTTTCCCAGGGAAGTTTCTAGAGAGTCCCGCCCAGGTTCACTGCTTGACAGTAGGATGATATCAGACTTTTAAGTCCCCACTGCCATGACCACTCCAGGTTATTTTGGCCCCTTCTGATCAGTTCTAATTGGAATCTGTTTTTACAGATTTTATGGTTATATTTTATCATTATCTCCCCGAGTTCTGGGATCTGGCCTGTACAAGCGTCCCCAAAACTCCACTCTCCCAGGCCTCCCACCCCCTGATGCACTGTGTGCTAACTCATGTTCTTACCAGTATTCAGGGGCCTGCATTTCTCCTGCAGATAACACATAGTTTGCTGAGGAATATAACCTATCTACTTAAGGTAGGGCTGCAGGTAAATTGCCCTTTTTTTTGGGGGGGGGTATCAGTATAAACCTGATATTGGTTTATTTTCTTTTTCTTTTTAATTAGATCTTTATGATTATACATATAGTTGTGTTCATAATAGTTCAGTCACGCATGAAAATCAATTTGTTGATGATCACCCCTTTTTTCTTCTATCCTCCCCCCACTTCTTCTTCCTTTACTCTATTAGACTCCCTTTTGCTCATTAATTTGTATTTGATTGGTTCTTTATGTAATCTTATCCTTTCCTTTAAATTGGTTTTAAAAATGAAAGAATGTGGGGGTTAGCACAGTGGGCTCTGTTTATTGATTTATTTCCTTAACCTCATGTTCCCGTCACTCACGTCTGTCTCCTGTCAGCCAGACAGCAAATCTGCCAGCACCTTGATCTCAGACTTCCCAGCCTTCAGAATTGTGAACAATAAATTTCTGTTGTTCATATGCCACTCCAGTTGAGGTGTTTTTGTTCTAGCAGTCCAAACAGACTAAGTCAGCTACCAACAAGATTTTCTTATTATCTAATCAAATTCTGGCTGGAAAGAGTATGATTGGTCTAGCTAAATTACCCAATGATGCTAGTCATCGTTGGGTCCCGTGTTCTGCTTATGCTTACAATCAGTGCTATCCCTCCCTCAACAAATAGTCCAGTAATGCTTTGATTAGCAGGGGACTGTACAAAGAACATTTTCTCTTAAAAGAAGACAGAATGATTAAAAAGAAAAAAACACACAGTTAACTGCAACATTCTTATCTGAACAACCCTGTAATCCTGATGACTTGGGAGTCTAAGGCAGGAGGATCACAAGTTCAAGGCCAGCCTCACAATTTATTGAGGTCCTAAGCAACTTAGTGAGACCATGTCTCAAAATAAAAAGGCTGAGATGTAGCTCAGTGATTAAGTGCCCCTAGGTTTAATCCCTGGTGCCAAAAATGACAGAAAGAAAAAAAAAAAAAAAGACTGTGGATGTAGCTCAATGGTAAAGCACCCCTGGGTTCAATCCCCAGCACCACAAAAATAACTAAGCAAGCAAGTGTGTTCTTTAAGGGCTTGAAAAATTGACTCAGTGTTAGTACTGATATGCTAGTTTTTAAAAAATGTGGGTGGGTCTAGGGATGGAGCTCAGTGCAAGTGCCTAGCCTGTGCCAGGTCCTGGGTACCAACAAGATTATCTAATCAATTCTGGCTGGAATTTCAACCCCCAGCACCACAAAGAAAAAATGCAAAACTTATCTGAAACAGATCTCTCCCATATTCACCCCAGTCACAATGAGTTGCTGCTTCCTTGGGCTTCTGTTACAGTTTTTACAAGTTTATTGAGTTTCAATGGATGAACCATACTTTGTAATTGTTCAAAGTGCCAGAGTCTATGTTTTTTCACTATGAAAACTATACCTATGAGATCATCAGCATAATGAGGAAAATGAGCATTTATCTCAGCTTCAAAGGCTTTCTCTGTTATCCTCTAGAGGGAACTATGACAAAGATTCTGCCCTCAAGGAAATTTATATGTGGCGAGAGATATATGAAGAACTCACTTTAGATACTTAAAGCACACTGAAATAAGAACTTCACCCTGTACCACATACAGTACACTGTACCTTTCTCTTAACAGTTTTTCAATTAATTAGAGAAAGAATCTTTTTCTCCTTATTTGGATCCTGCCCCACCCCTGCATCAAAAAACATGGCCAAGGGATCAGGATCCCATAGTTTTAAACATGGCTACCTCTGTTTATTGGGGCCATGCTCAATGGAAGGAGAATTGTAAGCTGGGATGCCACACTCCAAAGGTGTTTAGTATAAGATAATAGAGGTTAAGAGACTTACTCAACACCAAAATATGAACCGTAGTTACTATATTTACTTTATTCTGTTGAATTTCCTGTCTGATGGGAACTCTGATAGTTGTCTGCTTTTCTTTGGGAACTTGAAGACAGGTTGGTTTTGTCATCAAACCGACATCTTTAAATTATCTGTCCTTAATTTCCTGTCATTTTGTTTTTAATTGTCTGCTTCAGAGTTCATGTCACAATTTGCATGTCTACTAAATTCTTACCTTTAGTGACACACACGTATGCATACAGAATCTCTCTCTTTAGGATTCTATGTATGCCTGTTTTTTTTTTTTTTATTTTCACCAGGCAATAACCTATGGACAGTTATGGATATGACACAATTACTGGGTGGAAGATCCAACTTGTATTAGTTTCCGATGGTTCTGAACACAGAGAAGAGAGAAAGTAGGTTTTGGCCTGTTCCTATATTGTTCCTGAAACTAAAGAAAGAAAAATTAAGAAGAATGGATCCACAGGCATGGCCAAGGGGTTATGAGATCATGAGAATGCTGTGAATTAGATTTTTTTTTTTTTAAGTCTGATGATTGGAGCCATCTTATTTAATATTTTAAGGGCATGGACATTTTTCTGAAAAGGGAACAAGGGTTATTTGTTATCTTTGCAGCAAAATATCACAACACGTGGAATTGTTCCTACATCAAAGAAGGAGAAGTTCTGTTTAGTCATAGGAAGGAACTTTTTTGCTTGTTGTGATAAATTGCCAAAATGGGTATCAAAGGGTTACGTGACTTATCTGTTTCTTATAGAGCTCTCAAGAAAGGATAGTAACTACTGATCTGTGGTGGATCATACATTTTACCAAAGCTAAGAAAACGAGATCTCTCAAGCTTCATATAGCTTTTCATCTCTACTATTTATATGATGGCTTCTAAATTCTCCATTAGTAGTATCACATAAAACCTTCTCTGTGAAGAGAGACTTTATAGGTAATTTTTCTAGATCTTTTGTACCTTAGCAGTATCTCAAGTAGACAATGACACAAAGAATATTATTTGTATTCATTTCTTTGCACAATGCATAAAAATTAGAGGTGTTTTCAAATCTGTTTTATGTCATTTGTTGGACTTAATTAACCTAAACTCTGAACTAATAATAGTTCAGCCCTTCACCCCCGTGACTGCAATAATTATTAATTGCAAGGAGAAATTACAACAGTAGAGATATTGGTTTAATAATAACTTGTAGTTCTTTACAGAAACCCAGAGAGTCCATAGAGATTCTCTCTCCACCTCCCTAAAGTCATAAAATGACACTAGGAAAGAAGCTGGAGTTTAAAAAAATTTAAATTAGCTCTGGCAAATAGCAGAAATATAATTGTAGGTAGGCCAAAACAAACAAAAAATAAAATAAAGCCAAGATGTTTGAGGAAGAAGAGGCTTTTCCCTTATATTTAAATATCTTTCAAAAGACCTTACCAGCTTGTGGGAACTGTGATGCCATTGTAGTAGTGTTTTAAGGGACTTGCTCATTTTAAAGATCATGCCATACATCAAAGAAAAAGGAAAATGGCAACCCCTGTCTAAGTACTCTGAAAGGAGGCTACCATCAGAAAGGAAACATTGGGCAGAGCTTGAGTAGATTGTAGGATCTTTTAGGGCAGAAAAATTTACCCAGAGAGGATTATAGGAAAGCAACATAATGCTTAAGTTATAGCTTGGGCAAAGCCTAATTCAGAGGATAAGACTATAGGCAACAAGGCTGCATTAGTGTTTCTAGAGGCAGGTGGCTTCATTCACCTATCACTTACCTCCATGCATTGAAGTGGCTAAGAACTAGTGATTCAGTCTTGATGAAGATAGTGTTCCTGTCCTAGAAGTTCTCAAAGACTAGGTAAGTGGGTCAGGGACTGCCTAGTTAGTAGACTATTATGGTTTATATATGAGGTGTCCCCCAAAAGCTTACATGTGCGATAATGCAAGAAGGTTTAGAGGCGAAATGATTGGGTTATTAGAGCCTAACCTTATCAGTGCATTAATCCCCTGATCAGGATCAACTGGGTGGTAACTGTAGACAAGTAGGGTATGACTGGAGGAGGTGGGTCATTGGGACTGAGCCTTTGGGGTATATATTTTGTTCCTGGCGAGCCAAGCTTACTCTCTCTGCTTCCTGACTGTCACATCCTAAGCTGCTTTTCTCCTCCGTACCTTCCAACATGATGTTCTGCCTCATCTCGGGCCCAGAGCAATGGAGTTGACCATTTGTGGACTGAGACCTTTGAAACTGTGAGCCCCAAATAAACTTTTCCTCCTCTAATTTGGTTCTTGTCAGGTCTTTTGGTCATAGCAGTGAAAAAGCTGACTAAAACACAGGCTATAAAAAAAATGGAGCTGATTAGGTTTTGTGGGATGAGAAATATGGAGGCAGGGAACTGAGTGCAGAGAGAGAGAACGCACTTCACCAAGGACTGGGCAGGGTGAAACAGACGTTCAAAGGGATTTTGGAGTGTCTGCTCTTTTGTACACTCCTTGACACAAGCTGTCTGTGTTAGGATGACTAAGAAGTATTGAATGAATTTTAATTTTCTTTAATGTTCACTTCTTTTTTACATTTAAGTTAAAATTCTCTTTTGCAATGCACCATTGCCACACACACAGAAAGGCAAATTCCTCAAACTCCTTATTCAATAGGTAATTTCTTACTTGAATGAGATGGTGTCAAATGGAACACATTTGTTCATTCAAAAAAAAATTATATGTTAATGCCTCAAGGAGGATTCAAGAAAGAATTCACCAGACAAAACTTGGAAAATATTCCACCGAGGCCCACTGAGCTGCCCTTGCCAAGACGAAGGACAGGTAATTTGCTGTGACTAATTGAAAAACATAAAGAACATTAATATGAAAAATGAAAGCATAATCCGTGGTATAACAGGCAGTGAAACCATTCGCATAATTGATTATTCTTCAAGGTAACATGTTCCTTTCTTCACTTTAGGAATCTTTTTCCTTTGATCTAATCTGTTTGAAAAGCCTGCTAAAGTGACATCTCTCAAAAGGTCACAGGCACAGTAATCTCTATCCTAGTGGTCCAGATAGTAATGATGGCATGCTCAACAATTTGGGAGAAAAATTATCGAAGAAAGTATTTAGAGACCTTGATATTGCTTTAGTTTCCAGCTGAGTATCTTGAGACATAATGTTCAGAAAACCACTATTAGTGGGTTTTGATTTGAAAATTAATAGCAGAGGACCTTAGGCTCAGTCTTAGCTCCACTGCATACCAGCTCTGGGAACCTGGGCAAGTTGCTTAATTCCATATGATTTTCAGTTTCTTCATCAGTTAAATGGGGACAGTAAATCTCCTTGTTGCACTGTGGTGAAAACCAAATGAAAGAGCACTGGTGAAAGCATAATGAAGACCAGAAACATTGAAGATTGAAGGATTATTAGGATAATCCTGAATACTGTCTTTGTTGTTAGGTTAGGTTGTTTGAGCTTAAAATGAATCATTTTTCACATGCTGTTCTCGAAGTTGAAAGCAGAATTCAGTAAATGCCGTCACTTTGCAATATGGAAGGCTTTGATCTTCTGAAGATGGGCAGTTCCATGGTAATGCTAAGTCTGCTATAGGAGCTTCTGGAATGCTCTCCCCACCCTCCCCTGAGGTTTTGAGTAATAAAACATAGGAATGGGTAAAGAGAACAATGGGGAAAACATAGGAGCCATTGTGTGCTGACAGGGCAAGGCAAAGTGCTTTTTATATTTAATATGTAGGGTGTGACAGCACATTAGTGACTGACTGATATCCTTACCTCACCCTATACAATCATGCAGGGACAAGCTACTTCAAAGTCTAGAAGGTGGCATATTGTGGCATGCTAAGAGCAGGGGGTCATGGGCAGAAAAACCTGGCTTTAGATCCTGGCTCTGCCATTTAATAGGCATGTGACCTATAGCAAGTTACTTAAAATCTCTGAACCTGAGTTTCCACATCAGGTAAGTGGATGAGGATACTACTCACTCATTTAGCGCTGTTGCAAGGATTGAATTAGTGAATATATGTGAAGAGCCTAAGATCTTTGGTGCTCAACAAACTTTAACATTTTTGTTATTATCTAGCAGCTGGGAGGGAAGGGCCAGTAGAAGATTGTTTTGGGTGAGGACCATCACAAAGCACTGGGAAGTTAAGAGTAAAGTGAGGGGGCGGGTGGGGCTGGGGTTGTGGCTCAGCAGTAGAGTGCTCATTTAGCACATGCAAGGCCCTGGGTTCTATCCTCAGCACCACATAAAAATGAATAAATAAAATAAAGGTATTATGACCAACTACAGTTAAAAATTATATATATATATATATATATATATATATTTTTTTTTCCCCCTTAAAAAGAGTAAAGGGGCTTCAGGAGCATTAGACATGGCATTTCAAAGTGTCTGTCTGGCATCATGCAGTCCCATTTCAGAACCCAGCCCCTCCAGCTCTATGTGACCTTAGTTTGTGATGTTTCACTTTGAACTATGGGGATCAAATTAATTGCTATTTCACAGGTTGTTTTGAAGGATCAATGACACGATGCATATGAAATAGAGAGGAAGATTGTCCCAATAAAGTATGTGCCTATAATGACTATCTTAAGTAACCTCCTGTCCTTTACACCCTTCTTCATCCCTGGGAAGAACTGTGACATCCTAGAGAGCCAGGCCTCAGGAGCTAAGCCCCGTTGAATTAGAGTTAGTGCAGATGTGAAAGTCAAGTTGTGTTCTTCAGTGCCCTGTCTTTGAAGGTTAGGTCTCCTCATAAGCCAGAGATGTCACACATTTGTGATCAACTCATCAAAGGTGGCAAACCAATTTAGTGGGGGAAAAGTATGTTTTTTTGTTTTTTCAACAATCTGTATGCTGGATCACCTGGATCGCCACATAGGAAAATAGTGAACATGATCTTTTACCTTGAGCCATATACAGTGGTCAGCCCCAAATGGATAATGAAGGTACATGGTACTCTGAAACATTTGGAAGAAAGAATAGAAGAAAATCTCTGAAACTTTGGGGTACACAGAAGTTTTGCAGAGAGAACCATGATAAAACAGAAGTTTGAAAAATGAAAATTTGTTGTCAAAACTTAAAAAAAAACTGTTAAGGATAAATAACTTTTATACTTCATTAATAAGAAAACAGAACAATCAACAAAATTGAGGAAAAATATTTGAACCAAGATTTCACAAAAGAAGAAATGAATGATGCCATCTGGGATGAAGTTAAGAGGGGCGTTGTCTGAGCTCCCTAATACCAGTCATGCTAGTAATGGAGGACATGGGCAGGAAGAGAGGGCAGCCCTATTTCTTTCCAGCATCCTTTTGAAATGCCAGATTCGTGTGACCCCCATAGACCTCCAGGAGCCGAATCCGATGCAATCACACAAGAGTCTTTATTGCAAGCTCGAGCCTGGACTCACAACCGTTTCTGACACAACATCACATCACACAGCAAATCATTCCGTACCATGAGAAAATCAAACAACAACTCTTAACATTGATTACAACACTCACTGGCGGGAACAAGTTGGGTAGGGGTGATTGGTTAGTACAAGAGGGGGATTCGTTTGAACTGATGTTAATCTGTGAGGTGTGTACGTACTAAACTACATGGTTTCCTAACATGTTCTCACTCACGGAGACTACTGGGGGGTCATCTAGCATCCCGGGCATTTTCCCTGTTTCATGCTGATTGGTGGTTGCTAGGGGGTTGCTACAGGTCCTTACCTAGCATAAAACTGAGTCAGGGACACCTGACTCTCCTGTTATTTATAGACAAACAACTCAGCAGGGTGGCTATGTGCCTAGGAGCAAGGACAAGGGTCACGCCCAGTCCCTCTGGACAGGACTTGAGGTAGAAGCTGTTTTTCTCAAAAATGGAGTCACATCAGTTTCTCACTTACTGATACATTTCCATTTTCAAAATTTTCCTTATCTCATTCTCCCATGGTGAAAAGGCTATAGAGGGTCAAGGCCAGTGGCTTTTGTGCGTCCTCAGGTCATTCAGCTAGTTCTGCATGGGACCAGAAGCCAATGCCAGCCTTCCCAATTCCCTGGGTGCAGACTCCTTCACTGAACCATACAAACTGATCAGCCAAGGCGTGGGGGACTGGGGGGCTTTGAGCCTGGTTAGTTTCCTTTTCTTCTCACCTTCAAGTTGAAGTGTTTGGTATTTGAGAACTTGAAGCCCAGCAGAGGCAGAGCTGCATTTATATTCAATATTTGTTTTCAAAGTAGATTTGCAGTGTCACCTTACTGAGATCTAGTGGCTGTTTCTATTCCACCCTGAGTGGCCAAATTGTATGGCACCTCAGTCAAAAGATGGGTCATCAACACAGGCACTTGGCTACCAGAATCAAGGCATCAATTGATCACTGCTATAACAGGTTTTCAAGCTGATGTTTGTTTCAAGATGATATTTGAAAAGTTTGGTGAAAGTTCCTCCTCTTGCCAGTCTGAAAAAAAGATGTGTCTCTCAAGAACTTTCCAGAATCATCTACTACTTAGTAACTGTGTGAACTTGGATGGTCACATCCCTCTCTGGAACTTTGTTTCCTCATGAGTAAAACTGGGGATTGAACTAGTTGATCTCTGAGGGCCCTTCAGCTTTGACAGTTTCTATACTCTAGTTCCAGTGCCTTAACATTGAAATGCTGCCAGCATATATTGTGAGATATATATATATATATATATATATATATATATATATATATATATATATATATATATATATATATATAGTGTGTGTGTGTGTGTGTGTGTGTGTGTGTGTGCTGTTGATTTGCAGTCTCTGGGATTTCACTGCCTTGTTTATTGCTTCCTTGTTGCTGCTGTGCTGGTTTGAGCTTGAGATGCTATGCCCTGTGCATAATTTGCCTGCTTATGACCTTGCTGTTTGTTCCCTGCAGACGGTGTCATGTTTGAAAGGTGAAGGCAAAAGTATTGCATGCAGGAGCTGAGCCACAGATCCACCCCTTTTTGTCATTAAAGCTACAGCTATGCGTTTCTTCGGTTTCTCGTCCTCTGCCCTCCTTCTAGTGTGTTTCATTGCTACATTTGGGTTTTATGATTACATCTGCAATAGCAGGCACAGATGTTTTTCTCACTCAATTGTATGGTTAATGGTGAAATGGATTTTTCGAGCAGATGCTCGCATGTGGGTGCTATCCTTTTCTCTCCTGACACATTTTCTACACAAACAGCAGATTGTGTGTCTGGTATGCTTTAAGCCTCGCAAGAGGAGAATTCAAGCTGAATAACACTGGGCTGATTTTCAAGCTTCTAAAAAACATAACGTAGGCACTCAACTTGACAAACTCTTCAGAGCACCCCTGCAGCCCAGATCGAGACCTGCATCTCTAGCGTTTGCCAGCTAGTCTGGAGGAGATGGAGAGTTAGCAGCGTTTCTCCCGTGAAGGGCCACCAAAGGAAGGGGAAATGACATCAGATTCAATTTTCAAAAGCTGGACTCGATTGCTCTGTCACTTGGGGTTCTGAGACCCGAGGCATGTAATTTAACCTCTGTGTCTACATGTGTGAGATGAAGTGATGATACAAAGCTGGTAAAGATCATTGAGATAATTGCCAAATTGCAGAGGTCCCTGCTTAAGTCTAATCCGTGTCCACTCCTGGGTATATAAGGCTAATTGGACCTGATGGGCCACAAGTCCATTTGCATGAAGGACTGAGAAGCCTCCAAGGAGCGAGGCAGAGCTGTGCAAGGATTAGGAGCTTGGGCTATAGCCCAGGGTTTCTCAACCTTGGAACTATTGACATTTTTGGCCAGGTAATTGTTTTTTATGGACGGCTGTCCTGTGCACTGTGGAATGTTTAGCAGCATCTCTGGCCTCAACCCACTAGATGTCAGTAGTGCACCCCCTCTAGTTGTGACAACTAAAAATACCTCCAGGCATTGTTAAATGTGCTTGTGGGGAGGAGTGGTCAGCAATAACCTGTGATGGAGAACTGGCTTTAAATTCTAACCTGACTCCTTTCCCAGGGTCATGTAGCTAGTAACTGTGCTTCTATTTGTTCATCTGAAAAATGGAAGTCCTAGGAACTTTTCAGAAATAACTGTTGAGAGGTTCCAGTGACAGGTGAGTACAAACTTTGGCACCTAGTGATACTACCTCCCTACCACCAGAAGGCCTTTGCTCATTCATTCATCCTTGGCTAGAGCACACTCTTGCTCCTAGTCCTTCCCTCTGTCTAGTTAACTCAGACTCAGTCTTCAGATCTCAGCTCAAGTGCCATTTTCACAAAGAACCTCGGCTGGACCCCACAAACTAACAGAGACCCAAAGTGCTCCTCGCATTTGTTTAGATCAGACATTCAAGCACTTGGATGGTCATATCACTAAGGTGTGTTGCACTAAAAATCAGTACTATGTCTGTGTCCTTCAACATCGCATCACCAGAACTCAGGAAAGGCTTAGAAGAGAACATGCATTCAGTAAAAATCTTATGGAAAGAAAGGAAGAGGGAAGAAATGAAGAGCTCAAAACAGAACTGCAATGTCGTTATATTTTAAATCCTCCAAGGAAGGGATCTAGACCACTAACCTTATTAGCCTAGTGAATGATTACAGTGACAATAAGATTGTAATGGTTTTAGGGCCAATCTGTCACTGAAAACTCTCTCAGCCTATTCCCCATAGAGCTTATGGAGTTCAGTGGGCTCAATAAATATGGCTCCCTTATTTTCCACCAGAATTTGGAATTACCAAGGTCAGATGGATGGAGATCAACAATAGCTTTTTCCTTTTTTTGTACTGGGGATTGAACCCAGGGGCACTTAACCACTGAGCCACATCCCCAGCTGCCCCCTTTTTAAATATTTTATTAAAGACAGGGTCTTGGGGCCCTGCTAAGTTGCTGAGGCTGGCTTTGAACTCCCAATCCTGTTACAGCCTCCCGAGTTGTTGGGATTATACTATTGTGCTACCACGTCTGGCGACAATAGTATTTTTTATTCTAAAAAAAATCTGGGTTTCCAGAAAGTTTTTTAGGTATGTAAAATAAATGAACCTCTACCTCAGAATTAGCTAGACTTACCTAGTTATAGGCAGCTGAAAAGATCCTTCCAATGTGGACTTGCACCTTGAAGCTTGTGGTTTGCATAAAATAAGGCTACATGCTTCCTCTTTGTAAGGCCTGTCCCCAAGGGAGAAGTAGCAAGTGTGGAGCTTAGTGAAGATGTGCCTTTAAACAAAGACCAGTAATGTTAATCTAGTGTGGATTCTTTCAGTTGGAAACATGATTTCAAGGGAAAGGATCTCCATTCCTGCCAACATATTTAAGTCTGGGTCTAAGGGAAAGAGTTCTGGGAGTCGACTCCATTTAGTGAATAGATATTTTACCAAAGATCCTATATCAGTTCCCAAGCAGCATTGCTATGGGACTTTCCTTATGGATCTGAAGGTTGGACAGTGTCTTCCCCATTTTTGCCACAGAATACTGCAGTTTAAGTCCCTTGAGGGACCACCCAGTGCATTGATCCCAGCAGGAGTTTCTAAGGGAGATGGCAGCTCCCATAGAAACGGCAGAGGAGCCCACCAAAAGTAGATGTGTATTATGGTTTAGATATGAGATGTTCGCAAAAAGCTCTTGGGTTAATGAGGGGATATTCAGAGGTGGAATGGTTAGATTATGGGAGCGGGAACCTAATCAGTCCATCCTAGTTTGAATAGACTAACTGGGTGGTAACTGTAGGCAGGTGGGACATAGCTAGAGGGACATAGTTGGAGGAGGTGGCTTACTGGGGGCATGTCCTGGGAGGGTCAGTCTTCCTTGTGGTCCTTCCCTTTGTGCTCTCTTTGCTTCCTGGCCACTGAGAGCAGAGTAGCTCTCCACCATGTCCTTCCATGATAATGCTCTGTCTCACCTCAAG
Source organism: Marmota flaviventris (assembly GCF_047511675.1). Classification (NCBI taxonomy): domain Eukaryota; kingdom Metazoa; phylum Chordata; class Mammalia; order Rodentia; family Sciuridae; genus Marmota; species Marmota flaviventris. The sequence goes on from NC_092518.1 coordinate 122,833,396, forward strand.
TCCAGAGCAATGGAGTAGGCCTTCTATGGACTGAGGCCTCTGAAACTGTGAGCCAGAATAAACTTTTGCTTGTCTAAGTTGTTCATGTCATTTATTTTGGTCATAATGATGCACAACTGACTAACACAAAATGCTGGGTAGATGAAGCAGTATTTAATGTAAGTCTTCCATATTGGAAGAGGCCAGACTTAGCTGGCCATTTGCATAGGCTGGTGATATAAAGATCAATGAAACAGTGAACACACATGTATTTTAAATTGTGACCTATATAATTCAGGGAAGTTTCTATACAAGTGAAACACTTTGGAAACCAGAAGTCATTCAAAGGCTATTAAATTTTTTCCATTCATGGTTTCATTTGTTGCATTTATTATTTTATTAGTGAATTATAATTATCTATAATGGGGGGGAGGGTTTGTTGTAATGTATTTATACATGCACATAAGATAATTTGGTCAATTTCATTCCCCTATACTTCCCCTCCTTCCTCCCCTGGTCCCTTTCTTCTACCCAATAGTCTTCTGTTTTCATGAGATCTCTCTCTCTCTTTTTTTTATTCCTTTGTTCTCTCTAGCTTCCACATATGAGAGAAATCACACGATCTTTGACTTATTTTACTTGGCATGGTGCTCTCCAGTTCTATCCATTGCTAAGTAAAAGGCCATAGTATGTATATATACCACATTTTTAAAAATCCATTTATCTGTTGATGGATACCTAGGCCAGTTCTATAACTTGACTCTTGTGACTTGTGCTGCTATAAACATTGGTTTGCATGTGTTGCTGTAGTATGCTGATTTCAGTTCCTTTGGGTAAATACCAAGGAGTGGGGTAGCTGGATCATGGCAGGTTCTACTCCTAGTCTTTTCAGGAATGTCCATACTGATTTACTTAATGGTTGTACTAATCCTACCAACAGCGTATAAGTGTTTCCTTTTCCCTGAATCCTCACCAGCATTTATTACTACTTTTATTCTTAAGATTGCTATTCTAACTGGAATGGGATGAAATCTCAGTGTAGTTTTGATTTGCATTTCCCTGATTGTTAATCATTTGTTGCACTTCTATTGTATTTTTAAGACTTCAAGTATTCATGATATTTTGTTGCCTATTTGCTGTGGAATGGCTACATTTTAGGCTCAAGACAGATGGGTAGGTTGAAATGGGAGCATGGTGACAAAATAAAATGATCAATATCAGTACTTCTGCAGTGAAGCCTTAGTATTCCTGTACTTTCAGGTTCTTTAAATGTTTATTTATTAGTTAATTTATTCATTGAGCCTAACTTACTACTTACTGCGTGGGAATTTACTTCCTCCATTTGAAAGTTGAGAATAATGCCAGTCTTTATTAATTATCTGATTTAAATCCTTATAATGATATCATGCACATGTTTCAATTTTCTTTTTTTTTTCTTGGTACTGAGTTTGAACCCAGGGGTGCTCTGCCACTGAGTTACATCTCTAGCCCCTTTTAATTTTCATTTCGAGACAGGGTCTTGCTAAGTTGCTGAGGCTGGTCTTGAACTTGTGATCTTTCTGCTTCAGCCTCTTGAGTCACTGGAATTACAGTCATGCACCAATGCACCTAGCTCAATTTTGTTTTTCTTTCATAAACATTATCACCACCTTTATATCATACAGCATACATCTTTGTATATGTTCTGTCGTCTTCCATTGCCAGAATTAAGCTCTATGAGATACATCTTTGAGACCTGATCTTATAAATTTCTGCTTGGAAGTGCCCAATAATTATTGGTTGAATGAATTATGAATACTCAATGAATGCTGTTTGTCTTAAGCTTCAGATATTATTATTTTCTAATTTTCTTTTCTACTTGAATGACCAATAGGACCTTAACCTTAAATCCCAAATTGAACCTTTGGTTTCCCTTGTATCTCCATTCTTCCTATGATGAATGAGCTATGGTCGATGTTCTGTATTCTAGGAAATGGCAACTCCATCCTTCAAATTCCTCTGACCAGCACATTTAGCATCATATTTAAATTCTCTCTTCCCCTTATGCCTCATTTCCAACCTTACAGAAAGTTATATTCCTTATATCTTCAAAATAATCTTGGCAACTCCAATTGGCACTGGCTTAATCCAAGTCACTAATATTTCAGAAAATTGCTTCCAACCTTACCAACTAATTCTGGTTTCCATACTACATATTTACTTTTTAAAATATAAATATGAGCCGAGTGTGATGGTACATGCCTATAATCCCAGTGGTCTGAGAGGCTGAGGCAGGAGGACTTCACCAATTTACCGAGACCCTGTCTCTAAATAAAATATGCAAAAAGGGCTGGGGATGTGGCTCAGTGGTTAAGTACCCTTGGGTTTAATCTCCTGGGACTCCCCCCATATATATATATCTCCACTTTGCATCTCTGCTGAAATATCCTGAAAAATTCCCATATTAACTGTACTTGAAATGTTATCCCTTCACTTTATTTCTTTATGGTACTTGGATTATTATAACATATAGTGCTACCCAGTAGAATATGAACTCAAAGCTGCTTTTGTATTTTTTTTTTTGCAGCAAATATCCTCGATGCTAGAACAGCAGATGGCAACAGTGACAAATGGTGTCTTGCGTATCTGCGAGTATGTCTTCGTGAATGTGAGGCCGAATTAGCATGAGGTTATTTGTGAGTGCAAGTTCATATGATCATGTGAGTATGTATGTGTAGGAATATGTACATGTATGTATGTGAGTTTTAATGTTGGAGAACATGGAAGAGCATTTGTGAGTATGTAAGCATGGGAATGTGTGTGAATGAATGTGGTGAAGATGTGTAATCAAATGTGAGAGTTCGTGTGCCTGAAAGTGTGTTTGTCAGTGTGTGTAAGAAGTATGAGTATGATGTTGTGTGTGTGTATATGTGTGTCAGGGTGTTGATGAATGTGTATGAGTGTTTATTAATATGTGAGTGTGAGTGCAGGCATGTGTAACTGGCTCTGAGTCCACCTCAGATCCTTATGTAGTCACCTCATACCCAGAAGTCGCTGGGGAAAAGATTCACCATTGTTTCTCAAAATAGGCTTCTCCTTTACTCTCCATCTTCAGGAAAAGTGTCATCAGCCATCTTATCACCCAAGCAGAGATATAGGAATTGTGCCAACGTCATTTCTCTTCCTTATCCCACATATCACCAAAGTTTACATCAATCCTGACTTTTGTATTTTCACTTAGATTCTGAGTTGAGGCCCTTTCTTCTTTCACCCATGAAAGCCTCCTGGCTGGACATCTTGCTTCTTGTCTTGAGACACTGGCTTAAGGTCATTTCAGAACAACTCACGAAAGTCTTGGAATTTCAGTTAGAAATCCATAAATACTGCTCTACGATGCTGTTAGGGTGATTCCTATGCTGGTTGGAGGTTTGATGAAGTATATACACTCTGAGGCTTTTTCTTTCTTTGTGTGTTGTGGGGGGGCAATTACTGGGAATTGAACTCAGGGGCACTCAACCACTGAGCCACATCCCCAGCCCTGTTTTTTTTTTTAGAGATAGGGTCTCACTGAGTTGCTTAACACCTCGCTGTTGCTGAGGCTGCCTTTGAACTCATGACCCTTCCCCGTAGCCTCCAGAGCTGCTGGAATTTCAGGTGTATTCCACCACACCCGGTTCTCTGAGGCCCTTTCTAACACTTGAAAATCTATAATTCTTTGATCCAATTGTAACAAACTGTCCCTACAAATTGTTCTATCATCAATGTAATCTTCAATAACAACTTGATTGAGTTTACTCATTAGCATTGATCACGTGAATAAATGGGGCTACTTAGTGGGTACTAGAAATTTCTGCCAAATCCCTTATCAAGTGGGGACACAATGCAAATCACAAGGAGAATCAGAGGCATTCATTGGTGTATGTTCTTCTCCCACATCTGACCTGGTGTGGGATACTAAGACATCTCATGTTGTACTTACACCTTAGAAATCTTAGTTTTTAACTGAAGGTTCTTAGTCATACGTCACAATCCCTAATTTATGACCACAAAAGAATTTTGTCCGTAACAGATAGATACTCAGTCTCTCCATTCATTCAATAAACTATTAAACAACCAATGACTTTTTATTTAGTTCTACCAAGGTTGCTAGGTGCTGTAGAAAACATGCTTTGTATTAATATCATTTAGTTTTCAAAATAGCCCTGTTACATCAGGTGCAAAGCATGAGCCCCACAGGTCTTAAGTGCTATGTCCAGACTCACACAGTAAGCAGTACAGTTGGGATTTGAACCTAGCTCTGTCTGGCTTCAAAGCACGTGATTTAACAGCCACCTCAATATGTGTGTAGTCATCAGAGGGGAACTGTCTTACTTTCCCACATTGCCTGGGAACCCACAATCCTTCACTAGTTGTATGTATGTGTATATATATATATATATATATATATATATATATATATATATATATATATATATATACACACACACACACACTAGTTGTATGTATGTATGTATGTATGTATCTATCTATCTATCTATTTATATGTGTGTGTGTGTGTGTGTGTGTGTGTATTTGGTACCAGGATTGAACCCAGGGATGCTTAAATTCTGAGCCATAGCTCCAGCCCTTTTTATATATTTTATTTAGAGACAGGGTCTTGTGAAGTTGCTTAGGACCTTGCTCAGTTGCTGAGGCTGGCTTTGAACTCTCCCATCCTCCTGCCTCAGAGCTGCTGGGATTACAGGTGTGCTTCTCCGCTATTCAATATTTTCCAGTGGCATTCTACCATATATGGAATAAAACTCATACTCCTTAGCCTAGCCTCCCACATATAGCATTATCTGGCCTCCTCCTTCTCTCTAAATTCATTTATTACCACTGCCTTCCTTTATCATATTGCTTTTCTCTGTTCCTAGAATATCTCAAGCTTATTCATTCTGGCAGAAGCTCTTCATGTTGATATTTCCACGGGTCATGCAGGTCTTACTTTGTTACTACCACAGAGTGGCCCTCCCTCATCATCCTAGTTTTTGACTTTTATCATCCTAGTTTTTGACTTTTATCATAAATCCCTCTTTAGTTTATACATACCACTTACCAATAGCTGAAATGATCTTGTCTCTTTTACAACACAGTCCCCTAGAGGGTAGAGACTTTGTTTTTCTTGTTTACTTATGTTTCTTCACTGCCTAGATCAGTGCCTTAGCATTTAGTGAATGTGTGAATTGAATGAATGAACTCTAAAACAACTTGCAGTTTGAAGGAAGTCCTTATTGGAAGTTTTTTTTTTTCCTCCCTGAAGATGTTGGAAAAATCTTTATGTAGGTTTTGTGTGTACCAGGACTTTGCTAGAGAATTCCTGATACAATGTAAGCACCATCATCTGTGTGTTGTTGATTTCTAGGATGCCTGGATTGTAGTAGGTGCTCAATAAATATTTTCTGAGTAAATGAATGGCATCTGATACAAAGTGTGAATTAAAAATATTTGGAGAACTCTTAAGAACTTAACACATATCACAGATATTGGGGGTGAATGGTTTACATTTTTTCCCTTCCCAGGTTCCATGTTTTTCCTCCCTCAGTAAATATTTGTTCTGCAGGAGGGAGAACTCTCTGGAGATAGCAGCAAATATTGTCACAGGGGAATGCCTTTGAGGCAAGACATAATATATACAGTGAGATTTCTGTGAGCCAAAGGCCACTGAGATCTACCTCTGACCAGAGAGGGAGTAGAGTAGGGTGGGGTGCATTTTAGAGTCCTGGAAAGTGCCATTTTCCACCCTTTACTAAGGTCTTCCCAGGTACACACATATACCCAGCAGCCATGCCAGGATGGGCTTTGCCTGCTGGGCTTAGAACTCTCTGGCACCATCACCTCTGCATAGGCCAAGATTCTCTGATGCCTGGACTGAAGGTGGAGTTGACTGTATTCAGAATGGTGATCATCAAGAAGGCAAATAACAGTGAAGACTGGGGAAGATGCGGGGGAAAGGCCTCTTCTACACTGTAAGAGGGAATGTAAATTGGGATAGCCACTACAGAAATCACTATGGCAGATCCTCAAAAAACTAAACACCAAATAACAACTTCACCACAACTTCAGAAAACCAATGTATGTTATCAGCCTAGGTGTCCATCAGCAGATAAGTGGATAAAGAAAATGTGATATATAAAGGACTTAAAATCAGCATACTAGGGGCTGGGGATATGGCTTAGTTGATAGAGTGCTTGCCTCATATGCACAAGGCCCTGGGTTCAATCCCCAGCACCAAAAAAATCAGCATACTACAGTGACCCAACCACATCAATGTTTATAGCAGCTCAATTCACAATAGCTAAACTCTGGAACCAGCCTAGGTATCCTTCAACAGATGAGTGGATAAAGAAAATGTGATATACACACACATACACAATGGAATATCACTCAGGCATAAAGAAGAATGAAACTATGAAGTTTGCCAGTAAATGGATGGATCTGGAGACTAACATGCTAAGTGAAATAAATAAGCCAATCCCCCCAAAACAAAGGCTGAATGTTCTATGTGATATGTGCATGCTAATACACAATAAAGGCAGGTAGGGGAGATAGTTCATTGGATTAGCCAAAGGAAAATGAAGGGAAGGGAGGGGGGATGGGAACAAGAAAGACTACAGAACAAATTGGACATAACTCTTCTATGTTTATATATGAATATATGACCACTGAAACTCCACTGATTTAATTTGATTTTTTCCCTCTACTATCTCTAAGAGCAATTTTAGTTGTGAAAATACTCTATGGAGGCAACAGCTCCTGAATTCATTGCAGTCTTTGGAGAGACAGATTGTTATTAACTGACCATAAAGAGATATATGTTTGATTTCTCGTGTGCTCATAACAAACATGTTTGGATGGTAGTTAAATAATTTTGTAAGTTAATAAACTGAGGTTTAGTTTACCCTGCTTTTGGTAAATTACCAAATTCACAGCCTACAGAGGCTGGTGTGTGTGTGTGTGGGGGTGTGCATTTTAACATTATGTACAATAACAAGAATGGGAAGTTATACTCCATGTATGTATGATATATCAAAATACATTCTACTCTTATGTATACCTCAACAGAACAAATGGAAAATATATAATATATATATATATATAAATATATATATATATATATATATATATATATATATATATATATATATATATAAATTACACTCAACTGTCATGTATATCTAAATAGAAAAAAGTAAAAGAAATAAAGAAATGGGGTATATATGCACAATGGAGTTTTTATACAGCCATAAAGAAAAATGAAATTATGTCATTTGTAGGAAAACATGTGAAATGGGAGAGTATGATGGTAGGTGAAATAAGCCATACTCAAACAGACAAGAATCATTTTTTTCCCTTATATGTGGAGGTTAGAGGAATAAAAAGAAAAACAAGTGACATTATGAAAGTAGAAGGAAGTTAGACTATTAGGGTAGAAGAGGGGGATCTAGGGGAGGGAGGATGAAAGGTAAGGGGAAGTATTGGGAAGTGAAATCAAATTTTATATGCATGTATCAGTATGCCACAGTGAAACCCACCATTGTGTATAGTTAATTTATACTAATAAAATATTTTTTTTCATTCTGTCAAGGACCTAATTTGCACCAGTAATATTATAATATAACTAAATAGCCTAACTTCTTGAAAATATTACTAAGCAGAACTTCTTTAGTAGTCAAGCTCATTTTATACCTTTGTCAGGCAGGTAGTAAGAAAATGGGTGGAATATCAGAATCATACTGTTCCATGCCATAGACCTTTACTCCACATCTAACAGGGAGAGAAATAAAGGGATGAAGTTGGATAAAAGATCTAGTAATGGCATAGACCGAACCATTTTTTTGGTCTACCTTTCCTGCCCATATCTACTGCTGGGATGTTAAGAAAGGATTTCTATGAAGTTCGCGAAAGGATTAAATGCCTTGGTTAAATAAGGGATTTTTTTTTTCTTCTGCAAGTCTGATAGCAGTATTTGGACACATTCTTTTTTGGTCAAAGTTTCAAGGTCAATTATCTTGACACAGAAAGCCAACTGATGTCAGTTGTTTATGGACAGTGGAGAGCTTCAGCAACATCTGAGATGCTGAGGATGCTCTGAGCATCTGTGCATATATATCCATTTATACCAGTGAGGTAAATTCCTGCAAGTGAAATAGCCACATCAAAGGGTATGTGCTCTAAAATGTCTATACTTACTGTTAAATTTTTCTCCAACATGTTTAGGACAAATTTACATTCCTCCTACCAGACCGCTGAAATATTGCCATTGTCCTGTAAACTCCCAAGCAGTTGGATTTTCAAACTTTCTATTTTTTTCCTCTAATTTTCAAAAAGTCATATTCCTTTGATATTCCAATATGCATTTCCTTGAGAAATACTAAGGTTGTGCATATTTCATATGTTGATTATTTTTTAAAAATTTTTAAATAGTGTATTCACTCTTAAGCCCATTTTAAATTTTATAATAAACATTTATTTGAAGGATTTTCTCAGATATGAGGTATAAATATTTTGTTTTGTTGATATTTTGATATGCTTGTAGTGATCAGATTTTTATTTTATCCCTTCTAGATTTTTTTATCTTGCCAGGAAATGGCCTACCCACACTGAATTTACAAAATATTCTTCTATATTTCTTCTTACTGTATCCACTTCACTGTGTTTCATTTTTGATCATTCCAAAATATATGTAGGTAAGAATCTAAATTTATTTTCTTTCAAGTGTACATTTGATAGACCCACTACTGTACCTCTTTGCTGTTATTTTAATACATTTTGTCCTTGTTTACACTTGACTATGTTCCTTGACTCTTTGACTCTTTTGACTCTTGTTTTCTCTTCCGGTTGTCTACTCTTTGATCCATGCTACATATCTTTGATTATAATGGCTTTAACATGCCTTTTGATATCTAATAGATCAGGTCTCTCCCTTCACAGTAATCGTCAAAAAATTTTTGGCACTTCTTGTATATTTTTTTCTGTCATATAACTGTATTTATTTTTTATAATTACATCATTTGGATTTTGATGGAAAATTCATTAATATATTAACTAACTCTATTGCTAGGCATTGGCATTATCAGTTATCACTAAATAAATTGTAGGTACGTAACCTTGAAGGTTGTTATTCAGGTAGCAACATCATCTCAATTGCAGTGAGAATGTGCATTTCATAACATGTAGTCTTGTGATATCATGCTCATGTGCTCGCTCAGTACATTGTGTGTGTATGTGTCATGACTGAGCAGTCATATCTACTTAGTGCTTCAGTGTCAAATGTTCTGTAGGGTATTTGCCTTGCTTGTGGAGGTGGCCCCCAGAACCCTCCAGAATGATTTCCATGTAAGCCAGCTGGTCCCATTTTATCTCCTGCCATATCCTCTTTTTCTTTTTAATATTTTAAAATATTTTTATAATGTTTTTGTGGTTTTTTTATATACCTTTAATTTTATATGGTGCTGAGGATCGAATCCAGGGACTCAGACATGCTAAGTGAGCACTCTACCACTGAGCTACAACCTCATGCCATATACTTTAACAATATTTTTGAGAGGCTGGGGCTCAGTAGAGCACTTTCCTAACATGTATGAGGCACCGGGTTCAATCCTCAGCACCACATAAAAATAAATAAATAAAATAATTTAAATTTAAAAATTTAATTTAACAAAATAAAATAAAATAATAAAAAATTCTATACCTAAAAATAAAAATATTTAAATAAAAGTTCTTTTGAATGTCTAATCTAAACAATAGAAATTTAATTTGTATTGAGGAATATATTACATTTTTATAGTATTGCCTTTCTTTTCAAAGACTACAGTGTGTTAGTTCTTTAAATTTAATTTGTATTGAGGAATATATTACATTTTTATAGTATTGCCTTTCTTTTCAAAGACTACAGTGTGTTAGTTCTTTAATTCATGTCCTTCTATATGGTTTCAACTTGTTGTTAGGGAATTCTTTATTATAACATTTATTCCTTGATATTTTATTGTCTTTGTGGAAATTGTGAATTGAATCTCGAATTACATTTTATCAGTATAATGCAAATCTTATCTTGTTTTGGCCAACTTACTAAATTTTCTTATTCTGATAGCTGATTTACTTGGTTATTTTAGATATTTTAGGTGTATACTGGCCTCAAATAATATAAATGTTATCTCACATTTTAAAATGTATATCACATGTTTAAGTTTGCTGTCTAATTGCATTAGATACTAATCCAAATGATTACAGAGAGAGGAAAACATTTTTATATTTTAATGCTTGGAATTTTTAGAGAAAATCTGAATACTGTGCAGTTAATAACAATGACAGTTTTTTTTTTTTTTGGTGATTATTTAATGGAATGGTAAAGGCTCCTCATGTATTAAGTTAAAAAGACACAATTAATTTTGGATTATAATGTACTTTTAAAAACACACACATTGACATACACTCACAGTTAATAAAAGTCTGGGTGAAGGAATGGAGTTTGGGCTCAGTGGTAGAACACTTGCCTAGCATGTGTGAGGCCCTGGGTTCGATCCTTAGCACCACATATAAATTAATAAAGGTATTGTGTCCATCTACAACTAAAGAAAATTAAAAAAAAATTAAAGTCTAGTTAAGTTGGGCACAGTGACACACGCCTGTAATCACAGCAGCTCAGGAGGCTGAGGTAGGAAAATCACAAGTTCAAGGCCAGACTCAGCAATTTAGCGAAGCCCTAAGCAACTTGTGAGACCCTGTCTCAAAATTAAAAAAAAATAAAATGGGGATGTGGCTGAGCAGTAGGAGTGCTGCTGGGTTCAATCTCTCGTCTGTGCCCTCCACCCCCATAAAAAGGCTAGGTTAAAACAAGTCAGTACAAAAAGTGTGTTATCACTGGATGGTAGACTTTTTTCTTTGTACTTTTATGTACTTTTCAAATTTCTATGATCTGCATATAATTCTCATGGGCATAAAAATACATTAGTGCTATTAAGTTCAGGGTAGAGATTTTTAGGGGAAGTGCTGCTAGACAAGTGAGAGGGGGTTCTTTAGACTTTGGTCTGCAAAGTCGAGCCATTAAGTTAGACAATATTAACTGCAGTGTTTTTAACATAATGGCACTTGCTCAACATCCTTTCTTTATCTCTATGACTCTAGTTGCTATCTTTGCAGATTTGCAGATTGCTGGCACTGGAACTGTGTCTTCAGTACAGAGTGGCTCTGCTGATGCCCTCTGCAAAAGACATTTGCTGCAAAATGTATTTGCAAAAGGGCTACCTTGTTGGGTGTAGGTAGGGGAAAGGAATAGTTTCTGCTGAGTGCTGCCTGGAAGACAGACGGGTGCTTACAGTTCCTTTGCCCCCTATAGATCCTTCTCTGCCTCCCCACCATCAGTCATCTCCTTAGCTGACACAGATGCAGTTAAAAGTTGTCCCTTTGCCGGTTTGCTGGTGTTTTACTCTATTTCATGCAGGTTATAAAAGTGGTTGTAACTTTTGTACTCCAGTGGAATTAAAGAACTTTCAGTCTCATCTTTTATAGCCTTTGCTTACTCATCCTACAGAGGTTGTATTTAGGGAAGATGTTCACCTGAATTTTCTATTAGCTGTGACTCTGCCAGTCAGAGCCACAGGAGCATCTTAAATCCTGGCATGGAGATTCTTGAGGCTTTGTTATCTGTGGTCTTTGATTTCTTTCCCTCCTGGTGACAGTAGAATGGGGGGTGGTGGAGGTTAAGGAAACCATGTCGAGTAGAGGCTGCCAGAAGCCCATTAGGTAAAATCTAAGGCAAGTTTTAAAATCTAAACTCTCCTTCAAACACTTAGAATGTGGATATGTCCCTGAAGCCATTTGGTTTTTTTATGTTAGAAAGCCCAAATTGCTTGTTAAAGAAGATTTTCATGGAAATGTTAATTTTTTTTTGATAAATGGATGGCTCTATAACTGAGTATGTGCCCTTAGTTTGAACAAATCGGGGACATCCAGCCTTTTGATACATTTTGGAGAATTTGGACAATATATTCTTCCTTTCTTTTATTTCCTAACAGAGATGCTGCTATTAAAAACAAACTGTTGCTTTATCAAAGCCCATATTCTGTTACTTGGTGTTATTTATACAGAGTCTAATAAAACATTATGCTACTAATCAAAGGTGATAGATACAAAGCATTGTTTTGTCTTTTGGCATTATGGATTATGCTAATGGCCATCTGCCCATAATTGATATTTTGTTCTTCAGTCACAGAAAAATAAACATAATCAACTACAAAAGACAACTATTTTGTTGTGATAGATGCTTATGCAGTTGCCTTTTATTCTCCATTATGTTTTTCATAATTTCTTAGTTAATTATTTAGTAGTATAATACTTTTATGACACTAGGACTGTCACTGCATTCCAAGTGGGGATTTGAAATATATTGTATATACATGGTGATGTCATTCCTAATATCCTCACTGTGCAGCTGTGAAAGAGCAATCAGCCAAATACCATTTAAGACATAATGGGGCTGATTATTTTTTCTTTGGTTTTCGCACATGTCGGAGGTTAGCTTACACTTTAGTTTCCTATAGAGTAAGAATTAGTAATAAAGAATCAATTTAGAAAAATAGAAGCATAATGGTTACAGTGAAAAATCAGTTAAACCAACATCTCTTTGGATTTAGCACTTACAGCTATAAGCGAGAGACAAACTAGTTTTCTATAAGAAATTCATCTGCATCTCTCCCCTCCATTGTGACGTTCCATTTTGCACATGTGCTTGAAATTAAACATGGATATATGCAGTTAAAAACCAATAATGGTGTGTGTGAAGTGGACTCCACTAAATACCACTAAATACGAGATGGAAATAAAAAAGAAGTCAAAGATGTGGTACTTGCCCTAGAAGAATTTATGATCCAGTTGGGAGCTGTGCCATACAACTTATGGACATCTGTTAGCAAGATACCCAGGGAGAATTGATAGAGGCTTTAAGTGCTGGAGAATAGGAACTCAAGATAGAAGTGTTAGCAGAGACAGATCACTATTTTGAAAGATCTTTGGTCTTTAAGAAGGCAAGTTAAATCTTTCCTGGGATCTGTGGAATCTGCATGCACAAAATAAGTAAATGTCATTTGAAGGGCATGGTATGGTCCCCTAGTTACAAACACCATGCATTGATATAACTGACCTGGTATCACTGGTGATTCATATCTTTGAATCAGGCACTCCATTTCCCACATTTTAGGTATGATTCATATCTCAAATAGGCCAAGTGATATGGTTGGGATACAACTGTAAATGCCTGGACATGTATTTATATACACAACTTCTTTTTTTAAAAAAAACTTTTGTTCTTTTGAGTTATACAAAACAGTAGAATGTATTTTGACATATTACACATACATGGAGTATAACTCCTATTTCTGTGGTTGTACATGATGTGGAGTTACAGTGGTCATGTATTCATATATGAACATAGGGAAGTTATGTCTGATTCATTCTACTGTTTTTCCCATTCCCACCCCCCTACTCCCCCATCTCCAATCAGGTGAACTTCTACCTTGACACATGCCCCCCATTGTGAGCAAGCATTTGCATGTCAGAGAACATTGGGCCTTTGGTTATTTGGATTGACTTATTTCACTTAGCATGACAGTTTCTACTTCTATCCATTTACTGACAGTTGCCATAATTTCATTCTTCTTTATGGCTGAGTAGTGTATCTGTTGAAGGGCACTTAGACTGGTTTCATAGCTTAGCTATTGTAAATTGAGCTGCTATAAACATTGATGTGGCTGTGTCCCTATAGTATGGTGTTTTTAAGTCCTTTGGGTATAAACCAAGGAGTGGGATAACTGGGTCAAATGGTGGTTCTATTCCAAGTTTTCTGAAGAATCTCTATCTGCTTTCGAGAGTAAATGTTGCACCAGTTTTCAGTCCCACCAGCAATGTGTAGACACAACTAATTGCAAACACCAAACTCTCTAGAAGCTCACAAAGAGAAGGGGTTTTATATATGATTTCTGGTCATTTGTCTGTCAGGTTGTCTTTTTTTTTTTAATTTTTGTTGATTCCCATTGGATATTGCATATTGAATGCATTTCATCTTTTATATATACTGCAAATACATTCTCCCTCTGTAGTTTTTTTATTGTTGTTAATGCATTAGGGTACCTTTTGCTTTCCATACGTTTTTAATTTTTATGTTGTTAAATATAAATTTTCTCTTAAGTGTTATGAATTTGATTTAGAAAAACCTTCCCTACTCCAAGATTGCATGAGCAGTCTCCTTTATCTTATTCTATTTCTTTCATAGTTTTGATTATTATATTCATATTTTCCATTTTTGTGAATTTTTTTGATGTATGATGTGAAGTAGAAATTCTAATTTTGTTTTTGTACTTTCTCTCACACAAATAAGTAGCCTGCCTATTTAATCATTCTTTCTTTAATGGTCATATACTGAACTGTGATATACAGATTGTTTTTTTTTGTTTTTCTGGAATATTTGTCTATTCTTATGCCAAGATCACACTGTTTTTCTTGCTGTAGTTTTATAGATTTTTTAAAAATCTGTAGATCAATACCCCTTCAATGATTTTTCTCTTCCATAAAAATTCTAGAACCAGGGCTGGGGTTGTGTCTAAGTGGTAGATCACTTGCCTAGCACATGTGAGGCACTGGGTCCCATCCTCAGCACCACATAAAAATAAATAAAAAATAAAGGTACTGTGTCCATCTACAACTACAAAAAATATTAAAAATTTTCTCGAATCAGCTTGGCAAGTTTCAAAAGAAATTTTCACTAAGATTTTAGTTCTAATTGAATTGAATTGATGGCTCAATTCATGCTCTACACAACTGAATTGGAATTCATTCTTAAGCATCCTTTTCATGTTCTTATGACCCCTTTGACATTATTCTACCCTCAGCTAACTGTATTTAAGAGGATTTTGTAAAACTCTGAATGTGCATCCAGAGGATGTCCATGACCCCTTTCCACAATTCTATTTTTAATTAGTGCATTTTTATTATATAGAATAATGGATTTCATTGTGGCATAATCATGCATGCAAATAACATACTTTGATCATATCCATCCTCATTATCCTCCCTCTTCCCCATTATCCTCTTCTTTAAAGTCTCCTTGGTACTTTCATGTTGTCCCCCTGCCGCAGATTCCACATTTGGGGGAGAACATGCCTGTCTTTCTGTGTCTGGTTTATCTTACTTAACATTATGATCTCTAATTTCATCCAGTTTCCTGTAAATGACATGATTTTGTTCTTTATGACTGAATAATACTCTATTGTCTATGTATATCACACTTTCTACAATTCCTTGTTTGTAAATTGGAACCAAACCAGTCCCGCATCCTGACCACAAGTAATTACAGATTCGGCCAGCTTTATATAGAACAAAAAATAATCTAATACTTCCTTTGGAGAATTTTAATTTGGAGATTTAATTTGGAAAACTGTTAGTGATTGGTTGTTGAGCAGAAATGGAATGAGACAAATCAGGAAATACAAGCACAAGGCAATAGAATTGAGTTTAGAAGTCATAAGACAAAAGAGTAGTGAATGGAAATATGAATGAGTAGTAATTGAAGTAGAACACATAGAAGCAGACAGAGTAGTATATTGCTTCATTCACTTCCCATTCTTCAACAATGCAAATGTATTCAGAGTATTCAGAACTGTTATCCAATATCCTAATTATCATTTACCACCTTAATTAGTAGCATGTTGTTAAGTAATATCTATATTATCTGTTAAACTTTTGGCAGGGATTAAATGATAGTTTGCAAAAATGGGTTCCCCAACCCTGCATGGGGAGAAATTAAAAAAAAAAAAAAGGGTCTGTGTGATTGACACTCTGGCCCAAGGGAGTTGATGTCTGATTGTTGAGTTTATAAGTTTTAATAAAATAATTGATTTAATGGTATCAGAGGGCCATATACACACACAGAAACACATGCACTCAATTCAAGTCACTGAACCAATGGCAGTAAGAATTTATCTATTTTAAATTAGGCCACCTGAAAATCTTAAAAGTTTAAGTTGGCCAAATCAGATAAAGATAATGACTAATTGAATTGACACTCTTGCAGCCATTTGTTGGTCAAGATTGAGTCCCGGTCATTCACCATTCCACACTCTTAACTCTCCACCATCACTTCCATTCCACTGCCACAGTCTACCTTCAAACTACCTGGCCTGTCTCACCAGATTCCTGGTACCAGTTGCCTCCAGAAGTCCCAGTTTGCCGAGGCTCTTCTCTTCCAGTCTAATTCCTATATAATTCTGTACCTCTAGCCTTTCTCTTCCCATCTCACCATTCCCATAATTGGCAAAATCCACCATCATTTTAATCTTTTTTTTTTCCTTTTTTCTGAATGATCCCTTTCTCCTCTTGCTGTAATTAAAACCTAGACTTCTTTTTAGATATTGCTTTTCCTGCTGCCTCCCTTTTCTCCCCATTGCGTACTTTATCATGGTACTTGGGAGCCAGTTAGGTTTCCACTTTGAGTCCTCATGACTGCTTCTAGACAGTTATGCCATCCTCCTCCTTAAAGACATACTTACTGTGCTTCATTGTTGTGATTTTGTAAAGGCCCATGGGGGTATTTCCCAATGATTTCATCTTTTCTTGGTTTGACATTCTTTCTAATACACAGTGACCAATGATGAATGACCATATTGTTACAACCAGTAGTCTCTGTTCTCACTCATCCGTGGTATTTGATACAACATCCTTAAACACTTTGACTTCAATATTCTTCCTCTTCTCCTTCTCCTTTTTCCTCTTCTTCTCCCTCTTTCTTCTCCTTCCCCTCTTCCTCCTCCCTCCTTCCCTCCCTCCCTCCCTTCCTTCCTTCCCCTTCTCCTCCCTCCCTCCTTTCCTCCTTCTCTCCCCTTCCTTCCTCTTCCTTCCTTCCTTTTTCCTCCTTCCTTCCTTTCTCTCCTTCCCCCCTCTCTTTTTCCCTCCTTCTTTCTCCTTCTCCTCCTCCTGCTTCTCCTCTTCCTCCTCCTCCCTCTCCTCCTCCTGCTTCTCCTCTTCCTCCTCCTCCTCCTCCTCCTCCTTCTCTTCTTCCTCCTCCTCTCCCCTCCTCTTTCTCCTCCCCTCCTCTTCTTCCTCCACTTCTTTACTTCTTTTCCTTTTGTCTCACAGGCCTTTTCTCCTTAGTCTCCTTTGCCACCTTTCCCTTTCTCAACCTCATGATATGGGAATACCCAAGAATCCGTACTTACTGGTCTTCTCTTCACTAAAGTAAACTTCCTACTTTGGTGATTGCACCCATCTCAGGTGTTTGTGCACCATCTACATAATCATTCCTGCCTAGTTTATATCTTCTACATTCCAGACTTATCCATGCCTTCTTGACCTTTCTACCTGGATGTCTGATAACTGTGTCAAAGTTAAGACATCAAAGCAGTAGCGCCTGATCTTCCCTCACTCCCCAGCTGGTGCAGTTTTGCCCATCTTGGTTAACAGAAGAGTTTTTGGCTTAATCTTAAAATATATATGGGATTTACCTACTTTTGACTTCCTCCACCAGAGCCACCCTTAGACCCAGACAAGTGTTACCTTTTATCTTGGATCATTTATTTAGAGGATCCTGCTTATAACTCACATTCATAAATTTATTGAAAGCATTTGGATGTGGGGCCAGGTGCAGTGGGACATAACTATAATCCCAGTAACTCAAGAGGCTGAGGCAGGAGGATTGCAAGTTTGAGGCCAGCCTCAGCAATTTAACAAGATCCTGTCTCAAAATAAAAAGGACTGGGGATATATATATATATATATATATATATATATATATATATATATATGAATGATAGAGCACCCTTGTGTTCAATCCTCAGCACTACAAAAACAACACAAAATAAAAAGAAAAACACTTAGGCACTTTTATAATTTGCAGACATTTAGCATTTGGAAAATATGATCAGGAGGTTAAGGATGTGGCTCAGAGGTTAAGTACCCCTGGGTTCAGTCCCCTTTTTTGATAGATAGATAAATCCCCTTTACCAGTAAATAAATAAATAGATAGATATGAAGAAATAGGAAAAGGAAAAAATAGAACGATGGTATTTTCTAGAAGAGCCCATTTTGTTGCTTCCTTTTGTGTTCTGGTCTTCGGTTCTGGTATGAGTTATGAATTGTTTCAGCATTCACAGAAGTTGGAAATGGCAACCAAGGAATATTTTGCCATATTAAACATTTCATATTTGTTTCATATTTCAATCTCAATTTCTACAGCACATGTCAGAAAGCATGATACCAAATGTTTAAATTTCTTTATGCATCTACATATTTCCTTAAGCCTTTGTGAAATTTACATCATGGAGAACTAAATTATGAAATTTAAGTGTGTCTTTTTATTTTTTGCAATAATGAAAATGTATCAAGTGTATTGTATTACACTATTTGAATGTAGTACGTGAAATGAGTGATTCATTATGGATCTAAATATTGTTTTAACAGTTTAATTTCCAGTTCCACTTGCTACTGCTCCTTCTGAAAATGCAGATTGCCATAGACTGTGTTGTCAATATTGACTTTTTTCCATGTTTTTTAGGACCAGCTGAATGTTCCCTGTTCTTCCTTCTAGGAAGCTTACTGCTGGTCTGCTGTTGGAGTACTCTGGAGGAGATCTTCCTCTTCTGTTATGTATCTATATTTGAAAAGAATTATTATAAAAATCCTGAGTGGGATAAATAAGGATGAGAGATACAAAGGTATCACTTTTCAACAGAATGTTAAAAATCATAGAATCCTTAGCTGAATTTATGAATACTGTTATAAGTAGCCTGCTTGCTACTTCTTAATAACTTACCTATTTATTGTGTTTTTAGCTTAGTCTGTTTACTCAGAAGATCCTTATCCAAATAAGGTAGAGAAATACTCTTGAAATGTTTGGCAGACCACAAGGGCAGAAGATTTGAAAGAAAATGTTGTGTCTACTTAGGTTGTGTGTATGTGTATGTACACATACATTAATATGTGTACAGACATATTCGAACTGACCAGTGTGGATTCCACCTGCCTTCAGGAGCTGTTTAAAAAGTTTAAACCAGGATGAGCCACTACTAGATCTCTATGCCTTCAGATGACTGAGGGAACTGGTTATTCACTAGAGGATAGATAGGAATGAGTTTCAGAAAACAAACTGATTTTGACAATTAGACTTTTCCACAGAAATGATCCATTGTTTGTTACTTGAGGAAGATAATGAGTTTTTATGTGAAGAAAAATTTTTAAGAAATTTTTTAGTCTTAAAATAACCTGAGTGGAAGGAGAGGTCTGATACCCTTGTTTTGTCACTGACAGATGGGCTAGCTGTCTGTACAGACCATTGGTTTAGTGACCTAGGATGCCAGGAAAGCTGTACAATTGCGATGGGTTCTCCAGAATGAAGTGATTATCATTCCCACTGTTACAAAACAAAACAAATCAAAACTGAAACCACTTACAATTTGACAAAGTTTATTTGAACAAGACAAAGGTTCTAGAACTGGGCAACACTGAGGACCGAAGATGGTTCAGAATGTCCTCTTCTCCAGTGTGGTGGACTATATTTAGAACTAGAAAAGAGGAAATCACATGAAGACATGACCTGATTAGTATAGTTTGGTATTTGTCTTATTTGGGCATAATTAATTACTTTTTAGCCTAGGTTTGGCTGCTAGGATTGCCTGAGAAATGGCTGCTTAGTTATAAGAATATACTCCTAGGTTAGGTTATAAATTGCCTACCATCAGGGTAGGGTACCATTCACTCTGTACAGAGCCTGCTTTTTGACATATTGTATCACTCAAGTATGGAGACAGGTTTAGGCCAAAGAACTCAGTTTAGCACCACAGACAAGCAGGCAACTGCTTTTTTGGCTTAGGTAGATTCAGGGTTCCATTATATTTTATTTACTTTGAACTTCAGTTTCTTTTTGTGTCACTTAGAAGAGAAATATGATTCATAAGGGCTTAATATTGAAACTGGGGTGAGGGTATGGAATAGTAGGTTGCTTTGTCAAATAAATTAGTAATGAATGACTTATTGAGTGCGCAAACATGACACATTTTATTTAAAGTTTGAGGGATGTGGCAGGGAGAAAGGGAGAGTGTATGTGTGTGTGTGCGCACTGTGATACATAAAAACAAAAATGTACATATTAAGTGCCACATGATGTTTCAATATATGCATATATTGTGTCATGTTTAAATCAAGTTAAAACAAACATATGTATCTTTCAAGTATTTATCATTTCTGTTTTTAAAAATATTTTTTAGTTGTCAATGGACCTTTATCTTGTTTATTTTTATATGGTGCTGAGAGTCAAACCCAGTGCCTCACACATATTAGGCAAGCACTCTGCCACTGAGCCACAACCTCAGTGCCCCCCTTTTGGTATTGGTGATTAAACTCAGGACTCGGGGGCACTTAACCACTGAGCCATGTTCCAGCTCCCCCTTTAGTATTTTTTTGAAAGTGGAATGAGTTCAATATTTTTGTATGTTCTTTTTAACATTTTTTCATTTTTTAAATTATTTCTAAAAATTAGTTATACTTGACAGCAGAATGCATTTCCCTTTTTGTATTTTTATTTGGAGACAGGGTCTTGCTGAGCTGCTTTGGGCCTTGCTGAGGCTGGCTTTGGACTCGTGATCCTCCTGCCTCAGCTTCCTAATCCTCTGGGATTACTGGCATTCACCTGTGCACCCGGCTATTTACCATTTCTTTATGGTGAAAAGTTTTAAAATTCTTTCTTCTATCGTTTTGGAATGTACACTACAGTATTGTTATCTGTATTCACACTATTGTGCGATAGCGCATGGGAACTTCTTGCTCTTATCAAACTATAACTTGGTACCTACTTATCAAACTTTGTCTATCTCTCCCATCTTCATATTCTCACTGGTCTCTGGGAACCACCATTGTCTTCTCAACTTCCATGAGATCAACTATTTTATATTCCATCTCTGAGTGAGATCATGTAGTGCTTGTCTTTTTGTGCTTGGTTTATTTCCCTTCACATGACCTGCACAGTTCCATCCATGTTGTCCCAAATGATAGGACTTCCTTATTTTTATGGCCAAATAGATTCCATTGTGTGTACGTACCACATTTTTCTTTGTCCATTGATCAACTGATGGACACTCGGGCTGATTCCATATCTTGGCTGGTGGGACTAGTGCTTCAATGAACACGGAAGTGCAGATGCCTCTTCGCCATACTGATTTCATTTTCTTTGGTCATATTCCTAGTAGTGGGATTGCCAGATCA
The DNA here is from genome assembly GCF_047511675.1 of Marmota flaviventris. Taxonomy (NCBI): domain Eukaryota; kingdom Metazoa; phylum Chordata; class Mammalia; order Rodentia; family Sciuridae; genus Marmota; species Marmota flaviventris. Next base: position 122,854,636 of record NC_092518.1, read on the forward strand.
TATGGAAGTTCTGTGTGTAGTTCTTTGAGGAGCCTCCATACTGCATGCCCATAATGGCTTTACTAATTTACCTTCCCACTAACAGTGTCCAAGATTTCCCTTTTCTCCAAATCCTCACCAGTACTTGTTATTGTTCATTGTTTTGGTAATAGCTATTCTAACTGGAGTGAGGTGATATCACATTGTGATTTTGATTTGCATTTCCCCGATGATTAGTGAAATTGAGCATTTTTTCATGTTCCTGTTAACCATTTGTATATCTCTATCTTTAAACTCGTTTAATAATAACTTTCAAAGATCAGGAATTCTGTTTTAAATTTTTTAAAACATTTTTTTAGTTGTAGATGTACACAATACCTTTCTTTTTTTAAAAAAAAAATTTGTTTTCATGTGGTGCTAAGGATTAAACCCAGTGTCTCACACATGCCAAGTGAGTGCTCTACCACTGAGCCCCAGCCCCAGCCCCAGCCCAAGGAACTCTTGATTTGTATTGTTTCATTTACCAATTTTATCCTTCACTACATCATTATAGATTGTGCTTTTTATTATATATAAAAAGTTGACAAATACCTCAAGTTAATTAAGATTTTCTCCTTTGTTTTTTCTAGAAGTTTTATACTTTAGGTCTTATATTGAGGATTATACATTCTAGTGTTTTCTTCATACTCATTTAGGTTTTTTATAGTTTGAAGAGCTCCCTTTAGCCTTTCTTGTAGGATAGATCTGATTGGAGATATATTCTCTCAGCTTTTGTTTGTATTGGAATGTCTTTTTCTCTCCTTCATTTCTGAAGCTATCTTAGGTACATTCTTCTGAGTTGGCTGTTTTTGTCCTTTAGTGCTGAAAATTTTATGCCACTCTCTCCGGTCTGAAGGGCTTCTGGTTTATTTTCTCTTAAAGCCTTAAAAATGGAGGATATCTACCCTTCACCTTTCAGAGCTTGATTTAATCCTGTCTTGGTGTAGAATTGCTTGAGTTAAATGTAATTTCTGACCTTTGACCTTCCTGTACCTGGATATTTGTGTCTGTTTGGGCTGTTTTCTATTATTATCTCTTTGAATAAACTTTCTAATCCACAGACTTTCTCAAGTCCTTTCAAATCCCAATAACCCTTAAATTTTAATGCGGTACCTAGGTTTCTATAAGCTTGCTTTATTCTTTTTCTTCTTTTTTCCTCCAAGCATGTATTTTCCAATTGCCTGTCTTTGAGCTCACTAATTCTTTCTTCTGTTTGATCTATTCTGCTATTGATGCTTTGTATCACATTTTTAATTTTGTGTATTGTATTTTTCAAAGCAAGGACTCCTGTTAGATTTTTAAAACTTGCTTGCATCTCCCTGTTAAGTGTCTGTGTTAATTAAATTGTTTGTTGTCTCGAAGCTTGTCAAGTTCCTTTTATACAGCTGTTTTAAATTCTCCATTAGAGAGTTTTTCCATACTGGTCATTTTATGTGTGGTTTCTAAGGCCTCACTTTGACCATGAAGTAAGGTCATGGCTCTCTTTAATTTCTGGATGGCTGTTGGGATATGACATCATCTGGGAATTGAAGGACTAGGAATTTTTGCCAGACTTCATAATTGGTGCTTGTCTTTCCAGAAATTCTAAGCAAGTGCTTTTGTTCTCTGAGCCTATATGCACTTCTGCATAACTAGATGGAGCCCCAAGTCCAGCTTTGCTGAGTGCACTGTTGGTGTGTGGTTGCTTTTTCAGCATTAGGGGGCAATCCAGGTCCACAGTTGGTGCCCTCAAAGGACTTGTCCACCCCTACAAGCCTCTCTTTGGGTCTGCGTTAGGCCCACATACCTTTTTCACAGCCACTGGCCTGTGGTCAGGCATGGTGAGATTCTGATGGGCAGAATCACTGTGGAGGGACCATTCCCAGGCTACTATACTTTGTCTCTGGCCACCACCACTGCAATGCTGTGCCATTCTCTGAGCCCATAATCTGCTTAGTCTGGTGCAGCTCTGAGGTAGGACAGAGGCCTATGCTGTCCTGGAGTTGTCTACTGTTGAGGTGACTAATGGCTCAAGAGTGCTGTACAGTCACAGGAGGTGCTAGCTGGAATAAAAATTTCATTGATTGGGGCCTCCTGTGTTTCCCTGGCACCAGGGCTGTTCCTGGAGCTCCATGGGCCAGCAGCCTCTGCAGGGGTTGTTAGGATCTCCCAGTGTTAGGTTTGACAGGCCCTGCTCTGAGCTCCAAGGCAAAAGCTGTGCTGGCTCTCCTGCCCCAAGCAGGTGGCATCTTGCTTCTCTGTCTGCTTCCCAAGGTTGTGGAAGGTGGTAGGGGCAGTTATTTAGCTCCTAACTAAGGCAGTTCCATCAGTTCATGGTACCATGGTAGCCTGAGGGCAGGAGTTGTGGGCTTTGCTGGACCCCGAGCTTCAAGTCCAAAGCATGGATTTAATTCCTTCTCCCTTCAGTAAGAGTATCTGTCCTTGCTGCTTGGAGCTGGGGAGAGGTGATGCAGGCAACTCTGTCTTTTGGGCCTTCTCCAGTGCATCTTTTGTTTTCTTTAAATTTTTTTTTTTTATAGTTGTAGATGGACAGCATGCCTTTATTTTATTTGTTTCATTTTTTTTAATGTTGTGCTAAGGATTGAACCCAGTGCCTTACACATACTAGGCAAGTGCTCTACCACTGGCATCTTTTCTTTTTATATTAGAACTAAGCACTGTGACCTCTCTTCTGGCTTCCTTAGGTCTTGCGAAGGTAGTTTGGTGCATGAACAGCTTAGCTGTCCAAATTCTTGTGTCTGTGGGGAGATAATTGCTGAGGGATCTTCACTTCAATCTTGCTCCTCAAATGTTAGTGTTTTAAAAATGTTGACTATAATAAATATTGTGGAAATATGCATCGGAGAGACAGACAAAAGGGCCAAGCAAACGATGTTATGGGTGAAAAATCTGAACATAACAGCAGATAGAGCAGAAAATTTTGGAAATAAAAAATACTGTGAACAAATTTATGCCTATATGCATTTAAACATTTTATAAGATGGAAATTTCCAGGCTGGGGATATAGCTCAGTTGGTAAAGTGTTTGCCTTGCATACACAAGGCCCTGGGTTCAATCCTCAGCACCACCAAAAAAAAAAAAAAAAAAAAAAGATGGAAATTTTCCTGGAAAAACAGGACTTCTCAAAAGAGTTTCACAAAGACTCTGAAAATCGGAGTATACCTATGGCCCTGGAATAACTTAAATTGGTACATGAAAAATCTACCTGTGAAAAGTGCACCAACATGCGTGCACGCACACACACACATAAATATATATACACATGCATCCAGGCAATTTTGCTGTCAATTTCTGGCAAACCTTTAAGGAAGAGATAATCCCTATATTACACAAATGTGTTCTTGGGTGCCAGGTTCAGTGTGATTGAAAGATATTTTAGTAAGTTTCGGTGGGCAGCAGCCAAGGCTGGAAACATGTTCAACCTTTCTCTGACTCAGGAGAACCAATGAGCTGGTTTCACTCCTTCATTTTATAGTTGAGGAGTGTAGGGATTAGGAAGCTAGAGGGACTCTTTCTGTTCACAGAGACAGTTACGCTGCTAGTGTTAGTGTTTTTATTAGTGTAGGAAGATTTCCCCAAAATCACTCTTGGACATTTTTACATTTTTCTAGTTCTGAACTGCAAATCCTTTTTTTTTTTTTTTTTTTTTTGTAGCTTTTCTCCTCTGTGAATGGTTACCAGTTAGTAAAATGTTACACTTTTGATGAGCCTATACTAGGAAGTAATATGTGCTTACTGAATGTCATTTCATTTTGGAGCAGTTTTAAAATTGAAATCAAATTCTTCAGGAGAAAAAGGAGCAGAAAATAAACTTGCTATTGGAAATGGCTCAATATTGGGTTTTCACAACATAGAAAATGATAAAGAAGTACTTTCTGCTTAGTTTTCTGTAAGCATAAAATAAGTTTAAAACATATAATTTTTAATTTATAAAAAATGAAGATGATATCCTCTTTCCTATTAAAAGGGAATTTTATCTTTTGGGCTATACAAATGACCATGAAAATCAGGGCCTAGAACTTTCCTGGCATTAAGTTCCCTACCCACACTAAGTAGTAGAGAGCTAGATATGGGAGGGGGCATTTTTCATGTTGACTGCTCATAGAGTGTCCACTTAGACAGAAATGCTTCAATAAATATATCAGCCACAATTAACAAGTTTAACTAACAGCACACAAAGTGCAAAAGTAAGAATTATGATTTATTTTTGGAAAAGTCAATTAATTTCTAGCTCAAGCTGGATTGTTTTTCAGGTGGGTAATAGTCATGTGCAATGGGAATATTTCTAGAGTAGCCACAAATAATACTGAACATGGAGTTATAATTGCTGATGAAGGTCTTCCATTATGGTAATAACCAGATGAAAAAGCAAAGTCCAGAATTGTTAATTTAAAAACACGAGGTCCCAAGACATCCAAACCACTTCTAAGTTAAGAGCAATCTTCTTAGGAAACTAACAAAATGTTCAGAGGAAACATTAACTCACACTCAAATAACCATGATAATAAACATCTATTTAATGACTATTACATAAATTGCTTTCATATATATTATCTTTTAAAATATATGCCATATTTTTTTTCAATTTCAGCAATATTATTTACTATTTATAATGGAAAACCTGTAGTGTAGTGGTCAGATGACTTGCTTAAAAATCATTCGGTGTGGCCAGCACTCTAAATTAAATGAGGCTACTACACTCCTTAGTGTTCTTCCCCCTACACCACAGCTGCCTTTCTCCATAATCTCTTCAAGGTCAGAGTCAAGAGACAACAAAGAAAGGCAGGGCCAGAAAGATAGTCGCATGTCAAGGGAGGTTTTCTGATTTTGGTGAGGAGATAATTGGAAAGTCCACATGAAAACTAAGAACCCTGTCTAGAAAGGTCCTCCATTTCATCCTGAAGATCCTCTCACATAGTCCTTGAGTAGACTGATAGTGGGGTGATCGTAGTGTTGATGGCCTGAACCCAAGTGTGTAAGGCCACCTACACATTTCTGCAAGGGCAGAAGGCACTGAAGCTCAGAAACCGTCTGCCAGCCGTCTTGACTTGCTCCTGTGGTTATTTCCTCATCAAGGTTATTTGAGGTTATTTCCTCAAGTTAAGAGGTTATTTCCTAACCTCTTAACTCTGTTAGTAACTTTCCCCTTCCACCTGTATAAACAACGTGTCTGCAAGTATCAGGCCATAAACTTATTGACCTTTAAGATCTTTTGTAGGTCTAAAACCATAGGTGTCCATGTAATAAAGAGGCCATGCATTCCCAAATCATTTGAATGTCTGACAGCACCCCTTCATCAGAACTCTACTGACACACAGTGCTACTTAATGACTTTGTTCTCAGTTCTTTCCAACATTCTAGTCAAATCATAAAGCTTCTTTTGCCATTGAGCTGCTCTAATGAGATAACGAGTCTCATCACAACAGAAGCAACACACAGGTTTTGTCTTGAAACTGTCCATCAAAAATGGGCTTCCATGGAGTGCTATTGTGTTTTCAGAGGTAGCTAGCTGAGTTGATTAATTAAAAGTTAACGGTAATACAAACTTGAATTTTACCTTCAATGTATCCATCCTATTTCCTGTGCAAGCTCAGGGACTTGCTGTTGGAAGATTATGATTTATCAATTGTCTGCAGTGGTTTCTTCTGAAAGTCTGATAAGAGTTAGTGTTATTTAAAAAAAATCATTGTCAGTTTCCATAACTTCCATATTCCCCCTGTTTATAACAAACTTCTTGTCTGAAAAAGCAGTTAAAGCAGTTTTTTTTTAACTGAAACAATGTGCATATCTAGTTTAATTTGTTATACGAACAATTAGTGCTACATTCTCAACATTGAAATTTTGTTTCAGTTTGCTCACAAAATGAGGCCTAACAACTTAAGGGTTTATTGGCCTTTCTTTTTGGAAGCATAGCAAGACTACACTTTTAAAAACAGAGAAACTGAGTGTTTTTGGCTTTATTTTGATTGTTTCTCCCTCTAAGCTATGATTTTCTATCATCTTGGAGGCCAAGCAAAATAGCAGCTCTTAAATGAAAGGAGAAACCATATCTTACAGGAGATTAGCTAAAACCCTAGAGTGTTATCTCCATTTCCTGCCATGTCTGAGGTTTGTGTTGATCATTTCTAAGAGTCACTACCAGGCTGGCACAATAAATCTGTCCTAAAGTAGCAGAAAAATTGTCAGGTTTTTCACTGCTGTGAGATTCTATAAGTGCTTCAGGATATATATAATTGTCTTTTTTTTCTTTCTTTTTTAGTTGTAGATGGGCACAATACCTTTATTTTATTTATTTATTTTTATGTGGTGCTGAGGATTGAACCCAGTGCTTCTCACATGCTAGGCAGGTGCTCTGCCACTGAGCCACAACCCCAGCCCCTATACTATTGTCATTTAACAAAAAGTAATTGATATAAAAATTATAATTTCAAATGAAAAAGTTACTGGATTAGGATATCTGACAAGACAGAGCAGAAATCAAATGGCATTAAAAATGATCCTGAATAATGCACATTTAAGTTAATTAAAATGATTAGTATTAATTTCATGTTGTTCTTTTGGGATCAAACAACTGTAGCATGGCTGCATTCTTTTGAGAACTATTAACTGCACAAATTGTACCCAAAATTTTACCTCTAAAATGAAGTTAGCTGTGTAGGTGACACTGTTAACTCTAGCTAGGCAAGTTGTCAGCACACCTTCCCATCATCATTATTGATGCTCCTCTGAAGAATGCTCACTTCGTGTGGTGGTGATGGTGGGATCTTTCCACTTGCCTCCTGCTCCGTGCTATAAGAATTGTCCCTCTGAATTGGGCTGAGTCTAAGCATCCCTCTTGTTATAGTGATTAGCCTAAGGGAAACATGATCTAAGCACAGCCAGCCAGATTCCTTTTTTGGAAGCCTTTTGGAATAGAGGTCTTTTTCTATTAGAGATGTTCAGCTGGGAACATGGAAGCCTGTAATTGTTTTCAGCAAGTCTGCAGTCTTGTGGGAAAGTCCTATTCTCAGCTGAAGAGAAAGAGGCTGGTGCATGGTTTTTGAGTTAAAAGATGTGGCGGGTAGCGGGGGATCGGAAGAGATTATGTGAGACTTCCTTTTCACGGGGAGAAACAAAATCAAGTTCATCCACAATTACATACATTAGTGAGGTTGCACCTCAGTTTTTTTCATCTGCAAATATACAACATAATATTAATCTTGCAAAGTTGTTAGGAGTAAATGGAAGGATGTTATGACACAGTATAGGCCCTAACTGGATGTTAGTTGCTTCACTATAGCTTATATGTCTACTGTAGAGGTGAGTTGGAGTCATAATTTAACTCTCTAGGTTATATTTCTAGTTGGTGAAATGTTCCTTAGGAGTTCTGTTGAGAACTTAATTAACTGCGCAGCAAGGACAGGGATGTCATCTGTAGCTCCATATTCCAAGTTATGTCACAGGGCACAATAAAGCATAGGACTGATGGGAAGGAGAGTGGAAGCGGCCAAATGTGGATTTAGAGCAGAAGCTAAGGTGATCTTTTGCTTTGAGAGAATATTGTCAGAAGACAAAAAGCAGATGGATGGAAGACGATATCTTAAATAAGTGCCTGTAGATTGGCAATGTGGGGAAGATAAGTGGGCAGTGATATTGTTAAGACAGATAAATGTCAAGACTGTACAGAAACACTGAGGACCAGAATTGAATCCCAGCGATATCAGAACTACTACAAGTGACATAGAAAAATCATTTATTGCCAGAATTGTTTGATATATGCAGTTGTGGGGACCAATAATGCAGTCCGTATCCACCAGTCACTTTGGGGGTTCATGTTGGAAAAAGCAGGGCAGCAGTAGGGAAGAAAAGTCACATGTGAAATGAGGGAGAGAAGGGACAAGGGAGAAATCACAAGGACCAACTGGAACCCATTAAGTGTCCTCCCACCTCTAAACCTGCCACTTTGATGATGCAGAGAAACTTGGAGAAGCCGGTGCCTTTCATCAGAAAGCTAAACAGACATGAGGCCCAGAAATCAGAGAAGCTAAGGCTGAATTATTTTGCAAGAGCCTGAAGGAGGTATAAGCTTGGCTGTAATACCTATGTCAGCAAGGGAAGGCAGCAGATCCACCACAGTGTGTGTGGACTGTCACATTGCACAACCCTACATTCAACTTTGAAGTGTAAATGTGGGTGCTGTTCCATATACGTGTGTGAATCAACTTTATTAAGATGGTTTGCATATCATATGATTTACCTTTTAAAAGTGTACAACCTAGTGGCATTTAGTGTATTTGCAAGGTTGTGAAACTACTGCCACAATCAGTTTTAGAACATTTTCACCCAGAAAGAAGCCATTCCTTTTGAAAGCCCTCTGCAGTTCCACTCATCCCTCACATCCCTCTTAGAACTAAGAAATTGCTAATATACTTTTGGTATTTACAAATTTGCTTATTCTGAACATTTAATATAAATGAAAACACAAAGTAGGTAGTCCATTATGACTGGCTTTTTTCCCTTGCCATACTGTTTTCAGTGCTCATCCATGTTGTAGTATCTCTCAGCAATTCATTCCGTTATATTGGAGAACAACATTCACTTACATAGGTAGAATACTGCTCTGAATACTTATGTACATGTTTTAGTGTATACATGTATCTTCATTTTTCATGGATATATACTCAGGAACACAACGGCTGGATAAAATAGTAACTCTATGGTTAACCGTTTGAAAAAAATGCTATATATATATATATATATATATATATATATATATATATATATATATATATATATTTAGGAGCAACACCATATGACATTCCAAGCAGCAATGAATGAATATGCAATTTCTCTATATCCTTAGTTTTAATGTCTTTTGATTTTAAAAAGTATTGTAGCCATCCTAGTAGTATCTCATTTTGGTTTTGATTTGCATTTCCCTAATGGTTCATGGTGTTGAGCATCTTTTCATGTGCTTCTTGGCTAATTGTATACCTACTTTGGAGAAAAATCATTTCAAGTTTTCTGCTTATTTTTTATTTCAGGATTTTCTCTTTTTGTTGCTGAGTTGTAGAAGTTTTTTGTATATACTGAATATGATATTAATCACTTATCTGATACCCAATTTGCAAATAGTTTATCCCATTCTGTACATTCTATCTTCATTTGGCAGTGCCTTTTGAAGTACAAAAGTTTGTAATTTTTACGAACTTTTTCTATTTTTTTTTTTTTTTTGGTCACTTATGTGTTTGGAGTCACGTTTAAGAAACCATTGTCAAATGCAAGGTTACAAAGATTTAAACCTATGTTTAATCTTAAAATTTTAATAATTTTGACTTTTACAATAGGATCTTTGTTCCATTTTGAGGGATGAGGTAGATATCCAAGTTTATTCTTTCACCAACAATTTCTTAAAGGAAGATCATAATTTTAGAGGCAACAAAGCAGCACGTTGGGAATCTGAAAACCTGAAGTTTATTCCTTTTCTTGCCATTAATATTTCATTCAATATTTATCAATTATATACACTTCACTAATTATGATATTGAGATCTCTTTTGTATGCTTTTTGTTTGCAATAAATTCAGCGTTATAGTTTGAATCAAAAAATATCCTCCAAAAGTTCATTTGGAGACTGGATCCACAAAACAATGGCTTTCAGTGATGGTACCTTTTGTGTGTGTGTGTGTGTGTGTGTGTGTGTGGTGCTGGGGATTAAACCCAGGGCCTTGTGCATGCGAGGCAAGCACTCTACCAACTGAGCTATATCTCCAGCCCTCAGTGATGATGCCTTTGGGAAGTGATTGGATCATAAGTGTTCTGACCTCATCTATGGATTATTCCATTTATGAACTCATAACTTATTGGGCTATTGGGAGGTGGTAGAAACTTCAGGAGCTATGGCCAACTTGGAGGAAATAGGTCATTGATGGCGTGCCCTTGAAGGCTATATTTTGTTCTTCCTTTTTCTCTCTTTCTGCTTCCTGGCCGCCATGGTGGGAGCAACTTTGAACAATGTTGTACTGCCTCATCTGAGGCCCAAAGTGATCAGCCCAAGTAACCATAGACTGAAACCTGTGAAACCAGGAGATGAAATAAACGTTGCTGCTTATAAGTTGTTTCTCTTAGGTATTTTGCCAGAAGGACAGAAAGTTAACACATTCAACATGCTGGATTTAAAAATTATAAAATGCAGCTTAATTTTTACTTACATTTGTAGGGCTTAACTCTTGCCGAAATTTAATATCAATGTTTCAGACTCATTTTGTGTTAGCTATATAGGATTTTTCATCTGATCTGATTTGAAAATTGTTTTCTTTTAATAAGTGAGTTTAGCTGATTGTATTTGTTGAAATGGCAGGCATTTATGGAGTTAGTATTATCAGGTATTTCAGGATATGTTTTTGGTTTTTAGTGCCTTTAATATGTTTTCTTTGCTTTTTTGCATATTTCCTCTGGTGTTTTAGAAGGATTACATTTTTTAATCTTGTAGTTTTCCTTTAATCATAAATGCAGCTTAATCCAGACAGTATTCATTGCCTATAATGGACAGTGGTAGAATTAACATATTTTCATTTTCTCTTCCTTTCCTCTCCGCATCTCTACTACCCAGATTTTAGTTGATTATTTCCTTTCTCCATGTGTTTATAACTATCTTTAAAAATTTATGGAGGGCTGGGGTTGTGGCTTAGTGGTAGAGTGTTTACCTAGCATGTGTGAGACACTGGGTTTGATTCTCAGCACCACATAAAAAATAAAGATATCATGTCCATCTACAACTAAAAATACGAAAAAAATTATATATGGATATATATTACTTTATTTAATTAGAAGGATATGATTTGAACTGAGGTGTGAAAGATGAACTTGTTTCCATAAAGAATGCTAACCATGTTATATATATACTTTTTCTCTTCCTTAACCTTATTTCTACATTATCAGGGTTTATAGAATTTATATTTTTAAAATCTGTAATCAAAATCACTACCTTTAGTTTAGTTTTGCCCTGCATTTCAGTGGGTTCAATCCTTACAGTTAGTCTTTTTGCCATATTTTTCCACTTATGCCCTTGTTTGCTTTCCTGGATGCCTGCTATGAACTCTGCATGACCACTGTATTAGTTGTCTATTGCTGCTATAACAAATTACCACAAACTCAGTGGCTTCACCAACACATATTTGTTATCCTACAGTTTTCTACAGCCAAAGTTGGACAAGTTTCTCATCAGGCAAAAATCAATGAGTCAGTAGAGCTGCCTTCTTTTCTGGAGGCTGGAAATGAGAATCATTTTCTTGAACATTCAGGTTGTTGCCATTATAGGACCAAGATTCCTGATTCCTGGAGGGCTGGCAGCTAAAAGTGATACCCAGTATGTAGAGACTGCCTACACACCTTGGCTCCTGATGCTCTTCCTCCATCTTCAAATCCAGAAATGATGGGTCAGACTTCTCTTACTCTTCTGCTTCTCTCTTCCACTTTGTGTGTGTGTATGTGTACAACAGGGATTGAACCCAGGGACACTTAACCACTGAACTATATATATATATATATATATATATATATATATATATTATTTAGAGACAGAGTCTCACTAAGCTGCTTAGCGCCTTGCTAAGTTTCTAAGGCTGGCTTTGAACTCGCCATCCTCCTGCCTCAGCCTCCTGAGCTGTTGGGATTACTGGGTTGCACCACTGCACCTGGCTCTCTCTTCCACTTTTAATAAGTGTTCCCTAATTAAAATTTGCCAATGAGAGACACTTGTATAAGATGTAGAAGGTAGAAGAGACTGGTTTATTATACTCTGTAGCAAGTCGCAGACAGATGCATAGGCAGATTCACAGGAGCTTCCTAATTAGCTCTAGGGCAGTAGCTGCTTTGGTATGGGTGACAGCAATAGTGACAGACTCTGTGAGAATCTTCCTTGAAAATCAGAATGGCTTTGCAACACATAGGTCATTGTGTGGAAAAGAACCACTTCCAATACAGACTCAAACTCAGACTTAGTTTCTCCTACTATCCTCTTAGAATACTGATTGCTTCTGACACCAGGTGTGTAGTGACTTTCCCCCACATATCAACCATGGATGGCACCTGGGTGTCCTGTAATCAAATTGAATTCTGACACTATTTGGATACTGCATGCACTGAATATTTGATGTGCAGAGCATCAGGTCCCACAAGTTAAGGGCTCAGTCCCCAATACTGTCCCTCTCTCCATCTCAAATGTCAATTGGGAGCTTGTGATTCTGACGGATCAGCTACAAATTGAGGTCCTTACAACCCCCCTCTGGGTTCAATTAATTTGCTAGAGTGGCTCACAGAACTCAGGGAAATACTTTCTCTGGTTTATTATAAAGGATATTACAAAAACTACAGATGAAGAGATGCATGAGTTGAAATATAAGGGAATGGGCACAGAGCTTCTGTGCCCTTCCTGGGTGCTCCACTGTTCAGGAATCTCCACATATTCAACTATTCTTAAGCTCTCCGAACCCTGTCCTTTTGGATTCTTATGGAGACTTATTATATAAGCATGAATAAAGCAGGGACAATGATGTAGAAATGTAACTGGACAAAAAGGCTAGGATATAAGAGACTGAGTGGAGAGACCTAACAAGGCCTGTCTACTCGGTTTCTTCTTGGCCTTTTTGTGTAGCATTTTCCCCTCCTGACTATGGGTCAGGGTCCCTTCTGAAATAGGGGTTTTATTATCTACTATAAGACTAGATAGGTCAGAGCATTTCTTTATAGCCGTCTCCAAGACAGAAGGCAGCCAGGAATAGAGGTGTGTACCTTATAATCCCAGTAGCTCACGGGGCTGAGGCAGGAGGATCACAAGTTCAAGGCCAGCCTCAGCAACCTAGTGATACCCTTTCTCAAAAAATAAAAAATAAAATAAAAAGGGCAGGGGATGTGGGGATGTGGCTCAGTGGTTAAATGACCGTGGGTTCAATCCCTGGTATAAAAGAGTGGGGGTGTTGGGAGAAAGAGAAAGGAGGCCTACTCACCTTGGGGAAGAGAAATTCTAGTTTCTATGGCTTGGCTTGGGTAGAAATTTATAAGCCAGGAACCATGAACAAAACCAAAATATGTATATTATAATATTATAACCATGTGATTTATGCTATGAAGTATCTTTGCTTTGGCCAATTATCATTTTTCTAAGTACAGGTTAGCTTCTAACATTTTATTCTTTGCATTTTTAACATTGTGAAGTTTCTACAAAAGTTCCTTTAGTATGAAGGTTTTTGCCAGTGTCACTTCCTCTGGGACACCTCCATCTTTCATATCTAACCACTTTCCAATTTTATGTTTAGTGCTTTTATTGACTGGCTGCATTTTCATTCTTTGTCTTGTTCCTCTTCTGTTATCCATTTTTGAAAAGTATCGCATAACTTTATCACGAGGACAAAAGTAAGCAACACAATTAACATGTTTTGCTCTGTATGTGCTGAATCTTAGATGTGCAGTGACCAATAATTGACAGGCTTTCTAGTAAGTGATGTGATTTGTCACTTTTCAAGTACATGTTGGATATTTACATAGTGATATGTGAACTGGGGAGTTAGCAGAATCTGCATTCATTCAGTGATTCAGTTGATACAGAATGGTAACTGATATCTGAACTAGATTTGGGGGGGCTGGTATTAGTTAACTAAACCTTGGTATTTTATTTTGCTAATGCTACTGTAAGTGCACCACAGACTGGGTGGTTTAAACAAGAGAAACTTATTTTCTCTCAGTTCTGTGGACTAGAGATCAAGGTGTCAGCCGGCTTGATCCTTCTTGATCCTTCTGAGGGCTGTGTAGGACAGATCTGTTCTCAGCATCACACCTTGGCTTGTGGATTTCTGCCTTTTCCCTGTGGCTTCCTAACTGCCTTCCCTTTGTGATGCACCTGTCTCTAAATTTCCTTATCTTGGCCAGGCATGGTGGTGCATACCTGTAATCCCAGCAGTTTGGGAGGCTGAGGCAGGAGGATTGCGAGTTCAAAGACTCAGCAATTTAGTGAGGCTCTAATCAACTCATCAAGACCCTGTCTCTATATAAAATGCAAAAAAAGGGCTGGGGATGTGGCTTAGTGGGCAAGCATACACCCCACCCCATCCTCACCTCCACCCTGTGCTGCACACACCTGGGTTCAATCCCTGGTACCCCCCACCAAAAAAATTCCTTGTTTAGTAAGCACATCAACCATATTGGCTTAAAGGCCTACACTAATGACCTTATTTCAACTGAATTACCTCTGTGAAAACCCTATGTCTAAATAAGATCATATTCTGAAGTATGGGGCATTAGAGCTTCAATATATGAATTTCATGGCTAGGGGACAGAATTCAGTCTATAACACACAGTAGCTGAAATATGTGCTTATGTGAATTGTACAAAGAGTGGAGTCTGTAACAGAGCACATGCAGGCAAAGTTGAAGTTGAAGTTTAGTAGTATTTTCAACAATGACTCATGGGAAATATATTCCATTAGTTTTTCCCAATATTGAAAAGCATTCTGCCAAGCTGGCTGTGGTGGCACATGCCTCTAATCCCAGAGATCAGCAAGGCTGAGGCAAGAGTATCACAAGTTCAAGGTTAGCCTCAGCAATTTTCTCAAGGCCCTTTCTTAAAATAAAAAATAAAAAAGGGCTAGGGATGTGGTTCAGTGGTTAAGCAGCCCTAGGTTCAAGCCCTGGCACAAAACAATACATTCTGTCTTTACACTCGAATCTAAAGTTTTGTTATGTTTAGAATTATTGCATCAATTTTTTCTATTTTTTGAGGTCTTTAAAGGTAATACCCCAATCTGTCTTTGAAATTTAGGTGTATTTATATAAATTAGGAGACTCTGCTTGATGAGTTCTCACAATGGTATAGAACCATGTAAGCATCCCAGTAGTTATAGAATATTTTCATCATTCCTAAAGTTTTTCTTGTCCCTCTTTGCAATCAATCTCCCTTGAACATCCAGTTCTGGGCCATTTCGCTTCTGATTTCTATCATCATAGAATACTTTTGCCTGTTCTTTATTTCTGAGTAAATTGAACCATACAGGTATGATCTTCTTTTGTGTCTCGGCTTCTTCCACTCAACATAATGTTTTTGAGAGTCACTTTTGTGTTGTGTAATTAGTAGTTTGCTGAGTGGTATTGTTTATAGAGATATGACACAATTTGTTTTATTCATTCCTGTGTGGATGGACATTTGGGTTGTTTCCATTGCTTAATAAACATTCTAATGGAAAACTTTAGTGTGTGTGTTTTTTTATTCTAGGGATGGATAGTGGGTCATAGTGTAGGTACATCTTCAGATGTTTAATAAAACTGCCTGGAAGTCCTGTAATGAGACTACGCCATCATTTTACATTCCCAACATCAATTAGAGTTATCAGTTTTTAAAATGTTAGCCATCCAGATTTTAATATGGAATAGTATCTTACTGGATTTCCCTACACTAAAAGACTTTTGCTCATTTAAAAAAGTAGTTATTTGCCTTTTGTTATTAGTGAATAATTCTGATGACAGTGTGAAGGTTACAGAAAAATCGAGTGGAAAGTATAGAGTGTTCTTGTCTAACCTCATATCCCCCCAAACATATTTTTTCCTATTAGCATCTTGTATAAGTGTGATAAATTTATTGCAATTGATGAGTCAATATTGATACATTGTTATTCACTAAAGCCTATAGTTTAGAATAGGATTTGCTTCCGTTTTTAATTTTTTTTCAGAAGTAGATAGACACAATCCATTTATTTATTTATTTATTTATTTATTTATATGTGGTGCTAAGGATCAAACCCAGTGCCTCACAGTGCTAGGAAAGCGCTCTACCACTGAGCTACAATTTCTGCTTTAGGGTTTGCTTTTGGTGCTACACATTCTACGGGTGTTAGAGATGTGTGTTGACGTGTATTCATCATTGTAATATCATAAACAATAATTTCAATTTTCCCAGCACCATTTGTTAAAAAAGGCTATCTTTTCTCTAATGCATGTTTTGGGCACCTTTGTCCAGTATCAAGTGACTGTACAGATATGGATTTATCTCTCTGTTTTGTATTCTAGTCTGTTGGTCTGTTTTGTCTATTTATGTCTATTTTGGTGCCCGTTCTGTGCTGTTTTTGTTACTACAGCTCGGTGGTATAATTTGAGGTCTGGTATGGTGAGGCCTCCTGCATTGTTGTTCTTGCTCAGGATTGCTTTGGCTATTCTGGGTCTCTTATTTTTTTTTTCTAGTTCTGTGAAAGATATGAGTATTTTTATGGGGATTAAATTGAATCTGAATAATGGTAGTATGGCTATTATGATAATAGTAATTCTTCCTATCCAAGACCATGGGAGATCTTTTCATCTTCTAGTCCTTATTCAGT
Source organism: Marmota flaviventris (assembly GCF_047511675.1). Taxonomy (NCBI): domain Eukaryota; kingdom Metazoa; phylum Chordata; class Mammalia; order Rodentia; family Sciuridae; genus Marmota; species Marmota flaviventris. The sequence goes on from NC_092518.1 coordinate 122,870,992, forward strand.
TATTCACATCTAGAATAATGAAACTTAAGCCCTATCTCTGACTGTGCTCAAAAGTCAACTCGTAGTGCATCAAAGACCCAGGGATTAAACCAGAAACTCTGCAACTGCTAGATGAAAACATAGGCTCAACATTTATATATTGGAACACGCACCAACTTCCTTAACAATACTCCTAAAGTGCAAGAAATAAAAACACAAGTCAATAAGTGGGATGGCATCAAATTAAAAATATTCTGCACTACAAAGGAAACAAGATTGTGAAGAGAGAGCCTATAAAATAGAAGATCTTTGCTGTCTGCTCCTCAGACAGGAGACTAATATTCAGAATATGTAAAGGACTCAAGAAACTTAACACCAAAAAACCCCACAGGGCTGGGGATGTAGCCCGGTTGGTAGGGTGCTTGCCTTGCATGCACAAAGCCCTGGGGTCAATCCCCCAGCACCAAAAAACAAAAACAAAAACAAAACAAAAAACCCCTGCAAATAATTCAGTTAATTAATGGGCTAAAGAACTAAACACTTGTCAAAAAAAAAAAAAAGATGTAAATGGTCACCAAATATATGAAATTATGTTCAATATTTCTAGCAATCAGGGAAATGCAAAACAACACTACATTGAAATTTCATCTCTAGTCAGAATGGCAATTATCAAGAATGCAAATACCAATAAATGCTGGTGAGGACATGGGGAAAAAGACAGACTCATACATTGTTGGTGGGACTAAAAATTAGTACAGCCACACTGGAAACAGTATGGAGATTCCTCAAAAGCCTAGGAATGGAACCACCATGTGACTCAGGTATCCCATTCCTTGGTATATAGCCAAAAGATATAAAAATAGTATGCTATGGGCATACAGCCACATCAATGTTTATAGCAACACAACTCACAATGGCCAAGTTTTGGAACAAGCACAGATACTCATGAACAGATGAATGGATAAAGAAAATGTGAGGGCTGGGGCTGTAGCTCAGGGGCAGAGCACTTGCCTAACATGTGTGAGGCACTGGGTTCAATCCTCAGCACCACATAAAAATAAACAAAATAAAGGAATGCTGCCAATCTACAGCTACAAAAAAATTAAAAATATATCTATCTTTTTTTCTAAAATGGAGATTTACTCAGCCATAAAGAAGAATGAAATTATGGCACTTGCCGGTAAATGGATGGAACTGGAAATTGTCATGCTAAGGTAAATAAGCCAGATCTAGAAATTCAAGGGTCAAATGTTTTCTCTCATATGTGGAAACTAGAGCAAAATAAGGGGAAAATGTGTGGTGGTGGTGAATTCCATCAAAATATAAGAGAGGTCAGTGGAATAGAGGAATGATATTGAGTGGGAAGGAGGAGAGAAAAAGGGAGGGTTGGTGGAATGAATATGACCAAACTTTCCTGATAAACCACAGTGAATTTCACCTTAATGTATATCTATAATGCACTAAAAAAAAACTGTATGTAAATAGAAGAAAGATCAGTAGAGTAGAGGAAGGGGAAGAGGGAGTGTGAAGAAGGTATGGGAAAGGGAAGTATTGGAGAAAATTATATTCTGTGTTTGTATAATTCTGTCAAAATGAACCCCAGTATTATGCATGACTGTAATACACTAATAAAAGATTAAAAAAAAGGAATAATTTCAGGGGTTGGGGATATAGCTGAGTTGGTAGAGTGCTTGCCTCACATGCACAAGGCCTTGGGTTCAATCCCCAACACCACAAAACAACAACAACAAAAAAAAAAAACAAAACAAAACAAAACAACAACAAAAAAAACAGAATAGCCCTAACAATCCAGTGTTCTGCCAATTCATTCCTCCTCTTCCTTCCCCTGGCAATGAATGACCTTGTTACTGTCTTCATTGTGTTGCCTTTTCCAGAATATTATATAGTTGGAATTGAACCTTCACATTAGCTTCTTTCACCTAGCAGTATGCATGCATGTCTTCCATGTCTTTTCATGAGTTGAGATTCATTTAGTTTATTGTTATACACTATGTCCTTATCCAAATATACCACAATTTGTTTTTTCTTTCAGCTACTGAAGGACATTTTATTGCTTCCATATTTTGGCAATTCATGGGCAGGTTTTTATGTGAACATAGGTTTGCAACTCATTTCTTTAAATACCAAGGAATGAAGTTGCTGGATGTTAAGAGTAGGTTTAGCTTTTGTATGAAACTGCTCAATTGTCTTCTAAAGGTCATTTGTCTGTTTTTAATTTTCAGAGTTATTTATATATTTACATATTTTGATACACGTTCTATTTATATTGTTGAGAGTCATGGCCAGGTCAAGATGGTGCCTGGCATTTTGCCAGAAGGGGCGGTTCCTGCTGCCTTGGGTGCCCGCTATTTTTGAGTTCTCGCGGAGTTCCTAGAGAGTTCTTGTGGGTTGGTTGAGTTTCGGTTGAGCTCCCCGGAGTTCCTGGAGGGTCCCGTGGGTGGCGTTCGCATGAGTTCGAAAATAAAGTTCGTTCCTGCTTGAGTCTACAAGTGGCTCAACCTCCCGGTTATTTGTGCCCAGCCAAACTGCGGCATTATATATCCTCAAATATTTGTATATTCTAGATATTAGTTCTTTGTGTATGTGTTTTCATATAATATATATAGATATATGCAAATATATATATTCAGTAGAAATATATATATTTTCATTCAGTGACATGTCTATTCATTTCTTTAATGGTGTTTTTTTTATTAGCAAAATGTTTATCATCCTTGGGAAATTCAATTTCTAACAGTTTTTTCATGGATATAAACTTCATAGTTTTAACTTTTATGTTAGGTCTATGATTCATCACAAATTAATGTTTGTATATGTAATGAATTAAAGTTTGAAGTTCATTTTTCCCCCCATATGGCTGTACTGTTGTTCCAGAGTGAAAAATCAATACTATCAATAGCAATTTGCACTTTTAACCCTGACATCTTTATTTCTGAAAACCACTCTCCACTAAAGGTAATGAAAGTTCCTTGGAGAAATGACTGATTTATAGCTAGGGCAGAAGAGTACAAGATGAGCCTGGCATGTCATTTTGTCCCAGAAAGAGTGTGCTCAAAGAGTGAGGTGAGCATGCCAAAGGACACAAGATCTAGCTTTAAAAGGATTCCATTTTGAGAAATCTGGTAAATTTGATCATTGGCATGAATGATGATAGCAATGTTTTATAATCCATTGAAAAAAATAGAAATACATATATGTTCATACCGACGGAAATAAACATATGAGTAAAAGAGGGTGGAAAACCTCACTTTAGGGTAGAATGTAAAGTAATGTTAATTACTTTTTAATTTTAATTTTAATTTTTTGGTGTGGTGCTGGGGATTGAACCCAGAGTCTCATGTTTGCTAGGCATGCACTCTATTGCTGAACTGTATCCCCAGCTTAGCGTTAACTACTTTTTTTCTTTTTGGTACCAGGGATTGAACTCAGTGGCACTCAACCACTGAGCCACATCCCCAGCCCTATTTTGTATTTTATTTAGAGACAGGATCTCACTGAGTTGCTTAATGCCTCACTATTGCTGAAGCTGGCTTTGAACTCACTATCCTCCTGTCTCAGCCTCCCAAGCTACTGGAATTACAAGCATGCACCACCGTGCCCAGCTGTTCACTACTTTTTAATGATTACAGAATAATTATTTCACTTCGGAGTGAAGAAATCTGGCAAAAAAAAAATCTTAATCCAGTGAAAAATTTACCATCGCTGGTGGTGGAACAAATTGACAATGTGTGCCTACTGATACACTGCATTAAGAAAGCTACAGTGACACTTTTGTGGTATTCCAGACAAAAATGCATAGTATGTGTGTGATAACGGAGAAATACTAGGAACTAAGCAATATTTTCACAGTTACTAGGCTTCACTTTTCATCCTCCCACCCCATTTGAGGAACTGTTCCAGGCTGAATAGACTGAAGGGACATGACAAACACAATACGTGATCAAGATCCAGGACTGGATCATCAAACCAAGTTTTATTTTGTACCATTTGGGGAAAAATCTTGATTTTGATAGACCATGGTTTCATAGGACAGTGTACTTGTTTATAGCTGCTGCCTGCTGAAATAATAAGTGGAAATGAGCCTTTATATCTGCAACTCTCAAATGGTTTAGGAAAAAAAAAATATAATGTCAACACATACATGCATACACACACAGTACTGACACAGAGAAGAAGAAAAGCAAAATGTGGTAAAATGCTGGCAACTAGTTCAAACAGAAGGATATACAGGAATTTATAAAATTCTTACAAGTTGTTTTGTAAGTTTGAAGTTATTTCAAAACAAGTTTAAAAAGAATAGATTTTCAAAATTAATGTGTAAACATTATTTTGTGATTTAAAACTTACTGTCCTATAAATTTTCGTATTTGGAATGCACTCTGAAGGGGGTATTTTAAGTTGCTTTTTTTTCATAAGGAAAAATAAGGATATTGGGATTAAGAGTTGCTCAAAGCTTGTTTGTGAAAGAAAATGTCAGATGTAGAACTTGTATTCTTACCCCAAAGCAGTGTTCTTTCTGTACTTTCATGCCCTCTTTAAAGACAATGTCCCCTGTTTGCATTGTGCATCTTGTTCATCTTCTCTGGACCTTTCTGTCATCATCCATAATCTACTGTCATTAATGAACCTCTCTGAAGGTCCTTCTCATCTTTAGCCACATAGGAACCCTTAGAGTGAGTGACTTCTCATGTCCTCTCTATAAATTTGGGTGATCCCCTTCCTGTTTTTCACACCATGTTGTATTGGCAGGAACCAGTTTGATACAAGAGAAAGAGGCTGGGGTTATGGTTACACAGCACACACCTCATTCAAAGAACCTGTTTTCTGTATTGCATGAAATTGTCACCATTTACATAGGAGAAACCACAGGACCTAAAAGAACCTAGGAGGAAAGCCAAGGAAACACGAGGAGAGGATGCTGGGAGTTAGCAGATGGCTGACTAAAGAAGCTCTTATTACTGGCAGAAACTCATTTCCCGTTTCAGATGCCCCTGGTGCTACTGGCTTCTTGCTGGAGAACCACCAAAGTCCACTATAGTGGTGGAAAATTTTCTGGAGGTGCAGTTGCCTTTCCTCTGAGAGGGGTAGTGTATCCATATCTAGATGTAGCACAGAGTTTCCCAAGATGGATGAGGAAGGTAGAAATAGAAGAAGTTGGGGCTGGGCTTGTGGCTCAGTGGTGGAGCGCTCACCTAGCATGTGCAAGGCCCTGGGTTCCAGCCTCAGCACCACATAAAAATAAATAAATAAAGATATCGTGTCCAACTACAACTAAAAGATATTTTTTTAAAAATAATAAAAATAAAAATAAATAAAAGAAGTTGGTCTTTGGAATATGGTAACAGACACTTTTTTTCCTAAAGAATTTATGTCTCATCATTATGAGAGCTTCAGGTATTAAATTGACAGCATGCAAGATCCAAGTGTAACTCTATCTTATTCTTCCAACTACTTATTCAAGAGTAAATATTTTTCATTTTAAACATCACAGATAAATTTAGAGATACTAGATACAGTCAGAGAAGTGAAATAGTTATATGCTAAATTTAAAATACGTATTTAAAATATTGTCATTTCAAAACTAGTAGATCACAATTCTCCAGCAAACAATGATAAGCAGCCTCTATGTGGTACTTCATAGTTTGCCAGATACTTTTATATAATTTTTATATTTGCCACAGTCTTATGATATATATCTGATTTCTGTACATATTTATTGATAAGGAAACTGAAGAATTAAATGATTTGCTCAAGCCACATGATTAATAAGCAAGAGTGTGAGTACTTGAACCCAGGACTCTTTAAAAATTCTTCTGAAATGCATTTTACTTTATTTTTACATAGGCATATGTAATCCCTGGGAGAAAAAACGTAGTTGGTTTTGATGCTCTGTCTGTCATTGGTGATACTGCCAGTTCTCATCACATGTAGAATCCAAGTGTGTACCACCATTAGTGGGAGAGAGCAGTAGCATATTTTCGTCTGCTTGGGTATAGGCATTCCTACAAGGACACAGAGGCACACATGCATGTGCACACCCTGAAAGTTCCTTGCAGGAGAGGATTACTTTGGCTTTGTCTCAGTTGTGCATGTAGGATTCTAATTTAAGGAGGTGACTGAGTGACAACAAGGAACTGCCAATGTCATTCAAAGATTTTTGGTATTTTATTTCTGCAGAGGAGGAGACACACCATGCCAGGCAGGGGCCCTGGGGGAAGTACTGGGTTTTGGTCCAAAGGTTGAAAGGAGTGTGAGGAAGCCACTGGCCACTCTTTGTTGGGCTATCTGTGGGGAAGGCAGGGGAGGGCTGTGTAAACATTTTAGGATTATTTTGTTTAAATAATTCCAGCAGTCTTTGGGGCTTAGGGGCTGTCTCTAGTTGTCAGGTACCTGAGTCTGGGGAAATACTGGTTTAGTGGGTGAGAGGTCAAGTGATTTCAGAATGTGGGCTCTGGATTGCAGGGAGAGGTAAAGAAGTTTGGCCATTTGCTTGACCTTGCAATGAATGGATGTCAAATAGGCAAATACGAAATTGAAGAAAACAGACTAGGACTATAAATTCAAAACATCACATTAGTTCTTTTGATATGTGGCTTGCCCTTTAATCTGCAGTGTAGCCCCTGTTTCTCCATGTTTCCGGTTTCTAATTGCTATGAAACAAACCACCCCCAAACTTTGCAGATTGCAGTAACTCCCATTCTGTTTGTTCATGAGTCTGTGGATGAGAAATTCATTTAGGGCTTAGATTAGCATTTTTTTTTTTGCTCTCTGTGTCATCAGCTGAAGTCATTAATTCACCTGCATTCAGGTGACTGCTTTGCTGGGCTGGAAAGTCCAAGAAGGGCGCAGTCCCTGTGCTTGTTTGCTATCTTGCTTCTCCTCCCCATGACCTCTCTTTCTGTGTGCTGTCATCTGGAGCTTCTTCAGGATAGTTAGACTTCTTGACTCCATGGTAGCTGACTCCCTGTAGGGAGCACACCAAATGGGGAAGGTGGAATCTTCAGGTATTTAAAGACTTATTTCATTTATTTTAAATTACCTCATCACAGTTTACTTGTCAGATGAAATCACAGGGCAAGAAAAATTGCTTATACCTCTCTGCTAAGTGGCAAAGAATTTGTGGTTATCTTCAGTTTACCACATCATTCCGCCTCATGAAAAACTGAGTCTAGACTTCAGGAATTAGCCAGTTTGAAAGAGAGGCCTGTTAAATATTGAACAGCAGAACTAGCCAACACAAATTACCACAGACCACTCATTTATTATCTATAAGAATAGATTTATATGATGTTAAATAGTTTCTAAAATATATGTAAGTTCTAGAAACCAACCAAGTGTATAAACTCTTACATAAAGAATATGATGAATTTTATTAAAATAACTAGGCAAGAGAAAAAAAATAAGAAAAATCCTAGTGCAGTTTGATGCACACAATGAATTCTGTATTATAGCAATGCAAACTATGTATGTGAAGAATATATATTAGTCAATATAAGATATTCATTCATAGAAATTATTCAATTATAGAAATCTCAATTTTCCAGTTATAGTCAGTTTATTGGGCACTATATTTTTCCTGTGTTGTCTGAGAAAGTCAACAGAGTTGGGTCTCCTTAGTTCTGAGACAGTATATTCCTGAGAAATTCAGGTGAAGTATTATGTGGTCATTAGAAGATAGCTGGTTCTCGGCATCCTACATACTCATGGAGGAGGAGATAGAGAAAGTGGGGGGAATGCTAATTTTGAATTTTCAACCGTTCTATGAAGTGATATTTTTATGGGGATAATAAGAGATGTTGAGAATGTTCCTTTTATAACACACTGATATACTTACTGCAGTTTCTTTTAACCATAAGAATATATCATTCAGAACTTAAAATAATTAAACAAAAACAATTTTAGGCATTTTGGTAAGCTGGAGGGGGTAAAAGACAGGCGAGAGGAAGCTATCCTTCCTCATTCATTTCTCTAAGCTGAGGGTCTCCACAGCCTTCCAGATTTGGTTCCTGTAAAAGCAGCACCATGTGTACCTGGTTAAGAAGTGGAGCAGGCGGGGAGAGGGAGGGCTTTATGAGAGGTGGCCTGAATCCTGGTGGGACCTATAGGTCTCTCTTACAAATATTGTCTCGGAATCTGCTTTCTGCTCCTGGATGCACATTCCAGTGCCAGGTGTACCATGCATGCCCTTTTTGTGACCCAGGCATTAAGTGACATTTTTCACATTTATTTCAAGGCACTTGTACAGACTGGCTGCTAGGTGCATACCAGGCAGTATTTAGAGTATGGAGGTTGGTGGCAACTAGAAGCACCAGGGCTCACTCCCTTGTCCTTAGGGCCTGTGCTCCTACCTTGCAGTGGGGTCTAAGCCACCCTCAGGGTGTTCCCAGCCAGAATTGTCCTGATAAATTTAATGAGCTGGAGACCAGTCACAGGGAGTACCTGTCTTTGCCCTCAGCATTTTCACATAACTGTTAAAGAGCATTCAAGGGTCACTTGAGAGGGGGAGGGGGAATGAGGAAGGTGGTGCATAGCTCTGAGCAGGGGGAATGGAGAAGGAAGTGCCCATAGGACTTAATTTTGGTGGGAGAGCCTTGCAGGTCCCTGGAACCCACTTGACACGGAACATTTGTATTCTTTATTCTATTCATATATTATTACTCACCTCTTCCCACTGCTGCTTCTTTGAGCCAGTGATAAGCCCTCTGCTTTCGCTCCCTCCCTCTCCACAAAGTCACTGCTCAGTTCTGGGCACTTGTGACCAGGCCATTCCTGTTTCCCTGGATTTTAGTGCTCCCTCAGAGGGAATATTGTGTGTGTGTCTCATCTGGTTTCCTTTCCAACTTTCTGTGCTATGGGGATGTAGGACCAGGCCTAGGGCAGCATCTGCCTATCATCTCACAGGCCTACCTGGACTCACTGGACTCACAAGAATCTAAGACATACAATTGTTCAGAGGAAGGGCATGCAAATTCCAGTCAGAGAGGCTGGGATGGTTGTATGGCACTGTCAACCAATGGATCTTCGATTTTTAGGCAAGTATGTATCTCTGGGATCCCAGACTCCAAAATGTCCATCCTTGCCCGTGGATAGATACAAGACAGCCCAAGTCTACCACAGCAATTGTGCCTTCAGGAGTAGAACTCTGGGCATCGCTTCCTGTATCAAGAAAGGTTGGAGCTTGACACTATTTCTGCCCAGCCAATCCCACCTTCTTTGAACTCTGAATGGGTACCATGGTCAGAAACTTACTTCTGACATTTCCCTTCTTCCTCTTTCATTTTATCGATTGATTATTTTGGAGCATGTAGCAAATACTGTCAGATACCAAAGATAAAAGTGTAAGCAAAAATGAATCCCTGCCTGCTTCCAAAGAGCTTCTTATCTAGTGTGGATAGTCCAGGTGGTTCCATTCCTCCTATCTTCTATTTTCACCAGTATGGTCCTTTCTTCTATACTTGGGCGATGACTCTGTTTCTCTCCTCTCTTCCTCTTCCATGGGTGATCAATCAATTCTATTGTAAAGGACCAAATAGGATTGCTTCAAAAATATATTTTGCTGTTTTTATTTCATTGGTCATCACCTCACAGACTGAACAGATAGGACATGGTGGACAATTTGAAAATTATTTTTGGACACTTGTGCAGCTACCAGTTCCAATTTTTATCTCAACACCCGTACCCAGAGAGTCTTTATTTGCCTAAACATTTATGGAGCCCCTACTCTGGCCTGGGCACTTTTATAGGCCTGAGGGATAGAGCAGCTGGCAAAGCAAAGGCCCTCACCCCATGGGACTACATTCTAAAATTGGAGACAGATTGTGAACAAACTGCTGTATGATATGGAGTCCATTAGATGATAAATGCTATGTTCATCAATGAAGTAGGGAAAGTGGTTACGGATTGCTGGCATAGAATACACAGTGCACTGGTGGATGAGGTGGTCAGGAAAGTCCTCTCTGAAACCAGCAGGAGAAAGAGTCAAGTAGCTAACTGGGGAGAGAACCTTGCAAAGCAGAAGGAATCAAAGATACAAAGGCCCTGAGACCAGAAGTTCTTGAGGTGTGTGAGAATCGGCAAGTAGGACGGTGTGATTACAGCAGAACAGGACATGTAAAGAGGTGTAGGAGAAGGAGCAGGGTCTTATAGGCTGTGGCCAACACATTTTATTCTGAGTGGGAAAGAAACTGGTGGAGAGTTTTGAGCAATGGAATAAAGGGATCTAACTTATTCTAAAAGATTTCTGTGCCTATCCTGTGAAGAATATGATAAGAAGTGGAGAGTTAAAAGCTAAGGAATTAGTTGAAGTAGTCTGGGTGAGAAAAGAAGTTTGGGATCAGGGTAGTAGTGGTAGAAGTGACAAAATGTGATTCAATTTGAAGATATATTTAGAAAGCAAAGCCAAGAATATATGTTGGCTCTAAGGTCCCAGACTCAAATCTGTTGTTCATAACTACTTGAATAATCACATTCAAGCTAGTAAAACAATTATTCTAGAACACAAACTTCTCAACAGTTTATTGGTTGTTAAGCAAAGAATATTACCCATCAGAACTTGAAACACAGAGCCAAAGACAGGGCACCTACAAATGACTATTGGATGCTGATTTTTGCAGAACTTTTCATCTTGCAACTATTTAAAAATGTATACGATATCATTTCTCAACTAAAGGCCCCTTTTAATGTTGCTTTGTCATGAAAAACGGGACCCCACAAGGGTCTTCATGATTCTCAAAGGATGTGGACTCCCACAGTGAGGACAGAAGTGTCAAAATTTCTCTCGCTGAGATTTAACAGGTTAATAGGTGCCTGGTCAATTGATGGGGCTCAGGACACAGTTCAGACTAGCAGGACAAGGGTACAGGGACTGGCCAGAGTTGATGGCAGCGCACTTTAGGGCTAAGGCCCAGGCGAGCCCCAGCTCCAGCCCCAGCCCCAGCCCCAGCCCAGGCAGCAGGTAACTGGAGCGCTATTCCTGGAACAAAGACAAGCACTATGGGGGGGGGGGGGGGTAAAGGAGAGAACAGGAGGACAGGCAAGGGGATAGGACCTGGTGGGATGTCTGGTGGGAGACAGATCCACAAAGGAACATTGTATTGTATGAGTCTGCTGGAGAAAAGGGTTTCAACTTGAGCAGGTTGGCCCTCTCTGACAGATGGGCCACAGCGCTGGTTCAGTCCTCTGCTAATACACTCTCCGAATCGGAGCCCTGTGATCAGCGGCACCTAGTCTCGAACTCTCAGTCTCTGGAACAATCACTCCCCTGCTGCTCCGCGCCCCTGTGCTCCCTTTCCTGGACACGCCCTCCAAGTCCAACAACTCGGTCACCCGGCCCTCCCCGCCCTGGCCACGCCCCCACGCTAGCAGCACCTTCCCTGGCCACGCCTTTCCTATGGCGCTGCGCCGGCGCACCGGCGGCCCTAGTGGACTTGTGGGCGGAGCTGGCGCAGCCGCCGGGATCCTGCTGCGCCGCCCTCCCGCCCCTAGCCGCCGCGCGCCTCTGAGGACACGCACTTCCTGCGACGCCTCGGTGTGCACCTTATCCGAGCGGAGCCGAACCACCTAGCCGAGCCCAGCCCTTGCAAGCAGTTCGCAATGGTGGACGAGCTGGTGTTGCTGCTGCACGCGCTCCTGGTGCGGCACCGTGCCCTGAGCATCGAGAACAGCCAGCTCATGGAACAGCTGCGGCTGCTGGTGTGCGAGAGGGCCAGTCTCCTGCGCCAGGTACGTCCGCCGAGCTGCCCGGTGCCCTTCCCCGAAACGTTTAACGGCGAGAGCTCTCGGCTGCCCGAGTTTATCGTGCAGACGGCGTCTTACATGCTCGTGAATGAGAACCGATTCTGCAACGACGCCATGAAGGTGGCATTCCTAATCAGCCTCCTCAGCGGGGAAGCCGAGGAGTGGGTGGTGCCTTACATCGAGATGGATAGCCCCATCCTAGGCGATTACCGGGCCTTTCTTGATGAGATGAAACAGTGTTTTGGCTGGGATGATGATGAAGACGACGACGACGATGATGAAGAGGATGATTACTAGGCCTGTAGCCTCTTGGGCCTAGAGGGGGAGAGCCCTGCACGCCACTTCCCCCCCTACCCTGCCACTCCTTGAGCCGGCTGTACTCCTCCCTGCGCTCTGGTCCTATCCCCTTGCCTGTCCTCCTGTTCTCTCCTTTACCCCCCCCCCCCCCATAGTGCTTGTCTTTGTTCCAGGAATAGCGCTCCAGTTACCTGCTGCCTGCACTGGGGCTGGGGCTGGGGCTGGCCTGGGCCTTAGCCCTAAAGCGCGCTGCCATCAACTCTGGCCAGTCCCTGTATCCTTGTCCTCCTAGTCTGAACTGTGTCCTGAGCCCCATCAATTGGCCAGGCACCTATTAACACTGACCAGATCACCCACCGTCCTGCTGCCACCACCCACCCAACTGCCAGGCCTACGTCTGCCCAGAGACCTGTGTTGCAACGTTACCACCACGTACCACATCCCACCGACAGACTTCTGCCTTTGGAGATAAGGACCAATATAGACTATACCTGAGTTTGCTACACTTCAACAGACACTGATTTGGACAGCTCACCCACCCCTAAAGGGGCCAGTCTAACCGCCTGGTTAGTTCTCTGCCTACTCCCAGGGTCCTTCCCTGCCCTATCAGATTGCTGCGGGAGCCTGCTGTGCCTGGCAGCCCAAATGTTGACATTTCTTTTCTCTTATGCACATGGTTTTGCACAGCTGTCATTTTTAATTCAGCAATTTCACAGACGTTCGCATTTGGACAAATAATTCTAAAAACAAGCAAATAAACAAAAACAGGCACTTAGCTGAGCTCCTCTATACTACCTGGAAAAAGCATTTGCATTCTTTTCAATAAACATCAAGCACTACAAAAAAAAAAAAAAAAAAAAAAAGGAAAGAAAAAAAAAAAATGATTGTCTTTTAATGATTAAGTGCTGTCATTGACTTCTGACTCTCATTCTATCCCCATTATTCCCACTGAGATCGGGGAACCCCAGTATATCCCCTCTGTAATCTCTAGACTACACAGGACAGCAACCTTAGGGCTTTGTAGGAATTCTGGTGCTCCCCTCACCCTGGTATTTCTTAGAACCTTGGTGAAGGGGGTCCTCTGCAGCATCCAAGGTGAGGGTGGCTGAGTAAGTAGTTCATTTTCCCAAATCTGGACACTTTTGAGAATGAAAGGGGTCACTATTAATGATTGCACTGAAACACCGGCATATACCTGGACACAAAAAGTTCCTACTTCTCTGAGTTTTTGGATTCCTTAGCACTATTAGGGAAGTTCTGCTCCTTAGTCCTTGCTGTATGTGGGCTGTTGTTGAGTTCATGCTCCAATTGAATGTGTCAATATAGCACATTGTTTTAATGCTATTTCTAGATGCTTAAGTTAACATTAAGTCTTGTATCCTGGGTTAGTGCACCCATAGTGAATATGGCCTCATCTTAGCATTTCTCCTTCTTCAGCAGTTAGATATCCTTAAAATTCTCACTCATTCCAGTGTCTGAGATTCCTGCCTTTACAAGTTGGAAAGATGTTTAATTACCTCTGTACCAGATCTTGTGCTGCTGCTTGGGCTATGTTGAGATCTCTGGATATGGAGGGTTCAGAGGCAATGGAAAGGTTGGGTGGGGTGGGTAGTGAGAAGAATCTGCATGCCTTTTAAGTCCACTAACCCAGGTTAATTCACTTAAATATTTAAAGCAGAGAAGCTTTGTAGGAGCCACCTCTGGCAGCCAAGAAGGCGCAAGAGGGTTTGAGGAATTCAGAGTTCCCATTCTCATATCTACCTGCATGTCCTCATGTTTCCATGCCTGGAGCAAACCCACCCTTAGGACTTCTAGTTGATTTGATTTTCTTACTGTTGAAGGCCTTTTGAAGCAGAATATTCTTTTATTTGTAGTGGTAAACCTCAGTGGATTAAATGAGACACTTGTCATCATATTAGTAACCTTATAGGTGTGGATTAAATGAGATCTACCCATAAGGCATTTAAAGCTGCCCCTGCTACATTTTGAGCACTCAGTAAACATGAACTGTTACCCCTAGACTTGGGAAGCAAAGTCTCAGGTAGCAGTTTTCTGACTGTGAGCTTGGCTTTAGTTGGTAAATGTCAGGTGAATAGGCGCAGAGCAGGTTCAGGGAGAGTGGAAATATCATGATAAGATTCTGTTTACTCTTTGGGGACTGACATGAAGCCAGAAAGAAAACCATTTTACCTGGTGAACAGGCAAAGTCCAGTGTAGGAGTCATTTCTTGGGCTTAGGACTAGACGTTTCTGGAGAGTGACAACAGATATGCCTTCCCAAAGAAAGCTGAGGCCTGGCTGTGGATGAGATCTGGGCCTCCTTCCAAACCTGAATAAAGATGATTACTGGTGATCTAGGATTCATGAAACACTTCCCTTGGTCTCCTTGGAAAATATACCAAGATCCTTGGATGTGGGACAGATTAAATTTGAGACAATGTGTATGAGGCCAGATAAACATACCTTTTTCCTCACTAGATAGGACTCAAACTGGGAATGGCTGTGGAAAAGTGGTAAACAGGAGCTGAAAGTTAGGTAAAGGTACCAGTGAGACCAAAAAATCAGCTAATTCCAAATGTATCATTACCTAGGTATTCTGAGATGAGCTAGTGATACATTGATGAGTGAAATGTGGTTCTTACCCTTATAGACTACTGATTTCAAGGTGCCTTGAGCCAGAATTGGGATGATAACTATTGACACATCAGGCAGGGCCGTGAAGAGATTAGGTCTGAGAGTGCCACCCTTTGGGGATGGAAGTTGAGGACATGAGATCTACTCCCTACCACTGAGCCAAGAGAACACATACTCTGAGGAAGGAAGGGGTCCCTGATCAGCAAGGATGCCATGCCAAGGCCAAGTAGCATTCAGGAGAGCTGGATTAAGGAGGTGGGTGACCAGAAATGCACATTTCCTGAGTAGTGTGCATGTTTGTGCGATGTTGCCATGACCTTGTTTGTCTACCCATTTACACATGTGTGTAAGTTAGGTCATGTACTTCGCTCATCATGGTTAAATAGGTTATGCTGTGACCTGCAGGAAGGAAAGTCTGACACTGTGTACCTTGGGGGCAGATTCCACAATGAGAGCAGATACTGGCAAGGGCTCTACCCTTTGGGGAGGAATTTACAAAAATAGTCTAAGGCATTGAGCAAGAGAAGGAGGAAGTAGACATGCACATTTGCAGATAAAAGCAACACTTAGATGAAAACGATCCAAGTTAGTGGGGATGCTGAAATAACAACTATGAACTTCTCACTCCTAAATCCTCATCTTGGGGATGCTAATATTGAAATGGTCACTAAACTTGAAGTGTTCACTGAAATTATACTATTGTTGAAATTAAAGCAATCATATTAAAGGCCATGATCATTTAATCATATTAAATCTATCACTATTCTTTGGAGTATATTCAAATAGCTAAGTACTACCATCCATTAATTCTGTATTGCTGTGTTTTAGAGAATGATACAATAGAATAGAATATGTACATTGTATATATTTGATTATTTCCTGCTCTTGAAACATAGTGAAAACCTCAGCAATCTGGAAGAAGACTGGCTAGAAGGAGAAATCTTGTTGAAATTAGTGGTCTATTTGCATTTAAAAAATGAACTTTCAAAGATTTTTCTATATTCTTAAAGCAATTAAAACAAACCTGAATAAATGAGTGTCAATTTAAGATCCAGAGTATGTTTTCTTCAGTGGCACATTTGAGTTATTGTATGAAGAATGCTTAGTATTTGCTTTGAAATATGGATTTTGCTATAATGGTGTTAAAAATGGCTGGTAGCAGTTTGCATTACCAAGTAGGTCAATTATATTATTCTGTGCACTTAGTTCTAAGGGTAGACTGTCTGGTGTCCTGTGACAGTGTTGGTAACCTCCTACCTCCCTTAATGAAAATCTGATCATTCACCTTGCATTTTTTTTTCCTTCTTGCCTGAATGGCCCTGGAAGATTTGTTCCTTTGTCTTCAAATGTTCTGTTGTCTAGAGACTTCTTTTTTTTTTTTTTTTTTTTTTTTTACCTTAAGATGGGTAATAGTGCACCTGAAGGAATTATGATCACCATAGAAAGATGTGTTCATGGAGAAGTGCTCTGCTCAGCTAGCTGGGGGCTGGTGAGTTAGCAGTGGGGGTGCTTTGAAGGTTGTTTCAGAATAGCCAGAAACAGCAACATTTGTCTGCCCCCCTCCGTCTCCTCAGAGGTTGGTATCTGAGTTATGATAACTAATACATTTATTTTTCTTATGATTGTATCCACAGCATGTGCTTACTGCCCATCCCCTCCCCAAATGACTGATGATTTCATCAGCAAATTGCAATAACATCTCCCTAAGTGACCAATGATTTCATCAGCAAAATTGCAATAATATAATTCGTATATTGCAGGCAAAGCCCCTCGACAGTCAGTTTAATTGAATTGACCAGTCAGTTCAGAGTCATCCAGTTAGCTCAAGATACAAAGCTGTCACACAAACTGTTTTATAGGGCTCATTTTGAAAAGTTTAGAGTTACATAATATCAGTAAAAGAAAGGGCATTGTATTTTAATAGTAACTGAAATAACTGATGTTTTGGATTTTTCTGTTCTCTACATTCATAATCGCATTGCCATATAGAACTGTAAGAAAGTGCCCATTTGAATGTATACAATAAAAACTTCAAACACATATAGAAATGGAGAAAATAGTGAAAGGAGCCCCCATAGATTTATTTTCTGCATTCAAAAGCTATCAACATTCTTGCTTCATTTAGCCCTTTTCTTTCATGGTATTTTTATGGAATATTTCAAACAAATCACAGCTATCTCATTAGTACCCTCCTTCAATAATTCATTATGTTTCTCTAACAGATAAGGCCTTAAAATCATAATCTATGGGGCTGGGACTGTAGCTCAGTGGTAAAGCGCTTACCTTGCATATGTAAGACACTGGGTTTGATCCTCAGCACCACATAAAAATAAATAAAGACACTGTGTGTTTATCTACAACTAAATAAGTATTTTTTTAAAAAAATCATAATCTACAGTATCATCACAACTACCAATTAATGATTGCCTTAATATTTAATAATGGTATAATCAATTATTTCCAGTGTTTTAAAAATATCTTTCTAATTGTTTATTGGAAATAGATCCTAAAAATGTGAGCGTATTGCATTTGATTCATATATATATTTAAATTTTTTTTTTTTTTTTTGGTTTTAGCTGACACAATACCTTTATTTTATTTATTTATTTTTATGTGGTGCTGAGGATTAAACCCAGGGCCTTGCACATGCTAGGCAAGTGCTGTACTGCTGAGCCACAACCCCAACCCTGCTTATATTTTTTAACCTTCTTTTAATTGACAACAGCTCTTACCACCCTTTTGTTGCCCTGCAATTTATTCATTGAGGAAACCAGGAATTCCTATGGAATTTCCTGTATTCTGAATTTACTTTATATTCTTCATACCCTTTCCTAATTTGTTGATGGCTTGTTAATTTTTCTCATATCATTTTCGAAGCTCTTTTAGCATTGAATTTTATTTTGTAGAAGCCTGAGACTAACCGGACATTTTCTACTCATTAAGCTATTTAATACTTTTACTTAAGACCAGAGAATTTTTCTTTATTTTTAAATAGGATGTATCTCAATGGTATTTGTTGTCATTTTTTTCCTGAAACCTGATGTCGGTGTTAAACCTGTAGATTTTCATTTATCCAAAACTTCCAACTATTTCCTGAAAAAAATATATTTATTATACACATACAATATATATAATATGTGTTTATGTTCACTCTGATTTGCCCTCCATATTTAAAAATTTCTCAGACTTTTCACATCTTCATTTCCATTTCCGTCTGCTTACTTTTCTCAATCTTGATCTCTATGTTCTTCAAAATGTTTTCTGTATTATTTGTCAGTCTTTGTCTTACTTCCAGTTAGGCTTCCAATTCTGTGACAGTGTGGTTTTTCTGCCACTCATCACAGTATGGTCCCTAGTTTTATATGATATCATGCTGACATGATAGGTCACATCTGCTTTATTATTTTTCTAGGGAATGTTATTTGCCAGTTTCCCCCCATCCCTTCCCTTCTATAGAGTGTTCCTGGAATCCTTTTTGGGGTCTTATCTACTTATTAAGAATGTTATTCTTTCTCAGTAGGGATGGTTACAAATTATTCTTCTGTCCAGTCCCCAACAGCATCTCCTGTGGCAGAAATAACTCAATGTTAGTGGCTCCTACATTGAATTCTTCTTGTTTTTCCAGAGATGAAAAAATCTGACAACCACCCAATCCTGATCTTTTTAACAGTTCATAGGTCATTTCAATAGCACTTTCCTGTTTTCATGATACCTGGATGTACCTAGGTAATTCTAATATTACTTTCAGAGGCATCATTTTGTACTTTCTTCTCAGTAGTTTTAATGTCTAAATCACCTGAGATCATCTGTGTTCCTGGGAGATATGGAGCTGCTTTGGAGAGGAACTGAGTCAGCTCTGGGGGTGAGAGAATCAGAAAGATAAATAATAAGATATCATGTGGCCTAGATTCCTTTCTTACTACGGCTCTGTGTTTGTCTGTTTCAAAAATAAAATCAAGAATATTCCTGTCTCATTGTGGAGTTACTTTATCACCCTGTGTACCCAGATGGGATATGAAATTGTTTGAGTTATCTGCATAGTAGGAGACCTGATCAATATACATGTGGGGAAAAATAAAGATGTGATTCATTGGAATAAAAAGTAAGTGGGGTGAAATTAGTATTCAAAAATGGACTTTAGAAGAAAGAGACAAACTTATATTCAAAGATTGGTCTGATGAGAGTTGATGATGGATTTTTGCACAGAGTTTGAGCTCAGTAAGAATGAGCTGGTGATCAGAAAGACTTTGATCCCCCTCCCTGGTTTGCCATAGACTTACTTTGGTAACTCCTGACCAAGCTTGACTTCTCTGATCCTCTGAAAATCTACCTAGAATCATATCTGGTAGGCAACAAGTGTTAGCTCCATTTATTGTTTCTTCAATGTATATTATTTGGCAAACTAGGGATATAAGCTTGACTATAATGATAGACTTCAGTTTCCTGGTAGAACTACCAATGTTGGAGAATTTGGAATATCATAGAAAAGGTGACCATGTATTGAAATAAACATAGTAACACTAGAGGGAATTTCACAAGAACAGATATTAAGAATTAACACTGAAGAACATTGGGCACTTATAACTAAATTTTATATTTATTTTCTTATACAACTTGGACAAGAGGTATTTTTATTCACATTTTACAAATTGTCACATTGAGATTCAGTTCTGCTCAAAACTTGTCATGTCAGAATCTGGGTCAGGAATTCCCAGTCCAAGTTGAGTGCTCTTTTGACAGTTCTTTGTTGTCTTTGAAAGTAATGCCTTGTGGAAGTTACTTATTTCCTCTGGACCTTGATTTCCTCATGTATAATCTGAAGCATTTCCTTCAGCAAGCCTTTCTCTCATTTGGCAGCATTGGGGCTCTTATAATGAGCACCTGGGGCCACCCCTCCAACTGTAGATTCCTGTGAGCTCATACTCATTTTTCACAAATAATAGTGTGCTGGTAGGAGCCAGCATTTTGAGGGAAAATGCTGGCATTATTCTTCTTTAAGAAACAAAATTATCTTATTTCGGTATAATTTATATACGATAAAATTCATCTTCTGGTTGTGTTGTATATTTTAGTATTTTTAATAGTAACTCCACTAATTCCAGAACATTTTTATTATGCAAGGGAAAAAAAACTCTAGACTCAACTAGTTACTCCTCTTTGTCTTATCTGCTTTTATCCCTAACTCCCTCCCTACCAAAATTACTAATTTCTGTCTCAACAAATTTACCTATTTTGGACATTTCATATAAATAAAATCATATAATACATGCTCTTGTGATTTACTTCTTAGTATAATATCTTAAGTGTTTTTTTTTTTTTTTTCTGGTGGTGTTGAGTTTTGAACCCAGGGCCTTGTGCATTCAAGGTAAGCACTGTACCAACTGAGCTCTGTCCCCAGCCCTGTTTTCAGTGTTATAACACATATCAATACTTTATTCCTTTTTATGGCTGAATAATATTCCATTGCATAGATGTATGATATTTTGTGTATACATTCATCAGTTGATGGCCATTTGAGTTGTTTCCAATTTTTGGCTATTATGAATACTGCTTCTGTGAGAATCCATGTACAATTTTCTGTTTCAACATCTGTTTTCAATTTCCTTTGTGTATATATCTAGGAGTAGAATTACTGGGGCATATGTCATTTTGTGTTTAATTTTTTGAGGAGCCCTGAGATGGTTTTCAAAGTGGTTACACCATTTACATTTCAATCTTCAGTCTATGGAACTTCAAATTTCTTGGCATTCTCATTAACATCTTTTATTGTCTTTTTCTTCTAAGATGGGGTCTCTTCAGTCTTTCACAATTAAGTATGAGGTTACTTGAATGGTTTTCATAAATGCTGTTTATCAGTTGAAGAAACCCTTCCTACTCCTGATCTGTTGAGTGTTTTTATTATGAAAGGAGGTTGGATTTTTGTCAGATGCTCTTCCAGTCAGTGTTCAGATGATCATATTGTTTGTAATTTTTTTGATTAATATGGGGTGTGATATGTTGATTGTCATATGTTGAATCAACTTTGCCTTCCTGGAATAAATTAAACTTGTTCATGTTATTTAATACTTTTTATATATTGCAAAATTTACATTTGCTAGTATTTTGTTGAATTTTTATTGATATTTGTAAAGGATGGTGGTAGGCAATTTTTTTCTCACCACGTCAGCCTGATTTTGCTATAAGGATAGTAATGCATTGGGAAGTTTTCTACACGTTAATTTGCACTTGCTTTTTTCCCCCCAATTAACTGTGAAGTCAGAAGTACCTGTTGTCAATTCATACATATCTTCCACATCTTTTTTTTTCAGCTGCATAATTAATTTTGTGAATTTGTCATAGTTATTCAAAATCCTGCTGTGTAGGGGAAATAGTTTGTGATTACAAAAATGAGTTTCATTCCAACTAACTTCATGTGTATTTTTAAAATGTTTATGGAGGTATACCTTTATAAGAAGTTCCTAGAAGAAGAATTGCTGGATCAAAGGTTAGGAAAGGTTAGGTACACCTGCAGTTTGCCAGATATTTCCACATTTTCTCTGATAGTGGTCTTTAAAAAAATTATATATATATATATATATATATATATATATATGTGTGTGTGTGTGTGTGTGTGTGTGTGTGTGTGTGTGAGTGTGTATTTAGTTGTAGATGGACACAATACCTTTATTTTGTTTATTTATTTATTTATTCATTCATTCATTCATTTTTATGTGGTGCTGAGGATTGAACATAATGCCTCACATGTGGTAGGCGAGTGCTCTACTGCTGAGCCACAACCTCAGCCTGATAGCTCAGAATAGTTTTAATTTGAACCTTTTTTGTTATGAGTGAAATATTTCTCATTTATTGAGGGCAATTTATGTTTCTTTTTTGTGAATTATCCGTTAATGTCTTTTGACCATTTATTTATCTTGTTTTCCCCCACCATTGCTTAGAATTTCTTTATGTATTAGAGATATCAGTCTTTTATTTATAAGTTGCACAGATTTTAATCTCAGATTGTCAATTGTCTTTGGCTTTTTAAAATGGCATTTAATTTTTGCAAAGCAAAAGTTTTTTATTCTTGGGCTGGGATTGTGGCTCAGCGGTAGAGCGCTCGCCTAGCACGGGCGGGACCCGGGTTCGATTCTCAGCACCACATAAAAATAAAGGCATTGTGTCGTGTCCATCTACAAAAAAGATTCTCTCTTTGTGTGTGTGTGTGTGTCTCTCTCTCTCTTTCTCTTTAAAAAAAAGTTTTTTATTCTTACATAAATAGGTTTATCAGTGTTTTCTTTTGATGTTCCTACATTTTAAGTTCTAGATTTCCCCCACATCCAGGTTATAAAGAAATATCTTCACATGTTTCCTTTTAGTATTTCTATGAGTTTAGCTTTTTAACATTGACACACCTTTCTCTCTCTCTCTCTCTCTCTCTCTCTCTCTCTTTCTCTTTTGAACTTTACTCTGTGGTATGAGGTAAAAATTCCATTTAATTTTTCTCCAAATGACTATAGAGGTTTGTCTTCGTATCATTTATTAAAACATTCATCTTTTTCTCAGCAATGTGATATGATTATCACATGCGAAATTTCTGTATGTCTTTGTGTCTATTTGTGGACTTTCTATTCTGTAAAATTAGTAGGTAGGTCTTACTCATCTGAAATTACCAAACAATCTTACTTTTAGGAACTTCAGAGTATGTTTAAATATCTGGTAATAACTAGTCCTCCTCTCATTGCACTTCATTCTCTGGGTTCATGCCTGTTTATTTTACCATATGAATTTTGGAATTCACATGTTTAGTTGCAGAAAACAATAACTGCTGTATTTATTTATACAGTTATTCATTATTTAGGAATGGAGATACATTCTGAGAGATGCATTTAGGTGATTTTGTCTTTGCACAAACCTTAAAGTATACTTACACCAACCTATGTGATGTAAGTCCCGTTTGCTCATAATGTCTTTCTTCCTTTTGTTTTAAATGTGTGCTTAGAATTTGCTTGCTAATATAATTTGAAAATTTCCATTGATATTTATGAGATTGGTTTGCAGTTTCCTTGTTTGCCCAATTTTTTTGGTTCATGTATAAATGTTATACTCCTTTCATTAGGAAATGAAAGTTTTGATTTACACTGGAACAATTGAAGTGGCAGAGGGATTAAGTCATATCCAGTTTCAATTTAAAATCCCTATGAACTAAATTATCACTGCAAGATTGGCCCAGCAAATGAAAAACAACATGTTCTAGTTGAAAATGCTTTGTTGAGTAGTTTCATAAATAAATAATTAATAGTAATAGTTAATGCTAGTTAATATTTGATAATAATCTAATATATTATTTAATATATGTTTTATATTATTTCCTATTTTAACAATTGAATATGATGCTTAATAAATACTTTCATGTTACCCAGTTTGATCTTTTTTTTTTTTTTTTGGTACCCGGGATTGAACTCAGGGTCACTTGGCCACTGAATCACCTCCTCAGCCCTAGTTTGTGTTTTATTTAGAGACAGGTCTCACTGACCTTAGTTGCTTAGGGCCTTGCTAAGTTGCTGAGGCTGGCTTTGAACTCACAACCCTCCTGTCTCAGCCTCCAGAGCCGCTGGAATTTTAGGTGCATGCCATCATGCCCAGCCACTTTGATCTTTATTTCAATCTCATGAACCTGTTTTTGCACATATTTTGTGGATTAAAGAAACCAAAGCTCAGAAGGACTAAGTGGCTTTCCCATGCCACATAGTGAGCAGCATTCTCTTTTTTATTTTTAATTTTATTTTTAATTTTTTACATACACTCATTATTACTCATTAGTGAGCAGCATTCTAAGGACTTATTCAGATCTCCTTTTTTATATTGTCTGTTCATTCTATACTGCGTTCCTAAAATGTGCTTTGCTGCCTTTATGTCAACAGTTGGCCAAACATTTTAAGTTACAAATTTGTCTATGCATCTATTCAGTAGGAAACACATTCTTGGTTTTGTATCTACTTTTGTCATAGTGTGGCACCTGCCATTTCTCACAACACATAGTATCCTTGGTGAGAGAAGGCAGCCATATGAATATTTCCATTTGGATATAGTCTCTCTCCCCCTTTTTTCCTTTTTAACACACAAAGACACACTTGTATATCCCTTAGAAGACATCATGGGAGAAGATAACCCTAAATCATAGATTTATAATATTCAAATACACTTTTAGTATCCAGAGTTGTTATGATTTGAGAAAATGTTTTTATTCATAGTAGATCCTTGGTTTACTCACCTAATGAAAAAATTAAATTGGGCCTAAGTTATCAGACATTTTGAAGATGAGCCTATTAAAAACTAAAACCAAAGCAAACAAATAAATTCCAAATATCTGTGAGGATAGATTAAATGTATGCTGGAAACTTTCCACAAGATGTTAGATTTCTAGAAAAAAGTGTAGCATGCTGAGATTTTGTACCTTAAACTTGACCAATTGTAACTTACCTTGAGTAAAATAATAAGCTACAATGTATTACAACCAATGAACTTAGAAGTATATTAAGATACATGTAACAAATTTGATGAATGTCAAGTATTTTTATTTCAGTGTGTATTTATATATTTTTTCTTAATCAAAATCAACTTCTGGTAAATTTGCTCAAAGATTATGGACAAGTTAGTCTTGGTTTTATTAATCGTAGGAGAGACTTGCAAAATCCAAACTCCTAGCCGTTGCTATGTGCAGTCTGTCCCCTCTTTCTTCCATCCCTCTAAGTTACCCTTTTTCCCTTACTGTATTTTACTCTGTGAGCCCCAGCACAACTGGATTTCTTTCATTTCAGAACTGCCAGAATTTTTCCTCCCACAAGGACTTCCACGTGCTCTTTCTATGCCTGGAACAATTTTCCTCATCTCTCTTTTACCTGGCTAAATCCGGTTATTCTTATATTAACTTAAATATAATTTTCCCAGAGTGGCCTTAACTGGCCAATTTCCATCTCCCTTCCCAATGCTATACCAGTTTACTCAGTTATAAAAGTTCAATATGCTATAGTTCTCCCTTGGAACACTTATTAGTTTTCTTTCTTCTTTTTTTTGGTACTGGGAATTGAACCCAGGAGCACTTAACCCCTGAGGCACATCCTCAGCCCATTTTTATATTTTATTTAGAGACAGGGTCTTGCTAAGTTGCTTAGAGCCTCACTAAGTTGTTGAGGCTGGCTTTGAACTTGTGATCCTCCTGCCTCAGCCTCCCTAGCTGGGAGGATTACAGGTGTTCACCACTGTGCCCAATAGTTTTCTTTTTTCTTAGTATCTCCTATTAGGATGCAAGTTCCATGAGGTCTGGGTCCTTGTTAGTGTCATTCTTTGTCATATTTCTAATACCTGGAACAATATTGAGCACTGGTTAGGCACTAGTGAATATTTGTTGTGTAAATGGATGAATGAATGAATGTGTAATTTTAAACAAACATTGCAGAAAGGTTGCTACGTGAGTTTGAATCTGGGGGGATATCAAGAAATTCAGGCATCATTATCTTAATATATATAACAAGGCAGGGGACTGGCATAAATGTGCCTAAAGTAGGAAAATAAACTTTTCTGTGAAATAAATACCACACAGAGCTCTTTTTGTAAAGTGTTTTAGCTCTTCATTAGTCATTGTCATTTCCTTATTGAATTTACCAAAGAAAAGTAGTGAGCAAGGGCAGCTGGGAGTGGAAGTCACTCTGAGGTTTACCAGTGATGAATACAGCTTCTACTTTCCATATCAGTTTATTTATTGTCATTGATAACATTAAGTTGTCTTATGCTTGGCTGGAAATGTGTGTTGGAAAAATATTCATTATCATTGAAAACACCGGATCTATGCTGTCTCCTGGGGAAATTAGGAAATACCAGTGATTTAAGTTTGATGTTAAAGGACACTTTGGGAAAAAGAAAGATAATGGGTTTTTAAAAATGTCAACACAAATGCTATGTACAGTGGTTTGACTATTTTGAATTTCTTTTCCATATTTTTTTGGGGGGTGGTGCTGGGGATTGAACCCAGGGCCTGTGCTTGCAAGGCAAGCATTCTACCAACTGAGCCATATCCCTGACCCTTTCATACTTTCTCATTTCCTTGTTCTTTTCCTTTTTTCTACACTTTCCCCTTCTTTACCGTTTAAGAGTGGAAGAATTAAAGGTAGTTTCTGCAAATATACTTGGTCTGTACCCCTTTTTAAGTTTAAATTTTGTAAGAATGCAATAAAAATAGTCTTCTGGATGCAACCTTCTACCCAGCAGTGACCCTGGTATAACCCATCCAGGATGGTGTCTATCGAATGGGACAAAGAAATTTGAGAAGATATTTTAAATGTTATTGTCTTTCAAGCACTGTATATTTAATAATTTTTATTTTTTTCCCAAAATTTGTTTTCAGAACTACACATGGAAAATGTAAATATAATTGATAACTTCTAAATTAATTGGAAATTATGATAGCGATAATAATGAAATATGTAGTTTTTGCATTGCATTCTGTTGTGTGCCTTCTGCCTTCCCAGGCCTCAGCCTCCTGTCCCATGAACACATATATACATACATTACACTCAGTCTTTCCCTTTCCTCATATTACTTTAGCATGTAAATTGGAATACTCCAGAAGACCTAAGGAAATGTTTTGGTTCATTGCATGGCAGATGACACTTATTTCAGAGTTAGAGAGAAGAGAGTATGTATTTAATGAGCTTTACTTTGCCCTTCCTCTAATAACAGCAATACCAGACCCCTGTCTCAGAGACAGTTTTATGGACAGGCAGTACTAAAGCTAACATAATGCTGGACAATTTCCTGCCCTTCATGGTAGACATCTCAGCAAATAATAAGTATCTCAATATGCTCGCATATCTATGTATCAATTTGGGATTTGGAAAATGTCTATAGAACATAAATGAATTTCTGAAACATTGAATATAAGGTCATTGTGAAATATTATTTTTGTTCAGTACTTTAAAAATACCTGTATGTGTACTTGAAAAGGCCAACAATATTCCAAAATCCATTTGGAACAATTTCTTTGGAACTAAGCACTTCTGACTGTATACTACAAGAGAGATTCTCTTGTAGCAATGTCTCTGGAAACAGGCTTAAAATATATGGCCTTGATTTTTGCTGACACATACTTTGACTATTGCTGAAGTCAATTTTCAATCATTTGGACAAATGATTCTTTTTTCAGAGAGTTACCATGTGAATAGAGGGCCTGTGCCAGTGTTGCTAATGGCCTAAGGATAACGTTGTTCATATCCAGGATGAAAATGTTTATACTCATCTATTTTTTAATAGATATTTGTGTATCTTGGGAGAAGATTAAGTCTTTTTGTAGAGGCTGCAATTGAAGTACAGACTTTTGGAAGTACACATAGTCACCCTGTAAAGCCTGCCTCAGAGTTAAGATTATATTTTAAAACCCTCAGGTACTTGCTGTTGTTAGGAAATACTGATAAAGAAAAATGCAGATTAAAGTGTAGTTTGCAAGAAGGGAAGTTGTATGCTAGTGCTTGGGTACATTTAATTAAGTAGATACAGCTGTCAGTCAATCCCTTGGGCATTTTTATGTTAAAGTATCATTAATGTGACCCCGTGGCTCCTTGAATATGATAACATTTCTGAATGCATATGTTATGTCAATTGCTGTGCTAAAAAGTTCAACATATATATTATCTGTAACTCTGATCACAACCTTGCAAAATACTCTTATCCATTTTTAAAAGGAAACTGAGGCTCAGTGAGATGTAAATGCTTGCCCAAATTTTATAACTAATAAGTTCCTGAGCCAGGATCTAAACCCAGGTTTATCTGATTTCTAAGGCACTACCCCACTATGGTTCCCTTTTGAATTATCATATGCATGGAATAAATATATCATGTAATAGAGGAGTGAGTATATTTGGGAGAGGGGTGACATTTGAAGGATGATTTATTAGTTTCCTATGGCTTGTGTAACATATTATCTTTTTTTTAAAGAGAGAATTTTTTAATATTTATTTTTCAGTTTTTGGTGGACACAACATCTTTATTTTATTTTTATGTGGTGCTGAGGATCAAACCCAGAGCCCCGCGCATGCCAGGCGAGCACGCGACCGCTTGAGCCACATCCCCAGCCCTGCAACATATTATCTTAACTGTGACTGTAAGCAAGAATGTATTCTCTCATGGTTTTTGAGCCCGGAAGTTCAAAATCAAGGTGTCACAGGGCTGCCCCCTTGTCTGTAGTCTGTAAAAGAGAGAGTTTTTTTTTTTTTTTTTTTTTTTCTAGCTACTGGTGGCTCGTGGCTGCATCAGTTTAATCTCTGCCTCTCTGGTCTCATTGCCTCTTCCTATTCTGTTTGTCAAATCTCTCTCAGCCTTATTCTTATTAGAATACTTGTTATTGGATTTAGGGATCATTTGGATATTATAGAATGCTCACCTCATTTCAAGATTCTTTACTTAGCCAGGTGTGGTGCATACCTGTAATCCCAGTGATTTGGGAGGATGAAGTGGGGGGATAGTAAGTTCGAGGCCACCTTGGCAACTTAGTGGGACCCTCAGTAGCAACATAGAGAGATCTGTCTGAAAACAAACAAACAAAAAAAAAGAAAGGTTAGGGATGTAGTTCAGTGGTAGAGCACCCCATTGGATTTAATTCCAATTAATAATAATAATAAAAAGATCTTTTACCTAATTGCATCTGCAAATACCATTTTCCCAAATAAAGTAACGTTCCCAGATTCTGGCAATTATGACATGGGCATACATTGTGAGGAACCATTAATCAAGCTACTATAGTGAGTGATGAATTTTTATGGTCAGACTCAGTCAAACTAGGGTCTTGGCTCACTTGCTCACAGTGTGGTATCCTGGAGGAGATGGAATTGTTGGAGCTTTGTCAAATTGTTGGAGTTCCTCTCCTACCCTGCAGAGATTGGTAGGTCTGATGATAAGTTCAACAGACAAGAGGTACCTTGAGGCTGTGCCTCAGGCCTATTCCTATGGGATCAAACCAGCCAACATGAAATTCTTGATAGAAGTGATGAAACACTTTATAGCATGATCTATTATAAACAGGCCATTGGATGCTGTTTTTTTCCCCTTTTGTTTAAAAATAAAAAGAAAATAATCATAGTAAAAAACAAATGCTTAGGAAGGAAACACCCATATTCATGGGGCCAGGGTGGGGTGGGCATACAAGTTTGAAGACGAACCTGAAACAAACCTTACTCTCAGACAAATCCACCACTCTCCCTTTCTGGACAGCAGTAATCAGAGTCACACCACCACTATTTTTATTGGAGGCTATTAGAAATAATCTCACCTTGTCCTTTTATCATTTGTATGCCATTCTAAGGTATCCAGGTCTCCTCAACTCTACATTTGTATTGTTTATATTCATTTTAAAATTTTTTTTTGGTTGTTGATGGACACAATAACTTTATTTTATTTCTTTATTTTTATGTGGTGTTGAGGATCGAACCCAAGGCCTCGAATGCGCTAGATGAGTGCTCTACCATTGAGCCACAACCCCAGCCCCATTATTATGTCTTTTGAGGACAATTTTCTAGTCATGTTGTTTGCCTGATGCTGTTATGTGTGTTCATCTGATTGGTTTTAAAAATCTAGTCTTATTCTCCCTAAATGCAAAAAAAAAAAAAAAAAAAAAAAAAAAGGCAAGCTGTATCAGCTAGTGCTTAAAGGTCTTTCTGCTTTTATTCATATTGAAAGCAGAGCCCTTTTAGTGAGAGAGGTCTAGACCGCTAAAAGATTTATAAAGAAGTGTGACATTGTAGCTTATGAAAGAGATAATTCACACTTAAAAATGGGAAACCTAATGTTATTTTGTTATTTTGCATTTTTATCTTCAAGTTGTTCAGGTTTTACTGTGTACAAGGAGGTGTTTTGTGAAAAATGTCTTGAATTTGCTTAGTCACCTCCTCAAGACCATCATTTTTTGGTTTTGATATTCAGTTTGTCTTTGCAAAGTAATACTATCAAATGATATACTTAAATCTGACTATGGTAATTTTTTCCTTCTAGAATGTCCTGGGTAATGATTTGCTGTCAAGTTTCCCCATCATAATTAGTAATGGCATTATGGGCAGTAACTTGCCTACATGAGACGAACAGCATCATTGGGCCAGTAATGGAAACTGCATGTTTATTTCTGCTTTTTCGTACAGATTCTCTATAAGATATTATGACTGTATCACACTTTCCTGGAATTTTACCTATGACTCCATTCACCTTTGGTCACTAACTAAGTGAACTTACAGTGTTATAAGAAAAGCATGGATTGAGATACTTAGGGATTCCTAGAAAAGATATGATTTCTGCTCTCATAAGGGAATTAGGACATGATGTCTACTTAGAGATACATTGCTACACCTTAAATTGCTATGCTAGTACTAGGGTTATAATGAATTATAATAATAAGTTTTCATCTTTTCAGCACACTCAGGAGAGTAGTGGTGTGAAATCAGCATCATTATTATTTTGATGTAATAGGTTCAACTATCAATGTTTTTTTCCTTTATAATGTTATATGTGCTTCATACATGGCAAAGCCATGCCTGATGAGATAAATAAGTATATTTCTCATTGTCTTTTCTAGTTCTGTCATCATTTTGCTTTTTACACTCATCTCTCCAATCTTCTTGTTCATTTAGTTTGGTCTTTGGTGTGAGGCAGGGATCCTAACCATTCTTTTTCCAAACATTGAGACAATGGTTCTATCACCATTTACTTAGCAGTTCCTCATTCTGCCATCACTTTGTTATGACAGTTTTGCCATATAATTACATGTGTAAACATAGAAACATAGCTCTGTTTATTTTTCCATTCTGTTCCAGATAAATGTCTGTGTAATACTTTATAGTATTATACTGTTTAATTGTTGTGGCCATATAATTTCATATTATTTTTTGTTAGTTGCAGAGCAGGCTGAATGAATGTTAGCTGCAGGGTAGCCTGGACACTCGACCCCCATCCTTCTGGTTCCTTATGGCTTGTTTGCCTTAAGGCTGAACACTCAACCCCACTCAAGGCTAAACACTCAACCCCCACCCATCTGGTGCAAAGGAAACCCACATCTGGCCCCTGCCCAGTCTGGCTGAGGCAGAAGATGACACCCTTAGTAGCTACTGTATGATCCAATCACTGTATGCCAACAAGGTAGCTTGCAGATCCAGAGACTCCATTAGAATTTGGCTATAAAAACTCTCTCCTGCCAGAACTCTCCCTCTCTTTCTTCTCTCTCCCTCTCTTTCTCTTTTTCTCTTCCTTCCCTATCAATCAGACACCACCGCAATAAAGATCTCTTGGTCACTCCAAGTGTCATGGTCACTCTCCTTTTAATTATATTAATGTGAGTCCCATTTTTTGTTTGTTCACCTAATTTTCTCCAGGTATTGCTCTATGTAAACCTTGGAGTCATCTTGTTAAGTTTTAAAATACACATTAACCAACATTAGAAGTAGATTTATACCCCTCTATTTATTCTGGGTTTTTTTTTTTTTTTTTTGTGTGTGTGTGTGTATGTGTGTGTTGTGCTGGAGATTGAACCCAGGGCCTTGTACATGCAAGGCAAGCATTCTACCAATTTAGCCGTATCCCCATTTCTCCATTTATTCTTACTTATCCTCATTAAACAAGTGTACCTGTGTGTACAGTGTTTTTGTGTGTGGTATAAAACAGGGAGATTAGTATTCTGTTTTGATATTGGTGGTAATAGTTATTAGGCTGACTATATTATTAATTCATATCCAAACCAGGATACTTTGAAGACTGGAAGTGTATAGTATGATTATATAGAGTGGTGGCTCTGTGCAATCATTCCAGCAACCTTGAACATCTCCATATAAGCCCTGTAGGCAAGGCTCAAATGCAGGGAGGCCTGAGTCTTTGTGGCACAGGAGCATGACAAAGTTTGGCAGCCTGAGAGGAGCTGTCAAAGGCATTTCTTACTTACCTTCCCATCTGGTGGCAATTTGTCATCCTTTTTACCTGCCACGGAGGGATGGGACATCCCACCCTGCTATCTACCTCTCCTTAGGGTACAACTGCAGACCATAAAACCACTTAGCTGATGTAGAGCACACTCCTCAGCCATAAATCAGCCTGCTGCCCATGTTGCCTTTAATCTGGCCCCTTTGAT
This sequence comes from Marmota flaviventris, assembly GCF_047511675.1. NCBI lineage: Eukaryota > Metazoa > Chordata > Mammalia > Rodentia > Sciuridae > Marmota > Marmota flaviventris. The sequence continues at coordinate 122,902,789 of NC_092518.1, forward strand.
TTGATGTCATCCTGTGTCAAGTGATGCATGAAACTGACACCATGCTGACCTTGCTTTTGCTGTTTGTTTAATAAGCTCTCTAAATCTACCTGGGCCAATTGTCCTTACCCAAAGAATCTGTCAACCTGTTTGACAAACTCAAACTGGTTCAGATCCAGGCAAAATAAGAGTAAATTGCAACTAAACAAACAAACCAACTCTGTTCCCATGATCTAAAGGAGCCTCAGTGGTTGTTTATCTATAACATTGTTTTGCAGTCAGCAGGATCCCTGGAGCACTTCCTCAGTGATGATGCCTTCTGGTGAGTTCTTGGGCTCTTCATTAATATAGGGGGTGGCCCTTGGAGAAGGCAGTTAATCAGACAAATGGTCTGTTAAGACTTGAGCCTTAATAACATGCTGACTCTGGAATATTCTGTAAAGTACAGAAAAATAACAAGATAATTCTTGTAAACATTCTTGTTGCATAGCCTTCCAATCTTTTTGTTATGTGTATTTCTTACAGTTATAAAGATGTATTACATATAATTTTGTATCTGCTTCTTTTCTTTTACTAACACTCATTGAAAATGCTTCATAAGCATTTTAATGACTGCATACATTTCTACCAAATGGATTTATCATAATTTTCTTAAATACTCTCTGCTTAAATGAATAAAATTCTTTTTCTTTTCTTTTCTTTTCTTTATTAGTAGCCAATTATTCCGCAATGAACATACCCAGCCCTTAGGATAGATTCCCAGCAGAGGAAGCCATTTTTTTCAGGCTCTTGATGCATACTGTCAAATTGCTTTTTAAAGGGTTTGCACATTTACATTTCCATCAGCATCTGTAGTATCCACTTTCTAACTCTGAAAGTGCAAAGTAAGTTCCAGAATCTCAGAATCATTTACATTAACTTTCTGGGAAGTTGAGGATCATCGTGTCTATAAGGACCAAACAAATTAATAAAACCAATAAATGAATTTTTTATCATAAAATAATGTATTGCATTTTTGCTAATCTTTTTTATTGTTTTTATCAGTGCATTGTAGTTATATATAATACTGAGGTTCATTTTGATATAATCATACATGCATAGGATATAATTTGCTCCAGTTCATTCCTCAATATTTCCACTTTCTTTCCTCTCCACCCTACCTCTGTTGCCTTTCCTCTACTCTCTGGTCTTCTTTCTGTGTATTCATTGTTTTTCTTTAAATTGGTGATTTATAGATATTCATAAATGGAATTTGCTGTGGTATATTCGTATATGTACACAGCATAATTTGGTCAATTTCATTCAGCAGTTCCTCCGTTTACCTGTCCCTTCTCCCCCGCCAATTGCCTTCCTCTACCCAGTTGCTCTCCCTTCTATTTTTGTGGTATCTGCCCCCCCACACACACCTTTCCCCACCTTATTTTGGTCTACATCTACATATGAGAGAAAACATCTGACCCTTCACTTTCTGAGTCTGACTTATTTCAATTACTAGCACCTTGCCAGGGAATTCTTGCCTGCTCAGAGGGATAAACCTCCTGAGAAATTACAGTCTAGAATAATTAGTGAAGAACAAAAGACAAAGAGTCAGAAAGGATAGTTTTAAAGATGGAGCCCTTATAGGTCCAGTCCACACAGGAGCTGGAAATAGACAATTAGAAAATGGCTCCTGTGGTTTATTTAAGGGGGTACATCCAAGGCAAGGGTAAGATTTCAAGGGTAGAATCTTGCTTTCTGATACCTTGTAGTCAGTAGGTTGATTGGCATCTTGGCAGTTCACACCCATCTCAGAGGGGCTGTGTGGCTTGGTGATTATAGCAGGTAACCCCATCTCTGCTGCTGTGTGGGACCAGGCAGAGTGGAATAGGTCTCACAATATTTGTGGGCAGTCAATCAGAGGAAATATCCGCTGAAAATTCCAAGACACCATATTTTCCTATTTACTAGGCTACAGTGTGCAATAGAGTCCACACACAGCCCATAGTCGTCTCTCAGCAACTTAGAATGATGTTCTCCAGATCCATCCATTTTCCAGCAAATGCCATACATTTCATTCTTCTTAGTAAGACTCCCTTGTGTATATATACCACATGTAATCATTCTCTTTTGTAATTTTCCCTGGTTGACATATCTTTTATTTCTGTTATCTGCATAGTGATCGTAATGGCAGATGAGTGTTGGTGTGGATTTGATGGTTCCCAATTTCTGGAAGAATTTTCTAAAAACGCATAGTAGAGGAGTATGCATTATATTGTTGACCAAAGAAAGACTTCTAGACCTCCGCACCATCTTGGTCTCGATTGCACTACTCTAAGGAAGTGTAAGGACTTGTGTCATAGATGAAATGAACATATGGGCATAAACATTAAATTGGCAGAGATTTTCAAGTTATGGATGATATCTTGAAGTGTATGCATAGGTTCCAGATTAAGAATATCTGCTTTAGCAGGGTGCCATGGTACATGCCTGTAATCCCAGTGGCTCCAGAGGCCAAGGCAGGAGAATCATGAGTTCAAAGCTGGCCTCAGCAAAAACGAGGCGCTAAGCAACTCAGTGAGACCCTGTCTCTAAATAAAATACAAAATAGGGCTGGGGATGTGGCTCAGTGGTCCAATGCCCTGAGTTCAATCCCAGGTACTATTGGGGTATCATAGTTTTCACATCCTCTCACCTGACAGAGCAAGAAGATTTATATATGTATACTAGTCTATCTATCTATCATCATCTGTTTATATATTCATCTGTGTGTATATAAAGATAAATAGAAGTTCATACTGATGTCTTCAACTCTACCGTTACCACAGTAGCATGGATTATACTAACCTTTCTTGCTTGTCATATCTCCTCTCCAAGAGTCAGAGGCCTGATTCCCATCATCATTATCCATATATTTGTTAGTTTATGGTACACATGCATGTTGATTTCAAAATTATGTGTACCCCTATGGGAAACAGTTTCACCAACATAGTGCTTTTATGTATTTTACCTTTTGCATTTGGTCTTACAGTATTCTCTCTTTTCCAAAAGAAAATTTCCAAAAAAAAAAGAAAATGGGGTCAGTCTTCCCCATCCCCACCCCCTTCAGTGATACTGTTACATACATTTGTAATACAGTTAGATGATTTTTGTCAGTTTGCATTCCATCCTGGGATCTCTCGACTTCATAACTGTTTTTTTTTTTTAATTCATTATACATTAAGGTATACTCTTTGTACTGTGAAGTTATATGGATTTTGACAAATGCATTGTATCATGTATCCATGAACACAATAGCATACAGAGAGTTTCACTGCCCTAAAAATATTGCCTGTGCTGCAGCTATTATACGTTCTCCATTCCTCTTGCCTCAGAAACCACTGGTCTTTTGACTCTCCTTTCCAAGTTTTTCCTTTCCAAGCATGTCATATAATTTCAATCATATAGAAGTATCCTTTCTGATTGATTTTTTTCACTTAGTACTATGCTTTCAAGATTCTTCCATGTCTTTTCATGGCTTGGTAGCTCATTTCTTTTTATTGCAGAATAGCTTTTCAGCATATGAATATATTAAAGTTTGTATATCTATTCCCCTGTTAAAAGGCATTTGTTTTCTTCTAGTTTTGTGTGATATGAATAAAGCTGTCGCAAACCTTCAAATACATCTTTTGTGTGAAAATAGTTTTTCAAATCAATTGAGTAAATACATAGGAGCACAATTGATGGCTCATTTGGTAATAGTGCATTATTTAGCTTTGTAAGAGATTGCCAAACTGTCTTATAAAGTGGCAGTACAATTTTGCATTCACACTGGCAATGAATGAGAGCTCCTATTGTGCCACATCCTCATCAGCAATTGGTATACTGTGTTTTAGATTTTATCCATTCTAGTAGATGTCTTGTGGTCTATCATGTCATTTGCATTTCTCTAATGAAAAATTATGTTTAGCTTCCTTTTGTATGCGTATTTTCCATTTGTAAATCTTCTTGGTAAGTTGTCTATTGTAATACTTATTTCATTATATTAAAAGGTTATTATTTTAAAAGTTCAGTATTTCCAAAGGTTGTTTTTTATTGTTTTGTTTTAAGAGTTCTTCATATACTTGGATCCACATATTTTGTCAGATATGCATTTTGTAGATATTTTCTCCCAGTCTGTGGCTCATTCCTTGATTCCGTTAATAGAACCTTTGGTGAGCATTTTTTTCATTTTAATAACATGTGACTTATTAGTTGTTTTTCATGGATTGTGATCTTGGTGCTGTGTCTAGAAATTTGTCACCTTCCCCAAGATCATGTCGACTTTCTCCTAGACTTCCTTCAAAAAACAAAACAAGTTTCTTTGCCAGCCCACTCACAGCCCTCAGCGTAGATTCTAATGTACACCATCCATCCTTTTATTATTCTTCAAGAAATGTCAGTATAGAATTTAAGAACTTGGTCCTTGAAATTAGCTGTCTCTTTGAATTCTGAGCCCATCACTTCATAGTTGTATGATCTTTTACAAATCCCTTCACCTCTGTAGTCTTTAATTTCCTTATCTCTAAAATGTGTCTATGGCATACCAAGTACAATGGGGAAGACTAAATGAAAGACCAGGAGAGCACTTAGCATAATGCCTGGTCTATCATGTAGCTACTCATTCTGTGATTCTGAATTTTCTGCAGAAAAGTATAATCCTGTGAGGTTTCATGTCTTCTTAATGTCACTGCCAAGAACTTTTATAAAGAATAATATCTGGGCTGGGACTGTGGCTCAGAGGTAGTACACTTGCGTGGCATGTGTGAGGCACTGGGTTTGATTCTTAGCACCACATATAAATAAATGAAATAAAGATGTATCAACAACTAAGAAAAAATTAAAAAAGAATAGTATCTGTTTGTTGATTAATTGTATATCTTCTTCTTAGAAATGTCTGTTTAGTTCCTTGGTCCATTTATTGATTGGGTTATTTGGTTTTTTGGTGTTAAGATTTTTTAGTTCTTTATATATTCTGGAGATTAGAGCTCTATCTGACGTGTGTGTAGTAAGAATTTGTTCCCAACTAGGCTCTCTATTTACCTCACTGATTGTTTCTTTTGCTAAGAAGAAACTTTTTAGTTTGAATCTATCCCATTTATTAATTCTTGAAATTAATTCTTATGCTATAGGAGTCTTATTAAGGAAGTTGGTGCCTAATCCAACATGATGGAGATTTGGGCCTACTTTTCCTTCTATTATACAGATTGTCTCTGGTTTAATTCCTAGGTCCTTGATCCACTTTGAGTTGAGTTTTGTGCATGATGAGAGATGAGTTTAATTTCATTTTATTGCATATGGATTTCCAATTTTCCCAGCACCATTTGTTGAAGAGCCTATCTTTTCTTCAATGTATGTTTTTTGTGCCTTTCTCAAATATAAGATAACTGTAATTATGTGGGTTAGTCTCTGTGTCCTCTATTCTGTACCATTGGTCTATCAGCCTGTTTTGGTGCCAATACCATGCTGTTTTTGTTACTATTTCTCTGTAGTATAGTTTAAGGTCTGGTATAGTGATGCCACCTGCTTCACTCTTCTTGTTGAGGATTGCTTTAACTATTCTGGGTCTCTTATTTTTCCAGATGAATTTCATGACTGCTTTTTCTATTTCTATGAAGAATGCCATTGGGATTTTGATTTGAATTGCATTAAATCTGTATAGTGTTTTTGGTAGTATGGTCATTTTGACAATATTAATTCTGCCTATCCAAGAACAATGGAGATCTTTCCATCTTCTAAGGTCTTCTTTAATTTCTTTCTTTAGCATTCTGTAGTTTTCATTGTAGAGGTCTTTCACCTCTTTCGTTGATTCCCGTGTGTGTGTGTGTGTGTGTGTGTGTGTGTATTTTTTTTTTGATGCTATGGTAAATGCCTCATTTCCCTTTCAGAGGATTTGTCACTGATATACAGAAATGCCTTTGATTTATGGGTGTTGATTTTGTATCCTGCTATTTTCCTGAATTCATTTACTAGTTCTAGAAGGTTTTTGGTGGGATTTTTTGGGTCTTCTAGGTATAGAATCCTATCACCAGCAAATAGTGCTAATTTGAGTTTTTCTTTTTATTGTCCATATCCCTTTAATTTCTTTTGTCTAATTGCTCTGGCCAGTGTTTCAAGAACTATGTTAAATAGAAGTGGTGAAAGAGGGCATCCCTGTCTTGTTCCAGTTTTTAGAGGGAATGCTTTCAATTTTTCTCCATTTAGAATGATGTTGGCCTGGGGCTTAGCATAGATAGCCTTTATAATGTTGAGATATGTTCCTGTTATCCCTAGTTTTTCTAGTATTTTGAACATGAAGGGGTGTTATATTTTGTCAAATGCTTTTTCTGTGTCTATTGAGATGATCATAGGATTCTTACCTTTAAGACTATTGATGTGATGAATTACTTTAATTGATTTCCATATGTGGAACCAACCTTGCATCCCTGGGATGAATCCTACTTGATCATGGTGCATGATCTTTTTGATGTTTTTGTATTCAACTTGCCAGAATTTTATTGATGTTCTTGTATTCAATTTGCCAGAATTTTATTGAGAATTTTTGCATCTATGCTCATTAGAGATATTGGTGAGAAGTTTTTTTTTTTTTTTTTTTTTTTTTTTTTTTTTTTTAATATGTCTTTGCCTGGTTGTGGAATCGCGGTGATATTGGCCTCATAGAATGAATGTGGAAGTGCTCCTTTTTTTTGTTTTCTGAAATAAATTGAAGAGTATTGGTATTAGTACTTCTTTAAAGGTCTTGTAGAACTCAGCTGTGTATCCATCCTGTCTTGAGTAGTATCTAAATGTTCTGAATAAAAGTTAATGTTAAACTCAATGTTTATTTAAAAGATTTCTTAATTTTCATTTGACACTTTGAATTAGATTTTACTTGTAACAATTAAAGTATCAAAGAGATACGTATGTATGTGTATATATCCACTAAGGGAGAGAGGCAGAGAGAGAGAGAGACTGATGATAAACTTGTATATAGTATCTAGTGCATGATAGACCTATTCTGCTTTCTCTTTATACACACAAAAATGCACAAATAACCAGCATAAAATATTCATCCCATTATTTGATTTTTCTCTATGTTAAATCAGTTCTAATGGAACTCATGTAGGAATTAGTGGATCCATGTACGTTATCAGGTATAGGATCTGGAATCTGCTCTGGCCTCACCCAAGGTCTTGGGCAAGCAGAATAGTACTGGGTTTCAACTTGTCAACTTGTTCTGTGGCTTGAATGTGTACAAAAGCACATGTTGTTAAACACAAATGTAGTTCCTGTTCCTTGAATGTTTCCATGTATCAGACACTGCATTAAACACCTTACCTTTGTTATCCCATTTGAGCATTTCAACAACCTCTTTTGGGATGTGCTATTCTCATTCATATTTTGAAGATGAGGAAACCAAGGTTTCAAGAAGTATTTTTCCATAGGTCTCGTAGCTGATAGATGTTTGAATCTGAGTGGGATCCTAGGGATCTTCTGATTCCAAAGGCAATTGTCATAAACACTTCAACTGACTCTCATGTTGCGGGGGACAAGTGATTGAGAGATTAGTGAGAGTGATAGAACAAAACCAAAAGAGCCAAATAAAGCTTAGAAGAGAAGACATTCTTTAACAACAACAAGTCTCTGCTTCAGAACCTTTGTCCTTGGACTATTCAAGGATTCTCCTGGTAGTGTGAACCATGTGACAGCCACCCATTGCTCATGATGATTCTCATTAGACAAATGGTCCAGGACAGGAAGCAAAGATGATTTTATTTTATAATTTGCAAGTGTGTGTGAAAGAGATTCCAATCATCGTGTGACATTTGTCTTTTTAAATAGTCCAGATCTAACAACTGTACAATTGATGTAATATTTAAAAAGTCACTCATTTAGTTTCCCAAAGTAAATTGAATGTCAATGTTAAAATCTGAAAGCATCCATGTGTCACTTAAATCTCTGCCTATGGGTTTTCTTTGCTGTCTAATTTGATGTTATGTATTCTTTGGCATATTTCATATCAGTATCTCCATCAACTTATTTTTGCAGTTATTGCCTTGCAATTTGACTTTAGTTTCACATAGAGTTTGACATAAAAATTCATTGTACTTCTGTTATAAAAACTTATCATAGTACACTAGTTCTCAAAGTTATGTATGCTGTAGTTATCTCACATGTTAAATTAGCAGTCTTTGAGGTCTGGGCTCATGAATTCTTCATCCCAGTGTGACATTTGGTATCAAACAGAAGTCCACTTCCTCAATATCTCTTTTAAATTAAACAAATATGTGTTGAGATGAACAGAGCCACGAAATTGACTACAGACTATTTCATGTCATTGGCTCAGGACATTTCCTTGATATCAGGAAAGTTTTTATATTGTAATTTTGCCTGTAAGGTATATGCCTATAAATATATGCCATTTTTGTCATATATAACAAATTAGAAAAAATGAGAGTGTGTACTTAGAAAATATATATGCCATTTTTACCTAGTAATTAAAAATAAATAAAATTAAAATCACGAATTTTTTAAAAAATAGAAATTAATTTCAAACTTTATTATCTATCTGATACAGTGATGTCTAACATAAGATTCCAAATTGGAGTCTGGAGAAGCTATAGATTTCTTATATGGGTTACAAGAAATTTTGCCATTATCGAGGTCACTACTCTTCCTTATAAACCAATAGAATCATATTGTAAAAGATGCCTCTAAAGTGTGAGTAATCCTGAAATTTTCTTCCCACCAAAATCCCTTCTTAATAAATTATTCTTAGCTCTTATTGGATATTATATACATTATAAAGCATTGTTTCTTTTGATATCATGAGCATTTTTAGGAAGCATAAGACATTTGAAAGCCATCTCTGAAGTGACTTTTCTTGCTGCATCTTAAACTGGCATTTGTCCTTCCTTATTGATTAATGAGTATTATTGATTTGGCTTGTTTATGACATGCTCCCTACTGTTAGGAGACTTTATCTTATCTACCCTTCAGATTTTATTTCCCCTACAGTTTTCTAAAGCTGTTAATTTTCTCCAGGTACTTTAATGATGCACCTATTCCCAAGGACAGAGATGCTCAGATAAGCTTTTGCATTGCACAGAAAACCCTTTTACCTATCTGCTCTCCTGGTGGGCAAGTGAAGGATTAATGGTGCAGTGAAAGGGAATAACTGAATTGTTGTTATGGATTGCTTAATAAAAGCAGATTTGTGCGGCAATTATGTTTAATGTTAAATAATATTTACAATGTAATTATTTTGCTGTAGGCTGAATGAGAAGATATATGTGAATATGCAGAAAAATAAGTGCCACTGTGTATGTGAGGCATCATAATTATCATCATTAAGCTATTTCCTATTCAAGTTACTTTCAAAGGAATTACCACCCTCCTCTCTACCTCACCATCCTGCTCAACATTAAGACAAGATAGACTGTAGATACTTAATTTCATTTGGAGGATTTTTAAGATCTCTCTTCACTCAGGCAGTACTTAGGCAGGGTTCCATGTTAGTCAGCTTTCCATTACTATAACAGATAGATAAATCATCTCATAATTTTGGAAGTTGCAGTCCATGTCATTTGGCCCCTTGCTTTTGGGCCTGAGATAAAGCAGTATGTGGTCGTAGGAACATGTGGTAGATGAAGCTGCCTCACTTCTTGGTGGCCAGGAAGTAAAGAGAGAGAGGAAGATGAAGAGTCATGATCCCAATATCACTCTCCTACTGTGATATACTGTTTTACCCCCGGCCTCAAAGCAACAGCCCAAATGGCCATGACTGAAACTTGCAAAACTCCCACTAATTACTTTCAAGGGCACACCCCCAATTACCTAACTTCCACTGGGCCCCACCTTCCAAAACTTCCACCACTTCCCAGTAGTACCACAGAATGGTAACCAAGTCTTCAACACAAGGGTCTTTGTGGGCCATGTAATATCCATACTATAGTTAGGCTCATAAAATTTGTTCACATTGGTCACATGTTCCTGTTAGTGCTCACATTACATCTAGTTGAGGCTTTGGAACCAGGACAGTTCCCAAATGTTATTTCAGCCTAATGTACTCACACACTAGTGCCAGTAGTACTAGTCAAAGGACATATAATATTTCTTAATATTGTCTTGGTGGGGTGCCCTGATTTCTAGAACTTCCAGTGCTTCCTTTGCCTACCATGTTTGCTTATATTCCAGTCATGTCACGTTTTATGAATCCATGTTTTTCTCCGTGAGGCTGTCGTCCAGATCTACTTTCCTTGGGTTATTCATGAACAATTAACTCTATCTAGGTCTTCTTCTCCTTAACAACCCTTGGAAACACCTCACATTTTATCTGTTGTGTTCTCCCCACCTTCCCACACTTCCACACTCCAGTCATTTCCTCTCTAAGCTTAATTTCTGCATTCCTGTTAAAATTTACCTCATAGAAATATTTTATTCATTTTATCTACAACATTTTATTTTGATTAGTCTCATGTACTTAAATGGCTACTGTCAGGCCCACCCTCCCCCGTCCCCAATCCTATGCAAGTAGTACTGGTTTGTTGGATCTAAGGGCAAAGCTTCATTTCTTTTTTTATTTCTTCTTTTTTTTTTTTTTTTGGTCACTTGTTATTATTTGTTTTGCTCTGGAATTGGGGAGACACAGCAGTCTTCTTATTTGTTCTCCTCAGTTGTTAAATTGTCTAGGTTATCCCAGGAAAGTGAATATTGGGAAATGTAATAATAAAAATAAAGCATCTGTATATTAAGTGCTTAATCTCTGCTCATCACTTTGTATGTCTTATTTCATCTTATCATCATAACAACTCTGGGAGCCTATTATTGGTCCCTGACAGTGTGTTACATTAGGCTTTTAATAAATATCTGCTGAATAAAAGGATGAATGGACGTTCAAGAGATTAAATAGATTCCCCAAGGTTCTACAGATCTTAATTGCCATTTCATTGGACCCCAGGTCTCTACGCTTCAAATGTTATACTGCATAGCCTTTTTCAAGGAAGATTTTGAAAAATGACAGTCTTCCCAGCACTTATATACTTGGCAGCATGATACGTTATATTTATTGTTAATGTAACTTTTTTAGGATCTCTCATTAATTTGTTCATATATTTTAAAAGTATTCATTGAGCACCTACTCTGTGTCAGGAGGCTTCTTGGCACTGGATATACTCTGGTGAACAAAATTTAACAGGTCTTTAGTGCTGATTTTTCAAGAAATTCTGCTATTTAAACTCTGCCCTCTTAGATTTTGAAAAATATATAGAAAATTCCCATATATTCCATATCATTGATTCCTCTCAATGTTGTTTGCATAATATACACTCAAATATTTGTGGAACTGTAGTGGCACCCCCTTTCTCCATAGAAAAATCTTCTCCAGAAATCTTCACCACGGCTGATTTTAGGACTGTCAGCAAAAGACTCTCTACAAAAGAGTTCAATGTAGATAAACTTCCTATTTTCGTGTTGCCCTATCTTACTTGGCCACTGGCTGAGAAGGAATCAGCACTCCAGGTGCTGGACACCCCCTTACTAGTTTTTCACAAACGTATTCAGTATAGTAGTTTGTACAAATGTGTAAACAAGGCCTCTGGCCTTGAGCTGGGCTTCACAGAGATGTCTACATTCCTAAGATTAGAGAATTACCAATTGGGCTCCATGGTAACAGCTGGCAGGGGGAGTGAGGAAAGAAAGGGTAGAAGAAGCTTTCTCCTTCTCAGGTGCTGTCCTTGAAGGGTTAACTTGCCCAGAACAGTGAAAGAAAAAGCTGCTTTTATGTGAAGTTCTGCAGACTGTGAACTTCTGAGCCCCTCCCCTTACATGTTGGGTATAAAACTCTGAAACTCCCTGAACTCGGGGTTCAGGGAATTGATTGATTACAGCAAAAGCTGTGCCCTTTGAACCTGGCTGCAGCCAAATAAAACTGTTTCCTGCTATCTTTGGTGCCTTGCCTCGTCTGTCCCTACAACAGAATGACACAGTGATGTCATAGGAAAAATAATGGAGTGGGAGCCCAGGTCTGGCTCTTGCCTTTAATAAATGCTGTGGCTTTACACACATCACTCATCTCCGTTAGCTTTAATTTCCTCATCTTGAAATAGAATAGTACTCCTTGTCTTCCTAACTCATTGAATCTTGCTATGAAGATCAATGAGTGGATAGGATATGAGTGCTTTGTAAGGTTCTAGATTATGCAAAGTTTTATTCTTCCTTTTATCACCATTGTTAAATGGATAAGCACTAGGAAGTTATTTTCAACTTGGGAGGGAGGCAGCAGTGGATAATGGAGATCAAGGCTGACAAATCAAAATTGCCACTGTTATCTTGGAACTATCATTCTAGTGTTGTCTTTTCAGTTGTGTTCAATTTTTTTTGATAATATTTTCCATAGGCTATCCTAATAGTGCCTGATACTAAAAAGTATAGAATGTGACTATAGAAAATTCTAGCATTTGAGACCATTAAAAGTTACAGACATTATTGAGAGACCTTAGATTAGGGCTGTATCAAAATACAGGTAGCTGAGGAATATCAGATAAGAAAGAAATGACTTGGAGAGTAGAGCTAAGTGCTTCAGAATGATGTGTATGTAGTGTTTAGTGTACACATGGAGAGAGGGAGATAAGGACTCAGAGGTTTTATGGCCTTTATTCTTGGAGAAGTTTCAAGCCACTTATATATATTGCATATGCTGACAATTGTTCATGAGATTTCCCCCAGAGAATAGAAGGGCGTAGAGACAGTAAGGTAGAACTCTAATGCATTTGGCTTCTCTATTCCAGCCTCAGCAAAGAAGTAAAGACAGGAGAAGATTTAGCTTTTTTTAATAGTTTCTTCAGTGTCATTATTTTAGAAATAAAGTTGCAATCTAATCAATTGTCTAATGTTGTCAATACCTATCAAGTTTGCATAGACCTTCTTCATCCACTTCCAAAGCTTAGAAGAAAGAACATTTTGTAGGAAATGGTTTCTGACTATTTTAATAGGCTATCTGGGAACATCAACAAAGGAAGGGACAGAAAACACAAACACATGGGAGGGACAGGAAGAGGATCAGACTGTACATAGTAGTAATGGTAATTGAAGTTCTAAAAGAAAGCTACAAGATGGAAGAGTGGAAATTTCAGGCTGCTAGGAGTTTAAACACTTGTTTTATCAGATGTCTTGTTTGCATAGTTTTTATATTGTGTCCGTAGATCCATCCCTTAAATTTTCTCATTTGCTACATCAGTCCTGTGAGGTGGCTAATGCCGAGTTTCTGTTTGTTTGTTTATACCTTTCAAAACGCCTTCCTCCATTCTTTTGTTATAGGAACCTTTTTTGGGGTGAGGAATATATCCTGTACCTCATCCATAAAGGGATGGAGGGTAGTGTCATTGAAAGAAGCAACACAAGAACAGCAATGCTTAGAGAAAAACACAAATCATTTTAAAGGTGTTATTTACATCCATGGATATACTTGTGCCTAAAGTCTGTTGCTCCCTTATTTTTTTAAAAATGACACATTTCCTTTATGCCTAAGTTAAAAGTTGGCTTTCTGTTCCTTTCAAATGAGTGCATCCTGAATAAATTGCAAAATGGTTTGGAAGAGGAAACTGAGACTCAAATATTAAGCATGTTTCCCAGGGTCATACATCCCAGATCCATGTGTCTTGATACAAAACCTATGTGTTTTCTTAGTTTTCTTCTGTCCTGTAATTTTGAACTTGAGCAAAATGATTAGTGACTAAGATTTGACTTTCTTCATTTGTAAGATGCAGTATCTGGATCGCTGATCTCTAGTGTCTAACATTGTCCAAGTTTTCCATAATTTTTTCAATTTCAATATTTGCTTTTAATTAAGCAAGTAAAATATGAAGAGTTCTTATAAAAATTCCAAACATTACACATATTAAACTAAAGTGCCTTTGACTGCTGATGGAATTCCTCATTCTTTCCCATCATTTTCTATCTGATCTTTAGGAAATTTTCTGTGCATTTACATGAACATAAATGTTCTTTAGAAATATTTATTCTTTGTCTTTATTTGCATTTTTAACCAAAATTGTCTCATTGCATAAAATTGTACAGATTATTTTTATCATTTAAATGTAGGTTATGCAGCTTGTATAGTATGCCTATAATCCCAGCAGCTTGGGAGGCTGAGGCAGGAAGGTTATGAGTTCAAAGTCAACCTCAGCAACTTACCAAGGCCCTCAGCAACTAAACAAGTCCTTGTCTCTAAAAAATATGAAAAAGGGTTGGGAATGTGGCTCAGTGATGAAGCACCTCTAGGTTCAATCCCCGGTACCAAAAACAAACAAACAAACAAAAGTAAGTTATGCAATCTTCCAGGTTCACTCATACAGATATACTTCTTTTTTAAAAGCTGGCCCATGATATCAGGCTACTATAATTTATTTACACCATAACCTATTAATGAATATCTGGACAACTTGCATTTTCTTATTATTACAAGCAGGGCTCCTGTGAACAGCCCTATGACTATTCTAAAACAGATACCAAGGAATCCAGTTTGTATTTCCACATTCAGTACATGAGCATTCTTATTCCTTCACATCCTTGCCAAAATTAATATCCTCAAACTTTAAACATACTACCAGTGACACGATGGTTTTAAATATGCATTTCTCTGATCTGTGGGGTGGAAGGGCAGCTTTGCATAAATTTGGAACCTTTTCTCCCCTGTAGATTGTCACATTTTTTGGTCCTACATATTTGGCCCTGTGATGAATCTGGTCAACCACAGTCACAACACTGCAATGCAGAATGCCAAAACTAGTGTGATAATATCAATCTTTCTCCCCTAGACTATTTTTGGGTTGGGCATTACTAGATTTGACCACCAAAGGGTGCTTGGAGAACAGATATAGAATTATAGAACCTTGTGCCTGGAAGGAAATGAATTTTTAGCTGTCATTTAGTCCTACCCAACCATCTGATGTGTAAACCCTGTCTTCAAAATCCTAGCCAAACAAGCATCCAACTAATGTTTGAACTCTCTGTCTCCTGAGGCGGTCCACTCCATCTGTGGACAGTTCTGTTGATTATAACAGTCTTTCTTGTATTAAACCAGATCTTGTCTCCCTGTAGTTTCTACCCACTGTCTGGAGCTTCAGAGAACAAATCTGCCTCCTCTTCCACATGACAGCCTTTCTGATATGTAGTGGCAGTTTCTACAGTACTCTGAGTTATCTTCTCTCTATGTTAAACATGCTGGTTCCCATAAGTGATCCTTATTTGATGTGATTTCAAGGGCTTTTCCTCTTTACCTTCATAGTCATTCTGTACTGAACAATTCCTAGTTTATCCATGCCCTTCAAAAATGCATCACTGAATTCAATGCCTTAGAATGGACTGACTGTTAATTTTAATAATGATAATGAATGATGATGCCTCTCATAATAGCAGCTGGCCTTTATTGAGCTTATGTATAGTACCTAGCCCTGCACATGCATGAATTAGTTTAATCCTTTACCACATTACTGGGAGATAGGCATTTTTGTCCTCATTTGGTCATGGAGACTCTATGCATATGGAAGTTAAGTAATGAACCTAAGAAAATAAAGGCTGTGCTGAACAGAGTAGGAAAACAATCTCCCTTATGGGTAGCTTATTTCAGTGTGTGCATGCTTAAGATCATGTAAGCTTTTGAAAAAGTGCTAATTGATTCAAATTAAGTTAACTACCAATAGAAATCCCCAAGTCTTATTTGATAGGACTACTAGTAAGCCACTCCTTCCTTTCATGCCCACTTGAGTTTGGAAGCCAAGTCCAGGACACGGGAAACTGCATGCAACCTCACTTAATCTGTTATTATAATGCATAGCCCGCCCTTTTACTCTAGACATTCTCCTTCCCATTTCTCTTTTCTGATGTAGTTGGCTGGCTCTCTTCTTGGAGAGATGGACTCCCACTTGACGCTCTCATCTACACACCATCGACTACATATTTTCAGCTTAGCCATACATGGATGAGTCACTTAATTTATTTTGCTTTCCTTTTCTGTTTGCATACAGAAAGCAGCTTGCCAGGATGGTAGGGTGTAGATATTGTTCCACATTTTTACAGAGGTCATCTACTCCATTTTCCCTTCCTGCTGGAGAGATCAAAAGCATTTACCAACTTGTCATACGCTTCATGTAACAGTCGGTATTGTTTATGTTCCTTTCATTTCTTTGTTCTTCGGGGATCTGCTTGAAAATGATACTGTGCAAAGAAGTTGTCAACTTGCTTCTACTTATGAAAAGAAACGTATGTTTTAGTTTATTAGGTATGAAGTAAAATGCTCCTTATTTGTAGGCATAAATAGCTTAGATTAGTTAAAAAATAAACTGTTTTGGACAAACTTTAGCTGGATTCTTTTTTTGAGAGGGTACTGGGGATGAAATCCAAGGGTGCTTTACCACTGAGCTATATCCCCGGCCCTTTTTATTTTTTATTTTGAAATAGGATCTCCCTAAGTTGCTTAGGGCCTCACTAAGTTCTGAGGCTGGCCTTGAACCTGTGATTCTCCTGCCTCAGCCTCCTGATCCACTGGAATTACAGGTGTGCACCACTGTGCCTGGCTCAGATAGACTTTTTCATGATGAACTCAAAAGTAGATTAAGTGCTCTAGTGTGAGGATCACAAGATAAGGATTGGATGGAAGTTTGGGATGAAGACCTAGTTTCTTCTGTTAGCTTCCTCACTGTCAGACAGTATGAATTGCCAGAAGAGTCGTTTCTTTTCTCTGATCTGTAAAATCTGTAAACTGAGGACACTAGCAGAAAATGAAATAATGCTCTTCAAAACTCAAAAATTAAAATTCAATATAATTGTTATAATCTAACTCATAAAATCTTCCAAAATATTGAACTGGCTTTGTACATCTCTATCCAGGCATTGTTAAAATATAAAAAAAAAAGAAAAAAATCTTTCTGGGGCTTTGTCTAGAAGAAATATCGCCTATTAAAATTTAGAGGACAAAACATTCTGAACATTACTCAGTGCTAGGTTGTACAAAAATAGCAATCACAGTTGGATCATTTTGGAATTTTTTATTGCCTAAGTCCTGGTGTGGATGGCTGTTGGCAAATCAGAGACGTGCTTTCATATTTTTGGTATTAAAAAGGCATTCAGAGGCCTCGTCCTTGGGCTTCTACTCCATGGTATATCCTCTTATATTATTGGAGCCCCCAAGAAATATTGGGACCCTCTTGAAATTCATTCACACACTTGCACAATCAGCCACTAACTTATTTAAAAAAAAACAGTTGATTTATTCATTTTGCAAAAATGCTCATTGCTTTATGGGTCTGAAAAAACATTACTTGAAAAACATCTGGGTGGTATCTTCAAATTGATTTGCAAAGATATTTATAATGATAAAAACAGGCTGAATTGTTTCATTTTTTAATGTAATATAGATTTTGGAATGACTTTGTCATAGCCTCCTTATGTAATTGAAGATAAAATTTATTCACACAGAATTTTTTAAAATGCCACCTTCCTGACTTTTTGCTTTATCGTTTCATTTATACTCAGAATATGTCTTACTAGGAGAAAATTCACTATTTTTGAGTGCTTTTGTTTTTTGTTTCTTCCTGTGTATTTAGTTTATGAATTTACTTATCAGTTAAAATATATTTAACATCATATTTGAAAAGTAGAGGAATGAAAAAATATTCATAGCCTTTTTGCTAATTTACCTTGATAATTTTTTTGTTAGAGAATCCAATCAACACTAGCAGTAAACCACATTGCTGAAGTTAAAGAATCCCCATAATTTCTGAAAAAGAGCTTTTTTTGAGAAAATGAAATCTTCATACTTAGAATAGTTTATCTCAGTGGTTGACATAAATATCTTGTAGTGGTACCCTTTTTCCACAGAAAAGTCTTAACTGGGCTTCTCCAGAAATCTTCACCATGGCTGATTTTAGGATTGTCAGCAAAAGAGTCTCTGCAAAAGAGTTCAATGTAGATAAACTTCTTATTTTCGTGTTGCCCTATCTTACTTGGCCACTGGCTGGGAAGAAATCAGCACTCCAGGTGCTGGACACCCCCTCACTAGTTTTTCACAAACATGTATCCAGTATAGTAGTTTGTAGAAATGTGTAAACAAGGCCTCTGGCCTTGAGCTGAGCTTCACAGAGATGTCTACATTTTTAAGAGAAGTTACCAACTGGGCTTCATGGTAACAGCTGAAAGAAAGGGGAGAAGAAGCTCTCCCCTTCTCAGTCAGGTGTTGTCCTTGAAGGGTTAACTTGCCCAGAAAGAAAAAGCTGCTTTTATGTGAACTTCTGCAGACTGTGAACTTCTGAGCCCCTGCCCTTACATGCTGGGTATAAAACTCTGAAACTCCCTGAACTCAGGGTTCAGGGGATTGATTGATGACAGCAAAAGCTGTGCCCTCTGAACCTGGCTGCAGCCAAATAAAACTGTTTCCTGCTATCTTGTATGCCTTGCCTCGTCTGTCCCTACAACAATCTTAATTATTTTTTCTTAGATTATGAATTCTAAAGAAATAGAGACAAGAAGTTGTTCAGATTGAATACGAGTTCAACAGTTTAGTATTAAGGTAATCAAACAAATCAGACCTATTCAATTTCCGGGCATATACTGGAACTCAGAAGAAAATGGAAGGGGAATGGGTGTGGCCCAGGTCTACCAAAGAGGTAAATACAGACACTAATGCCGATAACCATATACAGTAATTTTTATATGTGTGGAATACATCTAATTATTATACCACTTTCCCACTCATCATTCCTTCTTACGGAAAATATTCACACCATTTACCTGAAAGGCCAAGGCTTGTTGTCGGAGATTAAAATGCACACACACAGATAGCAGTGACAAAGATGAACCACTTTACTGCAAGCTGGTGCTAGCTTATATAGAAAGTGAGAGTCAGTTATCTTAAACCAGGAAGCTCCCGGGGCCAATCATAGTAAAGGTCAGGTCATCACCTACGGTGCACGCATGTCCGCCCTGCATAAGATTCATGGAGATCACTAACTGTCCATGGAAGACGGGAGGGCCAAAAAGAAGGTTTTCAAAACAACTTGTTATCCTCCCACTGGCAATTTGCCCGCCACCATATTGCATTAGGGGCTCCTTATCTGAAAGGCCCGGGGAGTTCTAGCTGCCCACTGGCAATTTGCCTGCCGCCATGTCTGAAAGGCCCGAGGAGTTCTCAGGGAGACTCCCAACAATACCCATAATATAATGAACTCACTTGTAAGTTTGGAACTCTTCTCTGGATTATTCCAATATGTGAATTTAAGTTTCTCCATTTCTCTTTTTGGCTGCAATATCTTTTTACCCAGATTCACTCTGTACTTTTACCTGAAATTTTAATATAAAAGACTTTTCATCTAACAGCTAATAATTTATTTCTTTGCCATTTAGCATATTATCTTACATCAACTTTTATTCATATAGTCATTTGACAAACATTTCATGAGAAATTCTCATTTATGAAGTCCTCTTCCAGGAACTGAGTGATTCAGTGATGAATAAAGCCATCCAAATGTCCCTATCCTTATATAACTTACTAATCATAAGCAAATAAATATATAATTTTGGATAGCTCTGTTAACAAACATAAACGGAGTAGATAATTGGCAGAAAGAAGGTATGTGACTAATATCTTCCAAAGGAGGTGACCTTTGAATGACATAAGGAATGAGGTAGGTAAACATCTGTGGGAACAGTGTTTTGAATAGGGGATAGCAAATTGCAGCAGCTCTGACTCATGAAGGAGCTTGAGTTATTCAAGGAAAAGCCTAAGAATACCAGTGTTCCCAGAGGAGGGTTATAGGAGACAATGATAGAAGATGGCAGAGAAGTAAGAAGGGTTGAGACAATGCAGTGCTTTGTAAGCCATGCTAAGATATTTAGATTTGATTCTAAAGTTATAGAGAACATTTTCATCACCCAAAAGGCCACTTCATACTCACTGAGAGTTACTTCCCATTACCTCTCCCCTGAACCCTTGGCAAGCACTAATCTACATTTTATATCTATGAATTTCACTATTCTGACATTTTCTGTAAATTAATCCATGCAACATGTGGCCCATTGTGTGGATTACTTGACCAGGCATGATGTCTGTAAGACTCATCATGCTATAACATGTAATTTATGACTTTTTTTGTTTCTTGCTACTATGTTGAACGTATTAGTTCTAGTCATTTATTTTCTTGTGTGATTCTACATGATTATCTATATACGAGATCATATCACCTGCAGGTAGGGAAAATTTAATTTTTCCTTTCCCATATGGATGCCTTTTATTTCCTTTTCTTGATATTTTCCTTGATTTGATCCTTTGACACAATGATTAATAGAATTGGTAAGAACAGACATTCTTGATTCCTTATTTTATTGGAAAATTACCAAAGCTTTCACCATTGTTAATTGTAGATAGCTTTTATTGGAAGTTCCTTTCTAATCCCAGTTTTTGACTGTTTTTATCATGAAGATGTTTTGGGTTTTATCAAATGCCTTTTCTTTCTTTCTTTTTTTTGTGGGGAGAAGGTGGGTACTAGGGATTGAACTCCAGGGCACTCAATCACTGAGCCACATCCCCAGCCCTATTTTGTATTTTATTTAGAGACAGGGTCTCACTGAGTTGCTTAGTGACTTGCTTTTGCTGAGGCTGGCTTTGAACTTGCGATCCTCCTGTCTCAGCCTCCCCAGTCACTGGGATTACAGGTGCCACTGCACCTGGCTCAAATGCCTTTTCTTAGTCTATTGAGATTGTCATGTGATTTGGGGTCTTTATAATATTAATAATATAATATGATATTATAATTATAATATTAATAATATAATATTAATAACATTGATTTGTTTTCACATATGAAACAACCTTGCATTCTTTGGGTAAGTCCAATGTGGTCATGGTGTATAATCAATTTCATATGTTGCTGTATGAATGGGAAAATATTTTGGTAGGGAGTTTTGGTTGTATGCCCATGAGGACTTTTTTCATGTTCTTGGATCTTTGGTTTTGGAACCAGGATAATAGTGATCTCATAGAATGAGCTGGGGTATGCTTCTGCCTCCTGCATATTTTGGAAAGGCTTGTGAAGGATTGGTGTTAATTTTTCTTAAAAGTTTTGTAGAATTCATCAGCGAAGCCATCTGTACTTGAAATTTTCTTTGTGGGAAGGTTTTGATTTCTAATTCTGTTTGTTTGCTTGTTATATAGCTCTATTCACATTTTGTTATTTTAGTGAAATTAGTTTAAGTAGTTCAAATCTGCTTTTGAGCCCTCTAGGAATTTTTAAATTTCAGTCATTACACTGTTCAGCTCAAAAATATCTATTTAGTCCTTTTAAATATTTGTTTATTTCTATACTCTATTTCATGAGTATATCAGTCAGGTCTCAACCAGACAAAGAAGCAATAGAATGTGTCTATCTTTTATCTATGTGTCATCATTATTTTCTTTCCATCTACCATCTAAGATCTGTCTTTCTGTCTGTGTATCTATCTAAAGAAATTTATTACCAGAAATTAGATTAATTGATTTGAGGGTCTGGTTAGGGAAATTTGAAATCCACAGGGCAGGCTGTCAAGGTCAGGTTGAAACTCTGAGGGATGAGTTGCAGGGGCTATTCATAGGCATACTTTCTTTAGGGAATCATCAGTTCTGTTCTTAAGGCCTTTCAATTGATTGAGATGCTTTTAATTTACTTGGAAAATAATTGATTCTTTTGAGGCTTATTGTTAAAGTTCATTAGGTATGACCAGACTAGCTATTAATGTAGGACTAACTTTTTTTTTATACTGGGGATTGAACCCAGGGGCTCTTATCCACTGAGCCACAGCCTCAGTCCCCTTTTATTAAAAAAATATATTTTATCCAGAGATAGGCTCTCGCTGAGTTACTTAGTGCCTTGCTAAATTGCTGAGGCTGGATTTGAACTCACAATCCTCCTGCCTCAGCTCCCAAGTCCCTGGGATTACTGGTATGTTCCACTGTGCTCGGCTAGGGCCAATTTTGTACACTGTTATGGCACTGCCCTTTGAGGTCCGTACTTGATACCATGTGCAATATAATTGTGTTATTTTGTTTTGTTTTTGTTTTTTTGTGAGAACACGAACTATATTCATTCCAAGAATTGTTCCTTCTGCTCTTTTAAGTAGTTCTTTCCCCAGGTTCAGGTAGTTTCCTTATAGTCATATGACTTATCCATGCTTAGTTGAAGAGTTGAGAGGGATCCTCTGCAAGTCTCTAAGCTGTCCTTTTTGTGCAACTCTTTCCTCTGTTATATTCTGTCCTGAGATCTCTGCTATGTTTCCCTCCCCAGCTTCCAAACTCTAGTCTTCTCACTTTCCTCTCTAGGAGATTTTGCACTACTTGATTTCCTATATATGGAAACCATTGTTTTCTGTGTATCATCCAGTGTTTTCAGACGTTTCTGCCCAGAAAGATAACTCCATTCCATGTTACTTCATCTCAGCTAGCAGTTGCCTAAGAGATTAGTTTGTTATTTAATGTTTTACTAGGAAAATATTTTATTATAGCATTTATTTTTTTAATTTATTTTATTTTATTGGCACTAGGGTTTGAACCCAGGAGCACTTTACCACTGAGCCACATCCTCAGCCCTTTCTATTTTGTTATTCTGAGACAGGGTGTCACTAAGTTGCTTAGGGCCTCGCAAAGTTCTGTGGCTGGCCTTGCACCTGTGATCCTAATGCCTCATGTTCCTGAGTTGCTGGGATTATAGGATTGTGTCACTTTACCTGGCTCATTATAGAATTTTAAAGCAGTACAGATATATAGGCAGAAAAACTTGTGTTTCCATCATTCTCCCTGTCCTCTATTCTCCCAAAATTCAACTGATCAGCTTTAAGGAAAGCAGTGTGTAGTTAATATTCCTCACTTAGAGATCATTTTATATTCATTAAAATATATAGATGAACCCCGCAATTTGGGAGACTCAGACAGGAGGATCACAGGTTTGAGACCAGCCTCCAAAACTTAGACCTTTCCACAAATTACAAATGGGGAAGGGACTGGAGACGGAGCTCAGTGGTAAAGCTCCCCAGAGTTCAATTCCTGTTCTACCCCCCAATATATATATATATATATATATATATATATATATGTATTATAATATAATATTAATATATAATATGTTATTAAATATATAATATATAATTGTGTGCACATGTGTGTGTATACACATGTATGTGTTTGGATATAAATACATGTATAATGCATCTCTGTGTATTTGTATATATACCCAAATACATACATGCAAACATTCCATAGATAAAAGTTTTTACATAAATGAGATATTACACCTTTTTTGAAAATTGATTTTCTTGCTGATCTCTGTATCTTTGATTGTTTCCTTCAAATGCCATGTGTATCCATCTAAATATTTTTAATGGCCTGTGTAGATATTCATAGTATGGTTGCAGTACTTTTTTTCCTTTTTTAAAAAATTTATTTGTTCTTTTTAGATATACATGACAGTGACAGGAGAGTGCATTTTGACATATTATATGTACACAGAGTATAACTTCCTCTAATGAGGATGAATGCACTACTTTTTAAATTTAGACATTCCTCTATTGTTTATTGATGTGTGCAAGGGGTTTGCACCAACTTCTCAGTGTTACACATATTACAACGAATATTTTTGAACCATATGCTCTTGTGCACTTACGTGGCATTTTTGTAGGGAATATTTCTAATGATGTAATGTACGTATTAAGTGTGATGGGAGTTGCTGTAGTATTCTGCAGAGTGGCTGTGCTTGATGCCCTTCTAATAGCATAGGAACATTTCCTATTCTCATATCATTTTGGGGTCAATGTGATGGAAGAAAATTTCTACTTTGTTTTAATTTATGTTGACTTCTAAATAGTGAAGTTGAATGCCCCTTTTTTAATACATTGGTAGTTACTGATCTGTAGATTGCCTGTTTCTATCCACTGTCTTTTCTGTTGAGTTGGTTTTCTTTCTTTACAGAATAATTTTACATGTGTTTCTCTATTATACACATTGCAATTTCTCAGTCTCTTGACTATAGTTTATATATGCCATGTATATGTAGTGCTTGAAAAGGTTTTCTGAGAAAGAATCAACCTTTACGTATATATTCCCCCTTTGGAAAATTCTTCCTCATTCATTGGCCTCAAGGTAGGCACTGAAATGGTTAACTGCTTTTGAATAAGGGAAAAATAGCTCCTGTCTTTCCTGAGCTGTTCTAGGTGTTATTACAAACTGTCCTAGCATTCACAGTTAGGCCAGCGCTTTCTCCTGATAAAGGATATCAGAGAACATCAACATTAAACAAGGCCACTTTATGACCATGAAGGTTCCAGACAAAAAAACACACCTGAGTCATTATCTGAAACCTTATCCGAGCTCAGACAGAACATGCGTATGACACAAATCACAACAATGAACCAATACCCCAATCCTAATAGAAGTGACTTCTGGTGCTTGGGCTGCGGCTTAGTGGTGGAGCACTTGCCTCACACATATGGGGCACTGGGATTGATCCTCAGTACCACATAAAAATAAACAAAATAAAGATATTGTGTCCATAAAAAAAAAGAAGTGACTTCTGTTTCTTTTCCAGTTGCAACCCTTATTTTAGACTTCCTCCCTCAATGATTATCCACAATCCATTACTCCACCATGGACTCCACTGCCTGACAGCCTTCCATGCAGAGCAGAACTCTGCCTCTTCAGAATCTCCCCTGAATCACCGAATCCCAGCCCCCATCCAATAACAAGTCTTTTTTATTCTCTTCTTACTCAGATGCCCCATAGTTCTCTATCCTGGGCGTGCTGTCTCACTGTAAGGAGGAACAAACCCAACCAGTTCAGTGACAGTGTGTGTGATCTTTTGCTAGAGGGCTTTCAAAGAATGATATGAAAACATTGAGGGACTGGGGCTGTAACTCAATGGTAGAGTGCTCACCTAGCATGTGTGAGGCACTGGGTTTGATCCTCAGCACCACATAAAAATAAATAAATAAAAGTATTATGTCCATCTACTAATAAAAAATATTTTAAAAATTGAGCCTTATAGTCAAGCTGCTTTTTATTTTGGTTTCATTTGTTAAGGATTCATTCATTTCCACAAAAAAATAAATATCTATCGCTTAGAACATGTTGTTTTAAAATATGTATGCATTGTTAAATGGTTAAATGAAGCTATTTAACATGCATATTACTTCATATTCTTATATTTTTGTGATGAGAAAGCTTGAAATCTACTGTGTCTGTAATTTTTAAGAATGTAGTCCTTTATTAACTAGTCACCTGCTGTACAATAGATCTCTTATACTTATTCCTCCTTTCTAACTGAAATTTTGTATCCTTCAACCAATATTGTCCAACCTTTATTTATTTATTTTATTAGAACAAGTTAATTCCTGTTCGATGAAATCCTTTACTGCCTCAGTAGGCATGGGTCGCGTAATAATTTAAATCTGGAGAGATATTATGTACATTTGGGTAAAGAGGGAAGATCAGGGAGTCAGTGTTCTGTAATTGAAAGATCACTGAGTTTGATGTGAGAAGGTCTGAATTTGCAACATCTCAGCAGGATTGTTTTGGGAAAATTTGCTCATTTCTCTGAATTTTGGCCTCCTTATCTGTATGTGGGGATAGCATCACTTTCCCTCCAGGCTCATTGTGAAGATCAGATGATATACCAAGTGTAGAGCTTTTGGTAAACTACAGCATATGTTGTAAGTGTGAAGGGCTATTTTTTTTTAAATAATGTTAGATTGGGGGGGAACTGATTGCCCACCCCCTTTCATCATCTCATTTTTGTTATTGGAATTAGAAAGCTAGAGGAAAATTATCTTTCTTTAGATTGAGATTGGACTCCAGGATTTGTACTACTGGTCTAGCACCCTTTCTACTCCATGACTGACTTCCTTCCTTCCTTCCTTCCTTCCTTCCTTCCTTCCTTCCTTCCTTCTTATTTTGCTTTTCTAGAATAAAAATCAACCTAGTAAATATTTTTTAGTAGTTCACACTGTCTTTCAGAGAGTATCCTCCTCAGAGTCTCTTAAACAATTGATAACATTAATGGCTTCTGGGTATTTATGAGGTTGTAGCAAGAGTACAAAAGTGTACTTAAAATACTTGCCAGACTTTTCCTA
This sequence comes from Marmota flaviventris, assembly GCF_047511675.1. Lineage (NCBI taxonomy): Eukaryota > Metazoa > Chordata > Mammalia > Rodentia > Sciuridae > Marmota > Marmota flaviventris. The sequence continues at coordinate 122,928,883 of NC_092518.1, forward strand.
TCCAAATGATTTTTGTGGAATTACCCGGGCCCTGTTATTGTTGTTGTTGTTATTTTGTAGTATGTTGACTGCCACCCCTTTAACCACACTCCAGAATCTTATTTCATGGCAGTTTCACTCGGTTGTAATTGGGTGCATGTGATTGTGTTTGTTCTGCCCTGCGGTGCGAGGTTTAAAAAAGAAAAAAAAAAAAAATAATAGCAATCTTAGAGCCTGAGGAAAGTATTCTCTTCACTGATTACAAATTGCTGTCTGTTTGCCGGTCAGCTCTTTGTTCTGGTTACTTATTCTTTCTCACATGCCTGACTGCACAAATCACAAAACGGAGGGATAAAAAGATCTTTTGGAATCTGTATTTGCTATGTTGCAAGCTCAGTAACCATATGGAACACAAAAGCCCAGGGCCTTAAGTATGAAACAGCATTTTGTTATTTTGCCTTCTCCCAGAGCATTTGGAATGTGTCTTTTTATCACTGCTGAAGCACAGTCTTTATTGCAGAAAGAGATTGTGTGTGTGTGTGTGTGTGTGTTCGCATGTTTGCGTGTTCGTGCGCACGCACATGGATGTGTGGACAGTGGGTGGGGCTGCTAAAACTATTGTTAAGAAGCAACCTTATATGCTATAGGCAAAGATTGCAATCTAAGCATTGTAAGTAATAAGAATTTCTTCTAAGCTTTCAAAACTTAATGAAGAATTGGTCTTACAAACATATTCATTATTCTTTATCATATCAGAATAAATATTTATTATAGCATCAATAGAAAGGCTTTAGAGTATGAGAACTGACTTTAAGGTTAATGAATGATGAGACAAATAGTTAAGTGGCCCTTTTATTCATTCTTTATTTCACTTTTCACCCTTTTTTGGGGAGAGGGTACTGGAAATTGAACCAAAAGGTGCTCAATCACTGAGCCACATCTCTAGCCTTTTTTATTTTTGATTTTGAGACAGGGTCTCACTTAATTCCATAGAGCCTTGATAAGTTGCTGAGGCTGGCCTTGAACTCTTGATCCTCCTGTCTCAGCTTCCAGAGCCATTAGTATTGCAGGCATGTGTTCCTGTGCCTAGCACTTTTCATGCATTTTTGAGACCTTCTCAGTGCCATACGCTGTTCTGGGCATAGGAGCACAGAGCAAATAAGACATATTCCTGCCTTTGTAGAGCAATAACAAAGCTGCTGAAGGGAGCAAGAATCAGAAGGCATAGACAGGGAGGCTAAGTGCTGCTGTGGATAGTGACAGTTGTTTAACTCCTCCCTGCTTTGTAGGTTGGGCAGATTCTGTGCAGTGCATTATACTGACTGAGTTTCCTCAGTTGCCTCTCTTTTTGCATTTCTTTGATAAGGCTTCAGTGAATGCCAACTAACTGGAACACTGATGTAGCTGCATTCTTTAATGTTCGTAGAGTTATGTGGCCACTGATGACAGAACACAGGCCTAGGTAACAGAGAATTTTGAGGAAAGTCTATAACTAATACAATATTTATTTACCCATGAATCTTGTAAAGCATATTGTCAAAATGCCAGGAAATGTAGAATGGAATAGGAAAAATTTGGCAAAACCAGAAGACCTCAAAGTATTAGTGAAAAGGAAATGAAATCTAAAGAGTTTAAATGTCCCCAGTATCAGCAGACGGTAAATGGCAGAGTTGCAAAAAACCTTATGTCATCCTCCCACCAGCCTGTTTTTTTTTTTTAAGTTGTAGATGGACACAATGCCTTTATTTTGTTTATTTATTTATATGTGGTGCCGAGAATTAAACCTAGTGCGTCACACGTGCTACGCAAGTGCTCTACCACTGAGCCACAGCCCCCACCAACCTTTTAATTTAGGTACTATTATTGTGTCGTTATTTTACGAATACAGAAACTGAGGTTCAGGAAAGGTAACTTGCCTAAAGTCACTTAGGTCATAAGTTTCAAGAGCCTGGGTTTTCCCTAGGAAGTTTAATTCCAGGGTCTACTTTTGAGTCTGTGCTAATCTGTTTTTACAAGAAGAGCTATAGCCAGTTTCCCTACTTCCTCCTAAAACCTCTTCCACTTTTCTTTGCATTATACTGTGATAACAAACACGCACATAGACAAATACATGCACACATAAACCATTTTAAGCACAGAAATGTCTCTGCGTGTGTGCGTGTTTTTTTCTTTGCTTCTCAGAATGTCTGCAGAATCATGATTGATAAATGACTCGGATCAGAGAGCAAAGAGACTGATTTTATTTTATCATCAGCCAGAAAGAAGGGGGGGGGGAGAAGCTTCCTTTAGGCGTTCTAAACATAAGGCAAGATGAACGGGGTGCTAATTTGCTCTAGCTCTACCAGCCTGCTGTCCTTTGTTGGGGGCCAAGAATGAAAGAGGTTGGATTGTGCATAACAATATGGTCCACTGGCCTGATTACAAGGCTCTAAGAGGGCTTTTGCAGCATGAACATATGGACATTTTGCAATATTTACAGGAGGAAATGTATGCTGATTGGCATGCAGTTTCCAATGGCTTCATATTGGAAGCCTCTTCAATTTCTTTCCACAGGTATCCTTGTTCACCCTCCACTTCAATATATATATTTTTTTAATTTAAGAAACATACTTGAATGATCAACTTAGCTAGCTATGACTGGAGGAAAATATAGCAAAGAATACCATTAGAAAAAAAATAGTTTCATAGGAGGAACATTGGTCTTGTAGTCAGAAATCATGAAGGTTGAGTCCCATTTCTCCCTGTGCATTAATTACCCTTCTTCATCGCTGAAGAAAATCAAACCACCAGGCACCCTGGTTTCACTTTAAATTAAAGTGAATTTCGCTTTAAACTAATGGTCTCAAAATGCAAATGAAGTCTCAATACTCCGTGGAATTTCAACTGTTTCTCTATAGCAAGTTCACTTCTGCACTGAGACCTCATTTTCATACCTTTTCTCTTCATAAACTTTATTCCCCCACCTCCCCCACCCCCTTATTCCCAGTCATGTACCTCACTGAGAAAATGGGAGGAAGCCCAGAAAGGAGCCTGCTCCATCTTTGGACTGAAATCTCTAAGCCTCATGTTTGTTCACTGTCTCTCTTCCAACTGAGCAAGTGTCCCTGTTCCATCAACAAGTGTTCCCTCCACAAGAGCACTGGATGGATGGCTGTCTGTTTTACTCTTCTGGTTCCTCTATCTTTCCCTTACATCACTTTGTCCATTTCTGTTAGTGCCCAAATATGCCAAAGTAGGTTCCATTTAAAAAATAAAATAACAACTATTTCTTCACATTATATCTCTCCATTTATAATTCAATATCTCTGATTTCCTCCCTGCAAAATCACTTGGAAGCAGCTGGGCATGGTAGTGGCGCACACCTGTAATCCCAGTGGCTCTGGAGGCTGAGTCAGGAGGATCGCAAGTTCAAAGCCAGCCTCATCAACGGTGAGGTCCTAAGCAACTCAGTGAGACCCTGTCTCTAAATAAAATACAAAATAGGGCTGGGGATGTGGCTCAGTGATTGAGTGCCCCTGGGTTCAATCCCCAGTACCCCTGTACTCCCCCAAAAATATCACTTAGAAAAGATGTCAATTGTTCATTTCTTCTTTCCAATATTCTCTTCTCTGCTTAAATCACTCCATACTTGAACCTGTCCTCTGTACCTATATTGCCCGTGTGGAGTTCATCATTGACCTTCAGATTGCCAATCGAAGGCTTGCTCATCATTCTTTATCTTACACGACTGGTACTTCTACTTTGTTTGAACATCTTCTTACCTTTTCATTATAACTGCACATTGAACATAGTTTTCTTTCTGTTACTAAATGACTTCTTACTTTATTTCACCCCTAAACTTTGGTCCCCCAGGCATGCTTTTTCTGCACTTACTACAACCCATGCTATCTGCTTCACAGATTTCACAGATTTTTTTCCCTATCCACGTATTATTTACATGTCTTTCATATACAGCACTTATTTTTTTTTAAAAAAAAGTGATCAGAAATATTTTATGAAGGAATGTAATGGTGGATTAGATTGGTAAAGCATTTTTTTGTTTTTGTTTTTGGTACCAGGTATTGAACTCTGGTGCACTTGACCACTGAGCCACATCCCCAGCCCTATTTTGTATTTTATTTAGAGACAGGATTTCACTGAGTTGCTTAGAACCTCGCTAAGCTGCTAAGGCTGGCTTTGAACTTGAGATCCTCCTGCCTCAGACTCCTGAACCTCTGGGATTACAGGTGTGCGCCATCACACCTGACTTGGGAAAGCATTTTTTTAACTGTCATAATATAAAACAAATCTTTTAATTTTCTGGTGTTTTAAAACAACAGTTTTACATTTAAACTAGCCTTGAAGATAAACACAAAATTTACCAGTTTACAATTAAAAAAAATAATAACTCAAGAACCTGCTCTGTGTATCACACTATTCTAAGTGCAATAAAAGGGAATCTTAACCTTCAAAACGTGATTTTACTTTCTGCAACTGCATTATCCCCTTTCCCAGAGAGTAAAAGTAAATAAAAATGCCATTGCTTCCTACAGACCTCCCCCCAACCCACTTCTGGCTCACAGGAAAGCTAATTTCTGACAAATTTAAGATGTAATGAACTTGGTTCCTTCTCCCCCAAGATGAGAAAGCAGAACTCTTTTTCACTCAAAAAACTAAATAATAATAATAATAAGCAATTATTATTATTATTATTAGTTTTTTAGTGAAATTTCCCCAAAAAGGGTAATTCTTTATCTTATGTAATAAGTATTTTTAAAAATTCCTTTTTCTTTAGCTGTTCTTAAAGTTTCTTCTCTCATATTGCCTCTTCTTCTACAAGGCAAATCAGGCATTTTTTTAATGCTGTTTTTCCTTTCTTTAGAGGGAAAGGCAGTTTTTGATCAGATTTTTTAGGCCTTCAACACTCGGGTTTGTGGACTCTATCTTGTAAGTCTCAGGTTTTTTTTCAGGAGCAGGGAGGCACCCTGGGGGATCCATCTCAGGCTAGGCAAGGACTGTACCACTGAGCTACACTCCCAGCCCCTACAATATTTTCTAAAGTAAGTTAAAATTATGAAAACAGGAAAAGAATATAGGAGGCAATGGAGGGATGCAAAGTGTGTTAGTTAAGAGACTGAATGTTCTAGCACCTTTTAAAAAAATGTTGATTCTTTTATTAGAATGAGTTATTCCTTCTCAATATTTATTTGTATAATCATTTGTATCAGTATGGACTCATAGGCATTTTATGGTTCCGTTTTACTTCTTCTCTGATCACATCATTTATATTTCTTCTTATTTTTTAAAAATCTTTATTAATTTTTATGTGGTGCTTACATGGTAGGCAAGTGCTCTGCCAGTGAGCCACAACCCCAGCCCTTATTATTTTTTTAAAAGAATCACTAAAAGGGATTTTTTCCTAATGTTTCCAATATTCACTTAAATATTATACAAGTATATTTTCAAATATAATATACTGCTTTATTTGTAGTACAAGTACTTTATAACCTAGGATCCAAATTCTTCTTTTGTCTCCATTGTTACATTGCTGATTATTTGTTTTACTTACACATATTTTATAAATATTGCAAAATGTTACTCCAGATAGCCGTCTTTCAGATCAATTAAATACCAGAAACGAAAGAATTTATGTGGGCTGGGGCTATAGCTCAGTTGGTAGAGTGCTTGCCTTGCATGCACAAGGCCCTGGGTTCAATCCCCAGCACCACAAAAAAAGAAGAATTTATGTTAAAAAAAGAATATATGTTATGTAGGTATGTTGGAACATCTTAATATAAAGTGAACAGGACCTGCATTAGAAATTTTGTGGGAGGTGAAGTATAACAAAGCAGTGGACAAAGAAAAATATTATATTAGAAAAAGCTTGTTAAGGGTTGGTAAATGACTGAATATGAAGGCTGAGAAGCAGACTTATAGCTCCACATGGTTCTTCATCCAAATGACTTGGAGGATCAAGTGTTAATATTAGTAATGAACACATTCCTCTCCTCTCCAGGAACTGTCTCCAAAGTTGGAACCGAATTTACTTTTATGGCTACATTTAAATTGACATGATGCTATAATAGCCTGATTTCTTTTATGAAATTAGCTCCAAAACAATAAATATTCTTATATCTGGACGCAATGTTTGTTCCGTTTTGATCTTCGTAGATAAAGATCACTTTGTGGCTTTTGTTTTTGACCAGAAGCTATTGCAAAAGCAATGAAACTGTGACCTAGTTCTGTAGGCAGAAAGGAGAAGGTCTAGAGGGAGAATTCCTTAGAGCACTAGATGCAGTTTCAGACATGTTAGGTTTCAGGTAATATCAAGATATCCCAGTGGAAATGGAGGTTGCAGAGGTTCAGGTGAAGGTCAGAGAGCACTGGGAATGCTGAATGCAGGCTGGACAGTCATCTCCAAGAGGCATAGCTAGGGACAGTGTCCTAAGAATGGAGGTTAGGGTTATATTTCACAGCCTGCAGAGGAAATAAAGTCAATCAAAGAGAGAGAAAATGCAGGCATAAAGTTAGGGGGGAAACAAGGGAATGAAGAGTCAAGGGAGACATTTTGCATAGCTAAGAGGAGTTTATGATACTGAATGCTGGGGAGAGCAATCAAAGGAAATGAAGACTGAGGATTTTGTAATGATAAAGTTTGACTTTGGAGAACACATTTTCAGTGGACTGGTAGGGGTGGAATTCCTGTTGGAAAAGAATTGAGTCCATAATGAGGAAAAAGAGATAAGCAAAAAAGAACGGGAGAGAAATAGCTCTAGGGGGTGGTATTTTCAAGGGAAAGTATTTTTTAAAAAAATAGCTTTAGGAGGTTATGATTTTGTGTGAAAATAATGCACACTTATTGTAAGATTAAAAATATTAAAAAGTATAAAGAACAAGGTAAAAACACTTAAAATGCAACAATATGGAAAAACAAGCACCATTGTTTGGGTAAGTACATTTGCTAACATTTATCTATGCAGGCATTTATAACTTTAGTTTATTTCTCAATACTTTATATAATTCAAATCTTAGTATTACACATGAGGGAAAAACCTCTCTCTCTCATTCTCTCTGTGTGTGTGTGTGTGTGTGTGTGTGTGTGTGTAATATTTATTTATCTGTTATGGTTTGGATCCAGAATGTCCCCAAAGATCTCATATGCTCAGAGGTGGGGCTTTGGAAATCCATTGGCTCATGAGTGCTCTGACCTCATCAGTGGATTAATCCATTGATGGCTAAATGGACTATTGGGAGGTGGGACTTAGTTGGAGGAAGCAGGTCACTGGGGACCTATCCTTGCAGACTACATCTTGAACCTGACCTCTTTCTCTCTCTCTTTCTGCTTCCTAGCTACCCTGAGCTGAGCAGTTTTCCTCTGCCAGGACCTTCCACCATGATATTCTGCCTCACCTCAGGCTCAGAGCAGTGAAGTTGACTGATCATGGACTGAAACCTTGAGCCCAAAGTAATCTTTTTCTCATTCAAGTTGTTTATGTCAGGTATTTTGGTTAAAGCCATGCAAAGCTAACACAATGGCAAAAAGAGAAAATTTTAAAATAACATCAAATTACACAATATTGCCAATTCTTTCTCCCTTTTCAGTAGCCCTTGATAGAAGATTGATGAATTGGAAATCCTTGCTAATGGGAAGAAAGCTATTTATTGTCAATGCAAAGTAAATGGCTCCTGGACCGAGGCTCTGTTGTATAGATTCTGTTATTCATCCTCCTTTTTTATTTTCCTCTCAATATGATCAAGAAGAATCCCAAAGTTATTGGGGTGTTCTCAATTTCACACTGTACCTGGGGCTGAGAACATTTACAACAGCTTGAAAGTTAGTTGATTCATATTCATTTACTCAGAGTAGAACCACCCTTTTACTGGACCCTCTCCCCAAGACTGACACATCAGAAGTGGGAGCCTTAGATCTTATTAGCTTATTGCTTCCTAAGATCCAAGCAGGGGAGAAGATGTTGAGAATTATTCCTTTAGCTGCTTTATCATGCTTAGGAAGACAGTTTAATAAATCACAATATTTTCTGGCAGGGTCCTCTTGACCGAGTACAGTGCAGTATTTTGATTCATAATATACAATGAGCCAAATCACTGTTGCTCTGAACACTTGCCTATGACTGCATTAGACCCAAGAAGGAAAATATCTGCAGAAGAAGCATTCTTGTTCAGGCTGGATTCAAATACAGTTTTAATTTTAATCCAGTCCTTGAGGTTAATCACAAACAGAACTTGAAAAAATATTTTCTAAACACAAACTTACATACATAGATCATCTCACATATAGAATAATCATACTATATGTTATTTGGTAACATACATACTTTCATTTAATGATATGGTCTACATGTCAGTAAATACAAATTTACATTTTGACTTTTAATGACAACATAATGTACCATAGTTTATTTTACAAACCTTTTATTAGTAGCTACTTCAGTTTTATCCAGGATCTTGCCACTACCAATAACAGGGGTAAATTTCTTTGAGTATATATAGTTTTTCCCTTGTATGATTAGTTAAAAGTCCTAGAACTGAGATTTTTTGATATTGAAACACTAGGGATGTATTTTGTTGAATGGGCAAAAACAAAAAGGGAGTATTTTATTCATTATTGGCATAAAAGTAAGTTAATAAAACATCTGTACAGTGTCATTGAACAATATGTAACAGAAGAATTGTTTAAGAACTTCATTGTAAAATATAATACACAAAAAGGATATAAAAAGGACATAAAACATGTAAAGTTTAACAAGTATTTTTACAGTATGCAATCGGGTAGTAACCAACTGAGATGAAGAAATAAATAATTTCCCTAGACTTTTCTTCTGAAGCCCTGGCCAATTGTAACTCTGCCTTTGGGCAGTAGTTAGCATAGGTTTGTGATGCCATACATATGTATTCCTTTATAATATACACCAAGGGTCACCAAGCTCACAGGCCAGATCTGTCCTGCCAACTTGTTTCATTTAAATAGTTTCATTGGAAGAGTGCTCCTTCATTTATGTGTTGTGTTTGCTGTTTACACATGATGAAAGCTGAAGTTGAGTCATTAGCAGAGGGACTATAAGGCTTTACAATGTAAAATACTATCTGGCTCTTTACTGGAAATGTTTGCTGATCCTTGATATTGATTAGTTTTGTGCCTGTCTGAAATTAATATAAAGAATATATCATACAGTATGTTTTCTTTGTGATCTCCTTCACCCCATCACCATTATATTTTCTGGGCTGGGGTTGTGGCTCAGTGGTAGAGTGCTCACCTAGCATGTGCGAGACACTAGGTTCAATCCTCAGCACCACATAAAAATAAAGAAATAAAATAAAGGTAATGTGTCCAAATACAGCTTAAAAAAAAACATTATATTTTCTAAGATTTGTCTATGACAGGCTATGATTTTCTAGTGCCTAAAAGACCTCTTATTGATCACCTTATCATTCATCTCAGAAAAATATATGCTGATTGAATTTTTTACTAGTTTCAAGTAACATAAGTTTTAAATTTCTTCTGAGTTGGGTTAGCATTGCATTTAATAACATCCCTACAATTGATTGAAAATAATGTTAAAACTTTTTGGAAGATAATTACTAAACAAAGTATTAACATTTATTGAAAATGCATTTCTTTTTTTTTTTTCTTTAGTTGTAGGTGGACACGACCTTTATTTATTTATATGTGGTGCTGAGACTCGAACCCAGTGCCCTCACACATGCTAGGCAAGTGCTTTACCACTGAGCACAACCCCAGTCCATTGAAAATACATTTCTTAATGAGATTCAGGGAACTGTTGCTGCCCCCCTCCCATTCACTCTTGTAAACAGAGATGATTAATACTAATTGCTCAAATGAGACAAGGTTCGTTATCAACTCTATTTTGATTCTTTATTTTTATGGATGGAAGAGCCAAAGAGACTTTGTTCCCATAAAATAGGTATATATGAATGGAAGGAGGTTTTCTTTTTTCTTTAATAGCAATTTTGCTCTATTCTTTGAACTCTTTGTAAGTTAGAAACCTCAAATTATATACTTGACAGCTGCTAGTCATTCTGTTTTGTTGAAAACAAAGCATTGGAAATCATCCGACTTGCAGAAGAACTTCCTACTTAGTCATTACAGTCATTCACTTTCTGAAGCCAGTAACCAACATTTGCAATCATCCTACCTATGAGTTTTTCCCTCTGTTTTCTTTTTACCTTTTATTTAAAAATAAAACTCAAGTATGCTGGGTGCAGTGGCCCATGTCTGTAATCCAAGCAGCTTGGGAGGTTGAAGCGGGAGGCTGGTAACTTCAAAGCTAGCCTCAGCAAAGGTGAGATGCTAAGCAACTTAGTGGGACCCTGTCTCTAAATAAAAATACAAAAAAAAAAAAAAAAATAGGGCTGGGGATGTGACTCAGTGGTCAAGTGCCCCTGTGTTCAATCCTTGGTACAAAAAACAAAAAATCAAATATGAAAAGTACACAAAAAAGTACATGGCTTTATATCTGCCACACAGACACTAAACAATAGAGCATTGCCATCCAACCCGGTATCCTCTCACATGCCTCTTGTTCCCATCTCCACTTTCTTCCTCCTTCAGAGTATTTAACAAAATTGAGACATTTGTCTGTGTTTATAGAGAGCCACTAAGTGTCTGATGGAGAAATCAAGACCAAAGACACTTAGACTAAGAAGAAATACGTGCTGAAGCAAGATCTTGAAGATGGCATGAGGGGGTAGAATCTGATAATTCTTCATGGTTGGCAGGTATTGGACTTGGAAAGGAGGGGTTCCTGTTACAGTGAGTCAGAGAAGAATGAAGAGAGGAAAAGTCCATTCAACTAGTTATTTAACCAAGATTTATTAAGCTCAACTAATTATAGTACTGTAGAAAGTACTAGAAAATTTTTAAAAAGGAAAACAAGCTGTACTCAGACTTTCCTGCTAGATGCACATAATCTCCGTGAAGAAAGAAGAGATGAGATCATGGATCTGAGTAAGAACTGTTTAGGAGAGGCTGGATTTGGATTATGGAGGAGTGTGAATAAGATTTCAAAGAGCTTCCAAAGGGAAAGCCCTGAGGACCCAACACATTTTCTTTGTAGGACCGTGGTATTTTGTTTTGAAAGCTAAGCTTCAAATGCTCATATCATACATCACGGTGAATCTTATTGATTCCATTTTTAAAATTGCACCTGCCATGGAGTCATGCCAAAACTCACATACCGAATTAAAGCACAAAACCCAATAAAACATAACAAGAGCTGAATGCCGAAAACTCAATTGCTTATTAAAAAACCATTAGCCTTAAAATGTTAGCTTGTCAGAAAACAATTCCTTTCTACTAACATCAGCTTTGAAGGTCAGCTAATTGGAAATATATAGAATTAGGACAGGCAGGAAATTCAATAAAGCAGACCCAGCAGTAGAAGAAACTTTGCTCCCGGCCCTGCTTGTGGAATTAGAAAAACATCATCAGGCACATGCCCACAGATCAGAGCTCTCATTAAGCCAGTCATAATTCTGGTATTTAAACTTCACCTGTTATAAGTTCAGTCGTTCTTTTTAAGCATCCCATTTGATGTAATACTTTAATGTCTCGTTAAGAGGACTCGAAAATACCAGGATATGTGACCACTTTAGATATAAAAATATCCAAATGAGCTGGCCAGTGAACCTTCTTTCATGATTCCTTTCTTTTAGCAATTAGCCTTTTTTCTTTCTGTTCTTTCCTTCTGTTCTCTGAAAATTAATCTGCGTTTTTGATTTTGGATTTATATAGAGTGGGGGATGATTACTGAAGTCTTAATCAACATTCAGGCCGAAAGGAGTCAAACCTGCTATTATCTTTTGTGCTGAGAGCCAAGCCGTGTTTATTGTAAATGCCTGAGGCTCTCTGAAGACTTGGGAGAAGAGGCCTTTGAAGTTGACGCCAGTGGCAGACTTTTGCTTTAGATCACCATGGCTGAGAGAAATGCAGAGGTGACTTGGGGGAGAGTTATTTATAAGATCATTGAACAGAACATGAAAAGGACACTATTGAACTTGAAATATGATACTTTTGGTTACCATTAACTGAATCATAGAATTTGAATTAGAAACCATTTTATAAGTCATCCAGTCTAATGATTTCCTGACACTGACTTCCGGATTGATATGAGACAGGGTTTGGAACCAGAGGTGTTCTACCATAGAGCTACATCCCCAATCCCTTTAAAAAAGAAATTGTATGGGATCTTGCTAAGCTTCCCAGGGAGGCTGAGAACTTGTGATCTTCCTGCCTCCACCTCCCAAGTTGTTGGGATTGCATGTGTGAGCCGCTACAGAATCACTGTGATGATTCTATAGCATCTGTCTTTTCCTTTCAATCTTTACTTCCAGTTTCCTTGTCCAAGCCTCCATGGCTTCTTGCTTTTACCATTTAATACAACTGATAACTTATCTTGCATCTTCTGCTACAGACCTTCAATTGACCCTATTCATTAAAGTTAGCGTCACAACCTCTCGATGTTATCATTTTCCTGGTTCCCCTTTCCCCCCTAAAAGAGAACCCAGTTCCCTTTTGTCTACAGAATTTCTTCTAATCTTTCTATCCTAGCACTAATGGGCCTCAAAGAGACTTTTGTCTGGCCCATCCCAGCTGTAAGTGATCATGGCATCCCATGAACTCACCTCTTTTGCCATGTACTTCTTTTATGAACTTTTATGACTCAATGCACTATTATTATGCCATTTAGTAGAAAGAGAACATGTTGTGGACAGACACATGGTATGTTTTCTAAGTACTTAGCACAGTTCTTGATATATAGATATGTATTGAATAAATCATTGTGTGACCCTCTTCTTACAGTTCTATGTTTGGTATTCAATATGATGTAGAATATAAGAAATGATCAATTGCAAACTCATAGAGTGTTTGAGTGTAACAGAAATTAAAATGTTGGGTTCTGTATATTTTATGGCAATGAATGACTTATTAGCTATGCTAATATTAATTTTTGCATGCCTCCTGCCTGTGGCTTCCTGAGCCAAAAAAGGAAATCTTGTCCTCAGACTGTCCAAATAAAAGGCCATCCAATTAATCACAAGACCCTTAGCAAAAAACTGTTGGCGCATAGCCTTTTCCCCAGAAAGATCTGCAAGATATGAAGAGAACAATCGCCTCAGGCAGCACACTCAGCAGATGAGACTAAAATGTGAAAAGGCCCACTCTGAACATTTCCAGCATAGACTGGCTGCCTGTGAGTCCTGATATTGTCCCCTAAGCATGCCGCTTCTATTCCCTTAACAGTTCCCACAGTTCCTTCATGTAACATCCTTAGCAGCTTAGCAAAGCTATTCAAATGGACAAATGTATATGTTATAGTTTTTTAAAAATTATTTTTGAGTTGGATAATACTGCATGGAAACAGTGTCATATAATTAAGGCCGGATTAATAGGTAAAAGTTTATATTTGTGGGGTAATGTCTTTAATAGAGTAGTTTTGAATTCTGACTCTACATTACAATTTTCTGGCAGGCTTTCAAAATTCAGATGTCCAGGCTCCACTCCTTCCCCATGCGCTCTGATTCAGTTGATCTGAGGTGGATCGTAGGCATGTTATGCTTTTTGAAAGCTCCCCGGGTAAATCTAATTTGCTGCCAGTGTTGAGAATCATTGCAACTTACTGAAGATTGTCATTCTGTTGTACATTATTAAGAAGCAAAATAATTAACACAGCTGTTCAGGTTTCATTCAAACATTGTTTTTCCCCCCTCTGTGTCACGAGGCTAGAAGCTTAAGATGTGAGCATTGCACACTCCATACCTACTGCGGACGCCAATGAAACTCCTCACTCTCAGAATATCAATTAGTGTTCCATGTAGGGAGTAGCTGTTCCAGTTATCCTTTTTAATAGTTAGGAGAGGGTCAACATGCTGTGGGAATTCTCTCTCAATCAAGGTCTAGTCTCTGAGTAAACAAAGCATGTGACTGACATTTTGGTACTTTATGAGTTAGCCCTGGCTGTCTTTTTATCTTTTATTTATTTTTATATTTTATTGTGCTTGATTCCTTTTCCAGTTTATGCTCCAGTCGCAGTGAATTATGTTACAAGCCTCCTAAGTCCAATAATGTAGAGACTTTTATTTTGCCAGGCTTTTACACATATTTCCTCTTTGGATGCCCTTCCTCCTCTTGTCTGCCTGGAAATTCCTAATCATTCTTTCATACCAAGAGCTCTACTGGTGCAACACTCCGAGTTAGTAAGCAACGTGTATGTATGGGCATGTTTGTTATGTGTATTTTTATTGTAAGAGACATCATAGATTTCATTGTCTCCCTAAAAGGGTCTGTGACTCCATAAAAACTAAAGATTCACTTTTCTCATGTTATGATCCAAAGTGACACATTGGAGGCATTCTGAGACCCCCTATTCTCCAACTATACCAACCAAGTTCACTGTTACCCATTCCTCTTTTTTATCATCTTTATTTGTCTTCCTTTGGACTGAGATCGCACTGAAGGCAGAGAGAGTCGTTTTCGTCTTTGATCCCAGAGCTTAGTAAAAATCCATTCATTCATATTTAGCTATGGAGAATGTTGACGCTCAGGTCAACTTTCATAGGATTTGAAAGTGTTTATGTACTGAAGTTCTAGAGGGAATAGCGCTTGCATCTTCTATCTGCTATCCATATAGTTCAGTCTTTGACCTTTTTCCTTTATCAGGTCCCACTTAATGTGAACACCAAGAAATACAAAAACACTTCTTCTTGATAATATGTCAAAATATTGAGCCATGGTAGATTGTCCATTTTGTACACACACGAACAGAAACACTGTGCCTATTCTTTGCCAAGAAGATTTTCTCCAATGCTTAAATTACATGAGTTCTAGAAAGACAATAAGTAAATGAAATGAAGGGAAAGAAATTATCGGCAAAATAATATAAGGAAAATTCTCAGAGCCAACAGATACTTATTTATAGATTAAAAGGCTAGCACACAGCAAAACAGATGAAAATAGGCTCATGCCAAGATATATCACTGTGAAATTTCATAACACTAGGAACAAAGCAAAAATTTGTACAAGTTTCCAGGGGCAAAAATAGGTCAAGTACAAAGGTTCAAGAATCAGTTGGCTTAAGAATTTTCAATATCATCACTATGAACCAGAAAGCAATGGAGTAATGCTTTGAAAATTATGAAGGAAAATGATTTTTGACTTATGTTTTGATTTGCACACAAACTAATAATGAAATGTACCAGTAGAAAGCGGACATTTTCAGAAATATAAGATGTCAAAAATTTTTATCTCCCTATGCTTCTTTTTTTCAGGAAACTACTAGAGAATTTTCTCCACAAAAGGAAAAAGTAAACCACAAAAGATAAAGATGTGGTCTGCAGAAAATAGGAGACACGATACAGGAGAGAGATAAATGAAATCCTTACAAGGCTGATGGAGATTCTAGGATGACAAATTTGAACCAGCCATAGAAGACAACTGGTTGGTTAAGATTGTTGTAGGTAAGGAGCTTCCAGGAGCATGTCCTTCAAGGTGATAGCATTGATAGAACAATTGAAGTGAATAAAAGTCTTGAGGAAAATTAGACAGTCAAGAATTTTCTATTGGATTAATGAAATTAAAATAGTTCTGCTGGAATTTGACAAATTAGATTTTATGGCCACCCCTGAGGAAGAGGCTACTCCTTCTGGGTGATATGTGGGGTAATTCAAATGAAGACATCCTTGGAGTCTTCCATTGGGAGACTTCCATCATTGGGACTTCCATGTTACTATCAGACAAGTCAAAGAATGAAAATTCTCTGGAAATAGCCTTTGAAGCATCTTATATTTATGTTCTCAGGCTGTCATAAATAAATGCTGTGGCCTAGGCTGCTTAAATAACAGAAATTTATTTTCTCACAGTTTTGGAGGCTAGAAGTCCATGATTGAGGTGGCCATATATTCAGTGTTTGGTGAGGACTCTCCTTTCTTGCAGATGGTCATTTTCTTACTGTAACCTTACATGGCCTTTCCTCTGGTTGTGGAGAAAGAAAAAGAAACAGAAAGAGAAAGAGTGCATGCTTTCTCGTCTCCTCCTATAAAAATAATGATCCAATTAGATTGGGTCCCACCTTTATGATCTCCCACCCTTTTGATCTTATTTAACATTAATTTCTTCATTAGAGGCCACATAACATCTCCACATATAGCCACACTAGGTGTATGAATTTGGGAGAGAAACAAATCTGCAGTCTACAACAGATTTCTTAATTCTGTTCAATCCTCTCCAGTGACTGCTAATGTACTAGTTCATTCATGCTATTATCACAAAATGCCCTAAACTGAGTGTATTATAAACAATAGCAACATATTTCTCATAGTTCTGGAGGCTGGGAAGTCTATGTGCAAGGCACTGATAGATTCAGTGTCTGGAGAGGGCCTGCTTCCTGGTTCTCAGGCAAGTTTTTTCTGTGTTTACATATAGGAGAAAGGATGAAGGATCTTTCATGGTTCTCTTTTATAAAGATACCAATCTCATTCATGAGCAATCCACCCTCATGGCCAAATCACTTCTCAAATACCCCCATCACCTTGTGGGTTAAAACCTCAACATATGAATTGTGATTTACATAATCATTCAGTCCACACAGGTTAGGATGTTGGTTTTCTTTGTGTGGGTACGCTGTTGGTTTTCATAGCTACTCTGGAGCTGGAGTACAGGTGACAGAAATAGGGAAAGTTACAATGGAACAAAGCTTACTCGCTGTATTTCCCATGATATAGTTATTTTTTTCTCACTAATTCTCCCAGGATTGCTTCAAGCCTTTGGTTAATTTCTATAATTCTAAAAAAACTAATTTTTATAATTCTTTGCTGATACTTTTGTTGCCTTTATGGCAAAGAGAATTTTCCTATTTACTGTTTTCACTGACTTCCCATTTTTTTAAAAATAACAAATATATCACTTTGATAGCAATTTCTATATCAGCTATCTTTTGATATAATAATACTACACTACAAACCTATCCAGAATATAATGGTTTCATTTATTGTTAGGTGTGGTGACTGTGCACGCCTGTAATCCCAGCATGAGGCAGGAATATCACAAGTTCGAGGCCAGCCTCATCAACTTGGTAAGGCCCTAAGCAATTAACGAGACCCTGTCTCAAACTAAAAAAAAAAAAAAAAAAAAATTCAAACAAACAGGAATCTGGCTCAAAGGATAAACATTGCTAAGTTCATTCTGTGTTCCAAAAAAAGAAACAAGCCTAACCTGTTCCAAAAAAAGAAACAAACCTAACCATTTATCATTATTCATTTCACTTGTGAGGTTTGAATTCTTTTGGAGGATCTTGTCTGGTCAATTCTCTTTTGTTCACTGGATTTCATTTCTGTCTTTTGGCTGGATGGCTTTGGCTGATGTAGGCCAGCTTTGCTCCAAGCCACTCTGCATTAGGCTAGACTAGACACCTTCCAGTTGTCATTGTGTAGGATAGTGTGTGTGTGTGTGGGGGGGGTGCCTGCATATTTCTTTTTAAATATCTGCTTTTTCCAAGTTTGCTATTATCCCTCTGCCAAAACTAGTCTTGTAAACAGTGTAGGAAGGCACTACCAAAAGGTGTTGATGTGAGGAGGTATCAAAACTTATGGTCATTATTGGAGTCAATATATTGTAGGTCACTTTACTTTTTAAAGAATTTCCCCAATTGTCTTCAAGATTTTTATGTTGTTGAAAAATCAATGGACATGTTGAATTTTATTATTTGTGTGTTATATATCTCTTATTCTCATTGCTTTTAACATCATTGCTTTGACTTAGGTTTTCAAATCAGTTTCACTAAAATCTGTCTCCAAATTACTTTAATTTTATGGACACTACTTGAGATTTGACATTCTGTAAATGAGGATTTATAGTTTTCATTCTTTCTGGAAAATACCAAATCATCATCTTTTCAAAGAACTTTTGAATTATCTCCTCCAGTCTTTTCTTTTTTCTCTTAGAAGTACTATTGGATAAATGTTTGAAGTGGTCATTTTATTCCCTATGTCTCTCATTTTTAATGTTTTATTAGTGTATTATAGATAATATTGGGGTTCATTTGACATAATCATACATACATGGGATATAATTTGCTCCACTTTAGTCTCCTCTCTCTCCCCTTGCCTCCTCATCCCCTCTCCCCTTCCTCTACTGTGTTGATTCTTCCTTCTGTTTATTTGTACTTTTTAGAATCAGTGCTTTATAGATATACATGAAGTGATATTCACTGTGGTATACTCATATATGTACATAGCATAATTTCAGTCAGTTTCATTCCATAGTTCTCCCTTTTCCTGTCCCTTCTTCCACTCCTTTGTCCCGTTCCTCTACTCCACTGCTCTTCCTTTCTATTTTCATGCCCCCCAACCTTCCCCCCCCTCATTCTGGTCTAGCTTATGCATATGAGAGAAAACATTTGACCCTGACATTGCTGGTGGGACTACAAATTAGTACAACCACTCTGGAAACCAGTATGGAGATTCCTTAAAAGACTAGGAATGGAACCACCAGATGATCTAGTTACTTTACTCCTTGGTGTTTATCCAAAAGAACTAAAATTAGCACACTACAGTGGTACATCAACATCAATGTTTATAATAGTGCAATTCACAATAGCTAAGTTATGGAACCAGCCCAGATACCTGTCAACAGATAAACAGATCAAGAAAATGTGGTGGTATATGTATACAATGAAGATTTACTAAGCCACAAATCATGAAGTTATGACATTTTATGGTAAATGGATGGTACTGGAGACCATCATGCTAAATGAAATACACCAGACCCCATGTCTCTTAACCAGTCTTTCCTACAGAAATGCATTCTAAATAATTTCTAAAGATGTTATTACTCTGAACTGATTTCATCAGATATATTCAGAATAAATATTTCAGTTCCTTTTTTATTTTTATTTTTTAGTTGGTACCATATTGATCTGAATATTTTCAATTCTGTTGTTTTTTTAGTTGCCAAACATCTTTAATAGCCCATCAATTAGATGTTGCCAAATATGTGCTTATTTTAGACCAAAGTTTTAGATAAATACTATTTGATTTGGGCAATTTATTCTGTTTATGTATTATAGTGTCTGTATATAGCCTCAAGCCTATTTTATCTTAATTATTTTCCATGTAAACTAGAATCTGGACCTTTTTTCCCCAGGAGTGTTTACTATATAGAATTTGCTTCCCATAGAGGATAGCTTTCAGATGTTGTTATTGTTTTTTATTTTATTTTGCTTATTCTATATTTACATAAATCAGCTTCCATATACATACAATACTTATCAAATTAATAAAATTGAGCCTTAAATATTTTGTTTTAGTATTTCAATTTTGGTGTGTTAACATCTACTTTTTAATTTTTGAGAATCTTTTGCCACATGTTGAAGGCTGGGAATACAAGGCCAGTTTTACTAAGCAAAGTCATGTTAGCAAGGCAAATCACTGTCCTTTCATTGTTACTTTTCTTCAATTCTGTATGCTACACTGATCCAGAAGTAACAGGAGAATTATCTTCTGTGCATGTCTTTATTAAGTCAAGTTGGTGGCATGGACTTAGCTAATTAACTTGATGTTTTCTTTTCTTTTCTTTTTTTCTTTAGTAGAAATAAAAGTATTTAAGATTTCAGTACACTAACTCAGTGTGACAGAAAAATTTTTGAGTACAAATTGAGCACATAAAGCTTGGGTCAAATGGGAAAAAAATGGGAGCAAATTAATTTCTTTTACATACAAACACATGTTATTGGGGCTGGGGTTGCGGCTCAGCAGTAGAGTGCTTGCCTAGCAAATGCAGGGCACTGGGTTCGATCCTCAGCAGCACATAAAAATAAAATGAAGGTATTGTGTCCATCTACAACTAAAACAAAATATTAAAAAATAAAAAAATAAACACATGTTATTTTTGCATTTTGCTTTCCGGAGTTTACATATATACACTTGATTTTATGTAGCAGTTATCACATTATGCAATGTGGACTTTGAGTTTTCACTTAGTATATACTATTTTTGATATGTTCTATTTTTTGGTGCTGGTGATAGATAACAATTTAAAGGCTATATACATTCCATGGGGGGTGGGGGCTACTATTTTTGGTATTATAATGCTGTCCTCCCTCCAGTTATAGTGATGGAACCCAGGGCCTTGCATATGCTAGGCAAGTGCTTTCCCACTGAGCCACACCTGAGTCCTCAATCAATGCTATAATCACCTTTTTATAGATATATTTTTATTATTTGGATTATTTTTTAGGATATATTTTCAAAAATAAGATTACCAGATTAGAAAATTAAATTAAATTTGAGATGAAATATTTTGTTGATATAAATTCCTGAATTATTTTCTGAAAATCTTTGTTAGTCTACATTGATACCAAGTGGTATTTTGGATATTTAAAATTTTTAATAGTTCCTCAAAATTTTACTATCCATAAATAACTGGCAATATTCTGTTATATTTTCTGTCTTTATTTCTCTTCCTTCCTGTCATATTCTTACTCATCCTTCTCTTCTCTTAACCCTTTTTCCTACTTTCTTTCTCCCTGTATTTCATTTCCCTGCCCACTTCCTTTTTGATATATATGTTCTGAAAATAAGTAGGAGTGAGTTATTCATGTAGGCTGAGGAAGGAGGATCGTAAGTTCAAAGCCAGCCTCATCAATTTAGTGAGGCCCTAAGTAACTCAGTGAGACCCTGTCTCTAAATAAAATATTAAAAAGGGCTGGGGATGTGGCTCAGTCGGTAAGCACCATGGGGTTCAATCCCTGGTTACTACCTCTCCAAAAAAAAAGTCATTCATATTTTTGTAGAACTAATGTAAAGAATGCAAAAGTGCTTTGGGACTTAAAGAAATGGAATTTGGTTAAACATATACATGTAAGACTGAATGGTCCCCATTTGTTTATTATTTAGCTAGGAGAGGAATTGGTTTGATTATAATAAATAAATATAAATCATCATAGTGAATTCTTCCAGATACCTCCATCTATTGTATTTTCCAAATAAAGAACAAATGTAAAAGATGATAATTTATGGAATAATTCATAAAACCTTGCTTAGGAGTTAGTAGAAAATTTGATAGATCATATATGATCTTTTCAATAGTCAGCTACTTAAGGTATGCATTATTGATGCTAGTCCAAAATCTAGTTGTTCACCAATTTATTTAAACTTTAAGCATTTGAAACAACATTGAACTAGGAACATACTATAAAGAGATATATACTTTTATGTTACTGGATGTCTGCACCGTTTAGATCTCCTGATTGCTTTATTTTCCAACATTGTTTTCCTTTTGTTTTAATCATTTGTTCATATACCTGTTGGTCGTTTGTATATCTTCTTTAGGAAAATGTTTATTTAGGTTTATTTCCCATTTTTAATCATGTTATTTATATTGAAGAGATGTATATTGCTGCCATTCAGCATCTGCATCTTAGAATCACACTTGTTATTTTTCATTAATTTTCTATCTTATGTTACTGGATCTCTGTGCATCATTTAGATCTCTTGATTGTTTTCTTTTCCAACACTCTTTTCTTTTGGTTTCTATTATACCATCTCCTGGATTTTTTCCATCTTTCGTGGCTTTAGTGTCTTATAATTGAGCCCCCTCACCACCCACCACTCCTTCCATCATTGTCTCTTTTCACTGTGCCTTCTCTCTGTCTCTCTCTTATTTTTTTAATCATCAATATAATGGGAGAACCCTATATGTATCTCCAGAAGTTCCTCTTTTCTGGGATCTTGATTCATATATGTAAGTTACCCTCTAGTCATATCTTCTGGAATATCATAAAAGTATCCATCAACAAAGTGGACTTGTTCATATAAAACTTTAAATTACATTTGTCATAAAAAAGTATCCATCAACATACCCTGAACCAAAATCATTAATTTTTCTCCTCTCTACTATTTTATCTCCATTCTCTCCATTCCTTTGCCTCATTACCTTCCCTCATTTTCTATATTGATTAATGGCAACTTCTGATCATCTAGGTCAGATACTCTGAACTGATTTTCAGTTCCTTTCATTCCTTCCCACTCACAGTAGTTGGTTATTATATTTTTTATTGCTACTATAACAAATTAACACAAACTTTGTGGTTTGAAACAGTACAAATTTATTGCCTTAATGTTATGACGGTTAGAAATCCAAAATGGGTTGCATCGGGTCAAAATCAAGATATTGGCAGGACAGTGTTTCTTTGTCAAGGTTCTAACAGATAGTCAATTTTATTCCCCCTCTTTAGCTTCTAGATGAGCCCACTTTCTTTGACTTATCTTTGAAGCAAATGATGTCTGGTGGAGTCTTTTTCATGCTATGTAACTTTGACAATCACAAATCCTCCTGATGGACTCTCTTCTATATTTTCAGACTCTTGGGCCCACACACATAATTTGAGATCATCTGCCTATTTTAAAGTTAGCTGATTTGCAACTTTAATACTATCTTCAACCTGAGTTCCCTTGTGATAGTTAAGGTAACATATTCATAGGTTCTGGAGCTCAGAATCTAGCCTCCCAAGTTGCTGAGATTATTGGTGTGTGCAACGGCAGTTGTATTTTTTAATATTTTAAGAACCTACATATAATTTTCAATAATGGTTGCAGTAGTATACAGTCCTAAGTACAGTGCATAAGAGTTCCCTTTTCTCTGCATCCTCCCTAGTACTTGTTATCTGTCTTTTTTGATAGCAGCCATTCTTGGTAGAGTGAGGCTGTATCTCATTACAGTTTTGATTTGCATTTCCCTGATGATCAGTGGTTTTCAGCAGTTTTTCATATAACTGTTGGTCATTTATATATCTTTTTAAGAGAAATGTTTAATCACATTTGTCTGTTTTTTCTTTTATTTCCTGTGCTTTTGGGGTCTTGTCCCCCAAATCCTACCCCATTCTAATATCCTGAAGTAATATCACTGTGTTTTTTTTTTTCTCATAGATTCATTGATTCAAGGTCTCCCATTTAAGTCTTAATCCATTTTTTGTAATTTGTGAGACAAATAGGATCTGGTATCATTCTTCTGCATGTGGATACCCGATTTCTCAGCCTCATTTATTGAAAAGACTATACTATCGCCACTACATATTCATGAAACATTTTCCCAAAATCCATTGGCCGTAGAGGTATTTGATTATATCTTCAACTAAATAATGAATAAAGAAATGTGGTACATGTACACAGGGGAATATTATTCAGCCAAAATAAAGATGCTCATGCTAGTGACTCACATCTTGACAAATGAAGCATGGCATTCATTAGTTTAATGTTTTCCCCCTATTGTGATAGAAATGCATAATGACACAGCCTACATAACTTGAAATTATTCAGCAATGTAAGACAAAATTCAATAAGCACTATCTACCAGTTGCAGTTCTTAAGCTCATCTTCAGATTTCTTCAGTTGAAAATTACTTTGGAAGATTGCGAAAAACTTATTTATTTTTACTATCAGTTTTTCTCAAAACACCTAATACAATGAATTCTTACCCTCCATGAGTCTTTAGGATAAAGGATGCAAATAGTCATGGAGAGGCTAAAATAATATGTAATTAGGCATCTGTGTTTATAATATCATAGCAAGGATCACAGAATCAGCTAATAATCTTAAAACAGTGGAATGAAGGCAATGGCAGAAGGTCATATGCCTGATCTTCTTGGCATTAGGCTGGACCTAAATCCTCAAGAATTGCTTGGTGCAATGGACAGAACTCAAGACATCAGCATCAGGAGGCCTCTGTTCAATTGCAGTTTTTGTTTATATTTTCTACACCTCAGAGATCATTGCATTAAGTGAAGTAAGTGAGGCAAAGAAAAATAAATACTGCATGATCTCACTTCATATGTGAAATCTAAATATGTTGATGTCTTAGAAGTTGAAAGTGAAATGGTTGTAATCAGAGCCTGGATAGTGTAGGAGATGAGGGATGGTGAAATGTTCAGGAGTGGGTATGAACTTACATTACAGTTAGAAGTAAGAAACTATGATATGATATTACCCAGTTACCCTAGATAGCAATTATGTACTGTATGTCTCAAAGAGGTAGCAGAAGACAGGGTGTGGTGGTGCATGCCTGTAATTCTAGAGACTCAAGTGGCCAAGGCAAGAGGATTGTAAATTCAAGACCAGCCTTGGAAATTTACCAAGACCCTGTCCAAAATTAAAAATAAAAAGGACTGGGAATATAGTTCCATGGTAAACCACCCCTGAGTTCAATCCCCAGTAACCCCCCCCCCCAAAAAAAAAGACAACAAAAGGATTGAGAATATTTTCAACCTAAAGAAATAATAGAAATTTGAGGAGAGAGATATATTTAATTTAAACATTACACAATGTATACATATATTGAAATATCACATGGCAATCCATTAATTTAGAGTAATAATAATTCTACTTCATGAAGTAAATATAATAAATTTTGTTCTAAAGTTGTTGCTCAGTGGTAGAGCACTTGTCTAACATGCCCAATATCCAGGGTTTAATCCCCAGGACTTAAACTCATATAAAGTATACTTTTTGTTTTTAATATGTCAGTTAAAAATACATTAATAGATTGTTAGTATATAAAGTCAATAAAGGTGTGTAATTTGAAAATAAATGTATGGTTGCTGCATAGTAGTACATGCCTGTAATCACAGTGGCTCAGGAGGCTGGGGCAGGAGAGGACCATGAGTTCAAAGCCAGCTTCAGCCACTTAGGGAGGCCCTGTCTGAAAATAAAAAATCAAAAAGACTGGGGACATGGCTCCAGTAGTAAAGCACCTCTGGGTTCAGTCCCCTGTAATAACTAAATAAATAAGAAAATAAAAGGTTGTCAAAAACATGGTATGTCATCATGAATCAAAGGAAGTAGGAGTATCTAATGATTAAGATAAAGTTGACTTCAGAGCAAATAAAGTTATACAATGAGGAATTAATTACATAATGATAAAATGATCAAATCATAAGGAAGACATTGCATCTTAAATGTGTGTGTACCAAGCAAGAGAGCATCAGAATGCATGAAGCAAAAAGTGGTAGGTCAGAAAGGGTAGAGAAATTCACAATATTTGAAAACTCAACATACCTTTTTAGCAACTTATAGAATCATTAGACAGAAAATCAATCAGAATACCACAGTTGTAAATATACAAATAAAGAACTTAGGAAAATATACATTCAATTGCCCATGGAACATTCTCCAAGGTTGGCCTTGACCTAGGCCACACACCTCAATAACAGTAAGACAGTGGAACTCACACAGATTATGTTCTCTGAATATAATGGAATCAAATAAAAAAATGAATAACAAAAAGACAACAGGAAAATCTCTGAACAGTTGAAAATTAATAAAACATACTTCTAATCATCAAAGAAACCTTGCAAGAAATTTTAAAATTGTTGAACTGAATGAAAATGAAAGTAAAATATGGATATATTGAGTTGCTGCTAAGGCAATGCTGGGAAGGAAATTTATAACAATAAATGCTTATATTACAAAGCAGCTTATATTGCAAATAAAAAATCTTCAATTCTGACCTCAAAAAACTAGGAAAGGAAGAGCAAAATAAACTGAGGGCAGGTGGGAAGACGGAAATAATAAATGTAAGATCAGAAATCAATGAAATTTTAAATAAGGAAAAAATAAAGATAATAAAACAAAAACATATTTCTTTAACAGTAAACAAAACTAACAGTCCTCTAGAAAAATGAACAAAGTCAAAAATAAAGAAGACACAAATCACCAATATCAGGAATAAGGCAGGGAATATCAGTATAGATTCTGCAGACTTCAAGAGTATGTAAGGATACTATGAATAAAGGTATTTACTTATAAATCGACTACCTAGAAGTAACGGACCAATCTCTCAAAACCCCAAAACCGCAAGCCTCAACCAAGATCAGATAATGAATCAGAACAATCATATTACCATTAAAGTAATTGAATTCATAATAAAAAGTCTTCCAAAAAAGAAATCTCAGTGGAGAATTCTATGAATCATTTGAGCAATTAACATTAATTTTGCACAGTTTCTTCCAAAAAATGGAGACAGGGTAACACATATCAAATCATCTTATGATATCAATATTGCCTTGATACTGAAGCTATACAAGAATAGTCTTTAATGAAAGACCTATGCCACTCGTGATCCTAGACAAAAACATCCTGTACAAAATATTTGAAAATACAATATGTATAATGTAGGATATATAATTATATATAATTATTTTGCCACAAACCAAATATATACTAATTATACATAATTCAGTGATAAACAAAATACTTTAAAAAAATTTTTGTAGTTGCACATACACAGCATGACTTTATTTTATGTGTTTATTTTTATGTGGTGCTGAGGCACTAGGGTGCCTCATATGTGCAAGGCAAGCTCTCTGCCACTGAGTTACAGCCAGAGCCCTAAACAAAATAATGATATACTATGATAGGTAGGTAGATGTGGAGAGGGGATGAGCCCCCAGTCATCAACTGATCCTGTGGTGTCCGCAAAAGCCAAGCCTAAGAAACATTTGCGCCAAAACAGGAGGATGTGAACAGCCTTGACACTTTGCTCTGACACTAACAGTTATCGGATGTTTCAGAACAGTGGGCTTCCTGGGTACAACAGGATAATAGCACGATGTTCCTAGCACTGTAACAGTAGGATAGCTACAAAAATCTTACTAGCTCTGTAACTTTTTAGTAGACAAAGAAGCTTTTTGATAACTCACAAACCTTGAACAATTTATAATGCTCCTGTAGTTTTAACTTCCTTATTGTGAGACCCTATATAATAAACTTGCAGAGCTAGTTCTGGTTCACTGTTCCTCCATCAAAGTGCAGTGCCCCACCAGGCCCCAGCTTTGCTTAAAAATGTTTCTGTGTTTTTCTTCATCTCTTGTCTCCCCTACTTGAGATCCTTTGTTGATGCTCTGTGGGTCACGACAGTTGTAGCCCAACAAGGGGCTCAAGTACAGGAGAACTCAAAGAACTTTATGATGTTGATTTTTTTTATATACTTTAGTGAATATGGTGGATGTGTAATGGTGTATCACTGGTTTAAATTTGCATTCCCAATGTTATGAATGATGATGTACAACTTTTTGTATATTTCCTCATCATTGATATATTTTCTTTTGAGACATGTCTAGTCAAGCAATGTGTCTATTTTTCATTGGGTTGTTTGTATGTTTTATTGAATTACAGGAATCCTTTATGTAGCTGTGTATAAACTACTCATTGATGCTATCTATCATATATCTATCTATCTATCTGGCATCTATTTGTCATCTATATATCTATTTTGCTTGCACTTTTGGCACATATTTTCTTCCAGTTCATGATAAACCTATGTATATTTCTTAAACATGTCTTGGTAAATTCAAATTTATCATTCTTTTCTTTTTGTGGGTAGTTGGAGGTGTTTTCTGTGCCTTCATAGAGAGATCTTTGCTTTTCTAATACTTGTTTAGAGTATTAACACTTATTTATCTTTTATTTTCAGTCTCTAATAAATTTTAATTATTTTTGGGGTATCATGTGAGATAGAGGTCAGTATTTGCCCTTTTCACATAATTATCTATATAATTGTTGTAGCTCTATTTATTGAGATGACTTTCCATTTCCAATTAATTGTTTTCACAACTTTTGGAATATTAATGGATTATCTATGTATACTCAGGTTCCATTGACTTATCCAGCTTTTTTATGGTACCATACTCTTATGGTAAAATCTTAAAACAAGGCAGTATAAGTCGTCTAATGTATACTTCCTTATGAAGCTTAATTTGGCCACTGCAGCACATTTTGACATATATTGAAGATTCAACTTGTCATTTTCTTTTCCTTTTTTTCTGTTTTTTGGTACCAAGGATTGAACCCAGGAGTGCTTACCCACTGAGCCAAATCTCCAGTCCTTTTTTGTATTTTATTCAGAAACTGGATCTCACTGAGTTGCTTAGGGCCTTGCTAAATTGCTGAGGCTGGCCTTAAAATTGCAATCTTCCTGTCTTAGCCTCCTGAGCCACTGGCATTACAGGTATGTGCTGCTGTGCTCTGAAACTTGTCATTTTCTACCAAAAATTCCTGCTATGATTTCACTGAGATTGTGTTGAATGTATGAATTATATATAAGCAAACATTTAAACAAAGACATTTTCTTTCAGTAATATTTTCAGTGTAGATGTTTTGCACATATTTCATCAAGTTTATTTTATTTTTAAACATTTTCTGCTCTTGAATGCTACCAAAAGGGTGATGGGGAGGATACCAGGGATTGAACTCAGGGGCATTTGACCACTGAGCCACATCTCCAGCCCTATTTGGTATATTATTTAGAGACAGGGTCTCAGTGAGTTGCTTAGTGCCTCCCCATTGCCGAGGCTGGCTTTGAACTTGTAATCCTCCTGCTCAGCCTTCTGAGCCACTGGGATTACAGGCGTGTACCACCGTGTCGGGCTCCAAAGGGTGATTTTAAAAGTTACTTTTGTAATTGCAGTTGCCAGTATATAAACAATTGCTTTTCAATAAAAACTGTGTGTAGTGTAAATTTGCAAGATTAATTTTTAACTTTTACTAGTTGTTTCATATATTACTTAGAATTTTCTATGTAAACCCATTGTCTGCTAATAGAGATTTACTGTTTCCACAATAAAAAGTAGGCTATTTATTGATTTACTTATATTAGTACATTATGTTATGCATAATTTTAGGGATCACTTTGACATATTCATAAATGCATACAACATAATTTGTTCCATTTCAATCACTAGTACTACCCCTTTCATCTCCCCCTCCCCATTCCCTTCCTTTACTCCTTTGGCCTTCTTACTATTAATTTATTTTTAATTGGTACATTATAGTGAAACAAAAAAATTGGAATTCATTGTGAGGCCTTTTATTTAACGTTCTTACTTTATCACACCTGATAGGATTTCTGGAAGAACCATTACTTTTTTGAAAGTATTATGGAAAAATGCACTTTGTTTCACAATTAACTATAATATTAGCCTTTAATGCTTTATGCTGAGATGAAGAAGTTTCCATCTATTACTACCTTTTCAGAATTTTTATCATAGGGTTTGGGGGTGTAGCTCAGTGGTAGAGCTCTTGCCTAGCATGCACAAGGCTCTGGGTTCTAATCTCCAGCATTACTAAAAAAAAGTTTTATCATGAATGAAGTTTGAATTTTATTAGATGCTTTCAGGGTGTATATACATTATTTGTTCATTTTGTTAACATGGCAAATTAAGTTGATTGGTTTTAATTGTTAAATCAATATTTTAGTCCTTACATAAAGCCCACTTGGTCAGTATTCAGAAAAAAAGTTAATGTTGCAAGCCTAAGATTGCTGTCATTAGAAAGGCTTACTTGGAAAGTTGTTCATTGGATGGTGTTTGGAAACATGAATTTGGGGAGGTCATTTTCCACCCTAATGCATTAGAGTGCCTAACTGAGCTTAAACTCTTTGTACAAAACAGTGTAGTTTATGCTGAATACCTGCTTGTCCTTTGGGATCCTAAAATTCTGGTATATGATATCCAGAGGGTGCCTACATGAACAAACTCCAATAAAAATGGAAACGCTAATGATATTCTCTAGTAGAAAACATTTCACATGTTTTTTTTACAACTCATTGCTGCAGGAATTAAGCACAGTTGACATGACTCCCTTAGGAAAGGATCCTTGATGACTCGTGCCTGGTTTCCTCCAGATGTTACACAATTTGCCTTTTCCTTTGGCTGATTTTGCTTTGAATCTTTTTGTTGTAATAATTCTTAGCCACGAGTACAACAACCTTATGCTGAGTCTTGTGAGTTATTTTAGTGACTTGCAAGCCTGGTATTGGTCTGGGGATACTGAATACAGTTATGATAAGTTATCCTTTTGCTAGTGTGATTCAGTTTGCTAATATTTTAATTATTTGTATGCCTACATTCATGAGGTATATTGATTTTAATTTGCTTTTCTCATAATATCCTTGACATATTTTGATACCAGGTATATGAAGAGTTTTCCTCCTCCCCCTTTTTTGAAATAATTTATGTAAATTTTTTATTAAATCTTCCTTAAGTATTTGATAGAAGCCCTCAGTGAAGATATTCATGACTTTTTTTTTTTTTAGGAAAGTATTATTAGAATAGGTAATTTTTGGTTTAGAAATTTGCATTCTAATAGATTTGGGGCTACGTATAGATCAATTCTTTTTTGAATAATTTTTTTGTGAGCTGTAGCATTTAAGTAATTTGTCATTTAATCTAAATTTTTAAATGTATTGGCATAAGGTGGCTTCTGTATTTCTTTCTCTTCATTTTACTCTGGGTGGGACCTGTAGTTTTGACCCTTCTTCCCAAACTTTGAAAATTTGTGTGTTCTCTTCTTTTGTTTTCAGTTTTATTAGGGAATTAGAAAGCTTATTGTTCTTCTCAATACTTGTTTTGAATCCTTTTGCATAATAACTGAAAGCAGAAAAGCAGATATCCAGCCAGGCATGTTGGTGCAGGCCTGTAATCCCAGCAGTTTGGGAGGCTGAGGCAGGAGGATGATGAGTTCAAAGCCAGCCTAAGCAATTTAGCAAGACCTTGTCTCAAAATAAAATAATAAAAATAACTGGGGATGTGGCTCAGTGGTTAAGCACCCTTGGGTTCAATCCCTGGTACCACCAAAAGAAAAAAAAAGCAAATATCCATACTTTTTTTTTCTTGTTTTGTAGTGATGGAAATCAAACCTAGGTCCTTGTGCTAAGCAAGTGAAGCAAAATTAGACAGGCAGTCAGCATAGATAGGTAAATCGAGTCAGGTCAGAGGAGTCAGGCCAAGTTGGAGTGAGTCCAGCAAGTTGGAGACTGTCCCCTGAGGGATTGAAATGTTCATTCCTTCAGAGCCCTTCCTCCACCCTTATCCAGAACCTGCCCCTGCTCCAACCTGTTGCCAAGGTAACCTGCCCCAGGAATTGCCCCTCCCCACAGGGAGCTATAAGGTTGTTAATTAATGGGCTGCTCCTTCCTGCCCTTCCCCCTTCAGCCCACCTGTTCCCCACCTTTTGGCCAGCCCATTGAGCTTTCCTGGGCCTAGTCAGTACTCAGAAAGGAGAAAGATAGCAGAAGAGGGCAGGAGAACAAAGGAAGCCTAGGACATATAAAGAGGGCAGGACACATCCTTCTGGGGATACCAGGATACCAGCTATGGCCCCCTTCTCCCTCCCAGGAGGGGTCTATGTTACCCCTTTCACAATAAACCCTGCTTCATATGCTTGCCTCGGTGGTGGGCTTCTCTAATGTTCACACTTCAACATGTGGGGAAGCAGGACTCATCACTGATAATGGGAGGTATCACAAGTACTGTACCACTGAGCTACATCCCTTGCCCAAGATCCATACTTTTTTATGCATATTTTTGTTATTCAATGATAAATATTTATAATTTTCAATTTTATAATATCCCATTTTTATAAATATTTTAAAATACTTGATGTGTTTTCTAATGCATAAGTAATAGGAGAAAAATTTTGCTAATTTTTCAAGATGTTCAAAAGTATTTTTTAATTTCTGACTTGTACTGTACCTCAGTTACATTGAATGTGTATGTGTATAAGTAAGATCTATAAGATATTAATCATTTAAAATTTATTAAAATTTAAAGACTTGACATAGGGTCAAATGGACAAATTTAGGTTTATGGAGTAACACATCTGGCTGCTTGTTTGTGCAAGGAAAGATTTTGGGGGGCATACAACCATGCTGATTAATACAGGTATTGCCTATATCTACTTTTGTACTATAATGGCTGAGTCAAGTGCTTGTGACAAACCCTATAACACAGGGATCCTAAAATGTGTACTGCAGTTTTCAGACTCCTGACCTAGAACATAGCCAATTCTTGTAAATGTTCATTGTATGCATGGAAAGAACTCAACCCCCTATCTTTTCCCTTTCCCTGTATTCCTCTTCTTTTTCTACACAAATGTATACACACACACACACACACACACACAACACAACACATGTTAGATCAAGCATATTAATGACATTATTCAAATAATTTTCATCATTTCAATTTTTTGTTTTTCAGTTCTGCAGAGAACCCTTAAATGGTTTCTCTTTGCGTGTTCATCAGTTTGTTTTGTGTACTTTGAGGTTAAGTTCTTCCATTCTCACAAGTTCAATCTAGTTGGATAATCCTTTTTATTATCTTGAAATGTTCTTTATAAAGTTTTTCATTTTAAATTCAATTTTATGCTAATATTAATATTTGTATGCCAGCTTGATTTGGTTATTATTTGCCTGACATATATTTTTATATTGCTCTAATTATTTCAACCTTGCTAGTGTTTTCTTTTTGTGTTTTTTTTTAAGTGCATTTCTTTTTAGCAGTTTATAGCTGGAATTTTAGATCTAATGTAATTATCCTTCTTGTCAAAAAGGTGATTTTAATCAACCTTTACTGCCATTTTGTATACTTGGAATTATTTGTATCATTTTATTTTATATTTTTTACCATATATAATTTTTTCTTTCCTGATTTATGTTAGAGAAAGAAGATTTATGTTATTACTTTCATTTTTGTTCTGCTGATTTAGAAATACTGACTTTTATGTCTTTATTTCTGGTGGTTACTTTAAATTTTCAGCACATAATTACTTATATAATTGTCTACCAAATTCTAAAGGTTTAAAAAATTTCTGCCCTTCTGCCGTGTCTGAAAAAGACCTTAGAATGTTCAACCAAAAAACTAGATCTCCACCTCCTAATTTCCTTGTGATTGATGATAAAGTTCCTGTTTGAGTTCAAGGAGAATTTATGTTCTTTGCTGGGTAGCTGGTCTACTTTTTATCATTCTCCTTGCTTGGGGGAAGGGTCCTGTGCAGCTGCAGCTGGATACATTCAGCAGCTTCTGATCCTCCTTTGCATGTGGGTTCTTGGTTTTTTTCTACAGAGGAATCAAATGTATTTTTCCTTTTGTGTGGTTTCAGTGTATACCCTTTGCATTGGGCTGAATTGTGTCCCCCCACCCCATTGAAGTCCTAACCCTTGGTATGTCAGCTTTTAACTGTATGTGGAAATAGGGCTTTTGAAGAACTAATTAATGTAAAATGAGACCATGTGAGATGAATTCTGATCTAAAATATTTGATGTTCTTGCTAGAAAAGAAGATTAGGACACAGATAAGAACAGAGGGAAGATCATCTGAAGACCCAGGGAGAAGGGGGCCTCAGAAGAAACCACCTCTGCTGACAACTTGATCTTGGACTTCTGGTTTCTAGAATTATGAGGAAATAAATTTATCTTGCTGAATCCATCTATTCTGTGATCCTTTGTTATGGCAGCCCTGCCCTGCCTAGTAAACTAAGAGGCTCATTCTATAATTCTGAACCAGTTTTGGTACTCCAAGTTATCTATCATATCTTAAAAGTCCAGTTATATCTGGAGACAAAACCATCATATTTATGTGTTAAGAGGACTTGGGTGAGCAGCTTTGAACCTGAACTTTCAGAGCATTTTGACAGCATTTCAGTCTCCCTAAATTTTACTCTGGATATTTAGTGTAATGTCTAATTAAGATTGTATGATCAGAACCCATTTTGCTTAGAAATATCTAGAAGACAGGAAACACCATGGCCATTTTTGTTTCTCTCACATGCCTAATACAATGCTAACACATCATTTTTGGTAAATTGACTAATAGAAGACTAGACAGGGAGTCTGGAGAACTAGCTTGTATCATATGTGTGTGTTTCACTAATTGGGCAAGTCACTTAACTTATTTTGGCCAATTTCCTCCGCTGTATCATGGAAGATTGGGCTTCATCATCTCAGGTTAGAACATCACACCAAAAAAAAAAAAAATTGCCTGAAAAATGTATCTAGTCTATTCAAGGTCACATAGAGGGAGATCAGAGTTCATGGGATGCTGCTTTTCCCCTTGGTACTCTCCACTTACTTTGAAATCAGCAAGCAGGCTAAGCATACCTCAGCAGCAACTTTAAAGCCCACCTAGTTCCCCTATTTACTAAACAAATCTGGATTTAATAAAACTTACTTTTGCTAATGGTAGGTAATGGAAGAATCAAATCTCCCAGAGACCACAAGCTTCATTTCCCTTCATACTTTCCTAGCTGGATCAGCAGTTACTTCTGCAGTTCAGCTGTTTAAGGCTAATAACCCTGGAGCTGAGGAAAAAAAAATCTCCCACTTACTGTTTTACAGCAGTCACTGTCTGATAATCACCAAATGGTTTCTGGGTCAGTTATGCGTCCTCAAGGTAAGACCAAAATGCCAGCTCGAATAATGGGGCGATGGAGTGCCTTAATCAAGAGATTTCTATAAAATGCTCACAGGCACTGGTCTTAAAATTGCAACAGATTTTCTTTCATGCCAGCTCCCAGCTAAACTAAATGCCCTCTGACATACATTTATTTAAAAAGTGTAACTGAATTCCACTGATGTTGGTGGCAAATGTAAAATTTGGATGTCCCCATTAAGATAAGTACTGTTTAGCAAGTGCCTTATAAAGACATGTGCAGAGACTATTCATACTTTATAGAGAGGCTCTGTCTTTGAGGGAGTTCAATTAAAATTCCCATACCCATGCAGCTCAAGTACCAGAAAGGATTTTAGCTAGAAATCTCTTCTTAGAATTAAGGGATCAAAAGGATGGATATTTTTTAGTTCCTTTTTAATCAGTACTTAATGTTAATAATTAAAGTTTAATGAGGATTTTTCCTTCAGTTATTTTTTTTTCTACAATTCAGAGGCTTCCAGACTTTGACAGGAGCTTCTACTTTAGAGTACATTGTCTGCTAGTCAACGTGAGCTAAAAAGGTAACAAGAGGGTATAAGCAGCCCATTGACACATATCTGAGGCCTCTGGTTTTCCAATTTAGGAACCAGAGGGATATTGGATGGGAAGATCTTTAGAAGAAAAACTTTTCAAAGCTCTGATATATCTACACTTATCTACACTGATTAGCTCTATGTAGGTCAAATCTAGCATGTTGGAGATATCAATCTACATCATGTGCTTTGTCCCGCATAAATGAGTGGCTATGGGAATGTAATTTACCTACCTGAAATAAGAGAAAAATATGAAAAAATAT
The DNA here is from genome assembly GCF_047511675.1 of Marmota flaviventris. NCBI lineage: Eukaryota > Metazoa > Chordata > Mammalia > Rodentia > Sciuridae > Marmota > Marmota flaviventris. The sequence goes on from NC_092518.1 coordinate 122,963,929, forward strand.
TTCTTTCTCAATAAAGTATCTTGAATAGTACAGACCTCTCAGCCCTCCTTACCTAGAATTCTCATTGCTAAAAAATCACTCAGTTAGCTTTGTTAATTTCATTTTTTTAGCAAGTACTTGTTGAATGCCAGCTATGTGCCAAGCACTAGACACTAATCATACAGTAGCAAAAATAACAAATAGAAAACACTACTCTCATAGAACCTACATTCTGATAGGAACATGTAGGCAATAAACAAGACACAGAAGTAAAATTTTAGGAAAATATAGCATGCAAGAGGGACTGTGCAATTGTTAGTTCAGGTTTTAATCTAGATGGAGTGCCACTAAGAGAAATTTCAATAAAGATCTGAAGGAAGTTGGGAAGTGGAACTGTGCAGACATTTGAAGAATAGCACTCTAGGCAGACGGGACAGCAATTTGCATGGACCTTAAAGCATGAGAAAGTCTGATATTTCCAGCAATAACTAAAAGGCCAGCATTAGTGCATCAGAGTGACTGAACAGGACATTAGTATGAGGCAAATTCAGAAAGATATAGGGGAAGATCATGGAGAACCTTATAGACTCTTGTAAGGACATTAGTTTTTCTTTTCTTCCCCCACCCCATTCTTTTCCTTTTCTTTCCTCTTTTCCAGAGATGGCAACCAAAGCCAGGGCTTTACAGATGTTATTCAAGCAGTCTGTGGCTGAGCTCCATTTCTAATCCTAGATGAGTGACCTGGGAATCCACTAGAGAGTCTGAAGCAGGAGAGGCACATGTGGGAAGCAAGGGGCCAACGAAGGACAACATTGCAGTGTTGGAGGTAAAGAGGTAGGTGTTTTGGAGCAAAATGTTAGCAGTGGGGGTTATGGCAAAGATATTGGATTCTGACTCTATTTTGATGAACAGGATTGTTGATGAACCAAATGTGAGTCATGTGAAGTGGTGGAGAATTCATCATAACTGATATTTTTTTCTCCAAGCAAGTAGAATTGCCATTTCTTGACATAGAGAAAATTTTTGAGGAACAAGTTTGTTTTGTGGGGACAGAGGAGCTTAGTTTTCAATGTGGTAAGATTGGGATGGCTATTATTATTCATTTTTTTTAAGTGTAGAACACAATACCTTTATTTTATTTATTTATTTATATGTGGTGCTGAGGATCGAACCCAGTGCCTCACACATGCTATTCAAGCACTCTACCACTGAGCCACAACCCCAGCCTGTGGGATGCCTATTATTTACTGATATTGATTGTATATGGCTATGAGCACAAACTCTGGAGCTAAACTGGCAAAATTCAAATTCTCTCTCCAGCCCCTGTTTTACACAAGGCAGATCATGGCACTTCTCATCCTCCATAATTACTGGAATATATGTAGATCAGTCTGTCTCTCTGGAGCACCCTAATCAAGAAGAAAGGTGGGTTATACTTATTCACCTCTTTGCTTTTGGCTTAGCTATTTTCTTTCTTTCATCAACGAGATGTTTGAAGATGTAATGTGAACAGTGTCGCAAGGTAGTATCCGGCTTGTCTTTTTGTCTGCTGCCATTGATACGAGAAGAACATGACCTAGCTATTTGCTTCCATGAACTCTAAATACCCAGATTGTTACCAATTAACTGATAGATCTTTGGCTCGATTTGGAGAGAAATCATGAGTAGGCAAAGTGAAGCTCCCTTAGTGTTGGCAGCTCTGAGCTTTGAGTGCCAGTGGCTCTCAGCTCATGGTATTAATGGCCCTCCTTGCTGTTCGCCTCTCACTTGGAGCCAACATTACCAGGAGCTCTCTGGAACTATTCCAGCGGCCTTAGCTACTAGCATCTTTCTGCAGCTCTGTATCCTTGTGCACCTGGTAGCCCCTCTTAGCATCCCTACCCCTGACTGCTGACCACTTTTTAATGCCAATGGCATTGGTGTTACCAGCTGTTAGTGTAACCAACTCTGTCTGTTCTACATGAACTAGAAATCAAAAATAGGCAACATATAACCATTTGCAAGAGGGTTTACTAGGACTTAGCCTGCAGAGTAAGGGGAAGCAGCAATTGGAGTTTTCCAGTAAGGGTTTGGGGAAGCTTGCTTATATAGAATAAAAGGCATACTCAGGCATATTCATGTATGCGTCCTGTCCTGCCGGCTAACTGCAGACTTTCTGCTTAGTCATGGGTAGGGGACAGGTTCCTAGAATATCTGATTGGGAACAGTTGAAGAGTTTACAGAGGAAGATAAATAATGTTCTCAGACTCACAATAAGATTTCTGGAGTCCTCTAGAGATCCTTCAGGGCAGTCTATTTGGGATGAAGGAAGTTGCCACAGGCAAAGCAAGTCTTTGGGTGACTATAAGGTATTTAGGGCAGCCATGGCTATCAAAGAAGGAATAGAGATAATTTTTGTAAAAAGTACATTCATTGGACACTTTTCTTCTTTCTCAGAAGGGGATATATTATGAAGCATCCTCAAACACAATCTGGAGTCTGAATCAATTCTGTCCCAGCTGACTTTGCAGACCTGTGAGTAAATAATGACTATTTACCTCTGAGATATTATCGTTGTCATATAGCATTACTGCTGTGATAGCTGATTTAGGCTCTAGGTGTTCAGTAAGTATTGGTAAATGAATAAATAAGTGCTAAGTAGTTGACACGTGTTGTGTTGTGGATTAAAAGCATTTTATTAAACTGTCATGTATTTTACTTTGGGATTATCATGTTCCTACACCAAATGTACTATCAGAGGAAATTTTAGGATGTTGGAGTTAGTTCTTCTTGCTGCCATCATGAATGTCCTATTGTAGTTACACTTCAGCTGAATGTGGTACTTTGAAAACTTAGGAAGGAAGGTGATTTTCTCAGATTCAAAGACAAATGGCTTGACAAGATCTTGAAAACGTTCTAGTTGGTAGAACTGATTAAAAAGTAAATAGGCTGAAAGCCTAGAGAATCTCTACATGTATTAACTGGCAAAGAAATAGAAGACCCAGCCAACAGTCTTAATCTTTGTCTCTGCTTGCATCAAGACAAGTAGCCTACTATGTCAGTGCAAACCCTATGAGAAAAAAACTGTAAAGTGATCATTCCAGGCTGGGTGCTGTAGCACATGCCTGAAATCCCAGCAATTTGGGAGACTGAGGCAGGAGGATCACAAGTTCAAAGCCAGCCTCACAAATTAGTGAGGCTCTAAGCAACTTAGTGAGACCCTGTCTCTAAGTAAAATATTAAAAAAGCTGGGGATATGGCTCAATGGTTAAATGCCCCTGGGTTCAATCCCTGGTACCAAAAGAAAAAAAAGGCCTTTTCAGATTTGGCTTCAGTGGAAAAACTGATCTTTCTAGTAGTTTACCTAGAAAATGGAAGCAAGGGCTGACAATTTAAATGATCAGGAAACTCAGTTCACTTGTAGGACAGGGCGTCTTCTATTCCTGACAAGCAGGATATGATGCATTCTATGGAACAATCATTATTCGGTTTCCTATCATTCTTGTTTTGTAAAAATAAGTTATTTCATTGCAAGTGTCCTGTTTTCCCCCATCATGGTAAATCTATGTGTTTGGGATCAGTATAATACCATTAATCCTGGGGTGGCAGAGGCAATACCCAGACAAGACTTTGGGTATCTTTTTAGGGATACTTGAGGGCATTTAATGTAGGTATGAACGCTTTTTAAAAAGTGTCTTTTTCCCACTAGATTCTATTATTATTAGTAGTAGTAGTAGTACTGGGGATTGAACCCAGGGGTACTTAAACACTGACCCACATCCCCAGCCTGCTTTTTATTTTTTATTTAGAGACAGGGTCTCTCTAAGTTGCTTAGCTTTGCTAAGTTACTGAGGCTGACTTTGAACTCTTGATCCTCCTTCCTCAGCCTCCAGAGAGTGACTGCTGGGATTCTAGGCCTGTGCCACCATTTTTTCTGATATGCAGATGCTAACACACAGCAAAGGTGGGGGAGGGAGAATAGAAATTCATTGGATTAGAGAAAGGGGAATGAAGGGAAGGGAGGGGGAATGAGAATAGGAAAGAGAGTAGAATAAATCAGACATGACTTTCCTGTGTTCATATATGAATATACAACCAGTGAAACTCCCCATCATGAACAACCACAAGAATGGGATCCTATTTAGAATAAGTTATAATCCATGTATGTGTAATATATCAAAATACACTCTTCTGTCATGTATATCTAAAAAGAACAAATTTAAAACTATGTCTTAGGAGTAGGTATAGCATGGATGTTGGTTGCTGTCAGAATATCCATCTCCTCCTTCTTTCTTCTTTAGACAGCCCTAATTTTCTTAAGGTATTTGCCTGCCTACATGAAATAACATGGTTCCAAAAGGATGTCCATCTCTAGCTTCAGGATGGGTGGTAAACCAATCAATCATAATACTGACTCACACCTTATCAGCAATTATTATAGGAACCAGGTATAAGTTAGTCAGCATGTGACACTCTCCAGGGATGCACAGGTGGTGTAATTTGACACAAGAAGAAAGAGCAGATAAGGGGATGATAAAATTTATTTACAGAAAATGAAAATAGGAGAGCTGGGAATATGGCTTGGTAGTAAAGTGCTTGCTTGGTATGCATGAGGTCCTGGGTTCCATCCCAAGTACCACAAAAAGAAGAAAGAAAAAGAAAATGAAGAAAGGAGTGTAGAATTGGTTGCTCCTGCAGCCATCTTATGACCATAAGCTATACTGGCATTAATAGTAAGCTGAAATTGTGAGCATAGGGGCTAATAAATTACAAGAACCAATGATATCTTAAAAGAGCTGATTAAACCATGAACCATGTTAGAAACCTTCTCTTCACTTGGAATAACTTTTTTTAACATTTTTTTTAGTTGTAGATGGACACAAATGCCTTTATTTATTTATTTGTTTGTTGTTTGCCTGTTATATGTGGTGCTGAGAATCTAACCCAGTGCCTCATATGTGCTAACCAGGTGCTCTACCACTGAGCCACAACCCCAGCCTGGAATAGCTTTTGTGTGAAATAATAGATACATTATTGCTTGAGTTGAGGATTTGGGTTACTTGAAGCTGAAAATTCTAAATGTCACAAGTCCTTATTTGTGTGTTATTTTCAACTAGTTTTTTAAATTCTCCAAGCTTCAATTTTCTGTCTCATTGTCTTTCTAGTATCAAAATATCCTTTATGGGGTTAATCTTAAGATATATTCCGATATTCTTAGTGTCAACTGCTTTGCATTGACCCAGGATATAAGGTTATCCATCTGGTTGCTTTTAAAAGGAGCTGGACTTTTTGGAGCTATATACTAAGAGAAAGTCAACACTTAGTTTCAGTTTTTGTGGCAGGGTCTAGAGTTCAGTGGTGGCAGAGAGCATTCAGTACTGATAGTGCCTGTGTGGGATCCTACAAAGTTGTTTCTCTTGATCGGCTGTGGAAAAACTCTTCCTCTCTTGTATATTCCTACATATTCTTCACCCCTGATTCTTTGCTGTTCTCGGGTGTTCTAAGTGCAATCTGATATCTAACAGATTGTTTTTCTACCTTTATTAGCTGACTTGGACTTTTTTTTCTTTTGCTAATCAAATCCTAACTGGATTGATTAGATGATTAAATGAGGTAACTACAGTAGCTTCTGAATAAAATTGAATTTTCATTTTTAGGACTGACAGAGGTTTCCTTCTGTAGTAACTAATTCTCAATTGTAAAAAAAATTAGAAAGGTTTATTTCTCATTCATGCTACAAGTCTGCCATGTGTTGGCTACTTCTCATTGCTGTCTTCTTCACTTTATAAAACAGCCTCATGGAGCGTTTTCTTTCTGAACTACTGACGTTCATCATGGCAGAGACAGAGGAGTCAAAGTGAATCACATTCTTAAACCTTCTACTCAGAAAAGACACATATTACTTGCACCTTTCACTAGCCAAAGTAGGTCATATGGTGTCTGCTGAATTCAGTATGACAGGAGGGAGACCAAAGGAGAAGCACTGGAGCATTTGGTGAACAGTTATAAAACTACCACATCTCTTTCCCAATTTCTGACATCTTTTCATAGGGACATGGCCACTGCAAAATTCTTTGCTGAATCAGATATTATTTCCTAAGTATTTTGGGGAGTTTTAACCAAGTTTCCTATCAAACTCTCTGCCTTGGGAAGACCTAGAGTTTTTCTTTATTTTTGACCTTTTACAGGTTTCCTTATTTTCTCAATGGGTGACATATTGGCAAAGTGTAAAAAATAAAAAATAAATAGCCAAGTACAGTGGCACAACACCTGTAACCCAGGAAGCTGAGGCAGGACAATCACAAATTGGAGGCCAACCTCAGTGACTTAGGGAGACCCTGTCTCACAAATAAAATAAAAAAGGCTGGGGATGAAGTATAGAAGTAGAGTGTCCCTGGGTTCAGTCCCCAAAGTCCCCTCCCCATACATACACAAAAGGTTATACATGATTTTTATTTTTATTTTATTTTATTTTTTAATGAAGGGAAGTTTGATTTGCCTTAATGCTATAAATAGAATTTGAGATTTCTGAGGAACATGCACAATCATGTATCTGTATGGATATATATGTGTGCATACATGCACACGCACACACCTCTGTACCAACTGGATATATTGCTGAAGATTGGGAATTCTACAAACAGATTGAGGTTGAGTGCTTGGGGTTTAAGCTATTTATTGAAGATTAGCAGCAGTGAAGGGCGGTGGTGGGGGGAGCAGGGTTGAGCAAAGAAAAAAGTTAAAGTATAATACAGGCTCCATAAATCTTCATCCAGTCTTATTGGAAGCTCTTGAGAGAACATTGCCCATCCAGGATAACAGGTATTGTCTTAGAGTGGCCAACTTGTCATCACCTCACCCTGTTCAGACCCCAGATGTGTGCTAGTGTGGATATTGTCTCAGGGAAGGCAGCTCTCTGCACTCAGGTAGACCCTGAAGGGACTCACAGCTAGGGGCTATGTGCCAATCACACTCCCTGCAGGTAGACTGCAGGTCCTTTCTTTCTTGAAGGGGAGTCTGGGCAGTCTGTCTTGTGTCTACCATATAACCTAGCACTTGACAATGGTTAGATGTTAGATTTATGTTTACATAGATTACTTGAAATTGGTGAGCTTTGGATGGAACTTTGTTTTTTGGTTTAAATGATGGCTACTGCAGCAGCATTTAATCTACTGAAGACTGAATTTGTCTGGCCAGTGATGATGACTGAGCATTGTACTGCTTCATTGTGACTGATTAGGCCACAAGGAATTAAACACTAAAGAGTAAGGCAACCTTGTCATGGAAGAGTAAAATTAGGTAGCCGAGCAAGGCAGCTCACTTTGTTCTAGCTTCCTTTTCAGAGAGTCTTCAAAACTCTATCAAGGACTTGGCTTCAAAAGTTTATTTTGCAGGGACTGGGATTGTGGCTCAGCAGTAGATCTCTCGCCTAGCACATGCGAGGCCCTGGGTTCGATCCTAAGCACCACATAAAAATGAATAAATAAAGATATTGTGTTCAATCAAAAAATAAAATATTAAAAAAAATATTTTGCAGTACCCTCTGGTATCTGGACTTCACAGTAGCTAAAGGTCAAGGCAATTCAGCTAGCCCTCCATATCTACAAGGTCTGCATTCTTGGATTCAAACATCAGTAGATTGAAAATATTCAGAAAAATATTGCATCTCTAAGTAAACGTGTACAGACTTTTGTTTCTTTTGATTATTCCCTAAGCAATACAGTATAACACCTATTTACATAGTACACAGCTTTTACATTGTATTAGATATTAAAAAGTAATCTTTTAAAGTATACAGAAGGAGGATGTGCTTAGATTTGATGCAAGTACTGATTTAAAGTATACAGAAGGAGAATATGCTTAGATTAGAGGCAAGTACTACATCATTTTATTTAAGGGACTTGAACATCCACAATTCCTTGTGAAGGGAAGATGCACCCTTCCAGGGCACAACCCCCAGTGACCTGCCTCCTACAGCCACACCCCACCTAAGTACTTTAGCACCCCATCAGTCCATTTAAACTCGGACTCAGGAGGTTACTGCACTCACAGTCCAATCATTTCACCTCTGAAAATTCCTGTATTAACATAAGAGCTTTTGGGGGACAACTCATATCCACATCATAACATCATAACACTGCCAGCAGTCCTTCTGGATGTGGAGGCCTCTCCCTGAGGTCTGCTTAAGTGTCACCCTACTGTTTACTGGGGGAGGCTGAGGAATGTTTTTGAGAACTCTAGCATCTTAGAATTAGTATCTCTACCCTCAAAATGATTGCCACTCTTGTGTAGCTCAGATTTAGGCAGGCAGGGACACTTGATTACAGGAATTTTTAATTGTAGAAGAATATACATGCTTGCTAAAATTAATGTTTAGCAATCGAGAAATGTTTTACTTAACCATCAGAAACCATCCCAAATGCAGTAACTATTTACTGTTATAATGACATTTAACTCTTAATAAATTCATTACATTTGATGATATAGTTTTAAGAAATAATGAGGTAATGTGAGTTGGAGATGAAGAAATAGAGAAATATATTACCCAAATTAGATTACATGTCAAATAATATTGGATTAAAGACTTCATTTATTGGAATGAGCTAAAGAGAATAATCACATACAAAAGGGATAAAACTGTACATTTTAGCTTTCACTGGTAAAATGCTAAAGAAGTAGATAATTATTTATTAGTTCTCTTAATAGTCATAGTGATGGCATTAATCATATCAAATTCACTAGATGATAACATGACTGTGAAATGCAGCATTAGAAAGTCTAATCTAATTTCTAAAATAATTAGTAATGCATTAATTAACTCAGTAGCATTGGCCTTGTTCTAGGGAACATTTTAAATGGAAAAATGTTAATTTTATTGGTGTCACAATGATAAGATCAACCATGATACTGTTCACCTAGATGTAACAGGGAAATTCAATGCATTTTAAATTAATTAAAGGTATTTTTGTGAATTTTAGTTTTAGTTTGGCTTTGCAGGAATCAAAAACAAACAGCATATTTTCATAACATTATGGAAAGTGGTAAATTGTTGCTGTTTACACCTGAGAAACCTTTTCAACGTGGGTGAGGTTGCAGATGACAGGAGATTGTTTTAGGGAATTGTACTCTCTGTGGAGCTGGAGGCTGTCCTGTGGTTGAGGCTGGCATAGTTTATAATAGCGGGGACACTTTGATATAATTGTCGGGTAATACTGGTGAGGGGGATTTCTCCGCAAGGACAAGTTACTTCTGAAGTATTTTGAATCTGTGTATAAGGTTGTTGTAATTTTATATCAATCCAGCTTCCTCCATGTAGCTGGTGTGTCTGTAGGGTAACAATTGCCCCGTGAATAATGTTCAGAGATCATTTATTCCAACTCCTTTATTTTACATATGCCGAAATACGTCCTGCTCAGGGAATAAACTTTGGAAAGGTGGTATATTTTAGAAGACTTTTCTGTAGAAACATATATATCATCTATATAAATATATAATTATATTCAATCACAAGATATAAAGATAAATCTGATTTGTCCAATTCACAGTGAGATACTTAGAAAATCTGGGTCAACAGTCTATTTTTTTCCTCATTGTAGGATCTATATTGTGTTTTATGAGAAAACAATATTCTAATGGAAATAATATATTTTCTTTATTTAAATTAAGGTGTTTAATCTTAAGGATTTAAATGAACTGTTCTGAATTATTTTGATCTGAATTATTTATATGTTTAAAATGAGAATGTTAATTTTATGTGTTTAAACTCATTTATGTGAATTATATTCCTAGATAATTTGGCTTGTGTTAGTGCTTGCTATAATCAGAGATTAGAAATTATCCATGACACAATTATTAAAAATAGAAATCGAATTAGTTTTCCCCTCCCCCATGGGCCTTTATAATTCCCACCAACCCCTGTGGGAATTTTCCTCTGTGTTGTTGAAAAAAGTGGGCTAATTAAGAACTACCATAAGAAATACATTAATTTTATGGCATGCATTGTTTTTTATTTAATTATATTTGTGAAATAACATCATTTTTTTTCTGATTACCAAAGTAATACATATTAATTGTTCTAAATGTAGCAAATACATAAGACTACAAAGAAGGGCAATAAATATAATGCCATTTTTGGAGATGAAAACAAGGAACAAACGAGTATACATTTTCCTAGTTATTTTTCTATGTATGTATCTAAAATATAGCTATAATTTAATGGGATTTCATTCTATGAGCTTTTAAGTGATTGCTTTTTCAGTATGTTGTAAGTAGTTTTCATAACCATGTAAGATTCCTCTAACTTCATTTTTGATGCCTTCATTATTTTCTATGTAATGATACCTTAGGCTCTGGTCAGGAGGACCAGAACAGGTTGGCAAATTGCTGAAAATGAAATTTGTGGATAGCTATTATTTCTATTCCTAATTATATCAGGATAATAAGGATAGGGGGTAGATAGCACAGGATGTATCTAAAGTAGGGCAGTCTTTGCAAGCTCCTTTTTGTTCATTTGGAGGACACACACAAGGTGATAACAGTGTTTGAATGTGTTAGATCCACGGAGCCTTGAGCAGAGAAGCTTCTGGGTTCTTATCCTGTTCTCTATCAAGTGCTTCAGTACATGCCTATAATCCTAGCTACTTGTAAGGCCAAGGCAGGAGGATCACTAGTTGGAGGCTGCCCTCAGCAATTTAGCAAGACCACCTAAAACAAACAAACAAACAAATAAAAATAAAAGGTCTGGGGATGTAGTTCAGTGGTATAGCACCCCTGGGTTCTATCCCCAATGGGGGGATGGGATGCCAGTCAGTGACAAAATCCCCACCCAGGTGAGCATTCTGTTAAAATATATTCATGTGCAAATCTGATTATTTCACTGTTTCCCTAAGGTAAATGCCTAGGGAAGAAATTACTGAGTTAAAGTGTTTCCATAATTTTAAGGTATTTGATACATACTGTGAAGCAGCCTCATATAGTTAGTTTGTGAGAATGTCCCTTGTATGCTTCAAAATAAATTGTATTTTGTGTTTGCCGAATGTGTATGTTGAGAGTAAACAAATATACAGTTGCCTGTCTCGGTTTGAATTTTACCTGTCTGAACTACCAGTGTATAAAAATTTCCAAGTGTACTTACTGATTTACTTGTTTCTCTACATAGTCTGTCAGTGCTTTATGTCACCAATGTATTATTATTAAAAACCTATACATGCTTATAGTCATTATATATTTTCCTGATCTCTTGAGCATTTACTGGTATATAATGTCCCTTTGCTCTTCAAATTAGAAGTTTTACATCTGTTTTGTTTTGGTTCACATTTGCTCAGTTTACCTTTTCTTGTCTTTTTATTGATTTTCAATTACTCTATTCTTTTGTTGTAGATCTGTTTGCCCTAGGCAATATCCTCCTGGATATGTGTTTTTTTTAAATTAATTCAATCATCAAATCTCTTTTTATGTTTGTAGAACAGATGTTGCAAGCTTTTTCTGTACAGGGCAAGATAGTAAATATTTTCAGTACTGTGGACCATATGGTACCTTCCCCTCATCTCTGCCATTACTGGGTAAAATATCCAGAGACAACATGTAAATAGGTGAAGTCCCTAGAAAACTTTATTTTCAAATTCACTCTTTGACCACAATTTGCTAGAGGCCCTTGTTTCTAGAGTTTAATGTATTTATATTTATTGTAATAACTGTTATATTGAGACTTATTTCTGTCATTATATTCCATATTATCTATTTACTACTTTTGTTTCCTTTTTTACCTTCTTCTCTCTTTTATCTAGTTTGAAATTTTGGATTTTGTTCTTGTTTCCTTTCTTCTCTCAACTTCTCTTGAGACAATATCTTTCATTCCAGATGATGGTGAAACAGAACTGAATTGGGGCCCTCCTATCTGAAATGAGGAGTGGCTTCTTCATGCTGATAGTGGTGGCAGGAGGGGCTCACACACACACACACACACACACACACACCCTGACAGACATCAAAGAGTGGAGCAGAGATTGTCCATTGAGGCCTAACACGGGCTAACTAAGTCTCTGTGTGTGCTTGCCTGTTGTCTTTCTCCCTTGTCTCCTCTCCTTTAAAAGATATGCTTATTCTCAGGTATTTCAGAGATGGAAGTTTTGAAACAATTAAGTTTCTTCCATCTTTTGTCAACTGGCTTTGAATAAAACCTGTGTTTTCACCAATTTGACTCCAAATATTTCTCAAGCAGCAAGCATCATGGTCCAGTTTCTTTCCTCCCCAGCTGGGATCTTGGGTGCTACCAGCCACCCCACATAATTAAAATCTCTTTTAAATTATATCTTCTGTTTTGTAATTCCTTACATAGGATGCATATCTGACATTCCTAGTCATTCTAGCATATTCCATTGAGGTTTATTTATGTATATTTCAATTTCTGTTGTCATCTAGGTGTTCGTTGCCTGTTTCCTTCTTTTCATTTTAGTTTCCTCTGTGACAGCATCTGTTCTGGCCCATTAGATATGGATTGGAATCCATTAGTCTTTTCTGGAATATGTCTACTCAGAAAGGTTTGTGGGTGGCATGTGATGGGTGATATATATATATTGTCTGAATTTGGGGATAACACTTCCTTTTCCCCAGTGGTTTGCCTGGATCAGTCCACCACCTCTAGCTTCTACTATTAGAGATGACAAGTCCAAAATCACCTTTATTTTTTTAAAGTTATTTTTCTCTGTTCAGGTGCTTTATTTCTATTATTATTTGTAATTCAGACCATTTGTAAAATCAGAATATACCTAGCTGTATGTTCCTTAATGATTCCCTTCTGGAAACTCCTGAGTGTTTTGAATAGATACACTCAAATCTTTACAGTTCTTTTGCTAATGCTTTTTTCTTCATCTTTTGGTTTTTCTCTTTTTGGAACTCCTATTATTTGCATGGTCTATACTTAGAGTTCCTGACTTTTTCTATCCAGATTTATATCTCTTTTCATTTATGCCCCGTATTTCAAGATTTTTCTTCTACTCAACCTTCTAGACATTAAATGTGGATTTAAATAGTATACTAGTCACCTTTTCATCATTGTGGACAAAATTCCTGATAGAAACAACTTAGAGGAGGAAAAGTTTATTTTGGGGCTCAGCGTTTAGAGGTTCAGACCATGGTTGTTTGGCTCCATTGCTCTAGGCCCAAGGTGAGGGAGAGCATCATGGTGGAAAGGCATAGCTGAGGAGAGCTGCTCAGCTGCTGGCTCCCAAGAAGCAGAGAGAAACTGAGGCACCAGGGACAAAATACAAACCCCAAAGGCATGCCCCCTGGTGACCTACTTTATGCACCATAGCTGCTTGTAGTCACTACCCAGTGCAGTGGCCTTTTCAAATTATTAATCTATTTCATTAATTCATTGATTAGGTTATAGTTCTCATAATCTAATCATTTTGCCTCTGAACATTCCTGCAGTATCTCTCACATGAGCTTTCTGGGGACACCTTATGTCCAAACTTTCATTTCATCAGTTGAATTTTAAATTCAACACAGATGTTTTTGGTGTTCCATTCTTTTCATGTTATAATTGAGTAGCTTTAAGTATTGTTAGTTTTGATGTTTTTATTGTCATTTATCTTCTCTAGCAGCTTCATTTCACTAGTAATCTGTTCCTCTTGCTCATCCTATCATTTTTGTCTGACTGATGGATCATCTTAAATTATTTTCTTCTACTTACTCGTGGATTTATTTGTTCTCAGAGCTTAAATCAAACTATAGGGTTGTGGAGAGCAGTCTGTGCTCTGCCCTAAGTTACTCCATGTTGTATGGAGCAGCAGTTTTCAGGCTGTTCCTAAACCCAAATTGTTCTATTTTGTAAAGCAGTAGTTTGCCATAAGCTACTCCAGTTTGAGTTTAAGTGCTGAGGTGGAAGGACTCTATACCTTGTTTGTGCAATAAACAACCACCATCTGCCTGGCACAACCATAAAGCAGAAATTGATAGGAAAATTAATCGTGCTAACAAAAAGGACTATATGTGGACTTATTGAATTAATCAGAAGTTCATAGAAGCATGGCTTATCAGACTCATTGGGAAATCCAGGCCCATAAGCTTATAGAACACACCAGACCACCAAATCAAGCATCCCCCTCACTTGAGGCCCATAAAAGGAGCAGCATACCCCAAGACTGAATATAGTGGCACCTTAACCTGTCATCTGCTCACTCCTTATGAGCCTTATTCAGGAAAATTGCCATAGTCATGATGAATCTCTGAATTTCTGTCCTTGGACTTAGCAGACTGTAGTGGTGTTCCCCTGCCCAATGATGACCATGCAAATCCCCCCTGGAAGCTGACATCTCAAGCTGACATCCTGAAACTGCCCTCTGTTTGGACCTTGGCCTAGAGTGAGTTCCTGAACTTCAACAGCACTAAGCCTGAACAAATTGTTTGACTGGCTGGTAAGTAATCCTATCTGACCACCTACAGTGACTCTTTGCTTTCCTGTCCTTCTGGGCCTCAGCTTTCTGTTCTACCTCCAGAACCCTGAGACTGCTTTAACCCTTTCTTAGCCTTTCTGTGTAAAGTGTGTTCAGCATTATAGATGTTAGAAATTTAGATTGGAATAAAAGAAACTGTGATTGCCCAACTTATGACTACAGGTGACCCCCAAGGATTCAGGGAACTGCCACTGAAAGTGGTGTAGCCTGTGAATTTAGTGTTATGCGATGATCGAGTCTATCATTGTGGAAAGAAACTGTTTTGTCTATGTTAATGGCATCACTTGCTCATGACAATGGTAATGTAGACAGTGGTAATTTAAACGCTGGTAATCTTGCCTGTGTCATGTGGCATAGTTTCTGTTCCTGTGACAGGTCATCAGACCCCTGTTTAGTTACCTGAGAATGAATTTCTGCTCCTTTGTGTCCTCCGCTGCAAAAATTTCCACTTTGACTCTGTACATGTAGAAAAGACTCAAAGCACCTGAGGAAATTCCTTCCATAGCAGAGTGGGAGGTAGGGAGGTCACTGTGCATTGTGAAGGAGGAGGAACAGATCTCCTTTGGCTTGTCTTTTCTGTAGCTCTTCTCTTCTGAGCTCTGCAATAGATCAGCAAACTCTAGTCTGAGCCAGAAAAAGGCAAAGTCCTTCTCTAATTGCAGGAGGACACCAGCATAGCTGAGGCTTTGTTTTTACAGCCTTGGGCCCCATAGGTCTTTCTGGCTCAGCAGCATTCTGGGAGGGAGGGTAGATTTGCAGTTGGATTAAAATTGGGAGGTGAGCACTGTGGACATGGATGTTAATGCCAGCTTCTCCCCACAGTGTTTCCCCTCTTTTCTTAAGCCCCTCCTCACATAACTGTCCAATTTGAAAATGCCCTCCGGGAAAAACACTGACTCTTTGTAGAACTTACACAGTAGGCTGCAAGACCATTGACAAGTTTTTGCCCCCAGACAATTGCAGACCCTCAGGTTTGCAAACTTGAAGATGTCCTTATTTGAAAGTAAACTTCTGAGAATATGAATTTCTGACATTTCCTTTAAACACATACTTTTTAGTCATTGTAAATTCAACTGCATGTACATGTTCATTGTTTATTCTCTTTGAAATTAGAGAAGGAAGATTTTTAATTGCAAGCAAACTAGAGATAAAGTAGAAGGTTTTTTTCCCCCAGAGACCTGGAAATGACATAAACTATTTCAGTGTTTCAGGAAAAGTGTAGAACTTTAAGGAAAAGTGATTTCTTCAAGTGGCAGTGTAGGAATCAAGATACATGAAACAAACATTGCAAAATACCCAAAATTTGTACTTCCTTTTCCCCACAGTATTTGTTCTTCAGGTTGATAGGAACACTTTTCCCTAAAAGGATGGCATTTGACAATTTTACAGAAGGTACTGACTCCTTTGCATTAGTATAAGTGTTAGGTCACTTCTTCTTGGTATCTAAAATATTTTTTTTTGTAATAGTTAACTGATTTATACTTACTGTCAGTATAGATTTTGGAATTTCGAGAAAGTTCTAATGTGAAAGAGTCTATAATATTGCCAATATTTTCTCTTACTGGGCTCAGAAATATGACTTGTATGGTACATTTGAGTTTTGTGGTAGAATTTCTCCAAGGTTAAAGAGGATGAACATCTATTAACTAGGTGATGAACAGGTAATGGATTTTGAACCTCTAGCCTGCTTAGCAATTCGTTCCATGTAAAGTGATCTTCCTTTTATGAAAAACTAGTCTTGACAGTGATATAGGAAAAAAAATCTAATTTGAATGGACAGTTTAGTGTGTATTGCCTCCTCAGAAGAGAGGCTCCATTCCTGTTGTTATCTGTTCTGACTTGCCACTGTGAAAATAATGTTTAATCCTAATTATAAAGACTTAGAATAAGTGAAGGCCAGAAATCATTAAAAGCCTATTGGGTTTAATATAGCATTTTATTTTAATGTTCTTTTTGCTTCTTTTCATTTAACCTTTCCAGTGACCTAGTGTGCTCAGGCATGACATAAAATAACTAAGGGAAGGAGGCCACTAATTGAAGTTCATTAGAATCCATCTGAAAAAAGAATTTCCCACTCTTAGTAATTTGTTAGATGATTAAATGTAATATGTTTTGGTTACATTTTAATTACTCTTGCAGAAATATCTCAGACTGATTTTTTTTAGTATATGACATGGAGCTATGTTTTCCAATATAGTACCAAGTACCCATATGTGGCTATTTTACACTTGACATGTGGCCATTTCAAATAAAAATGGCATAGTCATTGGTAGAGCATGTGCTTAGTTAGCATGTGCTACGCTTTGGGTTCAATCCCCAGCATCCAAATAGACATGCACAGCAAATGTAAAATGTACACTGCATTCTGAGGACTCAGTCCAAATAACATGATGTTTAATATGTCATGAGTAAATATTTATATCAATTACGTATTGAAATGATAATATGTTAAATACATTGGCTTAACTCAAATATTATTAAAATTAAATTCAATTGTTTCTTTTTGTGTTTTTATTTTGGCTATTAGAATTTTTTTTTAAACTTAGGATTGAACCCATGAATGCTTAAACCTTGAGCAATATCCCCAACCCTTTTTATCTTTTATTTTGAGACTGAGTCCCACTAAGTTGCTTAGAGTGTTGCCAAGTTTCTCATACTGGCCTTGAACTTGTGATCCTTCTGCCTCAGCCTGCTGAGCTGCTGGAATTTCAGGCATGTGCCACTATGCTGGTGGCTGTTAGAAAAACTTTCAATAACATGTCTAGTGTATATTATGTTTTGAAGAGTCAGCACTTGTATAGAGAAAAGAGATTATTAAATGACATAAAGCAAAAGTTGATAAGAAGATTTTTGCTGTTATTTTCCCTGTTGGATGAGATTTCAAGCAGGAATTGGTTACCCAGATAAGATAGTCAGCTGCTGGTCCTCCATCAGGATAATGACAGTGTCAGTGTGCTGTAGCCAGCCCTGCAAGGTCACATTTTGCTGTTTGTGATTTACTGTTTTTGACACATATTTGGTGCTCCATAAATATTTATTGAATTGCTAACAACTTACAAGTTGTATTTTATTGGCTTGAGAGTCAAGAATTTTGAGTTTTGTCTCTAGCTCTGCCTCAATTAATTTTGTGACCTTGCACAAATCACTTCCTCTTTCCTTATCTCAGTTTTTCCATTGTAAAATGAGAGAATTTAATATGATGGATGAAGAATTGTCAAAGCAGACATGCAGTGGTTTTGTTATGTGCCTCCATATTTGCAGTCCACTAGGCAGTTAGTCTCATTTCTAAAGAAATGGAGCCTTTGGCACAAACATCTCTGCTTCAGTCAAGACAAGTTTAGTTTGGATCCCAGCATTAACTCCTCCTTTTTTCTTGAATATGCAACAGTTTGGCTTTTGGAACCTGCCAAGAACCAACCTTTTGTGATTCTTGTCAGGCCAGTTAAATATTTCCCTTTCATCTCTCTGGCCTGTTCTATATCATTAAAGTCTTTGGTTATTACTTTTCTTGGAATTTTACATTTGAATTTTCATTAGAATATATCTTCCTATCATAGCAAGAGCTGATCAGCCCAGATGAATGCTTTAGGGCTTGTGGGCATAGTGCTGGCTTATAGGATGTCATGGAGAACCTGTCACCAGTTGATGCCTTATTCTTCCTCTGTAGAATTCAGTTCATAATACTGTGTTCCTGCTTACCTATGTGAAGGAAAGTTCTAGTCTGACATGCATGCTCTCAGTGAAAGTTAAAGAACAACTGGGCTGGGCAGTATGTGCTAAGAAAGGGGTCTCATTTAATAAACTTTTTTCCTTTCCATTCATGCTTCAAGCCTTACTATGTTTATTGGTTTATCAGTATTCTTTATAGCCCTGTCCTTCTATTTCTCCTAACACTAGAGAGGACTATAAATACTTTTTTTAAAAAAAATTATAGGTGGACACAATATATTTATTTATTTATTTATTTATTTATTTATATGTGTTGCTGAGCATTGAACCCAATGCCTTATACATGCTAGGCAAGCGCTCTACCATTGAGCCACAACCCCAGCCTTACAAATACTTTTGAGTATGTTGAGCCCTTCAAGTTGTCGAAATTGTTTTTTCTTTTAATATTAAATTATATTTTGGGTTTGTTAAACTGAGATCTATCCAAAGAGTTGTCTAGTCACAAATATCATAAATAAATATAAATAACTATGAGACAGGGAACACAGAGGATGAAGAGAAGGCAGGGTAGGCACATGAGGGAAAATTTTAGGGAACACCTGTGTTGGTCTTTTAGGGAAGAATAATACTTGAATATGGGGAGAAAGGGCATGCAGGAGGAGAGTGTAAGAAAGAGTACAAAGGCAAAGTAGGAGCCACGTTCATGGAATAGCAAATGCTCCTCCCAGATAGATTTCCAGTCAGAGGGTTGGTGAAGTGAAATTTGTCAGATTCCCCTAGAATTTCAAGGGAAGTCAATGGGAAACACTATAGATGTGAAAGGTGTCAAATGTGATAGCAACACTTGAGGACATTATTTTATAGGCAAATGGGGAAAATGAAATGATTTTGAGCAAGAGAAATACATAGGGGGGCTGAAAATTCCCTGTTCTCTCTGATATGCAGATGCTAACACACAAGGAGGGGGGGACTGGAAGTTCATTGGATTAGACAAAGGGGAATGAGGGAAGGGAGAGGGGATAGGAATAGGAAAGACAGTAGAATGAATTAGACATAACTCTCCTATGTTCATATATGAATACATGACCAGTGAAACTCCACATCATGTACAACCACAAGAATGGGATCCTACTTAGAATAGGTTAGACTCCATGTGTGCATAATATGTCAAAATGCTCCCTATTGTCATGTATATCCAAAAAGGATAAACCACACCATTTCCCAGGAAATCAATTTTTTAAAAGGATTGCAATTCAATGGTGTTTTTTATTGTTATACTTCATAAGTTTGGAATTGAGCCAAATATACATGAGGCCACTATGCCTATTATTAACATTTGTTAATTGAAACAACATAATTTCATTTTCTTTGACTTGTTAATTCCTCTGAAAAGTACATTTTTGTTCCCTTATTTTCTTTCTAATTCTCAAGTAGATTCATAACATATTCCTATTTTTCACTCTACATTTAGAGAAGACTCTTGCCTAGTCCTACCTTGCTGAATTATTTTCATTCAAACATTTCCTTATGAGGAACATTGTCTGAGATGTAAGACAGTCCCTCTGCATGTATTACTATCTTCTGTCTTCTCACCAATATAAAATGGAGACTCAGAAAATGGGCCGAAAGCCATATTGCCTTCCAAATTAAAGCTAACATCCAACCTTATTGCCAGAAAATGGGAAGAATTTATTCCTAAACCAAACAAATTGCTATTGGTAGCAGGTGTGAAAGGTTTGAATCACATTTTTCTATTGATTTTTTTCTTTTTTTTTTTTTTATGGTGCTGGGGATTGAACCCAGGGCTCTATGCATGTGAGACAAGCACTCTACCAACTGAGCTATATCCCCACTCCTGATTTTTTTGTTGTTGTTTTTGGAGGTGCTAGGGATCAAATCCTGGACCTTGTGCATGTTAGACATGCACTCTACCACTGAGTCACATCTCTAGTCCACGTTTTTCTGTTTGAGAAACACACTATCCTTCATTGTATAGTCTTAATTTCTCTAATATATGAGTTGACAGTTATCAGACTAGGGGATTATGTTTCTACATACTGAAATTGAATTCTAAAGGGCTCAAACAATAAAACCACATTCTGTCTCACATTTCACTTCTCCATTGAAAGACATCTCTTTGCACATGTATTATGGGAGTAGAATCTCTATAAGGCAATAATGTGGTGGTCAGATATTTTGGTAGACTATCAGTTATCTATTTCTACAATAATGCTATGGAACAACCACCTAAAAAACCAGTGGCACGTGGTAATGAACAGTCATCTCCCATGTGTCTGTGAGGTTCAGCTGATCTGGGCTAGACTTGTCTGAGCTTGCTAACATACCTATACCTAAGGACTGATTTGGCCCCATGTGTCTCTGATTCTTCTTTGGGCCCTGGTGTGCCTGCCTGGACAGGTTTTCAAGTTTACAGTAGTGGGCAAAGGCAAGCAAGAGGTTGTACTTGGTGCATTTTAAAACAGGCTTATAATTGGGATACTGCCATTTCCATTGCCTTCTATTGGCCAAAGCAAGTCAATAGGCCACAGGTTAAGTGATGGAAAAAAATGGACTTTGGACTTTGACTCTTTAACTGAGATGCAATGTCACATGATAAAGAGTGGATTTAGGAAGGGGTAAAGTATTGTGGCCATCATTCTTATCAATTATAGGAGAGCACGACCTAAACAAATCATAATTGATTCCTTGCATGAAAGTATGCAAAGTGGATATAAGGAATTCAGTCAGATATATATTCACTATGATTGTTTTTAAGCTCTTTATCCATACATTTAAAAATATATTTGTTCTCTTAATTTGCCTCAAACTTATTATGGAAATGGTTAAAAGTATTTTCCAACATAGTGAATGGAACACCCTTTCCCCACTAATTTTTTTTATTTCTAACACTAGATAAATACTTATATATGTTTATTGGCATTTGTATCTGTCAGAGTTATGCCATGCTGTGCTGAATCAAGGATGATAAAATTAAACTCAGTGGCATAACATGACAAAGAAAGTTAAATTTGGATGAGCAGAGACTTAAGTCCTTGGCTTCCTGCATCTCATTCATTGCCTTCTCAGGGCAGGCTTGCCAAGGTCACTGCAACAGGAGGAGAAAAGGAGGGAAAAGCCACACAAGGGCATAACTGTCTCAATCTTGAAGTGACATATGTTCCTTCTGCTCATAGTTCATTGCCCAGAGCTAGTCATAGTCCTGAACTTCTCCCAATCTAATTATAAGAAAGACTATAAAATTGTGGGGAAACACATAGACTCTTGGAGAGCACTCCCTATGACGCATCTTTGTCTGCATATTCCATGGCAATTACTTTTATTGAATATACTGTTATAATGTTTTAATATCTAGTGGGATATAATTTCTTCTCATTAATCTTCTTTCCAACATGTTTTTGGATTTTATTAATTTGAAAAGGTATTTTCAAAGGCATTAACCCCTAGTATTATGTTGATAAGTTTTCAATTTTCTTTCAACTTCTTAATGTATCTTTTTGACATTGCAAAATTTACAATTTTATGTAGTCAGAGGTATTAAGAGTTATGCTTTTTCATATTTACAAAAGAGTTTCTCAACGTGATTATGAATGTTCACCTGTATTTTCTTTCTATACTTTATACATTTTGACAATTTACTTATTTAATCTTGAATTATTTCTTTTTGTACATGATGTGGGATGATGTGGGATGCAGGCAGTCTATGTTTGTTTTCAAGTAGTGTCTTTCTCTCTCTCGCTCTTTCTTTTTTCCTTTCTGTTGCGCTGGGGATTGAGCCCAGGGGTACTTTACCCCAGTCCTTTTTATTTATTTTTTAAAATTTTGAGTGAAGATTTTTCAATTTTATTTTTTTAAATTTTGAGTGAAGATCTGACTAAGTTGCTGAAGCCAGCCTCCAACTTGCGATCCTCCTGGATCAGCCTCCCAAGTCTGTGGGATTAAAGGTGTTCACCACTATACCTGGCATCAACCCATGTTTTGTTTTACCCAACACATTGAATAATTCATTTTCTGATATACATCCATGTTTCTATAAAATTATCTTTTTGCAGGTGGGTACCAGGGATTGAACTAAGGGGCATTGACCACTGAGCCACATCCCCAGCCCTATTTTGAATTTTATTTAGTGATAGGGTCTCACTGAGTTGCTTAGGGCCTCACTTTTGCTGAGGCTGGCTTTGAATTAGCTATCCTCGTGCCTCAGCCTCCCAAGCCACTGGGATTACAAGCATGTGCCACCACCGTATCTGGCTTAGACTTATCTTTACATATGATATTGGCTATTGATTTGAATTAACCTTTGTCATTTAGGAGCAATCTATCTAATTTGCTATATTCTTTCATTTAAAGCTCAGTCTTTGGTTTTGTTAAATGCACTGATGACAGCAGTATCATTTTATATTTTTTGAGTTTCAGTTACTGCTGTATTATTTATGTATTGAGATTCCTATAGAATTTATCTGCATATATGATGTTGGCTATTCATTTGAGCTAATCTTTGTCCTGGAAGATGTATATATCTAGTCCTAATTTACTATACTCTTCTATTTAACACTCAACATTTTATTATATGCATTGATGAGACCAGTAAATATCATCAATTATCTTATATATGTATTGCTGCATAACAATTAGTCCAATATTTAGGCTTATGACAAAAACATGTATTTTTTTTTCAGGTGTAAATGGACACAGTACCTGTATTCTGTTTGTTTATTTTTATGTGGTGCTGAGGATTAAACTCAGTGTCTCACACGTGCAAGGCAAGCACTCTACCACTGAGCCACAGCCCCAGCCCCAAGACAAAAACATGTATTATTGATACCAGTCTTGGAAATCAGGATGAGGTCCTGGTTCCTTCATTGTTAAAGTTTAAACACCCCAGAATTGCCAAGGCAAGCATAGAAAGCAAGTTTTATTTAGGAAAGAGACACAAAGGAGATAGTAGCATCCTCAGGAGAAGAGCCAGGACCCAGGCTGGTGCCCTTGGGAGTTCAGGTGTCTTGCTTTTTTATAGACCCCCACCTTTCCTCCCTGTGGAAGTGCTCAAAGGCAGGAAAGAGTAGCCCCAGTGGGTAACTGCTTATGTTGGAACTTGTGATCCTTGACCTCCCCAGAGGTGTTAGCAATGGTGGTATCCCAGGTTAGCATTCCATTTCCTTTTCTTTGAATTAGTGCCCATCTTTCTGAAGAGATCATTCATTATCTGCACTGATTACCTGTGCTTTGCCCCTGTCTTCTTATTACAGAATTTCTGTAGGTCAGGAGTGTGAGCATCTTTCAGCTAAGTCCTCTGACTCAGTTGCACTGATGTAGTGTACCCACAGCCTCCGTCATCTTAAGAGGTGGGCTTTGCGCATTTACTCAGGGTCTGTTGCATGGAGGAACTCAGTTTCTTACTAGCTTTTGGCTGAAGGCCACTGTCAGGTTTTTTGGGATGTGGATGTCTGCATAGGTCAGTCGGTGATGTGCCACCTGGCTTCATCAGTGTGAGTGGGAGGACAAGAGAGAGTGCCAGCAAGAGAGTACAAGTGAGATGGAAAGCAAAGCTTTCTGTCACCAGATCTTGGATCTGACATTCCATCATTCTTGATTTATTCTGCTCCTTAGAAGAAAATCAATAGGTCCAGCCTGAAGGAAACAGGGAGGTAAAGAGTCTGTAAGACTCATGGACATATAGGGGAAGAGAAGAAGGAAGGAAGGGAGAAAGATGGATTTATTATGGAAATTAGCTCATGGGATTACGGAGGCCAGAACTTCCCTTGCCTGCCATCTGCAAGCTGGAAAGTCAGGAAATTTAGTGGAGTCCAAAAGACTGAAAAACAGGGAGCTGATAGTTTAATCCTCAATCTAAATCCAAAGGTCCTAGGAGCTCCAGTATCCAAGGGCAGGAGATGATGGGTGTCCCAGTTCAAGAAGAAGGAGAGAATTCAACTTTTCTAATCTTTGTATTCTCTTCAGACCCTTAACAGATTGGGTGATATCTACCCACACTGGTAAGGGAAAATCTTTAGTCTACCTACTAAAATGATAATCTCTTCCGGAAACACCTGAACAGATATACCCAGAAATAATGTTTTACTAGCTATCTGGTCATTTCTTTACCCAGTCAAATTGATACATAAAATTTACCATCACAGGAGGGGGTTACACATGGGCATGAATTCTCTAAGAGATGGGATTCCTTAGGAGACATTTTAGAAATTAGCTGCTATGGCCATATGAATATGGTTGGAAACATTTGTAAGACAAATGTTAGCAATGGGATATCCCAGGTTAGCATTCCATTTCCTTTTTTTTTTGTCTTTACATCTGTCTTTTATTTTTTAATTTATTTTACTTTTTAGTACTGAAGATTGAACCCAGAGGCATTTTACTACTGAGCCACATTCCCAGTCCTTTTTATTTTTTAGTTTGAGACAGGGTCTCACTGAGTTGCCCAGAGCCTCACTAAATTGCTGAGGCTGACCTCAAACTTGTGATGCTCCTGCCTTAGCCTACTGAGTCTCTGGGATTATAGGTGTATGCCACCATGCCAAGCTCTTTTTGATATTCAAACATAAAATCATTATAGTATCTGGTTAATTAGTACAGGGCTATAGTGAATTAGTCATTTCAAAATGTGTAGGATTCAATTTGCATATTTTATTGAACATTGTTAGGCTGATATTTATAAGTGAGGATGTTGTTTCTTGAAATGTTACTTAAGTATATCTGTAAATAAGTTAAGAAAAGTGTCAGAATTAAGGACTTCTGAAATCATGTCATCCATAAATACAATAAGAATAGTGGCAGATACTGTCAGAACAAACCTTTACAAAAATCTGGAAATGAACTGAACTCAGCATTGGGAAAGGTCTCACCATTGATCTTTCTGTAATAAGTGCCTTCATCGTTCATTTTTAGTAGATAATGTGGAATCAGGATTTGTAAAATAATTAATTGAAGGGGACATTAACAGAGTTTAATCAAATACACTTTTTAAATCTTAATTGACCAATATATTTTATGCATATGTATGGCATATAATAAAATCTAATAAATGTATAGTATATGATGATCAAATGAAGATAATTAGCATTTCTGTGTCCTCAAACATGTATCATTTCTGTGTTGGGAATCTTCAGACACTGAAGAAAATCAATAGGTCCAGCCTGGAGGACTTCTAATTATTTGAAAATATATCATAAATTGTTAAGTGTTCTAGCTGGGTGCAGTGGTGCCTGCCTGTAATCCCAGCGGCTGGGGAGGCTGAGGCAGGAGAATCGTGAATTCAAAGTCAGCCTCAGAAACAGCAAGGCACTAAGCAACCCAGTGAGATCCTGTCTCTAAATAAAATACAAAATAGGGCTGGGGATGTGGCTCAGTGGTCGAGTGCCCCTGAATTCAATCCCAGGTACCAAAAAGGAAAAAAAAAAATTGTTGAGCATTCTAGTTGCCCTGCTGTGCTGTAGAGTACTAAAACTAATTCCTTTTATCTGTTTTTTAAAATTTTCTTTAATTTTTTTCCTCAAAACTTCTAGTTTTGTGCAATCCCTTATCAGATCCCCTCTAACCCTGTGGGAGCTCTGTCTCTTTTTTTGTCACTTGATTAAATCTTACTCTCTTACACTCAAAAATAAATAAACAAACAAATAAATAGCAAAATAAAATAACCCCCCAGACTCCTTAATTTTCATTACCATAGTAAGTATGAACTGTGATGGGTGATGATAGGCATTGTAAAGAGTAGCATTTTATGTAACAAGAAACCCTGAGTTCCAATATGGTTCAGACTTCAGCATCAGTTTTGCATT
This sequence comes from Marmota flaviventris, assembly GCF_047511675.1. Taxonomy (NCBI): domain Eukaryota; kingdom Metazoa; phylum Chordata; class Mammalia; order Rodentia; family Sciuridae; genus Marmota; species Marmota flaviventris. The sequence goes on from NC_092518.1 coordinate 122,989,826, forward strand.
AACACCATTGCTTTTGTTCTTCATTTTCTGGTGAGAAAAAACTATAGGTTTCTCACTAATCAAAGGTGCTAGTTTTCCATTTTTTTAAAGCCTGCCCTGTGTCTGACTGAGGTCTCACAGAGGAGAAATTACCAAGAGGGAAGCAAAGGCTTTTTGTCTGTTCTGGTTGCTTATATCCCATTCTCATCCTGAAGTGCAAAACTGTTGACTAGTGTGAAACTCTGTGCCTGTATTGCTTCAATCCAAAGTTTCAAGGTGTTTTGCTTTTGTTTTTGTTCATTTATTCTATTAAATCACATACCAACTACTGCCGAAAACTACCTACAACCCATTGCTCCTGTTAGCACCATACCCTAAATAGAGTGTTAGGTAATGGCATGTATGGAGCAAAAGATCTTACTCCTCTGTTATGAACTGTCATCAAAAGGTAATTTTTAAACGGACTTATAAAATTGCAGCTTGTATTTAAACTTATGGTTCAAAAATTTATTTATGAAGAAATAAATATTTTGCAGACATATAAGGTGGAACTATCAGAGATTATAAACTATAGTTTTGAAACATTTACAGATATTCCAATCAGGAAAATTGCTGTTCTCATAAATAACCAATGTCACTTTTTTTTGTTCTTTTTTTTTTTTTTTAAAACATTTTGTCTGTTCTTGACTTCAGCAACAGGAACCATCACCATTTTAATACATGGTACCAGGCACACAGTAGCACCTCAGTAAAAGTATTGGGGCATATGGATATTACAGTTAATAAAATAATGCAACATTATGTAAGGGGCAAAAGATGCCATAATACACAGATACATACACTGGAAACCCATTTTTATTAAATTGCATTGAATACATGTATATGTGTGGATACACACATGCATATCTATGTATATCTATATATAGAAAATGTATCCAGTGGAATACTAAACAAATAGTAATTGGAATTTCATCTATGATATGTCTTTGATATGATTTCAAAGGGATGAAATGGGACCAGCAAATAGAAAATAAATCTGTATGGTGTTGATCTAATTTTAAAAAGCAACTATAGAACTTCCACTGCTGTCATAGAGGAGTAACCAACACAGAACTTTCTCTCCTAGTGTAAACAAGTAGAAAACTACAAAAATATTGGAACCAGTCCTTTTTCCATTAATTTGGACAAAGGGCAATGCAGGACTGTGCTCAGTAAGAGAAGGAACCACCTGAGGTGAGCTCTTTGATCGCTCCAGCTTCCTACCAGGAGGCGATTGTTGAACTGTGACACAGGAAAAAGGAACCCAAGTAAAGCTCGGTTGTTTCACTACATTGAACAGAGACAAAATGTAATTCGAGTATTTGAAATAATTGGCATTTGTAATAGAATAACAGGGAGGAGGATGCTATGTAGGAGAGTTTCAGAAATCTTTTTGGGAGCCTTCTGAATCTCTGGCTGACTATTAATCAACATATTTGTATGGTGAGTTCCATGAGGCCAAAGGGTTGCCTGTGAGTCATTGGTTGAAACACGTCCAGAACTTACTCTCACCAGGAACTCGTGAAAAAAGTCAGGGTTATTTCTCAGCACAGTGAGGGAGAATGAACAGTACCTTGTTTGTTTGCCTTCTCCTAGTGCTAACAGTTTTTCCCTGCCCACTGTCCTAATTCATGAAAAAAAAAAAAAAAAAAAAACTGCTTCCAGTATTTTTTAAAAAAGTTTATTAGCTGTTTTCATTTGAGGGAAAGTTCTGTAAACTCAGGACAATTCAGTGAGAAGGTGTTAGAAAGAATCTATATAGAACTTGAATTTTAGTTTTTTAAAAAATTACTTTTATTTTTTAAATACATGTCAGTGGAATGCATCACAATTCTTACTACACATATAGAACACAATTTTTCATATCTCTGTTTGTATATAAAGTATTGACTGGGTAATTTCACAAAGGTTTGAGAAAAGGTCTAAGGAAGTGTGGGTTTTCTATAGATTGGATATGGTCAGAAAATAACAGCAATTCCTTGAGTGGGTATTTAAGTAAAGTTTATATAGAAGTAGGGCATAATAGAACAAATAAAAACCCTTTAATTAGAAAAATAAGGAGCGGTCATTCCTATTAGCAGGTTGAAGGTGATACTTTATTATTTTGGATTGCAAGATAATCTTATTTTTCTCTGCTTTTAGATAAACTTATGAAATGACTTCAGTTTATTTCACTTTATCAGGGCCTGAAACTGGTGTTCTGTGAGATTGCTGATAGCTTACCTGTGATGCCAGCCCAACTTCAAACAGCACTGAGGCCTAGCTATGAGTGTCTGATCAGTTCCCCAGCTGTCAGAAACTGCTTTTAAAATTTCCCCACCACATGGAGCTGAAACATCTTCAAAATTCTACCAGTGAAGTGGAGAAACTTCACTTAATGCTCCAAGAAATCAGTAGATACCAAAAGATTAAGCTAGCTCCAAAGTAAAGGTTACTTGAGACACACCCTAGAAAAGCTTAAAAACAAACATTGCAATCGATATCTAAAAAGGTTAAGCTGGTCTTCACTTAAATGCCTAGCAAAACAACCTGAACAGCAAACTGTGACTCATAACCAGGAAGAAACCAGAGATAATGGAATTAGCTCACATGGGTTTTAAGAGTGTTGTTTAAAATAATGTAACTATGCTTTATATTTTAAAGGAGTACATGAACATAATGAGGGAGGAGGGCAGGAAATACAAAATAAAATACACAAAAAATAAAATAAAATAAAGATATACAAACTAAACTGAAGCAAAGGTAGAAAATTTGGTGGGTAAGGCACACACTGTTTGTGTTAATCAGTTTTTTATTGCTGTGACCAAAATGCCTGATACAAATAACTTGAAGGGGGAAAATTTTATTTATTATGGCTCATGGTTTCAGAGGTTTCAGTTCAAGGTCAGCCAGCTCCATTGCTCTGGGCCTGAGGTGAAGAAGAACATCATGGAAGAGGGCATGGCAGAGGAAAGCTGCCCAGCTCATAGGAGCTGGGAACAGAGAGACAGAGAGGAAGGGGCCAGGGACAAAACTAGTCCCAAGGGCACGCCCCCAGTGACCTGCCTCCTTCAACCTGCTTATAGTTTCCACTATATTTCAGTGGTGCGTTTAGCTATCAGTGCATTAATTGATAAGTTCAGATTCCTCATGCTCTAATCACTTCCTCAAAGCCCCACCCCTGGATATTGCTGTACTGAGGCTTAAGTTGCAACACATGAGCTTTGAGGGATCATTCCAGATCCAAACCTTAGCACTATCTGGTATGAAAAACCAAGTGAGGGGACTTACCACCACATTAGACAATGTCAAAGTAAAGATATACAAACTAGGGGCTGAGGTTGTAGCTCAGTGGTAGAGCGTTTGCCTATCATGTGTGAGTCACTGGGTTTGATCCTCAGCACCACATAAAAAAATTCTACAACTAAATAAAATAAAGACATACAAACTAAACTGAAGCAAAGATAGAAAATTCAAACTAGAACAGTAGAATCTGAATGCATCACAAATGTATTAAATAGCCTTACTGATGAAGGTACAGTATAGGTGGAAATAAACAGAGTTTTTAAGACTGAAGATAAAGGAGCTCATATAAATGTCACGTTCTGTTGGATAACATTATTCCCCTGGGAGTATGGGTTAACAATTCTAAAACCAGTATATATCTATGTAGGAACGGAACTAGTGAGCATAAAGATGATAAATCATAGGAGTGCAGTTTCTCACTATTTTTTGTTTGTTTTTAGTTTGCTACTGGGGATTGAAACCAGGGGTGCTTTACCACTGAGTTACAATCTCCAAGCCCTTTTAATTTTTTTTTTATTTTGATTAGGACTCTTCCCAAGTTGCTGAGATCCTCCTTAAGTGGTTGTGGCTGGCCTTGAATTTGTGATCCTACTGCCTCAGCCTCCTGAGTAGCTGGGATTGGAGACAAGTATCACCATGCCTGGTCATTTTCTCATTATTTAAATGGGGGGTTGTAGACAAGGTTAGAATGATTTGAGATGAAGACTATCGGTTTATAAACTCATGTTTAAATTAATATTGATACAGATGGCTACACATAGAGATATTTATATATTGTGTGTGTATGTGTGTATGTGTGTGTGTGTAATTTATAGTAAACATATATTGTATATATAAAAGGCTCAGAAGCAATGGCATCCCAGTAGCAATAGCAAACCTAGCACCTGAATCTCAGTTTCTAATATTGTTCTCCAATAAAAATAATCAGGAATCCTGATGTTTCTTCAAAAATTTATTTTTTAACTATGGAATTGTAGGCATGTATTATAAACTTAATACTGCCTTATTAATTTTCTGGCTAAAATTTTTCTAGCTTTGGCCATTTCTGGGCTCTTGCAGTTGGCTCCTGTGTCCCCTTTGACTTGTTTCCATTAAAGGAATGAGGAATCTTGAAAAAAAAAATTGTGGATTCTTGGACTGGGGCAGGAAGTACAGAAGATGATCCTAGAGCATATTGTGGTGCCAGAAAGTAAGGAAATCTCAAAAACAAAAGGATAGGGATATTTCAGAAAAACACAGACGCCAAATGAAAGAGCTACCATGGGGACAACTAGAATAAATTTTTTGCAACAAAATTAATAAAGTAGTATTAAGTTTATATGCTTTTCTTTGTAATGAATCATGTCATTTTTACACAGATAAATTTACTTCTTTTTTATTTTTATACTACTTATTTTTGTTGTTGTTGTTTAGTTTAGTACTAGTGATTGAACATAGGGGCACTTTACCACAGAGCTATATCCCAGCCCTTTTAATTTTTTATTTAGAGACAAGGTATTGCTCAGTTGCTTAGGGCCTTGTTAAGTTGCTGAGGCTGGACTTGAATTTGAAATCTCATACCTCAGCCTCCTGAGTTGTAGGAATTATGGGCATATGCCATCATGCCAGGTCACTTTTTTAAAAAAAATTATTACAAATAGGGTTTCTAGTATGATGGCGAGTAGAAGTGGTCTAAGTGAGAATCCTTGCCTTGTTTGGTTCTTGGTAGACAAATATTTAATATGACCCCATTAAGGATGATGTTACATGTGAACTTTGTAGATGCCCTTTATTTAAAGAACTTTTTCTGGGGGCTAGGGTTGTGGCTCAGTGGTAGAGCACTTGCCTAGCATGCATGAGGCACTGGGTTCGATTCTCAGCACCACATACAAATAAATAAAAAATAAAGGTCAATCAAGAACTAAAAAATATTTTTTAAAAAGAAGTTTTTCTGTATTCTTTATTTTATGAGAAGTTTTGTCAAATGTTGGCCATGATGGGGAGCAACTGACATTCTTATTCATTGATGGTGGAAATCAAAATGGTATAGTTACTTTGGAAACTAGTTTGGTGATTTCTTACAAAGTTTGTTGTACAATCCAGCAGTCATGCTCCTTGGTTTACCTAAAGGAGTTGAAAACTTTTGTCCATACAAAACCCTGTACATGGATGTATACATTCATAATTTTAAAAAACCCAGAAGCAACCAAGATGTCCTTCTATGTGATACACTCTGACAATGGAATATTATTCAGTGCTAAAATGGAATGAATTATCCAGCCATGGAAAGCCATGGAGGAAAATTAAATGCATATTTCTTAGTGAAAGAAGGAAATATGAAAAGGCTACATACTATTTTATTCCAATTTTTATTCTGGACAATGTAAAATTCAAGACAGTAAAAAGATCAATGGTTGTCAGGGTTTGGGGATGAAAGGGATGAATAGGCAGAGCATAGAGGAGCTTTAGGGCATTGAAAATTCTCTGTGTAATACTATATTGGTGGATACATGTCATTATACATTTGTCCAAATTCATAAAATGCATAACACCAAGCATGAACTAATGTAAACTATATGGTCTGGGTTAGAACAATTTGTCAATGTAGGTTCATCAGTTATAAAAGAGCCTAACACTCTGGTGAGGGATGTTGGTAATGGGAGAGGCTGTGCATGTGTGAGAGCAGGAAATACACAATAAAATACACAAGAAATCTATGTACCTTCTGCTCAATTTTGCTGTGAATTTTAGATGACTCTGAAAAATTTAATTTATTTATTTATGTTTTGAAATTTTTTTATAGTTGTAGATGGACAGCATGCCTTTATTTGTTTAGTGTTTTTATATAGTGCTAAGGATCAAACCCAGTGCCTCACACATGCTAGGCAAGTGCTCTGCCACTGAGCTACAACCCCAGCCCTAAATTTATTTTTAAAGAGAAAGAAATTGTAAAGTATTAAAGCATACTGTCAACTGAGATTTATACATCAGGAGAAACTTTGTTTTGGCGTCAAATAAAGAGAGATATTTTCAGAAACAAAGAACAAAAATGGGGAGAATTTCTCACCGGTAAGTCTGAATTATAAGAAATATTAAAGTTCTTTAGAATGAAGAAAAATGATACATGCCACATAGAAATTTGAGTCCACACAAAGGGGCCTGAAATGATAAATTATGCAGGTGAATTTTGAAGACTTTTCTCATTAATTGGGAGAAAAAGATAAAATATACTAATATCAGGAATTATGAAAGGGGGAATGCCACTATATATCCATAGTTATAAAAATATGCATCTCATACAACATTACAGCAATACATTTATAATGTAGATGAAATGGACAGTTACCTTGAAATACACAGCTTTTAAACAAATCAGAAATGTGAACTCTTGAGTAGCATTTTGTATATTAAAAAATTGAATTCATGATTAACTTCCTTGTCACAAAGAAAACTCTAGGCCAGGCTGATTTAACAGTTGATTTCTATCAAATTTAACATAGAAATCATGCAAAATGATTGTTATAGTTTAGATGTGAGGTGTCTTCCAAAAGCTCACGTGTGAGACAATGTTTAAGAAGGTTCAGAGGAGAAAGGACTGGGTTGTGAAAGCCTTATCCCAATCATTGATTTAATCCCCTGATACAGAGGGATTAACTGAGTGGTAACTGAAGTGGTAGGGTGTGGCTGGAGGAGGGGGGAATTGGAGCATGGCTTTGGGTATATATTTTGTATCTGGAGGGTGCAGTCTCTCTCTCTCTCTGCTTCTTGATCACCATGATGTGAGCTGCTTCCCTCTGCCCCACTCTTCCACCATGATGTCCTGCCTCACCTTGAGCTCCAAGGAATGGAGCCTGTCATCTATGGACTGAGACTTCTGAAACTGTGAGCCCCTAAATAAACCTTTTCTCCAGTTTTTCTGGTCAGGTCCTTTAGTCACAGCAGTAAAAAAGATAATTGAAACAATCATATATTACTTGTTTCAGAAATTAAAAGTGGGATAAATATTTCCAACTCCATTTTGTATGGCTAACATTACTTTGTGTGGTTGAAGGAATAATGTTCCTTCCCAAGATATCTATGCGCTAAACTACAAAACCTGTGAATGTTACCTTACATAGAAAAAGGGACTTTTATCATGTGATTTTTTAAAGTAACTTGATAATGAAAATTATCCTGGATTACAAGTCCATTGTAGTCACTAGACTCCTTATAAAGGAAAGTGAGAAGCAAGAAAATCAGAAGAGGAGATGAAACATCTGTAACAGAGGTTAAAATGATGTGGTATTTGGAAAAAGGCCACAAGCCAAGAAATGTAGACCAAGAAACAGATTGTCCCCTAGAACCTCCAGAGGAAGGCAGTCTTGTGATAACTTTATTCAAGCCTCTTAACGTACATTTTAGATTCCTGACTTCTAGAACTGGACAATAATTTTTTTGTCATTTCAAGTCATTAAGTTAGCAATCATTTGTTATAGCAGCAAGAGAGAACTACAGAATGTATTTTTATGTGCATGTAACACCCTAAGTAATCTATAAAAAAGTTTACTAGAACTAATAAGTGAATTTACCCCCATGGCAGGATAAATGGTCAATATGCACAAAATTCTGTTTTATAATGCATGAGGGTAAATTTACTAAAGTGGATGTAAGACTGAACACCTGAACTCACAAATTATTGGTGAAAGAAGCTAATGAATAACGAAACAAATGAACAGCTATACCATTTTCATGGATTGGAAAACTCAATAGCGTTAATCTATAAATTCTCCAAATTGATCGATTCCATCCCTATCCAGCAGGCTGTTTGTTTTTTTATGTAAATGGAAGGAACTTTGATTAGTATAATTTTTTAAAGGCAGAACAAATTTGATGGCTTATGCTACATAATTTTAGTACTTAATATAAAGCTATAATAATGAAGAAAGTGTGGTGTTGGCATAAGGATAGAAAAAATTATTGGAAAAGAATAGAGCATTCAAAAATAGACCTGGAAAACTTATAGATGTCTATAACGTTGAAAATGACAGATTTCTAAACTTGGACACCAAATTTGTGAAAAATAAATATAAAAAATTAAGCTAGATTTTATTAAAATTAGAAACATCTTCAAAAGACATTATTAAGAAAATGAAATGACACATGGAGAAAATATTCACAGTACATTTACTGGAGAAAAGACTTGTTACTTCACAAAAAGAGATATACAAATGCCCAGTGCTCTTATGGAAAAAGTGCTCAGTCTTTTATCATCAAGGAAATAAACATAATCATATTGAGATACTATTTCACAGGTACTAGGATTGCTGAAAACAAACAATTAATGCTTACAAGTATTGGTGAGGATATGGAACAATCAGAACTCTCATAAATTGCTTTGGTTAAAGATTGGCATCTTTTATAAAGAAAAAAAGTCTACTTAATCTATGGCCCAGTGACTTACCAAGAGAAATGAATATATTTGTCCATTTAAGACATAATATGTTTAAAGCTTCTTCATTTGTAATAACCATTAACTGGAATCATCTCAAATGCCCACCAGCTGATGAAGGGATAACAATGGCATGTACAAAGAACAGTATTATTCAACAGTCCAAAGGAAAAAAAAAATTATGTTATATTCAACATATGGATGAATCAGAATTTGCTCAATGAAGGAAGCCAGATACAAAAGAGTATATGCTGCATGATCCTATTTATGAGATTCTAGAAGTTAAAGCTAATTATTATATTAATATTAAACCAAAATAGATCAGTGATTATCTCTGGATGAGAGTGTAGAGAATTTAAAGGGCACAAGAAAAGTTTTTGGGGTAAGGGAAATATTCTGTATTTTGATTGTCATAGTGAGTGCCTGGGTGAATATATTTGTCAGAATGTCAAAATGTATGTTTGAATAATTATATATTATTATACATAAAATGTAACAGAAATTAATTTTAAAATATGCATATATTGATATGTGTATATCTTGGCATGTGTTTTTAAGAGGTGAAGAATGAAGTGGAGGGATGCATATTAGGTCATTATGACTGGTTACATCCTAATTTTTTTTCTTTGTAACATTTATTTTTTTCAAAAAAGTTAAGCATTTATTTATTTATTTATTTAGGTACCAAGGATTGAACCCAGGGCTGCTTAACCACTGAGCCACATCCCCAGTCTTCATTTGTGTTTTATTTTAAGACAGGATCTCTCTAAGTTGCATAGGGCCTTGCTAAGTTGCTAAGGCTGGCTTTGAACTCATTATCCTCCTGCCTCAGCCTCTGGGATTACAGAGGTGTGTTACCACACATGTAATTAAAAGTTAAGCATTTATTGCTCTTGAAATTTAGAAATAAAGAAAAACAATTAAAAGGTTAAATGGCAAGTCCTACTTATTTATCTCTTTTCTAGCTCCTTGCTGTAGGCCCTATTATAGATTTGGGAATATATGCTTTTGAATTATTTTTGAATAATTAAATGTTTTAAATGGGTGGCAAGATCATTAGGTATTCTATAGTCTTTGTAAATACCAGTCACCCCAAGCCTTATTCTGGTTGTTACCCATTATGCTTAATGGTGCTATCATCCTTCCTGGTCTCTAAGCTCTAAATTTTCCTGTCTTTTTTGTGTACCCTATTTGACAGGCGTATTCTTTCTTCTCTGTTCCATTTCACATCTGTCTGTCTATTGAAATTATGCCTGTCCTGTGAGTCTTAATTCAAAAACATCCTCTTCCATGAAGAAGTGCCAAAATTTCTAACTAGAGATTGGCTTACTTACTTTTGAACTATTAAGATTAATTTGGTTCTCTCTTGCATTATTTCAACATGACAAAGTAAAAATAGCATTTGAACTTATAACGTGAAGTCTAGGATTCACATTCCAGTTCTGTCATTTACTAGATCTGTGACTTTTGTCATCAAACTGTAGCTACATAGGCCTCAGTCTTTTCATTGACAAAATGTGAACAATAGTTACTACATGGTGTAATGTTGAAGATCTGATTAGTTCTCATGTGGAGAAATGTACACCACTACCACTTGGAATATAGTGGATAAATAGTTATGAAAACACCATGCTCATATCTTTTGCTAGACTGAAAGTCTTTTTGATAACTAGGGTCATGTCCTGTGCAACTGTGTCCTACAAAAATCTATTCCAGATCTAGTTAGCATATCCCCTAGTTCATGCTAGGAACTCCATCAATATAAAAATGAATGAAATTTTATGAATTAGGATGAAAATAACCTACTGCCCAATACACTGGAGACATTTTCTTCTGAGGCTTGTCCCCAGATCTCCATTTTGCCACGTTAGAGGTAGGCAGTTTCTCACATAAACTCTATTTGGTTTTGGTTGCAAAAGATACACGTCTCAGAAGTAGATTGTATCGACTTCTCCTGCAGGATTCTACCATGTGATGGCAACATATCTGATGTGTTAAAAGACTCTAAGCAGGGCCCCACACCCTTTGATCACACACTGTTTATTTTCCATTTACACCATCACTCTGAGAGCTACCATGAAGGCATCAGTAAGATAGTACTATGACAAAATAGAGATCGGCTTTGTTGGGGATGTAAGTTGGCTAATTCCTTAATTGAACTTTTTTCTTTCTCTGTGATTGCTGTATCCTCATTTAAAAGATGGAACACTCTTAAATTATACTGTTCTACCTGAAAGAAGATTGAAATGAAGGAGTAATACGAAAGATGTAATTATAATGTGCCAAAATAAGATCATTACAAGTTGTTCTCTTTTTAAGAATTTATTTTGGATGACATTTAAATTAAACTTCATTTTAATTCAAATACAAAGAAGGAAACCCACATCACCAAGGAACTTTGCCAATCAACCTGTCAATAGGCCAATTACCAAAAACTTTAACAAGACAGAATTGCCCCTTTGCAATTCTTATACCCCAACCCCAGGCAGGAAGATAATTACTTTGTTCAAATTGTCACCTTATGACTTAAGTTTAAAAGTGTACTCCCCCACAGTGCTAACAAGCCTTTGCCATGAAAGAAATTGTGAATTTTAGTAGATCGATAAATAATATTTTTTTAACAATAACAGAGGCTGATCCACTAAAGGAACAATACCACATACTTCCATACCAGCCCTGTCCATAATTGTATGCAATACAATAATCATATAAAACTAATCACAACAGCTGTCATATTAATGGACAGCTACTAGTTTTAGATTTTTAAATGATATCTCTAATTTTCTAAACACTTAAGATAGGCATTGTGGTCCATTTAATAAATAAGAAAACGAGGCTTGGCAAATTAAGCTACTTAAAGTTGTATAGTTAGGAAGCACATACCTCAGCTTTTATCTGATTAAAGCTTTCGATTATAATCCTGTGCAAAAACTAGGATAAAAACATGCTAGACTAAAAGCCGTGGCCCATGCTTGTAATCCCAGTGACTCCCTGGCTGAGGCAGGAGAATTGCAAGTTCAAGACCAGCCTCGGCAACTTAGTGAGACTCTGTCTCAAATTAAAAAAATAAAAAGGGCTGGGGCTGTAGCTCAGTAGTAAAGTGCCCCTGGGTTAGATCCCGAGTATGGGATGGTGGTGGTGTGGGTGGGGCAAACAAACAAACACATGCTAGACCTTAAGCAAGCCTATTTAAATCCAAATAACTGCAAAATGATGTACCTCAAGGGTATGACTATATACATAATTTTACTCCAGAAGTTATTTTTCAGTATAGATCCTCTCTCTTTTTAAGAAATCTTGTTCAAACAAGTTATTCTCTTTTCATGGCAAAGCAGGAAGGGTGTTGGATGATCTCAGCTCTGTTAATGATGAATTTTGTTTCTATGTTTAAAGTATTACCTGTTTTCCTTATTCATGATTTTTCTTACGCTTAGTTTTTATTTTTTTTTATTTAACACTATTAGCTCCTACATTTATGTTCATAAAACACTCAATTGCTTTAATATAGGCTGGTGCACCTTACAAAAATAATAGGGCATTTTTTCTTGCCTTTTTATCAGTTCATTTAAAGGTACTCATTTAACAAAAATTTGTAAAGTACCTTCTAAATGTGAAGCTCTATTCTTATCCTTGGTAATGGAACCAGTGAAGCAGTAAAAATAAAGGAAAATAAAAATTAAAAAGAAAACATGCTTTACCTTCAAAAAGCTTACATTCTCATATAGGCAATATAAAAACAAACCAAATAAATAAATTAATTAAATCTAATGTACGTTGAATGCTGATAAGTTGAATGCTATGAAAGGAAAAGCGAAACAGGGAATAGAGGTTTGAGCTTGCTGGGGGAGTCATTAAATTTAAGATAATGGTGTCCAGAAGCTGAGATGGTGTTTTGATGAAAGACCTGGGGGAGAGAAATATATAGATAACATATGTGGTTCGCCACCCGTGAAGCTAATTGAGTGGTCTTTTACTGGGTACTGAGCCATGGGGGAGTTAGGTCTCCCCTTGGGAATGATCCCAGCATTCCCGTGTGTAGACTGCCTAAGGTGTGAGATCCCTGCTCTTGCTCTCCCAATGGACAACTCTCCTAGCTCCAGAATTGGGTTTGGACAGCCGACCTCCTGCCTTATTTGGTGAAGAACATTCTTGTAGAAAACCTTTGAAGTTCCCTTGTATAACTAAACCAAACCCAGCTCACTCTCTCCCTTTCCAGTGTGGAAGCTGGACCCCTAAGGTCATAGAGCAGTCCCACCCTCACTTTTCAAAATTACTTCCTGTACAGTGTGGTTTCTTTGCCACCTTTTCTTCTTTTAGCTTTATTTCACATCTAGCTCACATCACGCAGAGGAAACCCAAATTCCATTGCCCGCAGGATGTGGGCAAGAAACTGATATAAAGAAAATCCTGAAAAGGGAAAAATAGCCTCAAGGACATTGAAGTGAGAGTGTGCCTGGAGTACTGGAGTATTCAAATCAACTTAGAGGCTAGTGCCCCCCGTTGGGACTCCTCATTTCAGCCATTTCCCTCTTTCAGTCTATTCTCAATTCAGAAGCTACAGTGATACTGAATTGTACATTTTAAAAAGCTGAATGTTATGCTATGTGAACAATAAATAGTGAATAAATAATAAATAAATAATGGCTATTATTAAATACATTGGGCAAAAATTTCATCATCTCTGAGTCAGTATCAACAGTCTCGACAATTAATCACTGCCCTGTCTGTGTTTCCTTGACACTTGCTATATTCTATTTATTTTTCCATCTTGGCACATACAATACCGTATTGCAATTGACTAGTTCCTTTCCTTCTCCCTGAATGTTACTGTCAAACTGTGATCTCCTCAAGCACAGGGACTGAGTCTTTCTAATCTTTGTATCTAGAGAACCTGAACAGCATCTGACAAAAAGCAGGTCGTCAACAGTGTTTGCGAAATGGAGAGATAACTTTTATGACACACATTTCTTAGCTTAACCATTCTAAGTATATCATTAAAGATCAGCCATAGAAATCCTACTTTAGAATGCTAAAAATATGGCCAGTGAATAACAAGAGAAGCAATTGAACTGAATACTAATGTCATTATTTTATAATGTTAAACATACATTTTCCTTTGAGGCCCTTATAGGTCTTTTGCCTTTTGTTGTGGTTATTTCCTCACAGGTTCTGTCTTGTCATTGTTGAAAGAGTAATTGAAAGAACTTGCCACTTTTTCTTTACAACAGGAGTGAATATGAAAACAGAATATTTAGTCCCACCTAATCTTTGATCTTCTTTATGTCCATGTAGGAATAACTGAAGCACTTGAATGTGTGAAATCCCTCATCTTCTGTGTCTATCCACATACCTTTGTCTGTGCCATGTACTTGCCTCTTTCAGCCTGATTAGTCTGTGTGACACATTCTTACTCCTGACTAAAGCCATGTTCCCCACTGAAGCATTAGATACCATCTTTTCTTGCTATTGAAGGACCTTATTCTATCAAATCCCTCCTTTTCTCTTGAGTAGTATAAAAAATGTTCCCTCCATTATCTTATGTTCAGATGCAAACATACTTTTTCTCTCATTTTACCAATAAACAAACAAAAACCTCTAAAAGACTTTTCTTAACCGTACTTCCTTTTCATCCAGTGGGTACCTCTGCTACTTGAAACTGAGTGTTTCAATTTCCATTTCTTGTTTTACCAACCAGAAAGTTTCTCTTAACTCCATATTTCACAGGATGAAATGTTGACAATCTCCTCCTTCCTTTTTCTGTGTATCCCTCCTGTATTCATCCTTTCTAGCCTTCTGGCTCTGTGAGCATTGTACTGAATTTGTATTCTTAAGGTTGATCTCTGTGGTTAAATTATTACTGTTCAATATTCTTTGATTTATATTAGTTGATTGTATGGCTAGAAAGTCATGAGTGCTTATATCATTAGATTTATATAAATATTGTCCTTTGTGAGATAATGATGTGCTTAACTGGGCACAATGTCAGGACACCCATGCCTCTCCATGGAGCATAGTTCTAGATTCAAATAGTTTTGCCTTCTTCCTCCTGCCCCAACATCCTTAATTGCTTTTTCAAAATTCACAAGTTTTCTACTCAGGGAATCAGAACTTATAAAATTTATGTCTTTAGTGTTGTTCAAGGAATACAGATACTTCTTAATTTGCAATGAGGTTATGTCCTAATAAATCCATTACAAATTGAAAATACCATAAACTGGAAGCATTTAGTAACTTAACCTTCCAGACACCCTAGCTTAGCAACAAAGTACAGGTGTAGAGTGATAGTTTGTTTCCCCCTCCCCACCTTGTGGCTTGCTGTCTCTGCCCAGCATCCTGAGAGATCATCATACTGCACATTACTAGCTCAGGAGCAGATCCAAATATAAAATGTGAGGAACAGGTGCTACTGAATGCATGTTGCTTTTGTATCATCTTAAAATTGATTAATTATAAGTTGAATCATAGTAAGTCAGAGACTGTCTGTATTTCAGTTACCCTCCCTTTTAGTTTGTATAAATTAGATTAAGAAATGTTACATTGTAGGGGGAAAAAACCTTAAACATGCATGTCTTAAAATGATAAAAGTTTATTTCTTGCTCATGCTACTCAAGTATGGCATATTGGCTACAGGTCTGAAGTTGTTTTAGCCAGCTTTTTCATTGCTGTTACTAAAAGACTTGAAAAGAAATGAGATGGAAAAGTTTATCAGAGGTCTCAATCCATAGATGCCCAGTGCTCTGGGCCCCAGGTGAGGCAGAATGTCATGGCAGAAAGGTGTGGAGGAGGAAAGCAGCTCAGAACATAGTGCCAGAAAGAGAGAGAGCTCTCTGCTCATGAGGGACAAAGTATAAGTCACAATGGCATGGCCCCAGTGATCTACTTCTTCTAGCCATACCCTACCTGTCTACAGTTATAGCCCAGTTAATCCCTGTTGTTGGATTAATGTAGTAATTAGGTTAAGACTCTCATAACCCAATCATTTCATCTCTAAACTTTCTTGCATTGTCTTACACATGAGCTTTTGGGGGACACTTCATAAATAAACCATAACAAGTATCATCTTCATTCTAGAATCCAGGCTGCAAGAGTCACCAGGACATTGACAGTTTAATGGCAGAAGAAAAAATAGAACATGAGGAACTTTTTAAGTCATTTATACTTACTTTTCATTGGTCTAAGCAATTATATAGCTAATCCTGACATTGATGGGGTGGAAAGTTTGATGAGGAACATGAATTGTTCGGGTTAGTGAGTGATAACAGAAATGGCAGGTGTCATTTCTGAGCCAGAGTATTTAATTACTAATGTAAGACCCTACATAGCTCAGCACATTTACTAGTAATGTAGCCTAGATAGTCACTGCCTCTAGCTGGTTCCCTAACTGGTCCTTGATGTTTAATATGAGCAAGAATTAGACCCATGTCACTACAATTTTGTATTTCTTTGTTTTTCTACCAAATACTAGCCTATTCTAATGAGACCATGTAAAGAGCTATCCTTGAAATGTGGAATGAAGAGATATATAGCATCATCTACAATGAGTAACTAGATATCTTTGATCCCTAAGGTGCAGTCCATATCTATACTTGTGGTGTATGCCTGTCATCCCAGCAGCTCAGGACGCTGAGGCAGGAGGATTGGCAATTCAAAGCCAGCCTCAACAACAGTGATGTGCTAAGCAACTTGGTGAGACCCTCTCCCTACAATGCAAAATGGGGCTGGGAACGTGGCTCAGTGGTCAAGTGGCCCTGAGTTCAATCCCTGGTACCCCCCCCCCCAAAATTAATTAATAAGGTTGAAGATGTACCTCAAAATGGGTAAAAAGCCCCTGAGTTTAATCTCTAGTACTTAAAAATTAATAAAAAATTTCAGTTAGGAAATTGCACAGTATAATGACTATAGCTAATAATAGATCTGAAAAAGGCATGGGAGGAGGCCCTATGGTTGGGATTGAAAAAATATATGAATCAGCCACTAAGGTCCAAGAGGGATGGTACACATCTCAGTAGGTATCAGATAGACACATCATTGGGAAATATGACAGAGATCCTGAATTGATATATGTTATTTTCCCCATGCAAGTTTAATGCAATTACAGAGAAATGGCATTGCATTTCTTACTCAGTATAGTATCATTGGCAAGTGTATCAATGTACCAGCTATGTCATTAAATATGCCATACTCAGCCATTTGCATTACAGTATGATTTTTTGAATGAAAGAAGAAGGAATGGGGTTATAACTAAAATGCTAAGAAATGAGCATGACCTGCATCCTGTCCTCTCTATTCCACAGAAAGACCTGTGGCAGTATATTGCTTCTGAGAACAACATCTTCCTCATGGCCAATGCAAGTGGAGAATCAATTGTTTCATTATACAAAATACTTTGCAACTGACTAAAATATAGATCCTATAGGCTGACTTGGATGACTCATTCTACAACACTGCTGAATTCGTCTTAAGACTGCTTCTGTTTCTTAGTTGTCCATTGCTTTTTGACTTTTGTAATAACAAGGGATTTGAACTCATTTCAAACATCAAGTCTGGTCCTATGTTATTCTATATCCCAGGATTATCTAAAAGAGAATAAGAAAGAAAAGAAGAAATGAAGGGGGAAAAAGAAAGAAAGGGAGAAAAATAAAGGAGAGGGGTGGAAGAGTCAAAGGAGAAGTGATTATGCCTAGACCTAAATGGTTAGAAAGCTTCACTTGTCTGTGTATTGAGAACTTTTGAAAACTTACTAGAAAGTCAAGTAATCACAAATGTTTCTGAAAATCTTTGGGAGAACAGAAATGTTTTGGTAAAATGTTTGGTAAAAGTAATGACAATGGATTATCTCTTTTATCCTGTTCTCCCACACTGTACCTTAAGCCAGATGTCTTTCTGTTGAGGAAAACTCCAAAGAGTTTTCATTTTGATTAGAATAAAATCCAAATTCCTAATAATACCCTACGTGAGTTGTCACCTATTACTCTCTGACGTTGATGCATATTATAGTCCTTCTATTTCACTCAGACTCACCAATCTGTGATTACTATTCACCATGCATGTGATTCCTGTAACCCACCGGACACCAAAGTACCTTTGCATTCTTCTGCCTGGAAGACTTTTCTCCAATATATCCAGTGTGCATCCTCATTTCCTTCTCTACTTAGAATCTGCGTTTTGGAAAGGTCATCCCAATTAATGGTACTTTTTGTTCTGTCACAAAATCTGATCCTTTGTATCAGGTTCATCTTAGTGCTGGGAACATGTAAATTTTAAAGAAATGGGTTTTTTTGGGGGGAAGGGGTACCAGGGATTGAACTCAGGGACACTTGGCCACTGAGCTATATCTCCAGCCCTGTTTTGTATTTTATTTAGAGACAGGGTCTCACTGAATTGTGTAGGGCCTCACTTTTGCTGAGACTGGCTTTGAACTCACCATCCTCCTTCCTCAGCCTCCTGAGCCACTGGGATTACAGGCATGTGCCAGGGCACCCAGCAAGAAATATTTTGTGAATGAATGTGCATTAATCTACAGCCTTCATTATTAGCAAGCATTTACATGTAGAGGAAAGAAGGCTGAACTGTAGTTTCCTATTGTGATGGCTAATCTGGATTGTCTACTTGATTGGCTTAGCAATGCCTAGAATGAAGAAACTTTTGGGTGTGTTGATGAGGTTGTTTCCAGAGATGATTGCCATATGGGTCCACAAACCAAGTGGGGAGACCCACCCTGAATGTGGGCAGCACAGTCTAATAGGCTGGGGCCCCGGATTGAAGGGAGGCAAGGTGGATGCAAGTTCCATCCTTCTTTAGTTGGAGTGTCCTTGGTGCTACCATCACCTGAGGATGCCAGACTCCAGCTCCTTTACTCTTCCAATGTGGATTCTGACCAACCTCTCTCCAGGGAGTTCCTAGGCCTTCAGTCTCCTACTGAGACTGCCTTGTTCTCCAGCTTCTTGCACTGAGCATTGACTGTTTCCTCAGGTTTTCTGGTGTGCAGATAGCTATTGTGGACTTTCCCACTTCTGAGCATATAAGCTGACCTCCTAAATCCCCTTTATAATCATATATATACATATCCTGTTGGTTCTGGTGTTCTCGAGAACCCTGAGTAATATACCTATCTTTAAATATATTTGACACTATCCATGTTACTTCTTAGCAAAGATGTGGGAAGGTTTATTAAATTTCCAACTAGGGTACAACTCAGCTTATTAATATTCTTCTCATTAGTATTACTCCTGTTACATTCATTAGCAGCAATATGATATAAAGATAAAATCGTACACTTGATTCAAATCAGGATTCTGCTGTTAGGGTCATATGACCTAAATCAAATTCCTTACTCCTTCTGTGCCTTAGATTCCTTATTTGGACAAATGGGAAAACTACTAGGAACTTCTAAGGGTTGCTATGGGAGACAAATTAAAGTTAAGACATGTACAGCTTTTTGCACAGTCTAGTACATAATATGCATTCAGTAGTGCCGCAGTCCGGCTGCAGCAAAATAACCCGGGGGTGACGAATAACTTGTGTACGTTGATACAGCAGGAGTGGAAGCCGTTTATTGCAGGACAGGAGCAGTATTTATACATTCCACACAGCTTATCTAATTAGCATAAACTAGATACAGCAGTCAACCAATCAGGAATCTCCACACTTAATGGCTCGCTTTTGTTACTTCTCAAACCACTCCGTCTGGCATTTTGCCAGGCACCATCCAGACTTGTTTACGAACTCTAACATTCCCTGGGCAAAATGCCAGGTGTTATTTTGACTTGTTTACAGACTCTAACAAGTAGTCACTGTTACTCTTAGAAATTCATGACATTGAAGACGTAGGACCAAGATTTAGGTTTTTCAATGGAGAAAGCATTAGACATTATTGAGCCTAATATATTTCTTTTTAAATTTTTTTAAACTTTTTTTAGTTGTCGATAGACCTTTGTTTTATTCATTTATATGTGGTGCTGAGAATCAAACCCAGTGCCTTGCACATGCTAGACAAGCACTCTGTCACTAAGCTACAACCCCAGCCCTGAACCTAATATATTTCTAGCATAGAATATTAAAGCTGGAAAGACACCAAAGGATCATGGAACCCAGTAGCCTTGGTTTTAAGGAGAAAACCCCCTGTAACCTAAAAATGAAAAATAACTTATTTAGGATCACCTATCCATATACAAGCAAATTTTAGGCAAGAATCCAGATCCCCACAATCTGAAATTGTTCCACCTGAAGCTGCTTTTGTAACAGGGTTGAAACCAAGGCATGGGGAGTGGAGGGTTATGAGGTATGAGGGGGTTAGGGGACTTAAACACCCAATAGTCAATAGATTCCCCTACAAATTCATCCCAAATAAACATATACAGGCAACAAGATGTGAGATTATTATATAAATTCACCTTAGCAGAAGTCTATAACTCTCCTCTCCACTGTCTTTAACCAATCGCTGATGACAAACCCCATAGAGATAATCATTCTGGAAGTGCAACTGTCTCCACCGATGTCACCCATATGCATGGAATAGAGATTTCAAGTGTAAATCATTTATAGAAGTTTTACGTTTTGTGGGTCACACAGGATTTTGAAAAATTGCCTGGAAATGAAATGTTAGTATGCATTCTTATGAGTAAGGAAATGGTGTCATAGCTGGAGTCTGATTTACATACCATTTCTTTCTCAAGGTGATGGTTAGGAATGAGATTGCAGCTGAGATGAGCAAAAATTCCAATTCAAATGTCAGGTCCCTGGAGAAACGAGGTTAGAATCTTACTATGAGTTAATTCATGAACTTCAATGTATCATACATACATACAATAGTGCTTATAACAAAAGAATTCACCTCCATCACTATCTTTAGCCCTGTTGATTGAAAGATCAGCTCCTGCTATTACTATGGAAGAAGTTACTGCCCTGGTTGCCTGTGGAGATGAGCTGTAATTTATGGAGTGGCTTTCCAAAATTTATCAGCCCTACCAATGTGCTCATGTTACACTGTGTGGATACCTTCTCTGGTAAACCCTCTGAATAGAAGACATGTATAGCCTTTTTAATTGCACTGTGAAGTTATATTATTTTATTTAATTATATATACAGATAACTTGATTTCTGTCCTCAATGACAATTATTTCTCCTTGTACTTAGAGTAGTACAGCTTATTTGTTTTCAAACTTGACCTTGGAGCATGTAGGTGACACCTCACCCATCATGGAGTGCCAGGGAAGGCTTTTCAGTGGCAGTATTAAAGAATATTTCTTAAGATGGTTCTTTTAGGATTAGCAGGAGAGTGAATATTCCCAGGACATGTACAGAGGTACAGAAGCAAGAGAGAAAAAGGTCTGAGGAATCGTGAAGTTCACTGTTTGTATCTATTTGAATGGAATGTGGCAAGAGCTCAGCTGGGGCTAGATCTTGAAACACTTTGAAAATTATGATAAAGAAACTTGAATGATAAAGAACTTGAATTATGATAAAGAACTTGAAATTTTTTATTGAATTAATCTGGAAGGTTATAGGAAACGCTTTAAAGGTTTTGAATAGGAAATTCTCATGAACAGTCTTTTTTGAGGGATGGGTCAAGGGACAGATGTGGGAAGAGAAGGAGGTAGCTATAAGTAAGTTTCATGCTTTTAAAATAAAGCCTTTTAAGATAAAAAAGATCATTACAAAGTCAAGTGAATGCAAATTCAAAATCTTCTGCCACAAAATGAGAACTTTAGCAGTGGTCGAGCATATATATGTTCATTAAAGAGCCAGATAAGTTCTTATTTCTTATTTTCCTTATTTTTGACATTTTAATTTTGCATGTAAAGAGCTTCCTATTGTCTCACAATTTAGTTTAGTTTTTCTTATGAATATTGTGCCGTGTATCAATTTGATCTCTTGTCCTGCAATATATCTTTCCTCGCATCTCTCCTGGCCCATGCCCAGGCTATAATCACTTAGTAAGAATAGTAGATATACCTTTGTCCTATAATGCTGCACCAACCTTTATGTTTCCAATTATTTCAGAATAAGAAAAAGATTAAAAAATGTGTAATTAAATAAAAAAAGCTGTTTTCTTTGCTGTTGTTACTGTTATAGCCAAAGGAGCTGGAGAGGGATTAGGATTTTTACATAACATCAATTTGAAGTCTTTGTTTCTCTTAAGACCGACCCAATGCTTTTCAATGTAGCAACAGTCTCTATACATATTTATGGAGCACATGTTTCTTTTTATGGACATTTTCTATCAAAATAGTAGTGAATAAATTTCTCAGTATAATCTGCAATATTACTTAACTCTTTGATATCATTTAAATAGACATTTGTGCCAACCTCCCATGGACAGACATTTGAAACCAGAATGAAGACTTGGCTTCGTGGAAACATTTCTTTATTCAAATGAAAGGTGATTTGAGGATGAGCTCAAGATGTAGAACATATTAATTTGATTTCATCATAAGGTTATAATACAACCTGATGTTGCGATATTTTCATAAAAAGGAACTGTCACCAAGCACAATACGGATGTACTTGTAATTATAGCAGAAGTTAATTAAAATACCAAATATGAGTCTTTATTTTAAGTTAGAAATGGGTTTATAGAAATTTGCTCTATGTTTATGAGAACATTAAAAAATTATACTTCTTTGAGTTATCCTTAAAAATTTACTTTTTCCTCCAGCAATATTTATTATCAATTTTTTGGTACTCATTATGATAGAAAATGTTGATATAATGTTAAGCAAAGACAGACATGTTCCTCATTCATCTGTTCAATAGGAAAAATAGATATTAATAAAATTATTTCATAAGTAGGTATATATTCAATCTAAGATAGGTTTTATTAAGGTCAAGAACATGGTTCTATGGTGTATGCTAAAAAGAAACCTGAGTTTTAGGGGAGAAGGCTGGCTAGGGAAAGCTTCACAAAGAAATTCTATTTGGGCTGAGACCCAGACATCAGTAGGTCCTAAGTAGGTAAAGGGCACAGATGTGCATGACCATGCAGATAAGGAAACAATGTGTATAGTAACCTCCCGGCCTGAGAGGCACTAAAACCAGGCCAGTACTACTGGAGCATAGAGCAGAAGGAGGACTGTGTTGCTAGAGAGTGTGGAAAAGCCAAGGGCAGGGCATACCATAGGTGCTTCGTGGGTCAGTTTAGAATTTTGATGTTGTGTATGGGTGGTGAGCCACTGACTAGTTTTGCAACATGCAATCAACATCATTTTTGTGTTTTGAAGCACTTTAGTTACAGTGAGGATGGAGGGATCCAGAATAGAAGTAGGGGAATCAGTTAAGAGGTTCTTTTAGTTGACTAAGGGAAGAATAACAATAGGTCTGGCTAGACATGGGATGGTGGGAGCTAAGGAAAAGACAGATTCCAAAGATGTGAAGGAGGCAGCATTGACAGAACTTGGTAATGAATTAGAAGTGTGTGGCTGGGAAAAGTGTCCAGAATGCCTGAGGTTTTTGAATAGCATTTTTTTTTTTTGTACTGGGGATTGAACCCAGGGGTGCTTAACCACTGATCCACATCCCCATTCCTTTTTATTTTTTTTTATTTAGAGACAGGGCCTCACAAAGTTGCTTAGGTCCTCATTAAGTTGCTGACGCTGGCCTTGAACTTGGAATCCTTCTGTCTCAGCCTTCCGAGCTTCTGGGATTACAGGCGTGGGCCCCTGCACCCTGTTTAAGTAACACAATTAAAAGCTTATAATGTGGATACATTAAAGATTTATTCAGGATAGGACACTTTCATTAAAAAGCATCAGGGTTCATTAGAAACAGAGGTTATGGTATTAGGAAACCAAGACTTTCACAAAATTTTATAATTTATTGTCCATACATTCAATCTGCCTATTAAAACTAAAATGTGACCCGTCTTTTAAATGCCATCAATACCCAATGAATTGCCTTTTCATTGTAGGCTAAAATGGTTAATTATCATTCACCTGTTCATTCATATACCCATCAACTGCACCATCTAAAACATGTTTATATTCATCTCCTTTCCTCCACGGTTCTCTTTTTTCCCCATTCTTTCCTTTCTTCTGTCTCTCCATCTTTCCCTTTCTCTATACACATTTATGGAGCACATGTTTCCTTTTATGAAGTTCAGAATTTTCGTCATAATTTTCTCTATTAGGATCCATGCCTTATGCTAGGCACTAGGGATTCAACGGTAAGTCGAACACATTTGCTGTCTTCGTGGAGTTGAAAAGGGTAGATAATTGAAAATACCAAGAAAGAGTACTTCAGTCCCCCACCCCCACCCCCGGCCCCTACTCAGGACTGAACTCAGTGCCTCACACATGTTAAGGAAAAAATAAAGAGTATTTGATCATACATGTGATAAGTAGATGAAGGGAAATATATAGGTGCAATAAAAGCCATGACTGGTGTACCTCACTTGGGTACACAGAGGAGATTGCTCCTTATGTGGTAAAATTGCCCATTGCCTTACAAACTGTGTTTCTTGGAAATAGAACAAAATGGATCTTCATGTCTACAACAGATGTTAACATGAAAAAAAATTATTTTGTGATATCGTATCATCTCCTGTGTCTTCCTTTTTCTCTGACAAATAATTCTGTACAAAAGTTGAGAGGCATAAGCTATGCTCTGAAATTTATTGAGAAGGTGCATCATTTAGTGGTCATAATTCCTAAATAATCACTTGATATACATGCTCCTATTTAAGGATAACTATCCTAGGATCATAGTATTTGGAGACTGCAATAGTCTTTTTGGTTGTGGTTATATTTTAAATTTTATGAGTTTATTTTAGTATCCACGTAGGCTGTAAAAAACCATGGTTTGACTGACTTTATATCAAGTAAGGCTAATACTTTAATAGATCCTATTAAAATCGATTACATCTCCACCTATATATGTAGTTGTGTTTTGCTTCATTTGCCAGATGACATGAACTTGAAATAAGGATGCTACTTTTCTGATGTGAGTGGGTAGGTAGTAATTAGGAAACATGGAGGTACCTGAGAAAGCCACTCAACCAATCTCTCTGAGTTTATCAGCACCTACTCCCTTATGTCACCTGTGCTCTGTGTGGGCCAGACACTCAAGAAAGCCCTGGCCATGACTCTGTCTCCTCACAGCAACTTGTCTGAGCTATGGCCACTGCTATGTACTCTGGGGACAGTACATCTAGCATGTGCAGTTGTATCTTGACACAGGGGATCTGGTGTCTTGAGTGGGAAAGAAAAGGATGTGCTTCTCTCCACCCAACCCTCCTACTACTTCCCTGGTGACTCCAGGAAGACTCAGGCTTAGGCCTCAAGGAATTGTAGGTGTTGCCAATCACCAGTCAGCCCAATCAGTGTTATTTAAGTTCAGCTGTGGGTTCTTTTGCTCTGGCCTGGGTGGTGGTGGTGGTGGTGGTTTTTGCTTCTGCTTCAATTCAAGATAGAAATTGCAAAAGAGGCAAGCAGTTCGTTCAAATGAGGCTTTATTGAGGTTTTTGCTGGAGCACAAGGGAGACCCATGCATGGGTACGAGTTCTTGGACAAGCTCCTCCAGGAAGCGACGAGTAAAGCTTAGATAGTTGGGCAGGCATCTCACACAGGCCTACTGGTTGCCATTTTGACTGGCCCAGGATTTCTGCCTCTTTGATTTCTGCTTGGAGGTCTGAGGTAAGTACTGTGATCTCCTCATGTGTGTGGAGTCTGTTTAAGGTCTGGTTTCAAGATAGGTGTGGCTAAGTTGCTGAGGCTGGCATCGAATTTGCAATCCTCCTGCCTCAGCCTGCTGAGGTGCTGGGATTATAGTTGTGTGCTGGAATGTCTGGCTTGGTAAACCACTTTCAACTGGATCTAAAAACTTGTTTGATCTTTCTATTTTAAAACTTTTTCTGCTCAGTAGAGAATACTTACTAGTGCCTTGTAGCTTAAAAGCTAGACTAATCACTATTGATACATTGTGCTGATAAAAGGACTGCCTATTGAAATAACTGGAAATTTCAATTCATAGGACCCACTGCCCAGCCCTCCATAAGCTTTAAAGCAAGCAAGTGGTGTAAACAGGACTGTTCCACTTTTTTTTAAAGACAGAAAACATGGTTGGGAAATCAGGTCTCTCTGATTCTGTTTCAGGGTTGTGCAGCTAGGCCTAGTCATGATGTATGGAATTCAGAGAATCAAAAGGGGAAGCAGTTTGGATTGTTGGCCCAAGATTAGAAGGCAGACACAGAATTAGAAGAGTTTGGCTGGGGAACCACTAAGTGATACCACTCTCACCTGGGTTTGTGTCAGGGAGAGTGAGGCTGTATAAACCCTGCATATTAGTGCAGTAGTATCCGTCTTGGTCTTGTTCCCACTACTATAACCATATATCAATGTGTGGGTAATTTATAAATAATGCTTTATTCAGTTCACAGTTCTGGAGGCTAGCAAGTTCAAGGCTAAGGGGTCATCTGTCAAGGGCCTTCTTCCTGGTGGCCTAAGGTAGCAGTCCTGAGGCAGCATAGGGCATCATATGGTGATAGGGCATATCTGAAGAGTGAGAAAGCTTAGAGTGTCAAAGTGGTTTTCAAAGCAGACCTGCTCTTGAGATAACACATGAACCCATTCCTACTTTAATCCATGAATGGATTAATGAATAAATGAAGGCAATGTTGTAGGGACAGACGAGGCACGGCACCCAAGATAGCAGGAAATAGTTTTATGTGGCTTCAGCCAGGTTCAGAGGGCACAGCTTTTGCTGTAATCAATCAATCCCCTGAATCCCGAGTTCAGGGGGTTTCAGAGTTTTATATGTAAGGGGAGGGGCTCAGAATTTCACAGTCTGCAGAAGTTCACATAAAGCAGCTTTTTCTTTCACTGTTCTGGGCAAGTTAACCCTTCAAGGACAGCACCTGACTGAGAAGGGGAGAGCTTCTTCTCCCCTTTCTATTCTCCCCCTGCCAGCTACTACCATGAAGCCCAGTTGGTAACTTCTCTTAAAAATGTAGACATCTCTGTGAAGCCCAGCTCAAGGCCAGAGGCCTTATTTACACATTTCTACAAACTACTATACTGGATACATTTGTGAAAAAGTAGTGAGGGGGTGTCCAGCACCTGGAGTGCTGGTGTCTTCTCTGCCAGTGGCCAAGTAAACAGGGAGACAAGAAAATAGGAAGTTTATCTACATTGAATCTTTTGTAGAGACTCTTTTGCTGACAGTCCTAAAATAAATCATGGTGAAGATTTCTGGAGAAGCCCAGTTAAGACTTTTTCTGTGGAGAAAGGGGGTGCCACTACAGCAGAGCCCTTATGAACTAATCACTTCTTTTTTTTTTCCAAAATATTCATTTTTAGTTTTAGGTGGACACAATATCTTTATTTTTTAAATTTTTATGTGGTGCTGAGAATCAAACCCAGTGCCTCACGCATGCTAGGAGAGTGCGCTACCACTTGAGCCACATCCCCAGCCCCTAATCACATCTTAAAGGTCCCATTTGGTCCTTTTTTTGTCAATGAATTGTTTTATTTGTCCTTTTTAGATATACATGACAGTACAGTGTATTTTGACATACATACATTGGGTATAATTTATCTTAGGATCCCATTCTTGTGGTTGTATGTGATGCAGAGTTTCACTGGTGGTATATTCATATGTGAGCATAGGAAAGTTATGTCTGATTCATTCTACTGTCTTTCCTATTCTCATTCCCCCTCCCTTACCTTGATATTTGGTTTTTTGGGGATTGGCTTATTTCACCTAGTATGATAGTGTCCAGATCCATCCATTTACTGGCAAAAGTCACTTTTTATGGCTGAATAATATTCCATGGTGTATATATACTGCATTTTCTTTATCCATTCATCTGTTGAAGGGCATCTAGTTTCATTCCATAGCTTAGCTATTGTGAATTGAGCTGCTATAAACATTGATGTGGCTGTGTCACTATAGAATGATGATTTTAAGTCCTTTGGCTACATATCAAAGAATGATGGTTTGATTCCAAACTTTCTGAGGAATCTCCATACTGTTTTCCATAGTGGTTGCACCAATTTGCAGTCCCACCAGCAATGTATGAGTGGACCTTTCTCCACATCCTTGGCAACATTTATTGTTACTTGTATTCTTGATAATCATCTTTCTGACTGGAGTGAGATGAAACCTCAGTGTAGTTTTAATTTGATTTTCCCTAATTGCTAAAGATGTTGAACATTTTTTTCACATATTTGTTGACCAATTATATTTCTTCTGTGACGTGTCTGTTCAGTTCCTTTGCCTATTTATTGATTTGGTCCTAACTCTTAATATTTTACAATGGAGATTAAATTCCAAATGGGTTTTGGCAGGAACAAATTAACTTCCAAACTGTAGCTACAGCCATTGAGAGGCCCAGACTACCATTTTAGCCCCATCTCTGTCAGCTCTAGCCACTTTATCAGGAACTGACCATATCCTTAATCCTGGTTTTCTGGGACCCATGTAACTTGCTTCTTCCTAGATGCAACCAACCCCTCACAACCTCTCACTCCCCTCCTCTGGCTTCCACTTCTGCTTTGTCCCTGAGTCTGCAGTCTGTCACCCACTCCACCTCATTGGCCCTAACCACTCTCTCAAGCCTTGGCCTCCTGGTTTCTGCAGGCCCCAAGTTCATACATAGATAGTGTGGACACCAGCCATTCCAACGCAAGACAAGGACCCAGTAAATATTTTTGAGGTCAAGGAGAAATGAAAGAAAAAAGGATTAATAGTTTTAATATATTTTAGTTTTGGTTAATGCACTATTGTTTCTTTGAATGCAATCCTCTATGGGACTGGACCATGAGGATAGCAGCTGGCCATCAGAGGCTTCTGTGGTTTATGTCCTAGTGTGAGATGGAACCACAGTGTTTAGGAAAAGATATTTTGATCACTTTATGTTGTATACCTAACTGGTAGCCCAGAAACATGTCTCCCTTCCATTAACACAGTTCTCCGGGTAGCAGTTTGGAAGAATATAATGGTACCAGGAAAATATCTTCCATCCGTTACAGGGTAAGAAAAATAGGTGTTCACTGGAAGAGTGAACTGTGCTGCTCATCTGCCATCTTCTATTTGCAGCTTTTGTTAAGTTGTATGTGCATAACTTTGTGAATGCCTGTTGTATCTTTTGAATTGCTTTCATTTTCTAAAACCTTGCTGAACTTTACATTTATGCATACAAACTCCTTTAAATGACAAGTCTCTGTTCTTTTTCCAGAGACAGAAATAATTTCTTCTCACAAAATTACCCATTTTCTATGAGATTAAAAATCCTATTAACTTTCTAGAAAATATACTCAGTTCTTGAAATTGCACTACAATATTTAACTGTGCCAATACGGATGCCAAGGACAAAGCCAATTGAGAGGGGAACAGGGGTGAGAATAGCAATCATGCTACTGTAGGCATCCTGATGAGATTCTTATTCAACACAGGTCCTATTGTGTGCTGGAGATTGCATGCTCATGGAGTACAAAGGTCTCAATATTGCACATTTTCATTCCTGTTCTTTTCAAGAGGTAAGGGTTTTATAATTTGACATTATTTCATATTCTTTTACTTATATTCCTGCATCAGTATGGTAACCTGTAAGCCAGCTCCATGTATCCTGGTAGTATCCAGTATCCTGCTGGCCAACACTACGATGGATCTTTTCACAAGGCTACTGTTCTAGCAACAGCTACACTGCCCACAATCTCCTCTGATCATCTGACCCAGCAGGCCTGCAAGCCCCATATTCAAACCTCTGCCCAAACTCAGTCAGTTAACATACACTATTATTTGCCTTTTAAATTCAACTCAATGTAAAATTACTACCAGCGATTTTATATTCTACCAAATAACATTTTTATGCTACCAACCTAATCAGAAAATCCCAGTTCAATCAGACTTTCTCAGAGTTGAGCTACAAAATGTCCTCCTATTCCAATTTTTAATCTCCACCTTGAGAGAAATATGCAGAAAAGCTCTATAGGCAGCAGTTAATCTGACAGTGATTTCTTTACATCAAAAATTAGTTTCTAAAAAGTATTTCTAAATTTTCAAAATTCACCTCAGGAAATAAGAATGGTAGATAGAGGGGCTTTTGCATAAAGCCAGGCTCTTCAGATCACATTTTCCCTTTAGAAAATAGGGAGGAGAGAAGGAAGGTGACGGACAGGTTTGGAACACGGCCTACATATCAAGTGTATATATGCTAGACATTTTCACTCACCTTAATAACCTATACTCAGTTGTCTTTTGTAGCAGCCCCTTGAGGTGGTTCTTATACCCTGCTTTTACATGTTAGGGCTCAGACTCGGAGAAGTTTAGTGACTCCTTTAGCATCACACAGCCTGCAAGTGGCAGAGCTGGTTTTTGAACTTTGATCCGCCTGATGCTCTTTCCACTGCTCAGCACCCCGTGCCCCACCCACCTTAGTCCTTGGATATATTACTTTCTTACTCCTAGTTAATGTTACCATTTAACTAAATGTTAGTCTTCCAGGCTTATTTTGTTTGTTTCTCAAGTCATCCTTATTCTTACTGTTCATTTCTATCTACTTTCAGTTGAACAACAGAAGCCGCTTAAGACCGGGTGTACCAACCACCAACATTCCCCTGCTCTGTGATTCTCTGTAGCTTCTATTTGCTAATACAAGAAACAACTCTGTAAATCATGTTCATTATGCTGCCAGATCTTTCTGTGCTCCTCAATTTCATAAGAACTTGCAAACGAATTCTTTGGAGAAGTGAGTCAATGAAATTGCAGGAGAAGATCCATTCTTATGAAATCTCTCTTTTTTTTCTTAAATGATTTTAAAGGGATGGTTCTCCCTGGCCCCAGACTCCTGAGTTCAAGCATTCCTCCTGCCTGAGCCTCCCTGAGTAGCTAGGACTACAGGTGCAAGTCACCTTGACTGGCTGAAGCTCTTTTTAAATAGCCAGGACAGGAATCGTGAAAACAGAACACAGAAGCATAAGCTCTTGAAACTGGGAAGCATTTTAGAGATTATTTGCAAGGAAGGTCAATCCAAGTTTTGCCTTGATATATTGATCCTGAGGGTGTGGTAGTGGCTGCCTGGATTGCTAGGCTTGGGTTATGATGCTTTATCTGAGTTCAAGGAAAATAGCATAGTGAACCAATGTGACACTGTGCCATGGCTGAGAAGAGGAGCTAGAGTAAACATGTTTCCTCCAAATGTAACTTTTGTCCATTTATTTTAACCTCCTTCAATTTCCAGATACCTAACTTGAGGCCCATAGAGGACTTGGCTTATTAAAGACTCCATAGCCACTTGGTGGCAGTGTCAGAACCAGAACGCAGGTCTCCTACTTCATAGCCCAAAACTGTTTCCACTAGACCCAAGTCAGACTCAATCCTACTTTGAACATAAAAGCTAAACACATCAGGTTATTTCTTTGTCATTTTGAATGGCTTTATTATCTGCCTGCTCCCCAAACCACTTAAAGTTTTCTTTTACCCCTCGAGGAATAGCTGAGGTTTGCTTTCCTTAACTATAACACTGATTATCAATGTTAATTTAAGAGTCAGTAAAGAATAAATATATTTTTTTTCAGTGATTTAGCCACAGTATCCATTCAGGTTGTGGAATTCAGTGTGCAGTATTGTCTTTTATGCAGCCTCACTGCTTTTTGGGGTTTTGAGGCTGGGGCTTGAACCCAGGGCTTCATGTGTGATGAAGCTTAACCCTGTTCTTATTCCAGAGCTAAAGTATAATGGCTTCTTGGAGATTCAGATAATTTGAATGGATTCACATTTCAAAACTGAGTTGCTTTCCCCTTCTCCTTTTTGGAGGTAACCATCTTATTGTCGCCTGTGTAACTGTGTCAGGTCATATCTGTTACAGCTTGGGTACCCCTCCCTTCTGCAGTGTAAGCCTTCTCTCTTTCACAAAGTTTTCTCTGATACATATGAAAAGAAGTTGATTTCATCTCTACCTCAGTCTTGGCATATAAATATCTGATTTTATTTCCACCATTCCTTCATAGTGAAAAAGGAATATATTGAATTACAGTTATATCATGCTTAATTTTCATGCAGTTGTTTATGCAGTTTAAGCTGAATTTGGCTATTCTGAGCTGTCAGACTCACACAGTATATCGCAGCCTCTATAGACACTTTTTTCCATAAAGACTTTCATTTGCTAAAAAAAATACTTCATGAAATATATTCTTTAGGTGTAGATGAATGGAAGGCTTACCCTACTGCACTTCAAATCAATTGCTTTCCCAATCCCAATTAGAAATAATGCTTCAGACGTTTTTATGAAATGATGAGACTTACTTTCTTCATTCAATTACTGTTTTCATTGTCTTTTTCAATCTTCTAAATGGTATCTCTGGTTGGTTGACAATTGTGTTATC
The DNA here is from genome assembly GCF_047511675.1 of Marmota flaviventris. Taxonomy (NCBI): domain Eukaryota; kingdom Metazoa; phylum Chordata; class Mammalia; order Rodentia; family Sciuridae; genus Marmota; species Marmota flaviventris. The sequence goes on from NC_092518.1 coordinate 123,021,854, forward strand.
TAGGACTTGTTACCAAAAACATGTACAGAATCATCTTCCTTCTCATCTCTATCCACATTCTCTTTGAGAATGTAGGAGGGGTACTATTTTAACTTCTTATGGCTGCTGTAAAATCCACTACCAGTTTGGTAGCTTAAAATGACATGAATATATTATTTTATAGATGTGAAAATCAGAATCCCAAAATGGTCTTACACCAGGCTAAACTTAGAAGTGGCTCCAGTCCTATGTCTTTCTGGAAGCTCTAGGGAAGATTCTGTTTTCTTGCCTTTTTCCATATACTATGGCTTCCCACATTTCTTGACTTGTTGCTGCCTTCCAAATTCAAAGCTCAAAAGAGCTGTTCTAGTCCTTTTTTTTATGATGTCATCTCTCTGGTTCTTGCTTTTTTGCCTTTTTTTTTTTTTTTGGCCCTTACTTAAAGACCCTTATGGATTTACCTTGGTGCCAACTCCATAATCCAGCTTTAACACTTCCATCTGAGGATCTCTAACTTAATCATTTTTGAAAAGTCTGTTTTCCCACGTAAAGTAATATATTTGCTGTTTCTGGAAGTAAGATGTGGAAATCTTTGAGCAGCCTTATTGTCTCAACCATAGTGACAAAAATGTGGTCAAGCAGAGCTAGGTTCAAAATAGACCTAAGATTTAAAGGAGCCTACCTACTATATACCTATAGAAACAGATTTCACTACACATTTAGTTATTTGGAGTGATAGAATTTCCTTCAACTGAAACACATATACCATCTGTCTTTCATTGCCAATAAGTAATATTCAGAGCTTGGCAAAAACACATCCCAAAGACATTGGTAAAATCAGTTTCCTCCTACTTACTTTAGGCATGTCATTGTGCCAATGAACACATTAAGTGTGATTAATATCATTGGAGATGTAAATTTGAATTGCTTAACTGCAAGTCCTGAATGGACAAAAAAATGTGAGCAAACTATTGCTCTATTAATTCATTCTATCATAGAGGTAAATTGCATTTAACCTTATCTGTAAATGGTTTATAATTTAATTTAGTTTTAACTAGCTTATTGTGTATTTTGGTTTCCCAAATACATTATGAGAGAGATAGTTTCTGAGCTTACATTGTAATTTATTTTGTTAGACTTAATTACTCTCTGATAAGGCAAATACCTCTCTGTTTTTCTTGTTATTATTTTGTTTTTAATCTCATGTATCTACTCAAAGGAAATTGGAGTTCAAAGATGATTCCACATATGACAGGAAAGCTTTCCCATGATGGTGGTACCAGTGCAAACATTAAGTCAGTGATTATTGATCATTGCTTGCTAATTGATTCCTTTATTCAGAATTTGTGTTAGTTATCAACTAACTGCCAATCACTATGTAAACAAGGGATGATGAGAGAGAGAAAGGCATAATCATATAATCCCTGTTTGCTTCTTTATGAGTCATAGCATTCCATGAAGGAGATCCTAGGAATTTCTCTGATGGTATTTTAAAGACAAAAATGGCCAGAAGGTTGATAAGGCTTTTGTTTTAGCTCACTTCCTATGTGTTCATAAAACACACACACAACCTCTAAAACAAATCATACTGAGCATGGTTGAGCTGATTTCGTTAATGGGTATAGGTAGGCCATATTGGGCCAGCTAGATAACATAGTAGTTCTATTCCATTGATTTGACCCTGGGAGTCATTGCCTTAGCTTTTAATACAAAGAAAGGAATTTTCTTAAAATATGCTAGTGTATCAATTGACCAAACAAAGGGCATTGCAGAAGAAAGCTAAGTCACCATGTGTTTCTAAGGGGAAAAGGTGACATGTGGCTACTTATCTAAAAATGACTCCAGAGCTTTCACAGCTTGTACCTTAAGGACTGCTTTCAGAAATTCAATGCCCTGTGACTCTGGAGGGGCACAGTGAAGCCTTGATTTTATTCAGGCAATGTTATTTTAGGCTTTCTGTTGCCATAGCAAGCTTTCATGGCTTCACACAGTCATTATTTCTGCAAAAAACCATCAATGTAGTTCTGAACGCACCTCACCCATGCCCCTCCCTTGTCAATTTCACTCTACTCAGTTGAAATACATTGGTATGTTATCTTACAGCCAATATAATACCAAAGTAATTGCCTGAAAAGTATAAAATTCTATTGATAGGCAGTTTGACTAATTTACTAGCTTTGCTGATTTAAAAAAAAATATTTATGTTCTGGTATGGTTTGGATATGGTTTAAATGTGTCTCTCAAGGTTTCATGCATAGGAAGCTCGGTCCCCAGGCTGGTGGTTTGTTGTTTGAAACCTTTACGAATGGGGGTTTATTGGGAGTTCCCTTAGGTCAACTGAGAGTATACCCTCTTGCTAGTTTCCTGTCTGGTGATGTAATCACTTCCTCCTGCACATGCTCCTGGCATTGTGCTGGCATCTGCCGTGAGCTGATAAACCCAAGGGGGTCCTCACCAGAGTCTGCACCATACTGTATGGATTTTTGGCCTGTAAAGCTGTGAGCCAAGAAAATCTTGCTTCTTCATAAAATTATCCAGTTTTAGGTATTTTGTTACATAAATGAAAAGCAAATTAATACAAGTGCATTGCTAGATTGACCTATTTTAGACTCAGGTGGATATACTGCTCTAATGTCATTATTGCTGTAGAAAATTCCCACCTATATCCCATGTGAGCAGTGGGAATGGCTGAGAAATAAAAGCTAGGAAAAAATAGAATGGTGAAAGAACTGTAGGATACAGAAAATAATTTCAAAAAGCAGAAGTGGGACGGGCAAGCTGATCATATGGATTGAGCCTTTATACTGAAAAGGCAAAATGGAGCCCATGCTTGCTTTATTTATATTGTGGAACATCAAAGACCTTCCATAGAATGTTCTTCACCAAAAAAAGGTAGAAGGTGGGCTGTTTAGTCCCTAGAGAGTTATGCCCATCTCCAGAGCTACTGTGAGGGATCTTTAGTGGAGATAAAGGTCATGTGTCTTGGGCAATCTGTTGCATGGGAGAGCCATGGATAGATCCCAAGGTCAAACCTAAAATCTTCCTGGCTGCCATACTGTGTGAGAAGACCCTCAAGTAATTCACAGGTGTCTTCCAGCACAAAATGTTAGCTGAATAATATTAATTAAATTCTTAAACTTTCTAAACTGAAATCAGGTATGTTTGAAGGGTGAACAACTACTTTAATCTCACAGATAATGTGGTCATCCTTTCTAATGCCTTATGATGAAACCTATACAATATATTCCTACATAATCCTCTATGATCATGTGGGAGAATTTTACCTACTAGTTCTACATTTTATTTAGTATTTTAAGTTAAGAAAACACTGGGTTTATAGTACCACTAGTTTTATAGTCATTGTCTGTTTCCAGAAATGCCTTTCTGGGGCTGGGGTTGTGACTCAGTGGTAGAGCAGTTACCTGGCATGAGTGAGGCCCTGGGTTTGATCCCCAGCACCACACACACACACACACACACACACACACACACACACACACACAAATGCTTTTCTGCTTAAAATTGCCTGCCTCTCATCCCTGTGTGGATTCCTAATTGAGTAAAAGAGCATCCTCTGGCCTCTGGACAATGGTATGCTGGTGAATGTTTTAAAACCTGGTTCTATTGCAAAGCCTTAATGTCACTCTGTCCCCCTTAAATTCATATGTTGAAGTACATCAGTATGTTGCTTTGTTTGGGAATTAGGTCATTGCAGGTGTAGCTACTAAGTTAAGATGAGGTTGTACTGGAGTAGGGTGGGAATCTGATCCAATATGGCTGACACCTTTATTCAAAGAAAGTCATGTGAAAGTAAAGAGACACATGGAGAAAAGATGATTATGTCTCTGCATATCAACTCTCTTAAACCAGTTTGAAGGAATATTAGTACAACTGTGCCTGTGAGAAGATCAAACCCAATGCAGGATTTCTATGAAAGCTAATGACATTACATAAAAAAAAATATATATGTAAATTCAGTGAACCGGAGGTTGAGAATCTATGGCCAGTGGTCTGGTTTTGGATGACCATTGAGCTAAATATGTTTTTTTTTTTTTTTTTTTTTTTTTATTGTTGGCTGTTCAAAACATTACATAGTTCTTGATATATCATATTTCACAATTTGATTCAAGTGGGTTATGAGCTCCCATTTTTACCCCATATACAGATTGCAGAATCACATCAGTTACACATCCATTGATTTACATATTGCCATACTAGTGTCTGTTGTATTCTGCTGTCTTTCCTATCCTCTACTATCCCCCCTCCCCTCCCCTCCCCTCCCCTCCCCTCCCCTCCCCTCCCCTCTTCTCTCTCTGCCCCCTTTACTGACATTCGTTTGTCCCCCTTGTATTATTTTTCCCCTTCCCCTCACTTCCTCTTGTATGTACTTTTGTATACCTCTGAGGGTCTCCTTCCATTTCCATGCATTTTCCCTTCTCTCTCCCTTTCCCTCCCACCTCTCATCCCTGTTTAATGTTAATCTTCTTCTCATGCTCTTCGACCCTACTCTGTTCTTAGCTACTCTCCTTATATCAAAGAAGACATTTGACATTTGTTTTTTAGGGATTGGCTAGCTTCACTTAGCATAATCTGCTCTAATGCCATCCATTTCCCTGTAAATTCTATGATTTTGTCATTTTTTAATGCAGAGTAATACTCCATTGTGTATAAATGCCACATTTTTTTTATCCATTCATCCATTGAAGGGCATCTAGGTTGGTTCCACAGTCTAGCTATTGTGAATTGTGCTGCTATGAACATCGATGTAGCAGTGTCCCTGTAGCATGCTCTTTTTAGGTCTTTAGGGAATAGACCGAGAAGGGGAATAGCTGGGTCAAATGGTGGCTCCATTCCCAGCTTTCCAAGAAATCTCCATACTGCTTTCCAAATTGGCTGCACCAATTTGCAGTCCCACCAGCAATGTACAAGTGTACCCTTTTCCCCACATCCTCGCCAGCACTTGTTGTTGTTTGACTTCATAATGGCTGCCAATCTAACTGGAGTGAGATGGTATCTTAGGGTGGTTTTGATTTGCATTTCTCTGACTGCTAGAGATGGTGAGCATTTTTTCATGTACTTGTTGATTGACTGTATGTCCTCCTCTGAGAAGTGTCTGTTCAGGTCCTTGGCCCATTTGTTGATTGGGTTGTTTGTTCTCTTATTGACTAATTTTTTGAGCTCTTTGTATACTCTGGATATTAGGGCTCTATCTGAAGTGTGAGGAGTAAAGATTTGTTTCCAGGATGTAGGCTCTCTATTTACCTCTCTTATTGTATCTTTTGCTGAGAAAAAACTTTTTAGTTTGAGTAAGTCCCATTTGTTGATTCTAGTTATTAACTTTTGTGCTATGGGTGTCCTATTGAGGAATTTGGAGCCCGACCCCACCGACTGTAGATCGTAGCCAACTTTTTCTTCTATCAGACGGCGCGTCTCTGATTTGATATCAAGCTCCTTGATCCATTTTGAATTAACTTTTGTGCATGGCGAGAGAAAGGGATTCAGTTTCATTTTGTTGCATATGGATTTCCAGTTTTCCCAGCACCATTTGTTGAAGATGCTATCCTTCCTCCATTGCATGCTTTTAGACCCTTTATCAAATATAAGATAGTTGTAGTTTTGTGGATTGGTTTCTGTGTCCTCTATTCTGTACCATTGGTCCACCCGCCTGTTTTGGTACCAGTACCATGCTGTTTTTGTTACTATTGCTCTGTAATATAGTTTGAAGTCTGGTATCGCTATACCGCCTGATTCACACTTCCTGCTTAGCATTGTTTTTGCTATTCTGGGTCTTTTATTTTTCCATATGAATTTCATGATTGCTTTCTCTATTTCTACAAGAAATGCCGTTGGGATTTTGATTGGCATTGCATTAAACCTATAGAGAACTTTTGGTAATATCGCCATTTTGATGATGTTAGTTCTGCCTATCCATGAACAGGGTATATTTTTCCATCTTCTAAGATCTTCTTCTATTTCTCTCTTTAGGGTTCTGTAGTTTTCATTGTATAAGTCTTTCACCTCTTTTGTTAGGTTGATTCCCAAGTATTTTATTTTTTTTGAAGATATTGTGAATGGAGTGGTTGTCCTCATTTCCATTTCAGAGGATTTGTCGCTGATATACAGGAATGCCTTTGATTTATGCGTGTTGATTTTATATCCTGCCACTTTGCTGAATTCATTTATTAGCTCTAATAGTTTCTTTGTAGACCCTTTTGGGTCTGCTAGGTATAGAATCATGTCATCTGCAAATAGTGATAATTTAAGTTCTTCTTTTCCTATTTTGATGCCTTTAATTTCTTTCTTCTGTCTAATTGCTCTGGCCAGTGTTTCGAGAACTATGTTGAACAGAAGTGGTGAGAGAGGGCATCCCTGTCTTGTTCCAGATTTTAGAGGGAATGCCTTCAATTTTTCTCCATTCAGAATGATGCTAGCCTGAGGCTTAGCATAGATTGCTTTTACAATATTGAGGTATGTTCCTGTTATCCCTAGTTTTTCTAGAGTTTTGAACATAAAGGGATGCTGTACTTTGTCGAATGCTTTTTCCGCATCTATCGAGATGATCATATGGTTCTTATTTTTAAGTCTATTGATGTGGTGAATAACATTTATTGATTTCCTTATATTGAACCAGCCTTGCATCCCAGGGATGAATCCTACTTGATCATGGTGCACAATTTTTTTGATGTGCCTTTGTATCCGAGTGGCCAGAATTTTATTGAGGATTTTTGCATCTAGGTTCATTAGAGATATTGGTCTGTAGTTTTCTTTCTTTGAAGTGTCTTTGTCTGGTTTAGGTATCAGGGTGATGTTGGCCTCGTAGAATGAATTTGGAAGTTCTCCCTCTTTTTCTATTTCCCGAAGTAGCTTGAAAAGTATTGGTATTAGTTCCTCTTTAAAGGTTTTGTAAAACTCTGCTGTATACCCATCCGGTCCTGGGCTTTTCTTAGTTGGTAGTCCTTTGATGGTTTCTTCTATTTCCTCAATTGATATTGGTCTGTTTAGGTTGTCTATATCCTCCTGACTCAATCTGGGCAGATCATATGACTTAAGAAATTTATCTATGCCTTCACTATCTTCTAATTTATTGGAGTATAAGGATTCAAAATAATTTTTGATTATCTTTTGTATTTCTGAAGTGTCTGTTGTGATATTGCCTCTTTCATCCCGTATGTTAGTGATTTGAGTTCTCTCTCTTCTTCTCTTTGCTAGCATGGCTAAGGGTCTGTCGATTTTGTTTATTTTTTCAAAGAACCAACTTTTAGTTTTGTCAATTTTTTCAATTGTTTCTTTTGTTTCGATTTCATTGATTTCAGCTCTGATTTTAATTATTTCTTGCCTTCTACTTCTTTTGCTGTTGTTTTGCTCTTCTTTTTCTAGGATTTTGAGATGAAGTATGAGATCATTTATTTGTTGGTTTTTTCTTTTTTTAAGGAATGAACTCCAAGCAATGAATTTTCCTCTTAGAACTGCTTTCAATGTGTCCCATAGATTCCGATATGTTGTGTCTGTGTTTTCATTAATCTCTAAGAATTTTTTAATTTCCTCCTTGATGTCTTCTATAACCCATTGATCATTCAGTAACCTATTGTTCATTCTCCAAGTGATATATTCTTTTTCCTTCCTTCTTTTATCGTTGATTTTCAGTTCCATTCCATTATGATCAGATAGGATGCATGGTATTATCTCTACTCCTTTGTATTGTCTAAGAGTTTCCCTGTGACATAATATATGATCTATTTTTGAGAAGGATCCATGTGCTGCTGAGAAAAAAGTGTAACTGTTTGATGTTGGGTGGTATATTCTATATATGTCAATTAAGTCTAGGTTATTAATTGTGTTATTGAGTTCTATGGTTTCCTTATTCAACTTTTGTTTGGAAGATCTGTCCAGTGGTGAGAGAGGTGTGTTGAAGTCTCCCATGATTATTGTATGGTGGTCTATTAGACTCTTGAACTTGAGAAGAGTTTGTTTGATGAACATAGCTGCACCATTGTTTGGGGCATATATATTTATGATTGTTATGTCTTGTTGGTGTATGGTTCCCTTGAGCAGTATGTAGTGTCCCTCTTTATCCCTTTTGATTAACTTTGGCTTAAAATCTATTTTATTTGATATGAGTATGGATACTCCTGCTTGTTTCCGAAGTCCATATGAGTGATATGATTTTTCCCAACCTTTCACCTTCAGCCTATGTATGTCTTTTCCTATCAAATGCGTCTCCTGTAGGCAGCATATTGTTGGGTCTTGTTTTGTGATCCATTCTACTAGCCTGTGTCTCTTGATTGGTGAGTTTAAGCCATTAACATTTAGGGTTATTATTGAGATATGGGTTGTTCTTCCAGCCATATTTGTTTATTTATGTTACTAAACATGGTTTGTTTTCCACTTTGATTATTTTCCCCCCTTTAGTGTCCTACCTCCCACTGTTGGTTTTCATTGTTATTTTCCATTTCCTCTTCCTGTAATGTTTTGCCAAGGATGTTTTGAAGAGATGGTTTTCTAGCTGCAAATTCTTTTAACTTTTGTTTATCGTGGAAGGTTTTAATTTCATCTTCCATCCTGAAGCTTAATTTCGCTGGAAACACAATTCTTGGTTGGAACCCATTTTCTTTCAGTGTTTGAAATATGTTATTCCAGGATCTTCTAGCTTTCAGAGTCTGTGTTGAAAGATCAGCTGTTATCCTGATTGGCTTACCCCTAAATGTGATCTGCTTCCTTTCTCTTGTAGCTTTTAAAATTCTCTCCTTGTTCTGTATGTTGGGCATCTTCATTATAATGTGTCTAGGTGTGGGTCTCTTATGATTTTGCACATTCGGCGTCCTGTAGGCTTCTAGGATTTGGGGTTCTGTCTCATTCTTCAAGTCTGGGAAGTTTTCTCGAATTATTTCATTGAATAGATTGCTCATTCCTTTGGTTTGAAACTCTGTTCCTTCCTGTATCCCAATGACTCTTAAATTTGGTCTCTTGATGTTATCCCATATTTCTTGGATGTTCTGCTCATGGTTTCTTAACAGTCTTGCTGAGCTGTCTATGTTCTTTTCAAGTTGAAATACTTTATCTTCATTGTCTGATGTTCTGTCTTCTAAGTGTTCTACTCTGCTGGTAGTATTCTCAATTGAGTTTTTAAGTTGGCTTATTGCTTCCTGCATTTCTAGGATTTCTGTTTGTTTGTTTTTTATAACCTCTATTTCCCTGTATAGTTGATCTTTTGCTTCTTGGATTTGTTTATGTAATTCATTGTTGAAGTGATCTTTCATTGTCTGATTTTGCTGTCTGATGTCTTCCTTGAGACTCCAGATCATCTGAAGCATGTATATCCTGAATTCTTTATCTGACATTCCATCAGCTGCAGCTATTACCTCTTCTAAAGTTGAGTTGACCTGCAATGCTTGTGGTCCTTTCTTTCCTTGTCTCTTCATACTGTTCGCGTTCCTTTCTTCTTGGTGAAACTGTTGTGCTATTGAATTTTCCCCCTATATATTTATATTGGTCTTGTATAGTTGCAAAGTCTCCCTCGCAGGCACGGGCGGCGGCTCTGCCCCTCCGCCAACTGGGGCAATGTGCCTACCACGCCGGCAGGCCGCTGGGCCTGCTCTGCCAGTCGGTAGCAGGTCCGCCGTCCTTGCAGGCGCGGGCGGCGGCTCTGTCCCTCTGCGGGCCGCTAGGCTTGTTCTGTCGGTGGTCGCCGTTCTGCCTACTTTGCAGGCGCAGGCAGCGGCACTGCCCCTCTGCAGGCCTCTGGGGCTGTACTGCCAGTGGGTCGCAGGTCCGCCTACTTTGCAGGCGTGGGGGGGGGGGCGGCTCTACCCTTCCTCAGGCCACTGGGCCTGTTCTGTCTCTCGGTTGCAGGTCTGACCTGTTCTGATGGTGGTCTCAGTTCCGACTACCTTGCAGGCGCGCGGGGGAGGGGGCGGCTCTGCCTCTCAGCAGGCCGCTGCTCCTCTTCTGCCGGTGGGTCGCAGGCCCGCCTACCTTGCAGGAGTGATTGGAAGCTCTGTCCCGCCGCGGGCCACTGGGCCTTTTCTGTCGGTGGTCACCCTTCCCCTACCTGGCAGGCGAGGGGGGTGGGGGGCGGCTCTGCCCCTCAGCAGGCCACTGGGCCTGCTCTGTGATTGGACCCAGTTCCGTCTACTATGCCAGCACAGGGGGAGGGGGCGGCTCAGCCTCTCAGCAGGCGGCTGCTCCTCTTCTGCCGGTGGGTCGCAGGCCCGCCTACCTTGCAGGAGTGATTGGAAGCTCTGTCCCGCCCTGGGCCACTGGGCCTTTTCTGTCGGTGGTCACCCTTCCCCTACCTGGCAGGCGAGGGGGGTGGGGGGCGGCTCTGCCCCTCAGCAGGCCGCTGGGCCTGCTCTGTGTTTGGTCCCAGTTTCCTCTACTATGCTGGCGCAGGGGGAGGGGGCGGCTCAGCCTCTCAGCAGGCGGCTGCTCCTCTTCTGCCGGTGGGTCGCAGGCCCGCCTACCTTGCAGGAGTGATTGGAAGCTCTGTCCCGCTGCGGGCCACTGGGCCTTTTCTGTCGGTGGTCACCCTTCCCCTACCTGGCAGGCGAGGGGGGTGGGGGGCGGCTCTGCCCCTCAGCAGGCCGCTGGGCCTGCTCTGTGTTTGGTCCCAGTTCTCTCTACTATGCCGGCGCAGGGGGAGGGGGCGGCTCAGCCTCTCAGCAGGCGACTGCTCCTCTTCTGCCGGTGGGTCACAGGCCCGCCTACCTTGCAGGAGTGATTGGAAGCTCTGTCCCGCCCTGGGCCACTGGGCCTTTTCTGTCGGTGGTCACCCTTCCCCTACCTGGCAGGCGAGGGGGGTGGGGGGCGGCTCTGCCCCTCAGCAGGCCACTGGGCCTGCTCTGTCTTTGGTCCCAGTTCCCTCTACTATGCCGGCACAGGGGGAGGGGGCGGCTCAGCCTCTCAGCAGGCGGCTGCTCCTCTTCTGCCGGTGGGTCACAGGCCCGCCTACCTTGCAGGAGTGATTGGAAGCTCTGTCCCGCCCTGGGCCACTGGGCCTTTTCTGTCGGTGGTCACCCTTCCCCTACCTGGCAGGCGAGGGGGGTGGGGGGCGGCTCTGCCCCTCAGCAGGCCGCTGGGCCTGCTCTGTCTTTGGTCCCAGTTCCCTCTACTATGCCGGCGCAGGGGGAGGGGGCGGCTCAGCCTCTCAGCAGGCGGCTGCTCCTCTTCTGCCGGTGGGTCGCAGGCCCGCCTACCTTGCAGGAGTGATTGGAAGCTCTGTCCCGCCGCGGGCCACTGGGCCTTTTCTGTCGGTGGTCACCCTTCCCCTACCTGGCAGGCGAGGGGGGTGGGGGGCGGCTCTGCCCCTCAGCAGGCCGCTGGGCCTGCTCTGTCTTTGGTCCCAGTTCCCTCTCTAAATATGTTTTTAAAAATACTTTTAATCTGTTGTCAAGAAGGCTAAGCCAAAAAAATAAAAAGTAAAAAAAAGACCAAGAGAGGGAAGAGGGACAGAAGAAAGGACAAAAATCTTATGGCTCGCAAAAACTAAAGTATTTAATATCTAGTCCTTTAGAGAAAAAGTTGGCTATCCCTGGAAGTAAAATAATTAGAAGTAGAGCAACACCTGTTCAAGTTAATTCCATTTATGGAAAAGATATTTAGAGGAATTTTGGTTGGATTTGTGACTTTGACATTAGGACCACCATTGTTTTTTTTAAATTTTTTTTATTGTTGGTTGTTCAAAATATTACATAGTTCTTGATATATCATATTTCACACTTTGATTCAAGTGGGTTATGAACCATTGGTTTTTAATAAAGAAGTGTTACCGTGATTTTGCAGGCTTCAGAGGGAGATTCTGGGTACTGTTGACCAGTTGCTTTTTCTATTGACTTACTTTAAGCTAGTGTAGAAATTATATGATTAGAAATATATATTTTTTGACCTGTTCTATCTTTCTTTAAAAATACATTTTTTTTTTAGTTATCGGTGGACACAATATTTTATTTTTATGTGGTGCTAAGGATCAAACCCAGTGCCTCATGCATGGTATGCGAGTGCTCTCCCTCTGAGACACAACCCCAGCCCCCTGATCTGTTCTGTCTTTGAGCATCAATCTTTGTAAGGAACCTTGAACTGAGGAAGAACAGAAATTCACTCTTAATTTCTTGTGCAAATTGGACATACTAAGCACAGTCTTAGAAGCTGGCAGTTTAGAATGCTCTATCATTACCATTGCTGACAGTGGTGGTGAAAGTAAAACAGGAAGACAAAAATCTATCATTGTTGTTATTATTACTAATATTACTGTGGCATAAGTATACTCCAAAACTGCAAGGCTCTTCCTGAATAAAAATAATTAAAACTTCTCGATATAATAGCCTAGTGTTATAGTTAGCTGTTTTTTGCTGTGTGCTGTGATCAAAACTGACAAGAACAGTTTAGAAGAGGAAAAGTTTATTTGCTTAGTTTATGGCATCCAGGAAGCAGAGAGTAAGAGCTGGGAGCAGGAGATAAGATATTATCCCCAGGGGCATCCCCCTCATGACCTGCTTCCTCCAGCCATGTCACATCTGCTTATAGTTACCATCCAATTAATCCATGTTAATATACTGATTAAGTTAAGGTTCTTATAACCAAATCATTTCACCTCTCAACATTCTTGCACTGTGTCACACATGAGCTTTTAGGGGACACCTCATATTTAAACCATACTATCGATAAAACCGTAACTAAATATCAGGAAAAATATGTGGTTTTGTATCATACAACAGTTGGTTAATATATAAAGATCTTTCAGGAAACAATACAAAAATAGAATGTCCGTACAAGAATTGATTAATGTATAAAGAATTTTAGAAAATAATATGAATATGTAAATGTCCCCATAGGCAAATGGGAAAGCATTTGTTAGATTACTCCAGGAAAAAAAAGTTTGTATGTGGCCAATTAACTTAAGAAAATGTTCTAATTTTACTGATGTAATGGGATTAATTTCAGACAAATAATAGTGTATTTTTTTCATTGCATTTGACACTAATGAAAAGAAAGAAAAAAAATACCATTTATTCAGCAAATATGTGCTGAGCACCCTGTGCTAGACATGGTGTGGTACTACCCCTAGCAGTGTCAGCCAGGTTTTTGTTTCTGCTATGTAGGCTTCTCCTCAGATAGGGATATGTTAACTGTTCTTTTATGGTTTTGGTAGCTCCTGATCCTGAAAAAAAAGCAAACAAACAGAAGTTTCAGGTGTCTTAGAATCAGCCCTAAATAGATCTTCGTTTGGATGTCCTAAATTCCAAGTCACAAATACCTATGGAAGTTAGGCAGTTTATCTGAGGAAATGAAGCAGGCAGGTGGTGACCTGGAATGGGCATGGCCTATCTTGAGATAGCAGTTACTTGGTTGTTCTGTTGCAAGGAATGTGATCCAGTGCTGCCAGATGTTTGCAAGAGGCAGGGGCAGTAAAAGTTAGTTGGTGTGAATTTTTACATGAAATCTCCCAATTTTTACTTTTTTGGAGAAACTGCTATGTGTAAATAAATAAATAAATAACTTTGAGATTTTTAAAAAGGCATCTTCCTTTGGCTTGTAGAACTTAAATTTGGCCTCTTCTATGTTTGGCTTATACAGCCTGTATTCTAGATCTAAGAAGAAATGAAGTCTGACCAACCCTTGTTGGGGAGGGGGCAGTTAGGAGGATATGTGGTTTGAAGAGCTTAAGAAAAAAAGTAGTCCCAACCAGGAAGGTTGGTGCTCTCAGGCTAAGTGAGTTCTACTGATGTCAAGCATTTTACTGACCTCCCAAGCAGCGCCTTGAGGATGGAGGAGATGGGATACTTAGTGCTGTGATTTGGAGAACAGTGGTAGTAGATGCTCACCACTGAGATACCAAGACTTCTCATTGGGAAGGATGTCTCAAAAGCCAACTGCAGTAACAATTCCTAAAAAGTGGTGGCCATTGGCATGGCCTAGCAAGATAATGGGCAGACACACTTCAGAGGAAACATAGCCAAAGAGAGAATAGGGTGGATCTGAGTCCACAAGTATGACTATGGTGAATTAACATGGGAGAGAGGAGCGATGGACACAAATAATGCTACCAGAGAAGAGTGAATATTTGAACAGATGTTCCTCACATGGATAGTAAGCTGTGACCTTTGGGTCAGCCTTTTCATAGAAGCAGCATTATGATATTTCTTCTGAGAATTAAAACCCTCACACTGACCGTTCACAGCTTATACCTTAGCAAGAAGGCCACATGATTGACATGTGCCATTCCCTGTATAGAGACTTGCTATAGGGCACAGCTAGCCTGAAACAGCCTATAACAGATGTTTTGCTTTTGTTAATGCTTCTGTTTAGTTTAAAACAGTTAAAATTCCAGAGCTAAAGCATAGCTTCGGAAACTATATATGAAGTCTTTGACTTTTATCACCAATTTCTGTGCTGTATTTCTGAATTAAGTTCTAAGGTCTAAAATGTATTTTATTCCACTGTAGAATAATTTAAGCTTGATTACAAATGTACATATGGTTATCTTTAAATTCAGTGAATGTGTTCCTAGTTTATAGAGTGAAATTTGGCAGGTTTCATGGATTTGAAAAAAGTCACACATCTGGATAGATGATATATAGTTGTGACAAAATTACTCTTCTCTTCAGTCCCTGGAGCAAAGAACATGATTTGTTCCAGCAGAGATTTTCTAGGGGATTCATCTTCATTTCTTTATATTAAAAGCAACCGTGTATTGATTTTCAAGCACATCTTGACATGTTCTTTAACATCTTGTTTTATTTTTTCCTTAGTTATTTAAAGTTGCTGAAATTGAATAAATCTAAAATTAAACAACAACGACAAAAAGAAGCCTCATGAGTGAAAGGGTTCACAATAGCTCAGCTTTGAATTGCCTGTTAGCAGTTTCCACCTCTAATGTTGGAAGCCATATTCATTGAGTCCTACTTATTCCATTGACTTGTCAAGGAAGATTTTTCTTAATGGAAGCTAGAGAGCAGCAAAGGTACACCAGTGACTGGTTCAAACAGAGTACCTACTAACTCAAGCAGTATCAGGGACACATATCCATCAACAAGTTAAGTGCCCATAACAATGGGGATAAAAATGAGCCCACTGGAATAACAGAGATTTTGGCAGATGACAGTATTCCAGTAGTGAAATGTTATTGGAAGCAAATTCTAGGAAAACTTTGACATTAAAAATAAAATTATTAACATGTAGACATTGGAAAGGTCTCTTGAGGGGATTAGAACATGCAGAAGGTTGGCTAAAGGTAGTGAGGGAACTAATTTTCACTGAGAATTACTATTTTTTCAGTCACTGTGTTGGCCTCAGCACACACCTTATTTCATTTATACCTAACAATAATTACATAAGGCAGGAGCTATTATTACCTCCATCTTATTTATAGATAAGGAAACTGAGGAGTTAACATGAAGATCATATGTTAGTGATGGTGGATCCATGGTTGTCTGACTCTAAAGATCATTCTTTCAATCATTAGGATTTTTTTATCTATGGATTGATTTGGAACCAGTCTAAGTATATTGGTTAGAAAAGTAGAGTAAATGATGGTAGCATAATAATTGCAATTTATTAGTTATTATACTCCAGGTACTGGTTTTTTTTTTCCTGGTACTGGGAATTGAACTCAGAGACATTTTACCTCTGACCTACATCCCCAGCTCAGCCCCCCTTTTTTTCTATTTTGAGACAGAGTCTCACTAAATTGCTGAGGCTGACTTTGAACTTGGAATCCTTCTGCCTCAGCCTTCTGAGTCACTGGCATTACATGTGTGTACCACCACACCAAGCTCCACTATTTTGTTGTTGTTTTGAGTCACTGTGATTTTTCTCCCTCCTGCCTACCATGGGCTTTTTAAACAACTTAATTGAGGTATAGCTAACATACCATACAGTTCACTCATTTGAAGTTCAAATTCAATGTTTTTAGTATTTTCGGAGGTAATGTGCAATCATCATCACTGTCAAATTTAAACATTTTCATTGCCTCAAAAATAAGCCCTGTACCCTTCAGCCATCAAACCCCAGTGTCACCAACTTCCAGCCCTAAGCAGCTGTGGAACTACTTTCAGTCTCTTTAGATTTCCCTGATGGGAATTTAATATGAATGGAGTCGTATTGTTACTGACCTCAATATAATATGTGGTGTTTTATGGTTGGCTTCTTTCACTTAGCGTAATGTTGGTTTTTTAAAATATTTATTTATTTTTAGTTGTAGATGGACACAATATCTTTATCTTATTTATTTTTATGTGGTGCTGAGGATTGAACTCAGGACTCGCACATGCTAGGTGAGCACTGTACCACTGAGCCACAACCCCAGCCTTAGCATAGTGTTTTTAATGCTCGTCCATGTTGTAGTTGTTCATTTCTCTGGCTGGCTGAGTAATATTCCATCATATGGATCATCACAATTTGTCTTCCATTAATCAACATGTAGATATTTGGATTTTTCCACTTTTTGGGTGTTATGAATATTGATGCTATGAATATTCATTTAAGGGTTTTTTTGGATGTATATTTTCATTTATCTTGCATATATACTTAGTGGAATTACTGAGTCATGTGATAACTCCATGTTTAACTTTCTGAGGAAATGCCAAACTGTTCTCCAAAGTAGCTCTACCATTTTACATTCTCAAGGATAGTCTCACAGCCAGTCTACATCCAGGCTAACATTTGTGATTATCTGACTCTTGTTTTGATCCATCCTAGGGAGTGTGAAGTGGTGTCCTTGTAGTCTTGGCTTGCATTTCATTGATAACTAATGATGTAAAGCATCTATTAGCGTGCTTTGTGGACATTTATGTATATTATTTAGAAAAATGTTCAGATCCTTTGCCCATTTTTGTGGTGCTGGAGATTGAACCCATGGCCTTATACATGAGGGACAAGCACTCTACTAACTGAGCTATATCCCCAGTCTTTGCCCATTTTTAATTGGGTTAAGTATACTTTTTATATTCTAGATACAACTCTTTTACCAGGTATATAGTTTACAAATATTTTCTCATATTCTGTGGGTTGTTGTGCTACACTTTTTAAACTTGCAGCAGTTTTATGAAGAATTACCCACTCCCAACACCGACTTTTTTTTAATAAATGAGAAAATGGGCTCTGTATGGGTAAGTACTGACTTTAATTCATTACTTTTATGTGCATTTGGTACTGAGGATTAAATGAGCAGCCTTGTACATGCTAGGCAAGTACTCAACCACAGAGCTCTACCCCAGCCCTTCTAATTCATATAAATAATGAGAGATGATTCCAGAATTTGAGCTCAGATCTCTACTGGGAATTCAATTAGTGCTTTCCATCTCCTGCCTAGATGCTTGTGTACACTACAAACATTTGGTGAAAGAAATTGAGTTTTTGGATTGCCCTGCCTGGCCTGTGCTTCACTCGCAGACATTCCAATGGATAAACATTGAAAAGAAAAACACTTTGACAATAATCCTCAAATTGATTCTCTGGGGATTGTTCTGAGACCCAGGAGGAAGATGTAGCCACAAAGCCCCAGAGGCAGGTTGAATTGATGTTCTGAGTCAGGATTTATAAGTATAGGGAATTGTTCTTTTAAAAGACAGTGACAAAGAGAAACCTTTTAATGTGAGCCAGATGCAGCCATGATTTTGATTAAATGTTTGCTGGTAACCATACTTAGGTGGGAACATCTGCCCACTGATGAGCTCCCTGGAGTTTTAGCAGGTGAATTTATGTAGGAAACAAAACTCCAAGTGCTTCTTCCTGAGGTTAGAAGTTAGGAAAAAAAAAAAAAAAACCTCATTCACCTTTTTTCCATTTTTTTTCCCACCTGCCATTTAGGAGGTCTAAGCAGGTGTATTCCTGAGAGATAATACTGCTTCCTCCCAGCCTCTCTGCCTCCCTAGTTTTGGCTTTGCAGATGGCCACTATGTGTTGTTGCCTGCATCTGGGCCCCATGTGCAGGCATTTGGGTTGTCCAAGAGTAGTGCTCATTTATGTATGCCTATCATAGCACTTTTTGTTAATCTTCTTCCCTACTCACCCACACTCCTGAGTATACACACTCTTATCCTTTCAAAATTGTCCTTGTCAATGCCTTAGGAGTTCATCTTTAGGAGGCTGGATCATTGTTCAGGATCTACAGTAGTTAGAGGAAGCATTTCTGTTGGTCTTTGTGGATTCTTCTGGACCCTTAGTTCAGTCTTAATTGAGCATTCTTCAGGTAAGAGGGTTTAATTCACTTCTCATACTGCAGTACAATTATGTGATATAGAAAAGAATAGTCTTTTATACTCCAAATACTCTAAACTGTTATGGTTTGGATGTGAGGTGTCCCCCGAACGTTCATGTGCGAGACAATGCAAGAAGGTTTAGAGGTGAAATGATTGGGTTATGAGAGCCTTAAGCTATTCAGTGAATTATCCCCCTAATGGGATTAACTGAGTGGTAACTGAAGGCAGATGGGATGTGGCTGGAGGAGGTGGGTACTGGGGATGTGCCTTTGGCGTAGATATTTTGAATCTGGCTAGTGGAGTCTCTCTTTCTGCTTCCTGATGATCCCTTGAGCTGCTTCTCTCCAGCACACTCTTCTGCCATGATGTTCTGCCTCAAGGAATGGAGCTGTCTATCTGTGGACTAACACCTCTGAAACTGTGGGCCCCCAAATAAACTTTTCCTTTTCCAAATTTGTCCTTGTCAGGTCTTTTAGTCACAGCAGTGAAAAAATTGACTGAAACAGAAATCTTCTGAGAACATCAGGGTTAATTCCATTTTGTTTTTATCATGTTTACTTAAGTCACCATAGTGCAGACTATCCATTGTTACCTAGACCCTTATCCACATATTTTTCTAAACATAACAAAATTAGACCCAACTCTCTGTCCATCATCATAAGGCCATCTTCTGTGCTCTCTGTAACTCATAGTCTTTTGTTAAGAGATTCCCTTATAGCTTCTGATTTTTCTCGATGCTTCCTTCATCTCCTCATTTGCTTTAAAATTGCTGTGCCATAGGGGATCATTTCTATTTTTATGTCTCTGAAGTGAACACTAGTTTACCTCATGTAGCACAGAGATAGAGGTAGAATAGGTGGCTGCTTTGCTCCTTGTTGTCATTTTTAAACCATTTAATATTTCTTTCTCCTTTCAAACCCGGAGTTCATTTGAAGTTCCTGCTATTAGACTAGATCATGTGCTTCCTCCTATGCTTTTCATCCACTGTCTATCTGAGTCATTTATCCTCATTCATTAAACACTATAGTCTCCCAGCCACTGCTGTCCTGCTTTTTTTTCCTGCCACCATTTTGGCATCTTCAGTGTCTATGTGGATATTCATCTAACATTCTTGGCTATTGAAACCCCTCATGCTCTCATCTCCAGTGCCTTTTGTCTTTATCACACTTAAGCTACTTACTTCAAGGCCTGTGTTCTAGAGATGGCTATTCTCCAAAATTGTGCCAACTGTGAGGTCTTAATTTTTAAAGTATACCTCTCTTTGGCCACCCTCCAATACCTATTCGCCCTGACAAAATCTCTCCTTTACATACATGTAATAGATACAGATAGACCCCACATCTAACAGTTCTTCACCTTGGAGACCCCCAGTTGATTAAATTTACTATTTTTAATCATCATCCACTCTTCATGTGCCTCACTTCCTTATGAGTTTATATCCGTAATCATTATCACTCATTTGCATAACCTTTCCCTCCTTGCCTAGTATCACCCCCCATCCCACCCACTACTTTTCTAGAAAAACTGCAACCCTCATTAAACCTAACCACTGACTTAGTTTGTTCCTGGACACATATAATGGGTGTTGCTATAGGAATTGAGAAGACTAGGCTGACTGATCTCACCTTACATTATTGACCACAGTGCTCAAATAAGCAACACTTTCCTGTTATGGAAACTCTTCAACACCTTAGATTTTCCTAACTTCTTCAAAAAACCACCCTCTCTCTCTGGTCATTTGATGAACTTTTTGTATTCCTTCACTGAATAAACAACAGAACAGGTAATGTTTATATGTCATTTTGAAGAGAAGGAAATGATTGTGAATGCAGATATGATGATGGATTTGATGGTGGAGATATAAGGGAATTCTCTTTCACTATGGAGCCCATCTATAGTGCTCTGAATACTCCTCTTGCTTCTTCAGTATTTTTTCATTTGAAATTCTCCTGTTGCACTTTTATACCATCAATTTCATTGAATCAATAGCATCAGCGTAAAGACATTCTCTGTATCCTCTTAAAAATATCTTGTTTGCATACCAAATCCACTTCTGGCTATTTTCTTATGTTTCTCCTCCTCTTAGCATTAAACTTCTCAGAAGAAATTGTCTACTCACTCCCACTTCATCACCTCACATTATGTCCTTAAAACACATTGCTCAGGTTTATATTAAAAGTTTCTCACTCTTCTTCTCCATTTTTCAGGATTGCCAGTGATTTCATACTACCCAACTCAATAGTCATTTGTGTGTCCCCATCTTACCTCTGAAAAGCATTTAACAAAGTTGACTGCATTTTTCTTTTTTGAAACATTATCTGCCTTTTGCTTTTGTGATGCTCCATTCAATTCTTTTTTTAAAGAAACATTTTAGTTGTAGATGAACATGATATCTTTATTTTAATTTTTTTATGTGGTGCTGAGAATTGAACCCAGTACCTCCCACATACTAGGCAAGCGCTCTACCACTGAGCCACAACCCCAGCTCCTCAATTATTCTTTCCAATTTTCAACTTTTCTGGTTATACA
Source organism: Marmota flaviventris (assembly GCF_047511675.1). Lineage (NCBI taxonomy): Eukaryota > Metazoa > Chordata > Mammalia > Rodentia > Sciuridae > Marmota > Marmota flaviventris. The sequence goes on from NC_092518.1 coordinate 123,042,556, forward strand.
CCTAGAAGTGTTGGTTAATAGGAGAAGACTGTTTAATTTCTTATGGGACTGCCAAACTGTTTTCCATGGGGCCTGCACCATTTTACATCTTCACTAGAACTATATGAGGATCCCAATTTTTCCCCATTTCTGCCAACACTCATTACTTTGTTTTGTTTTCTTTTTTTATTATTTCTTACATACATGACAATAGTGGAGTGCATTACATTCATAATTTTTTTGCATTACAATTCTTAATTGACCTTTATACCACAATTTATCAAATCTCTGTTTGTTTTGAAAAAATTATTACTGTAGCCATCCTAGTGGGCATGAAGTGTTATCTCATTGTGGTTTCATTTTCCATAGTAACTAATGATATTGAGCATCTTTTCATGTATTTGTTACGTATTTATATATCTTCTGAGGAGAAGTGTACATTCAAATACTTTGCCTAACTTTTAATTGGGTTGTTCATCATTTTGTTGTTGAGATGTATGAGACCTTTATGTATTCTGGATACTAGATTTTCAACAAATAAATAGATGATTTGCAAATATTTTTCCCCTTTTCACTTTACTTTCTTGATGGCATTTTATTTTGCAGAAGACACTGTGGTTTTTGTTTATTTGTTTGTTTTGGTGGTGGGGCACTGGGGATTCAACCCAGGGATGCTTAACCACTGAGCAACAACATCCCCAGCCCTTTTAAATTTTTATTTTTTATTTTGAGACATTTGACATAGGATCCAACTAAATTGTTTAGGGCTTTGCTAAGTTGCCCACGATGGCCTCAAACTTGTGATCCTCTTGCCCCAGCCTCTCAAAGCACTGGGATTTTATTAGCATGAAGAGACTAGTTTTTAGAAATTCTGATATAGTTCAGTTTACTTTGTAGCTTGTGTTTTGGTGGCATATTTAATAAAAATGCTCAACAAAGTTGTAGGTTTGTAATCTCCATAAATGTGACCCAAACAGTCAAATCCATTCATTCAACTGGTAGATATAGTTGTGACCACTTATAATGTTTCACATCCTACTTTAAGCACTGGTGATGAGAAGGCCAGCATGGCAGGGATGACCAGCTGATCAATATTCAAGTTCTCCTATTCTTCTGGGTAGAGTAAATTTTTTTGTTTGTTTGGCATTGAAAGTTCTTGCCTGTTAAATGTGAGTGGGAGTGATTTATGTCCCTTCCTAGCCTGGCCTGTATTTACTCCCATTTGCCCTACTTCGTCCTCTTTTCTGCTTCTGCAGTTGAAATGGGTATTATATCAGGAGTTCCAGCAGAGGTGGCACAAGGTGTTATTTTCCATCTTATCTCAATAGGATGGTGACAGAGATTAAAGATGAATATGATTATTGCTATGGTTTGAATGTGCCCACTCCAAAATTCAGCTGTTGACAATGTGATAGTATTAGGGGTGGGTCCTTTAAAAAGTAATTAGACCATGTGGTCTCTTTCCTTGTGAACGGGATCAAGGCCCTTATAAAAGAGGCTTCGTGAAGCAATAGGCTATCTTGCCCTTCTGCCTTGTTGCTATTTTGTCTCCTCTAGAGGAAAGATCAACAAGGTCCATGTGGGAAGCAGAGCAGCCTTCACCAGACAACCAAACCTGAGAGCACCTTGTTCTTATACCCTCCGGCTTCCAGAGCTATGATAAAATACATTTCTGTTCTATATAAGTTACCCACCCAGTCTGAGATATGTTGTAGTAGCACAAACAAAGGTACTTAGCATTCTTCCTACATGTACTTAGTCATCAATAAATGTTAGTCTCTCTGATCACTGTCAGTTTTTTTTAGTTGTTTGATAGACCTTTATTTTATTCACTTATTTATATGCAGTGCTGAGAATTGAACCCAGTGACTCACACCTGTGAGCTATGTGCTTTACCACTAAGCCATGACCCCAGCCCCTGTCAGTGGTTTTGTGATACTCTTATAATCATGTTTGATGGGAAGCATGTGATAAACCCCATATAGTATATCAGATCTCCCATTCATGTCTGCACTCCTCTAGATGGAGTGTCACACTTGCTGATGCTGAAAGTCATTGTCTTTTTGCATAGTTTCTCTGTTGAAGAACAAAGATAATTCTAAGCTACCTTAAAGAATATTTAAAGGAACATAATTTGGGAAATGCTAATCTTCTAAAATGCAGTTAAATAAAAAAGTCTGAGAAGCTTTTGTTATAATGGTTATCAACATTCTAAATTATACTAGAATATTTTGCATTTATACAACATTGTTCTATAGACAAACGCTAGAATAAAGAATCTAAATCTATTTTTTACATTTGACTACTGATAACTTTCAAACTTCACCACATTTTTTTTCCCTTCTTACCTGTGTTTGATAAGAAAGCCCAAGTACTTCCCCTCTTTAGGGCCAATGTGAAGGTCAAGCCATTCAAGCCCTGGCCCACGTGTGGAAGCCTTTACCCTACCTTCATCCCCTAAACACCATGAAAACCAAGCCATGTTCCTCTCTGCATACCTGTTTGGACACCTGCCATATTTTCCCCAGAAAGACTCATTATGTGAATCATATACTTTTCATAGCTTTGTACTTCCCATATCCTCAGTCTTGGTATACATTCCAAATTTGGGGTGTGGGATCCATCCTGTCTCTGTGGGTTGATCTCCCAAATGGCCTTGTAGCAGGGTAACTAAGAACCATCCTCTAATAGCAGGAGTCTTTTATCCCCTCTTGAGTGGCTTCCTAAATTCCATTGCTGCCTGCTGATGAGGAGTTCCGGCTTCTGCCTGCTGGCTAGCTTGTGCCTTGAAGTGTCCTAATTTGTGCTGCATTGATGGAGGCCTACCAAGCCACCACTAAAGATTTAAGCAACATAAGACAGGAGTTTAGTTAATTGGCATTTAATGATAGGAGTTTGAGTTTGGAGCCTTTCTTAAAGCAGTTTTGGCCCTTGTGCATCAACCTGGTCCAATATATGAGTCTCAGATTGAATCATGTGTCTCAATACCAACAGGTGATATGTCTGACTCTGGGCTCAAGGGAAAGATTGTTACCACTAGTTATATTTCAACCACGTGTTTGTTACCTTTCTATAGAGAGCTCAGAGAAAAGGCTCATGAACTGTTTCATGTATAGCCCTTGTATTGGGAATTCCTCATGTAGAGGAAGAGCAGATCATGTGTGAAATACTAAGGTCACAGCTCAAAGAGCAAATAACTCACTAGGAACTTAAAAAAATGCTTTTAGCTGGATGCTGTGGCACACACCTGTAATCCTGCTGGCTCAGGAGGCTGAGGCAGGAGGATTGTGAGTTCAAAGCCAGCCTCAGCAAAAGTGAGGCACTAAGCAACTCAGTGAGACCCTGTCTCTAAATAAAATACAAAATAGGGCTGGGGAGGTGGCTCAGTGGTCAAGTGCCCATGAGTTCAATCCCTGGTTTCCCCCCACAAAACAGCAACAAGTACAACAAAATGCTTTTGCTAATACTTTCATACTTCTGTCACAGACAAGATCCTGACCATCGGGGCTGGGGATGTGGCTCAAGTGGTAGCGCACTTACCTGGCATGCGTGGGCCGCTGGGTTCGATCCTCAGCACCACATAAAAATAAAAAAATAAAGATGTTGTGTCCACTGAAAACTAAAAAATAAATATAAAAAAATTCTCTCTTTAAAAAAAAAGATCTTGACCATCAAGAGTTTTTATAGAGAAACATGTATGATATTCTTGTGTCAAGGGAGTATCTCAAACATTGTTATAGGGTATGCCCATAAACCTGAGGATATTGACTTGATATATCAAGGTTCTCTGGAAGAAGAAACAAAAATATGAATGGGGTATAAAGAAATATCCCTGAAACATATCTGGTACTCTCCTCTCCTCCCACATATACCCTAGGAAAGTTGTGGGGTACAGGCAAATAGTAGAGGGAAGTGAGTGAGAAAACTTAATCTCTACTGTGAATTAAATATGGACACATTAACTTGGAAAGATTTTAGATAAGGTATCCAAAATGTCTTGTGAGAATCAGGATACAAGTAAGTGAACCACTGAATGAGTGGTATGGAGAAAGTCTTGGGGGAGATACTCTACCATGTGACCACCTCATTTCAACTGGAGGAGATGGGGGTAGAGTGAAGCATCATTTTGTGTTGATTCTTTAGAGAGTGTTGAGGCAACTCTTTTTTTCTCTAGCCAGAACATTTAAAATTCTTTCTCATTTAAACTTCCCCTCCCCCCATGGAATTGTTAGGAGTGATAGCTTTGTGATGTCTATGCTACCCAGGGTGACCATTGGCTAGAGGAGTTCTTACTGGCCAAAGATAAAGGGTGCAGCTAGTTGTTGTCATGAGGAGGGTACATAGAGTGAGTTCAGGAGACCTGAGGTAGGCTACTGTCACTCCAATGTGGCAGAAGTAATTGAGTAACCACTAGAGTCTAGCTCAGACACAGGTCAATCAAAACAATGAATTCTAAGCATCAATGGAAGGAAGAAGAGAAAGATGCCCTGACAATATGGGAGTTAAGACAATAACAAGGTCAGATGACCCTGCTTATGTGCCTCCTCTTCTTCCCCCTTAATCCCCAACCCAAGATTTCTACTCTGTTCTTTTCTGGCACAAAATCACTCCTCAATCCACACCCATTATCATAAAGTCCCCCTTCCCATCCATTCCCCATTTTCCCCCCAAACCAATGTCTTTCTGGACTCACCCTGTTTCCTTACCAAGCACACAAGATAATCAGGGAAGTAAAATTAGCCCTTCAGTGTAGAAGTAGATATAGGGCTGGAGTGGGGTGTAGAGATACCAAATGTTATACCAGCAAGGGTAGTTGGATGTTGATTAAAATGTGATCAAATAACTTGCAAAAAGGAGTTGACTTTGTCTCTGTGGTTTTCTCTGAGGGTGGGGAAGGAGGGAAGGAAAGGAATAGGTGAGTACTTGGAAAGAGGATACATGGAGGCCCACAAGGTTGGAGGCTGGACTTACAAGTTGATGGTAAATAAGGACAAGGAAGGACTGGATATTGAAGACAAATTTTCTCAACACTTTTTTTCTTTTTTCTTTCTTTCTTTTTTTTTAAACAATGGTGGCATTTCTTGGGGGAAGTTAGTGGGGTGGGATTGTAGATAGGGAGAAGTGTGATATGTGTGTGGTATAGTGTGGAATAATGAGTCTGATTCCATTTTGATGTTTGATTGCTCCCTGTTTTCTGTTGCATCACTGAATACAACAGACAGTAATTATTAGGCAAAGAAATTCATTGGAGTAACAGCTCTGGAGGCTGGGTGGTCAAAGGGCCACATTAGATAGTGACCTTCATGCTGGTGCAGACTTTGAAGAATCGCAAATCAGGACAGAGTAACACATGTTTACAGGAGCATATAAAAGAGACAGAGGTAGACTGGCTTTTCCAAACCATTCCCCATTAAACCCAGTACTCTATGGGTAAATTAATCTATTCATGAGTGAATGCTCAACAATTAAACACCTATTAAAGATCCCACCTGGTGCCACATCTTAATACCTTAAAATGGGGCTTTAATTTCAATATGACTTCTGGTGAGGTCATTCAAACCACAGCAAGTGCTGACAGCTTTTAAGATCTGTCACCACCCCGTTTTTTTTTTTTTTTTTTTCTGTGCTTGGGATTGAACCTGGGGCTTGCTGGGACTCTACCAGTGAGCCACATCCCCACCCTTCTTTTTCCCCTTTTATCCCACATCTGGGCTACCTGATAAAAGCAGATTAATTGAGCACAAAGTAGCAGGAAAAAAAAAACACATACTAGCCTAGACCATTGGAACTTTTGTCGTCTTTCAATTCCTCGTTGTTCTAAAATATCTCCTAGTGAGTACGGGTAATCTGACCCAATGAATCATAAATTAAAATCAAGTCTATATAAAATTAGTTTGAAAAAGGGATACCCTATGGCCACCTTCCCCAGCTAAAAGAGTTAACAATTAACACTTTCCTCCCCAGTTTAAAAACATTGGCTCAGCTTAAGGGAAAATAGGACCTTTGATGATTAAAAATCATTATATATAAGATCTATTTAGAGAAAGAATGGTTATCCCTTCCACTTATGCGTTTTACACCCAAATGTGGCTCATTCATACACCTGGAAGAAAGGGATAGTGCTTTAGTGTAGATTATTGTAACCTTAATACCATGGTTGAACCCATCAGGCTCCTTTCCCAATATTATAGAAATTGCTGATTCTATTCAATAAGTGTCTGGTTGGCAATTTTTAGGTATACCAAACATCCTGTTCAGTCCTTGCTTCAGCAGCCTCTCAGTTGCAGTGTGTTTGCCTTCAGTTTCAAAGGGACATAGTAGACCTTTATCTGTGTTCTCCATGGGGTGCCTTTCCACTGCCATCATCTCAAGTGTCCTCCATGGATATCATCTCAATGATAATCTAGCTGTTTCCAGATGTTTCAGTATGATATCCCACTGAAGACACCCTCCTGTGAGGAAATTCACATTACACACTTATTCAGGAATTAGAAACCTTCTCAGTAGAGCTCATAGGGTATTATTCATTGCCCACCCCCTAACCACCACAGTATAAGCCGTTAAATTCTTGAACACTCTTTGGTAAACTGAGGGCTACATTAATCCTGACTGTGTCAAGTAATGGCTTTTAGCTTTCTCAGCATCCATATTTTTAAAACAAACCCTGTATCTTTCAAACATTTTTTTTTGGATTTTGGTGGTTAATGTATTTTCCATATACATTTTATTTAAATTCATTCTTTCTTGCAAATTGGCTAATGTCTAACTTATTTAGGCCGCTCAGAGACTTCTTCACTTTGGAAGCTTTAGCAATCTCCTTTCCTATCTCCTGAAGTCACTGGACCATTCCTGTGAGCTTCTGGTAGAAGGAACTACTATTGGAGCGGGGGCTATACCTCAGTGTTAGAGAACTTGCCTAGCTTGCTAGAGGCCCTGGGTTCTATTCCCAGCACCATCAAAAACAAAAACAAACCCTCCTTAGCCCTGTGCTGTATGTCATTAGTGTGGCGGTTGGTGGTATGCATCAGGCTTTCCTGAAAATAAAAGCTCTGTCAGGCCTTGAATCTGTGACCCTCCATATCCAGCTGTCCATTATGCTTGGTCATGGAAGCAACATCTCTGCAAACTCAGCATGGCTCATGAGGCTTGTTCACTACAGGATAGAACCAAACCTGACCCCTTGGTAGATGCCATCTACAGGATAGGGTAGCTTCCTTTGACCTCAGTTCTTTACTTTATGCCCCAGAGGTGGAGGAATGAACCTCTCCCCCAGATTCCTTGGCTAACTGGGAGCCCCTGGTGATAACCATAGTGAATACCAAAGAGTGGTTGTTCACTTTTGAAAAAATTATCTTTCATTGGTACATTGTAATTTACATAATAGTAGGATTTATTATGCCATATTTGTACATGCACATAATTTGATCAATTTCATTCCCTAGTACCTTTCCTTTCACTCCTCCTTCCCCCTAATCTTCTTGCTCTATTATTCTTATTTTAATTAATATATTATAATTATATATCTATAATTGGGATTGATTGTGGTATATTTGTACATGGACATAGCATATTTTGGTAGATTTTGTCCCCTAGTACTTTCCCATGTTCTCTCTTCCTTCCTCCATTTTGAATCTCTTCTCCTCTATTGATCTCCTTTCTATTTTTGTTTATTCATTCATGTATGTAAATACACCATTATCACACTAAATGGAGCTTGCTTGAGAACCCCTGCTTTTCATACTTTAATCAGGACTTATCCTATGAAGGAATGAACCCAAGACTCAGTTGACCAAATTTTTGTCAGTCATCTTGAGTACTAAGATACCTTGGCCAACAATTGGCTTCATCTGCATGTTTACAGATCCTTGGGTGTTATGGTTCAGATGTGAGGTCTCCTCCAGAAGCTCACATGTGAGACAATGCAAGTAGGTGTTCAGGAAAAATGATTGGGTTATAATAGCCTAATCCAATCAATGAATTAATCATCTAATGGGATTGATTGAGTGGTAGTTGAAGGCAGGTGGGGTGTGGCTGGAGGAGGTAGGGCATTGGGGTGTGGCTTTGGGGTGTATATTTGTATCTGGCAAGTGAAGATCTCTCTGCTTTCTAATCATCATGTGAGCTGCTTCCCTCTGCCACACTCTTCCACCATGATGTTCTGCTTCACCTTGAACCCTGAGGAATGGAGCTGCCTCTCTATGGACTCTGAAACCATGAGCCTTCAAGTAAACTTGTCCTCCTTTACAGTTGTTCTGGTTGGGTTTTAAGTCACAGCAGTGAAAAAGCTTACTAAAACATTGGGCCACTGCCAATTGTTTGACCCTATGTTGTGGCCAGTGTAAACAATCATTCTGTTTCCAAGTCTTTGCCCCATTTGGGCTAAAAAAAACTCTGGGCATGTCTTGATTCACAGATACCCAGAATATAAATCCACACCACACATTTCCCAGTGCATCATAAAGTTACAATACAAGGTTTCACCTAGGCATCCTTTGTCATTGCACTTCTGGACTTTGGAGTTCTGGACTTCATTGATAGTGACCAAGGCACTTATTTCATTTCCTAAAATAAACAATGCTTGGCTCTTGAACAAGGCAGTGGAATTTCCCCTTTCTTTGTGGTCTCAGGCTCAGGCTTCCTGGAATGGCCTACTGGCTTACTTAAATAAGTTCAAAGTTAATATAACATTTAATATTCCACTGCCAGTCAGATGTTATGGGTGAATTGTGATGCTCTGGCTTTGTGTTTGATGTTTGAGTCATTATGTGAATAATAATCCTTTTCATACTGTCCTGGTGTCTGTGTTGCTTCATCAGTCTTAGGGATGAAACCAAATTTGGATGGGGGATTTATACTCTCCTTCTGTTTTTCTTCCTCCTCCTTCTCCTCCTCCATTTTTTAAGTTCTGGGGATGGAAGCCAGGAACTCACATATGTTTGATAAGTGATCTATCAGCAAGTTACTACCCCAGCCCTTTATCTACTTCTGAGTGACTACAACAGGCTCAAATACTTCACAGAAAATTAATACCATGTGTGTGTATATATATATATGTTTATATATGTATGTATGTGTATGTGTATATGCATGTGTATATATGTAAGTATGTATATGTATATATAGGATTACATATAAAAATGCTGTATATATGTGTGTGTGTGCATGTACATAAATAGGAATATGGGTACAGATACTAATAATTCAGAAAAAAAGGTCTGGATCGCCTACTGTATGTCAGACTTTGTTCTAGTTCTTGTGCTTACAACGAAAAGTACAAAGTCTATAGTTCTACAGTTGAGTGAAAGGATGGTTGAGATTGTTTGAGGGGGGCAGAGGTTGGTGCTTTCAGCTAGGAGATGTGGGGAAATCTTTGAGGAGTTTAAATCTGAATTCAGGCCTGAACAAAGATTGAGTCAGCTGTGTGAAGACTTTGAAAAAGAACATTTTACATAGAAAGAGCAGCAGGTAGAAAGCAATGTCATGAGGTGAGAACAACAGTGTGTTGAGAAACTGCACAAAGGTGAAGGTGACTGGAGTAGAGTGCGTGTGGAATTGAGATAGACAACTGAGACTGAAGAGGCTGGCAGAAATGAGGTCACATAGGGACAGGCAGAGTAAGGGCTTGGGTTTCATTCATGTATGGTGGAAAGCCTTTGGAAGGTCTGATTCATGAGAGTGCTGTAGTTTGATTTATGTTTTAGAAAAATCACCAAATGATATGACAGGCTGTTGCAACAATGCGGGTGTAAGGTGATCGGAGCAAAGACTAGGGTTGTAGCAGACTGGATTTAGCTCAATGTCTAGCAGAGCAGTGTGGAGCACTGGTTTGGAAGTCAGTTTAAACCTTCAACACCTACATTTAACTCAGTGATAGTATAGAGTGTACAGCTATTGACCAACATTCATCAGTTGTTCTTTATCAAGACCAACAAATATTCCTCACCTATGTGTCATACAGAAGTGACAAAAAAATTTAAAAAAAGACCCTGTAATCTTTGTGCTGTCTAATCAGTTTGGATGAAGTTAATTTGAGACCTTTTGGAACAAGAGGCCAGGTTTTTGCCAATTAGCAATCACAACAAGCATTACCCTTTTGCTGTTGACAGGAAAGTTTAAAAACTATTGGACATTGTGCACATGATTTCACTTTCTGTAAGGGCTTAGTTTTGTCATCTATAAAATGAGAATGACACTGGCAGGTATCTGTGTGTTAAGTCATTCTGGGACTGAATGAGGTTGTTTATATGAAACTGTTGGCACTATATTAAATGCATAACAGGCATTCGTTAACATGGCTTTTGTTGTCATCATTGATAATATAAATGAATACTCCATTTTGCTTCTTCCTTCCTAAGAGCTAGGTGTTGTCTTGTGTAAACTATTCTGAGGTTATTTTAATTTTGGTTTTGGTTTTTACAGTACTGGGAATTGAATCCAGGTGCACTCTATGATTGGGTTGTGTCCCAGCTCTTTTTATTTTTTTTATTTTAACACTGGGTCTCACTAAATTGGTAAGGCTGACCTTGAAATTGCCATCCTGCCTCAGTCTCCTGAGTAGTTGGGAGTGTAGACATGCATCACTGTGCCGGGCTTGTGTAAGCTACTCTTAACCTATGATGACTGAGCCTCTGGTTTTCTTGAAGACTGAAGTATCTTTTGGTACCTGTACTCAATGGTCAGGCATTTTGGTAACCTTAGATACTTCATAATAAGTGACTATGTAACTTAGGGTTAATTTATAAAATGAAGCTGCAGTAGTGTCTGATCTTGAACATCTTTGTACATAATGAATTATCACTTGAGCATCTATATCTTATTCTCCCCTCTCCAGCCTGCTTCCACAAGGGTCTGACTAAACAGTAACCCACATTTGAAACCTAACTGCAAAAATAGCCTGCTGAGCTTAGTTAGCTTGCTTTGGCTATTGCTTTCTTCCATTAAATGTAGATTGTTTCCTCCCTCTGGAAAATCTGGTTATCTTTTTGAAGCAGCTTCTCATTTTACTACTTCCTGATCAGAAATCATTCAAAATCCCTTGGTCCCTTAGAGGTTTTATTTTCTCCCTTTGGTATGTGGCCATCTCTCCACATTACATTATTATAGTTTAGAACTATAATTAACAAGCTGTTTACCACCACCTCCATGTCCCTGATGAAAAAGTGCAATAGGGCTAGATGTTGTTCCTTCTTTTTTTGTTTTGTTTTGTTATTGTATTTGTTCTAATTAGTTATACATGATAGTAGAATATATTTTGATACATCATACATGGATGGAGTATAACTTCTCATTCTTCTGTTTGTACATGCTGTAGACTTACACAGCTCATGTAATCTATATGTACATAGGGTAATAATGTCAGATTCATTTTACCATCCTTCCTACCCTCATTCCCCCTTCCCTCCCTTCACTTCCTTCTGCCTAATCTGAAGTAACTCTGATATTCTCCCCATCCATTGTGAATTGGCATCCACATATCAAAGAAAACATTTGGCCTTTGGTTTTTGGAACTGGCTTATTTGACTTAGCATGATATTCTCCAGTTCCATCCATTTACTGGCAAATGTCACAAAGTCATTCTTTTTAAGGCTGAGTAATATTCCATTATGTATATATACCACATTTTCTTTTTTTAAGTATTTATTTTTTAGTTGGGCACAATACCTTTATTCATTTTTATGTGGTGCTGAGGATCGAACCCAGGGCTTCGCACATGCTAGGCAAGCACTCTGCAGCTGAGCCACAGCCCCCGCCCCCACATTTTCTTTATCCATTCATCTGTTGAAGGACATGTAGTTTGATTCCATAGTTTAGCTATTGTGAATTGAGCTGCTATAAACATTGATGTGGCTGCATCACTGTAGTACGCTGATTTTAAGTCCTTTGGGTATAAACCAAGGGGTGGGATAGCTGGGGGTGCATCCACTATGTTCCTTCTTTTTTAAAGCACTCTTTCCCTTCTCTTCCATAGCTAAGATCTGATCTGATGTTGCTTTCCCACCACCAATCCCCAGCAGGTAGTAGCTCCTATGGTCCTACTAACCTGTTTTAGAGCAATTAGTATGCTGTATTGGAATTCTCCATTTACATGTTTGTCTCCTCCAATATACAATACATATTGTACATATTGCAGGGTGAATTAGTTTTTTTTAGTGTTTTAGATATCTTTTAACTTTCTTCCTTACACTTTGATTTTTTTTACAATAAAATTTATATGATTTCAAGTGTTACAGATGTCTAACAACCACATTGGGCCTTAGGGCTTCAACATATTTTGGGGCCATACACATAGATTAATACACACAGATTTACAAATCAAGATGAAAACAGAAAGAAACTAACATAATGAAATTTCAGACTAAGGTTTTAAAGAGCTAATTCAGGAGACAATCATGCAAAAGCTAGTATACACACAAAAAGTTCATTCTATTTTTAGTCTGGAAAATGCAAAATTTTTCTTATAGTTGCAAATGTATAAATAATTCTTACATAAAATTATATTAATGATAAATAACTCCCCTGGCTTGCTTCATGAACAGATACTATGCTAAGTGGTTTACCATAATTATTTCATATTATAGTCAAATAGTATTGTGAGATGTGTACATCATTATCTCTAAGGCACAGATAGGAAACCTGAGACCCAAAGTGGTGAGGTGAGATATTTTGCTCAAGGTTACATAGGTTACAAATGGTAAAGTTAAGCTAGAAACTGAATCTAGATCACTGTTTTTTGTGGTCTTTTTATTATTGACAATTAAGCACTTGACATGAATTAATGCATTTAATTGTACAACAATCTCATATGTAGTATATGATTATTATCTCCCTTCAGCACATGAGAAAATAGAGTGAGAGGATAAAGAACTAAAAGCCAACAGAGTCAATATTCAAATCCTGGAAGAAATGACTCTCAATTTCACAAGCAGAACTTACATTAATTAAAATCTAAAGCCTGGTACTTGGGAAGGTTTAGAGTCTAAAATAGAGATTTGCCTTTGACTTTTTTTCAATATATATATATTTTTAATTGTAGTTGGACACAATACCTTTATTCATTTATTTTTATGTGGTGCTGATGATTGAACCCAGTGCCTCACACATGCTAGGCAAGCACTCTACCACTGAGCCACAACTCCAGTCCCAGACTTTGACATTTTTAAAGAAAATATTTCTTTCACACATATCTACAGGCAGGTATGTTAGTCTGCATCTTTATGCAGTAGGGTGTGTGACCATCAGGAGGGGAAATGGCAGTCCTCATTGACAGGGTTAAAAATAAGCATTTTCTCTGTAGGGAAATGTCAGCACCTACATGCTCCCTCCCAATGCAAAACTGAAATTTTATCATTTTGTCATTTTCATTTTAGCGCTAATGCTTTCTCAGTGACCTCCCTGTGACTTTGTGCATTAACTCAGTGATAGTATAGAGTGTACAGTTATTGACCAACATTCATCAGTTGTTCTTTATCAAGACCAACAAATATTCCTCACCTATGTGTCATACAGAAGTGACCAAAAAAAAAAAAAAAAAAAAAGATCCTGTAATGTTTGTGCTGTCTAATCAGTTTGGATGAAGTTAATTTGAGACCTTTTGGAACGAGAGGCCAGGTTTTTGCCAAACAGCAATCACAACAAGCATTACCCTTTTGCTGTTGACAGGAAAGTTCAAAAATTCCATCATGTCCCGGTTTCTCAGCAGTTGATAAAGGTTAATAAAACAAGGTTTTAGGAAAGCAGTATTTCTACGTTTTTTTTATGCTCTTAAAGGACAATTCTCATTAGTTCTCTGTGGCTCTGTCCTCACGTTCTTCTTGCATTCCAACTGGAACTTGTTCCTACCTTGGCTTTGCATGGACCAATAAACCAAGGATGGAGCTGTAAGTCCTGATGGCTGATGAGAGAAGCTGCCCTTTTAAAAATCTTGAGCTGGTGGCAGTAAATAGCAAGAGGAGATAAGATTTGCTCTGAAGTCTCATGGGAAGAGAACATCTGCTGTATGGAATCATGCACATTAGATGAGAATGGGCTGTGGTTTACTTACTAGAACGCTTGAGTAAGCTGGCCAGTGAACCTTATATGAGGTTTTATAAGTGGCAGAAAATTTCCTCCAGGGTAAGTTAGCTTGTTTTGGTTTAGATATTTGGCATCCCCCAAAAGCTCATGTATGAGATAATGCAAGAAAGTTTAGAGGTGAAATGATTGGATTATAAGAGTCTTAACCTAATTAATGCATTAATGCCCTGATTGGGATTAACTAGGTGGTAACTGTAGGCAGGTAGGGTATGGCTAGAGGAGGTGGGTCATTGGGCCATGGCTTCAGGGTATTGATTTGTCTCTGAAGAGCAGAATGCTCTCTCTACTTCCTGGTGGCCATGTCCTGAGCTACTTTCCTCCACCACACTGTTGTGCCATGATGTTCTGCCACATTTTAGGCCCAGAGTAGTGGAGCTGGCCATCTGTGGACTGAGACTTCTGAAACCATGAGCCTCCAGATAAGCTTTTCCTCCTCTAAGTGTTCTTGTCAGATCTTTTAGTCACAGCAGTGAGAAAGCTCACTAAAACAGGGCTCCACATATTCATTAAAAATCTTTGCATGTTTCCTCCTTATACTCCTCATCAGTTTTATATTTAAGTATGGATAATACTATTATTTCAGAAAGGATTATTTTGATTTTCAGATTCAGAATATGCTAGTTGGCAAAACATTATTGCCTTAAGAGCATAAGTGTGCTATTAGCTTATAGACAATGAAAACTTATTTGAGTTCACTACAGTCAGTTATTTCAGAGTAATTATAGCTTAATTTGTTGGAGCTTTAATTTTTTACCATTTTAAAAATGTGAATGTAGTGCTTATCTTTTAGGTTATAAGTATTAAAGGAAATATTTCATATAAAATGGTTAGCATATTGCATAGCACTTAATAAGCAATCATATACGGTAAATGTATTATGAACATTGTAGTATAACAATACTAATTAGATCACCTTTTAAAAGATGATTTATGCAAAACAATACATATGTACCTCAGTAACTCTTTTGGAAAAATTTCACATGGTGTTTTTGCAGATAACATGAACATGTATGAGCATGTCTGGGTTTCTAACTGAATTAAATCTGATTGGACTATAATATAACTAGAGAGAGATCTAGTGGTGTGTCACAGGACTCTAGCCTAAGCCCTGTCCTGGTTATCATTCTTATTAGCAATTTACATAAAGAATTTTAGTGTTTTCTCATTAAATTAATGGATAACACAGTGTTGTAAGGGAGAGCAAGTAGTCTAGATGAGTGAATCAATCCAAAAATAAATTGACAGGCTGAGATGATGGACAAAATGTATGAAAATGAAATTTAATAAAAATTGTTGTAAATATACACAGGATCAAAAATCCAACACACATATCCATATTGGGAGGCATCATTTAGCAGCAGCAATTGTAGAAGACATCTGGTTTTAATGTCAATGGTAAACTCAGTATGAGTCACAGTATAATTTGTGTCATTTTCCCAAAGAACAAATGCTATCTTTGGCTGCATACATAAGAGTATAGTGTCTAAAATGAGAGAGGCAGTAACTAAACTTTGCTCAACAGTAATTAGCAATCTATAATATTTTCTGTGGGGGGAGAGTAAAGCATTTAAGAGGAATAATGAAAAATGAAGTCTATTTAGAGTAGAGTGGTTTTCCAGAATGATGAAAGAATTGCGGCTGTCTAACCTGGAGAGGGAACACTGAGAGGGGTTGAGGAACCTGCCTTCTGAAGCTTAGTAATGTGCAGGATTGTCACATGTTTAAAACAAAAGAATAATGTTCTTTTATTTCTGTTAACTCCCACTCAGAAAGAAAAGAAACTCAGTTTTTGAAAATCTTCAATATTAACGCTCTCAAGGCAGAAAAAGGACTAAAAAATGGGTAGCATTAATGGGATGCTACTTTATTTTAGGTTCCCTGGGAAGACCTTATGTGTTTGAGCTAAGATCTGTAAGATGAATGAGTGGGGTAAACTATTCTAAGAATAACAACAACAATTATTGGCTTATTCAAGGAATAAATTAGAAACTGTGTGAAAGACACTTAGGGAGAAGGAGAGATTATATACAAATAGAATTATTATATATCCAGTCAATCCCCCATATCCATAGATCCCGTGTCTGTAGATTCAACTAATTGTGGATGGCAAATATTTTTTTAAAAAATCACATCTGTACTGAGCATGGACAGATTTTTTTCTTGTATTTATTCCCTGAACAAAATAACAACTATTTACTTAGCACTTACATTGAATTAGGTATTATACTTAATTAGAGATGATTTAAATATATGGGAGGGTGTGCATAGGTTCTATGCAAATGGTACAGCATTTTATATAAGGGACTTATGTATCCATTGGGTTATGCTATCCACAGGGGGTCCTGTGAGTATAATTGTGCATTCATGAGCACAAGCATAAACATGCACACACCAGAAATGACACATAGTGTTTTCTATGGATACTTTTTATGCAAAAAAAAAAAAATGTGTCATATCTTGAGTAACAAACCATGTTAATATGTGTAACTTCATGTTTGATCTTCTCAGAAGCCTCCATTCTATGGCTGGACCTAGCTTAATTATTATTCCTCTATTCAAATTTCTATTCCTCTGTTCAGAATATCTGCCATTTTCTCTTCTGTTATATGTCATTTCTTTATAGATTGACTATAGTTCTTTCTGTATCTTGAGTACTAATCCTTTGCTTATTAGATTATTTTCTATCAGTGGGTTTCCTCTTTATTCTCTTTGACAAAGTCATTCTAATATGAATATAGCAAAATATATAACTACTTTCTTTTAGGAATTAATTATTTTTATTGTGTAGAAGCTGCCATTACAGACAATAACACGGAAGGAGAGAATATAGACAAAAAGAGAGGTTAAGACTAGGTCTTGAAATCTTCATCATTTATTACTTGGATGGGACAGCATAAGCCAGTAGAGCAATTAGAGGAGAAACAAGAAACCATGACCTTCATTTAACTAAATTCTCTTCTACAGCCCAGTTCTCAACCCATATCTCTATTTCTGTAGATCCAGACTGTTAATGAACAGTTATTGTTAAGGAGTAGTTGTTAGAAAATCAAGAGAATATGGTTTTCCTTTTAGATTTTTATCCTCATATTTTGTTTTCTTCCTATTCTTGTTGTCACTATTGTCAGTCTTTTGTCTGTTAGATTTTTTCTTTTGTTTTCCCCATGATTTTCAATGGACTGCATCCTTCTAAAGTACTGCTAAAGATCACTCTTATGCCTTTCAAACCTTTATTTAGCCCATTTTCTTTGATTATCAAGGTCCAAAGTGAACTCAGATCTACCTTATTTAAAGCTTTAAACCACTGTGCTTCTTTCAAATAGATCTCTATCTGTTAATATAATCCAGAATTTTAGATCCGTATTATTCTTAGTGAGTAACTTTTTACATTATATATCTACTTTTTAAAGAATATTTAACAGATTTGCCACTGGCTTTGGGGTAATTTATGAGTGATATATGGATATCATTGAGTGTTATTAGTTATTTTACTCTGTGTCTTCCCCTTTCTGGAATTCTTAATTTTGGTCAATATTATAATTTAACTAAAGTTCCAGAAAATTCTTTAGGGTGATATGTTTTCTGTTCTTTTACAAATTTTTGCTGTATGTAAAGCTCTTTGATTGCAGCCTTTCACCAAATCTCTGAAAATACTGCCACCTCCTACCATTTATATTTCAGACAAGACATTTGAGAACAGCCTGACTTATTTTTTCTTTGAAGATAACTGTATTCCTGCTTGGATGATTGTAGGTGTTTTTATTCTTATACAAAAAAAAAAAAAAAAAAAAAAAACCCTTGCCAGCCAGTATTTGTTTAGACCTGGTTCTCTTTGCATTTTCTTTTTTTTTTTTTTGGGGGGGGGTGCACATTGGAATCTTTCAAAGTATTTATTCAGCCCTTGAGAAAGTTGCCCTTGATTAGATTGCTTAACATCTGATTCTTATATCTGAACATATCTACTGTCCTCTCTGCATTTTTCATTGCTTTATTCTCTGTTTCTATATTGTGATGCAGTTTCTTCAACCTGCCATTCTCATTGCTAGTTGGACTGCCAAAGTCTGTATTTACCTGTCTGTTACTTCAAGGGATGATGATTAGTTTGCCATTAAAATGTGGTGTATTTTCAGTATTGTATTATTTACTTTACTCACCTTCTTTACCATTTAACCAATTGGAAGCTGCCCTTCTCACAATGTTTTGACTGACCTTATGTCTTCTCTTTACTGCTTATTTTACAGAGTATTTAAAAAGTGTATTATGAGAACAAAACTCCTCCCTCTTATTTCTGTAACTCAATAATGCCCTTATGCAAAATAATTCATGTATACTAATGCCTCTCCAATCAGTTTTCTTTCACCAGAACTGCCACTTGTACAAATTCCTAATAATGGCCACAGAGTTGCTTTAATCCTAACTACCAACTGAAGATCATATCTTTCAATAAAATTCTTTCGATTTACTTAATGTTTTTTTTTTTTTTTTTAATGTGTACACCCACATAGATTTGTACTATAGAAACAGGATATGGGTGTACTATTTAGTTTTTAGTTTCTTCTAGTCTTTAAGTGATGGCATATCATTTTACACAGTGGAAGAAAATGGGCTTAAATGCAGGGATATGCCATTTGACATGGTTTCTGAGGATTAAGTGCTACGAGGTAGAAGGAATGAGAAGAGTTGGCTCGGTTCATTCTGGAAAATTACAGTGACAGGGCAGCCCCAGTGCTCTGGGGAATAACTAGATGTTTGTTAAGTAGAATAGATTTTCTCATAGGGAAAATGTAGAAAAACCACAACATCTATCTGCAAGGTTAACAATGGCACATCCACCTAACAGGGATTCTAGAAAATATATAGTACCTTTATTCAAAGACTATCTTCTCAGAACTGATAGAATAGATGGGACACGAAGTCTCTGCTTATTGTGATTGGCACTGCATATACCATGTGTTGGGATAGGCCTCAAATGGCCATAGTTAGGCTCCTTCTCCAAGGGTTTTGGCAGGCTATGTTATGTTTTTAGTGTGTAACCAGGTCTGGGAATCAGCTATGTTATGGTTGTTTAGTCAAGGCCAGAAACTCTTTGATTCAGCATTTGTACTCAAGGTCATAAACATTAACTTGTGAGCATGTGCCCCCTTATGTAACCTGTTGGCAGTGGGCCTTCTTTGTTTGGCCTGCATGTAAAAAGGGCCTATGGAAAAAATGGAGGTGAAACGGGGGCAAGATGGAACTGGCTGGGGGCCTGGATAGTGTACTAGAATGTATCAGGAGCAAGAGAAACATCTTTTTTTCTAATATTTTTGGATATACCCACTGTGTTTAGGGTGTGTTCTTCCTTGATCTTGTCAAGCATGTTCACATTTTAGGTTTGTATACTCACTGTTCTCTGTGCCTGAGACCCTTTTAACTCTTTTGTTTGTGTGTCTCTCTCCTGTACTCCAGTAGCACACACAGAGGGGGCATTCTTGACCGACAACCTTAATCTGTAATACCAAACTCCTTTCCAGAATGATCAGTTTAATGTGCTCCATTTTATTCATGATCCTTGTCATTGATAATATTATATGAAATAACTATTTGCTTTTTGCCTTCCCCCTACCAGTGTGTTGGAGCCATGAAAATATACATTTTTTTAGATTGCTATCATGGATTAAACCCAGGGTACTTAACTACTGAGCCACATCCCTACCAGTTTTTGTTTCTTATTTTGAGGTAGAGTCTCTCTAAGTTGTTAGGGTCTCACCATTTCTGAGGTTGGCTTTGAACTTGCAATCCTCCTGCATAATCCTCTTGAATTGTTAGGATCACACGCATGTGCCCCTGCACCAGGCGAGAATACTTACTTTGAATTAGTGTTATATTCCCACTGCTTATAACAGTGTGAGGAATGTAGAAGGTTCTCAACAAATATTTACTAAATGAATGAATAGTCAATGTAAGAAATACATTGGATAGAGAGTATGTTTTAGTAGTTAGGTAAATGTAGGTGACAAATTTAATTTCTTCCAAGTAAATTTAAACAAGTTACTTTTTCTTTCTTAATTTCAGTTTCCTCATTTGTAAAATGAGATAATAGTACTTAACCTCCCAGAACCACTGGACTCATTAAAGAATATATATGAAAGTTTGAGCATACTGTGTACCATGGTAAATGCATAAGGAAGGAAATTGTTATCATTGGGAATATCGACAAAAGTGCCAAGAATTGCCAGAAAAAATGAGCCACAAAGAACTCAATTCTAGCTGTAGGGCAAATGCATTTTTTATCATAAATCAGATTATGTGGATTGGCCAGTGCAGTGATCTTGCAAATTAGCATTATCACAAATGGAATCCTTTCAAGTGGGGATATTAAGTTATTGCAGTCTACAAATATTTATTGAGGGCTTACTCTGTATCAGGCATCATTGAGCAAATTTATGACAGTGTTTTGCAAGTGTTTTTTGCAGTCTCTTCTGATATGTTCACCAAAGAAAAGTGATCTCTAAACCAACCTTGGCAAGAAACAGCATAAATCATGGCCATACAGTAATCCTGAAATTTTGGACACCCATGCAGAGAATGATGATGAATATATGTTCAGCTTTTTTGACTTTTTGCTCTGCTTAAACTTCAAAAGCATAGTAGACTTTTAGTTTAGCTTTGCCATTTCCATAACTGATAAATTCTATGACAAATGTTTCATTTTTCTCAGGACTTGTTTCTGGGACATGAAAATTTTAGTTTTCAAACCAGGACAGCTCTGGAAAATTGGGACAAATTGGTCATGCTATCCTTGAGCGTGGGTATGTGTGTACATGCTTGTGTGTGTGTGTGTGTGTGTGTGTGTGTATGTCACAATGTAGGTGGCATTTTTAGCCTAAGAAGGGATTGTAAATGCAATGATACACATATACCATTCTATCCCACAACTCTCAAGACCGCCTATTCTGAAAATTTCTGTTGACAGAAGTAGTCATGAAGTGGTGTTTTAATTTCTTATCATCATATGATCATAGTATCTTTTGAATCTCATTTCTAAAGGCCAACTATCTGAAAATCTTGAGCAGCCACAAGTTCAATCCAGTTCATGGGATTCCTTATGCTTATGCCCTCCTCCCTCTATTCCTGTCTCCAATTAATTGAGAAGGAGTTGGGTTTTAGAATAAAACCAATTCTTTATTTTTGTCATCTCATGGTTAATGGAAAGCTTGCATGTGTAGCCACTTTGGAGGCTGAGCACTTCTTTTCATTATTTGTGCATCTTTAAGAGGCTGGTACAAAAACACAAGACCACTTTATCATCTCCATTAATCACTGCTGTTACCTTTATTTAAAGGCTTGGTCCATTAACTTGAGTTCATGGCAATGAATCTTGAATCACTCCAAAATAATGAAGCTGTATTCTGGAATATGAAAAAGAGCCCTCCCTGCACTTCTAGCAGTACATATGTGAGTATGTTTTTCTATTATAGCCACATAGCTGGATGGGGAAAGTAGACAGGGATTCTTTCAAAGATGGATTTTATATTGGTCCTTGGAGTTCTAAAAGCACAGTGCTTGGAAGTAAACAGCAATTTAATAATTCTTGTATGATTTACTACTATTTTTTGTTGTTCTTTTTATTTTTTGATTATACCCTACTGCCACCCTGTCCTTGATGTCATTCAAAAAATGCACACTTCTTAAAGACAGTTAACATGTTGTTAATCTCTCTCCAGCAGTTAGCATTGTGATTGGTAAAGGATTGGAGTCGAGAAATGTTCCTTAGCTGGGCAGGGTGGCGCACACCTGTAATCCCAGTGGCTCAGGAGGCTGAGGCAGGAGGATCGCAAGTTCAAAGCCAGTCTCAGCAACTTAGCAAAGCACTAAGGAACTCAGTGAGACCCTGTATTTAAATAAAATACAAAATAGGGTTGGGGATGTGGCTCAGTGGTCGAGTGCCATGAGCTCAATCCCCAGTGAAGGAAGGAAGGAAGGAAGGAAGGAAGGAAGGAAGGAAGGAATGTTCCTTAAGGATATGAAGAAAATGTGGGTTAGAATGATTTTCTAGGAATGTCTTTGCTTTATGCAGAAAAATGCAAGTACAAAAATAGTTATGTACATTTGCATACCCAAAACATTAGCATCCCTAATGATCTTGCTTAGTTTCTTGGTTTCACCTAGACCAGTTTCAGGGGCTTTGTTTCTGATTGATCTTGTCTGATCACATAAGAGATAAAATAGTTATAATAAGAGTAATGGGTCTTTATCTTTTTGTATCAATTCATTATTCATCAAACTTAACCAAGAGCCTACTATGTGCCCGGCTTTTTTTTTTTTTTTTTTTTTTTTTGGTGAGGGGATACAAAAACAATGGTGTATGACAAAATTCCTTCTCTCAAGGAGGTTAAAGTCTTAATTTTTGGAACCAGGGATTGAACCCAGGAGTGTTTAACCACTGAGTCACATCCCCAGCCCTTTTTATTTTTATTTTGAGACAGGGTCTCACTCAATTGCTTAGGGCCTTGCTAAGTTGTTGAGGCTGGCCTGAGACTTGTGATCATTCTGCCTCAGCCTCCCAAAGCTTCTGGGATTGCAGACATGCACCACCGTGCCCAGGCACATCCACTATTTCTAATGCAAGGTGGGCATCTATGCCTAAATGTTCTATACTAAGCTCAAACTTTAAATGTTTACAAGTTAGTTCATCTCTCCCCACCCAACCAAAGCTTCTTGTATTCCTCAGTGTAAATCTCATGAGGTCAGAGGTCCTCTCTATCTTGTTCTTTGCCCTGTATAATCAGTATTTAGTACACAGCCTGGCCCATGGAAGATTTTCAGTGTTTTTTGCAAGGTTATACCTTAACTCCTTAACAGAGATAATCCCCTTTCCATATGTAATATGGCAATCTTGATAGACAGTTCTGAGTCAAATTATCCATGTGTGAATCTATTTTTATCCATAGCTTGTAAGCTCTTTAGGAATAAAAATTGTCTGACTCAATCTTTCTTTACCACTGATCCACATACGTTGTAAACCCACAACAAAAACCTATTGGATTAAATAATATTCAGAATACCTCATTTATCATGACTTAATATTTTTTTAAGAATTCTGTCTTGTTTGCTGTGTTTCTGTATGATCACTGCAGAGAAAAAATAACCATCATTATCATGACACATGCCAAGTGCCAGGAAGAGTGTGAAGTGCTGTTCTTGATTACTGTAGAAAATCTTCTCCATATGTATTATTGGATCCATTTTACAGATAAGAAATTGAGACATGGATAGGTTAAGTGGTTTATTTAATTTCACACAGATAATAATTCAGTTACCACTAGTTATCTGATTACATAGCCCTAGGTTATTTATTAATGTCATTTTTCACTGAAAAAATATATCTGTTCCTACATAGATCGGCTAAGCATAAGAAGAGTCCACTTGGAGTCCAAGACACTTGTCCTGGTCCTTCAGAGCTCAGAAGTTTACCAGATGCTGTAGGAATCATCATTTTGGTAAGTAATTTCTGTCATCAGAAAATGAACCAGAAATTCTTCAGATGTTAGTTGGAATTTCATTTCAAATTTAAGTCATTCGAGATGAGCCATCCTCTTGATTGTTTTCAGAGCTCAGGCCACTGAGAACCTCAGACTGAAGAGAAGACAATAAAAACCACCTTTGCAGGAGGAATTTGGGCTAGAGGATTATATGCTACACTTCTGTGATTGTGGACATTTGAGGGATTGAAAGGTCATTTAAAATAAAAATAAATACCTGTGCAACAAAGCAGTCATTTTCAACATAGCATCTATGGAGCATCTTGCCTATTTCTGCTTGGTGAGAGGAAAAACCCTTGTACTTGTTACTGACTCAAAGCTGTTCCAAGTGTGTTCTGACTTCTTTAAAAGGTCCTCATTGAAGGTCAATAAAGCCAAACTTTTATCTCTACTATGAAAACGTACTTCCATTGGAAATCTCTAAATTCTTGCTGGAAATCTGAGCATTACCATGTCTGGCAGCAAAAGGAACTGGCAGTTAGATAATTACTTGGGTAAAGAATGTACTTGCTTAGTACCCAGTTCCAGGTAGACATGAGAAGACTGTGGCAATATACCTAATGATGACTGAAGATAAATGGCTCTTAGTTTAC